>NC_136364.1:7817500-9132500 GCF_037039965.1 Doryrhamphus excisus | reverse complement strand
CCAAATATTAACATTCATTTTCTCAGGTGTTCAAATACTTATTTGCAGCTGTATCACACAAATAAATTGTTAAAAAATTATGCATTGTGATTTCTGGATTTTTCTTTTTAGTTTATCTCTCTCACAGTGGACATGCACCTACGATGAAAATTTCAGACCCCTCCATGATTTCTAAGTGGGAGAAATAGCAAAATAGCAGGGTGTTCAAATACTTATTTTCTTCACTGTATATATATGTATATGTATATGTATATATATATATATGTATGTGTATATGTATATGTATATATATATATGTATGTATGTGTATATGTATATGTATATATATATATGTATGTATATGTGTATGTATGTATGTATATGTGTATGTATGTATGTATATGTATGTATGTATGTGTATGTATGTGTATGTATGTATGTGTATGTATGTATGTATGTATGTATGTATGTACGTATGTATGTATGTATGTATGTATGTATATATGTATATATGTATATATGTATGTATGTATATGTATGTATATATATATGTGTGTATATGTATGTATATGTATATATATATATACTATATACGTATATGTATATATATATATATACTATATATATGTATATATAGTATATATATATATATATATGTATATATGACGCCGGCTGTGGTCTGCTTTGTTTCAGTGGCTCCACATGACCATTTACAACTGAGAACATCATCTGGACTGAGAAGATTCCCCAGGATGAATTCCGTCTGCAGTGTTTTATTATTATTAGTTTTTTTTTTTTTAAACGTTTCTCGTGTAAATGTGCATCACAGCCACGCTGAGAGAAACATTTGTCTGGAGTTCTTTTCGCTCAAGTGATTGAAAGATGGCCGCTTATTCTTCTACTCCCCAGCTTTGGAAGAGGTGGTGACCTCAACCCCTGGGAATATTTTTGATAAATCACCCTCTGTTGCATTGTGACTGTTTGGTATGTGTATATAGTCGTCTGCCAGCGTCATTCTTTAAACACTCTAAACATGTCGACGCTGTGTGTGTGTGTGTGTGTGTGTGTGAGAGAGATATCCTGTTGTGCTGCGGCTGCTGCCTCCACTCATACTGCCATATTTGGGCGTTGGGTGACTGTCATACTCATACATCAGCTGCACTTCCTGTCTCCTCACCTTTTATAAATGTAACTCACGCTTTTCTATTCTGTTTCCACATGCTTGCTGCTCTGGGTGATCTCAAACAGACGTCATTCATTTATGAGGTACAAATGCACTCCAGTTCAAGTATTCATCGTTTACAAATGCTCAATGTTCAACGCGTTCCTGTGTGTGGGAGTTTTTAGTGTCTTTAGACACAGTGTCCCACTGTTATATGCTATGCTAAGCATATTATGATAATGTAAAGATAGAAAAGCACTTGGACAGTGCAGACGTCCACCAAGCGTCATATACACCAATGTCGGCATGCTAACACTTAGCATGATAGTGTGAATTTTCTACATCATAGTCTATCTATGAAAACAGCTAAAAATGACACTGTGCCGATGTTAGCATGCCAACACCTAGCATAACAGTGCTAAGTGTTTATATGTCTATGACAACAGATGGCAATGCTCCTAGGCCAATTTTACCATGCTAACAACTACCATAATAATGCTAAATGGTTACATGTGTCTAGCTATGAAAATGATACTATGCTGTAAGCATGCTGGCTATGTTAACATGCTAACCTTAGCATGCTAACAGCTAGCATGACATGCTAAGTCTTAATATAAGTGTCTACGCTTCAAAATAGCTAGAACTGCTAGTATGCTATGCTAGCATGCAACCAATACTAAAATTAGCATGCTAATCTAGCATGTATCGGGAAGGCTCAATGTCCCAAATGAGTTGAGAATTTTAATTTTTGATTCGGTTGCGAAATGTGGAAGTAGTTAGAACTCTTTAAATCATTCATCACATAGAACACTTTAAATCATCAAAAGCGGGAATTCTTTTTATGTGGAAATGAATTTGATGTCAATCAGTTGAGGAATGTGGCCGTCATAGCAGAAAATTACTTTGAGTAAAAGATGAATTTAGCAAAATGTCGACAATTTTCGACAAGCCCTGAAAATATCATCCAAATCCATTCAGAACTTTTCAAGTTATTTTACTATTCAATGTTTGCGTCACATTGCACAACTCCTATGCTGCAGTGACTCCAGACGGCCTCCAGCTAGCCAATATTTCTTGTAAACTTAAGAAGCCCAAAATTTACCCTCTCCACATGGGATGGGAGGAGAACTCCATGGTTGACTTCATGCAGTGTTAAGGTAACGTCTCATCAATGTTTTGTGTCATTACTTCCGCCAAGTGACCAAAATATGACACATCACTTGCATTTCAATATGTTTTGACTAATAACATACAATAGTCTCATGAAATATCCATCTTTAATGAATTAATTTTCTGAAAAATGCAATATAGCGAGAGATTACTTCTTGCCTTCTCACCTTTGATAAATGTTACTTTTATGCATCTGAATGAGCTCAAATGGGCGGAATGCACCCAATTAACCAGACATTGTATTAGGTACACTACAGCATCTAATGCAATCCAATGCAAATATGCATATTTAGCAAAGATGATTTATTCACTTGATTAAACACTTAATTTATTTTGCAATACAGTGGAACCTATGCTTTCATTAATTGTTCCGAAAAAAGCCATAAACGCCACAGGAAATAACGTAAATCCAAGTGATCTGATCCAAATATGAACCAAAAAAGTGCATTTTATAGAGAATATATTTTTTATATGCAGAAAACAATGAAAAATAACATCTGGAACTTATTGCTCATGTGAACTTCATGCACATCCTGGCGAGATGGGATTCAATAGTGTCTTTTTTAGCAAAGTGCTGGCACCCGCAACTTTCTTTGGTCCCGTGGCAGGTTATTTAGTTTGGTTGAGTGGATTGATTTTGGCTTCTTTAATGAACAAAATGTATCGTCAAAAAATTGCCCCCTTCTGTATTTGGCAATTTTCTGTATTGGCGGAAAACGGTTTGGACACTCCTGGACTGAAGTGCATTGAAAAGTCGGTTGGGGGCTTTTCTTAGTGGTTCTTTTGAGTCATTGCAGAGCTGCTCTGTGTCATTACAGCTTCAGCTCACGCCACGTCCTCCATACTGTACAGTATGTATGTGCTCATGACGTTAATGGATCAGGACATTTGCAATGTGACCTACTTGTGGGGGAGTCAGCGCACACACACACACACACACACACACACACCTTCCAAAGTAGATTTAACACCACCATTTAGTCCAGCCTCGTTAATTATTTAGTTTTTACAGTGTAATGCTTCACAGTGACCCCAAAGATCACAGGTCGCTCATGTATCACCCACTAAAGACTCATTATCTTCAACTGGGTTTTTACAAGAAAATGAAGTAATTCTTGTACTTGTAGAAACCTCTGTAGCACTATAATGCGTGTGTGTATGAATATAAATGTATATATGTATAAATACATGAATATATTTTCAAGTGTGTCATCTGGAAAGGCCTCATATTGTGGCACTGTCTTAGAATTCAAATCACAAATCACAGCACAAATATTTTGTTAAAGATGCTGAAGTCTGCAATGCGGTGAAAAAACACCACCAACCACCAGGGGTCACTGTAGCTCGTCAAAGTGTTGCATGGCGTTTTAATAATTCCGATGAAGGTTTCATTCGGGGGCTGGGTTCGGGTCAAAGGTTACATGAATATTCATTAGCGATACAAGCAGCAGGAAAAACGTCCTGTGTCAATTATCAACAGCGCAAACGCTTAAATCTTACCTTCAAAATAAAGGAATAAAAACGAATCGATTGTGAAGAAAAACCTACATGATAAAAAAACATTTTGATTCTGATTTTGATTTGACAGCGGCACCGTAAAGCGTTGCCTATCAGACATGTGTGTCATCTTAATAACAGCCAAGTTGAGTCATGTAGAGGCTGGATTCCTTACTTTGAAAGGGTCCATGGGAAGTGCCGCCCCTCTTACCGGTAGGAGCGGCCGGTTCCGCCCAGCAGCCTCACTGCGCCGAGGAGAAGCTTTTCTTCTTCCAGCAGACCTCCCTGCGCACACCGGATACTCCAGCCAAATAAGCCCGCACCGCGACGGCCGAGAGCGGCGAGAGAAGGCCTCCTTCCTACGTCGTGCTTCCGTCCCCAAACCCGCCTCTGACACTCGGTTGTGATCGCGTCCGGTTCGTTTGACGGTTTTTTTTGTTTTGCGGAACAGACTTGCGTGGCGCTCTCGGAGTCCTCCTGTCGCCGACATGGTAGACTATCACGCCGCCAACAACCAGTACTCGTCCGGCGGGGCGCAGACCTACATGGAGCAGGAGAACGACTGGGATCGGGACCTGCTGCTGGATCCGGCCTGGGAGAAACAGCAGAGGAAGGTAAGAGAACCGAGCCGTGTCGGGCCGGGCGGGAATGAGGAAGAAAATGGCAGGGGAGGGACGGGGAGGTCGAAGAGCGAAGACGGGCCCCACAGCTGCTCGGCTTGGCTCACTTTCTCATATTTTTCCGCTCCCGGGCCCGGTACACCCCCTCCCCCTGCTGCTTCGGTCCATTTCATTAAAATATGATTTCCGCTACTTTCCCGCCGAGCTGGATTGCTGCTGCCACTTTATAGAAGGGCTTTTCCCCTCTAAGCCGCCCACCGGGGACGGAAACAAGGCGCCACATTGTCCAAAAAAGTCCAACTTGATCCATGTGTGCCTTTAGGGAACCGAACGCTGACTTGTACTGGCTTCTCGACGGCTTCCGGTCCGCTTGCTTGGCGCTCGCGGCCCGTATGTGGTCTCGGCTGGGTTGGCCAAGCCGAGACTTGGCTGGAGGAATTTTCTGGAGTAGTTGGAAAAGCTTGTAGCCAACATTAACAAGTGAAATGCCACTTAAGGAGTGTAGCGTTCATGGATTCGTGTGTGTGTGTGGGTGTTCTCGGTGTGTTTTTTTAGACTGTTCGCGTATTGTAATGCAGTCCACCTCAAAAAACGATAAAAATGGAGAATAAGCAAAAGGCACAGTGTAAGGAGAAAAATGTTACTATCTTGACGCTAACACAAAGTTGACATGAAGGGTTTTTCCTTACACATGTATAACTTTTTAGCATTTTGGATTGCCTTCCAAATATATTTATGTCTATTTTATTGTATACTGTTTTTATGTACTGTTTTATGTCTATTTTTATTGTACATTGCTTTATTGTTTTATTGTATTTTTTATGTGTATTTTAACCCTGTGTTTTGCCTTTTGTGAAGCACTTTGTGACTTTTGTCTGAGAAAGGTGCTATATAAATAAAACTTACTTACTTACTTACTTACTTACCTTTTTTTAACAAATGAAAAACGTCATAAGACACTGCAGTATTTAAAGTAATGAACTAGATCACACAGTCGTGGTGTAATTATTACATGATTAATTATACGCTGGAATGTTCACTCTTGCCCTGCTCCCCATGAACGTCTCTTCTGGCAGCAGATTTGAAATATTTGCTAATTAATATAGGATTTTCTTTGTTCTGACGGCCCTTGGATGCAACACAAAATGTACAGCAGGGATGTCCAAAGTGTGTCCCGCGGGAACAGTTGCGGCCTGGGGTTAGTTTTTTATTGGCCCACCATATTGTTGAAATTGAATTAAACTAAAATATAGCACAAAGAGGCACGTTGATGCTTATAAGTAATAACACAAAACTTAAAATATATATTTATTCTAGCCTTTTTCAAATTAAAAAAATATATAAAAACATATGTGATGTTTTTTTTTATTTTTCGGGTACATAGCCCTCTGTGGATCAATTGATGCGATCTTGTATAAGCATACATTGATAATATTTCACGCGCCGTTGCAGCTGAAGAAGCTGTGGTTAGGAGCTATGTGTGAGTGTCATATGACAAATACTCAGGGGAAAATAGTGTGAACTTTTATTTTTTCCGTCATAACCGTACATATGACTGTGTGTGTTATAGTTCCTTATTTTTGGGGCTCGGGCTTGCAGTCTTTGTCTTGTTGCTGTTTCATTAGTGATGCAGCCTTGTTAATATTGCAAGTGGAAAATGAGCCCACCGCATGCGGAAAGTACTTTGTGGACACGGTGGTGTTAAACTTTGCTAGGCTGCAGAAAAACAACTAGCGGCGTGGCAAGATGTCCTTGTGTTGAAATGAATGCAGGAGGGAAGAGAACACGACAGTTTCCATCCCTCCACGGGGAGTGTGTTGGAAGAATAATGGGGAACTATTGCTTAACAGTGTGGAATGATTGTGTATGTGTGTGTGCGCCTCTATCTTATTCACTGGTCAGATGACTGACACACTGTGTAGCTGTGTATCAACATGCCATTCAGCATTCATTGTGCTTTTTGACAGCTTCACTCTTTCTTATAGCTGTCACATCCGGCATCTGTCAGTCTGCTCTTCTGGGAAGTTTTCCTGCGTGGATGGTCCAAAGTCTACCAGAACCAGAATACTACCTGGCTAATTATTGACAGTTGTACAAACATCAGCGCTCGTTGGTGGTGGATGATTGGTGCTTGATTGATAAGGGACAAAATGCAGAGCGGACGAAAGCCTGACCCACCTTGCAGCAGCGCTCGCTCGACATCGGTGGGGGCGGCGTGGGTCGAACGAGGGTGCATTCCTGCGGCGTGTCCTCGCTGACTGTGCCAGTCGTTGTGCAAGTGAACAAAAAGCTGACCGGGGTGTATGTTTGTTGTTCTGTGATGGCAAAAAATGGCATAAATGGTACCCAGTCCACACCCTGTTTAAAGAAAGTCCACCAAGACTAGGACAGAAAATGTTATGCATGCACATTCCTTCTGTAGTTATCTTTTCGGGAAGGAGAAATAAAAAGTGGGCATGTCCGTTGCTGCGCTGAGGATGGGCTTGAACAGGGCGCTGGCATGTTGCTTCATGAGGAAGTTCCATAGAGAGAGGGTGCGGCGGCTGTGCGGACTCTTGTCAACTGCCATCTAAGATATGATGGAAGGGAGATGTATCACTTATCTGGTCGGCGTGGGGGTGTCCAAACTTTTTCCTGAGATGGCTCCATGCTGAAAACATCAAAAAATGCCGGAGAGCCCACATTGATATCCATTTTCTCACTAGTGGCGGTATGCTGGAGCCTATCCCAGCTGGCTTCGGGCCACATCTATACAAACACACTCACATTAATACATGTGGCCAGTTCACCTAACATGGATGTTTTCGGAATGTGGGAGAAGGGAACACGCACGTGGAGAACATGCAAACTCCACACAAAGATGCTCAGTTGAGATTTCAACGCCAGATCTCAACATGCTAACCATTAGGCCACTGTGCTGCCTGTTTTGGGCTGTTTTACCTATTTATTCAATGCTGGTGTTTCAGTGGTTGCCTGCCACTAATTAATTTTGACCGCCACAGAATGAGTTGGCACTACTGATAAGATTTTACTTTCAGTGTGTCACTTCTGATGTATGTGCGCGTTGCAATCAGTACTGCTAATCTCTCATGCGTCCTGGTCAATTATATAAATTAGATGGTAACATCCTCGCACGTCATCAATGTTGCATGTTGCAATGTTGCAATCCAGCCATCCATCCATTTTCTTCACTAAGGTCGCCGGCATGCTGGAGCCTATCCCAGCTGTCTTCGGGCGAAAGGCGGGTTACACCCTGGACTGGTCGGCTGCATGATGAATGCAATAGAAAAATGCAGCAAAGGACAAAATTTAATTGAGAGAAACGTAGGTTAGCTGATGTTAGCGTAGCACATGTCTTTTTGGTTCCCCAAACTGCAGCATCATTTGACTGCAGAGTTGATGTGATTGTAGCATTTTTAATTTGTTTGTTTTGGTGTTGGGGTATTTGGTGTTTGGACGTCGCCACGCTACAGATTTACCCCTTTTAGGCCACCGTACCTGGTTGTCACCAAAATTAATTTTCACAATTTCATCAATGAAATCTCCACTACTTCCTGTCTGAGTCATACTCCATAAGAGCCAATACAAGAGCTGGATCAAAAAGTTAGCTTTTGGAAAGGTTTGAGCGTAACACCTCTCAGAACCTAGCAATGGGAATGGCCTTTATTGTCATTATACAAGATGTACAACAAGATTGGAGAGCTTCTGCTTTCAGTGCAGTAGTCAAGTAAAAAAAAAAAGTATACAAAAGTAGAGTAAAAAAAGACAAATTAACAAGTTATATACAAGATATATCCAAAATATACACATAATATTGCGCAGGAGAAGACATATTGCAGATATATTCATTTTAGTGCAATGATAAATGGGTCATAGTGCAAATAATGACTGGTGTATACAGATGAGTAAAGTCACATGACTGTATTGTATTGGGTTGTTAAATAAATAAATTGTTATCATGACATCATCATAAATGTCCTCTATTGCACCTCATTCCATAGTCTAGCTGATGTTGTATCCTGTAAATGTGTCCCGCTTCTTCCGCACAGGAACAAGTTGTCTCTTTGGACTGTTTATGACAGGCGTTTACAACCTCCTCTCCCGTCCCCACCCCTGTGCGCCTGGTGCCAGCGTGTTACAGGTGAAGCCGCCATGAAGTCCTCCTCACCGTAGAGAGACACGTGTCGAGACACGTCCGAGCGAGCCACCATGACGCCGCCATGTGCAACAATCTTCCGTTTGCAATCAGGCTTCGCATATTTCTCCCGTCAAGGTTTGGGGTTTGGTGGGGGGTGTGCGGGGACGGGAAGAGCAAACATGGAGAAGCAGTGAAAAAGAACATGGCCTGTGTTTGCTAAAGTGATCAGAGTTGAGTTATTTTACATATTCTTGTTTGCATCTGGCGTGTGTGTGCGTGCTGTGACGTTTTTATGTTTTACTACGCTGACAGCCTCCCCAGGTTGTGGGTGTCTGGCAGGATGGAGCAGTGGCTACAGGGAAGGGTGGGGTCTTGGCTGCCATTTAATACAACTTTTTTTTTCCAATTTCCCAACATTTCTGCTAGCCTGATGCTGAATAATTCCATGGTTTTCAAAGTTGGCAGGGAGCGTGCGCACTTTCCCTCTGGTGCTGGCATGTTGGTTTGTTCTGTGACATGACGGCAAGCAGGAAGGTGGATCTAGCTCATCGGGTCTGGGTTGGCGCTGTAAAAACACATTAGGAATGGGCATTCACAGACTGTGGAGAAAATGCATTGGAATTATTTTTCAATGGGATGCGAGAATCTGTCTCTGTGAATGTTCTGAACTCCTGTTTCCATGCAAATGTTGTCCTTTTTAATCCAACAAAAGACAATTGTCTTGTTGCAACTTTTTAATTTGTCTGCTATTTTCCGTATTCTGCACTTTGGACACCCCTGCTCCTCGTGTAAATGTGATGTCATGTGTTCTTGTGGGGAAATGTGGGATCATGTGAACGGCTGTGGTGACCCGACAGGACCTTGGTTGTCACTCAGGGCGTGCCGGGGACGTCGTTGTCGCGTCCCTGCCAGCGTGTAATCTGGCTATGTCTGTTTACTCTGCATCGGATGACAGGCAGTAAACGTTGGGTGTGTTTTCTGCGATGCATTGGTTGTGCTTCTTGGTCCTGGAGGGGTGTCAGCTGGTCCAAACGGTTCTGTTGATTGCTTCTGGCTTGGGTCCAATTTGATGGAGCCGTTCTTTTTCTTTTCGGACTCGTTAGATTTTGCATTAGAGCGTCTCTGATCCACCAGCACTCGCTTCCATTGCCAGCTGATTTCAGGTCAGCTGTGGGTAACCCCCCCTTCAGCTGACCGCCCTCCACAATCTGGACCCAAACGGATCCAGCAGACAGCCAGCCAGAGGACACAGCAGTGAGGAATGTAGCGCCCCCCCATCTTTCCACCTCTGTGCAGCCATTGGACAGCGTGATAGAGCTCAGGCGGACGTAGGGTTTTTTTGGGGGGGGGGCTGCAACATTCCTTTGGTGGCTCATTGTTGACTGCTGGGCCTGTGGGAAGAGGGGAGGGGGGGTATTTGCTGAGAAGGAGCGACGGGGTGTCCTGTTTTTTCAGAGAGCTGAGGGTTTGTAGGACTGCACATGTGGAGGGAAGGTCCTCCTGGGGGGGGGGGGGGTGCCTCCTTCAAAATAGTTGTGTGCTTTCAGAGACCATCTTCCTGTTGACGCTCGGCGGCCTTGTGGTGACCTGGCGGAATGCGTTTTTCATTTACAGAGAATTCTTTCCGGTCTGTTTATCCCCCTCCCTCTGTGGAGGAGGACGGTGCCGCCTTTGGGCCACTACACTGCCTTTGGGCCGCTACACTGACTATCGACTGCGTTTCCCAATGATCGATTCAGATTGGCTTCAAATTGGCTTTGGGGCGGTCGCCAACGTCTTGATGGTTTTGGTTTGAGCTGAGATTTATTGAAAGACGAAGTAAATAGTTTTTGATGAAATGAGTGGCGTGATTGCAGCCGAGTATCTGTGTTGGGCTAGGAGCAGGGATGGAAGAGCGCGGCGTTTGCTGCGTACGTCGGTGTTGAGTGTCACGCTTGGGTTCGGTTTGGAAACGGGAAACTGCGTCGCTTTTGTGGGAAAGTGCTTTTATAATTTTTTAATTTTTTTTTGAGATGAACCATAAAGTTATTCTCCTCTTTGTCTTGTGTAAAAATCTACAAGCCTTAACCCGTATAATGATAAAAAATCAAATTAAAAGTAAGCTTACTTTGATTACAGCGGAGTACAGTCACACATCATCAACTGGGTTTTTCCGTTTATCATTTCTACCGCTCAACGCCATTTTATCATTTTAAGGATTCGTACTGGTATGTAAAAATGATGGCCCAACCCTAATTTTTTGGTAATAGCAGTTCCTTATTGGTTGAAATAATAGTTTTAGTTTGTAGCCCACTTCTAAAGTTACTTTAAAGTTTTTCCATCGACTTAGCCACCTCCACATGTTTAGTTCAGGAGGGATACTAGTTGTTTGTGACAACTTGCCAAATAATGTAATGTACCCTTAGCTAGCAGTATTTGGGAATGAGGCTCATGAAACTCTAAAGGTTAGAATGTATATTGCGTATCAATCACAGTCCATTTAACACCCTGTCTGATTTTTATATACCACTTATCCTGCTCAGGGTCTCCAGTGCATGCATGTGTACCCCAGCAGGCAGTATCTGTTATAGTCGCTAATTGATAAATACGTGATAATACAGGTAAACATACAGCATAGCACTATTGGAAAGACCACAATTTTTACATGTTTGTGACTTTATGCTTCACTGAATGTTTTTGTTGAGATTTCACACACCGTTTGGCAGTCCTTGAATGCAGCACTCTTCTTCACACCATCACCCCAACTGGAAATTGGAGAACGTCAGCATCAAGCTGGCAGAAGGGAAGCATACCCATCATTGATGGGTTTGCACAAATTCACAGGTGGTTTGCGTAAGTAATCCCTCAAAGGGGCCAACATATTGTTTTCCTAATGCTGAAGATGATACGAGGCTGATGTACGTCCTGTAGATGACTAAAAATCGAGCATATATGTTTTTTGCGAATAAACGCCCACATGTATCGTGTCCTTCCTTGCTCCGTGCGCTTTCCTCTTGACTATCGGTATCGTCTTCTGTCTCCATGGTGGCACCGTGCAGCCTCTCTAGCCGGAACCGCAGAGCGTATTCATGGAAACGCCACTACAGAGCTGGAGAAGGCCACTTGCGTCTCATAAAGACGCACAATGCAGCAGCTCGGGAACGAGCGGTGGGAGTGGCGTGAGGTCGCCGCCGCAGTTGCTGTGCAGCATCTGTCAGTCAGCCAGAGATTATACCCCCAGATCAAATGACGGGATTATATCCCGACGTGACTGAGTGGGACAGACGTGCATGTGAAGGGTGATTTGTGTGTGTGTGTGTGCTGGCGAGGCGGTTCATCATGCTAGTTTCACTCATCCTGATTTCCACAAGAATTAATCAGGATTCTGGAAAAACCTGACCCTAACTGGGACACTAGCCGCGCATGAATGCGGCATGAAATATTCAGGAGGAATTGTTGTTGGCCTGCAGGTTCCTGAGCGCTGCTTGATGCGCTCCAGATGCATCACCTCACGCATCACTCGTCCTCACGTTTCAAGCTCCTCCCACTTGTCCTCCTTTTTTATTTGATATTTCTCTATGACAGAGGAGGGAGTGTAAGGGTGATTCATTTACACCTTGGCTAACTCTGTGATTTCCAGCTTG
Source organism: Doryrhamphus excisus (assembly GCF_037039965.1). Classification (NCBI taxonomy): domain Eukaryota; kingdom Metazoa; phylum Chordata; class Actinopteri; order Syngnathiformes; family Syngnathidae; genus Doryrhamphus; species Doryrhamphus excisus. Next base: position 9,120,311 of record NC_136364.1, on the reverse strand, counting down.
AAGTTGTTTGTGATTGGCAACAATTATTCAATTAGTGGTCAACCCTGATTGCTTTGAATCTTCTGGAATTCCAAACATGAGCATCTTCCGGTTCCTCTCTTCTCTTGACGGGGAAGACATATCCTAGAGCATTGCGATGAAGGATTGGCATGATTTTATTCTTCTAACACATTTTTGCTGTTTTTTTTAATGTTTATTTAATTTCTACAATGTGTTGACATGTGTTGCTTTACCAAATATCATGCATCCTTTTATTTTCATTATGCAGCCCTCTCTGGAAAACGTTTGGACACCCCTGGTCCAAAGGTGGGGCTGCACCCTTATGGGATGTCTGCACGTCTGAATCACTGCTCCTGCGGCGAACACGTTGCCTTTCATGACCGCTTGATTGATTTGAGTAAATGCACAACCCGTGAAATACTTCCTGTCTTTCACTTTTAATGCAAACTGTGGTAAAAGGAAGCCAAATGGCGATGCATACTGCCACCGTACAGGGATTGTATGGCAAACCACTGCTGAGATGGCTCTCAAGTTGCAGTCAAGTGAATTAGGGTATGAACTGGGGGGGTAGGAGGGACTTGGTGTCAGTCATCCTGATGAAGTGGAAGACAGAGGAAGGAAATCTCTGTGGTTTTTGTGGTTTTCTGTTCATTGCAGTTTCAAACATGAAGTCACCACATGCGCAAAGTGTCAGAGGCGGACCTGAGAGAGGATGAGGTTACCTGTAAATCCAACAGTAACAAGCAGTTGTCCCAATTTTACATTCAGTGTCATTTTACTGACCACTCACTCATTACGTCACCAGGAAGTGTCAAAGGCAAAGCTGCACATGTGACTGCAGTACACCCCCGAGCCCAAAAGAGGAAGTCACAACCACATCGGGTCATTTTTGTCTGTTCTGCTTCGGTATGTCTTTCGTTTCCCCTGACTTTGTTGTCTTCATAAAAATAAAAAGTCGAGCAAAGCCCGTACTTAGCTTTTCTTCCGTTTGTTTGCTTTATGGGAGTAACACCATGAATATGTCTGCAAAACGCAAATGCAAGGAGTCATCCCATCAGATATGGCCGCCACTCCAAAGTTAGTGAGCTCTCTAAATTTAGACAGTCTAAATTTCTCCACAATGGAGACACACAACGCTTCACTTAAGTTTCCAGCTGTTGGGACACTGAGGAGGTTGAACTTGATGGTGCTATGATTGTCTTCATGTGTGCACATTTTGAAAAAGGCAGTAGATGGTTACAGCCGCTGCTATGCTGGAAAGTTGTCCGCCATGTTTGGTCTTTATTTGGGTCAGCAAAGTCGCCCGCTGTGGGCCACGAGCCTCCCATCCTGTCTGATCCAATCAAAGCTGGCCTGGGGGGGATTATGTAGTTAACAAAGACTCCTCTGTTGGCCCCCGTCTGACTCTCAGCGTTGTCATTTCCAGTGCCGCTACGCAGAGGCGTCCTGACGCTACATTTCTGGTTCTGGTAGCACCTCTGTGATGGATATTTGCAGCGGACGCTTTGTGTGCGCTGGCTCTGATGGGCTATTTTTGTGCTAGTTCAGGGCTGTGTCTCAAACGTGAAGAGCTAATGTGTAACTAATAGTCCAAGTATTTAGAGGAGCAGCCGAGCGCTTGTTAACAAACGCTCCATTAGTCCATCAGCGGACGACCTGGCCATAACATGGACTTCAGCTACTGAGATGCAACTAAAAATAAGATGCTGTAATATCAGGTTGCTTAGCAACAGCCCCGAAACAGCTTGCTGATCTGAGCACAACTGCTGCTACAAAACTCATGCACGACAATGGTTTTTTTTGGGCAAAAAAACAACCATTTTAGGCGTTAACAATATCCAACGTGCTGTTGTGGTATTTGGAGACAATGATTACAGTGCAATAAATACACAATATGAATTAGTCTGGTTTAGTGATTAGTTGGTTAGTTAGTTAGATTTAGTTGGACCACATGAGCATCTCCTCAGGTCCACACACCAACATATACCTTTACATCTGTTCTTCTGATCCCCCAGCAGGAGAGGCATCAGACGTCCGATGACTCACCGTCTCCACTACTACTTTATAGTAGCACGATGGTGGGGGTGTAATATTCAAGTCATTTTAAAGGGATTACACAGATTTGGAGCTGTGATCCCCGCCCCTTTTAGACCACGCAGCCACCATGAGTGAGCCCTCCGCCCTCAGGGGCCCAAGGGGAGGGGTGGGGGGTGTTGTGTGTGTGTGTGTGTGTGTATATATATCTAGGGCACAAGGATAATGGACTGGTTTAGGTTTGACCCATACCGGCAATTTGTTTTCCACTGGCTGCCATGGTTGTTATTTATGTTGGTTAGTGTGTCATCTATGGTTTTATACTGTAATTCTGGTACCGATCGTCTATGAGTGACATTGGCTGATATTTATCACATGGATTAATTCAATTTATTAATGATGTTATTGCCTAGTTCCACTGTTAGACAATTCCCAGGGTAAATAGGTAATTAGAAATCTGTCCTGCTCAACTTGATAGACAATTAATTGAGTGTCCAACTTTCATCACGATTAGTGCTGTCAACTGTCTGTTTATTTATCTGTTGTTTAAACTTAATTTACCAAGAACATCTCCACCCATACAGTGTGGCCATCATCTTCATGCTATTTTATTCTCATCAAGTCTTAATTAAACAGTTATTTTAAATAACCTACTATATATATCCCCATCGTAAGGCTGGACACGCTATGTATTTATGTCCGTTAAACAAAGACACACAAAGTGTTTTGAGGACAAGACAGACGTGGTTATAATGACAGGAGCAAAATTGCTCAGACACACTTGAAAAAGTTAGTATGTACCCTGTGAACGTGATATCTACTTCCCTGTGAGACAAAAACGAGCTCCTAACTAACCGCGTTTCTGGGGGTATCTGGTGCCATCGATTGTCTGTCAAACTGAAGCCATTGAGGTCTTACAGAATAGTGTTGATTCTCTCGACAAAGTACGTCCCGGGTCGGCTCAATACGGGTGTTGGCAACTCAGAATGGTACAGCTAGCATGATCTAGCCTTTGCCTGTGCATGCCCATCGCTTTTCGGTGGTTGTTCTTTCACACCGTGTAAAAGTGAGCACACGCCAATGGCAGCATCTCCACACACGCAGAGGAGGAAAGGTAATCTGGAAAGTGAAAAAAGACCCCCAGCCGCACCCAACCTCAGGAGGAGGAGGAGGCATTCATGAACTGGCTTGAATGAGCGCTCATTTTCCTGCTCCCGACTCTTTGAAGTCGAGACTGCACTCTACTTGGACAAAAGTATTGGCCCAGCTACAGGAAGCGGAGAAAATGTGGAGTTTCAGTAAGGCCGTGGGAGCGTGTCTGTGTGGGACACTTGGTTTTGTGAGGTCAGAGGCCACCGATTGGACCCGGTGTAATTCTTCCACAGCAAACTCATCTGAGCATGCGGGTCCGGGCCTTGCTTTGTGCACTTTCTGATCATCTAAGGGCTCTTGTCCAGAACTGACTTCTCCTGTCTGGCTACTTGACGGTCAGAGTGACACACTTGGCTCTTAGGCTTGACGTCCATTTGCACGGAGATTTGCGTTGGCATCCGTTTTGTCGAATGCTCGTGTGCGTCCATGCATGCTTGCGCATGTGTGGCTCAGGCATACGGCCAGGGAACGATGAAGCCATAAAGGGGGGGATTATTGTGTTTGTGTGTGTGTGTGTGCTGTGGAATGTGTGACCAAGCTGCACAGAGTGTGTGTGTGTTTTTTTTTTTTGTATGGGTCATCAACCAGCGGAAACGCTTGCCCCTGGTCTGGATGGACTTTTACAAGGCCTCGCTCCCTGCTGACGACTGGTCGCATTCCTTCTCCATATTTTCTCACTGTAATGTAACCTCATTAACTAAAACGATTTTACTCCAACTCTGGTTGACTCATGTCTTCTTTCAAAGCTAGCACAGCGTGTTAAGGCCATTTGAGGACACTCCCCAAAAGATACTGAATGTGAGCACAGAGGAAACAGGACTTTATCTTGTTTTTGATTTAACTTCCTGTGCCCCTCTTTGTCTGCAGGTTTTCAATCGTGTGTGTGTGTGTGTGTGTGTGTGTGTGTGTGTTGGTGGTGTCGTCTTACACTTGAATGGTCAAACACACAAGGTGGCCAGTCAGGAAGCAAAATGCACTGTCACCTTGAAAGTTGCCAGGGGGGGCGAGTTCTTGCCCTCTTACATCACCATCGCCGCGGTGACAGGCAGTTTGGTGCGTTGCCTTATAAGGTAAAAGCTTGCAAGGCGGGTGGAAAGGAGGAAGAGGAGGAGGCAGGAGGAGGGGCAGGAAGAGCCTGTTACCGTGACGATGCTGCCGAGCAACTGGGCCGGCCTGAAACTCCCGTCGAGCCGCATTTTCACACCAGCGGCCGTGCTGTGGTTTTATTCGCCTCCTCCTTCTCACCCTCTTCGTCCACGCGCGTTTGCCTTTGGCAGAGGTGCCCTTTGACCTCCGTGCAGCGCTCTCCCCGGGGCGTGTGTGAGGTAGCACAGGAGGCGTCTGCTTTTATAGCGACTGTTGAAAGTGAAGCGCCTCTCATACCACAAGCGCTCGCTCACGCTGCAAGCATGCGTGCTAATTCACACTTTTTTTTGTAGTCTGTCAGCGCTAATGCTCACCTGCTGCCGTGTCAGCCACACACTGCGAATTTAGTAGCGTGCTAACAATGTGCATGTCCACAGGACTGCAATCTATTTGTGGTGGTGTTGAAACACACATTTTGGTGTTATTAGTTTTGAACATGTATGTCATCTATTCCTTGTTACTTTACACCATAGGGTGTCAAACTCGTGGTCCTGTAATCATAATTTTTGGAAGTGCATTATTTCCAGCCTTTTGCAGGCCACATAAACATAAAATCTGGCCCCCAGGCCTTGACGTTGACACCCTTTTGCAATATTTCTATATAATATATAATATTTTTGCTGGGGCTTTTTTGTTTATTTTGTTCCTACAATGTGCCAAGGCCTACAAAAAAAGGAGCCACAGTCCACAAGTGTCTCCTGGGCCGTGCTTTGGACACCCTAGGCTTATGTAGGGTCACCAGGAATACTCTGGTGGGTTGGACATGGATGGGAACCCCAGACTAACATTCCGATTTCTAGTTTTGATGCCCTGCCTCCCGCCCGTGAAGAAACAGGCGAGCACCAGCGAAAAAGGAGTAGCTACAAAGATTGCTAAGTTGATAAAAAGTTCAAAAAAGTTTATATTTTATTGTTTATTTGTTGCTTAAACTGAAATTTAAAAAAAAATAGATATCCAGTTTCAAAAGCTTCCACGTACGAAACCTAAAGTCCTAGCCTCAACTAGTGGCTGCTTCATGTGTCAGGAATTAAGGAGGAAAAAGGCCACTCCTCGCCACAAAACTCTGAGTCAGAGTCTGCTTCTGGTGACTAAGTTTCAAACGAACCTTTTCAACACCTTTTTAGAGTAATGACGTCTTTTTTTCCGGCCAATAATGTCTTCCACTCTTTCACATGTCAACCAGATAAGGTCGCTTTGCACAAACAGAAGAAGGTTGTTTCTTTTCCGTTGTTTTGGCGCTGAAGGTTTACAGAAACCTCTGCGCTGGTTCGCCTCAGCGTGGCGATTTGCGTGTCCTTCAGCGTGACATAATCAACACGGCAGTCTTAGTTTGGGGCTCTGGAAACATTCAGCCAGCGGTTTTAATAAAAGGCCAACACAAACAGCTGATGCTTTGCACTAGCAGCTCCCAGCGGCCCTGCCAAGCTCCTGATTGGAACTGTGGGAAAAACGCTCCCATTGCACACACGCATTCACAAGTGGGTGTGTGTTAGTAATGATGGTAGTGAGATTTAAGTCATATGCTCATTTACTGAGAAGACTCCTATATCTGTTAGCTCTTACTTTTTCCTTAACCCTGCAACACAGTTGTATTGAATGTCATATACAGGAGGTCTATATAAAGACTTCATTTCATATTAGGCCAGTCAGTTAAAGGCTAGATGCAATTCAATGCAGGACAAAATATATTATGCTCATTTCCAGCCCATTGTATTGAGCTGTGGACTTCTATAGAGCAGCTGCTCACGATAACCCGCACAGAAAGCTTTCCAGGTCTTCCAGAATCCGCACCTGTGTCAGCTGCTTTTTCTTGGATTTCCAAGATAGTTTGTTTAAACTTATTACACCCACAGCAAGCCCACTACGGTGTGATTGTACAGCTTGTACCAAGGAATGCCCATATAAGGAAGTCCCAGCCAGCTGTGATGTCACGGTGAGAAAAAAACTCTGAAACCGGGCAATCCCGAACGTCTTTCAGGGCTCACTTCCAAATGCGCAAACCTCATAATATGAAGCTTAGGCATTGTTTAGCATGAGAATACAACATTCTAACTCTAAATAATGATTGGTCACCTTTTTTAAGAAAAAAAAAGATTTTTGTTATTGCCATTAATGTGTTTCTGTTTGGGAAAATGCAAATAAAGAGCCCCCCAGGCCGGACTTTGGACACACCTGCTGTGTTTGACCTTCATTTGCGTTTTTTCCAAAGTTGACGGACTTCATGTTAAAGTTTAATGAAAGCTGTTGACCAAGATGGAAAACGTTGGTGCTGGTTTGTGTTCACAATTGGGAGAACCTCTCTCAACATCCATACTGTATGCGTTTTGAAAAATGATTTACCAGCTCCAGTCAACTATCAGTGTCTTTTACTACAGTCATGCTTCATTTTGGAAAACATGTCACCTTGCAACCTTGTAGCAGTCATGAGGTGACTTTGTTTAGCCTGAACAACTCCCAACGGAGCGAGACATCCTCTCAAGGAGGTTGTACTGTACATGTCGACCACTCCGGCTTCCACGAGTCATTTGCGCTGCATTTGTGAGGGCAGTGGTTATGGTGTGGAAAGGAAATCAGTAATTTGCTCAAACCTACTTCGAGGGTTGGCACAGGTGTCAAGGAAGAAGCTGTACTTGCAGATCAAGGAATGTAGTTTCACTTTTGGTTGTTGGATTGACCATGTATGGCATGAATGGTACAGCCCAGATTAAAAATGGTAAAGTCTATTCATTCTTACATCATCAGATATACAGGTGGTCCTTGTGTTCCGATGCCCACACACCCATACATTATTCATTCAAGTTATTAGAGCTGCAACAATTCAATTGGACGGATTGATGATTAATCTACAACTATTTTAGTATCCTATTAATTGCTTTTGAGTTAAAAATGTACATATGCTGAGCCTCTCATACTGTCGACTTAGGAAAAACAAGCGAGTGAAGGTGGCCTAACCTAAGAAAATAATTAGTTGCAGCCCTAGAATACATAATGTAGTTTTTTTTTAGTCATTTGACTACTTTTGACAACTTTTCCCCCTTCATTATGTCTCCCAAGCACAAGGCAAGACTCTGGTGCGTCAAAGAAAGTCAGAATAACATTCGCTCAATGCCCGCCCCAACCATCATGAACAATAAATATGGTATCTGTGATAATGTGATACTATGGAATGGACAGTAACAACCAAGCAATGTAGTGGTCTTGTTATTGAAACTTCCTTCGCCAATAAGCCTGTCTCTCTCCCTCCCTTGCAACGACCAATTCAGAGCAATCTGTCTTGTATTCAGTCTTTTTATGACTACATTCTTTATAAAATGTCCTTCATGTGTTCTGCGTGACTTGGTGTTAATTCGGGTATAGTTTAGATATGTCTAAAAGTATGTAGTGTAGTGTGTTTTTCGCCTTGTCTGATCATTATTTTTCATCGAGTGTCAAGGCGTCATATAGAAAAATATACTTTGCTACGCTAAAACCTACCCATCTAAAACTTAGCAAATTTGTGTGATTTTATTTTTAATTTGACAGGTGCCAATAAAAATGGGATAAGCCTTTTGGATACCCCTGGTCTAATTGATGCCTGCCTTACTGGGAACAAAGAAAGCAGATCCTCTTTTGTCCTGTGATCCGCCCAGTGTGATAAATGTTGTTAGAGCTAATTACCACAAAGTGATACATTATTAGATTAGTTTAAGTTCCCTTTTAGCTGAGATAGTTTGATGCTGTCCAGCAAGACTTGTGTGTGAATGTGCCTCGTCCTTATTGGAACTGCAGTGATTCATTAGGATTTAGGAGCCCCTTCCAGCCAGCTGCAGCACCTCCATCTTTATTTGTATTTATCGCTCTGCCGTGATTGTGAGCTTGCGATAAGCTGCTCAGCGGCTGCAGGAAAGACCTGACATCATCTTGTGGCAACGAGCCTCAAGCTGTTGGCGGCTGGCAACTTAAAACCAAAAATGAAGTTGGTCTTTCCGCTGAGATTTCCGACCTAAGAAAACTAACCGTGTCGGCGGTTGATGTGATTCATTTGACTGTCCTGAATCATCTGAGCATCCCCTGGCTGCAGTTCGTCCTCAGGTGGTTTGCAGGACGGACACGCTCAGGGGTTAATTTTTAGCTTCCCGTTCCCGTTGGATGCGGTTGCTGCATTCCTGGACTATGAACATGGACGCCCTCCGCCCCCGCCGCTTCCTGTAACGCTCCACTCAGGGCAGGAAGTGGATTAGTTGGCCGCTGATTGGCCGTGGAGGGAAAAAGAAGCGATGGTGTGATATGAGGGAAACAGAAAAGAAATGTGCACACCAGTGCCAGCGCTCACTGATTTCTAATGTGATTTCATTTCAATGTGATTTCTCTTTGTGCACTTCTCCTGCAATAACACATGTGAGCACACGTGGCCACTTCCTTCCTGAGTGCACTGACATCCACTTTAATTTTGCAACTTGCTCGTCATTCACGCTAATAATACCTTGGTTATGCTTGTATGCCCTGACTTTCTATTTAAAAAGACAATGAATTGCCCCCTGCCTCAGCCAAACGCTTAAAATGTCAAATTCTTAGTTACTGGTGCGTGCAAGGCGTGTTGCAATGCCGTTCTGCAACACCTGAACAAATGTTAGATGGAGCAATGACCCACAAAGTATTGCAGCAGTGTCGACACGTTTAAGGAGGGCGTGGCATCTTGTGTCATCGCCGCCATTCCTTCATCAGTCATCCGTTGTTTTTTTACTTTGAATTTGTTTCTTTCAAGTTCTCAACAAGGGCAATTTGAACATGGTGTCATCCGACCTTGCAGGTTCTCTGCAACAAAGACAGGAAGTGACAAAAATGAATGAGCAAATAACCACACAGCTTGACATTTAGTCTCAACTACCCCCTCCTGCTTCTCCATCTCCTCCTCCTCCCTTCCTGTCCTGTATTTTAAGTTTAATCGTGAACAGTTAAAAAAAAAAAAAGCAGCCTCTTGGTTTGGAGAAAGGCGGATTCATGCTCACAGTTGTAGAGGTTGCCTCTTGCCACTTTAGGGATCATGTTGCAGACGTACCAACATACACAGGATTAGGATGGCCCGCCCCCGTGGGGGGACTCTGACATGCCACCGTCATGTAAGCATCTTACTAAATACTGTAGTTTCATAGGAGCCATCCTTTCTTAAAAGTGCCCATTCTTCATTAGGGGTGTCACAAGATCAAAACCTGCCGAGAGTTCTCATTTGGAGAAACCCTCTCTCAGGAGAACAAGGCGGTCCGAAACAGACTGTTTGAATGATGGTGAACGTTATATGGAAGTAGCAGTACCAAAGTACCAAATGAAAGACGAGACTCGTGGCTTTCATCAGAAAGAAAAAGTTTGTTTCTACCTTTTTTTGTTCTTTAGTAATCAGCAGTAGAACGTACAGTAGCTAACTGTATGGGTGATATGGACCTTGGCATTTGGGCTCCATCTGTCGAATATTTTAGTAATTGAGTATTCTAGTATTCTATACTAACTGGTGGTTATTTTTTGGACTATATATACTGTATGCAATTTGACTGCACGCAGAATAAACGGTTCTTGAGGGAGTCTAACTGGTGTGAATGAAGCAGGCAAACAAAGATTACGTTTAAATGAAATGGTATATTATAAATGTTTTGGAAAAAGAGTAGGTGGGACAAAATACAACAATTAAACCGTCTTTACACCAGCTACCTTCTTCGTCCTCTGCGTGGGTGACGTAAGCGATTCCTCGAAGTAGATACAAATCTAATATTTTTTGTAACCGAGGTACTCGGATTATTCGAATAACCATTGCAGCCCTACTTGGTATACATCACAATATTTTTGGGGATGTATCACAATATAAAACGATATCAAGTTTTTATTCAGTGCAAAGCTACAAACTGTAACCCATAATTGTAAAGCACATTCATTTATTGGTACTGAACTGGCTAACTTTTTATGGGATGTCAGCCTGTGCACACATTGCTACTAAGGCTTCAACAAACTGTCTTATTTTAAAGGGCGTTCATGGTTACTGCTAAGAGGGGATGCGTTCAATAATAAAGTTACTTTTCGGCCTGTGTGTCTAACATGAAGGCGTAATGCGGTGCCCATGACTGCTTTATAACACACCTCATACGGAGAGGAGACATCGGTGTTGACAATTTTGGGGCATGGTCGCTATATTTATTTAGCAAGTAGGGATGTGCATTAAGTGATTTCAGAGAGAAAATACATGTCACAAGTATTAAGGTATTATCATGAATATTATTATATATTATCATAAGAGTGCTTTATTTGGCTTCAGGAAATGTAAACAATATTGTTTAACGCCAATATGTAGGACAATAAGCATTTGTCTCCCACCCCCCACTCGGCAAAATAAATACATTTATCCAGTCATATATTTTTCATTGTACTTCTCTTACTTCAGAGCAAAAGAAGGTTGTACAAGTGTCAAATCAAAAAAAGATGTAGTCAGCATTACTTTTGATGAATGAGTTTGCTGATAAGTTTGGTCTTCTGTTTTTTGTTATTTTTTAGATTATCGCAGATGCCTATGTGGGAAAGGAAAATCTTTTTTTTTTTATAATTCAAAAATAAATACATAGCCCCTGAATTCGTCCATAGCTAATTAGCATGAGCTTCCAAAAAAGGAAATGTGCTGTCTGATTCCTTCTTCTGACCTGTCAGCGCATGAATAAGGTTGGATTTTTGGTGTGTGTGTGTGTGTGTGTGTGTGTGTGTGTGTTAATCATTACCTGTCCAGACCTGAGAGGATAGATGACAGGAACATCTGCAGCAGAACTCCATCTTTTTTTTCTCCCGCGCCCCTCTCTCTCGCTCTCTCTCCCTCGTGCATGTGTACGTGTGTGTTTTTAAGCAGATTCCTAGTCTAGCACTGACCTCCAAACAGCTGTTCCTCCTTGTAGCTGCAGGCTGCTTCTCTGCTCTCAGCTTTTTGCTTGTCAAACGCTCTCGGGTGTACTTTGAACCTTTCCTTCCCAGGTTTCCTTGTGTACTTGTGAAGGAGGGGGGGGGGGTGTTAGTTGGCCATGTGGATGGTGTCCAGTTCTCTTTGTCGCTGTACGGTAGCTGGCTGCATATCCGCTTACATCACAGCTGTATAGCAGAGCTGCAAGGAATGTCAAGCGAGGCCGGTTAATGCCAGTGCCTTTTCTCGCATCATTGGGAGGGTTGGTTTTTGAAGGTGATCCTGATGTGAACTTTTAAAACGGGGAAAATACCAAAGTTGTGCTTGTTCTCCAAGCAGTACACCTTCTGGACTCGTTATGTACTGTACTGTACTGCTGTTGGAGTACCTGTGCAGTGGGGAGGCTCTATAAATGGCCTCAGAAGACATCGTTTATTCTCTGCGGTGTGTGTGTGTGTGTGTGTGTGTGTGTGTGTGTGTGTGTGTGACTGCAGAAACCACAGTCCAAATTTGGCTCCATATTAATTCATTTACACTAGAAGTATTGCTTTCGAAAGGCCACATTCAAATAGTACCCAGCTATTTACATGATGAACTGTCATAATTATGGGACAAATAATTATTCATGAAATAATTTTTAAATAGAAATTAATATTTACTATATTTGTCCTCATTTTAATTTAATTTTAATTAATACATTTTTTTTGTATTTTCAGTCTTATCAGAATAATTGTTTAATTTATAATAATTTGTTTATTGTATTTAGTATGTTTTTCAATAATAATAATAATAGTAATAATAGCAATAATTGGTAATAGTAAAAAAATAGTAATAAATTGTAATTTTTTATTCTTCAAAATGGAGCGTACTACTTGGTTGCAGCCAGCAGAGGCGTTGTTTTGTATCATGTTCCCATGAGTCCTCGGGTCAGGGTGGAAATTTAGACAAAAGTGGCTAATAGAAGTCTTTTTTAGTTGAAATTTATAAGAAAAGTGGACTAAAAGTTACCTGTGCTTTAGATTTACATGTCCTCTTTTAGTGGAGGTGCCACTGCAAAATGCAGCAATACTTAAACACAACATGTCCAGTGTGGAGCTTGGCCAAAGCCCTCCTTTTATTGGCCTTCTTCTCCTCTAGGGGGGGCTTTGTCAGACCAGACCAGTCTTTCACTGAGCCTGGCCCATGTTAGCGCTCCTGTCCGCTCTCCGCTACCACCTGGTCTCTATTTGAACACGCTTCATGGCGACTCGCTTCAAAGAGCCTTTTCATTAACGGACACATGCTTGTTGTATTGTTCCACCTTCAACATTTTGTTGTACATTTCCTTTTTCCAACACGGCTGCGCGCTCACAAGCACAGTCTGTGTGATTTTACAACAAACTGTTCATTGCTTGCTTTTGTCATTTTGGCTTCTCTTCACTTGAGTCAGCCTTGTTTGTGGTGTCTGCACGTCTCTGCCTGTCTGAGGCCATTAAACCCTGTTTGTGTGTGTGTGTGTGTGTGTGTGTGTGTGTGTGTGTGTGTGTGTGCCATAATCAGTGTTCATGCCGAAGCGACAGCGTGTTGGGGTGTGACACGATTCAAACGCTTGACATGACTGCGTCATTACATAATAGTCTGGTTATCACACATTGCACAAGACCAGAATGATGGAGGAGGTCATCCACTTGTGGACAACGGTGCCTGGGGTCGCCTCCACGGTGACCTCATGGAGGCTGCTGACAAAGATGTTAATTAGCATTTAGTTTGTGTGTGTGAGATTTTGCATATGTGTATCCGATGATATCATGCTCTGAATGTGAAGCAGTTGCGCAATACATCTTAAACCCTGTTGATTCTTTGCAGGTGAACTTGACACGCCCTTGTGCACACTGACACACACACGCTAAATATCATAGCGATTTGGTGACCTCCAAAGTGCACCTTTTTAGGAGGGGGGTGGAGCGCAAAGAATGTTGGGACGCGGGTGCCTGTGAAGGGAAATGCTGGCTTTACATTTAGACAAGGTTATGTCATCCACTTTCAAACGCAGCATCTAAATAATGCAGACACTCAATTGGAACACCAGAGGTGTAAAATGCTTTGACCTCATGTCTCGCAGGGGTGTCCAAAGTGCAGCCCGTGGCCATTTGTTCTTGGCTCTCCACATATTCAGAAAGTACAATTCGTTTCCAATAATCCCTTGTTTATCGCAGTTAATTGCTTCCATACCCGACCTTTTAGAAGTGAGTTTTAGGATTCCTTATTTATGTATTGAATATTTTCAGAGACTGCGCAACGTGTATGTCAGTCGCACAGTCTCTTTGTCTCAGTGTGTGGCAGCGGGGCCGCTAGCATATGCAATTCAAAGTAACATAGTAGAAATGAAATGGGTTGATTGCAATACATTGTCATATGACACCCCCCTGGTAGACCTAACTAGGACTGGTGCTTGTGGGTGTTGCTGTAAATGTCTTCCCAAGGGGAACTGAGTGGACAGGAAGTGATGTCAGGGGTTTCGAGTTGAGTGGGTTACGGCTACAATGGTAGCAAATGTTTTTATTAAACATTATTCTGACTGTTGTGTGACCATTCAAACCTGCAATGAAAGCCTCTTGTTCCGGCAATCAAGTCTGGTGCTTGTGTGTCCCCCTCCCAACATTACAGTATCATTACTGATACCTACTGACCTGTGTAGAATACTACATATGCTCACGTATTTTTGTGTTGTATTTTTATTTCCATAAATTTAGTCAGTTTTATCCTTAAATTGTTAATTTAGAAAAAAGGAAAATGTAAGGTTAAATTTGCATATTTCTTGAGTAATAATAGGTCATATTCTACCACGAAACAACAAACAAGTACATTATTTCTTGATCAGAGGACAGAATTTCAGATCTGTCGTCATACATCAATTAGTTCCAGCTGCAGCAACCCTCCTGTTCTCTTTAATTGCCGTTGTTGGTTTGCAGCAGTGAAGCTATCAAGCTAAATATGAGAGCTGGGGTTACTCAGCGTTGACATCACATCACACACTCAACCTGACAAAGAGATACGCGGTGTTAAAAAAAAAGTGCAGCCAACGGCCCATTTACAGCCTTTTGCTTGTTTTCTTTTAGCATATAAATACAACTGACCGAATAAAACCCAGCAAAAATTAAACGTAGTGGAAAAACTGCCAATTCTTCCTTCTTCAAGCTACTATCCAAATGTGTGTTTCCCTCTAAGAAAATGATGAATATCGTACTAAAGCTTGACCTTCAACCTCTGGGCGGGAGTTGAAAGCTGTTTGCAGGTCCATCTCCGCTCGCCAGGAGACAGAACAGACGGCTTTAATTGCAGAGTCGTCCACCATTCACTACCCTCGTCTCCTCGCCGTGCACCAGCAGAGCATGCAGGCTAAATCTGTCATAGGAGAAGACAACTTAAACACTCCCAGACACGCCGGTCTCCTCCAGGATAGAAGTACGTCTGCTAAACGAGCGTCCTGACAAGCTGACACCCCCCGACAGCGCCGTGATGCTCTGTGACGCAAAGAATGGCCCCACTCGATGTCACACTAGATCAGGGCCAGCTGCTGCATGCAGATTGGCAACCTTAATGCCATTTAAATATCCTATTGTGCTGCGGCGTCTCTACTCGTGTTGTTTTCCTACCCCACTGTTGCTCACAGGCAGGAACACCAACATGCCGTAGCGACAGTTTTGCACTTGGTTTCAGTACACAGCAGTTATTGTCATTTTTGATAGTGGAAATTCCCCAAAAATGAATGCAGAGTCTGCAATGAATTTTTTTTTTAATCTGTCATAAGCTAGCATTCTTTTCCGATTTGTTAACCAAGATATTGACAATTCGGACACAAAGACACCGTCTGAAGGTCTGGATCAGTTATTACCTGCATCGTCTAACTTGAAAAGTCCTCAATCAATTTGGAAAAAAATTAGTGATCAGGATCACAGTCTGAATCCAGGATTTTATTTAATTTTTTTAAAGGATGCCCGAGATTCTTTTAACATTCATGATTCACTCTACTTGGTCTCTTGCATTCTCTACTCATTCAGTACATTTAGCCTTCCCAGTACATTGCAATATCATGCTACGTGATATCATGCCGGGTTAAACAATTATTTTTGTAATTGATTAATCTAGAAAATAGAATTACCTTTTAAGTGTAAAGTACTCCCGAACTTTTGACGTCTTATTGCGAGATATTTTCTTCTCCCCCGCTACTTGATGCCGTGGCGGCCACCACCATTTTTTAATTCCAATTGACGACGCATCAACGTACAGTTTTTGCATCGCGACGTCACGCTTTGTCTCGGCCCTATTAGCATTACTACAATTCTTTTATTGGTCTAATTATTCATGGTCTAATTTCATGGGTAGACGCATATATAAATAATTGGCACTATCATTCTAGGTGTTAGCATGCATGCTAACGTTAGCATGTTAGCATCACTAACATGTTAACATAGCATTTTTAGCCATTTTCATATGTGAAAACTTATATAAAGACTTTTCACTATTGTGCTCAGTGTTATCATGCTAACATTAGCATTGCTAGTATGCCAACATTAGCATAGTAGCATTTTTACAGCCAGACACGCATATATGCACTTGGCACCATGTTTAGTATGTGTTTGCATGCTAATGTTGGCACGTTAGCATTGCTAGCATACTAACATTAGTGATCTAAATACATAGATAAAATATATGTGGGAGTTTTGGTGCTTGGCAGATATGGAGGACCAAAACTGCCAAAATAATAAATAAATAAAAGTGGAAATAAAAACAAAAATGAAAAAAAGAAAAAATTAAATACAAAAAAATAAATATAAATGGAAATAAAAACAAAAATAATTTTTTTTTTAATTTTTGAATCTTGTTTTTTATTTTTGTATTTATTTTTGCTTTTATTTATTTATGTATTTTTTTTAAATTTCCATTTATATTTATTTTTTTTTCATTTTTGTTTTTATTTTCACTTTTATTTATTATTTTGGCAGTTTTGGTCCTCAGAAAGAAAGGAAAAACTATTCAAATGAGGGGGCGGTCCTAAGTGTGTCTTGGGTTGAACTGTTCGCCTATTGGTTGATCGACATGTGAGTGCGAAAATCGACTAGGTATGCCTGCAAACAGCCACACCAAGAGGAAGTCACCACACCACTCTCATCCGATTCGTCCGAAGTTGAAGCTTGTGAAAGCAGAAAGTAAAGAAAGAGTCAACACACCTGAACTGGAATTAAGTAAAAGCGTAACACATCAGCTGTTTCATACTTACCACGTTCCAAATCATCCAAACGATTGCCAGCGTCCCTGAGAAGCTTGGACACCGACTTCCTGGTGGACCCCGCCATTATTGTCCCGGTAAATGTATACTTTTCTCCCTGTATACTTCCTCTTGCTGTGGTCGTTTGCAGGCATACCTAGTCGATTTTCGCACTCACATGTCGATCAACCAATAGGCGAACAGTTCAACCCAAGACACACTTAGGACCGCCCCCTCATTTGAATAGTTTTTAAAAGCAAAAATAAATACAAAAATAAAAAACAAGATTCAAAAATTAAAAAAAACTTATTTTTGTTTTTATTTCCATTTATATTTATTTTTTTGATTTTTTTTTTCATTTTTGTTTTTATTTCCACTTTTATTTATTTATTTATTTATTATTTTGGCAGTTTTGGTCCTCCATAGGCAGAGGTCTGTGCTTTTCTAGTTTAGCAATGGTATCGCATCAGAACAGCGTCAAGCTCAAAGAAGTCGTACTCCAGGTGACCCATAGTTGCATTAAGGTGGCACAACCGTTCTTCAATTGCTTCTTCTTTAGTCCACGCTGCTGTCCTCCTTTTGGGTGAAATGAAAGGCCGGGTTTGCCATCTTTGATGTCGACCCCTGTTAGGGGTGCGACCGCAAAAATAATCCGCAATCAGAGTTTGCTCGTTACTGCTCTTTGGCGGCACTGGTGTCGCTTAACAACGTCTAATCCGAGCTGACAGACTTTGGCATTCCTGTGTGGATTTTCGAGTGCGGATCAATGTCAAAGAAATCGTCGGTCCAGAATATGACAACAAAGTTGAGGGGATTCAGTCATATGTCAAACAAAACAATACAAATCAATACTTTTTTTTTTTGCATGTGTAATGTATATGTTCTGCACTCCTGCTTCGATGGTGGTGTGTCTGTACGCACTTCCTGTGTGGTGACAAGCGCACTGGTTATCCGAGCTGCGACTTCCTGTCATTGCCGAGCCACTTCCTGCTGCTTTCAAGCATGTGTGCGGTAGAACAAGGGCATTGTTGTCCCGCTTCTGGCCTCCCCACCCCTCAATTTGTCTGTTTGTTTATGTGAAATGTATCCCCCCCCAATCCCTGCCCTGTTTATTGGGGGTGAGGAGACCGGGGGAGCTGCTGAAGGGCGCCCATTATCCACCTCCCTCAATGGAAGCTTTGTGCCGGTGACCACAGTGGAACGGTGAGAAGGGGGCGGGGCCACAAGGAGCACCCAATTATAATGTTTTTCACCCCGGCGGCAGGGTTAATTGCAGGGATGATTGATAGTGAAAACGTTTCTCCTGAGCGGACTAAAGTGCTTCTAAAGATTCATGCTGTGCGTCTGAGTGTGGCGTGACACATCGCAGCGTCTTGGCTGACCCGAGCCGCGGTTGACATGTGCTCCTTCAAAATAAAATGATCAAAAGCACTTTTTTATTTGTTAATCAGTGGTTTCACGGATATTATTTTATTGTTATAGTTATTTTGTTTGATTCCTGTCGGGATTAATGTCAGCGCTGCTCGACAAGCGAGTGTGAACGTGTGCTGAAGCCAGGCTGGATTTGAATGTTTTCACTTGCGGCCATGATTTGAAATGATTTGAAAGCTTGTGGTGGAAGAATGTGGAGGAAAATGAACAAACATAAACCAAACAGTCGCATAAATGTCTTACTTGTTTCCAAGATGAACACATACATCAGTGGGAGAACGAACAATGTCTTCCGCTGCGGTGCTCATTTTGCCTGCACTTCCCGTCACGTCAGCGCGGTTCCACACCCAGCTTCCTGTCCATTCGGACCTTTTCATCTCACGTCAAATTTGTTTGCTGCACTTAGCGTTCATTGTGTCTTTGTGTCCCCATATGCAGACCTTCACGGCGTGGTGCAACTCCCACTTGAGGAAGGCCGGCACGCAGATTGAAAACATCGAGGAGGACTTCAGGGATGGACTCAAACTTATGCTGCTTCTGGAGGTCATCTCAGGTAACACACCTGTTGAACCTCTGATTGATTGGACATGAGTTTCCTGAACAGTGGAGTGTCTAGAAGACATTATGTAATTTGGCATGACATGACTTACTGTCAAAGTATATGATTCTTATAGGTTATCACATGGTTTGTCTGGTATCAGGCCAGGTATCATGCCCCCAAGTGTCAGTATCAGCCCGAGACCGAAGGCCTGATACCAGACAAACCATGTGATGATCTTATTATCACATACTATTTAATCATGAGCTTATTATCACGTACTATTTAATCAAAAGACCATTTTGTTTCCAGAAAAATTTCAGTTTATTACACATATCTAAACAGTGTAAACACAATAATTGCAAAAATATTTATCAACAGTCTTATCTTATCAATGTCTGACAATTAAAGTTCCATTAATCAAGTTTGGGTTTTTTGGTGACTGGAGAAGCACTAGGCACTAAGCACTCGTGCGCTGTTCTCTGATTGGTTGTTTCACGGGCACGATACCAGAGCAGCGCGCTCTGAGTGGACAGCTACGGGGGCTGATACTGGACATGGCTAAACTCTATATTTTATCAGTATCACTGCCCTGGGCTTTGACACAGTATCATTTCGGCCTTTTCCCGTATCATTCATGGGAGGTTTCTAGGGTACAGGGCCAATTAATACTGTAGTATGTGATAAGTGCTGATATCAGATTGATATTGACATAAGCCAGTAGTCGAGGTTGCAATATTGGTATCGTATCGGAAATGAAAAAGTTGTATTCAGACACCCCACATAAATATCGAACAACCACCGTTCACGCTAATGTTTGGTGTCAAGTATGAGGCCACCAAATGTTGTCCCGTGGCCTGCACACATTGCATCCAGACTCAAATGCTACATCATTGTTATGCATTTTAATATGTTTTTATGTATTTTTGTGTTTTTGTGCAGGTGAACGGTTACCCAAGCCGGAGCGAGGCAAGATGAGGGTCCACAAGATCAACAACGTCAACAAAGCTCTGGACTTCATCGCCAGCAAGGGAGTCAAACTGGTCTCTATTGGTGCAGAGGGTCAGTACACACACACACACACACACACAAACACACACAAGCTTTGTCAGCTATATGAGCAGCCCACTAAAGGTCATCCTGTGGAAGCTGACAATTGGAGCTGTCTGGATGGGCACACCCTTTAACTGTCAAGTATAAAAATAAGTTAATCACTAATTAGACATAAGAACATTAGAAACAGTCAGTCCTAACTTGTAAGTAAATTAAGTACATTAAGTAAATGCCATGTGGTGTTGGTAAACGATTTGGGCTTTTGTCGAGTCATGATCGGCGATTTTGATGAAGAAGCAGCAGGGTGAAGGACGCGGCGATAAGAAGTGTGTCAGCTTGTATTTAAGTCATGTCAGGAATTCCAGCCAGACTGCATGCCATGTCGCATGTGTGCGTTCCGCGCCGCAGAAATGACGTTGCACCCAACGACGACAACGGGGGAAAAAAAAAGTTTGGCGGCATCATCACATTCTCAGCTCTGCACCCGAGATATTGTATGAAGCTAAGCTAGTTAGCTTGGCCACCAAAGGATTTGACACAAACACTCAAAGACAAATTCTTTTCATCCGTCTTATGACCTTTCATGTAATGCATTTTTCTTTTTTCTTTCTTTTTTTTTTTGCAGAAATTGTGGATGGAAATGCCAAGATGACCCTGGGAATGATCTGGACCATCATCCTCCGCTTCGCCATCCAGGACATCTCTGTTGAAGGTTGGACTTCCTGTTTTTTTTTTCATTTGCACAAACACTTTTTTCACAATGGAAGCATTTTTAAATGTAGCCAAAAAAGACATTTGCTTTGGTCTAACTCCCTCTCCGTCCTCGCAGAGACGTCTGCTAAGGAGGGTCTTCTGTTGTGGTGCCAGAGGAAGACCGCTCCCTACAAGAATGTAAATGTGCAGAACTTCCACATTAGGTAACGCACACACAAAATATCCAGCCTCATCACCAAACAGTCTTTTTTTTTCTTTTTCTGTTGAGTCAAACAAAAAAATCTTTGCACAGATAAGAGGGGGTACATGGTGCTGTAAACAACTTTGTTGTTTATTAATTTATTGAGGACTCTGTGTTGCTGTGCTGTTACAACACGAGCACAACTGGTATGCTGAGAATATTGTTTGGGTCTTTTTTTTTTTAATTGATACTGCCAGAGACATATTGTATTTCTAGCTGAAATATGTACAAAGATCGCCCCCTGGTGGAGAAGACGTTACCCAGGGTGTGGGTGTCCTGCACCACACTGCAAATAACAGACGGTTACAAATGTGTCAATGTATATCTGCTTTTTACGACAATATGATAATATTATCATGACTGGGTGACTTTATTGTCCTCGTTGTGGACATTTGAGGAACACAAGTAATAGTTGATGATTATTTTAATGGCAAATATTCCACTAATGAAGTGGTCACACGTGTCTTCCAGCTGGAAGGACGGTCTCGCCTTCAACGCCCTGATCCACAGACACAGACCGGAACTCATCGACTACGACAAGCTCAGAAAGGTTTGAACGACCAGCAAGATGATGTATTAAAGGGGGCCTATTATGCTGTGTGGTGGACTCCTATAAAGCAGCTACGCACAGAAAGCTTTTGAGATTTTCCAGAGTCTGCACCTATTCCAGCTGTATTTCCTTGGATTTCCAAAACGGTTTGTTTTAATTTATTCCACCCACGGCCTGCCTCCGGCCATGCCCACTCCGCTGTGATCGGTCATACTCCGGAGACGAAATAGTGCAGCAGAGTGGGGAGGAGGAGAGGCAGGCAACTCTCTGAAACACAGCGTTCAGGGCAACTCTCAAATCCGCAGCCCTCATTATCTGAAATATTGGCATTGTTTAACACAACAATACAACATTCTAACTACATTTACAGGTCAGAAAAGTCTATAAAGCATAATGGGTCCCCTATAAGATCAAAATATGTCAAGTAGAAACACTGACACTGTGACTGATGCAGGACGATCCTGTGACCAATCTGAACAATGCCTTCGAGGTGGCTGAGAAGTACCTGGACATCCCCAAAATGTTGGACGCAGAAGGTAAGCCGCATGCACGCCCCGGCGTGTCGATGAGTTGCACCGATGTAGATAACCATTTCTCTCTTCATGTGGCTTGTTTTGTCGTGTTGGTTTGACATTGTGTAACTAAAAAGTGCTGTGACACCAATAGGAGTTCCCCTCGTTGCTGCCATGCTTGTGTTGTGCACATTTACTTCTCTGAATCTTTTAGAAATGATGTCCGTTTGTCATGTTGCCTGTGCATTTCCTGTTTGCCTGCCTGTGTCATGTGTGTCTTATATTGCTGTGTCTCAAATGGAAGACTTGTGTCAGTAAAAATATTTTGCAAGACACAGGTGTCAAACTCAAGGCCCGGTGGCCAGATTCAGCCCACTGTATCATTTTATGTGGCTCATCAAACCCTGGAAATAATGCATCCATCCGTTTTCTATGCCGCTTGTCCTCACTTAGGAGAATCATGTCATGTCAAGACACTACTGTGCAGCAATACATCAATCTCTATGGAACTGTTAGATATTGTGGTCTTGATTCGATACCACTATGACACTGTAACCCAAGTCACAAACATCACATAACAGTTAGCTGACATCAAAGTCCACTCTTGATTCGCTGTTGCTCCTCTGTGGCAAAAGATGAGAACAACTAAGCCGGAAGCAAAGAGCGGTTCCTGTTGTGGAGCCTCGAGCTTTATTATTCAAAATTCTGGATAAAATAAGTCAGCGGTGAGATGTGTAATGTGTACAACATTAAATAAAGAAAAGTCCTCATCGCATTTGTAACAGCTAGTTCCATGAAAAAAGGCCAATTGCACCGTGTACGCCGTCAACTCCATTACAGAAATATCTTTTTCTAGAGTTTATGATAAATAAATAAAAAAACATTAAAGTTTTTTTATGTGTCGACTTGAACTCGGCTGTGTTGGCATTTCGATAATTATTTTTATTTCATAATTGGAATGTTTAATAGCAAAATGGATGTGTACGTAAGCTGTGGAAATAATGAACACCACGCAGTTTGATTGAAATATTATTGAAGAGAAGTATTGATGGATGTTTAATTATCTTTACTGCCATGCACGGGGAGAACATGCAAACTCCACACAGAGATAGCCGATGGTGGAATTGAACTTGGGTCTCCTAGCTGTGTGGCCTTCGCGCTAACCACTCGGTCCTTTTTTGCATCAAAAAAATGGAATCGTGCCGCTAAAGTATCAAATTTTCTGGGCACCATTTGAGACACAGCACCTGTGAATGTACTGTACGTGTGTACATGTTTAATCACATGTCTTGGGTCCTCATAACCACGTCCTACCCCCCCAATAGACATTGTGAACACTGCTCGTCCAGATGAGAAAGCCATAATGACTTATGTGTCCAGTTTCTACCATGCCTTCTCTGGAGCCCAGAAGGTACCCTATGTCATCGCAGCCCTTTGTCTGTTTTACCCTCCCGTTACTAACAAGCGCCACCTCTTCGTGCAGCATGGCCGTGCACGCCCTCTTTACAGCTTTCCTTACAGCCTGGACTAGGTGGACGTTCAGGATGCGTTGGGACACAAACACACAATAGACATAACTCAACCGGTGAAAGCTGCAGGTGTTTTTACCACAGATTGTGATAATAATCATTTATTTGATTTATATCGCACATTTAAAAGATATCCAAAGACCGGTTCGTCGAGTTTTTTTTTTAAGGTCTTAGTTCTGAAATGTGCTGATGGACGGGGTAGGGATTTCTCGACTGTTTGAGTAGAACTGATGTTTCTGGTAGGAGTGTTAGTGGTGTGGCATTAAGAACGAGTTGAGGTTCATGGATGAATTCATGGTGAAGCACAGAGGATGCTGTTATTAGTAATGCGCCACAATCCCTTTTATTTACATACCTAAATGCAATTGTCCTTCTCCCTTCCTTACTTTACCACCGTCCACCTTTTTTGTCCCTTCCCAAATTACATTCATGGCTTATTACTATCTTGTTTGCTCAATGGTCTACGGCAGCAGTGTTCCAAGTGCAGCCTACGGTTTGTTTCTTTCTTTTGGCTTTTTTCTAAACATCTAACAATAAAGCGAGAGAATCAACAATAATTTTACATGAATAATATCAAAATATTAAGAGAAAAACGTTGCAATGTAATGAGAAAAAATCACAAGTTTACAAGGATAACTTTAGTAGCATAAAGTTGAAATGTTAAATAATTTTTTTTCTAAAATCATAACATTATGAGAAATGAACAAAACGACTACTAAAGTTGTCATTCTGTGGAAAAATATCTTGCAGAAAAAGTTTGTTAGGAGAATAAGTTGTCAAATTGAAAACAAGAAAGGTCATTTTACAAGAAACAAATATTAAGGGAAAGAAAGCATATGCCAACAAGAAAGGAGAATAAACTTGTGATATTACTAGGAAAAGTAGTGCCATTTTAATAACAGAGTTGACTTTTTTTGAAAGTCGTAGTATGATGACAAAGGAAATTAAAGTTGCAATATTTGAAAAGTTACAATATTTTGAAAATATCCTGGAAATAAAGTCCCTAATATTACAACAGGAACATTTACGGAGCTTATTTGAGGTACCTGCTGCTTTCACCAAGATGTGTTAAACCAGAAAAAAAGGATGTTTGTGTCCCAACGTGATGCTTGATGCTCCAGTGTCTCCAGAAAGACCCCCACGGCGTGGCCCGGGGGTGTTGTTGCTGTTTCTAGGTGGAGCGTCAAGCCGCAGGCGCCCTTCTAAAGTGGCTGTCCTGCTCCAGGCGAGCGCTGCGTTGCTTTGGGTCGCTTTGGCTTCACTCTGTCTTCTCTCTCTCTTTTTCCTCTTACCCTCGCTCGCTGTGGGGCGGGTGTTGCGCAGACATCGTGGGCACGCTGAGGCCCGACGAGAAGGCCATTATGACCTATGTCTCCTGCTTCTATCACGCCTTCTCTGGCGCTCAGAAGGTGAGCCGCTCATGTTTTCATCCACACTCCTGTGCAGCAGCAACAACAGAGCGTTCCCATCCTGCGCCTCATTTCTGCCAAGACGGTCCACCTCACACATCAGTTGGCTAATGTGACTTAAATAGTGTGAATATACGGTATGTCTTTGAATGCACGCAATAACAATGTACAATTCCTTTCATTCCTGCTGTTGTCAGCACGGTGTGACAAAACCCTCATCAAAGTACAAGTGCCAAACTTTTAAAAATTAATATTTGATAAGTCAAATTTCAGATGCAAGAGATTACATTAGAGATGGAAACAAATGACAATCGCATAAACCGGCAAGGCAGCATACCGAAGCACAGATGTCTTGGAAATGATTGGTGCTAAACGTGTGTGTGAGCATGGTGTGTTGCATAACAGCGTGGCAACCTGATGGACGCGTAGAAACGTGGATTCATGCAGGCTGATTTGGTGTAAGAACGCAGGTCAAAGCGCTATTTCTGCTGCGCTCATTATGTCTGACGCGGAAGATAAATGTTTGCGGCTGTTTGATCGCCTTGTTTCCATGCCTTTTATGCAACACACCATGCTCACTCACACGTTTAGTCATTTAGTTAATCATTTCAATGATGGCAACGTTATTGGCTTCTACAGACCCGACCGTGATAAGTGAATTCCCCACAAGTAGGATACAATAATAAATGAATATTTTCATATAGCATAGAAAACCTGTTTGACTTTTTAAATACGGGTTTTAACATTAGAGCCCTGTACACACAAAATAACAATAATCACTTTTGTGTAAAAATGTACCACTTTAACACTGAATGAGAGGGGAGAACCTTACCCCCTGCCCCCACTGGTTGTAAGCCATGACATGTCGACTCGGCTCTCCCGGCGCAGTAGCCAGTCTCCATGCAGTGTGAAAGGTAAAGCAATACTACATATAACTTGACTTCCAGTGTATTTTGACTTATATTAGACCGTAGTATTCCACGAAACATATTTTCCAATATTTATTGAAAAATGTTGATTTTACTTAATGCGTTTCCTAATGTTAGGGTGTCAAAGTTAGTGTTTTAAACTATCTAAAAACGGCTGTAAGTCAGATTGATCCCCCCCATACCATTATGACTTGTGTCCATGGAAACAGGCGGAAAAAAGTATTGTACCAAACTGCTTGGTGGGGATGTGGCAATACAAGTGTCTTAAAAAGAAGCAGTGAGGCGTTTCCCAATATACTGCATGTATAAGTAATGATATGGCAGTATTGTGGGTACTCCTCACTGCAGCATCCTGATGGGAACGCTCGACTTATGCTTCTTTGCTTTTTAACATTACCCTTGTTTCTCTCGAAGCCATTGAACTAGATGGTCCTGGTGTTACAAATAAAATAATGAAATAAATGGATGAGCTGCATAAAATAACACGGACCTGTTTTATTGCTTTGAGAAACACAAGGCAACGTCACTCTTGTCATTTTGCTTCAACAATTCCAAATGTTTTGTAATAAATGTGATGTTCATTCATGCAATCTAGATTCGATATAGAAATGTTTTTTTTTTTTTTTTTTTTACCAATAGTCAGTCTTGAAGTTGTGTTGTTTTTGTATTCCAGCAGTACAGTAGTTAAATCGTAGGATTTCAAGCACAGGACGACAGCGCCACGTGAACCTGTAACTCCATGTATGGACCGACTTGAGACGCATGGCGTTTTTACACACACTGTGTGTGTCTGCGTGTGTGAGACTGAGGAACATGAAACTAACCGCCAGCAGTTTCCAGCATGTTTTCATTAGTCCGGCGAGACTGCTGGCTTTAGTGTGTTTTTGCACTTTGTCAAGCACGGGTGCCATTTTGAATGTAACGTGCCTAGAAAGGAGGTTAGCTCCCAATCACTGCTCGTGTGTTCACACCAAAGGAACTCTAACCGTGTCGTTAAGAATGACTAAACGCCGCGAATGTCACTCCAGCCAGTCGCAAGCGCCTCTCACCAATGTATGCCCTAATAGGCCGAGACCGCCGCCAATCGTATCTGCAAAGTGCTGGCCGTCAATCAGGAGAACGAGCACCTGATGCAGGACTACGAGACACTGGCCAGCGCGGTGAGTACACGTCCACGCACCCGTACAGATGTTATTGCGTCCATGTGGCTAATTGCGTCTTCCTGTCCAGCTTCTGGAGTGGATCCGTCGCACCATCCCCTGGCTGGAGAATAGAAACCCAGAGAAGACCATGTCTGAGATGCAGCAGAAGCTGGAGGACTTCAGAGACTACCGCCGTGTCCACAAGCCACCCAAGGTTCACATCCTCTCTCAATTTAAACATAACGTCTCCCACTTGATAGTTCAGGGTTGTAACATGGAAGCCACTTAGGTGGCAAACCCGACTACGTCCAACAACTCATCCAGTTCAAAATAAAGCTGATGAGAAGTTGATTTCATGGACAAGTTCAGACCTTTTATCCAAACTCTGGTCAGCACCCTCATTTGAACCACACAAACGTTCATGACCCTGCCTCTTTAAAAGTATTGGAATCAGGAATCATTCAAATTCAAGCGATACCCAGCCACAGTTATCACTAAGCCACAACATTAAAAAGTGCACACAATGACTTCCTGCTCAATGCAAAATAAGTTTCAAAGTTAAAGCATGGCAGTACACTTTCACCCATTTAGCTTTTTTTGTTTTTCCTTACATTGTTAGGGATTGGAGGAAAGATTTGCATGTTTCTTTTCCACTTTTGCGTTGTAGTAATAAATAAATAAAAATAAAAATATAATAAATATACCACATATGGAGGAAAAGCATGTCAACAAATTCTTTTATCATCACCTATTTTCCACATGTCCCTGGACATAATCACAACAAAATGCGCAAGCAATGGTTAGTTTCTGTTTCGATTTGGCCTATATCGACAACCACTTATGTCAGGCAGTCAGCCAGAGGAGTGTCAAGATAAGCAGGCTCCGCCCATTTTTTTTCTATGTGCTTTCAATACTTTAGCGTCAGATTCCGATGTGTGTGTTGCTTCTAACTGCTGTTGTTGGTCCTGCAGGTCCAGGAGAAATGTCAGCTGGAGATCAACTTCAACACGCTTCAGACGAAACTGAGACTTGGCGGCAGACCCGCCTTCATGCCGTCAGAGGGACACATGGTGGCTGTACGTACGCTCCTCTTCATGCTACATGGGACATGTTGGCATCAAAGACAAGCTCCCTTATCACTTGCGCGTGTGTTTGTCAGGACATCAACAGAGCGTGGCACACCCTAGAGGGGGCGGAGAAAGGCTACGAGGAGTGGCTCCTCAACGAGATCAGACGCTTGGAGAGACTGGATCACTTGGCAGAGAAGTTCCGGCAGAAGGCCTCCATCCACGAATCCTGGACCGATGGTAAAATGTGTTGTTTTTTTAACTGGAGGATGCCCGGGGGAATACATGCTGGTCATCTACGACAATACATTTCTAGCTAGCTATTTTCTTGTGGGACGCGTGGATGAGTGTCACTCTAAAAAGATGTTTGATTGCATCCCACGTGCAGGAAAGGAGGCCATGCTGACTCAAAAGGACTACGAGACTGCCACGCTCTCGGAGGTCAAGGCGTTGCTGCGGAAACACCAGGCCTTTGAGAGCGACCTGGCAGCACATCAGGACAGGATGGAACAGATTGCCGCCATTGCGCAGGAGCTCAAGTAAGGGATCGGGGCATGGACGGGACATGGAAAGATTTGCAATCAAACTCAATGCACGCAAATGTTTTCCAGTGAGCTGGACTACTACGACTCTCCCAGCGTCAACGCTCGCTGTCAGAAAATCTGCGATCAGTGGGACTGTCTGGGAGCGCTCACCCAAAGCCGCAGGGAGTCACTGCAGGTTTGTCGCCTGCTTTTCCCACCTCAGATCTGATCCATGACATCATCTTCATACTTTGAGAGAGACAGAGTGAGCGTGTTCATCTTTGTCAATCACTTTTCTTCTCAGAAAACGGAGAAGGTGCTGGAGTCCATAGATGAGCTCTACCTTGAGTACGCCAAGAGGGCGGCGCCCTTCAACAACTGGATGGAGAGCGCCATGGAGGACCTGCAGGACATGTTCATCGTCCACAACATTGAGGAGATCCAGGTACAGTGATCCCTTGTTTATCGCTGTTAATTGGTTCCAGTGAATTTCTGCAAAACAGGAGACCTTGTTTATAAATGGAATATTTTTGTAGAAAAACAGTTTGACCCTTATTCTAAGTGTGATTTAAAAAAAAAAAAAAAACGTTATTAGCACCCTCTAGACATGAAATAACACACTTGTAGTAACTTTTACACCATTACCCAATATCTAGACATAAAAAGAACAGTAACATTACTGACACCTAGTGTCCAGTGTAGAATACCACGTCTTTGAATGTCTCTTCTGAATGCCTTCTATTTGTATTTCAGTTCATGTAGCCATTGTTAAGCTCGAAAATGCTTCCATTTGCTCCATCAGAGTCTGATCCACGCTCACGAACAGTTCAAGTCCACCCTGCCGGACGCCAACAGGGAGCGCGAGGCCATCCAGGCCTTCCACGCCGAAGTGCAGAAGATCGCCCAGCACAACGGCATCAAGCTGAGCGGAATCAACCCGTACACCACCATCACGCCGCAGAGCATTGACAGCAAGTGGGAGCAGGTAAAGCGTGTGCTTGTGTGTGCATGTTAAAGAATTCAGATTATAGTTTCTTATCTGGATGAAATTTCGATTCTGTGAGAAAACACATTATCAGTAGCGTCCTCCGCCATGACCTGATGCTCAAGCAATTATTCGCGTGCAGGCACAGAAGTTGGTGCCGCAGCGTGACAAGGCCCTGCAGGAGGAGCTTCGTAAGCAGCAGTCCCACGACAACCTGAGACGCAACTTTGCTGAACAAGCGAACGTGGTCGGCCCCTGGATACAAAACAAGATGGAGGTGAGGAGTCGGTCTGTCGGTCGACGCCGTGCAGCTGCCGTGTTTTCAAGGGAAAATGTCAGCACAAACCGCTTGTTGTGTTAACAGGAAATTGGCACGATATCTATCGAGATGATCGGCACCCTGGAGGACCAGCTGACCAACCTGAAGGAGTACGAGCGCAGCATCGTGGACTACAAGCCCAACATCGAGCAGCTTGAGGGCGTCCACCAGCACATCCAGGAGGCCCTCATCTTTGATAACGTATACACGGCCTACTCCATGGAGGTAACGCATCCCGACGGGTCTTGTGTGCTACATAACTTACACAAAGACAACCCGATGGACGCTTACGATGAGGCTTCAATGCGCGTCTCCCTGCAGCACATCCGTGTGGGCTGGGAGCAGCTGCTCACCACCATCGCCAGGACCATCAATGAGATCGAGAACCAGATCCTGACACGTGACGCCAAGGGCATCAGCCAGGAGGAGCTGTACGAGTACCGCGCCTCCTTCAACCACTTTGACAAGGTCAGGCGCTCAAAATCCACACTCAGAGCTACACTTTGTGTACTTTAAAACATTTAACTACTAATTGCTAGTTTTCTGTTGAACTTAATGGTGTTGTATGACTTGGACTGATTTATGAGGCCAACATTCATGTCCATGCTAATGTTTAGACCAGAGGAGGGGGTGAGAGGGGAGCCAAGCGAGTGAGTATTAGTATTAATTTTGTTTAGCACGGGTGAGTGCTCTTATGTGGGACACTCTTCCACTTGAAATATTATTACCTACTGCAAGAAAGGTATGAGAAAAGCTGTTTTATATGGTAGGACTTCTTTTTATCACCACTAGGGGTCACTGTTTGTCAGTATGTGCACCATGCAGCGGGTCTCACTCATGCACCCACATGCGACCCACCTTCTCTCATGTTTGTCTGTCCTATTGTCTCGTCATTGTCCTCCTGTGGCACCACCGTGTTGTTTTTTTATACTTCCTTTGTGTCCATCTAACTAAATGTAAAAAAAAAAAAATCATTCAGTATGATGGGACAGCATCATTGCATGCTAGGCAGATATCCCATCATTTCCCCACCATATGTGATTCAAGATGTGTTGTTGTGCATGCAAGTGTGTCCACATATGCGTGTGGACATTGTCTAAACAGTCATCCGTGTCTGTCTCCCACCTGTCCCATCATCCCTGCATCCCTCCTGCATGCCACGGATCATCACACGGTCCATCCCACCACCACCACCACCACCTACCCTGTGTTGCGATGGCTTGGGTGGTCATGATGTGCCGCTCTGTCATTGGCTGTCATTGGCCCGCCTCAGGACCACAGCGGGGCCCTGATGGCTGAGGAGTTCAAGGCCTGTTTGATCAGTCTGGGCTATGACGTGGAGAACGACAAGCAGGTAGGATCCGATGGGGGAAATGTTGCTGTGGCCTCCTCCTCGGAGCAGGGGGGCTGACGTCACTTGCCAATCCTCAACTCCTGAAATTTACACGAGTTATATTCTACTTTTATATTTCTTCTGTTTTTAATAATGTCCTTCAGACATTTCCAAATGTCCAAACAAAAACATTTCCTTTGTCTAATGAGATTCTTAATGGAAGGAGTTGTTTCTGGTGAGTGTCAGCCTTCCTGCTCTCGGGCTGGTTAGGGTGGGTCATGGTGGACGCCGTCAGCATGGAGTGCAGAGAAGCAATGTACCCGTATGTCCACCAGGGGTCTCTGTTGCTTTGTTCCATCACTGTTCAGACGTGGGTTTTGACTTTGCTCTCCACATTGACTCTTTGTGCTTCTTATCTCTCTTTTTATCCCTCTTCCTCCTCCCCAACATTTGTCTTTTTCCATGTTTATCATCCTGTTACTTTTCTTTCATCGCTGTCCACTCACTCCCTCTACATCCCCCCCTTCCGACCTACCTCCCACCCCGGCCTGTGTTGTCCTACGCTGTGGCCCCACAGAAGCGCTCAGGACAGATGGTGTCAGATGATTTCCGGGCTCTGCTCATTTCTACAGGAAACAGCCTGGTACTGCTGCTGGCCTTAAGCCCTCACAGGGTGTCTGCAGGTCCAACACAGGGACCGTTACAGCACATATGACATAGTTACAGCACCTGTAGAAATATATGGCCGCAAATGTGGTGCTTTATTAGTTCACACCCAGCATCAACATTTCATACATACACAGATCAGCATTTGGTATCAACATGTAACACCTTGATGTGTAAACATGCACATACAGTTTGTTTGTACCCAGTGTAAACATACTGGATGGATAAACATGTTGATATGGGAAATACATAAATACCAAGCATCCATATGTTGATTGCTAGTGTTAACTTACCGACACCAGTTTAAACGTGTTGATACCCGGTCTAAATGTGTTCATACTAAGTCTAAACATGTTGATTCCCAGTCCAAATATGTTGATACCAAGTCTAAATGTGTTGATACCCAGTCTAAATGTGTTGATACCCAGTCTAAATGTGTTGATACCCAGTCTAAATGTGTTGATACCCAGTCTAAATGTGTTGATACCCAGTCTAAATGTGTTGATACCCAGTCTAAATGTGTTGATACCCAGTCTAAACGTGTTGATACCAAGTCTAAACATGATGATACCCAGTCTAAATGTGTTGATACCAAGTCTAAACATGGTGATACCAAGTCTAAATGTGTTGATACCAAGTCTAAACATGGTGATACCCGGTCTAAATGTGTTCATACTAAGTCTAAATGTGTTGATACCAAGTAGGCCTGTCACTTTACCACATTTACAAAATATGCTACAAAATATCGATATTCAATATTATCACAACATTTTGTAGACATTTTTTAATTATTTTAGTCATGGGAGGTGTCATTCACATTTGCACCAGTAGTGTTCTAGTGTGAGGCATTATCTCGACATAGAAGTTGCCTGTATGTGTGAATATTTATCCTAACGTAGCCAGCAACACTGTCTACTTTTGGAGTGTTTTGTTTATATTTGCCTACCAAACGCCTCAGCAATCGTTACATACCAAATGTATTTATTTTGATGGCAAGTCTAAACATGTTGATAAAGTGTTTGATTATGTGTAAAAATGGTGATAGCAATCTGAATATGGTTGATGGCTAGTCTAAGTAATACCAAGTTTAAACGTAGTGATATCACTTGTATAAAAAAATTCAACAGCAAAAGTCCATGTTGATGCCACAAGGGTGTAATGCTAAGAGTCTACTGGCCCGGCACCAGTTGGTGCCAATGCAATTAGCTGTGGCGCCTAGTGTTGCCAATAAGGTGCCTAGTGGCGTGCAGTGGCTCAAACTGCCTCTCAACTGGCTTGTGGTGGCCCGTAACGGCGTCAAAAATTTAGTTCGGCAGCAAGAAAATTAAAAAATCTTTATCGCGCCACTTGCTCAAGGAATCAAGTGGAACCAAATGTCGGAAACAATCCGCCTATTGGAATCCACTGGAATATAATGGCGTGAGCCAAGTTGCGGCAATGATGCTAGGAAGTCCACTGGGCAGGCGCCAGTTTGCGCTAAAGATTATGTGATTGGTACATACTGGCGCGCTGTGGCGCTGAATTAATGGCAACATGCAGAGCGGACATAATTTGGCGCCACTATGTGCCAATCGCATAATATTGGCCGCAAACTGGCACCAACTGGCGCTGGCCCAGTGCACTGTTGGCATACAGGTGGTGATACAAGAATAAATGGTTGCTAGCAGGTCTAAACATGTTGATACCAAGTGATGATACCAGAGGAGAAGATGTGGAGTGATTGGTAGCGTAGAGGTTGACCTGCAGGCCACCCTACTCGTCTTTTCTTCTCTGCTTGCCTTCTTTCTGCTTCCAGTGTCGTCACTGATGAGGAGAAAGTATTTCTGCTGTTGTTGCTGTGAATGTGTATTCGTCTGGTGTCATGGTCGCATGTGTGTTGTTCTGTGCAGTGTTGTTGTCCACCTTTTGTGCGTGTGTCTGTGCACAGCACCATGTCTCCCCGGGTTAACCCTTCCAATCTCTCGGTTGCCAGGGTGATGCGGAGTTTGCGCGCATCATGGGCATCGTGGACCCCAACAACACGGGCACCGTCACCTTCCAGGCCTTCATCGACTTCATGTCCCGCGAAACCACCGACACGGACACTGCCGACCAGGTCATCGCTTCCTTCAAGATCCTGGCCGCCGATAAGGTGAACAGCGAACTTTCCCGCATTCCGGTGGTCCTCGAATGCATCAGACATTTGAACGTGTTTTTGTCTCTGTCAGAACTTCATCACGGCGGAGGAGCTGAGGAGGGAGCTCCCCCCCGACCAGGCGGAGTACTGCATCGCCAGAATGGCCCCCTACACGGGGCCCGACGCCGTCCCCGGGGCCCTCGACTACATGTCCTTCTCCACCGCCTTGTACGGAGAGAGTGACCTGTAGGGAGGCGGAGGTGGACAGATGGGGAATGGGTGGGGGTGGGGGCAGATGGGGGAGGGGGGAAGAAAGCGAGGCGTCCTCTGCGCGTGCCAGTGTGGAAATGTTTGAGCGTGTTGAGTGAAGCCTAGCTAGTCTCGGCCCAGCGTTGTGACTTCCTTTTGCCGGCGTCCCAGAGGAAACGTGGGTGGGGACAGCTGGAAGTTGCGAGGGCCGCTCTTTAACTTCACCCTCTCTGCCTTTTCTTTGGGGGGGGAGCAGGGTCACGAGCTAATCTTGATACTTACCCTAAAATGTGTTTATTTTATTATAATTTTGTTCTTCTCGCAGGGGGAGGAGTCAGGTCTGGGGGGCAGGGTCTTACACGTTAACGGCCCATGTTTGTGTATTAGATCCTAGAGTTATATGCTGAGGCGGGGGCATGGAAACATATTTACCCATAATTCCCTTCTTGCTGGATAAGGTGACCAACTTTTTCTTTCCTCTCTTTTTCTTTTTCCTGCAGCGGGTGGAGGGTGGTGTCAGGGTGGGGGCGGAGCTTGTTTTTGGGGGGAGTGGTGCTTGACATTGCCACTGTAAATATATTTTTTCCCCCAGTGCGACGAATGATACTTAAAAGTAGAGAAAGTGTGCAGTTTCACCAGCGAGGAGCTTTGACTTTTTTTTTAGGAGTCAAATGACAGGTGACACCCAATGTGAGGCAGTATTCTGAAAATCCTGCAAGCGCTTAACTTAATAGATCAATTCAAAGGTTGTCGACGTTCACACTTGTTCCTTTTTGATTGGCCGAATGCACTTCCTGGTTTGGGCGGTCGGCATGGTGACAGCGTTGTCGCGAAATGATGGAAGGGATGAAGAGAACTGCGCTAGTTGGTGTCCTCAGCACCATCCTCCCTCTTTCTCTCTTGCTCCACTTCCTCCTCATCCTCAGCTGTCTTCAAATGAAGGGAACGTACCACAGTGAGGGGTGTGGGGGGCGGCTTTACTTCCCAAAATGTACAAGTAAAATCGACAGAAAAGGAAAATGGCGTTGAGAAAAAAAAATCTATGCAATAGAAACGAGAAATTGAATCAAACGTCTAAATTGATTTTTCCGGGAGGGGGGTGGGGGAGACTGGGGGGAAGTAAGATGGAAAAACAAAAAGACTCGGACCAAAAGCTTCTTTCTTTGGTTTTTCTTTCCTGTTTTTTTTTCCCTCCGCCAGCTTGGAGAGAAATGAACTCTGGAAATTGTGATTTTTCTTTTTTTGTACTCTTTAATAAGGAACCTTATCTGCTGTACTGGAAACTGCAAAGGCCTTCTGTCTAACGATGAGTGACTTTCACAAAGCACACATAAAAAGTTTCCTTACAAAAACATGTCTGGCTTTCATGTCCTTTTTTTCCTCCCCGTCAGCATGTTGACTTCATGTTGACTTCTTGACTTCTTCACTCAAGTAACCCCAATTTAGTCAGGACTCTTGCGATGCTATGAAATATTCAACACGCTGATAGTACAGTCTTTAAGAAGGTGATACGCTGCATGGACGAAAATATTGGGATGCAGGTCTCAGTGAATACATTCATCACAGATTGGACTAGACCACCGCTTCTCTATTATTTTCTGCTATGCAGGCTGAACAAGAAAGTGAAACCTACGGAATACAACAAAATGGAGAGCAGTGAAGCATACAAGAGTCAAATTGCATGTGAGGTACGACACATTGGTACATATTGGCAGTGAAAGTGCCTCTCACGCATCCCGACAGTGTAGAATGCTACATATCAGTGTCTTTCAAAGCATCTTCTGAATGCCTTGTATTTGTATTGTACTTCATTTAACTACTTTTATACTTGGAAAAAAAATATATATATTATTATTATTTTCATATTTTATATATATATATATTTTATTATATATTATATATATTATAATTTTTTATGAGTTCCTTGTATTTTGGTTACTTTGGCTCAGTGATTGTCAACTAGTTTTTCTGTGAGAAATATCAATATCATTTTTTTATTAAATTTACATTTATGAATCATTTTCTGCCAATATGTCATTGTCGAGTGTCCGTGGTGTAAAGACTGGTAGAGCAATGCAATATTCGGCCAGAAGGTGGCGATGCGGCACCACCACGCCCACTAAGTTGGTGCACATTGTGAAAAGGATGTAATAGAATGTACTGAAGCATGTATAGATTTCCTAATAATTGTAGTACTAAGTATTCATGAGGCTGTATACAGAATGTTATTATTATGAATTATAGATGACTCTTTACATATAGTATAGCTGTGGAATGTGTGCACATTTGGACGATGTATAATTCATCCCCTTAAATCCATACCATGCAATTCCTTTTCCCAGCATCTGCTTCACCCAGGGCTGATGACGTCACAACCCCGGCTCCCCACCTCACCGCCTGACGACCCGGAAGCGCCAACATATCCATGCTAGTGTGCGCTAACATTAGCCAACGTAATCATACATGAAATACACAAACTTAAACAATAAACTTACAACTTAAGAGAAAATGTTCACATATTTATCGACAATTAATTTCTTATAAGTAGTTTTGCTTGACTGTGGCCATGTATTTCAACCAATCTGGTTAGTTTATGAATGTTAACCGAATGTAATCCAATTCCATCAATACAGAAAGCCAAAAACCGTTACCACAAAATACGTTTTTATAGTTTTACAATTATATTTTTTCATACAAAAACCAATTCGAAATGCATATAAGTAAATATAAAACGAGTGAAGTGGATAAATGAACTTTTCAGGGTTACACATTTACCTTATTTGAAGACATGATTTCATGACTGTTCCAAAGACACGATGTGGCAGCGAGATCAACCACCACTAGCTTCCTTTTTTGCTATGAGTTGTTTGAATTCAATAGTGTTTTCCACCTAAATAACCCAAAGTTGCAAATGGCAGTATTTTGTCAAAGATAAAAAAGGTGAAATAAAACACTAACTCATGGCAAAACAGGAAAATGGTGTGCATGTGGTGTCTCGCTGCTACATTATGTCTTTGGTAAAAGCAATCTTCAGTAAAAGTAACCTGAAGTGTTCCTTTATCCATTACATTCATCATTTAAAATAGTTTTATGCATGTAAAACTAAAAAGGTGTTTTGTGTTGACATTTTTGAGAGTTAACCTACATCCTGTAGCCCCAATCTCCATCCCTACGGAACAATGGCAGTACCAGGAAGGCCAAGTGTCCCCCCATAGAAGGCTTTAACGAGGAGGAAAGTGTGTTTTCCAGCTCCAGCTTCTCCTTGGCATCATTGCTAGCCATGAGTCCACTCATCTGGGAAGTTCCACTTCCTGTCCGTTATTCATATGCTGTGTATGGGAAACAAATGTTCTGTATGGAAAAATCAGACGAGGAATGCGTTTCCCATTCCACCCGTGAAGGTGATGGACCTCCTGATCAGGCGTCCAAGTCTTCTCCTGAGGTCCCTGCAGGAGCATCAATATAATCAATAAGAAGTAATTCCTGCTTCTTTTCCCTGCTGGCCATCATTCCACATCTCACTTTATTGACTTTTTTTCCCTTTTCACATCCAATTATGCTTCCTACGTCATCTCTGGAAGTGCGGTTTATGACCTCCGCCAGAGAAATAGTGACATTCCGGCGTGTTCTAGGTACTTAGCTCCCTGTTGGGAGACGCGTTTATTTGAAGCGGACCTGTCGTGTCGTGTTTACTCTCAGTGTGAGCGACTTTGTCCATGTTAGGATGCAGGAAGCCATCTCCGGGACGTTTGCTTGGCAGACACAGAACAGAACCTTGGCGATCGGTTCCTTGTTTCCGACTGTTTCTACTCGGAATTCCCGGAGCTGATTGGCAGACACCCGACATGAGTGCGGCTTGTCCAAAAAGTATGCCTTTAAGAGTGTGTAGTGTGTTTGAAATGAGGCCAGTGTCTTAGATTTATGCACCAGCTGTCATTCAGGGTCATGTGACCAATTTACTGTAGTTGCTTTTATAATTAAAGCAAGCGGCTTAGAGTAGAAGGGGGAGGAGCTTGTTCTCCTCATATACAGTAAATAAATTCATTGTATCATGTGACCCCTATTGCATCATTACATAATGACTCAGCACTAACCAACCAACAGGTGGCGCTATGTATAGAACCCCTGATTCCATGGAAGACCTTTCAGCCAATGGGAAGCTTGAAGAAAGTGAGTTAGTGGAAAAGACAATAAAAACATTGGTGGATGGAGGAAGCAAGATGTCACCTTGTTTCCTTTCTTTCCTTAGATCCCTTCTTTTACTTCTATTCCTCTCCTTTTTACCTTCCTCACCTTTCTTCCCTTTATCACATCCTTGTACCCTCGTTTCTTTCCATTCCTAACTTACTGACTTGTCCTTAAGGTCGCTGAGGACACGCCCCCCAGCACTGCGAGAGTGTGTGTGTGTTTGCGGTGAGTAAAGAGAGGGAGCCGGGTGGGGTGGGGAGGGGGGGATGCTGTTGGACTGAGGCGGGACATTTCAGCATCACCAGTCCTCGTGCACATCTCGTCGAGTGCACATCCTTGTTTCCTCATCCTCATCACCATCACTAAAAGGTAAGAACGCTGTGGATTTTTTCCTCCCTCCCTGCTAGCTTTGACGGTTTGCTATGATGGCTCGTGCCCGGCCGTGTCCGTCACGTGGTGTGAGCTACGGCTCGTAACAGAACCATGAAGCGTGTCAGCATAAAGAAGCTTCCAGAATGCGGGCAGGCAGTTGGTCGACCGTTCCAATAGGGCGCACGCGTTCCTCTCGCGCACGGCACGCGCGCACGACTCAAAAGTTCTCCCGGGCAGCACGAGCAGGTGTCAAAGTTAATAAGATGCCCGTTTATGTTCGGGAGTTGTGCAGCTCATTAGCATATGTACTTCCTGCTCTGCTGGTACCACGTGACTGACGCCGTAAATGTATTGATTTTAGACATGATTTGCTTCCTATTGAATGTTAGTAAATCATCCCTGCTGACGATGCAGTGGCAGAAACTCACTGTAGAGTGGCTAATGACTTGGGGGGAGGGGAAATAATGTCAGTTGTTGTTGTACAGTTGTGGTCCCAATCAAAAAATAAAGGCAATTTAAACTTAAAACAACAGCAGATTACTGCTGTCATATAGAGGATCTTTGACTTTGACTAGATTCCTAAAAACAACAAAACAGCCCTGTCCTGCAGACTGTGAGTCCAGTCCAACTGGTGGGTGGCAAACCATGAGTGGGTTGCAGTCGTTTTCAGTGGGTCTTTCCCTTGGCAAAACAAAACGCAAACACACAGCTGCAGATATCCGCTGGATAAAAGTGCGCCATCGAGAGGGAGAGAGAGAGAGAGAGAGAGAGAGAGAGAGAGAGAGAGAGAGAGAGAGAGAGAGAGCGTCTCACTGCTGCAGTTCACATTGTGCTGAGTGGGGGAATTCCACCCACAATGACGACTGCTCACGTGTGAAAGTTAGCGCCCCCTAGGCAGCCGCTTAACTGTTGCAAGCAGTCCCCTTAAGTACAAGATATCCGATAAGTTTGATTGGAAAAATGTCTGCAATTTGGGTCTTCGCTTGTCATTGAGGGATGGTGGTGCATCATACAGCCAGACCAGTTTGGAACCACTAGTGGACTAGTGTTTTTGCAGTAGATTAATAAAAACAGCAGAGCGCTCCTGTCGCATAGAGCATCTTCAGAGTGCTACAGAAGCTTTGACTAGTGTTTTTACAGTAGATGTTTAACCACAGTCGTGCACTCCTGCCATATAGAGGATCTTTGAACAGTGCTTTTGCAGTAGGTCCTTAATCAGAGCAGAGTGTTTTTGTCATATAGAAGATCTTTGAGTTGTGTTTTTGCATCAGATTCCTAAAAACAGCAGGGGTCGTCTGTCATATAGAGAATCTTTGACTGGCATTGCTTCAGTAGATTCCTAAAAACAGCAAAGTGTTCCTGTCATATAGAGAATCTTTGACTGGCATTGTTTCAGTAGATTCCTAAAAAACAGCAGTGGTCTTCTATCATATAGAGAATCTTTGACTGACATTGTTTCAGTAGATTCCTAAAAACAGCAGTGGTCTTCTGTCATATAGAGAATCTTTGACTGGCATTGTTTCAGTAGATTCCTAAAAACAGCAAAGTGTTCCTATCATATACAGGACCTTGAACTGGTGTTGTTGCAGTTGATTCCTAAAAACAGCACAGTGCCCCCGGCATACAGAGTGCAGTTGAGTTTGTTGTAAATTGCTAAAAAGAGCTAATCTCTACTGTAACTTAGCGGATCTTTGACCATAGCGATTTTGCTGTAGCTCCCTAAAAATGGCAGAGCATTTGCAGTGCACTCCTGTCATATACAGGATCTTTGTCTTTGAAATAAACATTTGACGGTGGTCAGGTATTGACATGATGAAGAAAATCAAACAGTGTGTGATGAAATATGACATGATACATCAAATAAGAATGATAATCAAATCGGGTGAAAATGTGGCCCACAGACCACTTGAGTTGAATATGGGTGGCCTTTTGGGTGGTGGTCTTACAAGGAGCGCAACACAGTAGCTGGTCCGCAGGTTAGAAAGCATTGCCACTGTCCTCGCCTCGCTGTCCATCCACTACACCACTGGACCGGGGGCCTGCCCATGTTGTTTAACGGAGTGGTTCCTTCTGAAGGGTCCATGCAGCAGGAGAAGAAAAAGCGAGGAGATCCTCGTCTTCTTGGGTGCAGCAGGGCTTCCCTTCATAGGCTTTTCCTCCTCCCCCCCTCCCTTCTTGCTCTCTGCAGTTTTCCGGGGCTTCCCTTGTTTTGCCCGCTCTGATCCTCCATCATCACGCTGCCGCTCGTCTCCCATCCTCATCCTCACCTTTTAAGCCAAAAGTAGCACCTTAATGAAGTCTGCTGTGCATGGGGACTGATGACATATCAAATGTGCTTATGCAGCATTTTGGTGCCACTCATTCATTACTGCTTCCGTCCTTCCTTCCTTTCTTCCTTTCTTCCTCACTCCATTAAATCCTCGCCCCCTCCGCTCCCATCTTTCCCGCTCCATCCTCCCGCCTTCTCTCGCGTCTTTCCCTCCTCACACATGCTGAGCAATGAGATGAAAACATGTCTGCTGTGCTTAACCTACCTTTATCACCCTGCTAACGACGCCCCCGCCCCCTTGCCTCCTCATCCTCTTCTAACGACGCCTTTCTCCTGCATCTTCCTGACGTTTTTGATTACTGTCCTGGGATTTCTTAGGGACTGTTTCCACTTGTCACCGCTCATCCGATGCATGCGTTCACACTTTCTAATTACGCTAATGATCGGGCTGATTGTGACGGGGGGGATTGATTCTTTCTGGTAGACAAGTCGGTGATTGACAGTTAAGGTGCATTTGTGTGTTCAACGTGAAAAACACTTTTGTCTCAAACAGTCGTGGCTGGTGTTAGCGTTGCGAAGTTGCCAACATTTGGTCTGGGGTATGACTACTTCCTGGCTGGAGTGCTTCATGAGCAGGAATCCTTCCGTTTTCCAAAATTTCCACTTGTTGCTAGGCAGACTTCACAGGGCTCACTTCTAACTGCCCCAATTCAGCCAATGAAATAATGCATATACTTGTAGGCAGATTTTTGTCATTAGAGCTATAGAAAACCTGTTTACGACCTTCTAAATGCCGTTTTTAACATTATTAGAGCCCTCGAGACATGAAATAACAACCCTATAGTCACTTTTAGACTTCTACTACCCAAAATAGTAGACATAATAAGAGAAACCAATTTAAGACTTAAAGTAAATGTGTTCTCGTGGACAGTGGACACTGGTACGCCTTCTCTGTATAACCTCCCAAAAAGCCAATGAAAAAGCACTTGAACTTTATGTGTTGTGTGTACATTAGGAATGGAACATTTTTCCTTTGCTTTGAACATGACATGTGTTGCGCTGGAACGCAATCCGATGGGGTTTGAACCTAATGTGTTGTGTATGTTAGGAATGGAATATTTTCCCTCTGCTTTGAACAAGATGTGTTGCGCTTTTGAATTTATCTTAAGTGGCATGCAAGACGACAGAGGTTGGAACTTAATGTGCTGCGTGTGTTAAGAATGGAATATTTTCCCTTTGCTTTGAATAGGCAATTGGATTGTTGACAGCAGATGCACAATCACGCGGCCATCTTGGCCGTGAATTTCTCTATCTGCAGGTGACTCCACCTCCACTGACTTTCCTGTCGCATTCTCTCCCCCCCTGCCCCTTTTATTTCTCCATTGCTTGAATCTGCAAGCATTGATCGCTCGCCTTTGACACGGGGCAACTTCATCACTTATGTAACCTCGCCTGTCCACGGCCACCACGCCATGAATATGAATGAAGGCCCGCCGGCTTTTTACTTCCTGTCTGTTTGGAACTCCCCCAGCTCATTCTGCCCTCTCTCACCGTGTCCCGCCCCCTCCCCTGCGCATGTCAATCGCCGGCAAAGTTGTTTGCTCCTTTAATTGGACCATATCTTTCACTCGCATCAAATCGCCTTCAGGCAACTCGAAGTCGGGCAGAGCTGCAGCACAAATGAAAGGGCTGTAAATAAAAAGCAACACAAAAGGACACATGCTGACATGTGGCTTTCGGGCAATTTGTGTCGATAAATACGTGTACTGTAAATAAACACAACAGAATAAATGCATTGCATCCGCTCATACCCGCAGACATTTTACTTTGAAGACCCACCCACCGAGACAAAGAAAAGCTCAGTCCGTTCATGTCGTTGTTCTGTGGAACAAATGCCTCTATCTTCCTGTTTGGAGGTGGGAAACGAAGAAAATTACATGTGGCAATATATTAATATATTATATTATATATATTATATTAAGGTCGGCAAAATTAGCAAATTGATTTTCATTTCACATATCAAAAACATGCATGTTAGGTTAATTGGTGTGAGTGTGAATGGTTGTTTGTTTATATGTGTCCTGTGATTGGCTGGCAACCAGTCCAGGGTGTACCCCGCCTCTTGCCCGAAGACAGCTGGGATAGGCTCCAGCACCCCCGCGACCCTCGTGAGGAAAAAGCGGTAGAAAATGAATGAATTAATATTAAGGTCGGCAAAATTAGCAAATTGATTTTCATTTCACATATCAAAAACATGCATGTTAGTTTAATTGGTGTGAGTGTGAATGGTTGTTTGTCTATATGTGCCCCGTGATTGGCTGGCCACCAGTCCAGGGCGCGGATCAATGGGTGTGATTATTAAAGTCATTTACTATCATCTCAGGCTTTTTGCCTTTCTGAACGAGAACTTTTGTCATGTTTTAATCTCGCAAGATCTTGTGACACACACTTGCTAGCGGCGACATTGCATGGCTAAGCGCTTTCACTTTGCATCCCTGGAAATTGCGCTTGACTGGCACAGGATGTGAGGAAGCAAGGCGGCGGTGATGCGTTCACGGTTGTCACTTCTTCTCTTATTGTTTGAACATAGCCTGACCCTCATTAGAGCGATGTTTACCCTCAAAGTCACACACACACACACACACACACACCTCCATGCACCCAATAACCATGTCAGCACCTGGCTCTTTCCTCATCTAGGAGATGTGTGTGTGCGTGTGTGTGCCTTTTCTCGCCCACTCCCCGCACCCACAGCGCCCTCAGAGACTTCAGAGTGTGGGCAGCAGATTAAACTCACTGCGCCTCGGGCACAAAAGCTATTAAGATGCAACGTGGAAACACAAGAAGAACAACACTGCCAGTGTGCGCACAGCGTCAATGAATTAAGAGTCGGAGATAAGAGGCTTTTTTTGTTGTTTTGCTGCTTACATGTGAGTGCTTCCTCTCATGTTTTTGCAGCGGAACCTCCAAAGTAAAACAAAAATGGATTTATTTGCCATCAGAAGCACTTTTTCCCCTCATAGGAACTCATCTATTTTGGAGACAAATCAACTCTGTAATGGCGTGAAACATGCTTGTATTATCGTCACCTGCAGACGTCGATAGGTTCCTTGCAGCCGTGATTGGTGATTGGCCCAGCAGCCATCACGTGGCTAAATCGGCCAGCCTCGCCTTTAATACTTAATAAAGCTTGCAGGCACGACTTCCATGTGAACCTTCATTGCATGAATAAACTTAGCAGTGGAT
Source organism: Doryrhamphus excisus (assembly GCF_037039965.1). Lineage (NCBI taxonomy): Eukaryota > Metazoa > Chordata > Actinopteri > Syngnathiformes > Syngnathidae > Doryrhamphus > Doryrhamphus excisus. The sequence goes on along the minus strand of NC_136364.1, from coordinate 9,076,442 downwards.
GTTTTATGTTTCCACGCACGCCAGCCCAGTGTGACCTCATCACATCCATTCACTGACCTCTGCGTGATGCTGCTTCCTGTGTAGCTTTGTACATTGTGCGCATGTGTGTGTGTGTGTGTGCGCCTTACTTTACCGCCAGCAGCAGCAACAGCAGCTGTGGTTTTTAAGTAATTGGAAAATGGGAATATTGGCAACTGTAGGAGGTACTAAATTACTTAACGACTCGTTGTGACTCAGTGCCAGCAGGACAAGTCAGTCAGTCAGCCTTCGTCTTCATGTGCTCGTCTGTGGCACAGTTCAGCTGCACGGGCGAGAGTGGCACTAGGGGCTTTTTTCCTCTTCCGATGACATTGGAAGGTTCCACATTGATGTGGAAAACTTTTTGCTCTCCATGTCAGTGCTGCATGATAAAAAATATGAATGAATTATACATGATTTTGGAATATTAAAATGTTCGAATTAAAGGCAGCACAGTGGACCAGTGGTTAGCATCTTGGCCACACAGTCAGAAGATCGGGAAGACCAAGGTTTGATTCTCACCTTGACATCTCTGTGTGGAGTTTGCATGTTCGAGGGTTCGTTCTACTTTTCTTGGGTACTCAAAAACATGAGTACCTAAACACGACTCCAAATTGTCCATAGGTATGAATATTAGTGTTATGTCAGTCTATATGTGCCCTGTGATTGGCTGGCGACCAGACCAGGGTGTACCGCGCCTCTCGCCCGAAGACAGCTGGGATAGGCTGCAGCATACCTGCGACACTAGTGAGGATAAGCGGCTTTGAAAATGGATGGGAATTAAGACAAAATATTTCTTAAAAACATTTTCAATTGAGACAGAATTATCTTTGATGCTATTTTTTCATAAAGTAAAAACCAAAACTAATAAAAATAATAATTAAAAAAATATTAAGACAAAATACACTTTAATATATATAGATTTAAATATAATAATTTAATAAATAACGATTTAAAATGAATATTAAATAATGAAATTAATTTGCAGTTCATCCAATTCATTGCAAAATTATTTTACATGAATGCATCCGTCTTCTTAGGTCAATAAAAAAACAATAAATAAAAAAATGTCATGAATACCAAAAACTAATACAGAATAAATTAAGAGAAAAAGTATTTGTAATTAATATAATTTGTTTTATTGGGGCAAGTAAATCCCATCAGTGATATTCCCGTCGGGCAAGTGCACTTTGGCATGCCATACTACCAAGAGTTTTTTTAAAAGCGGTTCTTGTTGGGTGTTGATAAAACACGGACTGCGTAATTCCGGTGGTAATTTGCAAAGCAATCCTTGCAATGGACCAATCAGAATCGTTTATTTAGACCGCGGTCCGTAATCCACAGTCGGCGTTTTACCCACACCCGTTGTTCGCGATCAACCAATCAGTGATCGTTTGACTACGAAAACATCCATCATGGCGTCGCTTCCAACATCGTCTAATTCTGAAGGAAAACACCAAAAAGTGATGAACCAGTGCCTCCTAAACAAGTATTTTATTAGCGGCAGCAAATCAAATGATGGCACAGGTGAGTGAATCACACTGCTGTGACAATTTGAAGTGGTCACAATGAAACACCAGCGATTAGATCCAATACCAAGTGCTGATTTTGCACAAGCTACAAAATCTAGCGCTTCCATTTCTCTGTGGATTTTTCTCACCTTTGCTTCACAAATTATTGTTTGACCATTGATCTTTTTTTTCTGGATTAAAAACACATTACTAGTACACAAATGTGTCTATTTAATAATGTTTCATTGTGGTGCACAACTTATAAATATCACTGCTTACTACGACTACAATGTGTAAGGTATTGTAACGTCGTAGAATGACGACAATCAGGATGGCTCTATCGTTGCATGGTTTTTATTTCCAAGGCAGCATGAAAAACAACTTACTGGCCTGTTGCAGACTTAACTAACTAGCTGGGCGCACGGCAACCGAACTTCTCCTTTTTTCCCTCTCGTTCCTCTTCTTTGGTCCCAAAACGCCCGCTCCAAGACCGCGAGCTGAACATGACTGCCCCCCAGCGTCCATGCACGAAACTACAGCCCGGAATACAACACACACGCAACGCTACAGTATTATTTATTTTATTATTTAATTTAATTGAGATTCTCATGTGATGCCACAAAAAATGACATGATATCATTATGGCAGTCTTTTCATTTTACATGGGGCAAGTTCGGGCAAGTAGTTCTCACCTTAAGGATTCCCTATGGGCAAGTCATTTTGGTTTTTAATGTAGAGCCCTGCATTATTAAAAAATATGAAACCATGGTAATATGAGATGGTCATCATTACCAAAAGGCATTTTTAGGATTCGGTTAGACATAATGTTGATGCTGGTACTGTACAGGTATGTGTTGCCATGGAAACAAAGTCAACACATCAGTAAAGAAGAGTTAACAGTTCATTAAACACCTGCTAATCTCCCTTTAGCCGCCAGATCCCTCATTAAAGCCACTTCCTGAAAACACATGGCGTGTGTGTGTGTGTGTGTGCAAGAAGTGTTGTCGCGTGGTGACGTGCAATCATTATGTAAACATCTTTATGATATAAGAGGCGTAGATGCAGCGTGTGGAAGACGAGCGGTGCCCCCGGCGACCTTGAGGCTCCATCCATCCACGTGGATGCCAATCCTCGATGACGTTTGTGATGCTGAGGCTCGCTGGTCGCCGCCTCTGGTGTTTGTTACGTAACCACAACTTCTGTGTCCTCGTATGTTAGTCCTCGCTCGTGACCCCCGGCTGCTCAAATATGGCGGTCGGGGGAGGGAAGGGTCAAAGGTTGAGGTCACTGCTTATTGTTACCTCCGCCAGGGAGGTCATGTGTGCGTTACACAAAAGAGTAGCGTGTCATGGGTGCAGGTCTTTTTTTTTTTTTTTAAACCTACGCCAAGCATGGAAACACACGAATGAGAGGGATTGCTTTCTTTGTCTCTCAGCCTTTGAGTTGCCAGCAGGATTACGCAATAACCTCCAAGCTACATTTCCATGTAGCTTTGTGGACATCTTGATGCAAATCTCTCCGTTGGAGAAGCTTCCTTTCCCGTCTTAGAGGGTTTTCTTGTCTTTGTGCTGCTTAAGCAGGGATGGACGGGTCCTTCCTGCATCCAATCCATCTCTTCCCAACATTCTCAGTTTCCCATGAACCAGGAATTAGCCTGCTGATCCACTCGCTAGCTGGCTTGTGTCTCAAATGGAATACTTCCTTGCACAGTGTACTCATTTAAGTATACTGTGTATACTGTGTACTTGCTTCCTCACTGCACCAATGTTGACCCTATTGTACTGTTCCACATCCTGTACTCATCATCCCAGTTATTTTTTTTATTCCTCTTTTACGTCTTCTTCTTTGAGGTCTTCTTTTTGTTGTTCTTCTCTTTGTTCCTTGCTCTTGTCCTCTTGTTCTACATTCGATATGTTCTTCTATTTCTAGGTCTTCTTTTTCTTCTCCACGTTTTTCTCTTCAATACTTTCCACAGATACGGGTTGCCCCTCATCCGCCCGTATGTTAAGTGAAACCTTCCCCTTCAGTATTGTACCCCCCCAGGTGGAGGGGTCTGCACTCCAGACACATTAGCACGCTATTAGGTGTTCATTTGAGTAAAATTGTGACATGACTTGCAAACACAAGCTGAGATTTGCACATCGAACACGGACACGACAGTGCTGAGAGGTGCATTGTGCTTATCGGCACCCGGCCCGCTCCGTCTGGCTGTCTGCTCCTGCTGATAGCGCTCTGTTGTTTGGTGCTGCCCCCCTCTTAGCATCACTATTATATCAGCTGCAATGACAACGAAGGTGAAAGTCACCAAGGCCACCAGGAGTGACCGCAAGGTGCTGTCATTCGTTTGGGGCCGAGTGGGAGCTGGCGAGAAGACGCTATGTTTGGTCGCCATGAAAAGCACGTTGACGACAAACAAGTCATTAACATTCCCTGACAAAGCCACAGATGTGTTTGATAAGACAGTGAGAGGAGAGGTGTGAAAGAAGGAGTAGAGCTTCATTTCACAGCCATTAACTCTCCATCGCCTGATTGGCCGGCACAGAAAGGCCATTTTCACAGCATGTCAGCCTTTTCACCAAACAAGAAGAGGAAGCAGCCTCGTGGAGCCAAATGGCTTCCTTCCCTTCCATGCACGTGTCCTCATGCACATCAAATGTCCTAACCGTCCCAGCTGACCGCGGCCGAGCTGCTCCTTCCGGCCCGAGGGCCCAATCTGTCAGAGACCCTTTGAGAGGTCACCGTCATCAGCATCCTAGTTACTTGGCAATGGCGGGATACACTTGGCCATCATGGCGGTTGGGTGAGAAGAATGTCGTGCAGATGTGTTCCTCATGAGGCCGAGAAGCGTCCAAGCAGGCACAGATGCTCTTTTTATAGCCATGCATGATTTGGCTCAGCCGAAGTGAAATGAATGCTCGGAGACTACTTTTACACTTCACCGACAACGCTTGGGATGACAGCATAGAGCAGTGGTGTCCAAAGTGAGGCCTAAATTTCATACTTTATGGTGCCTATACTCATTCATTCATTCATTTTCTACCGCTTTTCCTCACGAGGGTCGCAGGGGTGCTGGAGCCTATCCCAGCTAACTTCGGGCATGAGGCGGGGGTACACCCTGGACTGATCGCCACAAATAGACAAACAACCATTCACACTCACATTCATACCTATGGATAATTTGGAGTCGCCAATTAACCTAGCATGTTTTTGGAATGTGGGAGGAAACCGGAGTACCCGGAGAAAACCCACGCATGCACGGGGAGAACATGCAAACTCCACAGAGATGCCCGAGGGTGGAATCGAACTCAGGTCTCCTAGCTGTGAGGTCTGCGTGCTAACCACTAGACCGCCGTGCCACCCGGTGCCTATACTGATTGTAAAAATACAATTCAGTCATTATTAAGCTCACTTTTGCTAAATGCTTTCATCTACTCTCTTGGATGCAAAGATTTTGCAACAGTGCCTTTAGTTTTCAAGCTTAAACGTGAATTGAAATCATCCTTGCCTCTCATTGGATGGAACTACGTAAACATGAACCCCGCAGAGTCCTTTGGGAGAATATTAAGAAGGTGTTTTTGGATGGTTCCCTCTCGGATGGAGCTGCTAAAAGAAAGTACGCCGTGATGACTCCAGACTGAGAAGTCATTACAGTAAGAGGATTGTGTCATTCGGAGGCTCAGTTTCACTATCCGCCAACATCATTTTCTCCACAAATTGTGGGCTTTATTTAAAGCCAGGGATTAGTCTCGCTGCGTGTGTGTGCTGATTGAGATTTGCATGTGCGGAGGAACCGCACAGACGTGTGTGTCCCAGTGATGTGTGTGTGTGCATGTTTATTTAATTACTAATGTCAGCATTCTTTTACCTCATCATCCAGTCAACCTATATGTTGTTAGTAGTATTTTTAAGTCCAATTAATCACAGTTTATCAATGAATTCATCAGAATTAATCACCATTTGTGAATTAGTTTTTTTGCTGTGTTTTATTAACAGAAAGATAAATAACAGATGTGATTCTATATCAAGTAATCTCTCTTTTCTTGTGGTTAATTGGCTCGACCATGATTAGTGAATTTGATTAGTGAATTTTGTGATTCCCACAAAGCAGGATTTAATATTAATAAAGGAAATCTTTTCATAGTTAGAGCAAAGAAAACATTTTTAGGACTTTCTAAATATGATATTTTTCCTAAGGCGGCACGGCGGTCGAGTGGTTAGCGCGCAGACCTCATATCTCTGTGTGGAGTTTGCATGTTCTCCCCGTGCATGCGTGGGTTTTCTCCGGGTACTCCGGTTTCCTCCCACATTCCAAAAACATGCTAGGTTAATTGGCGATTCCAAATTGTCCATAGGTATGAATGTGAGTGTGAATGGTTGTTTGTCTATATGTGCCCTGTGATTGGCTGGCCACCAGTCCAGGGTGTACCCTGCCTCTCGCCCAACCCTCGTGAGGAAAAAGTGGTAGAAAATGAATATATGCAAACTCCACGGAGAGATGGCCGAGGGTGGAATTGAACCCTGGTCTCCTATCTGTGAGGTCTGCGCGCTAACCACTAGACCACCGTGCCTGCATCAAAATTAAAAGACATATTTTATGCAATAATTCCAGAACTATTAGATTTACACTACAAATACGGAATCTTGGTGGAGATTAATCGGGATAAGCGAGGGATTACCGTTGACGGGTTGTCCTGAGTCAAGGTGTCGTTGTGCAAATTGTAAAGAGGGATTGATTTGCTCTGGTCTGTTGTTTGATGTACTTATAGTGACGCTCATGCTGCTAATCCTGCCATTAGCCCATGAAAGATAATAATGCTTCATTCCACACGAAGCCGACCTGGTGGCGTCTCATTAAATGAGTCATTGAATTAGCAACGGCTGACCTGAGCAACGAGCTGACTACTTATGTGTGTGTGTGTGTGTTCCAAACACTGTGCTTTCTTTTGTCGTGTTGTGACCACGGGAACATTCTGAGTGAAGTTTCATTGCGTTTTTTATGCTGGAAGCTCTGGAGCGCGGCAGGAGTTGATTGATTTTTATTTAAGAAAATAAGATAGCAACAGAAGTTGAGAGTTGTCCAAACACTTCTAAAAGGTTCTGTCGCCTTGTTGAAAGATATTCCTAATAATCTTCCGCCGTGTGTGCAACCTTTTTATTGCTCATCGTCTCCAACGCCCTACAGGTCCGGGTCGGCCCGCTCTCGCCAAGTCGACCTGTCGGCGGTCGTCAGGCAATTCATTACCGCACGTCGGCGTCCCCTCAAATTGCTCGTTATTCTCTTCGGGAGCAAATTTGGACCTGGTTCTGGGGGCGGCAGAAAAAAAGATGTGCTGTCAGCGCCGCCAATAGATTCACGGCTCAATCTACAGGCGGGCACGGCGCCAGAGAGACTTTGCGTTGAGCGAGCGGGAATGAAAGGGAAAGTGGGGTCAATTAAAATGAGCGATTTAGTCTCTGCGGTCGGGTCGGGAGATGACCGCCGAGCGGCCGCTGTGCCGAGCTCAGATAAGGAGGACGACTTGGACTTGCTATGAGCTCTTTATCCATCCTCTCGCTATCATGGCTGCTTCATCGCACATCTTGGCTTTAGTTGCAGCATCAACGTGACCTCATTACCTTCTTGACTTGGCGCCAGTCCAGTTCTAATGCCGCCGAGCTAACCAAGACAAACATGGGAATGGAGAGGCCAATAATCCCCCTAGTGGCTGTGGTCAGTACAGCATCACTGTCCATCAACATTGCTTTGGTTTAGGGCAGTGCGTCTCCATTATCCTCCAGAATACTATTCATTCATTCATTCATTTTCTACCGCTTTTCCTCACAAGGGTCGCGGGGGGTGCTGGAGCCTATCCCAGCTGTCTTCGGGCGAGAGGCAGGGTACACCCTGGACTGGTGGCCAGCCAATCACAGGGCACATATAGACAAACAACCATTCACACTCACATTCATACCTATGGACAATTTGGAATCGCCAATTAACCTAGCATGTTTTTGGAATGTGGGAGGAAACCGGAGTACCCGGAGAAAACCAACGCACACACGAGGACAACATGCAAACTCCACACAGAGATGGCCGAGGGTGGAATTGAACCCTGGTCTCCTAGCTGTGAGGTCTGCGTGCTCCAAAATACTATTGATTATTGTTATTATTATTATTATTTATATATAAAATAAAATGTAAAGGCCAAGTGGTTAGCGCACAGGCCACACAGCTTCAAGTTCAATTCCACCCTCGGCTGTGTGGAGTTTGCATGTTCTGCAACATGCTAGGTTAATTGGCCACTCCAAATTGTCCATGCTGATAGGAACAAACCCCGGGCGTGGTGACGAAATGGACTATTTCCTTGTAAATAATAAATGTTTGTGTACTAGTTGGGCTGAACTGCAGATGAGTGGTTAGCACACAGGCCTCACAGCGAGGAGACCCAAGTTCAATTCCACCCTCGGCCTTTGCATGTTCTCCCCGTGCATGCGTGGGTTTTCTCCTGGTACTCCGGTTTCCTCCCACATTTCAAAAACATGCTAGGTTAATTGGCGACTCCAAATTGTCCATAGGTATGAATGTGAGTGTGAATGGTTGTTTGTCTATATGTGCCCTGTGATTGGCTGGCCACCAGTCCAGGGTGTACCCCGCCTCTCGCCCCAAGACAGCTGGGATAGGCTCCAGCACCCCCGCGACCCTCGTGAGCATAAGCAGTAGAAAATGAATGAATGAATAAAATATAAAGAGTCCTACCGCCTCCAGCCAACGCTCACCACACTAAGGAGCTCCTTAGTGACAGGATGATACAACTGAAACCTCTCATGCTCTCCCCGACAGTTCATCCCACCCCAGGGGTGCCCCACCCCTCGATTTAAGAAGCAGTGGTTTTAGGACACACTCAGCCACATTTTTTCACTTCCATTTTTTGGCTACGTTTGCTGATAACATTAAAGCACAGTCGCATAAACACGTCTTGCATCATGCCGCATGCTCCCCAGTGTGGTTGCTGTGGCGATGTGCGCAAAGTGTGCCGCTGCAGCTCCCGGCGAGATCACCCCCCCACCCCCATGCACACACTTACTAAGACAGACTTCTGCATCGCGTTGGCTTTTAGCACACATCTCATCGTTCCGCTTATGACGAATTTTGTGTGTCATGGTATACAACGTAACAAAAGACTGGAAACGCAGGTTGAAAGTGTGTCGGTGCAACACACACAATGTATGCTGCTTCCCAAAGCACCAGGGTGCATGCTTGGGATGTTTGCAACATCATCTTTATATTACTAATATCGGAACCGCTTCATTTGCACACAAACGTGCCATAAACACACCACTGCCTCCGAAGGAAACTCACTGCACGCACACACACAAGAAGAAAAACAAGTAGATTAGGGGTGTCCAACGTGTGGCCTGAGTACCATCTACAGCCCACAGCTGTTTTTTTATAATTATACATTAAAAAAACACATTCTAAAAATACAATTTAACAAAAAAATTAAAACCAACAGCAAAAATGGCAAAAAGCTGACTTGTTAGGACAGTAAAATCATAATGTTAAGAGAAAAAATAGCATCAAGTTGAAATGTAGGAAAAAAACAAGTCGTGAGATGAGAAAAAAAACAGTTTTTGGTACATTACGTTGGGGAAAAGTTAGAAGTATTATGGGTGTCCACATATTATGGGAATAAAGTCGCTGTGGTGTAGTGGTCAGTGTTCTGGACTTCGGAAAGTCTAAAGAAACAAACATGAGAGGCGGGGTACACCCTGGACTGGTGGCCAGCCAATCACAGGGCACATATAGACAAACAACCATTCACACTCACATTCATACCTATGGACAATTTGGAGTCACCAATTAACCTAGCATGTTTTTGGAATGAAACCGGAGTACCCTGAGAAAACCCACGCATGCACGGGGAGAAAAGTTTGGACACTCCCTCTCTCCATACCTGGAAACATTTTTATTTGAATGAAGTCCGAAATTGTCAAGAAAATAAGATAAATCAGGACATTTAAATGAAACAACAGGAGGAAAACCTGGAAAAAGTGCAAAATACGGATATTTCCTGGGGCATGTCACCAACTTGTTTATCAAGATTTTAGACTTTTTAGCCAGCAATAGCATGAGTCATCTTTATGGACAGCCTTATAAAGTCAGTAAATGACGTTTTTCTACTCTGCAAACATACAGAAACTTCATGGATTGTGTGTGTTGTGACCTGTGAGATTAAAGGTGAAAGATTCACTGGATCAGAACGTCCTGCTGGAGCCAGCACCTGCTGCCAGGCCACCTGGACGAAACATGACGCATGAAACACACGTACACAACACAGTGTGCTGCATTCAACAACAGCGTGTATAGAAATCTTTAAAGTGTGTCGATGAAAATATTATTGACAGAATGAGATGCAATGGTCTTTATTCTATTTATATCCCTCACCACTTTATGGTTCAAGCTTCACTCGATAAAGTTTTTTTTAAGCCTTATATATTTTTGAAATAATATGAGCATAAACATGACAAAATGAAACATTTGCTGTTTTTGTTAAACACGTATGTTACGTAAAATGTTGTTGCTTTATAATTCTGTCAAGTATTACACCTGGCGCCCCTGCTATTCTGGCTAACTTCCTGCTAGCCTGGCTAACCCCCTGCTAGTCTGGCTAACTTCCTGCTAGCCTGGCTAACATCCTACGAGTCCAGCTAATCTTCTGCTAGCCTGACTAATCTCGTGCTAGCCTGGCTAACGTCCTACAAGTCTGGCTAACTTCCTGCTAGCCTGGCTAACCCCCTGCTAGTCTGGCTAACTTCCTGCTAGCCTGGCTAACATCTTACGAGTCCGGCTAATCTACTGCTAGCCTGACTAATCTGCTAGCCTGGCTAACGTCCTACAAGTCTGGCTAACTTCCTGCTAGCCTGGCTAACCCCCTGCTAGTCTGGCTAACTTCCTGCTAGCCTGGCTAACATCCTACGAGTCCGGCTAATCTCCTGCTAGCCAGACTAATCTCGTGCTAGCCTGGCTAACGTCCTACAAGTCTGGCTAACTTCCTGCTAGCCTGGCTAACCCCCTGCTAGTCTGGCTAACTTCCTGCTAGCCTGGCTAACATCCTACGAGTCTGGCTAACCTCCTCCCAGCCCAGCTAACTTCTTACGAGTCTGGTTAACTTCCTGATACCCTGGCTAATGTCCTGAGAGTATGGCTAACGTCCTGCGAGACTGGCTAACTTTATTCTAGTCTGGCTAACTTCTGTTTTGTTCCGTGAAGTTGCAGCATTTCTCTCAAGCAGATGTTTTGTTGGTTTGTTGTGCGTTTTCGGAATTTGCATGTTTTTCTTTTGTGTTTGTTTTAGATCCTGAAGCGTTTATGTGATTGCAGTATTTTTAATTTGCAGCATCTTACCACTACATTTGTTTTATGGTGTTTATGGTTTTGGATCATTTTTGCTTTTGGAGCATTTTCCGCATTCTACCTTATCACACACACACACACACCCATACACTGGTTGCCTCTCAGTTACAATCTGAAAGATTTATGAAGTCTCCCTTTGTCGTCCATCACTTCCACTTCAGGCCCTCTCATGTTTGACATCATCTGTGTGTGTGTGTGTGTGTGTGTGTGTTCATCCTAACACCTGCTGATGCTGCTGACACCCTTCATCCTGATTTTTCTCCACCGCCACCTTCATCTCAGGTGCCATCAGCCTCTCAAGGTGATGAACTCGTCCAATGGTGATGGGAGGTCAGCAAGGGGTGGCGGAGATGTGCTTTCATCCGTCATATTGTGGAAGTTGGCTTTGTGTTTTTACTGACCTAAATGCCCCTGGAATATGGACTTTTGTCCCTCAAGACTTGTTTCAAATGATGTTACTCATTAATGTCCATGCTCTGGCCTCCATCTTGTTTGCCTCATGTTTATGTTCAGACAGTCCATAAAAGTAAGTGCAACAATCCAATCATGGTGTCTCCTTAACAGTATATAATAGGTTGATGACATCATCATCATTGTTAAGCGTAATCTCTGTGTACTTTGACATGCAAATAGGTGAGAAGCTGCGCAAGGGTGTCGTTAGCGAATCAATGCTAACTCGCACACTGCTAATATGGTTATGACCGCCTTCAGAGGATCGTTGAAATCAATCTTAATAAAAGCGCAAAAGTCGATGGGCGACCCCGCTCAGAGATGCGATCTTTAGACAATCATCTTTGCTAACGTGCACACCAACGGTCCCCTCGCTGTGTGTTGTTTTTCTTAGTTATATGACATACGTCTATCTTGTATCCAAACGGCCCATGTAGACCTTTATGTATACGGAGACCTTTTTTTCTATAAATATGTAGGGCTGGGCGACCAAAACCCATATGCTGATATATTTAGCTTGAATATCGATATCCCAATATTTTACCACAGAATGAGTTTACACAAAAGCCAAAGGAAACGTTTTATTAAAATGTAAACAATCTTACAGAAAAATAGCCTCTGAAATAATACCTCAAAATAATCTCATTTTAAAATAAATATTAAAAAAGTTCAATATATCATGGTTGAAACCATATTTAAACAGCAGCCTTTATACTGTTATTTTCCTTCTTCACTCTTCCGCTATGAAGCCAAAAAAAAGCAGCCCACATCCAGTTTTGTGTGTCATCGCTAATGAAAAACATTTTGTACAAATATTTCTGCATCATGTTCATACATTTTTCTTAATATATCAGCGTATAATATATGCTGATTTTAAGTCATTATCTACGTATACACATACATATATATACACAATATATATATACATACATATATATGCACAATATATATTATATAATATTATATATAACATATATACATACACAATATATATATATAGTATACATAGATAATGACTTTAAATCAGCATATATTACAAGAAAAAAATATATATATACACATTTATGTTTTCAAAGTTATGGTATTTTCTCTCTTATTATTTTGTATTTTATACTTGTAAAATGACTTTTTCCTTTTTGGGAACTGCTGTGTGGTGATTGTGTTGAACAGGTTGTGTAGACGCAACCTTCTCGACACTGACAGCCAATTCTTTCTCTCATCAGAGCCTCCAATCGGCTGTTGGATTGCTCTGTCGCCACACATCCCCGTAATAAACCACCTTTGCCCAATGTGTGTGAGCACCCCCGTCCCAATGAAAGGGATGAGATGTTTGATGATAAAGAGGGACGGTGCAGCAGCGTTAGCATCTCAACCATCGTCGGTTTACTGGTCGCGCTGCTTGCTGCCACATACTGAAAAACCCATGTGGATATTTTTCATTTTCTGAAAAGGCTAAAATCAATCCAACATAGCCTGCATCTTGGCTTTGTGTTACTGAAAAAGCATATTAGTATTATCATGGTGGAGTAGCGATATTTTGTCCCTTGCAGTTAATTGGCTCCAGACCAATTAGTGAATTTTGTAGGATTTATTCCTTACATAATCTGTTTAAAACACAATTTAAACACAATTTTTAGCCTTATCAGAGCCCTCTGAACATGAAATAACACCCCTATAGTCACCTTTACACTCCTATTACCCAATATAGTAGACAGAATAAGAGAAAATAAGACATTTAGGACATACAAATGTAAATGTGTTTTTCATGACTTCAGAAGCACCATTTAGTTCCAGTTCTGTAGATGTAGTGCAAAGTCTCGAACCTTTCTTTGACTCTTGTGTTGACGTCATGAGCGTGAATTATAAATAAAGATTAGTTTGAAATGACACGGAGGCAATGAGGCAGGTGTCATATTGACAGGAATGTTATTACAAGGTATTGATCGGTGGGGGTTCTCTTAGGCCTTCCACTCATGATGACATTTGTCAGCCTGGTTAAACATGGACAGAGCTCTAAGGCGGGGATGTCCAAAATCTTTCCATGAAGGGATGAGAACCAAAAGAAAAACTGAAGGATGCCACGGAAAGCTCCAACAACTCCAACAGCGTGAGAGAGCAGAAGTACTTGAATACTGTCAGACTTGTTTCACGTAATTGACTTTGATTTGGCGCATGCGTCGGTAATCCAGACCACACTACACACTTTCTGTCTCACTAACCTCTGTGAATAAATTTTTTCATTGCATATCTCTCTCAAAAAAGGGACTTAGCTGTGAATCTTTCCTGTGCGGTGTGCTCAAGCGCGGCCATCTTGCGCCAAGTCTAACGTGCACACTTTCAACACATGGACATAAGTGCATGTTTCCAACCACGCCCGTCTTTGCCTTTGTGTGCGCCCTGCAATATCGCCTTCCATCTTATCTTGAGTCATCCATCAATGTCTGCTTGTGCAGTGATGCCCATACCATCACCGTGCCGCACACACACACACACACACACACGAAGGTCAGTGAAAGGTGAATCTTTGATTGCAAATAAATACTAACAATATAAAGCAGGGGTGTCCACACTATTCCCACTGAGGGCCATGTAATTAAAAATCTATTGGGATAGTTTTTATTTTCTAAAAAAGGTACAATAAAACCAACTTTCAGTATATATGCTATATATGCGATATTTTTGGAGTTAGAGTTAAAAAATTTTTTAAGACCTTCTCAATATGAATTGTAATATTATTAGAGCCCTCTACACATGAAATAACACCCCTATAGTCATCTCTACATGCCTATTATCCAATATAGTAGACATAATAAGAGAACATTTTAGGACATATATTTGATTTGTGCTTGTGTGTTTTGCAGTAAATGTGTCCTGGTGCTGGGAAGCAGGAAGTGATGTCGTGGGTTTGGTTTTCGCTCGGTGGTCACAGGAGTCACCCTTGTTAGGGATTATTGTGCCAGTGATGGAATCATTCAGAAGCCTGTTGTTCCAGTTATAAAGTCTGGTGCTTGTGTGTCTCAGCCAACATTACAGCGACATTACTGACACCTAGTGACCAGTGTGGAATCACGTCTCATCACAATGTCTTTGAACGAGTCTTCTGAATGTCTTAGATTTGTATTTGACATCCTTTAGCCATTTTTATGCTTGAAAATGCTTCATTTGCTTGAATATGTGTATTTTTTTGACAGATAATAGGCCGTATTCAACCATAAAACAACATGATTACTTCATGTATTTTTTTATTTTATTTTTTATTAGTTGTGAGTGTGAATGGTTGTTTGTCTATATGTGCCCTGTGATTGACTGGCGACCAGTCCAGGGTGTACCCCGCCTCTCGCCCGAAGACAGCTGGGATAGGCTCCAGCACCCCCGCGACCCTCATGAGGAAAAGCGGTAGAAAATTAATGAATGAATGAATGAAGCAATTTGAAGTGCGATGTGGGGAAGGGATTACTGTATAATAAAAAGTGTTAGCTGATACGTTTTCATCATCTGTCCACTAAATTGATATTTTTATTTATTTCAGGACAGCTGAAGCCTGGCCCCTCCCCCCACCCCATGACTTTGATTTGGGTAAGTCGGCTTGCTCTGAGTGTTCATCAGTCTCCACCAATTGACCGCTGTTGTGTTGTCAAGATGGAACCCTGTAGCGGTTTCATCATCCTGCCTAACCTTGTTAGCTCCAGGGATAAAATGATCACGTTGTCCTGCATGCTGGTGTCCAGTGGTGTGTTCTTGGATGCCTGCTAGTGTGTACACGCTAGTGCACATCGATGGCTCTGCGTTACGCCGTCAGAATAATTGAAGTTTGATCAATAATCCTCCTGCAAGGAGGCGATACCATCACTGCTATGTGCGAAAGACCAAAAATCTGTATTTTTGTTCATCTTCCATTGTTCTCCCTCTTTAATGGCATTTTTTGTGTGTGAAATTCCTCCCTTTTGACCACCGGAAGCATTTCCAACTAAGCAAGATTACATTATCCAGGATCTCTCTGAAAGAGACTCAATATTTTCAGTCTGTTTTATGGGCACTGGAAACGCTGTTTCACCATGTGTCTCTGTAAACATACAACCCCAGACGCTGACAGAAATAAGCCAGGCTCTCCAACGACCAGCAACACGGGTGTTTTTATCAGCAAAAGCCACATAGTGAAAATGAACGGATATTGTGGAAATCAGGGGTCACCAACCTTCTTGGGTACTGATTCATGCTAAGGGCTACCATTTTGATACACACTTCTCAAATAGCCAATTTGCGTTTCACTGCACTGTATGTTATTATTAGTAACTCATGGTATTAATCTATCCTACTGCAATACTTCTAAAGCCAACATCAACACAAATACACAGCAACATTACATCTCAGCTATAAGCAGTACATTAAACACACCGAAATAGCATGCTAATAATGGCAGGGATTGGGGCAATGCTAACTTAGCTCAACAATTAGCGACCAGCTCGGCGGCTGGATCACAACACACTCCGATATCAGATTGAAGGAATGAGAAATAACCAGGTTACTCACTTTTATGGACGTACAGTGTTTAGGATGAACATCAAATGTTACGACAACTCTGAAAGCTGCGAGGCCGCCCTGGTGCATTAAGGTGCCCATCGAGTGTCGTAATTAGGAGCTGCGTTTAGTCACATGGTAAAGTAAAGCAGCTAAAGAGAATGGGCACTAGTAAAAAATTTGATGCAGATTGGAGGTATGTGGTGCTATTTTTAGAACAACTCATGTGGTCTTTCGGAGGACCTGAGGGTAAATAAATATGCTAATATGCATGAAAAAATTGCATCTCATCATTGTGAGATTATTATCACCATAAAATTTCAATCTTTGCCCTTTTTTACCAAATATTTTTTCTTTTTTCCAAATATTTAAACTTTCTTCTTGTAATATTATGACTATATTCCCACAATATTATAACTTTTCCCCAATTTATTTTGGCAAAGATTACAGCTTTGTGTTGTTTTGTTTTTTTCTCATAAGAAATTACTACTAAAAAACATTTTTCTTTAATATTTCAACTATTTGCTACTATTTTCCTTCATATGACATAATATGACTTTTTCTCTTCATATTTTGTCTTTTTATTGGTAAAATTCCAGCTGTGTTTTTTTAAGCTTTCCAACTATTTTAACGAATGCTTGTAAAATATCTACTTTTATCTACTTTTTGAAGTTTCCCATGAAATGATGCTTTTAGGATGTACGGGACCACAGAAAGCACCCGCGGACCGCACTTTGGACACCCCTGATCTAGCCTTCCTCATGAAAATCAAAAGCATTTGGCCCAATCCCGGCACACCAAAGGCCATAGGATTGTCAATGAATGGTGATGCCATTTTCAGAGACAAGTGATTGGTCAGTAGGAGGCGCTGTGATAGGCTCTGATCCCTGAACATAACCTACTCCCGCCCCAAGTTAGCTCAACTGCTTAAGTTACTGTGCTGATGAAGTATATGCAGAGTTTATCGTCGTACAGGCCTCAGGTTAGCCTTTAGCGATGAATGTGTTGTAATTTGCATCAGTGCTGTTATTGTTAATGAAATACCTTGTTTATTGACAAAAACTCAAACAGTTTAAAAAGTCTGCAGAGTGAAATCAATAGTGCAATCATGAAATAAAAGCGAGACAAAGTACCACAGTAAAAGGATAAAAGCAATAGAATCCTAATGTGAAATAAATATAACATGACATAATGCAATATGTGTGAAAACTAATAACAGCGCCGATACAAACAAATGATATCATCTCCACATTGAATCACTTTTTGTCACTTTACAGCTTGTCCTCGCTCTCACACTGTCACACTTTTATTGCTCTTCTCTTTTAGCGCTTGTTGTTATTTATTTGTCTTTTTTTTACATGACTTCAGAAGCACAATTCTTTTGAATATTTTACTTTCGGCTCCGTTCTTGCAGCCTGCAGACGGAGTGCAAAGTAAGCAGGCTTTCTGTTCCAACAACCTTAAGAACCCCACGAGAACCTTTGTTTGACTCGTGTTGACTTCATGAGCGTGAATTATAAATAAAGCTTAGTCTGAGATGACACAGAGGCAGGTGTCATATTGACTGGAATGTTATTCCAGGGTATTGATTGCTCGCTTCTGTAAGGTCTTTGGACTCATGATGATGTTTGTCAGCCTCGTTGAAAATGGACAGAGCTCCAAGGCAGGGGTGTCCAACATCTTTCCATCAAGAAAACTTGAAGGATGCTGCGGCTCATTATGATGTTCTGCAAAAGTTGGTTTATTAAACCATCCAGTGTACATTTCTGAGGAACACCAATTTCTACCGCTTTTTCCTCACAAGGGTCGTGGGGGGTGCTGGAGCCTATCCCAGCTGTCGGGCGAGAGGCGGGGTACACCCTGGACTGGTGGCCAGCCAATCACAGGGCACATATAGACAAACAACCATTCACACTCACATTCATACCTATGGACAATTTGGAGTCGCCAATTAACCTAGCATGTTTTTGGAATGTGGGAGGAAACCGGAGTACCCGGAGAAAACCGGCGCATGCACGGGGAGAACATGCAAACTCCACACAGAGATGGCCGAGGATGGAATTGAACCCTGGTCTCCTGGCTGTGAGGTCTGTGCGCTAACCACTAGACCGCCGTGCCGCCACATAAAGTATTTGACAAATAAAAACTTGAAACCACTAAATAAAAACCACGTTCACCTTCAGTGAAGACGTCATTTTTGATGCGAGTGTTCCCAAAGTGCCGGCGAGACACCACGCCGACACCACCTTCCTGTTTTGCCATGAGTTATTTCTTGAATTCAATAACGTTTTGTAACTCAATAACCCAACATGAAGCAACACAAAGCCTCAAGTGCCAGCCTTTTGATAAAAAAGGTGGAAACCGAGTTAAATTCAAGCAATAACTCATGCAATACAGGAAGGTGCTGTCCGTGTTGTGTCTCGTTGCCACAACGCCTCTCCGGGAACACACACGTTAACAATCAGTGTAAAAGTCATCGTAAATGTTCATTTATCCATTAAATTCCTAATTTATGGGCATTTAGAATTGAATTATGCATGTAAAACTAGGAAAATGTGTTTTTGACAGTCAATGGCTATGTAGCTAACTTCCGGTTCCAGTTGCCATTTTGTTTGCAAGCTAGCTTCTTTGCTAGAAACTAAGGAGGTTTTGTAATTATAATACATTAAGAACACAGTTGGACTCGCACAATGTTTTAATAACACAACAAGATGCGCGCCATGTTGCATGCTAAGCAGAGAATTTAAATAAACCAGGGCAAAATTTTGTTAGAAATGGGCATTTACACTGCGACATGGTATGCTACGCTACGCTGAACCTCACATAGCCTTTTCTTTTCTTTTCAGTGTGACCTTAAAACTTGTTGGCAATGTTCTGATGTGGGCCGTCTTTAAGTTTATTCTTATAATATGCCACGGGGCAGAAAAAAAAGAAAAGAAAAAGAAACATCTGCAGTTGGCAAATGGCCCCCGGGGCTGCACTTCTAAGGTGTAGGTGATCGTCAGGAGTTGTTTCATCTCGGGTGCTTTTGCCCAGTTACAGTGATGGGCGGAGTATGTGGCTGTTGCCTCCTAATTGGCTTCCTGAGTGAAGACCATTGGGGAGTTGTAGACGTGTGCAGGGGTGGGATGGGGGTTGGGTGGGCAACTGAGATCCATAACAAGGATTTAATTGCCGGTGGCTCCCATTGACGGTGATGCCATACACACGTGCACTCCAAGCGAGTTTAAGATGTTCCTCCTGGCCTTGTGTGCACTCCACTAGTTGTACTTTGAAGACGCGCACACAAGACACTAATGAGGTCATGAAGAGCAGAGATGGAACGAGATGTTTGTCTTTATCACCAATTAGCCTCGGAGCCCGTAATACCACACATATATGCCCCCAATTCTCAGGGCATTGAATCGATCGGAGCTGGACTTTTCAGGTTGTCTTGAAGGTAGGGCCACGGCTCTTTATTATGACTTGCGTCCATACAGATGTACACATGCCCTTTTTTTTTAAAAAACTTTATTCAGACCTTAACACATCAACAGCAGTATTCAGTTTAAACACTCCGTGTCTTTCTGTCCCTTAAGGACTATTCACGGACATTCACAGGCACATACACCAAATCAGCCAAATGATTAGGTACACCATGCAATAAAAGCCGATGCACCCCCCCCCCCAACCTTTTCCAAGCTGATGATGCTGACTTTTCACTGCATTCAATGAACAATATGTTTATTGTTTTTTGCTCGAGTGTTTTGACAATCATGTGGCTTAATAAGGTAAGACAACATTTCTTTTACGTTCTACTGAGTCCTTCTCGTTAAGGAAGCTCTCGTCTTCTTCCTCTTGCACCACAACGGCTCCAGCCTCTCTTGTGTGCAGCACAAATTCCCAGATCTGGTTATCTAATCTCATTTGACTACGAATGACTGGAGGTTGTGGCCTTCAGTCATTATCACACTTGGGACACACATGTGCATCACACACATGGACACGCCCACTCAGTGTCAAGCTCTGTGGGTCTAACGCCATCCTTAACTTGCAAAGGCTGACAAGATCGTAGAGGACACTTGATCAACTTGACTTGAGTTGTATTCAACTATTGACAGGAGCATAGGTTAGCTTGATAACCTTTCAACCAAAGAGGAATTGCGTCAAATGACCAAAACACAGTCATAACTTAGCAAATAGCTGTGGTTGATGAATACATGAAAGTCACGTGACGCGTATTCTGAACAAAGAAGCCAAATTGGGAGGAACATAGAGTCTTCCAGGAACACATGCAGCCGCCATGTTGGCTCTGCAAATTAATGAGGGCAGAGAGAAGCCAGGACCATTGTAATTACTGAGGGCAGCTGCGGGGGGAGATGAATGGCTCCAAGTCCAACACACACACACTAAATAAAGTTTACTGAGCAACCAGAGAGGTGGCGGTGAAAGAATGAAGCTGGCACAGAGGGAAGGAAGGAAAGGACAAAGAAAAGAGAGGAGAGCGTGGATTTATGCTGCTGCTTTTCTGATCTAGTGCAGATATCTGACTTTTTCTTTATTTTTTATTTACTACTGATCCATATCTGATATCACTTCTTTTGATTGGATTTCAAAATATAGTTTGCTTTTCTGCTTATAATGCATATGGTGCACATCCAAACCAGGAGAACAAATAGTAAATGGGGCCACTTTAGCCATGTACACTGGCACCCCTGGAAGAAAACTGTCTCTAAAGTTGCAAAAAAGTCGCCTGCCTTCCTCACTGGGGCTCAATTTATCCAACATCACTTTGCTTTTTATTGTTTTGTGTGGCTTTATTTGCAACATTTATTCCAAAGGAAGGCACAGTGTCAACAATTCAGATGATTACACCTGTAATTAGGGATGTCCGATATTATCGACTCATATATTGGCATAAAACGTTATTATTAACGTTATTATTGTTATAGATACCGCCGATATCTGCATGCGAGTGACAACGTCATGCTCCACACAGAAACAAGCTTGGCAGTTCAGTATGTCCATGGTCTGAAGGACAAGTGTATGTAGTACTGTGGTCACTAGGCATTAGGGTCTCACTTTACAATAAGACAAAAATACCGTAGTTATGAGTAAAGTAGTTACTGAGGAACTAATAAAGAACTAATGAGGCACTAATGAGAAGTGGTAAAGGTTAGGTAGGTTCCTTCCTCATTAACAAGTGTAATTTTGTGTATCTTATTGTAAACTGTTACCTGTGTCTTCCTTTAATACTTCTAATCTGACATAGGAAGAATCATTTATATGGATGTTTGTGCTTTGATTGTATTATTTACTCTTGCTAATTTGGCCGCACGGTGGTTAGCATGGTTAGCATGGCCACATAGTCTGGAGATTGGGAAGAACTAGGTTTGAATCCTGGGCATCTCTATGTGGAGTTTGCATGTTCTCCTTGGTTGTTTGTCTATATGTGCCCTGTGATTGGCTGGCGACCAGTCCAGGGTGTTCCCCGCCTCTCGCCCAAAGACAGCTGGGATAGGCTCCAGCACCCCCACGACCCTCGTGAGGATAAGCGGTAGAAAATGAATGAATGAATGAATCAAACACTCTGTCTCAAAGAAAGTCATTTAAAAAGTCAGAACCAATAGTCAACATGTTCTCCTACTATCTAAGACAAGTTCGTCTTCTTGAATTAGGAAGATCCATCCATTCATCCATTCCCTACCGCTTATCCACACGAGGGTTGCGGGCGTGCTGGAGCCTATCCCAGCTGTCTTCGAGCAAAAGGCGATGTACACACTGGACTGGTCGCCAGCCAATCACAGGGCACATATAGACAAACAACCATTCACACTCACATTCATACCTATAGACAATTTGGAGTCGCCAATTAACCTAGCATGTTTTTGGAATGTGGGAGGAAACCGGAGTACCCGGAGAAAACCCATGCATGCACGGGAAAACATGGAATTGAAACATGGTGGAATTGAACTCCGGTCTCCTAGCTCTGAGACCTATGCGCTAATTGCTCGGTGTGTTTTATTTGTATTTAAATTCATCCAGTGATATCACAGTCAAAGAAGTATCATGTGTTCATTACATCAGGAAGAGCTGCTGCCAATATCCGTATTGGTGGATATTGGTATCAGTGAAGTGCTGAACCATATCAGTATATCAGATATCGGTAAGAAAGCCAATATCGAGCATTTCAACATCTAAGACAGTTAAGAATTAAAATATTTTCCTTAAAAGGTTTTATGCTGACCTTGGAACAAAAATTGTAAATGTATTTACATTACCTCTGACAGGAAACACTGATTCCAAATCAGAAGAAGATGTTCCACTGCAGCCCAAACACAGGGGTGTAAGCACAAGGACGTTATGCTGTTTGGTATAAGCAAGAAATTGAGACAAAACATAGAAGAAATGGGTCAAAACTATCTTTAGTGGTTGGTTTAAACACAGAATGATGTCTTCAAGCCTGTTATAGCGACAAGAGGAGGATAAAACAATCATCTCAAGGATGCAGCAGCATGCTACATCTCTGCAAGGCGCAAATCTAATCTCATCCAGTCTTCCAAATGGAAGGCGTGATCTGCAGAAGGACTCTCTGCTTCCACAGGCTCACGCGATACGGCGAACAAATTGTTTTTCAGCTTGCATCAGTCCGGCACGCTTGGGTGGTACCGCGATTCATTCCCTGCTTTAGATTGGAGGCAGTGCCGAGTAAACACTTTCTACTCAGGCATGTCCCTGTAAACCTATCCTTATGGGCCGGGAACTTCTTGCTGGATTGTGACACCGAGAACACCACAGCTGTTTATTATGTTATGGCCTTCATCTTATGTTCATATGACATCTTCATTGGAGCAGCCAGATTCCAATAAAAAAAGCTTTTGACAGCTCCATGACCAATAAATTCTAACCTTCTAACAAACATTTCTCACTTGTTTATATCTACTAAATTGTTAGTATCATTTCTGGACTATATAGTGCACCGGTATGTAAGTCACACCCAAAATTTTATTTACATACTTAAGCAGCACCTGTCTATAAACTGCAGGTATCGGCGTCATAGCATTCACAATACACAGAAACATTTAACAGTTCATTAAATAAATGTTTGTTTTCAAAACAGTGCTTCTTCAGCATCACAATCAAACATCCTCATAATTCGGTCATAATTTGGCTCCTTCATCATAGAAGTCTACAGTTTTTATTGGAAAATTTGCACACATTTCCAAACACAATGTCCCACTTCATGTTTAGTTCTATTTTTGGAACTAAACTCGTATTACCTATTTTCACTGCTTTTTTTGGCAGTAAAATGCTATAGCTGTTGATGTAAGAGTCGTTTTGGTTATTAGCTAAAAAGTTAAACCTAAACATAAATCAAACTCTTATGAGATACATACTTCTATGAAAAAAATTATGTTAATGTCAAACAACTATATATATATATATATATATATATATATATATATATTGTATACCGTATTTTCTGGACGATAAGCCGCTCCGTAGTAAAAGTCGCACAAGGCAAAAAATGCATAATTACGTATAAAAAAAACATACAAAAGTCGCACCGGCATATAAGTCGCATTTTTTGCAGGTAATTTATTTTACAAACTATTTGACCAAAACAGACATTACGTCCTCTTGGAAGGCAAGTTCTAACAATAAAATAATAGAGAACAGGCTGAATAGATGTAAGATATGCTAACACAATGGTTAGTCAGCTACACAAAAAATAAACATGAACAGAAAAGGTGTCCAGTGTTTATGTAACATAAACAGTTTTTTCATTTATAAGTCGCAGGAACAGCCAACCTATGACAAAAAGTGTGACTTATAGTCCGTAAAATACAGTATTCATTCATTCATTCATTTTCTACCGCTTTTCCTCACGACGGGGGGTGCTGGAGCCTATCCCAGCTGTCTTCGGGCGAGAGGCGGGGTACACCCTGGACTGGTGGCCAGCCAATCACAGGGCACATATAGACAAACAACCATTCACACTCACATTCATACCTATGGACAATTTGGAGTCGCCAATTAACCTAGCATGTTTTTGGAATGTGGGAGGAAACCGGAGTACCCGGAGAAAACCAACCCGGAGAACATGCAAACTCCACACAGAGATGGCCGAGGGTGGAATATATATATATATATATATATATATATATATATATATATGTGATCGGTCCTAACCACCTTCGCCATCGGGACACCCCTGGACTACAGTACCCGCCAGGCCGCCCCTGAAAGGCATGGCAGCAACAAGGCAGTGTACTGGTCTTATTATGGAGATGGAAAGAATGCATGCAGATTGAGGAATTCATTTTTGTCTTGTTTGCATCGGGCGGGGTCAAGTTGGGAAGTGAACCAGAAAATGTCATGTTTCTGATCGTCGTGCCTCGGTGGAGGTTATCATTTCAAAGGCAGACTTTTTGATGCAGCTCATTGACTTGTGTGCTTAATCAAGTGTCTGCCGTAAGTCCTTTAACAAGGCATCGTTTGATGCCGCTCCTCCATCAGTCCACGCTCCAAGCATCAATTAAAAGTGTGGGGGGATGCAGAGAACCTGTCCTTCCTTTCTCAGGCCACGCTACAATGGCTTCGGTGCTCGTTACATAAACACGCAAGTGATGTCTTCCTCTTCGGATCACTGCATCCAAACACTCCTCCGCCTCGCCTCGGTTTTTCCCACTCTCATTTGCTGCTAATTGTATTCATCTTCAATGGTGCACATTCTCTCCTAATTATGCAGCGTTTATTTAACCATCTGACATTCTTCCTCATTGCTCTCTTGTCAGAGCGCTCTTGTTGTTCTGCTCCGTCGCCGCCTCCCTCCTCGTCATTTGTCACACCACGGGACGGCTCGGCCTTTGTCTTCGCTCGTTGTTTTTTTTTTCCCTGTCAATCTGCTTCACTCCGATCTACCTTCTTATTCATCGCATTTGTATGGCTGCATGTTCAACTGTGCTATTTTTGAAAATGCTGCACAAGCACACTGCATTAAATCATGGAAGTGGAGGGTGAAGAAAGTCCTCTGGGTGTCATGTGGGCTGTGTGTCAAATGTTAACATCTTGGTAGGGATGTAAATGTCCACAGAGGCGCCGCATCAGCACCGCAGCAGCTATGAAGGTTTAACGATGGCCGCTGGAAACTGCCTCACACATCTTATTTTCATTTAGATAGAAAATCCCATCCTCGTAACGCTCTTACGCATTCATGCAATTACTTTGGCCCTAATACATGCGCCGATCAATAATGCCTTCCTTTGGGTGGATGGCGTACACAGATGCTACAGACACTGTCGCAATGTTGACTATACATGTCTATCCTTTTTTTTAATACACAATACTGACCCCTACAGGACAGTAGAAGTGTTTTGGTGTGTTATTTAAAATTGTATAAACTAAGCAGAACCACATAAAATGTTTTTTTAGCAGCCCTCAGTCTCCTCTTAGATAAAATTAGTCAGAATTAATAAATACACACGCTAACATTAGGTTTATCCGTTGCTATTATACTCCACATCATCCACGTGGCTGCGGTGTTATTTTTTTTTGCAGCCCACAGTCTCCTCTTGGATAAAATTTGTCAGAATTAGTTTTTACACACAGTAAGGTTAGAATTAGCGTGTTGCTCTTACACTCCACAGTCTTTACTTTGATGCAGTGCTCCATTTCGTGCAGCCCGTAGGCTCCTCTTGGATAATTTTTTTTGGATGAATTAGTAATTACACGCTAATTTTATCTTAGCTTGTTGGTATTATACTCTACAGTCTTCACTTAGGGGGCGGGGCTAAAATTTTTGCTGCCCTCAGTCTCCTTGTGGATAAAATTGCTCCACTTGGACAAAATTTGTCGAAATTAGTAATTATGTATGCTAAAGTTGTCTTAGCCAGTTGCCATTATACTATGGTATTTAATAGTCTCCGCTTTGCTGCGGTGATATGTTTTCTTGCTGCCCTCAGTTTCTCTTTTCATAAAATTAGCCATCCTAGAAACTATAAGTAAACATAAAGTCGTCTTAGTCTGCAGACAGCCTTGGCCATACGCCATAAGAGTAAGTCATGTTGCTGTCAGGTCAGAAAAAAAATCGAGACAAATCACAGTTTCAGGTTTTGGTTTTCAAGTGTGTTAGATAAGCCTGTTTGCAAATGCAGGAGCTTTGCCCCACCTCCCTTCCTCTTTCTACCAGCAGCCTGAGGATTGTTCAAATAAATGGATCCAGGAGCTCTCCAGGGTGCCAGGTCCTTTCCACTGAGGTCCATATGCAAGCCATCCACCCAGCATCTTGTCTTGTCTAAGCCTGAGTGGCGTACACTTAGGCAGCAGCCATTTTCCCCTCATCCAGTTAACACCATGCAATCACATGTGCGGTCTGCGGCCGCATTGCAAATATTTGCATTTAAATGGGAACCCAGCCGCGGGGCGTAGCAAGCGATGTCTCCAGTGTGCCCACCCCCACTATGAGTAATCAGTTTCATCTTCACATAACAGCGGATCACACACATGAGCCCTGATCCAGTTAAAGTGCACGCACGTTTTCATATAAGAAGCTCTCTTCAGTGTCAGCAGGCATCTCCACAAGAACACCACAGTGTCACATGTCAGGATTAACACGCAACCTAAGCAGCCCGGTTGCTACCGGTGCACCACTTCAGTAGGTTTTGCGCAGAAACAGATTCGAATATTATTTCTGTAACACAAATATACTTTGTTGTCTTAGATCACACAGGGAAAAACCGAAGGACGGGTAATTTTATATACGGTATACTGTCCTCTTTTTACACATTGCACTTTTCAACAGAGTTGGCTTGATGTGATTAATGTGTTGATTGTGGCCGGGCCGCGTTCAATAACACTCCCAATGGACGCATTGATTGCTGTCACGCCAATGATAGTTAATGGCTGCTGGAGAGGAGCACCTCTGTCACGCCATCAGTTACATTCAAGTCTTTTCAGAATATTTACACTGCTGTGAAAGTGTGTGCCCCCACGCTTTATTATTAAGGGAGAAAACAATCCAAACATGCATGGCCCTGTGTGAGAAAGTGATTGCCCCTACCCATTCAAACGTAACTTAAATGAGATTAATCGCTTTGGGCCTGCAGCAAACCACCCCAAGAGCCATTATCCACAAATGGCCACAACATGAAGCAGTGTCTGACCAACCAAAATGACCCCAAGATTTCAGCGGCAACTCATCCAAGAGGTCACAAAAGACCCCACAACAACCTCCAAAGAACCGCAGGACTCATGTGCCTCAGTTAAGGTCAGGGTTCATGACTCGAACATAAGAAAGACACAGGACAAAAACAGCCTGCATAGCAGAGTTCCAAGATGAAAACCACTTTTCAACAAAAAGAACAGTAAGGCTTGTCTCAATTTTGCCAGAATACATCTTGAAGATCCCCAAAACCTTTGGAAGGTGTGTGTCTCATTACATCTAAGTAACACCACATTTCTGAAAAACAACAACAAAGTAGCAACAGTAAAATGTGGTGGTGGTAGTGTGATGGTCTGGGGCTGTTTTGCTGCTTCAGGACCTGGAAGACTTGATATGATAAAGGAAAAATCCTGAAGGAGAATATCCGGCCATCTGTTGGTGACCTCAAGCTGAAACCAAATGAAGACTTTAGAGTGGTCTAGTCAAAGTCCTGACCTGAATCCCATTGAGATGCTGTGGCATGACCTTAAAAGCTTCATGCTTTTTGTGTTTAGTTGTGTTGTCATTGACTAATATTTAAATTTGTTGATGATCCGACACATTTATGTGTGACAAACTAACACATTTTCAACACACTATATACGGAATATGGTTTGCTCCTTCTGACCATGAAGGTACGCCAATACAAGAAGTGTATTGCCTGTTTTGCTATGATAGCAATTTTTGCTAACCCTAACCTTACTGAGCTTCTCATTATAATGGCGTACAATCTTGGTAAAAGCACCACTTTTCATTCGTTTCTCATGTTTTGTGAATCTGTAGTTAATAAGTGTAAATGAGCATTAAAGCTGTTTTAAAGTTCTCTGATTGTCACTTGCTCGCTTAGTGACAAATCTTTCCGCTGTTAAATAAAAAGCTTCTTAACGGCTGCTTCTCAACATCAGTGTGAAATGATATGACATTATCGGTAATGACCGTCTGATTAGTCATTCTAAAGCATGGCTTTATTTCACCCTGAGTTTGATCAAATGGATTTCTTAATTTAATACCGTCCATCACGCTCCTTCGGCAGTAAGAGTTGGAATGAAGAGTGAACGGCTTTCAAGGCCTTGCACAGCTTCTGTTATTTATTCGTTCTAACTTGAGCCAATCATGTAAATTCATGAATTCATTCCTCATTAGGATGGCAGGGGTACTGTAAGCTGGAGCCTATCCCAGCTGACATTGAGCGAGAGGTAGCGTTATTCACACTCGCATTCAT
This sequence comes from Doryrhamphus excisus, assembly GCF_037039965.1. Taxonomy (NCBI): domain Eukaryota; kingdom Metazoa; phylum Chordata; class Actinopteri; order Syngnathiformes; family Syngnathidae; genus Doryrhamphus; species Doryrhamphus excisus. Next base: position 9,048,147 of record NC_136364.1, on the reverse strand, counting down.
ACCGATGGTCAATTTAGGGTCTCCAATTAACCCTGTGCTTCTCCATTATTACCTGTCATGATGCAAATTGCGGCGGCACGGCGGTCGAGTGGTTAGCGCGCAGACCTCACAGCTAGGAGACCAGGGCTCAATTCCACCCTCGGCCATCTCTGTGTGGAGTTTGCATGTTCTCCCTGTGCATGCGTGGGTTTTCTCCGGGGACTCCGGTTTCCTCCCACATTCCAAAAACATGCTAGGTTAATTGGCGACTCCAAATTGTCCATAGGTATGAATGTGAGTGTGAATGGTTGTTTGTCTATATGTGCCCTGTGATTGGCTGGCGACCAGTCCAGGGTGTACCCCGCCTCTCGCCCGAAGACAGCTGGGATAGGCCCAGGACCACCCGCGACCCTTGTGAGGATAAGCGGTAGAAAATGAATGAATGAATGATGCAAATTGATCACATGTATTTATTTATCTGTACAGGCTGAACTTGAAACTAAATGCAACAAAATGGAGAGTATACAAGCGTATTCAAGTGTCTTCCATCTCCACACAGAGATGCCCAACAAAGGTTGGAACCCAGTTCTTGCAGATCTCCTGCCTGTGTGGCGGACATGCTAACCACTCGGCTGCCATAAAGCAATGTGAAATAATTATGCAGAATAATTTTCAAAAACAACAAATAGATGTGGGCGGCACGGCGGTCGAGTGGTTAGCGCGCAGACCTCACAGCTAGGAGACCAGGGTTCAATTCCACCTTTGGCCATCTCTGTGTGGAGTTTGCATGTTCTCCCCGTGCATGCGTGGGTTTTCTCCGGGTACTCCGGTTTCCTCCCACATTCCAAAAACATGCTCTATGACTCCAAACTGTCCATAGGTATGAATGTGAGTGTGAATGGTTGTTTGTCTATTTGTCTATATGTGCCCTGTGATTGGCTGGCCACCAGTCCAGGGTGTACCCCGCCTCTCGCCTGAAGACAGCTGGGATAGGCTCCAGCACCCCCTGCGACCCTCGTGAGGAAAAAGCATTAGAAAATGAATGAATGAATGAACAAATAGATGTTTCTCGTTCATCCTGACGATATTGAATTCTGAATTCTGTTTCCACCTTCTTGAGAAACACGCATACTCCTGTTCATTGAGGCTGAGCTTGGGTGAACTGACTGCTGATGTAGGATTACCGGTCCTGATGTGAAAGTTTTATTTTTTTATTTTTGGTATAGTCTTGGATGGACGATTGAACTGAGAAGTGTGCTTTTCGTTTTGCCGCTGTGGCTGTCAAGCTGCTAGCATAGCAGCGCTAACATCTGGCCGACCGAGCTGTCAACTGTCAAAATGGTGTCGCCTCGTTGGCATTACCGGCATGACGCCAAAAACAAGCTTGGCAGCAGAAGAGGTCGAGGACATAAAAAAAAGTCGCTCCACTTCGTGTCAGAGGAGCTAACTGTTGTCAGAAACCGAAGCTACTGCGCCTCCAGAGCGCTGACAAGGACCGACAAGGACCGCTCAGGGCCCACATTCACAAATCCTCTCAGAGACCCTCTCAGAAAGCTCCAAATTTAAAAATCATAGCTTAGGAGTGATGAAGGAAGTTCCTGAGAGCAACTCTGAGCAAGGAAGGGACATAAACTTGGTGAGGAAGTGTGGTCTTCTCAGAGCTGTGATTGGTTGTTACAAAAAGGGGGATAGACCAAAAAAGACCTGGCAATGAATGGACAGTAAAGTCAACCGATCTCTTATATATAAAAGGAAACCTATTATGCTCATTTGTATTGAGTTGAGGACTCTTATAGAGCATCTAGCTTTCTAGATCTTCCATAATCTGCACCTATTCCAGCTCTATTTCTGTGGATTTTCAAAATGGTCTGTTTTAATTTATTCCACCCACAACCCTCCTCTGGGCACGCCCAGTCTACTGTGATTGGTTACACTCAACTTGTACAGCTAAAGGCTTGTAGGCTGGAAAGTAGGCACGCCCATATAAGGAAGTCCGGCCCGCTGTGAAACCGAGCGTTTAAAGCCATCCCAAACTGGGGCTCACTTCCAAATGAGTGTAACAATTTTTGCTCGATGCCGTGGCAGCTGCACCTCTGTGGCTCTGTGTTGTGTATTTTTTTTTTGTTTGATGTGGAGAACGGAAACGACCACGATTGTGGTGCTGACACAGGACTACTTTACTCCCACCTCACATGAAGGAAATAGACCTGAAGGTCAGACATTAAAAAAATACCCAACAAGAATTGCAACCAAGCGGGACGAAAAGAACAGAAAATGCGGCAAACAAACTACAGCAACCCCTGCTGGCACAATTAAGCCACTGGCTACATGAGCAAACCTCATTATCTGAAGTGTTGGCATTGTTAAACAGGATTCTGATTGGAGGAAAATAGAACTGTTGCTCCCAGCTGGGACCAAAATACATTGCCTACTAGTCTGAAATTAACACTCAAGATGCATAAGACTTTGATCTGTAGCTCCCATGAAAACAACCAAAGACGTCAATAGACATCTTTGGCAGTGAACATTACTTTTTGAAAAATTGTCTATTGACACTTTTGGCAGTTTTGAAAGTCCTCCTCCCCAGTCCTAACATTTTATTAGCTGAGGAACTCTCTTAAAGGGGAACTGCACTTTTGTTGGGAAATTTGCCCATAATTCCCAATCCTTATGTAAACATAAACACATATTTCTTTCCCCTTTCTGTGCATTCTAGCGCAAGAAGATTAGTTAATATGAGCTAGCTAACAATGGATATCATGGATGCAATAGCCCTCACAAAAAAAAACTAAAAAAACGCCAATAGTGTTCCATTTACATTACGGACTTCTTTACTTACCAAGCAATAATGATATTGTTATTGTGGCAGCTAACACGGAAAACTATATTTTCCATATATATCTTTTTATATCTTTTTATATCTTGCGGACTAACATGGCGCCTCGCTAGCGGCTCATGTCAGTGTGCCTCACAGACCTTCAATTTTGCTTGTTTGTTAGAGGCTTTTTTAGAAGGCTTCTTAGTCAAAATAGGTGTGTCCCAATGACATGTATTGTTAGCTAGCTCATATTAACTCGTTATCTGGTGTTATAATGAAAAGAAAATAAAGAAATATCATGTTTAATTTCCAGATTGAGAATGAAACTTCCCCCAAAAATGCAGTTCCCCTTTAAGGCCTAAGGCCTAATGTTATCTTAGCAAGTAAAAATTCGAAGAAAATTCTTGGAATCAGAGGAATGAGTGACACCACTAAGAGCTGCTTTATGAATACGGCCATAGAGCACAGAGGTAACAATACTCTCGAATGAATGACGTTTAGGAGCCATTATGCTTTGTTGTGCTAGAGTTTATTTGGCTTATTTTGGTGCTGGTCTTTCAGTTTTCTTGGACGAATATTGGTGGCGCACGATAATAGTGTGGCGGCACACTATTTAAGTGTGGAAGTGACAGGGCATTGGTTCGGGTGACTTGCGGTCACACGGTTTCTACCGCTCGTACCATACACACTCACCTGGACAATTAGCTCCACATTGGCCGCGCTACAACCTGATGACATACACCACCATTTCTATGAGCAACTGATTCATTCATTCATTATTGTGTAATCAACAGGACTATACCCAATCATCTGTCCGGAGTACGGTATGACCTGGATCCCTCACACCCAGGCAGAAAGACAAGCATGTTACATATGAAAACCGAGGCAAAATCTGGAATGGAAGTGTGACTATTTATGATGTGATGCTTTTTTGGACTCCCTGAGAAAGAAAGAAAGAATAAAAGGAAGGAAGGAAGGAAGGAAGGAAGGGAGGGAGGGAGGGAGGGAGGGAGGAAGGAAGGAAGGAAGGGAAGAAGGAGGGAAAGAAAGAAAGAAAGAAAGAAAGAAAGAAGGAAAGAAAGAAAGAAAGAAAGAAAGAAAGAAAGAAAGAAAGAAAGAAAGAAAGAAAGAAAGAAAGAAAGAAAGAAAGAAAGAAAGAAAGAAAGGTGGAGTGATTTAGCTGATTAAGACAATCCCATCTATCAGTGTCAGGTCAGAGCAGGAGGAAATAATTGAAAGTGAACTCAGACGCCTCCCGTCTCTGCGATAATGGCGACGTGCATCGACCCATTTACCCATGACCTTTCGTGACACCGGGATGAAGAAAATGAAGATGATCGGAAGACAGAATGTTTATCGGCCACAGACGAGGTCACATCTCATTAACAGCACGTTTACATTTCTGAACGAGCGAGTAAGGGAGGGACACCACAGTCCACTGAGTGGCGTCAGACGTTCCTCACCTTGCTTGTGGGAGGAGCGAGGACACATCTCTTCTGTTAAATAGATATTGACACCAGCACCAAGAGGCTCCATTGACCTCTTAATAGAGGTCACGCCCTTGGCATAGCAATTTCACCGTCCGTGTCCTTAGAGAGGTCCACATGAAGGCTTGGATGGGTTGACAAACATGCTTCACAAGTGCCTGCACTTTTACTCAAAGAGAGGAGGTTATAACTACACACACACTCATTCACTCACACACTCATTCACACACACTCAGCAAGTGTTTTTGTGGTTTCTTTATGGATGATTGCTCAACTAATTAATGGACATCTTTGCAACGACCCATGTACTCATCCCCAGCCTCGCCTCACCCACGCAGTCTTCTTATGGGACATGAGCAGTGTAGTGCGCTACATAGCTGCTTTTTACACAGATGCTCCATTCATAGAAGTAATCTGTCCCGGGGTCAAAAAGTGGCCCACATGGAAGTAATTTCATTCTTTCATTTTCCTCACAAGGGTGCTGGAGCCTATCCCAGCTGTCTTTCGGCGAGAGGCGGGGTACACCCTGAACTGGTGGCCAGCCAATCACAGGCCACATATAGACAAACAACCATTCTCACTCACATTCATACCTATGGACAATTTGGAGTCGCCAATTAACCTAGCATGTTTTTGGAATGTGGGAGGAAACCGGAGTCCTCGGAGAAAACTCACGCAGAGAACATGCAAACTCCACACAGAGATGGTCGAGGGTGGAATTGAACTCCGGTCTCCTAGCTGTAAGGCCTGCATGCTAACCACTCGTCCGCCATGCAGCAATTTAACAATTTAACATCTTTATATGGCACACAAGTGTAAAAAGAAGTGAAGCAGCATTTACAGCATGATGGGGTCTAATGTGAGACCCCTGACTTAACTTCCTGTCTGTATTCTTATTTTCTTCTCGCCTTCTTTTTCTCTTAACGCTAAGGTTGGATGATACTGCAAATGTTGGTATCAAGTCGATACCAATCATATCTTGAACATGGAAATCCATTTAACCCAAAAAATACATCTTATCATCACTGGGGTCGCAGCAGTACGCTGGAGCCTATCCCAGCTGACTTTGGGTGACTTTGGGCCAGCCAATGGCAGGACATATATAGACAAACAACCATTCACACTCACATTCATACCATCCATCCATTTTCTATACCACTTATCCTAATGAGGGTCACGCATGTATGCTGGAGCCTATCCCAGCTGTCTTTGGGCGAGAGGCGGGGCAGGGCATATATAGACAAACAACCATTCACACTCACATTCATACCTATGGACAATTTCGAGTCACCTCGGGGAGAACATGCAAACTCCACAAAGAAAGATGCCCAAGCAGAGAATCGAACCCAGGTCTTCCCGATCTCCTGACTGTGCGGACTACATGCTAACCATGTGGCTGAAAAGGGATGCCAATTTTGGAAATATGAGACATTATTTTATTTATACACAGTTAGAAATCCTACATTTTTTAATGTTTAATGTGAGCAGAGATTTGTCCCACTGTTTCATGGACTTTGAACGCACCTTCTAGTTCTCCCACGCTGCACAGATAGCCTGCTATACAGTATTACATACATACATACATACATAATTCCCAGCTGTGGTGGATGATGATTCTGGTTACAGTTAGTGCTATTAATTTGATATTGTTCCTGTCATAGTTTTGCACTATCCATAATAAATAAGATAATATTTATACATTTCTTCTCAATATTTGCTCCCTTTTCTATACATCTATACAACTGCTGCCGCTGCGGTTCCTCAAACTACGGTGTCGGTCGAGGGTCAAACAGGACGTTCGCATGTTAATCGCGTGCCAAAAACACTGGACACCCTCGGTACCAATAGGTATCGATATTTGAATCAACCCGCCCACCACTCACCCCTACTTGTTGAGGTTGACGCTTATTTTTGAGGACATAGATAACAGAATGCCAACAAACATTATTCTTTTGATGGTCCAGTGGCATTCCACTTATGGAACATTTAATATATAGGATATTCTTGGAAGTGAATGTAACCTAAGCGGTGTTGATTCTTTTGCTTTTTGCAGCTGGCTGCTGAATAGAGCATCTATGTGGACCCAGCGCTGAGGAGGGAGCAGCAGAGACTACTGGTGAGTGTGGACCACCTTGATTTTATTTTGGAATTGTAGCAGTGGCACAGGTGGGAGGCCATTTTCACCAAAGAAATTTGTCAACAAGTGGCGTCCCGCTGACTCGCATATCCCGACCTGATGAGCTAAGAGTACAAATAGACCCCCCCTCAGTGCTGCAGCGCCCCCTAGAGAATGCCGCTTTGGGCAATGTCCATGTGGTCCATACCGAGAACCGCCATTGCCTGACCTACTTTTTTGATTGTCACTCCATCGTCAAACAAATAGAGCATTCAGACTCATGTGAGACTCACAATGACAGGCCGTGCATGTCGATCCGTCACACACAGCCGAGCCGTCCTGCAGGGAGGGATGTGTGCGTGATTGGCAGAATAATGCACATGGTGGGGAAGAGCTGATGTGTTCAAACAGGCAGAGAGCAGCAGCCTGGTGGCTTGGCGGGCCACAGCAATGCATTGTGGGGAAAAGTAGCAATAATGGCTCATTATGTCCTCGTAGCCGCCCAGCCGAGCTGTGATGAATGACCATTGTAGGAGGCCATTAGTGAACTAGGATTGGTGCTTTGTGGGTCTGCAAATCATTTTTTTATGTATTTAAAAAAAATGGGTGGGGCACCAATCACCGAGGTAAACTACAGTACTATGTCTCAGTCTGATTGTACACCTTTTATTCCCGCAGAGATAACTCACACACACGATAAAAGACCATTCGGATTCATTGTAAGTAAAGCTTACCGCTATCTAGACACAGCAGCAAACATCAACAGAATAGTGTAGATTCTGTTATTTCCCTTGACGCTAGACAGAATTCATATACAGTGCAAATGTGTGAAAAGTGCTGATTTCTTATTTTCTTATTTTTTTTGTGGATAATGGCTCTCGCTGTGGTTGGCTGGAGTCCCAAAGTTTTAAAAATGGCTTTATAACCTTTTCCAGGCTGATCGGTCTCAATTTATGTCAGCGACGTTAGTTTTTTTCTTTCTCAGTATGAAAAAAAGTTTAATTTAAAAACTGCATTAAATGTGTTCCGGTGCTTGTAGGGCAGCAGTGTCATGGCCGCTACGGTAGCCTCTGTTATTATTATCATTCTCATGATGTTATTATTACTGTGTTGCAAGAGCATTTAAACCTGCAATAACACACTGTACAATTACTGACACCTAGTGACCAATGTAGAATACTACATTCATAATTTCAATCATCTTCTAAATGGCCTGTTTATGCTTGAAAATGCTTAATTTAGGCAACAAATAAATGCTTTTTGCTTGAATATGCATATTTATTTATTAATAGTAGGCCATGCAGGAGAGGTGCTCGCATTAGTTCGCTCTCTTCCGGGGAAGCAACAGTCACATCCTCCAGCAGCCGGTGCTGATCCTGAGAATGTCTAAAAATATTCAATACCTCAAAGTGCAGTGTGCTAAATTAAACATGTGCCAGGAAGTCATTTGAGCGGTCTGTATATTGATTAGACAATAATAAACATTTGGCAGAGAGCGCTGCTCCGCTTGCTGCACAAACTATTTAGTTAATGAAAGCAGTGTACAGCAGCTCTTCATCATTTTGGACACGTGGAGCAGCCGAAAAGGCACTTTTTCTGTCTTGCTTCGTCTCCATGACAACTCAGCTGTGTCATGATGGAAGATGCAGGTGTGTGTCTGGGTGTGTTGCAGCAGCATGTTGTTATTGTCAAAGCTCTGTTTGCTCTCAGTTCCCCCCACGAGAGAATGGGACGCCGAGATCCGGGCTGGATGGGAAGAGACAGAAGAAATAGGCCAGGGAATAAACACACGTGCATGAGCACACACGTTTCCATCATTTTAGAAACACAAACCACACCTGAACACGACCTGCACCACCATTCTGGGTTGCACTACCTGAAGCTAAATATAAAATACAATCTTTAACAATATGCTTTTTATGGTGGTTGTAGTTTGTGGTGGTCTCCTTAGATGTGTGTATAATGAAGCATCCATTGTTGTAAATACACTACATGTAGTTTAAGATGGTCTCCATTCTTGTAAACATACTACACGTTTGGAACATGTGAAGCACAAACAAGCTTTTACAGGTTTTCATGTCCCCTGTTGCAGTCTTATTATACTGTCACTATAAAAGAGGATATATGCCACATACATGTACTGTCAATGTATGCAAAGATGTGCTCTTCATTGGTGTACGTGCACATAGAGTACATACTGTATGGGTGTTTTACTACTGCACTCATTCATCGTACAGGCCAGGATCGTCCAACCAGCAAGAAGCAGACTTGTTAATTGCACTATTCATTCTTTGCTCATGCATGTGTACGCCAAAAGGTGTGTTAAAAGCCTCTTGTGATGAATGGACGCAGAAGTAATAGCCCGTAGTCATGGAGGTGTGTGTTTAATTACAGCCAAGCACATGGAGGTTCACGGATAATTGTACTGCTACTGTCTACACAGTATTGGTGTGGAATATCTGACCCATTATTGCACTTTATTGGTTTGCAAGTAAGTATTATGAATAACGATGGTAGATGATTCGATACTTGATTCCATTTAGATCCACCGGGTAAGATAGTACTCAAAAACATTCATTCATTTGCCATCTACCGCTTTTTCCTCACGAGGGTCGCGGGGGTGCTGGAGCCTATCCCAGCTGTCTTCGGGCGAGAGGCGGGGTACACCCTGGACTGGTGGCCAGCCAATCACAGGGCACATATAGACAAACAACCATTCACACTCACATTCATACCTATTGACAATTTGGAGTCGCCAATTAACCTAGCATGTTTTTGAAATGTGGGAAGAAACCGGAGTACCCGGAGAAAACCCACGCATGCACGGGGAGAACATGCAAACTCCACACAGAGATGGCCGAGGGTAGAATTGAACTTGGGTCTCCTCGCTGTGAGGCCTGTGTGCTAACCACTCATCTGCAGTTCAGCCCAACTAGTACACAAACATTTATTATTTACAAGGAAATAGTCCATTTCGTCACCACGCCCGGGGTTTGTTCCTATCAGCATGGACAATTTGGAGTGGCCAATTAACCTAGCATGTTTTTGGAATGTGGGAGGAAACCGGAGTACCCGGAGAAAACCCACGCATGCACGGGGAGAACATGCAAACTCCACACAGAGATGCCCGAGGGTGGAATCAAACTCAGGTCTCCGAGCTGTGAGGCCTGCATGCTAACCACTCAAACACCGCGCAGCCCTACTCAAAAACAATGTATTTTAAAAACAGATGGATTTGACACAGTGTGCAAAAGATACCATTGATTTCCATTTTGAGAAAATAATTTGGGAAAAAATTATAGTGGGCTCCACATGGGGTCGGAAGTAGGGACGGAGCTACCATCAGGCCAACACAAGCAATTTCTTGGTTTCAAACATCTCATAAAAACAGATTTTTTGGCTCTTTTGGTGGTCAAGTTTGCCACCCCCTGGCATATAGGACATTCTATACGGCTCTCCAAAAACGTAATCATTTAATCAGTCATTCCTTCACTTCACCGTCCGATGGAGTTGGCTGGTCGTCGTGGTAATCATGGCTTCAGTCCTCCAGTGTACGCCAGCAGATTAATGCACGTGTCCCAAGTGGTATAAAGATCAGAAACTTGTTGATTGACTATCAAAGAAACACATCAGAGAGCAGACTATTAACTAACATTTTCAACAGCAGATGGTCTTACACACACACACACGCAAACAAACGTGCATGCTTGGTTGTTTTCTCCCTCTCGTGCACGCGGGCCCAACCTGAACATGCCCGACAGCTGGGCTTCATCAGTGGCGTCCTCTTGGGACACACCTTGTTTTCATATCTGAGACACGCGAGTTGCCGCACTCGTCACCGGAACGGCGCCAGCTGGCATTGGCGCCCAATGGATCCTACTGATCACATGGAACACACGGAGTGGGAGCACACACACACACACACACACACACACACACACACACACAGTATGCATGTGATATGTGAAACAGGAAGTGGAGACTCGTCCATAACACTGCAGAGGAACCTTGAAAGTAGGGAAATACACGTCTCAATAGCTGCAAAAAAAACCCATAACAAAACAAAATGACATCACAGAAAAACTCATGAGGCTTCAGATCAGTGAGCTATAAAGCAGGGTGTGCTAACTTTTTCCACAAAGGACTGCGGCAGGCAACATTTCTGCTTCCTTTAATTTTTCCCAATTTTTGCATTTTTTTGGTTCATTTTTTATTTCTACAATGTGCTGCGGGCCAATAAAAAACACACAGGCCACAGATGCCCCCCGGTCCGCAGTATGGACACCACTGGTGTGGTGTATTAAATCTGTGTCTGGCATCTGTGTTGTTGTTGTATTTGGGTGGCGGTCGAGTGGTTAGCGCGCAGACCTCACAGCTAGGAGACAAGGGTTCAATTCCACCCTCGGCCATCTCTGTGTAGAGTTTGCATGTTGTCCCCATGCATGCGTGGGTTTTCTCCGGGTACTCCGGTTTCCTCCCACATTCCAAAAACATGCTAGGTTAAGGTTAATTGGGTTAATTGGCGACTCCAAATTGCCCATAGGTATGAATGTGAGTGTGAATGGTTGTTTGTCTATATGTGCCCTGTGATTGGCTGGCCACCAGTCCAGGGTGTACCCCGCCTCTCGCCCGAAGACAGCTGGGATAGGCTCCAGAACCCTTGCGACCCTCGTGAGGATAAGCGGTAGAAAATGAATGAATGAATGAATGTTGAAGTAGACATGAGCATCGCACACTTCAGTTCAGAAATTGTTGATTCGTCATCTCTCTAAACGGAGTGGCGTCCGTCCGATGATAGCCTCAGATGCTACAAGCCTGAAACGCCAGATGTTAAGAGCGCGGACAAATTGTCCTCCACTAGCCTGAGAGCAGGTAATGTAACAGTTGGAGTAGGGGGGCCATCAAACACTTTTTTATTTGCCAATTTATCGTCACTAGCCTTTAGCGTCGTGTTCGCCAGTGTGTATTTGTCTTTTCACTGTATTATACGTTTAGCTCGTTCCAAAGACGCCTCTTCCCGTCAACTAAAGACGCTTCTACAGGCGACAGTGAAATGAGGAGGAGAGAACCACAAGAAAATTGCACCACCGTCCCGTAGCCATATTATAATATTAAACATTACATGACAGCATAGACATTTCTGGTCTCATTGTAATTGGGCTGCATAAATGTAATATATATGGTTGCCATCAGACAGCGAAGTTCACTTTCGGCTTTTTCCTGTCAGGGGTCGCCACAGTGAGTGAATCGCATGAGTGGTTTTGGCTTCCCTGGCCGGGAATGAAACCTATGCACCATGCACCACCAGGGATTGTCCTGCTGTCAAGCCAGGATAGGATAGCAATAATATACGGGCGGAATGAATGATGAATGTGAACATATGTGGATGGAGAGCGACGTGAAGGACCTGCACACGGACAATCTGTCATGGATGTGGGGTGCCAGTGACACAGGCGGCCTCGGGCCACCGAGCTGCTCCTGTAAAGGACCCAACTGACATGTTGGCTGATGAGGTAGTACAACCGTGGTCTGATTGGGTCTGCAGCATGCTGAGTGACATTCTAGTTTCAGAATAAATTCACAATACATTTGTAGTCCCTTCCAGTAAGTTATTCTTTTTTTAACCTTTTACTTCACCGGTACTGTGGGCTACAGGCAGACTGTAGATTTACTTTGGATGTGTCTTTTCCCAGTATGGTTTAAGGTAAGCGTACAGAGCAGCCACCGAGGGCTGCAGAATGAAAACTCATGTACAGTTGTCATTCGTTAGAGTTAGAGCATAGAGCATGTAGATATTCGGGGGGGGGGGCTCTGCGGGGGTCTGGCGTAGGGCGTTCCATCTCTACAGCCCGGTCCTCCATGGGGCAGTGTGCCCGGGCCTCTTCTGTCCTGGCCGGGGCGGTCCTATGTCGGTGGTCAGGCCTGGGGTTGCCTGGGGCGGGCCTGGTTCTGCTTCCTGGGGGTGTGTGGGGGGCGGGAGGCGGTGCCTCCGGCCGTGGACGGGCCCCCGTCCGGCCGGCGGGGGCGCCCCTGTGCCCACGGGTGTGTGGCCTTTGATGCCCTTCTGCCCTAGTGGGGTATGGTCTCCTGCTGGTCTCGGGGGTGCGGCTCTCCTCCGGCCTGCTGGCGCCCTGTTGCCGGTTGGGATTGCTCCTCCATGGCCTCTTGCTGGTCTCTTCGGGGAGTTGCTTCGGGGGCGGGTCTTGGGGAGTCGGCCCTGGCTTTGCCCGCACCCACGGGGCCGGAGGATCTCTGGCGGTGGGGGCTTGACCTGGCTGCGCGGGGCGGGGTTTGCTGGGTGGTAGAAGGCAGTCTCTCTCCTTTTGTCATTCTCAGTGACAATTACACATTCACACACTCGCATTCACATACACAACACACCTCCATATGGGCACTCACAGCACATGGGTGCTTCTCTATACAACTATACTACTATCTTATCCCTGATGTTTATATAGTATTTGTATGCTATTATTACAGTAATAATGATGTCAAGCAGTGAGATTTTAATTACTGTAAACGTATGGTTGCAATTGTGTTTACTATCATGGGTCATGTCTTCATTGTTACTATTGCCACTGGTAAGTTGGACTGTTTCATTTCACTGATATCATCTCCAGTGTGACCCTTAGCCATCATTGACATTTAACTGTTCTGTTTGTCACTGTTGTTGTTTTGGGAATTCTTGTTGCTGCTGTTTTTGTCTCTCCCTCTACTGCCCCCCCCCGACCCCACCTTTCTCTTCTCTCCTCTTCTTTTCTGTTCTTCTTCTTGCTCCGGTCCAGTCGCTCCAAATGGCATAACAAAAACATCAAATAACGGCAAATAAAATTTCATGGTACAGGGAAGTTGTAGCCAACACCTTTCCTGACACAGAGCAAATCTGTCTAGCATGTAAGGGCATTTAGATCAACAATACTATCTGCCCCAATGGCTGGACGGGACAAAAAAAAAAAAAGTTAGTTAGAGCATAGAAAAGCTGTTTAAGATTTTTTAAATACGGGTTTTAACATTATTAGAGTCAGTAGACATGAAATAACACCCCAGAAGTCACTTTTACACTGCTATTATTCTTTACTTACATCACATTGCACAGGCTACGGGATCTCTGCAGGGACATAAGAGATAGCCGCCACTAGTATAGAAAGCTACTGAGCAAACCAGTTAGCATCTCCAATTGACTTATTTTAAATTTCAATGAAGTGGCAAAGAAAGATAAAGAAGCCAAAATATTACCACTTCTACGCAGAATGTGAGGAGAACCTTTTCCACTCCATCGCCACCATGGCATTATCCATCTTAGCCATCTCAGCCATGGCATTATCCATCTTCGCCATGGCATTATCAATCTCAGCCATTTCAGCCATGGCATTATCCATTTCCGCCATGGCATTATCCGTCTCAGCCATGGCATTATCAATCTCAGCCATCTCAGCCATGGCATTATCCATCTCCGCCATGGCATTATCAATCTCAGCCATCTCAGCCATGGCATTATCCATCTCCGCCATCTCAGCCATGGCATTATCCGTCTCTGCCATGGTATTATCAGTCTCCGCCATGGCATTATCAATCTCAGCCATCTCAGCCATGGCATTATCCGTTTCCGCCATGGCATTATCCGTCTCAGCCATGGCATTATTCATCTCAGCCATGACATTATCCATCTCTGCCATGGTATTATTCATCTCAGCCATGACATTATCCGTTTCCACCATGGCATTGTCCATCTCAGCCATGGCATTATCCATCTCTGCCATGGTATTATTCATCTCAGCCATGGCCTTATCCATCTCAGCCATGGCATTATCCTTCTCTGCCATGACATTATCTGTTTCCGCTATGGCATTATCCGTCTCTGCCATGGCATTATCCATCTCCGCCATGGCATTGTTCGTCTCAGCCATGGCCTTATCCATCTCAGCCATGGCATTATCCTTCTCTGCCATGACATTATCCGTTTCCGCCATGGCATTATCTGTCACCGCCATGGCATTATCCATCTCAGGCATCTCAGCCATGGCATTATCCATCTCAGCAATGGCATGTTGGGTCTGCTCGCTCAGTAGCCAGTAGCCTAACATTACTGATGCCTAGTGAATGCAATATTACATATAACTTGTCTTTCAGTATTTTTGGAATAATAATAGAGCATTAATTACATTTTTATTATTTTTTTAAAACAACAATATGATGAGGGAGCGATATTTGAACCACCATATTGCGAGGGAACCTCGGTTTTTGCATGCCCCACTTTTTGTAGCATTTTCAGCTTTGTGTTATAGATGACCGTTATATTTCTAGCTTTTTCTTGTCAGTTTGTACCTTTTATATTTTTATTTCGACAATTAAAAATACTCCAAAGGCCACATTTTGAACACATGTGTGTGTGTGTGTGTGTGTGTGTGTGTGTATGATGAGTGAGCTTAGCCCTGAGCTCAGTCTCCTCCTGGTGATGAATGAAGGTTCCTTTTTTCGCATCCAGGAAAACAACCCCACCCTCCTTTCCTGTGATCGATCAATCTCCCCCTTCTGGATCTCTGCCCCCTCCTGTCGGCATGGCAACAGACTGCTCCTGCATCATAAACATTTCAGAGCGCGTGTTTCTTGCATTAACACTTTATTTGGTCATTCTGCTCTTGTTCAAGATAGTGCAGTTCCAACTTTAGTGAACTGTATTTAGTTGTGAGCCTGCAAAGCAGCCCGTTCTATTATTGGTCATAATAATAACATATGTAAACATGCAGTATATTTTTTTGTTCACTGGTTAGGCCTTGCTTGGAGGAAGAATATTTAGTAATATTCTGTATAACCATGTTGATGTCAATAATGGCCAAAGTTGAAAATGGCCACTTTGAGGAACCCACCCTTGACGCCATACCATGCTTAAACATAACAGGCTGCCAACCTGCAAGGACACGGTGCTGGGCTAGAGGTAAATAAATAAACAGGCAGGCCCATTTCCATCCATCCATTTTCTATATTGCTTATCCTCACTAGGGTCACAGGCATGCTGGAGCCTATCCCAGCTGTCTTTGGGCGATTGGCGGGGTACACCCTGGACTGGTCGCCAGCCAATCACAGGGCACATATAGACAAACAACCATCCACACTCACATTCATACCTATGGACAATTTGGAGTTGGACAATTAAGAGATGCCCAAGCGGGGAATCAAACCTCGGTCTCCTAACTGTGTGGCATGCACACTAACCACTTGGCCTGCAGGCCCATTTCATTTTTGAAAATATTTATAGTGTTTTCTTTGTCTTTTGGACGAATTTGGATATCATCAGCCCAATCGGCTTGATAAAAATGTGACATCAGGAGATAGGCATTGGGTTTTTTTTCCTGACAAAATAAAAATATTGAGTAGATGGACATTTTATTGTTCACATGTCCAGGGGGACACCACAGGTTGTTTACATACAGGGTAAGCACACCTCCATTGTGCTTTCTACAGGATCTTGTGTTCCTGTCCGATATGACTGTCCTGAAGTCGGTTAACTCTTCACGTTAGCATCTGGGGCGCTAGGTTTTAGAGCAGGGGTTTCGAACATGCGGCCCGCGGGCCAAATGTGGCCCGCAGGACACTAGTTTGAGGCCCCCGCCTTGATATGAAAGTTTAATGTTAGTGCGGGCCGCGCAAGTTTGATATGGATGCTGTATGGTATCATGTACCCAGAAAAAATTATTACGTTTGATTAATGTTCATGTTAAAGGTTAAATAACTGTTAATAGTTATCCTCCCTCTCCAAGTGGAAGTGGTAAGTTTTTGGCTATTTAAGTTTAAAGGAAATAACTTGAAGGCTACCGTTTAGGTCGCTAGCTCTCTAGTTTGCGAGTTAGCATGTGTCTCAAGACCCTGCAGTTGTGCAATATGTTGTAAATAAAAAAGTATAAATGTGACTATAGTCGTGTTTTGTCATGTCTACAGGGCTCTAATATGCTTTGTTCATTTTAATCTGAAAAAAATATTTGTCAACCCACCAACTATATGTGGTTTCTTAAGTTTTTATTATTTGCCTTTTTATTATTATTATTATTATATTTATTTGTTACTAATTGATTGACTTTCTTTATTCTTGATTTGTTTATTTATTTTTCATCTTATTTTGTATAGAAAAATAAAAATTAAAATATTTGAGAACAGTGGAATGTTTTATCAGAGCTTTTATTGTAGAAAATTGGAACCAAAGCACTGAAAAAGTTTGTATATTTTTCTGTTTTTAATATATGCGTTTTGTTTTTTTTGGAAAACCTGATGCGGCCCAGCCTTGCCCAGACCCTAGTTCCAGTGGCCCCCAGGTAAATTGAGTTTGAGACCCCTGTGTTAGAGTGTAGGGTTGGAAATATCGGATATCGGCCAACAAGCCAATATCGGACATCCCTAGTTTGATCATTTTTTTTGGAATTGCTTCGCAGTTACGATAAGTGTGTTTTACTTTTTAAATGTATAACAAGTTAGCTAACCTTAGCCATTCTTTCAAGCGTGGGAACATGTCAGCAACACACACAAGCTCCCAAAACAACTCATCAAAACGTGCTAGTACTCCAAAAGCAAAGCGTTCTCACTTTTCAGCCAAGAAATCCACTTTTGTAGTGCACCCGCACACTGACACGTTGGAGTGCTTGTCCTGATGTTGAAGGACCGGTAGATGATTCTCCACATTCCCTCTTGCTTTCACTCTTTTGTGAGTTTACTGAGATGACTCATGAGTCCTTTATTTGGACAAACTTACTGCCTCTTTAATGGCTTCTGGGTTCATTGAAAGGATGGATGGATGGCAGTGGGGAGCTTCACCCTTAATGGACGACTATAAACTCGTCATTTCGTGATTTATAAAGCAGCCGTCTGGGAGGAGGAGAAAACGGTTCCTTTCTTTTGCATCTCCAGCATTATTGATCTGTTCAATCCCAGTGAAGCCCTCGGTCAGCTTAACACTGAGGTGATGCCAGGACACCACGACGGGCTCCTCGAAGGTTGCAGCCAATCAATAATCTCGTTGGCTTGATTGGGTTCCTGTCTAATTTCAGCATCTTATTTATTTCTTTCTCTCTTGCAGGTGAACTCGTGACCCCGCCCGCAGCCTCCCTCCTCACATCTTCCTTTGCTTCCTCACCCTCCTGCCGCCTCCTCGTCACCATGTCCCACCTTGCTTCACCCGCCCCCTTCCTCCTCCTCTTGGTCCTCTTCCTGTCCCCGCTGCCACCCTGCCGGTCAGAGTCCCAGCGCGGTGCGGTGGGCAGCGACCCGGAAACCCGAATGGTCTCCGCCTCCATGCTGCCCTCCTCTCTGCCTTCCATCGGACCGCATGGGAACAGCAGCGGGCTCAGACGCGGCAAGTGTGATGACGTGACGGTTTGCAAACCCGGCATCCTGCTGCCAGTTTGGCAGCCCAACAGACCCGGGATTGGAGACCAGGTGGCCAGAGCCGTGGTCTACTTTGTGTCGCTCATGTACATGTTCCTGGGCGTGTCTATCATCGCAGACCGTTTCATGGCGTCCATTGAGGTCATCACATCACAGGTGAGGTCATGGTTTTTTCCACTGATGGCTGCGGGGGCCACTTTCATACATGCCATACATTAAAGATGGATTGCGATTAAAGATGGATTAAACTAATCCTGTGGAGGTCAATATACACACACTGGCACCTCAGGGGGGCCCGTGCCACTATTTGAGAAGCACTGGTCTAATATCTAATAATATACAGTGGTACCTGTTTTTTTTGTCATCAATTCATTCCAAAAAAACAAAAAACAGAAAATACACAAATCTAGACAACGGTTCCCATTGGAAGTCCAAAGAATAATTCTAGTTTTACTATTAAAAAATTTGAAATAATTACAAAAGTTTGGCTGCACAGCAGTCGAGTGGTTAGCGTGCAGACCTCACAGCTAGGAGACCCGAGTTCAATCCCAATTGGCGACTCCAAATTGTCCATAGGTATGAATGTGAGTGGTTGTTTGTCTATATGTGCCCTGTGATTGGCTGGCCACCAGTCCAGGGTGTACCCCGCCTCTTGCCCGAACACAGCTGGGATAGGCTCCAGCACCCCCGTGACCCTTGTGGGGATAAGCGGTGTAAAATGAATGAATGAATAATTAATAAGAGGAATGAATGGAACTTATTGTTGATGCCAAATTCCCATTGTATTTCCTGACTAGTGTTTGTCACCTTCTTTATTTAACTGATGGCGGGGGGGGGTTGGCCCCATGACAGGTTATTTAGCAGTCACACTTTGTTTAGGTGCTCCATTTTGCGGAAGGATACAGTACAGGCCCAACAGACTAGTTTATTACATGCAACACTGTATTAAAACCAAGACAGTGTACAAAAAATCTGGGCAAAAATTTGAGACAAAAACTGAACCACTGGGGCGTACAAAATATGAAGTTTGACTGAATTATCATAGAATCTACGTATATATACCAGGGGTGGGATTTCTGAACCATTTGGAATTGAATGGCCTTTATTGTCATTATACAAGATGTACAACGAGATTGGAGAGCTTCTCCTTTCAGTGCAGTAGTCAAGTTTTTTTTTAAAAAGTATATAAAAGTAGAGTAAAAAAAGACAATTTAACAAGATATGTACAAGATATATACAAGATATCCAAAATATACACATAGTATTGCACAGGAGCATATGCAGGAGCAGACATATATTCATTTTAGTGCAATGGTAAATGGGTCATAGTGCAAATAATGACTGGTGAGTAAAGTCACATATGAGTGTATTGTAATGGGTTGTTAAATAAATAAATATGATTGAGGTAGTAACATAGGCAGTGATGGAAATATTGCACATTTGCATTAAGCTAATGACCGGGTACGTTGTATGTCTGAGTTCAGGGATTTGGATATTTGTAATGTTTTTAAATAATTGTATGAAAAACCAACCAGTCCAGAATGTCAAAGTCAACTGGGATAGGCTCCAGCATACCTCTGCAACCCTAGTGAGGTTAGTGGTATAGAAAATGGATGGATGAAAAACCTACATAAAATGTACATAAAATGGTGAAACCAGATCATTCACCACTTCCCATCAATAATGAATTTATTTGCTGAGAGTCAATGAAAAATCGTCCCAGAGCCACACTTTGGACACCTTTGTTGTGGATGCTCATCAAATACTAGCTCTAGCGATGCAACGTGTTAGTTTACAGTTGAAAACAAACGGACATTATTATCATCACATTCCAGGATATAAACCAGTTGAAACTTCCCTAAAGCTGACATTTAATTGACACTTAAGCGGAATCCACTTAAGTGACCAAGGTGGCTTATTTATGATGCTTGCATCCTGTCGGCAGTGATTAAACAGTCGTGACGCACCAAAGTGGAGCCCATTAGATTAATTGTGCAGACATTTCTTTGAAGCTCATCCTGGCGGGGACATTTTGTTGGCGTTGTGATGCAGAAGCAACCTGATGGAAAAGCTATTTGTTTGGCACACAGCTCAATGAGAAGGTTGGAGAGCAGACAGATTCAGTTTTTTATTACTATGTGTGTGTGTGTGTGCGTGTGTGTTCGCCAACAGGAGAAGGAAGTGACCATCACGCTGCCCAATGGGGAAACATCAGTGGCGACAGTTCGAATCTGGAATGAAACGGTGTCTAATCTGACACTCATGGCTCTGGGTTCCAGCGCCCCAGAGATTCTGCTGTCTGTCATAGAGGTACACACACACACACACACACACACAAGTCATCTAACACTAAATAACTTATTTGTACGGCGTCCTCCCACGTTTGTCCAGGTGTGTGGCCACAAATTCAAGGCAGGCGAGTTGGGGCCAGGAACCATCGTTGGGAGCGCCGCCTTCAACATGTTTGTGATCATCGGCATCTGTGTGTGGACCATCCCCAAAGGCCAGGTGCGCAAGATCAAACACCTCAGGGTGTTCTTCATAACCGCCTTCTGGAGCATCTTCGCCTACATCTGGCTCTACCTCATCCTGTCCGTCATGTCGCCCGGCGTCGTGGAGGTGAGTAAGACACAGTCCTCCCTGTCAATCAAAGAGAAGACACGCCTCTCAAGCGCATGTTGATCAATCATAGGCCCGCCCCTAGAGCGTCCATCTGCCACGCACTTGTGCCACCGTCAATCCAACAGACATGCTCCTCCACATGCTTTCAGTCAAACACAGGCACGCCCCTCCAGTTTAATCAATCAACGACAGACACACCCATCTTTATGCTGTCAATCAAATACAGGCTCTCAATCAAGCTGCTGTCCGTCAAACATGGACACACCCCTTCATCTGTCACTCAAAGAAAGACACGCCCCACTACTAGCCACTGTCAGTCAAACACGGACATGCCTGTTGATCAATCCTAGACACCCTCCACCGCTTGCTGTCAATCAAATAAAAACAGTTGAATCAGTTTAAGACAAACACTCCCATTTATGCTGTCAATCAAATACAGGTCCTACTGGTACTATGAATCAATAACAGACACTCAAGCTCTTGTCCATCAAACATGGACACACCCCTTCAGCTGTCACTCAATCAAAGACACACCCCACCAGCCTATATGAGTCGCAGACCCCGCCCTCCATGTTTGTTTTATTCATCCAAAACAATGACATCTGACTTATTTTTTTCCCTGTCAGGTGTGGGAGGCCTTGGTGACGCTGCTCTACTTCCCAGTGTGCGTCCTCCTGGCTTGGGTTGCCGACCGTCGCTTGCTCTTCTACAAGTACATGGGCAAGCGGTACCGCGCCGACAAACGCCACGGCATCGTCGTGGAGATGGAGGGAGATCTGACGCCCAACAAGGGTGGCGCGGAAATGATCACTGACGGCAAATTCCCGTCACGAGGGGGCACCGTGGTGCCGGCTGAGAACTGCGGAAATGGGGATGGCGGCGCGGGGGTTGGCATCAATAACATTGGCGTGGCAGCAGGGTCCACGTCGACAGGGGCCGGGGGAAACCTGCCCAACTCCAGCAGCGCTATGGTCAACGCGGAGAGCAGTCGGGAGCTCGATGAGAGTCGCAAGGAGGTAGGATTAAAAACAATAAACCATGACACCTTAGCCTCAATCTACTCTTTAATGGCGTCCTTGCACTCTTCCTGTAGGTCATTCGCATCCTGAAAGAGCTGAAGCAGAAGTATCCCGACAAAGAACTGGACCAGCTGGTGGAGCTGGCCAACTACTATGCGCTGCTTCACCAACAAAAGAGCCGAGCCTTCTACCGCATTCAGGTGTCACTCATCCCTGTTCGGATATCAGCGCCACCCACCTTTTTTAATTAACGTGCTGGCTTTCCCTAAAGGCCACTCGCATGATGATCGGAGCCGGTAACGTTCTGAAGAAACACGCCGCTGACCACGCTCGCCGCACTGTTGTCACCGACGAGGAAGCGCCAGAAGATGATGACCTGGCCGTGTGCAGCCGTATCTCCTTTGAAAGCGCTCACAGTCAGTGCATGGAAAACTGTGGCGTCCTGACGCTGGCTGTCGTCTGCCAAGGTAGAAATAACGACTTTAACCATCAGACGCAGCAATGGAGATCAACGCAATCTCTTGGAGTCTATGTCCTTTCCTTGTCACCTTTGCCTCTTGTTGCTGGGCAGAATTCGCTAATAAACCATATGCCAATGAAAAAGCTGCATCAGATGGGGCACTGCTCTCATTGCCCCGAATGTACTAGTTATTGTCACAATAAAAACTAATTCAGGTCTTAATTGCTGCCTCAAAACTGATTTTTTTAAATGACAAACCCGTCAATTTGTCGCACCCGCAGGGGGGCTGGGAGAAAACACATTCTACGTGGATTACAGGACCGAGGACGGGTCGGCCAACGCTGGATCAGATTACGAGTACAGCGAAGGAACTCTGGTGTTCAAACCTGGAGAGACCCTGAAAGAAATTAAGGTGAGAAAAGAGTCTTACATATAAACAAACTTTGATGAAACATAGACGACACCTTTTCATCGACTGATGCTTTGGTATTTGCAGAAGTTTGGGATGTAATGTCCACCATTTTCTGCATAGCAACAGGTGGTGCCATCACCCTTACCTGTCATGGTAGAATAGGATTTTAGAAGTAATGCATGGAAGCCTTTTTTCGAAAAGAAAACTGGCTTAGATAAAAATTTGGATGTTGAGTTATGGTCTAAAACTGTACATTTCTCAAGTGTGACATTATTATTCTTGCTTATCAGACAAAAATAACAATAATAATTAAGTATTCGAAAACAAAATTTTGAACAAAGTGAATATTTGCCTCATTTCTTGTTATCCTCTTAACGAGCAACATGTATATATTTAACAAAGGGATGCACTGTATTCATTTTGATAACTTTCTGCTTCTCAAGGCCAATAACGATAACTGACTATAACTTCTGTATATCTTTTTTTTAAGATTTAACTGTAGTTTGTGCGCACCTGGAGGTGAGAACAGCTGAAATAAAAGTTGAATTTGACATATTGTACCTGTAGTGTCCCTAGCAAATATCACAACATCGCTACAATTAACAAAACATTTTAAAAAATAGCCGTGGCTCAGAAGTTCAAATCGTGTACAATATCTTCAACGATGGTTTTCGCCTTCGGTTTGTCTCTGGCAAACCTTTTGCTTTTTTCCAACGGTATGCCGATAGGAACAAACCCCGGGCGTGGTGGCGAAATGGACTATTTCCTTGTAAATAATAAATGTTTGTGTACTAGTTGGGCTGAACTGCAGATGAGTGGTTAGCACACAGGGCTCACAGCTAGGAGACCCGAGTTCAATTCCACCCTCAGCCATCTCTGTGGGGAGTTTGCATGTTCTCCCCGTGCATGCGTGGGTTTTCTCCGGGTACTCCGGTTTCCTCCCACATTCCAAAAACATGCTAGGTTAATTGGCAACTCCAAATTGTCCATAGGTATGAATGTGAGTGTGAATGGTTGTTTGTCTATATGTGCCCTGTGATTGGCTGGCCACCAGTCCAGGGTGTACCCCACCTCTGGGATAGGCTCCAGCGTAACCTTAAGTGTAGAAAATGAATGTTTACTAGTTAGCTCAGGGCGAAGTTATGACAGAGTGATAACGTCACAGACGGGAGGAAAAAAGGTGCACTTGATTTGCTCACAAGCACAGTACGACTGATCTCACCCGTTTGCCATGTTAATGATAAATTATTTGGGATATTTTAAGTTATCTGAGATATTTCTTAATCTTTTCTGATTTATCAGAATATCTCGCATCCCTTTAAAAAATAAAAATCCAAATAAGTCAGTGCCTCGCCAGCCATGAATCACTCACTGCGTGACAAACATAAAATCTGGGACATGTTGCTTTGGGCGATGCTATTACAGAATAAATGTCAATCGTGTTGAGCAGTTTATTTTAATTGCCATTGGAGTCATTTACTGTGTTTCTAACCATGTCATCATTGCCGCCATGTTAATTGTGCCTGTGGGGGACAGGTCAACACGTACAGTAAACCACATATCATCTTTGACGGCTTTTACTTGATGGTGAAATGTCCAACAGAGGGGGGGAAAAACCCCCATTAGCCAGATGGAGACACACCCGATGTCTGCTGCTTTGCAGTCAATTGTGCTACAGAGGCACAGCAGGCCAGTAATATGCCGGGGAGACGCATGAGGAGATCTCAGTGGAGGGAGGGATGGATGATGGAGGAGACCATGACAGGACTCCAGGAGGAGAGGACCAAGTGAAACATACAAAGATGAAAGGGAGCACTGCTGCCTTGGGAAAGCTTACTAGATTCACTAAAAGCACCTGCAGAACCAGGACTAGTCCAATCCGGCATGGGGGGGGGGGGGGGGGGGGTGGTTTCAGAGGTCACTAATGTTCTTTGTGCCCTGGGAGCAGAGGAGGGCCTTCCCCAAATCATCTAACCTGAAGGACTCCTGATTGACCAAACTTTGTCCTCCAGGTTGGAATCATCGACGACGACATCTTCGAGGAGGACGAGCACTTCTTTGTGCGCCTGCTCAACCTGCGTGTCGGCGACGCAGAGGGGATGTTTGAGAGCGACGAGGCGGGCGCCACCCCCAAAGCTCGCCTGGTGGAGCCCCTGGTCGCCACGGTCACCATCCTGGACGACGACCACGCCGGCATCTTCACCTTCAGCGAGCGCATGGTGCGGGTGAGCGAGAGCGTGGGCACCATGGAGGTGACGGTGGTGCGCAACTCGGGCGCCCGCGGCACGGTCATCCTGCCGTACCACACAGAGTCGGGCACGGCGAAGGCCGGAGAGGACTTTGAGGATGCGCAAGGCGAGCTGGAGTTCACTAACGACCAGACGACGTGAGTCAACCCTCATAAGCGCTGATGATGGATGTTAATGATTAATTCACTTCCTTCCAGAATTGCTATTCCTCTTTACTTCTGTCCTCTGTTTAAATCATTCATCTCTTCATTCTTTCATCTTCTACCTCATCCTCCCTGATGTTACCCACCGGTGTCTTCCCATCCTCCACTCCTTAGCTCCCTGCCGTCTCCTTCTGTTGTCAGGTCATATTTTCTGTGCTCCTCGAGAGCTGGTTGCTGTGGAGATATTTCACTCAGGCGTTCTCCAGAGACACTAACAGGTTTCACCACCATCGTCACTTCATCTTCCTCTCTTCAGACACTCCGCCATCGTGCCTAACACTCACCAACGCAATTCTCACTTTCTTTCACACGTCTTTTAGGGATTTACTGTGTAAAAAGTGCAAACGGTAAAGGTTGGCACATGCATGAGAGGTCAGATGGCACATCTGGTGATGCCTTGGTGTGTGTCTGTATGTGTGTGTGTGTGTGTGTGTGTGTGTGTGTGTGTGTGTGTGTGTGTGTGTGTGTACAGTCAAACGTTCCAGGTGAGGATAATCGATGACGAAGAATACGAGAAACATGAAAACTTCTTCATCGTCTTGGAGGAGCCACGCTGGCTGAAGAGAGGGATCTCAGGTGACCTCATCACACACAAACACGCAACAACAAGCTAAGCACATACAAGCAACAGCGCACAATTATACTCTTTTTTTTTAATTTTTTTTACCCTGGCCATGAAGTGCACCCCCCCCCAGCGGAACCCCCCCCCCAATATTTAATTATTAGTTTTCCCATAATGCATTGTGTCTTAGTAAGGCATCCATTGGTGCCTGTTAGGGCGCTGCAATGACGTCAGCCTCCCTCTGGGCTCCTCTGGCAGTATTGCAGCGCCATCCATCCATTTTCTGCGCCGCTCATCCTCCGATTAAATGCTTTCAGGTGCAATGCTTTTCATTCATTCATTTTCTACCGCTTTTTCCTCACAAGGGGGGGTGCTGGAGCCTATCCCAGCTGTCTTTGGGCGAAAGGCGGGGTACACCCTGGACTGGTGGCCAGCCAATCACAGGGCACATATAGACAAACAACCATTCACACTCACATTCATACCTATGGACAATTTGGAGTCGCCAATTAACCTAGCATGTTTTTGGAATGTGGGAGGAAAACCGGAGTACCCGGAGAAAACCCACGCATGCACGGGGAGAACATGCAAACTCCACACAGAGATGGCCGAGGGTGGAATTGAACCCTGGTCTCCTAGCTGTGAGGTCTGCGCGCTAACCACTAGACCGCCGTGCCGCCCGGTGCAATGCTTTTATATTATTTTATTATTACATATCATTTTTTTTCAAACTCGTTTGTGTATTTCTTCTTATTTTTGAGAATATATATTTCTTTTTTGGAGTATAGATGTGTGATGACTTTAGTGTAAGTCGGACTGTTATATTGAGTCATGACCTCCTGCAAATAGCGCATGATGGATAGTGGAGGAGAGTTTGTGTTGATGTTGGTTTTAAACAGGAAGTGAAGCAACGATTGGTGTGTGTTTAGTGGACGGGGGGAGTTGAACATATCTTATCTTATGAAATCTTCTTTGTCTCTTTTTCTTCATCACAGCTCTGCTGCTCAGCCAAGGTAAGATAGCTCCTCTACCTGTCAACAAATTGCTCTGATGTTCCCTGACGCTCTCCACACGCTGTTTAGTCAGTAGTTTGGTCTGTTGTCTTGATTTTCTTCTGACCGCCTCCTCTTATTATTATCATTATTATTATTATTATTGTTGTCACAAACACTGTTCGCAGCAGGAAAGAAATGTTTACCTGGTGTCCTGCTGCTGCTGTGCCACCTACCGCTTGCTTTATCACTATAATTATGCAGGACAGCATGCTGAGTTAGCGTGCTTGTACACACACACACACACACACACACACACACATTACTGTAATTCATCTGTACCATACTTACGTCCTCTGTGTAATAATTGATAAATGCTGACCTGGGCTTTGTGAGGTGTCTTCAGGTCTAATCTACATATATGTACCATGCATGTAAGACTGCCCACTCCTGATTCTTCCCTCAGAGGGGGCAGAAGGGCAGCTGAGTGCGGAGGAGGAGGAGGCCCGACGGATCGCTGAGATGGGAAAGCCCATCCTCGGGGAGCACAGTCGCCTGGAGGTGGTCATCGAGGAGTCCTACGAGTTCAAGGTGTGACATTGTTTGGTTTTATTCCTGTGGAAACTTAGCGATGCGGAATATCATATTTGCCTCCTAATCTTTGATGGCGGAAACTCTTAGCGTCTAATAAAAAATGGCATCCAATAGTGACTCAGAATGTGAGCATCCAAAAACAGAAATACTGGTGTAAATTTGTGTTATATAAACCAAGACGTGACTATTTCTCTTCTAAGAAAATGAGAATGTGCAGAGTGGAACGGCGGTAAAAGTGTCCAGGATGTTTAATTTATGCACAACTTCTCATGACGTCCTCCTGTCCGTTGCATCGACCGTGTGGGTCCGTGGAGAAATCGCCTATGTAAACCTCTCGACCTCCAGCCCCCCCCCTACCGGCCGTTGTTGTGGCTTTTAATGGCCTTCTTGGAGTGTTAATGACTTATTGATGTTCCAAAAGGCTTCTCTGACCGTCTCACACAATTTATCTCCAGCGGGCCGCGCCCTCTCACTGCAAGCGGCGCTAATATTAGTCTCAGCGTTAAAAATGTACGCTACACTCAAAACGTCATCTCAGATGGACAGTCTGCCAACCTACGGTGCGCACAAAAGTACTGAGACATCAGTACATGAGCTGCTGCCGCTTTAAATATATTTTATAGAGAATAGTTATAGCAAAGGCAGCACGGCGGTCGAGTGGTTAGTGCGCAGACCTCACAGCTAGGAGACCAGGGTTCAGTTCCACCCTCAGCCATCTCTGAAGTTCAAATTGTGTACGATATCTTCAACGATGGTTTTTGCTTTTGGGTTCTCTCTGGCAAACCTTTTGCTTTTTTCCAAAGGTATGCCGATAGGAACAAACCCCGGGCGTGGTGGCGAAATGGACTATTTCCTTGTAAATAATAAATGTTTGTTTACTAGTTGGGCTGCACTGCAGATGAGTGGTTATCACACAGGGCTCACAGCTAGGAGACCCGAGTTCAATTCCTCCCTCAGCCATCTCTGTGTGGAGTTTGCATGTTCTCCCCGTGCATGCGTGGGTTTTCTCCGGGTACTCCGGTTTCCTCCCACATTCCAAAAACATGCTAGGTTAATTGGAGACTCCAAATTGTCCATAGGTATGAATGTGAGTGTGAATGGTTGTTTGTCTATATGTGCCCTGTGATTGGCTGGCGACCAGTCCAGGGTGTACCCCGCCTCTCGCCCGAAGACAGCTGGGATAGGCTCCAGCACCCCCTGCGACCCTCGTGAGGAAAAGCGGTAGAAAATGAATGAATGAATGAATGAATTATAGCAAATGGGCTGCACGGTGGACAGATGTTTGACTGAAAGACCCACACTAACCACTTGCCCAATGTGCAGCCACCTCTTCATCAATCAATCAATTAGAGGGGTTGGGCAAGACCACTTAGTCCCCCTGGAATTTTAAGTAATGAACTTTGGGGCAACTGTATGCTCAGGGGGAACGCATTATGGAAAGCCTTTGAATAGCCAGGGCGATAAAGACCGGTGTGGAAGAAGTCGATGAGAGATTGGAGCAGAGCCAGCAGGTCCACCATCAGTGACATCTTTCAAGTCGATGTCCTCGCCAGAGCGCCTCGTTAACAGCACCCTTGTTTTGTGTTTTGGCAGAGCACCGTCGACAAGCTCATTAAAAAGACCAACTTGGCGCTGGTCATTGGCACGCACTCCTGGAGGGAGCAGTTTGTGGAGGCGGTCACCGTGAGTGCAGGTGAGCCCGGTGTGATTTAGCTCACGTTTACCTTTTCTCGACTCCGTGTGTCTTTGTGGGAATGAGATACCAACCAACGTGGGCAAATAAAACACCACCACGGGGACGAGGATTTGTCTTTAAACTAATTAGATCCATATTTCTGTATTTACACCCCTGGAGAGGAAAGACGTAAACAGCAGTGTTCTGTCTTTTTTTGTCAAGCAAATGTTTAAATAAGCTCATTTAACTGCTGCTGTGCTGCCACAAAGGTCCTGCGCTTCATGCGTAAAACACATTGTTTAGCTTGGTAAGGCCTCCACACACTTCTGGGAACTCACGTTGTTTGCATCACAAGCAAAAAAACAAACAAAAAGGAATTGAAACATAGGGAAGAAAGGCAACCAGTCACGCACCACAAACAGCTTTACTAATGGGTGCAATGCTGTCACCTAGCGGGGGCGACCGGTAACTGCAGACATCAGTCTACATAATCAACTTCTGTCCACTCAGGTGACGGCGACGATGATGAAGAGGGCCGCGAGGAGCGCCTCCCGTCCTGCTACGACTACGTCATGCACTTCCTCACCGTCTTCTGGAAGGTTCTGTTCGCCTGCGTGCCCCCCACCGAGTACTGGAACGGTTGGGCCTGCTTCTGTGTCTCCATCAGCGTCATAGGCCTCCTCACCGCCATCATCGGAGACTTGGCGTCGCACTTTGGCTGTACGGTGGGACTCCGGGACACGGTGACTGCTGTGGTCTTTGTGGCTCTCGGGACGTCCATTCCAGGTAAGCCAATACAGTAATCCCTCGCCACTTTTCTAGCATAAAATGGCTAATGGCACAGGGCATCCAAAAACCACCTTCATGATGATATGTAGGATTCTACAGGGGTGACTAGGTGTCCGTAATGTTATGGAATTGGTGACAAACAAGCACCAGAACACATTTACAGCAACACACATGCGCACAATAACATGAACACAAAAATAATGCCTTTGCTCAATGCTAACATGTGTGAGTCTATCGTACTTATGTCTTAAATTGCTTACTTTGTCGTTGTATGTCTATTATATTGGATAATAGGGGTGTAAATGTGACTATAGGGGTGTTATTTCATATTTAGTAGCCTCCAATAATGTTAGAAAAGCATATTTAGAATGTCGTAAACAGCTTTTGTATGCCTTATGTCTTATTTTCTTATATTACATCTACTATATTGGGTAATAGGAGTGTAAAGGTGACTGTAGGTGTGTTATTTCATGTTTAGTAGCCTCCAATAATGTTAGAAAAAACATATTTAGAATGTCGTAAACAGCTTTTTTATGCCTTATGTCTTATTTTCTTATATTACATCTACTATATTGGGTAATAGGAGTGTAAAGGTGAATATAGGGGTGTTATTTCATGTTTAGTAGCCTCCAATAATGTTAGAAAAAACATATTTAGAATGTCGTAAACAGCTTTTTTATGCCTTATGTCTTATTTTCTTATATTACATCTACTATATTGGGTAATAGGAGTGTAAAGGTGAATATAGGGGTGTTATTTCATGTTTAGTAGCCTCCAATAATGTTAAAAAAACATTTAGAATGCCGTAAGCAGCTTTTGTATGCCTTATGTCTTATTTTCTTATATTAGATCTACTATATTGGGTAATAGGAATACTATTACTCATACTGTAAAGCCATTGTCCACTTTCCACATGCCAACGCACTTGTAAGAAGGTGTGAAAGTTTTACTCACGCCTCTTTTCTTCCCTCCCAGACACGTTTGCCAGCAAAGTGGCCGCAATACAAGACCAGCATGCCGACGCCTCTGTCGGAAACGTCACAGGAAGCAACGCCGTCAATGTCTTCCTAGGAATCGGCGTGGCGTGGTCAGTGGCCGCCGTCTACTGGAAGATCCAGGGGAAGCCGTTCAAGGTGGAGCCGGGCTCGCTGGCTTTCTCCGTCACGCTCTTCACCATCTTTGCTTTTATTTCCATGGCTGTGCTCTTGTTCCGACGCCGGCCCTCCATCGGCGGGGAGCTAGGCGGCCCTCGGGTGTCCCGCATCCTGACCAGCCTGCTCTTCCTGGGCCTGTGGTTCCTCTACATCCTCTTCTCCAGCCTGGAGGCATACTGCCACATTACGGGCTTCTAGGCAGGAGACGGCCAAGACAACGTGATTCTACAGCAACACACACACACTTTGACACGCTCAACATGCTACACGTGTAGGTTAAGAGGGCTTCTTGATGCACACTCGCACACACGCACACACACAACAAGCATGCATGTATAAAGTGATGATAGCAAACGCGGGTAAAAGGAGGTTTATCAATGGTGAGAAGAGCAAAGTGAGCGTTGACGTGGGTGCTGATGAAGGTCGTATCAGAGGATCATTCTGCTGTCGGGAATGTGTTTGACCAAGAACACCCATCCCCCTCCTCCTCTGCATGACCTCTGGAACCACAAAGGAGGCGCAATGGAGTCGAATGTTTACAGTGACTTTGTTTACTGCACGGGAAGAAGCTTGTTAAGTGTTTACACGGCTAATGGACGGCTCAGAGGAAGGCACTTCTCCACAGACGCTGTAAATAGAACCGCACATCTACAGCCGGTCGCCCGCCGCTGTTTGTCGGAGGTGGGGGTGGGGGTGGGGGGGGCATCCAACATGCAAACCATCAATGGGTGGAATCGAAGTGTCACTGCAGGCTTCGTCATCATCCTGCACGGTTTCCATTGTCACCATATCCTGAAAGCATGTGTAGCCATCCTCACCTCATATGTAAAGTGGAATTGTACTGTAAATGATCATCTTTGCATTAGTGCGCTTGTGTGTGTGTGTGTGTGAGTGTGTGTGTTTACAGCCATGGCAATTAAGAGTCCTAGTGGGGCCAATAATCCACTCAACTTGTCCTCACGTGACATACCGCACAGTTCTGATTGGTTCCTCAATGCCTGCAAGTAGGAGTAGAACCCAGGGTGGCTTGTTCGGATTTACACTATTTAATCAGTTCTCGTACGTCTAGTGTTTTACTACTCTATTTTCCAGAGTAAAAGTCGTGAAGAGTGGCATTTAGCCATATTTATCATGGGAGCTAGCTTTTTTTTAGGCATGTCATAGCGCCACTAACAACATTACATTCACAACAGAAGAGGCGGGGGCAATCGAAAGCTCTAAAAGCTGAGCCTTCAGTGGGGACTTCAGCAACGTAGCCCACCTCTAATAACACTGCTATCACGTAACAATTATACAAAGCATCAATAACAATATAACTAACAATCAATACAAAAACACAACACAACAATCTGTTGCATTACACAAAAAAACTCCAGACGACACCGAAATCAACCAATGAGAGGATGGAAAAATGTAAAAGTGTGTGTATTTGACATGGGCCACCACTCCTGATTGTGAAGGCCCTGGGCAGATTACACTGACATGGCAACACATTACCACATAACCTCTGTGTTATACTGTATATACTGTATAAATACAGACTCCAAAGCAGAAGCATATTGGAAAGTATTCCATAACAAAGCATGTCCGGAATGCTGTGTATCTTTCAATTTGTGTGCCTAACTGCATCACAAACTCAACTCAATGAATTATTACAGCCACTAGGTGTCGCTAAAACACACACACACCGACCCACTTTAATTTAAAAGTTCAATTACAGTAATCCCTTGTTCATTGCAGTTAATTTGGTTTCTGTGAATACCTGTCTATGACTTTCTAAATATAATCTGTATCATCATTACAGCCCTGTAGATATCAAATATCACTCCTGTAGTCACCTTTCCATCCCTGTTATTCTTTATTTATACCACATTGCTCAACTGTAATGCGCAAGCTACAGGATCACTGCAGGGACACAAGAGGAGGTCATGGCTTTAGCCATCAGCAAGCTTGCAAGCTAACTGGTTAGCCTCCAATTTATTGAGCTACTTAAGAAAGGATTTCAGATGGGGAAAGAAGGACAAAGTTAAAAGCCAAAAAATACCACATCCACACGGAATGGGAGGAGAACTTCTTTTCACTCTGTGTCGGACATGTGATGGCTGGCGAAACACAGCGAGACGGTAGTCATTTGTCAATAATAGAACGTTACTGATACCGAGTGGCCAGAACACTGCATATAGCTTTGTCCTTCAATATTTTTGACTAATAATATGCCATAGTCAACCATGAAACCGCCATCATTTATTAATTCATTCATTTAAAAAAAACTGCTATAGAGTCGCGGGGGTGCTGGAGCCTATCCCAGCTGTCTTCGGACGAGAGGCGGGGTACACCCTGGACTGGTGACCAGCCAATCACAGGGCACATATAATAATAACAACCATTCACACTCACATTCATACCTATGGACATTTAGAGTTGCCAATTAACCTAGCATGTTTTTGGAATGTGGGAGGAAACCGGAGTACCCGGAGAAAATCCACGCATGCACGGGGAGAACATGCAAACTCCACACAGACTCTCTATACGTATATTTTTTGATATAATATGAAGTGCTGAAGCCAAAATCAGTATGCAGATCTTCCTTCTGAGGCGACTCCAAAATCAGGAAAAAGCGGAAAGAAACACTAAAATAGCTTGCAGGACCAGCTTTAAAATTAAAAGAGTGACTTAGACTCTGGAAAATACAGTATTGGCCACTAGATTTGTAGGCTGAGTAGAATAATGCAGCCTTTTCTAGCAGATAAGTGCTGCGCAGTATTGCACAGGAGGGCTAGAAAGTAAATTCAAATGTTTGCACCATACCAACGACAACAAGCAGACATGCAAGACGAAGGACAAGATATGCAGTTGTAGTTCCACGCACACAAAAGCAAACTATGAGCAGTGTGCAATGTCTTTGCACAAAGAGTTGAGTATGAGCCCAGACTAGAAGCAACATTAGTGCAGCACAGTTCTCCGTGTCGTCTTTTACTGTAATAGTCTACATTCGTTACATCCCAACATGGACGTTGACCACATAGCGTCAACATTTTGTCTTTCGGACACTTAAGTGCTGTACAAGCGTGATTTGTGCTCAGTGACATCAGAAACATTCAATTCATTTTGCCTGAGCAAAGCCAACTTTGTAACCTTTCTAGGGCTAATTTTGTATATTTTCCTCGCAGATACAACAGATTTTTTTTTGTACAGTACTTCTAAACAAACGTTTAGAGTGGTCTCAGTGTCCACAAACACAAGTGGAGTTTACATGACTTCGTTACTGACTTAAGTCGATTAGATTTTGATACTGCGCCATCATAACTGAGCGTATCATCAAATTTATGGAACTAATTGTGTGTGCTGACTGCTGTTTGAGTTGAAGAGCATTTATTTAGATATTTATTTACAGCGGGGAAAATAAGTATTGAACACGTCAACATTTCTCTCAAAAAACATATTTCTAATCGAGCTATTGACATGAAATTTTCACCAGATGTCGGCATCAACCCAAGTAATGCACACATACAAAGAAATCCAAACATTTATGTCCATAAATTAAGTTATGTGTAATAAAGTGAAATGGCACAGGGAATAAGTATTGAACACGCGTACTGAAATTTATTTAATACTTAGTGCAAAAACCTTTGTTGGTGATTACAGCCTCAAGACGCCTCCTGTATGGAGAAACCAGTCGAATACATTGCTCAGGTGTGATTTTGGCCCATTCATCCACACAAACTGCCTTCAAATCTTCAAGGTTCCGGGGGTCTCTTCTGTGAACCCGGATCTTCAGTTCTTTCCAAAGATTTTCAATTGGATTCAAGTCTGGTGATTGACTGGGCCATTCTAGCAGCTTTTTCTTTTTCTTCAACCAGTTGAGTGTTACCTTGGCTGTGTGCTTGGGATCGTTGTC
Source organism: Doryrhamphus excisus (assembly GCF_037039965.1). Classification (NCBI taxonomy): domain Eukaryota; kingdom Metazoa; phylum Chordata; class Actinopteri; order Syngnathiformes; family Syngnathidae; genus Doryrhamphus; species Doryrhamphus excisus. The sequence continues at coordinate 9,013,745 of NC_136364.1, read as the reverse complement.
TTGCTGAAAGATCCACCCTCTTTTCATCTTCAGCAGCCTGGCAGATGACAGCAGATTCTGATCAAGAATGTCTCGATACTTTTCTCCAGTCATTATTCCTTCAATGATATGAAGTCTACCAGTACCACATGCTGAAAAACAGCCCCACGCCATGATGCTCCCACCTCCAAACTTGACTGTTGGTATGGTGTTTTGGGGGTGATGTGCAGTGCCATTTTTCCTCCAAACATGTTGTGTCTTATGACATCCGAAGAGTTCAATTTTGGTCTCATCTGACCAGAGTATGTTCTCCCAGAATGTCATGGGTTTATCCAAATGTTGTGTCGCAAACTCCAAACGAGCTTCAACATGCTTCCTCTTCAAAAATGGAGTCTTGCGTGGTGTGCGTGCATGGAGGCCATGGCGGTTGAGTGCATTACTTATTGTTTTCTTTGAAACAACGGTACCTGCTGATTCCAGGTTTTTCTGAAGCTCTCCACGAGTGGTCCTGGGCTGTTGGAGAACCCTTCTGATGATTGTTTTGACTCCTCTGTCTGAAATCTTGCGAGGAGCACCTGGCCGTGGCTGGTTTATGGTAATGCCGTGTTCTTTCCACTTCCGGATGATGGCCCCAATGGTACTCACTGGAACTTTCAGAAGTTTAGAAATGCGCCTGTAACCAATGCCTTCAGTGTGTTTTGCAACAATAAGGCTGCGTAGGTCTTTGGACAGCTCTTTGCTTTTACCCATCATGCAATGTTTCTTGTCTAACACCTTGCTGGTGAGAAACCTTTTTAAAAGGCATTAATCAGGACTAAACCAGCCGATATTACTTTGCACTAATAGGGGACAGGTTAACCTTCTAAATACTGACAAACTCCAGCTGCTTTCTTGGCTTTCCAGACCTTTTTACCCCTCCTTTTCTTCATGTGTTCAATACTTATTCCCTGTGCCATTTCACTTTATTACACATAACTTAATTTATGGACATAAATGTTTGGATTTCTTTGTATGTGTGCATTACTTGGGTTGATGCCGACATCTGGTGAAAATTTCATGTCAATAGCTCGATTAGAAATATGTTTTTTGAGAGAAATGTTGACGTGTTCAATACTTATTTTCCCCGCTGTATGTCGATGAAGAAATAAGCTGTGCCGCAGGTCCTTGATTTCAATGTGCAATACAGAAAACATGTCTGTCTCTATTAGCTTCGACATAAGGCCGTCTTCTCCGTCTGTGCCAGTGTTTGTCGCTCTTCATCCTAGAACGGAGGAGCTGTTTTCGAGTGTACGTAGCATGTTTACATGAAGAAACAGTGTGGAACGTTGGCAGATTTGATTGACAGACCTGGAAGAGGTTTTCCAAGTGTCAACACTGGCCAGCCAATGTTCCGTGTTTCCATTAACTTCTTTACTGTTTGGCTACGGCCTTTGCTGTTCTCTAGTTAGATGTGCTACTCCCTACCCCTTCCCAAGTGTGTGCGTGTTTGCGTTCTCTCCATGTTCCTCTACAGCTGCATGACCACCCCCATGTATGTGTTTTTAGCAGCATGTGAAGGATGTTTTATAGGTTCTCTGCCATCCCAACATCAGAGGGTGGTTAAAATACACAAGTGAGACCAATTATCAGTCTTTTGCCTTTGGGGAACTGTCAAAATAAGAGCCCCCACTGTTGGGGTATTGAGGCAACTTTTCTGAGCGATGTTGCCGATCTTTGTTTGATTGTTGTACGATATCTCTGTGTTGTATTTGTGTTCCCTGTCTTCTTCTCCTCCTGTCTCATTCTTCTGTGTCTTTGTGTGAGCATTTCTCTCTGCCTGAACCTTTACAGAGAAAAACAACAATGACATGTGTTTGACATTTAACTCATTAACTCATATTAATGTTTTATATCAAATGTATAAAAAATAATTTTAAACATGACGCTTGTTTTCAGAACATGGCATGAGGTATAATGTGTTACTGAAAGAAAACAGGTCTTTAATCAAGAGAAGTTGACCTTATTTGAATATATTTTATTTATTTTCAAACCAACATGAGTCTGAGTCGTAATTTCTGCAGAACATGAGCCTGTCATTAAGGGAACAGTACAGTACAATAATGTTCAGTCTTCAGTAGATAACTAAAATCACAATAATTGGGAGGTATTCTAAATCAATAGGTACATATGTACAACCACACACACACATAAATATATATATATACACGTGTATATATATATCGTTTGTTGTATATAAAAATATATATATCAATAAGGCGGAAAATCTGAACCTTTGCGGCAACACTTACCGGAAGTGGCGTTTAAGTAATAGTGCGCAGATGCGGAAGTCACTTGGTCAAGCCCCTGACTTTTGTTCGTTGCACAGTGAACCGAGACCGCAGACATGCGTAATACATGCTAAAGTGCTCCCGGTGTTTTTTTTTAATAATTGATTTGGTGTTTGGAAGTGACCTACCAGGGGTAAAAGCCAAGAACCCCCTCTCACCAGGCTCGTGTGTCTTTCGACGGTTGGAGGTGAATCAGCTCGAGGCAACCGCGGAAGAAGAAGGTAACGCTCGTGGTCGCCATTGTTGGCCAGGCTGAGCGCGAGGCCTTCAGCTACTGCTGTACTTACACGGGCGAGCATTTTTTCCCGTTAAACCTATATATCTCTACTGTGTAGGTATTTGTAGCATGTAACTAATATTTAATAGTGGCGAAATAGGTATTGAATGTTGAGCAGATAATTATTAAATTACGTCTTGAGCGTCGAGGCTCTTCGCTAGCCAAACAAGGCTTATTACGGCAATCGCTAGTCGTTGATCGTTAACAAACACCGCCAACGAACGTGGTTGGTTAGTTAGCAACAACATATCTTAGTTTCGTTAAAATACACCATTCAGTGAGTTGAAATTATGTAAGACGAGTCAGATCTAGGGTATTAGCCTCCAGCTAACAACGCTACATGTTATCCGCGGCGTGCTGTACGTATATGCTACAAGGTCTGCGTCATAAATTGCATCTTATTGATTTCCGTTAATCTTATTTTCAGTTTCGGTTGGGTAGTCATTTGGATGCGGTGTAAATGGTATGAGGATGGAAACAATCAGTCGGACTAAAAGGCCGCGGTTGGCGCCTTTACATGGCGCTGCTTTGCTTGAGCACGCCGCTTCCCATCCAAATTTTTTTTAACAATCCTCAATTTTTGTTGTGCATTTGTCACTACTAATGGACTTCACTAACCCTCCCCATTTCTCCAGGAGATGTCATACTACTCATCGTCCCGTAGTTCGTCCAGGGCCACCGACTGCAAGGTGTACGTGGGTGACCTGGGCAATGGTGCCGCCAAGGGAGAGTTAGAACGGGCTTTCAGCTACTACGGCCCTCTGAGGACCGTCTGGGTGGCCAGGAACCCCCCAGGGTTTGCTTTTGTGGAGTTTGAGGATCCAAGAGATGCAGAAGACGCTGTGAAAGGCATGGATGGAAAGTGAGTACATTGTACATAAAGGAGTAATTTGTATTGAGGTGTGAAAAATCATACAAAGGTAAAAGCATCAAAGCATATACTTGCTTTGTGTGTAGACTTCAAATAGCTAACAATGTCTTGGTCTTGTTTGCTGCCAACAGGCTCTTGTGTGGGTCACGTGTACGTGTTGAGATGTCGACGGGCATGTCCAGGAAGGGCCGTGGACGCCCAAGCCGTCGGCAGTTTGACCCAAATGACCGTTGTTACCAGTGTGGGGACCGTGGCCATTATGCCTACGACTGCTACCGCTTCAGCAAACGCGGGCGACGCAGCAGGTGAACAAACGCGCTTGAGGCTGCTTGGTGCGTTAACTTAAAAATGGGGCAAAATGCAATACTTTTTCTCTTGTTGCAGGTCCCGATCCCGTTCTCGGTCACGATCGAGATCCAGATCCCGTGGACGCCGCTATCGCTCCCGTTCTCACTCTCGCAGCCGTAGCCGCAGCAGGTGGGATTGACTTAGAGAAATGATAGTTGGTTGGTTGTTAGATGTGAAAGATTTAAAAAGACTTTGATAACTACTTCTAATGATTTGAAGTGCAACAGTCCTTGTGGTTGAGATATTGAGTCATTAGCATGATGGGATTATGATGGAACCTCCATCCACATTTGTTAATGGTATTTCACCTGTATAAATTGTGACTCCCCCCCCCCAGGAGCCGTCGCCGCTCTCCATCATACTCTAGACGCAGGAGCAGGTAAGACAGTGGCCCAAATTCATGTATTTTATTTTTCACACAATAGATTCACAGGATTTTAATTGGCAACACAACCCCTTTTTGTTGAACAGAGCCATGTATGCTGCATATACATTTAAGGACTTACATTTTACATATATATTTTTTATCAACACTTTGTTTTTCTATCGCCTACTTTTGTCTGCTTGCATGCAGAATGAGATGCATTTCTCAAGCAGTTCGCTTTAGTGTACTGTGTTTACAACGTAAGCCATACTAGGAAAACAAAACAGACTAAAATTAGGTTTACCTTGACCTAAAAACTATGAACAGACCGGACCCTAAATCTCTCATCTTTGTTCTAACAGGTCTGGCTCTCAAGCCCGCTCCAAGTCCAGGACTCCAGTGAGAAGGTGAGCACTGCCAAATTAGCCGCTTTACTGTGTTTAGGGCAGACATGTTAGCTAGCTCACTCCCGTTCAGCAAATCACAGCAACAAACTATTTAATAACATATTTGCATTATTGTGCTGACTTAGTCACACTATTTGTTTCTCCCCCACTTCCACAGTCGCTCCAGGTCGCGCTCTCGGTCAAGATCTGGACCAAGAGGACGTTCAGCCTCCCGTTCCCGCTCTCGATCCCAGTCAGCTAATCACAAGAGGAACAGGTAAACCTCCAGTCTCTGTTGCCCTCGCATAAAGTGTGAATAGAAGTCTAGGTGTTAGACCCGCCCAGTCCGGCACATAGCACTTGACAGGAAGAGGCACCGGGAGGTTCTAGATGATTGTCAGACATCTTGGCTGGAGCTGTTGAATTCCAGAAGATGAGTAGTTCAGCTAGTTACAACTCTCGTCGGCCATGTTGACCAGGTCTTTTTTCCAAACCGGGTGTGTATCACTGCCGCCAAACGCCTTCCATGCTGAGCGAGTGATCTGAGGACCCTCGACGACTCAACCACGCTGACCCATCGGAATCATCGGCCTCTGCTGTCTGCCATGTTGGCGCGGCAAGGTTTACAAGACCGCGAAGTGTAGGGCTAAATAAGTACAATTGTTTCTCTACTTAGTACAGCGAATAGCTGAAGAGCGTGTTGACCGTTGAGATGTTCTCTTGTTAAATTCATGTTTAGGCTAACCGTGGAGAATGCTAAATGTTATACCACTTAATGAATGGGTGATTCCCAGCCTGAGTGTGGCTAGACCAAGAGAATTTAGATTTTTTTAAATACAGTGCAGCAGCTAAAGTTGAGGATCTTTGCAGCACAGTTTTGTTTATTTTTCATATTTTCTTTAAAGTGTGTGCTGGGAGCTGCGCACTGCGTTGACACTGCAGCTGATCCCAGGCCAAGGGTCTGCCAGCTGGCGGTGTGTACGTCCTGCGGGAGGGTGACTAGGCGCTGAACTGAGATCAGCCTTCGCCTGGTGTTAGACAGCGAGAACCTCCCCCCGCACAGTGAATGGGTGACCGTCTGTCCAACCGACGCACACGCTCAGACGAGATCAGCCCGTGCACACTTACAGTTGTTCTCCTAGAGTCACACAGGCCGCCAGCCAGCCGGCAGATCTACCAGAGCGCCGACACGAACAATTCAGAGTTCGACCATTTAAAATCCATTACCTACCAGACCCCCTACCTACCTACCTACCAGAGCTCTGCGGCCTCTGACTTAGCTTCTGAAAATGAGAGCGAGCTGACCTGAGATCAGTCTTCAAGAGCGTAGTCATCCGTCCTTCAGTGCTTTCATCCTTCGCTTCTCTGTACTTGTTGTTTCTGCCAGTGTCTCCAAAGGTAACAACCACCCCCCTCTCTATATACCCCCCCTACCATGACAAGCTCATGTTTTATGGTCAAAGCAAATGCACAGGCTTCATGTACAGTGGGTGGTGATGGCTAAAAAGTGAGAATGAGCATGCGATGTGTGCCTGTTGTGAATGAGTGTTGTCTCAGGAGGCCTCTGGAGCGCACATTTCTGTCATGCATGCCTTCCAGTATATAAACAAGATATTTTATGTATACATATAAGTGCCGCAAGTAAGCCAGACTGGTTTTTGTGACTCACCGATTAGCATCTGTTGAAGGATGTAGCTGCAATTTCGTCTCACAGCTCAAATTGTCAACTTTTAAATAGTCAGGTGACAGACTGGTTTTCGTTTGCCCAAGGGGTTCTATTACTTTCTTCTTTGGACCTGGGATTCTTAACATGTAAGCTAGTGCACCACAGCAAAATAAGTAGCGGAGTGTGTGTGAGTGGGGGCGTGTCATCAGTCTTCCATTCTCCCTTACAGCACACTAACTTCTCCCTGTTTCTGTTTCAGTCGTTCCCGCTCAGCAAGTCCACCACGAAGTCCATCGCCAGCTGCCAACTGAGTGACAACACCCCCGTCCCACTTCCAACCCCTGTTTGCTTTTTTTTGTAGCCCCCCCCCCCACGTTCATGTGTGGTTTTTGTTTTTTGGATTGGCTGAAGGTTTTAGGGCATCCTCCCCATGTAGTTCGTATGAGGTGCACCCTTAACAGTACTTCTGCATGATACTGAATGTTGCGGTGGACTTTTAGAAGAGACATTTAAACACTTTTTGCTCATGAAGCAGATGATTCTGGCCCTGCTTTCCTTAATGTACTTTTCTGTGCTGCACTGTGCCCCCCCCCCCCCCCCCCCCCCCCCCCCCCCCCCCCAAAGTTCTGTGTGCTAAAGAGATCCATTTGACTCTCAGTTTATTCCTGTGTATCTTTGATTTTGGAAGGGCTGCTTATACAGTGGTTCCTGCTTGTACTGTCAAGACGGGCAGTTTTATTTTTCAATAAAGCTCTCCAACATATGTCTTTTCTTGGTCTAATCGTGTATCTTGACTTTATAAAGCTGAAGGCTTTATGTGTTGCGAAATGTATACAAATGTGTACGATAGGCTAATGGCAACGTTTATGTTCTTGCTTTGAAAGACATCACGAGTGACTGCTAAGAGGTCTTGACTTCCTATTGGTTGCTGCCCAAGTGACGTATTGATTGGCATGACACTCGGCCTATCAGACATTGCAATACGGAAGTAGAGGGCGTGGTTAGAGCGGCTAGCTTTCCCCAGGCCTCGGCCATTTCAGAGCTTCGTCAGTGTCACCATCCTTTTAATTCGGGCAACATGGCAACTACAACGAGCCGGTACTACAGCGAAGACGGTAGGGCGACCAAGAGGCAGAAAACAGACGGAATGGCCACGGTAAGCAACTGGTGTTGCTCGGACAAAGACGTTGGTGGTAGTCGAGCTTGCCCTCATGTCTCCATAGCCCACTGGTAAAAAATGTACGCGTCATTCGTGAAGAGCGTCTTCGGTATTACCTTCTTGCTATTATTAACCGAATATCCTAACGTTCAATGGCTTTAAATGCCAAATTATATCCAGATCCCCAAGTATGCTATAATACGCCTTTTGAATGGCGGGGTTTGAGGGCTTTTTACACCGGTGGGCCTACCAAGAGAGCCGCTTTGTTCTTGCGCGGGTCGCTTTCGCTGTTCGTAACCTTTAGCTAGCCAGGACGCTAACAGCTAAGCTAGCTAGCTACTGCCCCATACACGGTAAAGCGACTGAGATATACGGCATGAAGCGTTTTATTTCGCTTTAAACGCATATTACGCACCAAAAGAATTATAATTAATGTCACAATCAGATACAGCTTCCCCATTAGACACAAGCGAATGGAGCCAACTAGCCACAGGGAGGTTAGTCAGCAAACGCACCCCCATTCGTTCACGTTAGCGCAACATGGCATAACTCCTCTTTGAAGAGCAGATGATTGAGTGTGCACGTTTAATGCTTTGAGTTTGCGTGATTGATTACGTGACACTAGCCGGTTCAATATGGGGAGGAGGTGTTAGGTGACTCACAAGATGCTCCAGATAGTGCTGAACTTGGTGTCTCACCTAATATTATCTGTGACAGGGGTATGAGGATCCCCACAAGACACTTCCATCCGTCGTGGTGCATGTCCGAGGACTGGTGGACGGTGTCACAGAGGCAGACCTAGTGGAGGCCCTGCAGGAATTTGGAGCCATCAGGTAAAGAGAAAGTAATGATGACAAACGATGCTCCTTACCTAGTCTGTCCGGGGCATACTTGGTTCAATTGTGAAATTGTTCCAGCTATGTGGTGGTGATGCCCAAAAAACGCCAGGCTCTGGTTGAGTACGAGGACATGAACGGCTCCTCCACGGCAGTGACCTACGGCGCAGACAATCAAGTTTACATAGCAGGTCACCCGGCCTTCGTCAACTACTCCACCAGCCAGAAAATCTCCAGACCAGGGGACTCTGATGACTCCAGGAGTGTCAACAATGTCCTCCTCCTCACCATCATGAACCCCATCTACCCCATCACCACGGTGAGCTTGACAGCATCTGTTCTGTGCTGTAGATGGCAGTTTTAATCACAGCATTTTTATTTCCCACACACACAGGAGGTTCTATACACCATCTGCAACAACTGCGGCCCTGTACAAAGAATTGTTATCTTTAGGAAGAATGGGGTGCAGGCCATGGTGGAATATCCTTTTATTTGCTCTGTTGGACAATTTGATTTATAATAAGAGCTTGCCTGCTATAAAGTACGAACAACCCTGTTAAACACAACCTGCTCTGGTGTCAGTAGTTTCTGATAATAGGTAATACCCAACCCTATCCTTAACCCTGCCATTACGTTTGACTCCGTGCAAAGCGCCCAACGAGCCAAAGCATCTCTCAACGGCGCCGACATCTATTCAGGCTGCTGCACTTTGAAGATCGAATACGCCAAGGTAGCGTCGGATGGCCCATGCATAAAAACAGCGTATTCCTGCAATATTTATCTAATAACACCAAACTGCATCTTCTTTCCACAGCCCACTCGGTTGAATGTGTTCAAGAATGACCAGGACACTTGGGACTACACCAATCCCAATCTGGGTGGCCCAGGTAACACCTCTCACACACACCCAAACACACACGTACCCAACATGCTGCTCAACACGTGCTTAGTACGCACTCGCACAACCATGTTGCATCAAAGCTAGCAAAAGGAACACTCCCATCCAAAGGCATTAAGCACTGTTGTGCTGTGACATCTTGCACATAAACACATCTTGAAGCGAGCAATGCATTGAGCTGCCCAGCGACTGTGTGCCGAGAATGCCAGAACAGAGCGTTAGACCTTTTTATTTTTTCCTTTGACAACTAGAGCAAACCTGCTGAAGAAATGTTCATGCAGTGAACCGGTGCCTTTTTATCATTTAGTATGAGGCACGCAAATACAAATCAAGTACTGTGGAGGTAAGAATGTAAAAGGAAAACAAAATAAACAAGTACAACTCGCACTACACAAGCATAAAAAGTAGTGTTTTTCTCCGTATTAAGATATATTTACATAGTGTGAGTGTGCTCAATTGCACTCATGTGCGACATGATTGGAAGAGGTTGGCCAAGGCCTAGCACCTTTTCATGCACACGTGCCATAGAAAAGTAGAGCATAGAATGACTGGAAAACAAACGCTCATACTATTCATAAAAAAAAACAGATCCATAGCCAAACCAAAAGCATGCTCACACACATGTCATTTATAATATAATACATATATTTACATACAACACATTTTTAATAAATGACTGCACAAAATAATCAGAACTGTTCCAAGGCTGGAACTATTGCAGCAGAGCAAAGTTGCAGAATAGAATGAGAAATCTCATTTTAAGTACTCAATGGCCACAGCAGAAAATAAATGACCCCGGGCAAGACTGGAAATAGACCACTAAGTTCTGGGACTTGCTGAGTAACTCAGTAGAATGAAATGTGTCAATGCAAAAGCCCCACATGCCCGTCATTGACAGTGGCAGCCTTATACAAAATAATCAGAACAGCGCCAAGTAAGGCCAGAAATATGCCACAAAGTCATAGAAACTGCAGTAATACAGCTACAGTTGATGAATGCGATCACCCCACTCGCAAGTCATTTGTCAGTGGCAACCATGTACAAAATAATCTTCGACAAGACCAGAAATTTTCCGCAAAGTCATAGAAATTTAAGAAATTTAACAGTATAAAATCTGACGTTTAATGGGCTGCATATAAGACAAGAAATGTCTTAAAAATGACAGTAATACAGATTGATTTCTACAAGGTACCAATAAATTGACAATTGGGATCACTCCAGATACAAAGAAAGAAAGATTCCACAGTCACAGAATTTGCAGTACAACAGCAGAGTCATGGATGTCATGGAGTGTGTGTGTGGGGGCAGCACAAGGAAGGGCAAGATTGTCCTACCACGGATGCGTTTTGTGTTTTGCGTTGTCGCCACACAGTCGCACGGTGGACCTTGTCCAATGTGCACTTTTTAAATCTTTGAACTTCTCTCCTTGAGTCTTTTCCCCCGTGACCACAACTTGACGCCCGCAGTTAAATTGCGTGCTTCTGACACAGCCAGGGCACAAACATAGTAACAGGAGGGGGCCGCAGACACACGCCAACATCACCGTGTGTGTCCTTCCTTCACCGAGGCCATGCCCACTCACCACACCCTCAGATACGAGCGAGCGAGAATGTCAGGCAGCAAACATGAAGACTCCGTATGACTGATTGCTCACTCACACCTGAGCCTCGACGACAGCGCACACATCTTGAAGGCGCCGAGCTACGCTTGGTCCCGCCCCTACCGCCACCACCACCACCACCACCACTGCCATGAGAACATGGAGGCTGACACCACTGAGATCTAACTGATGCGCCAACACAACACACTGCAACTAATCCAATAGACGGCACCATGGAGACTGACAACTGATGAAGACAAAAGACACTGCTGACAACACCATCCCAACACGCAGCCCAGTCAGGCCCATTTGTGCTGAACTCAGCCTTGTCTGCTCTACATGCATCCTGTCTCGCTGCTTTGTCTCCCATCTTTCAGAGTCTAGAAGCTGACTAAGTCCTCCTCCCGCGCAAGGAGGCCGCTTTGCGCCTCCGAGGGGGGGACATGTAAGCAGACCGTCCCGAAAGGGAACCAAAAGGGACCCGAAAGTCGGACCGAGCCACCGAGTTAGAAGGCGTGGTGGCGAGTTGTTTCCCCCGCAAAAGAGGCACAGGCTAGGAGTGTGGAATGAAATTAGTGGCGTGGTGAAACTACTGCAGCCTTCCTCTCTGTGTGTGAGCATGCAGTAAGTAACAGCACCACACCCCCTTCCCCCCAACAACAACGAGCAGCACCCAACATGGACACACCTGACTGACACCACCATGATTGGAACCCCCGCTGGCGCCTTTGCATTCATGTAGGATGTGCTGGGCGCCACTATCTGGCCACCATTATGTTGACTTAACGCCAGCCGCAAACTTGTTTGATGGCGCCCCCGTGCTAGTATGGTTAGCATGTGATGTTTCACCTGGCCTCCTCTCTGAATGTGTGTGATTTAATTTGTGTACCTGTACAGATGGTGATGCAGATGGCAATGGCAGCAACGCAGGTGTGTGTCTGCATACACTTCCGTCTTATTTATACAAACCTAGCCATGTGTCGCTGTTTGACCCCTCCCCCCCACATCATCAGCACCCACCCATCTGTCCCCCCCATCCACGTCGACGCCCCCATAATCCACTGGCCTTGCTAATTAGTCAAACAGGAGTGCTTTTGTAGAGGGCGGGGCCAAACTCAAGGAAATTGCGTGTGTGTGGCTTTTTTCTTTAATTCATTTCCTCTCCGTTGTCACTCACACGCACCGCCGCCATCTTTGTTCTCTTCTCACAGATGACATGAACGCCAACCCTAACAAGCGCCAGCGCCAGCCTGCCCTGCTCGGCGACCACCCCCCAGATTATGGTAAGGCGTTATGAATAGTTTTGTAAAAATCTCTTTTCCTAATTTCTTTTCTGCCTGCTCCCCAGGACGCGGTTACCATGGCTATGATGAGAGTTATGGTGCCGCCCCCTACGAGGGCCGCCGCATGGGCCCCCCAATGAGGGGCCGCGGGGGCAGAAACTATGGACCCAGCTATGGGCCGCCACCCCCTCCCCCCGGGGAGTATGGTGCCCACGCGGACTCGCCAGTGGTCATAGTTTACGGGCTGGAGCCAGGCAAGATGAATGCCGACCGCGTCTTCAACATCTTCTGTCTCTACGGCAACGTGGAGCGGGTCGGTGTGCCGTGTGACATAGCCGTAAGCTTGTTTCTTTGCTGCCAATCTAACGCACCCGCCTCCCACACAGGTGAAGTTCATGAAGAGCAAACCCGGTGCCGCCATGGTGGAGATGGGCGACTGCTATGGCGTGGACCGCGCCATCACACACCTCAACAACAACTTCCTGTTTGGACAGAAACTCAACGTGTGGTGAGCACACGCTCACTTGATGATGGTGATGATGAAGATGATCACCTCCTCCATACAAACCTCTGCCCCCCTCCCTCCCACGCAGCGTGTCCAAGCAGCAGGCCATTGTTCCCGCTCAGTGCTATGAGCTGGAAGACGGCACCAGCAGCTTCAAGGACTTCAACGGCTCCAGGAACAACCGCTTCACGTCTCCAGAGCAGGCAGCCAAAAACCGCATCCAGCACCCAAGCAATGTGCTGCACTTCTTCAATGCACAGCCCGAAGTCACAGCAGAGATCTTCTCTCAGGTGACCGGCAGTCATCGTCATTGTGGCGTCTCCATCCTTCTTCGCATCCTTCTCTAAACACGTTTTTCTTTGCAGATCTGTGAAGAGATCGGCGTCAAGGCTCCCGTCAATGTCAAAATGTTCACAGGAAGGAGTAAGTTGACACTGCTTGTAAATTCCTGTTTCTCCTGGAAATGTAAAGTATGTGTGACACATTCAGGTTCATGTTTGAGCATCCATCAGAGATCTGCATCAACAGAATTTCCTTGTCAATGCAACAGAGCCGACATCACATTAACTAATTTAACAGATTTTCTCTTATGTCTACTGTATTGGGCCTTAGAGTGTAAAGGTGACGATAGGGGTAGTATTACCTGATGTCTAGAGTACTCTAATAATGTTTAAAACCCCATTCAGTTTGCAGGTTTGCTCAAACTATGAATGTATTTCATTTATAAAGACGGAATCATACTCTGTTGATATTGACTTACCACAGTCGGGTGTGGAATGAATTAACAGTGATAAACAAGATTACTCTAATATAAAATGTAGCGTAAAAGCTTTTATTATTAGGCTTTTTAATTACAAATGCTTGATGTTGGTTTTGTAACCGCTTTTGTCCACTTCATTACCCATATTTACAATCCAAAAGGTTTGGACACATCCCTTTCGCAGATATTAACAGAAAAAAACAATACTGATATAAATCAACGATTGTCGTGCCAAAGTTGGACATCCTTATTTTATAAATATGCCCTTGGAATTTGCATCCTAAAGTGATTTTTGTTTCCTGTGCCAGGCGGATCGGCTCCAAGCGACCGCAGCGCGTCCGGCCTGCTGGAGTGGGAGTCAATCAACGACGCCATGGAGGCTCTGTCCATGATGAACCACTATCAGATGAAGAACGCAAGTATGTCCTCCATTTAAATGCTCAAGTCGAGCTTGCCGGCCTTGCCTGTTGACTAATTGTCCCCTCTCCCCTTGTTGTAGCTGGTCCGTACCCGTACACCCTCAAGCTCTGCTTCTCTACCGTTCAACACACCAACTAAAACCCTCTTGGAAAATTGTGCTTGGCTTCATGTCCATGTGACGTGTACTCTTGACAACCACCAGTTGTGTGGCTCAGAATGCATTTTTGTCATGGGAAGTTCAATGTGGTAAAGTGTGGCTTCCAGTCTGCAGTTGTCATTCTTTGTTTTTATTTTGTTGCTTTCGTCATCTCCATGTAACACAAGTTAATTTGAAAGAATTACTTTTAGGCTGGACGACGTGGAACGCCGGACAACGTGCTTTTTAAAGTTGTCCATTGGGGCTTTTATGATGTCACTTGTTTTTTGTATTTTAATTACTGCCTTGTGGGTTCTGACGGCATGTCTATCTAACATGGAGAATTGTTTTGTTCTAAGAAAATTAAAAACACAGTTTATTCTGCCCTTTCTTTGGCTTGGGTTTTTTCAGTTTCCGTGTACTTGGTGGCCCTCGGCCATCTCTGTGTGGAGTTTGCATGTTCTCCCCGCGTGGGTTTTGTCGGGGTACTCCGGTTTCCTCCCACATTCCAAAAACATGCTAGGTTAATTGGCGACTCCAAATTGTCCATAGGTATGAATGTGAGTGTGAATGGTTGTTTGAAATTTGAGAACGCAGTATTGGTATCAACATTGTCTCAAGACTGAGTCTGATTTTTACACCAAATTATGGGTTTGATCTGCATCTATGAATGAACAGCCACACAAGTCATGAAAAGCATAAAACATAAAACGTGTGTTACTTGAAGCTACGCCACCTTGTAGCTGGACGCATCGGACCACTCCTGTCATATTTAAGAAGTTGCGTTAAGCACACAATGTGAGGTACATCAAGGACAGATCTTATGTTCTGTGCAGTCAACTGTTAAGCTAAGCGGTTCAGTAGAGTGACCGCATCAATTAAAACATTGAAATGTACTTCTGTGATTTTACATTACATTCAACATTATGTCTAATGCATTGACATCAACAACTTGATCAGGGGAGAGCGCGAACGCAGTCCCCCACTACCACAAATTATGCAGTCGAGATTCCCACATTTGGGGAATTCGCAGGGGTCAGCACAACCGGAGTGCAATGGCTGAGCCTCACCCTGAGTGAACCACCTTCTTGATCATGGTATCTCCCCTGCCAGGTAAGTATGAGTTGTACACGTTTCTCACACACACGTCTTTCACACACACACCATGTTAAGTGATGGGCTCATCGTGTGCACATCAGCAAACACACACACTACTACTTCTACTAAACACACCACAACACTGTTTGATTGTCACACAAAGTATTATTATCTATATTAGACTATAGTATAACAGTGTTTCCCATTGTGCATTGCTGTTTTTCCAACAATAGACAAGGAACTCTCCCTGCCCCCCTCAATGACGCTTCCTTGTTGGCCAGTAACACATGCTAATGCTGCTGCCATCCAGTGGTGAGTAGCACGTACTACACAGTTGACAATTGTTCAATTTGACTTGACTACACTAAAGGGTGTAGCCCTGAAACAACAAGACAGTGTTTTTAAATCAGTTTTATGACAATTATGTTTGCTAATGCAACTGGCTAAATATTCCTGGTCACATGGTACACTCGTCCACACCTGATACAGCATCAGTGAAAAAACTCAACCTGACCCACATATTAACTACTGTTCTAGGTTCTACAGCTCCAATTCAATATTTTCAGTACTCTGTCAAATTTGTTCCAACTCTAGCTGCAATTCCAACCACTGTTGTGCTAAAGTCAATCCAGCTGGCAAAGACGAGGGATCTTTCACAGTCTCCGGGTGATAACTTGGCATTTCTTATCTTATCTTTGTTCGCCTTTTTCTTTTATTCTTTATCCTCTCATTATTTCTTTTATTCTGGTCAATCTTACAACTGTTTACACATGACACTTGCCTAGCAAACAATCACGGTATAACAGCCAGAAACGTGGAACAGTGCTTTCATAATATTTTAACTTCAACAAATAGATCAGGGGAGAGCGCGAACGCAGTCCCCCACTACCACAAATTATGCAGTCGAGATTCCCACATTTGGGGAATTCGCAGGGGTCAGCACAACCGGAGTGCAATGGCTGAGCCTCACCCTGGGTGAACCACCTTCTTGATCATGGTATCTCCCCTGCCAGGTAAGTATGAGTTGTACACGTTTCTCACACACAGGTCTTTCACACACACACCATGTTAAGTGATGGGCTCAGCGTGTGCACACCGGCAAACACACACACACACACACTGTACGGGTGTGTACTTCTACTAAACACACAACAACACTATTTTATCGTCACATTAATTATTATTATCTATATTAGACTAGACAATAACAGTGTTTCCCATAATGCACTCGACAAGGAATTCTCCCTGCCCCCCTCAATGACGCTTCCTTGTTGGCCAGTAACACATGCTAATGCTGCTGCCATCCAGTGGTTAGTAGCACGTACGACACAGTTGACAATTGTTCAATTTGACTTGACTACACTAAAGAGTGTCTAATGGGGGATGGGAGGTGTAAAGAAATAAACATTTAAGATGAATCTGGATTGTCTCATGTTATTTACCTGCCTCCACCTTTAGAGGATAATCATTTGG
The DNA here is from genome assembly GCF_037039965.1 of Doryrhamphus excisus. NCBI lineage: Eukaryota > Metazoa > Chordata > Actinopteri > Syngnathiformes > Syngnathidae > Doryrhamphus > Doryrhamphus excisus. Next base: position 8,997,359 of record NC_136364.1, on the reverse strand, counting down.
ATCCTGCACCAAGACCTCAGACTAGAGCTGTCCTATCTAGTCATTGAGCATCAAATGATGAAGCCTGCTCAGATAAGACGCAAAACGTCTTAAACAAACTGAACAGTCCAGTTGCAATCTATTCAATACCCAGAGAATACATTGAACTGAATGAATGAGAATAGTCACTGGCATAATTAAAATTCTCTGCACATATCGCCAAATACGCCTCCTGTACCCTCCAACGTCCTGCCATTTTCTAACCTCAACTACACAGTCACAAAAGAGTAAAAATGTATCTGACTCTTGTTGATTCAATTGAGGTATTCAATGCAGATTAGCAGCAATGTGCACACCTGATACAGCAACAGTGAAAAAAACTCTGACCCACATATTAACTACTGCCCTAGGTTCTACAGCTCCAATTCAATCTTTTCAGTACTCTGTCAAATTTGTTCCAACTCTAGCTGCAATTCCAACTACTCCTGTTGTGCAAACGTCAATCCAGCTGGCAAAGACAAGAGATCTGTCACAGTCTCTGGGTGATGAATAGCCATTTCTAATCTCGTCCTTATCCACCCTTTTCTTTTATTCTATATTTCTTTGTTCTTATATTTTTTCTCTTACTCTGTTGTTTTACTCAACTGGTCCTTCTGACAACTGTTTTTATATATGACACTTGCCAAGCAAGCAACCTCAGCAAACTAGCCAGGAACATGCCTTGACATTGCATTGATAATATCTTGACTTCAACAAATAGATCAGGGGAGAGCGCGAACGCAGTCCCCCACTACCACAAATTATGCAGTCGAGATTCCCACATTTGGGGAATTCGCAAGGGTCAGCACAACTGGAGTGCAATGGCTGAGCCTCACCCTGGGTGAACCACCTTCATGATCATGGTATCACCCCTGCCAGGTAAGTATGAGTTGTACATGTCTCTCACACACACGTCTTTCACACACACACCATGTTAAGTGATGGGCTCATCGTGTGTGCATCAGCAAACACACACACACGAGATGACAACTACAGTAAAGTCTCGTTATATCGATATTCTGGGGAGTCGGAAAAAATACCAATATAACCGGACTATCCATATATCCGATCCTGCACCGAACTGCATTAAAAGTGGGCAATTATGCCCGAAGAATAATGTTCTATAGTATAGAACAATGTCGAGCAGCTTAAATCAATCTTTGCTTAAGGATTTCAATACCAAAACAGAACACGGCGAACGGCTGCTTCCAGTCAACTTTATTTTTTCCACCACCAGAGCGCAGCACACACACCGATTCCCGCACTTCCTGGTTCACAGGTCATGCTCAACCCGCCCCACATAGCTGGCCAAACACATGCCTGCAACAGAAGAACCAACGAACGCCAGCATGTACATATGAAAAACAGTGCTTATTGCAAGCGATAAAAAGATATCTGAATACAACACAATTAAATACATGAATTTGTACATATGAAAAACAGTAATTATTGCAAACAGTAAAAAGATATCTGAATACAACACAATTAAATACTTGTATTTGTATGCTTGTGTATGCTATGTCAATTGGTTCCTCTGTTATCAACAACTTAGATCAGGGGAGAGCGCGAACGCAGTCCCCCACTACCACAAATTATGCAGTCGAGATTCCCACATTTGAGGAATTCGCAGGGGTCAGCACAACCGGAGTGCAATGGCTGAGCCTCACCCTGGGTGAACCACCTTCTTGATCATGGTATCTCCCCTGCCAGGTAAGTATGAATTGTACACGTCTCTCACACACACGTCTTTCACACACACACCATGTTAAGTGATGGGCTCATCGTGTGTGCATCAGCAAACACACACACACACGAGATGACAACTACAGTAAAGTCTCGTTATATCGATATTCTGGGAAGTCGGAAAAATACCAATATAACCGGACTTTCCATATATCCGATCCTGCACCGAACTGCATTAAAAGTGGGCAATTATGCCCGAAGAATAATGTTCCACCACCAGAGCGCAGCACACACACCGATTCCCGCACTTCCTGGTTCACAGGTCATGCTCAACCCGCCCCACATAGCTGGCCAAACACATGCCTGCAACAGAAGAACCAACGAACGCCAGCATGTACATATGAAAAACAGTGCTTATTGCAAGCGATAAAAAGATATCTGAATACAACACAATTAAATACATGAATTTGTACATATGAAAAACAGTAATTATTGCAAACAGTAAAAAGATATCTGAATACAACACAATTAAATACTTGTGTTTGTACGCTTGAGTATGCTATGTCAATTGGTTCCTCTGTTATCAACAACTTAGATCAGGGGAGAGCGCGAACGCAGTCCCCCACTACCACAAATTATGCAGTCGAGATTCCCACATTTGGGGAATTCGCAGGGGTCAGCACAACCGGAGTGCAATGGCTGAGCCTCACCCTGGGTGAACCACCTTCTTGATCATGGTATCTCCCCTGCCAGGTAAGTATGAGTTGTACACGTCTCTCACACACACGTCTTTCACACACACACCATGTTAAGTGATGGGCTCATCGTGTGCACATCAGCAAACACACACACTACTACTTCTACTAAACACACCACAACACTGTTTGATTGTCACACAAAGTATTATTATCTATATTAGACTATAGTATAACAGTGTTTCCCATTGTGCATTGCTGTTTTTCCAACAATAGACAAGGAACTCTCCCTGCCCCCCTCAATGACGCTTCCTTGTTGGCCAGTAACACATGCTAATGCTGCTGCCATCCAGTGGTGAGTAGCACGTACTACACAGTTGACAATTGTTCAATTTGACTTGACTACACTAAAGGGTGTAGCCCTGAAACAACAAGACAGTGTTTTTAAATCAGTTTTATGACAATTATGTTTGCTAATGCAACTGGCTAAATATTCCTGGTCACATGGTACACTCGCCCACACCTGATACAGCATCAGTGAAAAAACTCAACCTGACCCACATATTAACTACTGTTCTAGGTTCTACAGCTCCAATTCAATATTTTCAGTACTCTGTCAAATTTGTTCCAACTCTAGCTGCAATTCCAACCACTGTTGTGCTAAAGTCAATCCAGCTGGCAAAGACGAGGGATCTTTCACAGTCTCCGGGTGATAACTTGGCATTTCTTATCTTATCTTTGTTCGCCTTTTTCTTTTATTCTTTATCCTCTCATTATTTCTTTTATTCTGGTCAATCTTACAACTGTTTACACATGACACTTGCCTAGCAAACAATCACGGTATAACAGCCAGAAACGTGGAACAGTGCTTTCATAATATTTTAACTTCAACAAATAGATCAGGGGAGAGCGCGAACGCAGTCCCCCACTACCACAAATTATGCAGTCGAGATTCCCACATTTGGGGAATTCGCAGGGGTCAGCACAACCGGAGTGCAATGGCTGAGCCTCACCCTGGGTGAACCACCTTCTTGATCATGGTATCTCCCCTGCCAGGTAAGTATGAGTTGTACACGTTTCTCACACACAGGTCTTTCACACACACACCATGTTAAGTGATGGGCTCAGCGTGTGCACACCGGCAAACACACACACACACACACTGTACGGGTGTGTACTTCTACTAAACACACAACAACACTATTTTATCGTCACATTAATTATTATTATCTATATTAGACTAGACAATAACAGTGTTTCCCATAATGCACTCGACAAGGAATTCTCCCTGCCCCCCTCAATGACGCTTCCTTGTTGGCCAGTAACACATGCTAATGCTGCTGCCATCCAGTGGTTAGTAGCACGTACGACACAGTTGACAATTGTTCAATTTGACTTGACTACACTAAAGAGTGTCTAATGGGGGATGGGAGGTGTAAAGAAATAAACATTTAAGATGAATCTGGATTGTCTCATGTTATTTACCTGCCTCCACCTTTAGAGGATAATCATTTGGATCCTGCACCAAGACCTCAGACTAGAGCTGTCCTATCTAGTCATTGAGCATCAAATGATGAAGCCTGCTCAGATAAGACGCAAAACGTCTTAAACAAACTGAACAGTCCAGTTGCAATCTATTCAATACCCAGAGAATACATTGAACTGAATGAATGAGAATAGTCACTGGCATAATTAAAATTCTCTGCACATATCGCCAAATACGCCTCCTGTACCCTCCAACGTCCTGCCATTTTCTAACCTCAACTACACAGTCACAAAAGAGTAAAAATGTATCTGACTCTTGTTGATTCAATTGAGGTATTCAATGCAGATTAGCAGCAATGTGCACACCTGATACAGCAACAGTGAAAAAAACTCTGACCCACATATTAACTACTGCCCTAGGTTCTACAGCTCCAATTCAATCTTTTCAGTACTCTGTCAAATTTGTTCCAACTCTAGCTGCAATTCCAACTACTCCTGTTGTGCAAACGTCAATCCAGCTGGCAAAGACAAGAGATCTGTCACAGTCTCTGGGTGATGAATAGCCATTTCTAATCTCGTCCTTATCCACCCTTTTCTTTTATTCTATATTTCTTTGTTCTTATATTTTTTCTCTTACTCTGTTGTTTTACTCAACTGGTCCTTCTGACAACTGTTTTTATATATGACACTTGCCAAGCAAGCAACCTCAGCAAACTAGCCAGGAACATGCCTTGACATTGCATTGATAATATCTTGACTTCAACAAATAGATCAGGGGAGAGCGCGAACGCAGTCCCCCACTACCACAAATTATGCAGTCGAGATTCCCACATTTGGGGAATTCGCAAGGGTCAGCACAACTGGAGTGCAATGGCTGAGCCTCACCCTGGGTGAACCACCTTCATGATCATGGTATCACCCCTGCCAGGTAAGTATGAGTTGTACATGTCTCTCACACACACGTCTTTCACACACACACCATGTTAAGTGATGGGCTCATCGTGTGTGCATCAGCAAACACACACACACGAGATGACAACTACAGTAAAGTCTCGTTATATCGATATTCTGGGGAGTCGGAAAAAATACCAATATAACCGGACTATCCATATATCCGATCCTGCACCGAACTGCATTAAAAGTGGGCAATTATGCCCGAAGAATAATGTTCTATAGTATAGAACAATGTCGAGCAGCTTAAATCAATCTTTGCTTAAGGATTTCAATACCAAAACAGAACACGGCGAACGGCTGCTTCCAGTCAACTTTATTTTTTCCACCACCAGAGCGCAGCACACACACCGATTCCCGCACTTCCTGGTTCACAGGTCATGCTCAACCCGCCCCACATAGCTGGCCAAACACATGCCTGCAACAGAAGAACCAACGAACGCCAGCATGTACATATGAAAAACAGTGCTTATTGCAAGCGATAAAAAGATATCTGAATACAACACAATTAAATACATGAATTTGTACATATGAAAAACAGTAATTATTGCAAACAGTAAAAAGATATCTGAATACAACACAATTAAATACTTGTATTTGTATGCTTGTGTATGCTATGTCAATTGGTTCCTCTGTTATCAACAACTTAGATCAGGGGAGAGCGCGAACGCAGTCCCCCATTACCACAAATTATGCAGTCGAGATTCCCACATTTGAGGAATTCGCAGGGGTCAGCACAACCGGAGTGCAATGGCTGAGCCTCACCCTGGGTGAACCACCTTCTTGATCATGGTATCTCCCCTGCCAGGTAAGTATGAATTGTACACGTCTCTCACACACACGTCTTTCACACACACACCATGTTAAGTGATGGGCTCATCGTGTGTGCATCAGCAAACACACACACACACGAGATGACAACTACAGTAAAGTCTCGTTATATCGATATTCTGGGAAGTCGGAAAAATACCAATATAACCGGACTTTCCATATATCCGATCCTGCACCGAACTGCATTAAAAGTGGGCAATTATGCCCGAAGAATAATGTTCCACCACCAGAGCGCAGCACACACACCGATTCCCGCACTTCCTGGTTCACAGGTCATGCTCAACCCGCCCCACATAGCTGGCCAAACACATGCCTGCAACAGAAGAACCAACGAACGCCAGCATGTACATATGAAAAACAGTGCTTATTGCAAGCGATAAAAAGATATCTGAATACAACACAATTAAATACATGAATTTGTACATATGAAAAACAGTAATTATTGCAAACGGTAAAAAGATATCTGAATACAACACAATTAAATACTTGTGTTTGTACGCTTGAGTATGCTATGTCAATTGGTTCCTCTGATATCAACAACTTAGATCAGGGGAGAGCGCGAACGCAGTCCCCCACTACCACAAATTATGCAGTCGAGATTCCCACATTTGGGGAATTCGCAGGGGTCAGCACAACCGGAGTGCAATGGCTGAGCCTCACCCTGGGTGAACCACCTTCTTGATCATGGTATCTCCCCTGCCAGGTAAGTATGAGTTGTACACGTCTCTCACACACACGTCTTTCACACACACACCATGTTAAGTGATGGGCTCATCGTGTGCACACCGACAAACACACAGACTGTACGGGTGTGTACTTCTACTAAACACAAAACAACACTCTTTTATCGTCACATGAATTATTATCTATATTAGACTAGACTGTAACAGTGTTTCCCATAATGCATTGCTGTTGTTCCGACACTCGACAAGGAATTCTCCCTGCCCCCCTCAATGACGCTTCTTTGTTTGCCTGTAACACATGCTAATGCTGCTGCCATCCAGTGGTGAGTAGCACATACTACACAGTTGACAATTGTTCAATTTGACTTGACGACACTAAAGGGTATAGCCCTGGGACAACATGACAATGTTTTTAAATCAGTCTTCTTATGAATATTATGTTTGCTACTGCAACTGGCTAATCATAATTAGTCACATGGTATTGTCCACTTGGAACTCAACTGGTCCTCTGACAACTGCTTACACATGACGCTTCCAGCAGACAATCACGGTGAAACAGCCAGGAACGTAGAATACTGCTTTGATAACATTTTGACTTCAACAAATAGATCAGGGGAGAGCGCGAACGCAGTCCCCCACTACCACAAATTATGCAGTCGAGATTCCCACATTTGGGGAATTCGCAGGGGTCAGCACAACCGGAGTGCAATGGCTGAGCCTCACCCTGGGTGAACCACCTTCTTGATCATGGTATCTCCCCTGCCAGGTAAGTATGAGTTGTACACGTCTCTCACACACACGTCTTTCACACACACACCATGTTAAGTGATGGGCTCATCGTGTGCACACCGGCAAACACACACACACACACTGTACGGGTGTGTACTTCTACCACACACACAACAACACTCTTTCATCGTCACATTAATTATTATTATCTATATCAGACTAGACTATAACAGTGTTTCCCATAATGCATTGCTGTTTTTCCGACACTCGAGAAGGAATTCTCCCTGCCCCCCTCAATCACGCTTCCTGGTTGGCCTGAAACACATGCTAATGCTGCTGCCATCCAGTGGTGAGTAGCACATACTACACAGTTGACAATTGTTCAATTTGACTTGACGACACTAAAGGGTGTAGCCCTGGGACAACATGAGTGTTTTTAAATTGTCTTATGACAATTATGTTTGCTAATGCAACTGGCTAAATATTCCCGGTCACGTGGTACATTGGTCCACACCTGATACATCATCAGTGAAAAAAGTCAGCTTGACCCACTACAGTCCTGGGTTCTACAGGTCCAATTCAATCTTTCCAGTACCCCATCAAATTTGTTCCAAATCTAGCTGCAATTCCAACTACTCCTGTTGTGCAAACGTCAATCCAGCTGGCAAAGACAAGGGATCTGTCACAGTGTCCGGGTGATAAATCGGCATTTCTATTGTCATACTTATCTACCTTTTTCTTTTATTCTTTAACCTTTTATTATTTCTTTTATTCTGGTGTAGTACTCAGCTGGTATTTATTGCAACTGTTTACACAGACACTTCCCAAACAACCACAGCTAAATAACCACAAATGTGACTTGACATACTTTTGACCAGGGGAGAGCGCGAACGCAGTCCCCCACTATCACAAATTATACAGTTGAGATTCCCACATTTGGGGAATTCACAGGGGTCAGCACAACCAAAATGTAATGGCTGAGTCTCACCCTGGGTGAACCACCTTCTTGATTATGGTATGTCCACTGCCAGGTAAGTATGAGTTGTAGACATCTCTCACACACACCTCTTTCACACACACACCATGTTAAGTCATGGGCTCATCGCGTGTACATCAGCAAACACACACACACACGGGATGACAACTATGTAATTCTACAAGACTACACCGTACCACACCGCTGTTTCATCATAAATATAACTATTTACGTGATATCCCATCATGCTATTTAGTCTCCCTGTCTCTGTATGCAGTGGCTTCCTGGTTCGGACAGTCAGGCATGCTAATGATGCTGCCATCCTGTAGCGAGTAGCACGTACTACACTGTTGTCTGCAGAAGAAGACATGGCCAGTGCTTTTAAGACTTTTCTGTGACAGTTGTGGCCTAGTGTGCCTGGCAGAAAGTTTTTCAGTTTAGTTTGGTTTAGTGCACAATATGCATACACATGCGTATATATGCTTACTTATTTGAGAATACATTGTTAAAAGTGAGTATAGCATGAATGTACTTGTATTCTATAAGAGTATGACATGCTGACTCTTATGAAGGTAAAAAATACATCTTTCAAACCTCTGATAAAAATATGACACACACACACACTGTACGGGTGTGTACTTCTAGTAAACACACAACAACACTGTTTGATCGTCACATTAATTATTACTATCCATATCAGACAAGAATATAACATATTTCCCATTATACATTGCTGTTTTACCGACACTGGACAAGGGACGCTCCCTGCCCCCCTCAAAAACACTTCTTCGTTGGCCAGTGTGCACATGACACTTTCCAAGCAAACATTCATGTTAAAACAGCAAGGAACGTGAAACATTGATTTGATAATATCTTGACTTCAACAAATAGATCAGGGGAGAGCGCGAACGCAGTCCCCCACTACCACAAATTATGCAGTCGAGATTCCCACATTTGGGGAATTCGCAGGGGTCAGCACAACCGGAGTGCAATGGCTGAGCCTCACCCTGGGTGAACCACCTTCTTGATCATGGTATCTCCCCTGCCAGGTAAGTATGAGTTGTACACGTCTCTCTCACACAGGTCGTTCACACACACACCATATTAAGTGATGGGCTCATCGTGTGTACATCAGCAAACAAACACACTGTATCGGTGTGTACTTCTACTAAACACACAACAACACTCTTTTATCATCACATGAATTATTATCGACTAGACTGTAAAAGTGTTTCCCATAATGCATTGCTGTTGTTCCGACACTCGACAAGGAATTCTCCCTGCCCCCCTCAATGACGCTTCCTTGTTTGCCTGTAACACATGCTAATGCTGCTGCCATCCAGTGGTGAGTAGCACATACCACACAGTTGACAATTGTTCAATTTGACTTGACGACACTAAATGGTGTAGCCCTGGAACAACATGGCAGTGTTTTAAAGTAAGTCTTCTTATGAATATTATGTTTGCTACTGCAACTGGCTAATCATACCTATACACAAAGCATTGTCCACTTGATACTCAGCTGGTCCTCGTACAACTGTTTACACATGACACTTTCAAAGTAATCAATCACAGCAAAAGAGTCAGGAACGTAGAATATATATTTTGACTTCAACAACTTGATCAGGGGAGAGCGCGAACGCAGTCCCCCACTACCACAAATTATGCAGTCGAGATTCCCACATTTGGGGAATTCGCAGGGGTCAGCACAACCGGAGTGCAATGGCTGAGCCTCACCCTGGGTGAACCACCTTCTTGATCATGGTATCTCCCCTGCCAGGTAAGTATGAATTGTACACGTCTCTCACACACACGTCTTTCACACACACACCATGTTAAGTGATGGGCTCATCGTGTGTACATCAGCAAACACACACACGGGATGACAACTATGTAATTCTACAAGACTACACCGTACCACACCGCTGTTTCATCATAAATATTACTATTTACGTGATATCCCATCATGCTATTCAGTCTCCCTGTCTCTGTATGCAGCAGCTTCCTAGTTGTTGGTTTGGACAGTCAGGCATGCTGATGATGCTGCCATCCTGTGGTGAGTAGCACGTACTACACTGTTTCAGACCACTGACGTCTGCAGAAGAAGACATGGCCAGTGCTTTTAAGACTTTGCTGTGACAGTTGTGGCCTAGTGTGCCTGGCGCGATATACTTGCAATTATGTTGCTAGCAATGGCTCGTAAGGGAAAGACACATTTGTTTACAATTCCCTAAAAACACCACCATCAGACACAAGTGGTTGGAGTTCCAGATTCCCTACCAGCAAGAGAAATATATTTCAATTTATCGACGGCATTTCACACTGGACTGTTTTGTGAACACTGCTATAAAGTTGGGCTCGCAGCTCGCTGCACAACAAGTCCTAAGCACTTGTGACCAACCACAGCAGAGTGGGTGTGCCTGGAGGCGGGCCGTGGGTGGAATTACTTAAAACAGACTGTTTCTGCGGGAAGCACGAAATCCAAAGAAATACAGCTCAATAGGTGCAGATTCTGGAAGAACTATAAAGTTTTGTGTGCTGGTTATTGTGTGTAGCTGCTCGGTATGAGTCCATACATCAATACAAAGGGATAAAAATGAGGTGAAAATGATGAAAAACGTTTCATTGCATTGTGTGTTCAGTTGTGTTGTCTTTGGATAATATTAACATTTGTTTGTAAATCTGAAACATTTAAGTGTGATGAACATGCAAAAATAGTCCAAAGTTTATCAAGAAACAATGTCTGTCAATGGTAAGTAGCTTTAGCATTTTCTAGAGCATCGGTAACGTGTTTTGCAGGACTACCAGTGTGTACAAAAAACTGAGGTAGAGCCACTGATTGTGCTACGAAAAGGCTATTAGCAACCCAGCTTCCTCTATGCTACAATGCTACAGTGACAAGTGCCTTTGCTCCATGTCTTACACAAAATAAACACAGTTAGGAGACTGCAACATTGTTCCTTACTGCTTGCTCTTCTGACTCTTCCACACGATTAAGTAACATTGGAAAGGTGTAGGGCTTTGGCAAGTTTGTCGGTTAGTCTAGCTGGATACTGGCCGATGTTCACAAAACAGTCCAGTTTGTAATGCCGTTGACAGATTAAATACATTTCTTTTTGTGGTAAGGAACTCCAACCACTTGTGCCTGATGGTGGCATCTTTAGGAATTGTAAACAAATGTGCCGTCCCTTTGCTAGCAAGTAAACAGCAGAGCAACACTCGAGAGTTTGCCATTGTTTAACATGAGAATACAACATTCTAAATACAGCTATAGGTCATAAAAGACACATGCAGGTACCTTATAAGCGGTTTCCACATTTCTACATTCATTTCAAAGTGAACAAAGTTCCCTCACTGCGTTCCTAAATAAAAATAATAATAATAAAAGTGATTTGCACACAAAACCGAACTAAACGTAAACCTTTGATTTGTTTCTCGGGTACTGAAGGTCACTGTGTCCTTGGAAATAAGACGGAAGGGCCCAGCTGAGGGTGTGGGCACTGTAAAATGCGACCATTTATTATCATGAACATAAATAAATGCACATTAAAACCAACTGTCACCACCAATATGTAAAGAGCAATGAAGCCACGTTCCAACCCATAGTACAAACACACACAAAAAATGAAGCATGTGTTGCTAATTAACCAGTTAGTAGAGGTTAGCCAACACCTACAAAGAGTTTCGTTTAAATATTGTCACGTTAATATAGCACGATTACACTTACAACTAAAAGCAAATAAAGAATTTTGTTGCAAAAAAGAAAATAAGAACTTTGCCCTACCTGAGGCTGCTGACATACTAGCTAACTATCTAGCTAGCACAACACCGGAAGTGTTCGGAGTGAGCGCGATAACTAACAACAGATACAGACGAATAAATGTAGACAGAAATAGAATACGAATAGCAACATACAGACTGTTAATAAACAGCAAACAGCCTTTCCATTATATACAATGGATATTCTTATTTACTTAGTTGCAATGACGATAATTACGTAATTAGTAATTGACAAGAATCACACTCACCTCACGAGGGGGCAGTAGACTCACGTGAGTCACTCCAACGAGTCACTGAAAATAAAAATGTAAAAGAAATATGCATATTTATCAGTAACATGTAAACAGAATAACAACAACTCAATTCGAGTAAAAATCAGGTGAGCCATAAGGTAGGAGGAGGGGATCGATCCAATATATTCATACTAGCCGGATCAAAATATTTCAGTTGTGTTCGGTTTGTTTTCGTTTTTATGATTTACTTTTATTATTTTTGTTTTAAAATTTTAAATTTTAAAACGTATTATTATCGATGTAATATTTAATAATCGTGCTCCACAATTTTCAACTAAGAATCGGTACAAGTGAAACTTAATGCCTTTGGTATCAGATCGGTACCAACATTTGCAGTATCGCCCACCCTGCTATCAAGCGTTAGCAGCGCGTGATATTGGCTAATAAATCAAGACGAAAACGGTAGGAGGAGCAGCATTTTTTTAGGGGTGTTAACTTCTTGAAGCTCACTTGCTGTCCCGGCTGTCTGCGCTTTGAACTACTCCACAAAGCTTCCAGCCCGTGAAGGTTTGTTTCATCTTTGTACAGCGTGTGTCCACTCACAACAACACTGTAATCTTTATGGCCGAGGGTGCAAACGTCTGCATGTGTTACCATTTTTAAACGAAACCTCAGCGCACACGCACTTGTTGAGCTATTTAGGGCTAAGACAAGTTGAGGGAAGGTGTATCTTCAGTTATGAAAGACTCGCTCCTCCTCTTCTGCACCAGCAGCGTCACATGACCATGTCTTCTCCAGAGGTTACCTCGGTGTCCTGGGGTCACATGATTGTGAAGGGCAGCTCCTCCACCTACAAGGACTGTAAAGTGTGGCCCGGTGGCAGTCGAACGTGGGACTGGCGTGAGACTGGGACAGAGGTGTGTGGGGGGGGGGGGGGTAAGTACCATGACATGTGACACGTGTACTTCCGGTCTAACGTGTTACTCTTTATCAGCACCACCCGGGAGTCCAGCCTGCTGATGTACAGGAGGTGTTGGACAAAGGAGCAAAGGTGTTGGTGATTGGCCGAGGCATGAACATGGCCCTGCAGGTAGTCTTCAGATTGAAAATACGCTGATTGAGGTCACAATGACTTGGGGGGCCTGTTTGTGTCAGGTTCCCGCCTCCACAGTGGACTGCGTGGCAAAACGAGGGGTGGACGTCAGAGTCCTGCAGACGGAAAAGGCTGTCGCTGAATACAACAAACTGGCCAGACAGGGCATCAAGGTGGGCGGGGTCTTCCACTCCACATGCTGAAGTCAACGTCACTTGAAGATACTTGAGCTTCACACTAGAATGAAAGTGGCCTAATCTGGTCTTTCACCTCCGCCTGCAGAAATACGTACACTTTTTATACAAGGCATACACTCTCTCACCATGCGAAAGCAATAAAAATATTTGTGGCATTATGCAGCCAAAACTATTTTATTTTTCCTTGTAGGTTGAAGAGCATTTTAAAAAGCTGGTGAATGAAATACACAACACGGGTGGGGGAGGTCTCTTAGCGTCTAGCGGGTTTTGGCATGATGAAAACTTTGACAGGCTTGCTGAAGGCAATGGTCCCTTCTACGGCGGCCTCTGGTGGCGGGAGGCTGTCAAGGCTGTCGAACAATGCCAACTTGGACTCTGAAGGGGAGGAGGAGGAGCTGTAGGCCAGCAGGAGGCGTACCTCCACCTGAGACGGCTCTGAGAGACAGCCCAGAGGTTAGAAGAAGACAACATGACGTCCATCAACACAACAGGTGTGTGCTCCCTCACCTGTCCATGCGCTGTGAGACAGGTAGACCTGTGTGATGAGTCTGTGTCTGGCAGGCCCAGGTTTTCGGAAGTCCCCGGGTTTGGGATGGATCACGTGACTCTGGCCGTCTGGGTACAGAACCTGGCCCCAGAAGGATGACCGCAATATTTATAAACTTGTACATCCTGACTGACTCACTGCTGTGAGCGTCATCCTGCTCACCTCCACCTTGACCGAGTTCTGGGGGTCGCGGACATGCTCCAAGGTAGCGTCAATGTCTAGTGCCACCACCAGGCCCGATGTGAACCTCAGCGGATTGTCTGACTCCCCTGTGGGCTCGATGATGTTGGCTGTGGCTCGATGGATCTGTCACGCAGAAAGGACACACTGTTAGGTTTAGTCCGCACCAACAGCTGTGTTGGAACACTCGAGTGTTCACACAAAACAAAGCATACAAGCTGAGCAAAGGACTCTAGTTTTAACCAGACCAAAAATGACAAGTGTGAACGCCGCCTTAGAAGTACCTGCGGAGGCAGTGTGAGCTGCAGCAGAGCACTTTGCCTCAGGGTCGTCTGCAGAATCTTGACCAGCTCCGCAGGCTTGCAGGATGACAGGCGCGGCATGATTTCCAAAAGTTTGTCCACAAAGCTGTCATGGAGGTGGGGCAGCTCTGCCAGGAACAGCCTGACGGTTTCACAACGTGGAGTGAGGACTCCGGATGCTGAATGAAACCACGGCAGGCTGAACTCACCTGTTAAACGACTCCAGCTCCTGCAGAAACTTTTCACAGCTGCTGATGAGAGGCTCCTGCCTGCAGACAAGAGCGATGCATCAGTGACGGCTGTGGAGCAGATACACTCGCTCAGCGTACCCACCCGTGTGCGGTGCGAGCGCTCAGGATGAGCTGCAGCGCTTTGGCCTGCAGGCGTACGTCGTGTGCGATGGCCACCTGTCTGCTCTCCAAGCCGCTGTACATGAACTCTAGCTTGTAACTCTCCTCCACAACCTAAAATGCACACAGGCAAACATGTCACATGGTGCTGGTGCCGTGGACAGCGTCAGGGGCATGTGCTGACCTGCTGAGCGGCCGCCAAAGCCGTGACATTCTGTTTGAGGCACAGCGGAACAGCCATATTCCACAACTTCTCCTGCAGAGCCTGAGGGGAACCAGGGAATGTCAGAGGTCAGCTAAGTTACATTTATGGAGATGACCTCCTACATAGGGTGCAGTCTGAACTACTATGATTAGGAAGAGCTCTCAGTAAGTACAACGGCATTGTCAGGTTGATCAGATTGTGCATCCGAGTGTAGAAAAATGTGGTCCCACCTTGATGAGTAGAAGCTGGCAGCGCAGGTACGTAGCGCAGAAGTCAGCAGCTCCAGCAAGTTCTGTCTGTAGCTGGCCCAGTCTCTGCAGGTCACTGACAACACACAATACACAAAGTCCCACTTGAAGTAACTACAATAACACATACGTGTGTGTACATACCGTATGGTGAAAATGAGCAGGTCCTGAGCTCCAGGTGCGTCCAGATTCTGGATGGTGCTGATCCGGTCCAGACTCTGCTGCAGGAAAAGCTGAGCTGACTCCACAGAACCCGATTCAGATCCAGAATCCACAGACTCCAAACCGTGAACCTGCTTCCTGCCAGGCAGCTTGAAAAAAAAAACACAAACCAAGAATGACCTTGATGTATCCTCTTTGAATGGTAGGTAATGTTAGGGTAATGTTAGTCATTTTGCAGTACTTCTCTCCTGCAGTTGTTTCTGCCATATGCAGCATTTTTCTTTGAAAATCTTCAGGGTGGACACAACAAATATTACTGAAAGTTATATTACTTAAAGTGCTCACTATTCATTGAAAGTATTATTAGAGTAAAGAGCCTTCGTTTAGAGCCTTCTCAAGATGAAATAACACCCCTATTGTCACCTTTACTCTTATATTACCCAACATAGTAGACATAATATGAGAAAATAATTACACTTACAACACCAACAAGACTTGTGTGTGTTGCTGTAAGTGTGTTACTGTGCCTGGGGGTTCAAGGTTGGGTTTTAGCATGGTGTGGGTTATTGCGGCTGCTGTGAGATGTACAAGCGATCAAGTCTGGTGCTTGTGTGTCTCATCCAAAGTTACAGTAATATCAATGACACTTAGTGACCAGTGTAGAATACAACACCTTACATTTGTATTTTACTTCATTAGCCATTTTTATGTTGGAAATGCTTGATTTATAAAATTATCTAAAATCTGATTAAATATGTTTTTTTTTTACTACTAGTAGGTCATATTCAACCACAAAAAGCAATCTATTCATCTATTCTATTAATATATTTTTGGAAAACCATTATAGAGTGAAGCTACAAAATTCAGATTACTGTAACTGTCATGTACATGGAATAAGGTAGTGTGTGTGTGTGTGTGTGTGAGACAAGATGTTGGGAGTGCTCACTCGGAGAGGCGGGACCAGGTGGGACAGACTGTCCCTCAGGTAGGCGTAGTGTCTGAAGGTGTGGTCAGAGAAGAGCGCCGGCATGGTGGGACAGGACTTGGCCGCGTTGAACACCAACACCAGAACGGCGATGTCTGACATCAGCAGAGTGAAGGAACAGAAAAAAAATGGCCGACTCCCAAAGTGTGCAACAATGTGAGGATACAGGCCGGGTCGTCCATGTCGGGTTCTGGTGTGTCAAAGTACGGGTGTGTGCTGAGTAACTCAGGGACTAGTGGCAACACCAGCATCGGGTGGCGGGAACCCAAAAACTTGAGACACCTGGAAAAAAAGAAAGATTACGATATGGTCAGCACGAGGGAGCCAAACGTGAAGAAAACTGAGTGTTCCTCCTTTGCAGCTCAAACAGCTGAGATGGGGGTTTGTAACGGTGTGCAAGCAAGCGATCTCACTTCCAGACAGAGTTGCGGTCCGATGGATACTTGTTGAGGTTTTTCAGCAGCTCCAGCAGTGCCAGCTGGATGCACTCCTTGGTGGACACGTTGGTGTAGCAAAGTAACTCATGGAGAGCTTCTCTGATGTCACGGGATGAGTCCTGAGCAGAAATGTGAGGATTGTAAAGCGTCATAGAGGCTGCATCGGGTTCGCGCAACCATGCTGCTAATGTGCTGACCTCCAGCACCGCCAGCACGGTGTCCAGCTGGTCCTCTCTCAGGGTGATGTGCGTGGAGATCTCTCTCAGTACATGGATGGACTGCAGCCTCACTTCCTCTATCTCATCGTTGAACATGTCCACCAGGAAGTCCAGACACTTCTCAGCGAAGCTCGGGGACGAGCGAGCCAGCTGGCACAATGCCTCCACCGCCGCGATGCGGACCTCTGCAGGCAGCAGCCAGAAAGAAACAAAACACAGCAAAAAAAAAGATGAAGGTGTGAGGGAAATTAGGACCACATGTGGGCCAGGACGTACCAAACATTTCATCTTCCAGGCCGTGAACGAAGGCGCCACAGGCTCCTGAGGCGATGAGGTTGACGGTGTTGGTGTCCAGCTTCTCCTTGGGGGCGTCGTCAGCCCACTTCCTGCCCGAGGAGAACTCTCCTGAAGCAAAGAGCTCCTTCGCGCGCTCGTGTGCCGTCCGCTTTCTCTGCACAGAAGGAGAAGGTGAGCTCACCAGCAGCAAGCAAACCTCACTTCCCTCCTGCCTGCGTCCACTCACCCTGAGGTCTGACATCAGCTTCTTATCCAGCGTCTGCTCCAGGAAGTGAGGACTGACCTGCAACATGGAACCCTGACACAAAGGAGACATTTGGTTAGCACACTGCTGGCGAGCCGGGGTGCGAGACCTCATAAATGTACACACTCCAAAATCTACAATGACTTCCCACAATGACTTCACTTCCTGTGTAGCTGTCCCAATACCTTTGCCTTCATCCCGCAAAGAGGCGGAGAAGTTGAAAGCAATCAAAGAAGCATCACTGATGAACTGAATAAGGGGTGAAACCTTCCCTCCTCACCAGCGTTTTGGCAGCCTGCACCCGCACCATCCAGGAGCCGTCACTGACCATGTGACTGATCTTCCCGAAGGCATCGTCGACCAGGCGGATCTCCTCGTTGGATGACGGGATGGGCACGATGCTGATGAGAGACGGTCAGTCAGGTGTTACATGAGCATGAACGGACAGACGGCGTAAGCGGGCTCCATTCGTGTGTGTTCATGCTGTTTTTGTACACACTGATATAACTCACCTCTCAGGGTACAACACACTCAGCACCCAAACAATCTGAACTGCTGCAGAGCGAACCTGCTCGTAGTCATCTGCCAGCAACCTGCATGCCTACACACGCACATTTAAATTTTCCTTGGGATCAATAAAGTACAGTGAAGAAAATAAGTATTTGAACACCCTGCTATTTTGCTATTTCTCCCACTTAGAAATCATGGAGGGGTCTGAAATTTTCATCGTAGGTGCATGTCCACTGTGAGAGAGATAAACTAAAAAGAAAAATCCAGAAATCACAATGCATGATTTTTTAACAATTTATTTGTGTGATACAGCTGCTAATAAGTATTTGAACACCTGAGAAAATGAATGTTAATATTTGGTACAGTAGCCTTTGTTTGCTATTACAGAGGTCAAACGTTTCCTGTAGTTTTTCACCAGGTTTGCACACACTGCAGGAGGGATCTTGGCCCACTCCTCCACACAGATCTTCTCTAGATCAGTCAGGTTTCTGGGCTGTCGCTGAGAAACACGGAGTTTGAGCTCCCTCCAAAGATTTTCGATTGGGTTCAGGTCTGGAGACTGGCTGGGCCATGCTAGAACCTTGATATGCTTCTTACGGAGCCACTCCTTGGTTTTCCTGGCTGTGTGCTTCGGGTCGTTGTCGTGTTGGAAGACCCAGCCACGACCCATCTTCAATGCTCTGACAGAGGGAAGGAGGTTGTTCCCCAAAATCTCACAATACACGGCCCCAGTCATCCTCTCTTTAATGCAGTGCACTCGTCCTGTCCCATGTGCAGAAAAACACCCCCAAAGCATGATGCTACCACCCCCATGCTTCACAGTAGGGATGGTGTTCTTCGGATTGTACTCTTCATTCTTCTTCCTCCAAACACGCTTATTGGAATTATGACCAAAAAGTTCTATTTTGGTCTCATCTGACCATAAAACTTTCTCCCATGACTCCTCTGTATCATCCAAATGGTCATATGCAAACTTAAGACGGGCCTTGACATGTGCTGGTTTAAGCAGGGGAACCTTTCGTGCCATGCATGATTTCACATCATGACGTCTTAGTGTATTACCTACAGTAACCTTGGAAACGGTGGTCCCAGCTCTTTTCAGGTCATTGACCAAGTCCTGTCGTGTAGTTCTGGGCTGATTCCTCACCTTTCTTAGAATCATTGAGACCCCACGAGGTGATATCTTGCATGGGGCTCCACTCCGATTGAGATTGACCGTCATGTTTAGCTTCTTCCATTTTCTAATGATAGCTCCAACAGTGGACCTTTTTTCACCAAGCTGCTTGGTAATTGCTCCGTAGCCCTTTCCAGCCTTGTGGAGGTGTACAATTTTGTCTCTGGTGTCTTTGGACAGCTCTTTGGTCTTCGCCATGTTACAAGTTAAAGTCTTACTGATTGTATGGGGTGGACAGGTGTCTTTATGCAGCTAACGACCTCAAACAGGTGCATCTGATTCAGGATGATACATGGAGTGCAGGTGGACTTCTAATGGGCAGACTAACAGGTCTTTCAGGGTCAGAATTCTAGATGATACACAGGTGTTCAAATACTTATTTGCAGCTGTATCACACAAATAAATTGTTAAAAAATCATGCATTGTGATTTCTGGATTTTTCTTTTTAGTTTATCTCTCTCACAGTGGACATGCACCTACGATGAAAATTTCAGACCCCTCCATGATTTCTAAGTGGGAGAAATAGCAAAATAGCAGGGTGTTCAAATACTTAT
Source organism: Doryrhamphus excisus (assembly GCF_037039965.1). NCBI lineage: Eukaryota > Metazoa > Chordata > Actinopteri > Syngnathiformes > Syngnathidae > Doryrhamphus > Doryrhamphus excisus. The sequence goes on along the minus strand of NC_136364.1, from coordinate 8,977,592 downwards.
TTTCTTCACTGTATCTGTCTATCTTGTGTAATGAGTCGACTGTGAGGTTCCTGGTACCTGGTCATAAATGATCTGCTGGATCTTCATTCCTCTCTCATGCAGTTGCAGCTGGAACACAAACAATACACACACGCACACACGTGTGATCATTCATTCCTTGAAGGCGTTTTGGGTCGTGTTTGTGCAAACAGGTCTGATGAGATGAGATGCTGCAAGGTCCTACCATGGCTTTGAGGGCTGCTGTGCGCACTCTGGGATCCTGATCTCCAAAATGGTCACTGATGATAGTCTGAACGTCCCTCACTGCTCCTGAAAAAACACCAGCATGCCAATATCAACAAATATAACAACACATGCACAGGTCAAAAAACAGTCTTGTACATCTCATGGCACCCACCTGTGGATGTGCCAAGTCCCTCTGCATCTTTGCTCAGGGGGCTGTCCATCATGCCTAGACAGCCCAGCAGCTGCAGACATTTGTTCCTCACTCCAAAATAAGTATCGGATAGGTGCTGAGGTTGAGAAGAGGAACAGGGGATTCAGTCGAGGATGGGTGCTAACGGATATGCATAATGGTGGTGCGCTTCACCTTGCAGGCCACATCTACGAGGCGGTGGGTCACAGCCGGGCTTTCTGGCAGCTGAACCCCGATAATGAGCAGAGTGTCCAGCAGCTGAGCCAGGACCTGATGAGACTCTACACACACACACACACACACACACACACACACACACACACACACAAAACAGCTCACGCGAGCTCAAAAACAACTGTTTCAAACAGGTGTGCAACCATGTCTCACTCTCATTGGAGACGGTGTTGATGGCGTCCTCCACGATGCAGTCAGGACTGAAGCCCACTGTTCTGGAGAGCAGACCCAGCAGAGAAGCGATCTTCAGCCTCACTGAGTTATCACTTTCCTGTGGGGGGGGGGGGGGGGACATCCTTGACATCAGCATTTGAAGACGCCACATTGCGATACTACAAAGCTTTTGCCAACCTTGTAGTAGTGCTCCAACAGGATCCTAATGACACCCTCCACGCTCTCTGCCTCCACGGGTTTGCGAGCAAACTGTAGAAGGTACTGCAGAGCATCCGTGGAGTTGGTGGCCTTGCACAGGTCAACGTGGAGCGCTGCAGACTTGCTGGGTTTGCACAGGCGGAGCTTCTTGGCCGGAGCTTCTTCCTGTGGGATCTGGAGGCAGACAACACACTATGTCTTGGCTCTTACCAGTTAATGTGGGAAAATGAAGAAACAGAAGGAAAAAATCTTTAGCTACATACCGCGATTGCTTTATAATATTGTGCGACAATATCTTTGATTGGAGAATTTGGACGTTACTGCGTGTTTACCCCTGTCGGCCACCGTACCAAACACACAACAACTCAATTTCTTCTTGTAAAACCCAACTAAAATTAAAAGTATTTCCTCGTATTCAACTACATGTTTATTGACAACTATATTAACACTCTGAATTATACTATCATTCAATGTCAAAATAAAACGAAATAACTTTCATTTTGAGCAGAGGCCGCAGAGATGAGCTGGTGAGTTAGCTAAGCTCGCTGGTTAGCTACTAGCTAACAGGCTTGTTAGCTGACTCGGCTTTCTTCCTGCTAACGTCTCTAATGTTACACCGAGGAGCTAAACGTCCTTCCTACCTGTACAACTTTGGAGAATTCCTCGTAAACCCGCTTTTTCAAGTGTGCCGCCATGACAGCGACGATGTCAGTGACTAGTTGTTAGCTACGCGAAGCAGCGGGAAATGTCCCAACGCGCTTTCCGTACCAAGTCGTATTTGGTGGGTTGATACAAGAGGTAGCACTACAGTGATTAGATCGATATTTTTAAAGTTTTTTGTTTTAACGTTTATTTTCTCAAATCTTCTGTTTTTGTTGTGTTGCACACATTTACAAACCCAGGGAATACATTCAGTCTTTGCCTTTGTTTACTTATTGTGCACTATTGACTTTGACTTTTATTAAATTATATGAAACATATTTAATATAAAATATTAAACAATTTTTTTAGTCATATTGCGAGAAACAAAAAACAACAATAAAATGTTAATTTTGGGAAAATTATGTTGTGGAAAATGTTACAACAACAAAGTCAAAATATTGTGGGAATATAGTGATAATTATGGCTTTAAAAAATAGACAAGAACAAAATTAAAACTGCCAGAAAATTAACAAAAACAGCTGTGATTTTACAAGTCAAAATATTTAGAAAAAAAATCCCATTCTGAAAAGAAAAAAAGTCTAATTTTTTTGTGACATAGAGTTGAAATATTAATGAAAAATATGTCATTATTTAAAAGTAATGTTTTGAAAACAAATTGAAACATTCAACAGTTGTCGTTATTGTAAAAATAGGTTGGGGGAAACATTCTAATATTATGGGAATAAAGTCATAATATTATGAGAAGAAAATTGACAAAGCTAACTGAAGAAGTTTAAATAGTATTTGGAAAATTTTTAAAAAGCAAAAATGTAAAAAACATTAAATTAAAAAAGCTACTTTTTCACCTATATCAACAAGTTTTTCAAAACTACTATGTGACCCTCATTGGAAAACGTTTGGACACCCCTGATCGACAAAAAATTTCAGTGTTGGCCTCAGCAATACCACCGTCTTGTTTACTTACCATATCGCCCAACAAGGTGCAATAACAACAAAAACCACATGTGGTTAGTTGTCCATGATCTGGTGCGGAATAGTTCCTTTTCCACCATGCACACAAAGAAAACAGTGAAACATGTTTGCAAACCAACTGTTTTATCATCTTCCGACCTCACAGTGGACCTACTGTATAATTTATCGTTTTCGGAGATTAGTTAAATTGTGGGGTCACCACCAGGTGAACGTGAGCGTGTAGAAGAAGTTGTAGCTGCGGGACAGGAAGTTCTTCTCCATGACGTGAGGCTGGATGTGCACTGTGTAGCCCTGACTCTCAATGTCCTTCCTGATGCAGTCCAGCAGGTCTTTGGCCGAAGGGGCGGCGTTCCAGGGTCCGAACGTCACCACTGATTCCTTGTTCCTTGTTGAGGCGTCCAGGCTGTTGATGGCGTTGTCGTAGCAACCCAAATCCTCCTGCGTTCGCAGCACGCAGATCATGATGCTGGAGTAGCGGGAAGCCACGGCCTCGGCGCGGGCGATGCGAGTCAGGACCTGGAAAAGAAAGATGACATGGTCACAGGACAGGATGTGAGGACCTTGTGGAGGGGTAGGGGGTCTAACCTCAATGTTCTCCTTGTAGTGAGGAACTCTGGAGAGGAACTGCTTCCTTCCCACCAACTCTCCAAACAGAACCGGGCTTTCCTCCAAGCGTTTGCTCAGCGCTGTGATGTTGTAGTGGACCGCCTCCTTGTGAACCTGCAGCACACCACACCAACGTCACAAGTCCGCAATTTCTCTCAAAGGACTCCACCAGAGACTCAGACCTGCTGCAAGTTCTCAGTGGGAAGTCGGTCCGATCTGAGGTACTCCAGGACGGCGCCAAAATGTGAGCCGTCTCGGTCCAAGAAGTAGTGTCCCTCTCCGTCCCTGAGCAGTTTGGACGGGGCACCAAACCACTCGGCCAGCTTGGAGTTGGGGTACTTTCTGAGCGTGCTCAGTGTGGTGCAGAACCTGTGACCGCCCACGTTCAAGTTCACCACTGACGTGTGCTGAGGATAGAGAGGGAGGCGGGATTTGTTGCTAGTCTCAAATCTTTTATTCTGGCTATAATCACAAGCAAGCAAGTTACTACTGTCTCTCTCTCCCTCTCTCTCTACTGCCCCCCCCATTTAGATCAATAATACCATCTGCCCCAATGGCTGGACAGGACAAAAAAACACATCTTTTATTTTGGTTATAATCACAAGCAACAAAAATCTTTTAAGTAAAATGTATCGGCAATACTGGTCGTCTATTTGCATGGTATCAGACCGACAGGAAGATTTGCAGTATCGCCCACCCCTGGTTCTGACTCACAGGGTCACGTGACAAAACCATGCCCCTCCCACGTGTGCAAAACTTTCGGGAATGTTTACAGTGAAAAGTTAGCTTCCCCAAACAAGCCCAATTTTTGTTTTTTTTTCAAGAAAAGTAAGTAAGATGGTGTCGAGCGGGAATTGAACTGTTTGGAACCACGAGGGAGTGGAAATGTTTGACGTTCGACAAGTCCGCACACCCGCCAAACATTCTTGAGACGAACCGGGAATAAGTTATCGGACACGGGAGAACTATTGTAGTTAACGTATGTGTAAAGCGTTCTTACTGGCAAAGTGGGTTCCGAATGTTCCTCGGCTGGTTTTAAGATCATTTCGTTCATCTTGTTCGTGTCACCGTCCGCCAGCAGGTGAGTCGCAGGGGGCGTGGCCTAACCCGGACCTGCTACTGTTCACGTGCGCAGAGTGACGTCGTGATTCCAAATCCTAACTACCTAAAAACAAACATATTTTCAACCAGCATTACTTTTTTTAAAGCTTGTTTTTTGTTCTTTAGATTTCAATAAAAATGCTATCAATACTAAACATGAATTCTCAATATCTAAGTCAGAGATCACATGACACGTCAGCCTACTTCTTCTTTCGGCTTTTCCCTTCAGGCGTCGCCACAGTAAATCAATCGCTTCCATCCCACACCAACTACCCGCATATCCTCCTTCACTACATCCATAAACCTCCTCTTTGGTAACCTCCTTTTCACAATCTCCATTGTTGAACTGTTGACAATTATCCGCCTGTTGTATCACTTCTCCCTGTAACCTTGCTCTTTCACTTGGGTCCCTCTCATTCACACACATACTCCATCTTGCTGCAGCTAATCTGCATTCCTCTCCATTCCAGGGCAAACCTCCACTCTTCTAGCATCTCCTCCACCTGTTCCCTACTTTCACTACAAATCACAATGTCATCTGCAAACGTCATAGTTCGAGATTCTTGTCTAACCTCATCTGTCAGCCTGCCCATCACCATAGCAAACGGGGCTCTGAACTGTTCCCTGATGCAGTCCCACCAACAGCACAGCTTACAGTCCGCATACCTGTCACTCCAGACTTCATAATACAATACCAGTTCTTCTCTAGGGACCCTGTCATAGGCTTTCTCCTGATCGACTAACATAAATCAGTTTTACATAGACATTTTCATTATTTTAGCAGCTTCTGTTGTGTTCACACCCAGTGAAAATCTCAGCATCTTCAACCATCTCCAGTTCCAGCCCATCTTGTCAGGTCTGCAATCTCCACGACACATAGCAGACCACACCACTGCCTTCATTTTTGCTATTGCTTTAATACATTGTCTTACCGTCTTTCCTACTGACTAAATAAATACTGACTGCCCAGTCAAAATTCACTGTAGAATAATAAATACAATTTTAAGGTTTATAAGAAAAAACACAAGAGCTTCTTTTTCCATTTTATTGTTTTTGTACACAAACAGGGCTGTCCTCAGGGAGTTAAAGGAAAGCCTGTAAGAGAAATGACAAGAATATTAAATATGTTTAACATCTAGATATTCTTGGTGGGGCCGTGGTCTTACCCTCTCATGCGGTGGGTACAGGCGCTCCCTGGGGCATGACGGGCACGTCTGGCTTGGCGCCCTTCTGCTCAGAGATGGGTGTGGTGGGGAGGGGCTCGTCTTTAGGCTCCACGATGCTGACATGGTCGGGCAGTGGCTTCTTGGGTCCGATTTTACCACTGGGGTCCCACGGCAACATGATCTTCACCTTGATGCCCAGCACACCTGTGCGTGAACACAGCACATCAGGACTCCATACGGCAGAGAGTGACACGCACGTTTGGGACGAGCGCGTACTCACCCTGCCTCAGCAGAACGTGGCGGACAGCCGTGTCGACGTAGTAGTTAACTGGGTCGCCGCTGTGGATCATCAGACCGTCCACAAACTTCATGGACTTTGCCCTCTGGCCCCTGAGCTTGCCAGACACCACCACCTCGCAGCCCTTGGCACCACTCTCCATGATGAACCTCAGAACACCGTAACACGCCCTGCAAGATGCTTGCATGTTTATCAAGTCCACAGAGAAGCGAAATGCCGGTCCAGTCAAGCCCTCTCAGACAAATGCCTCAGCATCTTCAGCTGGAAAGAACTTGCTGCTCTGAGGAACTGGTACAGAACCACAGAACGTGGACCTGTAGCAGCCTCCTCAGATGCATGCAGAGTCCTGGTCCGACTCGTCATCGTATCTTCACTGAGGGACAAGCTGGACCAGCGTTGGAAGACACTAACCCCTAACCAGCTTTATAACAGAATTTAAGACCATGTGATGAAGCTCAGCTCACCTGCGCACAGCCAAACCTCCCAGCAGCTTGTAGCGCAGAGACTCAGCCTGAGCGATGGCGCACAGCCCACGAGTGGCCACCTTCTCAGCATACAACTGAAACACAAGCATGCAACTCTGAGGACCAGTACACAGGGCAAACTCACCGTGAAATGTGCAATATTAACCCTCTCAGACAAATGCCTCAGTGTCGTCACGAGGAAAGACTCGCTGGTCAGGGGGACCAGAATAGAACCACAGAACGTGGGTCTGACCCGGTACACCACTGACCCAGACTGAATCTTTTCGGTCTCGTCATCGTGTCATCACTGAGGGAGTACAGCACAGCCTAATGCGTAACTCAACCGCTGTCGCACACAGTGTCAACATTCTGTCTTACCTCTACATTGCCCTCAGGGAAGCCAAACCTCTTCTGGACCACAGCGGTCAGCTCTCTGATGCGACGGCCTTTCTCTCCCAGCACATTCTGGGTCCTAGTGACAAATACATGTCATTCCGCCATTGACCAAGGAAAAGACAATGATAAAACAACACTAGCAAGCTCTCACCTTGTGGCCAGGATGATGATCTCAGTCCTGGTGGGGGTCACGCGTACCTCAACACCAGAGTATCCATCCTCAGCAAGCTCACGAGTCAGGAACTCATTCAGCTCTGCTTTGAAGATTCCATCTGAGACAAACTGGAGACACCACAGTCAGTAATAAACTCAGCAAGAACACAAACAGCTCAGGGGGCCACATGCCAGCCGCTAGATTTTAAGAACCATGTGACGTCATATTAACGCGACAGTGACAGTTTATCAAGTCTGCTACAGACTTCGTTACAATATTTTACTGCACTTTAATTTACAGTTGCGGAAAAGCGGATAGGCGCCAACTCGCCTTTAGGTCCCAATAACTTTGTCAGGAAGCTAATGCTAATCAATAGCAATTTAACGTGTGGCTCACCCAAGGGCATTAACCACACGACATAATATAAATAGCAGACAGTGAAATAGTATTTGTTCTTGCTTTAATTCCAACACCATGTCAGCGACACAGCGTCGCCATGTTTGCTAGCCTCTTGACGGGAGCACAACGCCGGCAGAATCCTCCGTAATCCTGGCAAACCATAGTTCGCCCACGTCTTAAAACTCTCAGTGCAGCCACAGAACACTTGAGTCAAACTATACGTAAACCCATTTTGCCGGAAAAGATCCCAGTGGGAGGAAAAACGACACCTACTTTCCTCTTCTTTGAGATCTGCACCGCCATCTTCTTACAGGCCGTAGACAGGAAAGGACGGCTGTGCGATGCGGAAATGGTTTTATACAACTTCCGGTGACGCCATGCACACAAGCTAGTTGGGGTTTGTAGTTTGTTTCCGTTTCTGTTCCCTCACTTGACCAACTCAAATGACATTTAATGTATTACTTTTTCTTTGTCACTTACAAGTATTTACAGTGAATATCGGCATTATTATTAAAAAATTAATAACATGAGGAGTGATACGAAATATGAAAGTAGAGACTTTGTTCTTAGACATCATTAGCTACACAACAGTTAACTGCTCCTAATGTTACTTATGAGAGAAACGGAAGTGTTGTTTATTTTACTGTCTTATTTACCACCACCACAAAACACACGTTTTCTACTACCGCTTCTAGATTTTTTTTTAAATATTGGTGCAATTTACCAAACGCCCACCAGATGGCAAGAGCGCATACACAAACCCCTAAGCACTGCAAAATGTTTCTTTTTTTAACATCAGGCTCACCCTGTCGGTTTTTAACCGATTTGGAAAATGACACTTGGTTGTGTTGACCACTTTTGCAGGCATTTTCTCTTAGTTGTTTGGCCATAAAGTAAGAGAATGTGCCATGTGAAGTTATCTCACTGAATTAGATGGTCTCCACCTTGAAGTCACATACACTTTTTCTAATAGCTAAATTTAACAAAGCATGTCTACAATAAAAAAAGGTTGTCTGTCTTATGGAGCCACAGTATTGCTGCTCGTAGCTGCTAGCACATCCAGAGTCCCTACTATTTTGGTTTGTTAGCATTGTTAGCGTTTCTCTTTTGTTGGAATACTGCCATTTTGAATACTAATTCTTTCCTCGATCCCCACATTCCATCAGTGGAGTGTGTTCCAGGCTCAACGCACTAAAGCGATAACTGTCTTTTTCCTTCTAACTTGGGTCCATGCAGAAGAATCACTTCACGTCCACCACCTCCCCCCACTCTCCCAGGCTGCCTACTGCACATTAGCCTCATTAGCATACAGATGTTCCTGAAAAAGGAAAGCAGCGCAACACAAAGGGTGGGGAGGTGGATGGGTGGGGTATTGAAGGGCAGCACATGGATGGCCCTTGGCCGTTTTAGGCCCCCTACCACCACATACACACACATGCATGAATGTTAAGTAGCCATGGGAAGTTGTGTGTGCAAGTAGAGGTGTCACAGACGTCCTCCTTTTAAGAAAAGATTACAGCGTTACCAAACTTTGTGCGCTCACAAAAACATCCCGTCTTGTGTGCAATGCAGCAGATTTTACACCTACACTAAGTTTTTATGTGACGTTTCATTGCTCAAATACATCTAAGTAAGTAACACCCACACATAGTGTGTGAGTAGATGGAAATGAGTGTAAAGTGTCTTTGTCTTTGTTGCAACATCTGTTGGCCACACATTCTCTTCACGGACACACATGCACACGCACACAAAGACAGGCGAGGCCACAGAAGAGAAAGAGTTCATCTTTGTTCCTGTGATACACACACACACACACACAATAGTGATATTCCCAGGAGGCAGCACTTAAGGAGTTTCTGTGTGTGGGAACGTTTGTGTCCCAGCAAACACAAAAGTGTCCTACTTTGACTTATGTGCCAAACTGATTACCTTTGACCCCCATGAAAGAGTGCCGATTCACACACACACAAGTATTCAGTCATTTACACAAATTCCAGTGATTGAAGGGATTTTATTTTGGAAAAAAAAGTGTGAACAAATATATTAAGATAAAGAGCACAACATGTAAACAATAACTGCACTTAAATTATGTGGATCAAGGCGTCGTATCAAACAACAAAATACAAGTTTTGCTTTGAAAAAACCAAATAAATAAGACTTTAATTTAACAAAAAGGTTTGCTAACCATAAGATTTTATTTCAACTTGCTGGCTTTTGTCTGCCAATAACAAGCTGACCTGTTAGCAATTAGCGAGCAACACATTATCATCATACAGTATCATTAGCAGGTCATGCTAGCATGCTAGCTGCGTCGTCGGAGAGGAGAGCAGACTTGATGACAAGAGAAAGTACAGGAAGTACTTCCGCCGCCAAACAGTCAACGAGTCGTGATTCACGCAGTAAGGCAACACAGACATGGAATGCCAAAAGTAATAGTCTCCTCTCCAGCTAGCACTTATGCTAATCGTCATGATCAAAATGCACAAAAGCAAATAAATATGTGTAGAAAATACAAATGCTACCATAAAGAGGCTAAGCTAATGTTAGCATGACTGGCTAAAAGTTTACTACTTGTGCGCTAGCTAAAAAGCAACTCTTCATGTCTTTAAAGCAGAGAGCAGGAAGTTCTACAGAACCCCCAGTGGGCGGGACCGCCCACCCCACCCCCCCACACGAGTATACAACAGTATACAGCAGTAAGCGTAAAACAACAGCACAAATAAACAGTTAGCAGCGCTACAGCTGCTGGGTCGTGATGCAATATGCACAAAATTAGGTCCGTTTACTCGGCGCCATCACACAGAACTCATGTGACCCAAAGGTAGAAAGTCGAGACCCCCCCCCCCCTACTCATCAGAGATGGAGAGGCGGCTAAAGATGGGCAGGCGGCGGCCTTCACAGCCTGGTGACTCGGTGCCGCTGGAGCCGGAACTCAGGGAGCAAGAGGAAGTGTACCCCTCCTCGGAGAGGGAGTCGGCCGAGGAGCAGCGCTGGAGGCCGAGCAGGGACACCTTGGCGGGGGTGTGGTAGGCGAGGGCGGGGCATTCGGCGGCAGCAAACAAACCCAGAGCCGACTCGCCAGGGCGTGGACACGGGCGAAGCCCCCCTATCTCCGGGAAAAGAGGAGAGAGGAGCTCAGGGCTCTCCGAGGAGCACGGTGAGGGTGACACAGAGGAGGCACGGGCAAAGAGGAGCGAGGAAGGTTGGGAGTCGTCAACAGGCCGGAAGGCGCGGGGAGGTGACGAGGAGAAGCCGGCAAAGCTCAAGCTGTGGCGGAGGGGCGGCGGTCTCAGCTTGCTCCTCTGGGGGGGCGGGGCTTGCAGAAGCTCATCAGCATTGTGGATGAAGTGGCAGCGGGCACCGTAAGGACAGAAGCCGATGGTGTGGAAGGTGCGGCATGGCTCCGTCTTGTATTTGGGATGGCGGCTCAGACCTCGCAGCTCGTCTTCACCATGCGCAAACTGACACTTGGCGCCATACTTGCATGTGCCGCTCTCCTCAAAGGTGCGGCACAGCTCCGTCTTGTAGCGTGTGGACATGTGCGGCGATGGTGAAGGGGGTGACCGGGGCGTGGTGCTCAGGTGAAGGCCCGGCGGGGGAGGAGGTGGCGGCACCTCGGCGACACTGCCCTCGATCATGCTGACCGAGCGATCCATCCTGAATGGGATGTGGCTGAGCACGGAACGAGGGAGCTGATTCTCCCGCTTCCACTGTTGGGCACCAGCTAGGCCCCATCCCCAGCACGACGACTCCCCGTCGCCGTCGTTGAACTTGGAGTTGGGGAGCGTCACGGGGCACAGGGAATGACGCCGCTGGAAGCCGCGCACTCGCTGCTGCTGATGTTGCTGGAGGCTGGCAGCCGCATCCATCATGTCCACCACCCCGAAGCTCTGACGGAAGAAGAACAGGAAGAACTGAGGCTGCCGCTCACCAAACTTTTGTCTTTCAAATATTCAAAGTCATGTTAAAAGAACAAAAAGTTGAAAAGTTTCTTACCTTGACAAACTCCTGGTCCACTTCCAGGAAAGGCGTCAGGAAGTCTGAGGGCATGTTTGCCTGCGTGTCCACGCTGGAAAGTTCTGCTTCCACAAGTGAGTCCCAGGACTTTATCTCCCCTTGTCTCTATGGGGGGGATGTCAGGAGTGTCTCAGTCCTGGGGATTGGCTAAAGGAGTGGAGCGACAGGACCGTGTCTCTCGCGTCTTCAGGAGCAAAGTTCCTCGACCATCTGCTGGAATCTGCTTAAATAGTTGGGGGAACCACCCACGGCCACCCCCGCCCACGGCCCAGGCTCCTCGGATTGGGGGTGTGGGGTTGTTAATGTGTGCTAATGTGTGTGTTGGAGGTGGGGGGGGGATCTCGCATTGTCAGTGGGCGCTGGGGGGCAGGGTGCGCTCCAAACAGGAGGAGGGAGATGAATGGAGCTACTTTTCTACTCATTCATCAACTAATCCTCCAAGGTGCATTCTTCTCCTCTCTGCTGGACCACTGAGCGACCATGAGACCACATCGGTCCGCATCAGTCCACATGCTAACATTTCAAAATCATGGATTATTCTTAGTATTCGTCTGAAATTGATTTTATTTGTGTGTGTTTTTGGAGGTGAACTGCATCATGTTTCATGCTAACTAAACATGGGGTCGGTTTCTTTTCAATGTTTGGCTTCTATAACTTTCTAGAACTCCAGACTGAGCTGACTTACCTGCGTGTTATGTGAGGACGGACACACTCTAATGACATGTGGGTCAGTTTAAAACGTTAAAACACAACGGACATTTGTTATCAATCATACACACTGTGCTCTGTAAATGTATGTGTGTGTGTGTGTGTGTGTGTGTGTGGTTTCCTCCTTACAGTTGGTAACTTTGGTTACAACTCTTTTTTTAACAACAACAGTCAAGTCTTGGTTTGTCTTCTTCCTCATCTAACGTGTGTGTGTCCAACCGTATTTGCTCATGTGAGCAAAGTGTATATTTGAAGAGGTCAGAGAAATGTTGCATACTCTCGGTATGACAAAATGTTGCAGGGTTGCAAATAACAATTAATCTTAAGCTTGTTGTTTCAATTAATCAAGTTAACTCCAGCCCAGGACAAACCAAATCAATATGAAGCAAACACAAACAGTTAGTGGTTTGGTCCGTAACATATCGGCAAAGTCAAAAACACAAGGATCGAATCAGCACCTCCAAATCTGAGTCCATACGTCTCACCCAGAAAAGGGCGTCATCTTTGGGGTCGGAGATGAGATCTTGCCCCAAGTAGAGTTTAAGTCCCTCAGGGTTTGGTTCACAAGTGAGGGAAGGATAGAATGTGAGATCGACAAACAGATTGTTGTGAACTCTGCATCTGTCCATTGTGGTGAAGACGGCGCTAAGCCTAAAGGCAAAGCTCGATCTACGTTCCTACACTCATCGATGGTCATGAGCTTTGGGTAGTGGCCGAAAGAACGAGATTGCAGGCACAAGCTACCAAAATGAGTTTCCTCCATAGGTTGTTGGACTCTCCCTGAGAGATAAGAATACTGTCATCGGGCATTTGTGTCATTTGTTTGTTTGTCATTTGCATTTGTCATCGTGCCTCCCAGACGTCCGGTACCCAGGACCCAGGAAACGTTTTGAGGCCCTATGTCGCTCAACTTGTCTGGGACTGCCTGGGACCCAGCCTTGGATAAGCGGGAGAAGATGGCTGGATGGATAAAGATAGTTGTCGATGAATTTGATATTCCATTAAACATGGATTCATGATGGCGGAACGGCGGTCGAGTGGTTAGCGTGCAGACCTCACAGCTAGGAGACTAGGGTTCAATTCCACCCTCTGCCATCTCTGTGTGGAGTTTGCATGTTCTCCCCGTGCATGCGTGGGTTTTCTCCGAGTACTCCAGTTTCCTCCCACATTCCAAAAACATGCTAGGTTAATTGGCGACTCCAAATTATCCATAGGTATGAATGTGAGTGTGAATGGTTGTTTGTCTATATGTGCCCTGTGATTGGCTGGCGACCAGTCCAGGGTGTACCCTGCCTCTCGCCTGAAGACAGCTGGGATAGGCTCCAGCACCCCCCGCGACCCTCGTGAGGAAAAGCGGTAGAAAATGAATGAATGGTGAATGATGTTCAAGCATCAGTTTTCCTGGTTGTTAGCTCCTGATGCTAGCCGCGTACGCAAGGGTGTATTCACACAAGGCAATCTGTGCCCATTTGTGTGCCCGATGTTTGGGTAGTGCGAGGATGCATGCTCAACCTCCCCTTCCATGACATGTCTGGAAGATGTGGGCCAGGTGAAGACACCAAAGCTGACATCGTTCCTTCTTTTCATACAACATCAATGTTTCAAAATGGCAACATGTTGTCTTGTCACCAAGGAAACATCTTTGACTGAAGCGTTCCCATCAAAACATCCCCATCACTTGGGCTCCTGGTTGCACATCCACACTGTTCAGGGTCTCAGAGCAGCCCCGCTTTCCCCGGCCCAGCATGGCTGCCGGCCCCCCGCCTCAGCCCGTCTTGGCCTCTTTGTTGGGGCCAGCAGGACAAGAGGTCCATTGTCCACAAGCTGCTCCATATGTTGCCCTGCACGCAGCCTGAATGATGGACCACGCTGGCTTAAGCCAGGACCGCGCTCTCCCGTGATGCACTGCTCCTAACACGCCAACAAAGACGGTCCTTCCTCACTTTCACGTCGCTGTCAGTGAGCACATCACCGACCTTTTCTTATTCTTTCATGTTTAGCAAATGAATCATCCATTACACTTTTTGGCAGCAATGGACGCAAGGGGGCGGAGTGTTGGTTGGTGTAGAGAGACCGGTCACTTTCAGATGATGACACAAAAACAAGAAAAAAGATGTCTTCCATTGTTTTTGTGTACTACACTGTGTGGCCATGCTATGATGTCATGCTGTTATGTCACAGTGCTACAATGTCACGGTGCTACAACGTGTTAAGTGTGCGCATACTGTTTTTCATGAGTAGTCATTTTGTAATCAGTTTACATTCAATCGCATTTGATACTGTACCTAATGTAGTGACCAGATGAGAAGATAGAAAAGGTTCTGTGTGTGTGCGTGTGTGTTGCTATCTTCACACACTAACTTCCTGCTATACATTGTGTGTGTGTGTGTGTGTGTGTGTGTGTCTGTGATGGGGAGGGGGTCAAGAGTGGCCAAACGAGCGTTTGCTGGATTATGTTCTGACAAAAGAAGAACCCCCCCCCAAGGCTGTAATTTTCCCGCCAAACAGTTTCCTGTTTCCTGGACACTGGCACACACACACACACACACACTAAGGCATGAGGTGCCAGCTGCTCACTATGATGCAATTTTACAGTGAGCAGAGGGCCTCAAGCCTGGGGGGCAGTTCATAAAAAGTTCCTTCATTGAAACAATTATTTTATGCAAGTAGATGCTAAATAGATGGACAGATGATGCACGTGTGTGTGTGTGTGTAAGGTCTGGTACATACCTGGGACCAGAAGACAGACTATAAAAACAAACGGCGTGTTTGCGCGTGTGAGACAAGGTTGATAAGACCTAACGGCATCTATGCCTCACATTGATCATCTCAGCAGTTAAGATAGAACAGCTCGCCGTGCATAGTACATATGTGTGTGTGTGTGTGCACGTGCGGTTAATGTGTGGAAATGTGAGTGTGAGGACGGCTTAACGAACGCAGCTGCTGTCAGTTAGGGTGAGCACACAGCACCACTTCTGCATGTGGTTTACTGTACACGTGTGTGTGTGTGTGAGAGAGAGAGACACATCCACTGGACACTTCATTAGGTACAGCATCTATGAAAGACACAGCAGCTCGCATGGTGGGTGAATTTACGACACGGTGGCAGCACGTGGTTTCACGCTTGCGTCTCATAGCACATAACCGTGGTGCGTTCAAGTTCAACTTCAACTTTTACATGATAGAGAAACATTTCTTTTCATGTTTCAGGTGTTTTCTATTTCTGATCATTCTTACATCAACCATAATGTCCTTTCAGCCTGGGTTAAATAATAGCAAATAACACACACACACACACACGTGCAGGCAGTGTAATAGAGTGTGGACAGCTGGTGTTTTGGCGGGAAAGTGGAGCAGCTGTCAGCGTGTAGACACACACGTGACAATGAGAGGATTTCTACAAACAAAAACGGCACAATTGGAGATTGTTGAATAAAGTATCTATCCATTGTATGAAGAGGATGTCATCACTTGTGTGTGTGTGCGTGTGTGTGTGAGAGAGAGACACACTACACTGCAACTGTAACTAACCATTATTTTCTCTGTTGATTAATCTGAAACTTCTTTCAATCAATTGGGTAATGAGTGAGGCCCAAGGCCAGCGGTAGCCACACTTTTTCCACTGAAAATTGAAAGCATGCTGGGGGCCACTTTGACATTGAACCCATGTAGACATGCAGATATATATTTATGTGTTATCAGTGCACAAAATTAGTGTTACGTCACTTCTGACCAAACATCTCAGCCAGCGTTGCCAGATTATCTTATGAATAGCGACTTTGCTTGTAACCCCCCAAGGTTCCTGTTGGTTTTGGCTTGTTTTCAGAGAGCCAGCCACTTGTTTCACTCACAAGACCTGGCAACCATGCGTCGGCTGCAAATGTGCATGGGAAGGAATTCTAAGAACCACATTTTGCTATCAGCCATACGTTCGTTGAAGTGATTACGCAAACCAAAATACCTGCCAGACACAACTGTTGCCCTCTATTCAACTTAAGACGAGCATCCTCGGAAAGATGGCTAGCAATCTGCACAGAGACAATACAGGTCACATCAGTGTGATGGCTGCTTTTTTACATCACAAAGTACGACCGTTCAGCTTCCTCCTTTCATATGTACTGTACTGTGTCTTTAAACGCCACCAAGAGTAGGCATGGTCTGTTTTTCTCCACATTCATGAGCTGCCAGGAAAAAGTTTAGATGGCAGCTAAAGTTACATCCTCCCAAAATGGACACATATTAGCTTGATCTGCTACGACAATTTACACACAGCAGATATTCAACAATTTTCACACAATCTGACACCACTTGTTATAATATAATTATGAGATAACAAGTAACAGATAACTCCTCTTCATGGTGTCTCTCACCATGTGGGGAACTCGGTGGCCAATAAACAAACAAACCTGGCGGCTCGCGCTGATTGACACAGACAGCGCTGAAGGCAAATAGGGCCCTGCAGGGCCCCTCAACGGGGTTTGCTATATCGTTGCCATTGTTGTTGTTTCTGTGCATTACATGTATTAGCACTCGGGGCACCCGGTCTCTCAGGCCTCCATAGTTTGGGGCCCCCTAAATAGGCCAATGCCTGGTGGCATACCACACCTCTGATTATGAGGTTAAAAAGTTGAAAATATGAGATAGAATGTCACAATTACAAGATAAAAAGAATTATGAGACAAAAAGTTTAAATTACGAGATAAAAAGTCACAATTGTCATAATGTTGAGATAAAATGTCAAATTACATGATTAAAAACTAATTATGAGATTACAATTTTTTAAATTAATTCTACCATTCATTCATTTTCTACCGCTTAACCTCACAAGGGTTGCGGGGGTGCTGGAGTCTATCCCAGCTGTCTTGGGGCAAGAAGCGGGTACACCCTGGACTGGTGGCCAGCCAATCACAGGGCACATATAAACAAACAACCATTCACACTCATATTCATACCTATGGACAATTTGGAATCGCCAATTAACCTAGCATGTTTTTGGAATGTGGGAGGAAACCGGAGTACCCGGAGAAAACCCACACATACACGGGGAGAACATGCAAACTGTGCCGAGGGCAGAATTGAACTCTGAGTGCTAACCACTTGACTGCAGTGCAGCCTCTTGAGATAATCTCAAATTGGAATTATGAGATAAAAAGTTACAATTGAAATAAGAAAATCGCTAGAACCGAGATAAAAAGTCAACTTTTTGTGCTAAAATAAAAATGACATGATAAAAAACTCTTAATTATGAAACAAAATGTTTTATTATGACACAATGTAGTCTTAATTCTCAGATACAAAGTCCACTTCATGAGCTAAAAAGTGGAAATTACAAGATAAAAAGTCACAATTGAGATAAGAAAGTCATAATGTTGAGATAAAATGTCAAATTATGAAATAAACAAAATTGTAATTATGACACAAAAAAGTCACAATTATGATTGGACTACCAAAATACAGTTGTTGATGGGTGGAGTCATTTGGACAATCGCTACACTACACGCCCACGTTAAGACTAGTACTAGTCCAAGTATTAGTATTGTTTAGTGAGCTTGGGAAAGGATGCTGCTACCTTGGGGGTAGCGTGGTAAAAAAAGGGTGAATGGTGAAAAGCATCTATTTATTGCGGCTCACTAAGGTCTCTTGGGACCCTCCGATGAAGACAATGAACACTTTTGACACCATCCAATGACCCCCCCCCCACCCCTGCCCCAACACACACACATACTTGTCTACTGGGTAACATTTGAGTGACACGATGGAGTGTAACATGTCAAAACTACAAGTTGACACCTTGTCTCTACTGACACAGTAACAGGTACTAACTAACACAGTGTGTGCCATGCATGAATGAAGACTTTAAGTTGATAAACACATTATAAGGGGACTGTCTGGGAATGTAGCGTGTCATTCCAACTCCGTACAGGAGATGGATTTGTAACTCCGCTTTTTAATATACCGCATACACCCCTGGTCTCCCGGAAAACAACAGGTACTGTACTGTAGCAGGTACCCTGTCATTCATCATTGTATCATTATGTTGTGCTAACATTAGCTTAGCTGGTTAGCTCTAGAAACTGCAATATTTTAGTCGACAGTTGTTGTTCTTGCAAAGACTTTAAAGTGTAAACGATGGCACGTACAAACGTGACAATGATGTCGTCTAATGTTGCTAGCGGGTCCAGCTAGCCATTAGCTTTACGCTAATGGCTAGAGCGCTGCAGGTTGCGTCCACGATGAGGCTCCACCATGTCTGTCCCATTTGCAGCTTCTAGAACATTCTTCTTCTTGTCTTTTGCACTTTGTGCTCTCACTTTCCCACCCTCGTGTCTTTGTGTCTTTCTTTCTTCCCTCCCGGACCCTCCCCCACCTCTCCCAGCGCCACGCTTCATCGGGAGCGCCACAAAGCTCAAGCTGCCCTAGCAACCGGGGCGCCGCTGCCTCTGCCCCGGCAACAGGCCACGGCCGGGCCTGCTGAACTCTGACCTCATCACAGCTGCTTGGCCATCACCTATCCCACAATGCCCTTCTCTCTCGCAGCCCTGACGGGGAGTGGGGTCCCGGGGGGGGTTGTAGTGTTTTATGTTACTGGCCTCTCTCAAACACACACACACACACACTCAATGCTAACAAATGATGCTATGATGCTAAAGTGGTGACTTCAAGATAATGTAGTTATGTGACATCACAAGTCCACGCCCGAAATGAGTAATGACACCGTTTATCGTGTACATTGTCTACAATGGTATAACACAACCTGAAAATGATGCTAACATGCGACCTCCTTAAAAATGCCACCTTCGTGAAGCTGTCCACCATCCAAGCGGTGTTCAAGACCAGCAACTTCTAACAGTGATAAAACGACCAACAGCGCCACTCTGTGGACACAGAAGGATGATGCCTCGAGCTGTACTGGAGTAGAGGCCAGGATTAGGACCAGGACAAGCACCAGGTCGGTCATCTCCATGATGTCACTGTAACTACTTTGAAGTTAGCAGTTCTGTACACTTTAAAGTTAGATGTACTATACACTTTAAAGTTAGATGTACTTTATACTTTAAAGTTTGATGTATTTGTGATAGCAACGCGACATCGTCATAATTTTCGCTTTTTCGGTAACACAACGTTTCTTGCCGTTCTTTCACTCACAATAGCGCGAGATTTGCCTAGATTAGCGAGACCCCGACGATATTTGGACCCAGGACACGGGATGAAGCGATAAAAAATATCTTTATTATTACTATTATTATTTAATGTATTCATTATGATCATTATTAATAATGATCAACACTGAATAATGATCAACACTGATCATTCCATGAATGATAATAATGATCATAATGAATACATTAAATAATAATAGTAATAATAAAGATATTTTTATTATTACTATTATTATTTAATGTATTCATTATGATCATTATTATCATTATGATTATTATTATTAATTATGTATTATGGTTTCTTATTTGATTTATTTTCTTGATGACGAATTTTCTATATATTATTTTATTTACATTTTAATACTGTATGTATTCTGTAATTTATTGTTTGTACTTAATTATTTTATGTATCATGATCACTATATTTATTATTAAGATATATGATTGATGTAGTTATTTATTTAATATTTATTATTATGTGTTTGTTTTATCTATTATAAGTTATGCATGTATTATAATGTATTCACAATTGCGAACACAGGGTCATTAATATACAAATTACATTGCAATCAGACGCCTGTAGGACACGGGACGTCCACCAGGTGTCAGTGTTGGTTTGTCTCACAACACTGAGTTTATTTGCACGTCGTTGTGAGCGAGCAGAATTTTCACGGAATGTGAACCCATTTGCCTGTGTGTGTGTTTATGTTCCTATCTGCCAGGTTGAGTGTGACTTTGCAGCACGCGCACACACGACGTGACTTGTTAATAGCTTCCTATGTGTTGTTTGATGACGTGTTCCAAGTGGCTTAAAATAAGTGAGCAGGTGTTTCATGTGTGTGTTAGGTGTGCGTGTTACTGCTGTGAGAGAACTTCCTGCCTCTGGTATTAGTCTGCTAAACGAAAACGACCCAGGCGGTCCATCTTGTTCATCTGATGCCCACTAGAGGGCGCATCATCGGCTTCAGGGTCAAGGGTGTCCGTAGCGTACATCCCAACCTTCCCGTTTTCCCTGACAAATGCTAACGAGGTGATTCCACCCAAGTCACGGTCATTGGCTGGCAGAGGGCCCACACCATTGTGTCTTAACGATAGTCGACTAACGAGAGTGAAACCGCTCTTGTCTGGGCATGCCTCCACCTTGGAGGATAAAGACTTTGGATCTTGCACCAACCTGACTGACTGAGAGGTAGAAAAGAGAGGACGTTTGAGAAGCAGCATTTGTATGCAAAGCACAAATGTTGAGTCGTGTTGCCAAAGTGTCTCCCTGAAGAGCAGATTAGCACATTTCGCTAACAAAAGGAACATTAGCGCTCGCTATAAAAAAACGAAAAACATCAAGCGCAAGAAAAATGAGGCCACTCTTTAAAGAAAAGCTTTTCATCCTTTCTCTTTGGTTGGAGCCCAATTTGCAGCTTTCGTTACATAAAAAACACAATGTGTGCGAGCGCCATCAGTCACCTTCAACGACCTCGGCGCGGCGTGATGCGGTGGTGTCACCAAAACAAAAACACTTGAACGCTTCTCCATTGTTCCCGTCTCAGGAGGCGCACATCAGTGAGGAGCTAAAGTCTTATTAACGTCTTCATCGTAGCAAACTGCCTGAGTGGAGGCTGCATGTGTGTGTGTGTGTGTGTGTGTGTGTGTGTGTGGCAGCCCAGCAGACTGCAGTGAAGGAAGCGAGGGTGCAAGCGCACGGCGTGCACGTAGGAGACACGCTAAGTGGACAAAGTCTTCAAGAACATTCTAGAACCATGGGCACTCTGCTACAGGATTCTCAGCAGTGAAGTTAAATGTTCACCTCTGACCTTTCTACATGTGTGTGTGTGTGTGTGTTCGTCCGAAACGAGGCTGTATTCATGCACTCACAAGACCACGCCCCCTCTGTCGCGAGGTGGACTTCACCTGTGACTGCCTGCTTGGGCGTGTACGTGTGTGTTTTTGGGATTATGGGTGTGCGTGTGTCTGACTCAGTGTTTGTGATTGTGTGTCTTTTGCGATGGTGCGTGTCTTGGTGTGTGTGATTGTGATTTTATGATTGCATGTCTGTTTGATTCTGTGTGTGTGATTGTGATCTTGTGTGCGATTGTGCTTGCGAGATTGTCTTTTGCGATTGTTTTTGATTGTGTGTGTTTATGTGTGTGTGATAGTTTGCATTCTGTGATTGTGCTTTTGATTGTGTGTGTCTAATCCTTGCGTGTGTGTGCGATAGTGTGTCTTTTTATCTGTGTGTGTTTGATTATGTGTGTGTCTGTGTGTGATTGTGTGTATTTTGTAATTGTGTGTGAGACATTATTGTGTGTGTCTGATTGTGTCTTTTGCGATTGGGTGTGTGTGCGACGGTGTGTGTGATGTACTGTATGTGTTGTGTGTTTCTTTTCAGTGTTGTGTATGACGAGGTGGCTGTCTAGCAAAGGTCAGAGGTTATAGATGGTTTGGTCATGTGACACACACACACACGGGCAGGCAGTAAAGGTGTGCAAGTGGTGGTTAAGTAAGTTAAGTAAATGTTAAGTAAATGTTGCAGATAAACATCAGAGTGATATCTCCTCAAGGATGTTTTATGTATTTCAGCTTTGTGTATTATTTACCATATCAAGAAATTTCCCACTGAGGGACGAATAAAGGCATATCTTATCTTAAGAATAGCCCAGGCGGGCTGAAGGTCAAAGGTCTCGCCCACTGTGCACATGTGGTCACGTCTGACCTTGAAGATGACCTGATTGAACGCAGCTCTCCGGCATCCATTGATCATCCTGTTTGCTGCTCATCTTTTTTCTCTGTGTTGTTTTAATGGCGAGCGCTTGTCTTTATGGCACATTGATAGCATAATAAACGCGCACGCTTCTACCTGCGTGCACGTCTTTATCCTCCTCCTGAGTGTTTTTTCACGTGCTCTCTTCTTGCCTTGCCTTCACACCGCCTTCACTTACGTCCTTGGTTCCTTGGGCTCAGACAGGACCACGCCCCCCTACGGGACACAGCCCATTGGCTACGCTCAACATGGCCCCGCCCACCTTGTACTGGAAAACAGCCAAGGTGAACAAACAGCGCGCAAGAACATCATTCACGAAACAACTGAAAGCTTCTTGGCTTTCATCTTCACTACACTGTGTGTGTGTGTGTGTATGTGTGTGTAAAGTGCTAAGTAGATTAGCGGTCATTAACACAGAATCACATCATGTGGTGATTTCTACACAAACGCCACACATACATACGTGCGTGTGTGTGTGTGTTTGGTCTGCAGAAAGGAAACAAGGAAGCAAGGACATCCAACCATGCATTTTTTATAAGCTAGTCCTTATTAGGGTCATGTTAAGATGGAGTCTGTCACACCAGCTGACTTCAGGTCAGAGGTGGGATACATCCTGGATTGGTCGCCAGCCAATCACAGGACACATACAGTACAATACAACACAATACACACTCACATTCACAACTACTGTATATATATATATATACACATAGTATATATTTATATATATGGAGCATTTACACCAAGCATAGAATCAATCCATTGTCCTTTCCTTCCCTCTATAATTCCTTTCCCAACAGCATTCCTTTCCTCATCCTTCTTTTCCTCATCTTTATTTCCTTGTATCCCTCCTTTCATTCATCATTCCTATCTCTCCATCCTTCTTTCCCCCCTCCCATCCTTCCTCCATCCTCCCTTATTCTTTCCTTCTCTCCCTTTTCCCTTTTATTCCCTCCATCATTGATTTCCTTACATCCTTCCTTTCCTCCATTCTCCCTAACCTTCCAACCTTTTTCCTCCATCCTTCCAAGCTTTGATTCTTCCATACATCCTTTCCAGCTCTCCTTCCTTTTGTCCATCCTTTCTTTCCTTCTATCCTTCTTTTCTTTCTTCCACTCTTCTTTTCCTCCATATTTCCGTTCCTTTATCCTAACCCCGCCCTCTGGAGGGGACCGCAGGTGCGCTGCTAGGAATTCTGAGTCCTGTGAAAAAAAAGAATCACCGGGCCCCGCTGCAGCAGAAGAGGTATTTTTTCAAGGTGAGACGGTTTCTCACATATAGGGTGGCAATACGTTGTTAGCTGGTGGTCATGGCCACCCCCCCCCCCCCCCCGCCACTGCCACTGCCCCCCAGTGCAGCTGTTGTCACCACATCCCTATTATCTGGGGACCCTGTCAGCCAGGGCCCCTTGGAATTGTCCTCACCTTATCAATGACATGCTCATGTATCTTCACGCGCACGTGGGAAGGTTCTGCCTCTTTGTTCTTATCTTTTATTTATGCGTGCGTTTAGACAGCACGGTCTAATTGCTCAAAGTCTTGTTTCATCATTCATCATGCGCTAGCTCACTAGGCTAATTAGCGCTGCTCTCGCCTTGTTATTCACGTGCACGGAGCGTGCACTCATGGAGGAAGATGATGCAATCCTTTCACGCATGACCGCCAAAAACTTTAATTCAATGGCATGCCGAGTCATCGACGGTTGTGATTGGCTGGGTACGAGTGGTGGGCTGGGCCGCGGCTCACGCCTTCACGTGGCGTTCAAACCTGTTTTTGCAGGGGAAGCTTTTCATATGGCACCATCATCTACATCATCAAAGAAGCTTCCAAGACTCTCAGCGAGGCCGAGACTGCTTGAAGGCTGATGAAAGTTTAGAAGGACTTTGTTACATCGCAGCCTTTAAAAAAAAAAAAAGGCTTTCAACCCAACCAACATGTGAACTTCCTGTCCACATGCTGCAAACGGCAGGAAACGGGAAGACGAAAAACAGGTGACTTTGTGTGTGCGTGTGAGAAATAGAAAGCGAGATTCTGAGGTGTGACTTCTTTTTCTAGTGCTGCAGCGTGAAATGTAAAATGATGCAGTCTTCTCACACACACACACACACACACACACACACACACTTCTGCTAGCAGCTGTTTGATGTCATGACCCAACATCCAATTATGTGCAACACACACACACACAGGTGTCTAAAAAAGGTAGTGAGAAATGAAATCCATACAGCAGTGAGGAAGGCAAAGAAGGGGGAGGGTTTGGGAGTGTAATATATAGGCCGGGGGGGTTAGGTGAAGCAAGTCACATGACCTACACTTCACTTCCTGTTTCTCAGTGTTCTCATCTTAGACATTATCCTAATCTTCCCACCTTACTGCTTGTCAATCATCAGTCATTGGCCCCTCAGTCCTCTTCGACAGTATCTCACACACACACACACACACACACACACACACACACAGATATGGTGTAAGGCCGCTGCTGGCCTGCAGGAGGCGATGTGAAGCTCATTGTTTGCATGCAACAATGCTGCAAATGCACCAAAACATCCTGCACAGTCATTGGTTCTTCTCACACACACACACACACACACACACACACACACACACACACAAACAGCTTGAGTGTAAGGAAGGCCAGCATCAGTGTGAATATGAAAGTTTACATGGACAAAACAAGGAGAGGGAGGACAAAGAGCAGGATACTATGAATAAATGATGGTGCAGATGTTCCATGAGGTCCTCCAGGAGTCCACTAGACCACAACAACATGTCTTTAGTAGCTACATCTCTGTCTTCTTTGTCACACTCTAGTCTTCCAGCCAGTCTACGTGTGTATGTGTGTGTCCAGCCCGTTCAGACAACACACACCTGCATGGCACCTTTTGCTGGATTATTCCTGGAGTGCTTTGTGGCCACGTGTAAAAGTCATGTGACCAAATCTGGCAGCACACGAGGGGTGGAGCCCGCTGGCTGTCAGAGCCGTGCTTCCTGCTGAGGTCTGGAGGCGGATCTCAGAATTCCTAACGAGGGAAACGTCGAGATGTGTCAGGTTGAGACTTCCTCTCGGGGAGTCCACTTCTGAAATTCAAGTGGACAACACATTTAAGGATCTGCGGGTGCTACAGGAAGGAACACTCACCCCCGCATTTTCCAGGACGTTGAGGTAGGAAAGTTTAGCGCTAACTGAAGAAACAAACTTGCTAACAAGTAAAGCTGTCTGCAATGTCCCAAACATTTGTTATATTGATAAATGTTTGATGTCTGATAAAATAACGCTTTTCTACACAACTTTGGCACATAAAGCGTGCTTCTCTGTCCCTCTCCATCACGCTAGCTTGAGCCCCCACTCTGCTTTGTATCAAAGCCTCGTCTTCCTGGAGCTATGCAGTGCCTACCCCACATCACAAGAAAGTCTTTAGCTGCAGATGCCACTGAATTTTTTTTTCAGAGTTTAAAGGGGAACTGCACTTTTTGGGGAATTTTGCCCATCATTCCCAATCCTTATGTGAAACATTAATTAATTCATTCATTTTCTACCGCTTTTTCCTCACGAGGGTCGCGGGGCATGCTGGAGCCTATCCCAGCTGTTTTCGGGCGAGAGTCGTCAATTAACCTAGCATGTTTTTGGAATGTGGGAGGAAACCGGAGTACCCGGAGAAAACCCACGCATGCACAGGGAGAACATGCAAACTCCACACAGAGATGGCCGAGGGTGGAATCGAACCCTGGTCCTCCTAGCTGTGAGGTCTGGGCGCTAACCACTAGATGCCGTGCCGCCCTTATGTGAAACATGAACATATATTTTGTTCCCTTTTCTGTGCATTATAACACAAGAAAACTGTTTAATTTGAGCTGGCTAACAATGCTGTCATTAGATACACCTATTTCCACTATGAAGCCCTCTAAAAAAACCTCTAAAAACATTGCATGGTTTGATATCCATGCTGCGATCATGCATTAACACGTACACTGATGATAACATGTAGTAGCTGCAGTATCTTGCCCTATTTTGACCATTTAAAACCCTACCCAAACCTCTTTCTTAGGCGTATGGATACACATACTTATGCTAGTTCCGTCAACAACACTTACATTGTCTGCTCTCATTGGTATGGCTGTGTCTTCCAGCACAAGACGTGTGCTCCAGTCCTCAGGTAAAAAATGCTGATGGCAAATGAGCATCTTGTTGAGTCTTTGATGAAAGCTAGGTATCCACTAGCAACTAGGGATTAGCGACACGTCGTGTTTATCCATGAGATAAAAATAGTTTTTTATATTAGCTGCTACAATAATAATATTGCTGTAGCTTGGTTAATATTAAAGTCAGCTATGTAAATGGAACACTCTTGGTGTTTATGTTTTAGTTTTTTGTGAGGGTTTAAGCGTCAAATTAGTTATTTCCCATGTCGGCCCTTGCTAGCTTGCTCATATAACTCGTTTTCTCACGAGAGAATATATGTTCATGTTTGTTTCTGTCTGCTTTTTCCTGATTAGGGAGTCGCAACAGTGTGTCTTTTGATCCACATACTGATTTTTGGTTTGAGCACTTTATATTCAGGATGCCCTTCCTGACAGATACTAATGATGCTCACTAGTGGAGATTCGAACCCAGGGCGTTTGCTCCGAAATCCACAACTAACCACTACACCACGGCAGCTAAAACTGTGGAACTGCTGCTCCTCTGCATTGAAAGGAACCATACTCGGGCATCTGCTCGGGATGCCTCACAGATGGCTCACCTCTCTTGGGAGATGTTTAGGGCATGTCCGACCAGTAGGAGGGCACATGGAAGATCCTGGGAGCACCTCACGATGTGCCAGGAGGAGCTGGACAAAGTAGCTGGGCAGAGGGATGTCTGGGATTTTTTGCTTAGGTTGCTGCCGCCACGAGCTGACCTCGGATGAAGATGGATGGATGGACTTATTTCAGCCAAAAAACACAGACTAGTCTCTTATTCACTGTCTCGTTTCTATCATTCAGGCCAAGTAGTGTGTTGCTGAACCTCAACCCATTCTTCTGTATTGCATGGAAACAATGAAATAAACTTCATTCCCAGTGTGATGCTTCTTGCCCTACATACAACATGTGAGGAAGACTCTTTCCAGGGGGGGACAAATTCAGAGTTTTCACAAAAGTTTGCTTCATCAAAAAGTAACCTATTTCTGCACACGTTTTCCTCCAGTGAGTGAAGTTCTGACAAGAGCGCCCCCTTCTGCTCAAACACGCCTTCACGCTGCCCTGTTTACTTTCCGTTTGTTTGCGAGCACAACTCACGCTGAGGTCAGCGGGATGAGGATGAAGGTAAGAGGAGGTAAACAGGCTTTGAACGCCATCTTGGCTCCGAGTTGATGCTTCTGTTTTTTAGGAATGCGAACCGCCAAAGAACACGGAGAACCTTCTCTGAATTCCTTCACATGAACACATGAAACATTCTGGCGAGGTGGTGACTTGAATCAGCTCCCTCCTCCCCCTCATGGCGTTTAATGTTGGATGCACATAAAACATCACAGGTAAGCCGGGGACTTAAAGGGTCCCTGACAGGATTCATCAGCTTTGCTTAAATATGTTACATATTATTTTGAATTATGTTCTACATTGTTAGTTTTTTTTTTTTTAATGAACGGTAAATTTGCAAAAATAACACTAATATTTGATGCCACCAGTCATGACAAACTGGCTCTTGCAGTTCAGGCTCGTTTCCGGAAGTGACATCACGAAAGTACTATCACTCAGCAATACAAACATGGAGGTGTACAAGGATGTTTCCAGTGATTATAGCTTTGAGCAATGTTTCAATGGTTTTCTTCAATGGGAGAAACTAGAAAACTAGATCAACTACAGAACTTGTAGAACATGGACTTAATCCAAAAAACATGGGGATGAAGATTGAACACAGAATGGTAAGTGTAAATGACTCTAAGGTTGCTTATCCTTCAATTATTCTTTTCAGGCTGCTTCCTAATGAGCATGAAGGGACTTTTATAGCCTGTTTGATTGCAGAAGATACATCCCCCACGGTATATCAGTAATGTGACATGAAAGCTGTTTATATAACAGCCTCATGTGTACAAGACATTGTATAAACAAGACATGACTTACTCTGTTTTATGGCAACTTTGACACAGCGATCATTCTTCCTTGTTTTGTGTATTGGCAGGATAGCATCGCTTTTCAAAATGCGTTTATACCCTACTTTCAAGTCAAATGCTTCCATTGAAGCAGTCACCATTGAAGTGGTCACTGCAAAGAACAGAACTTGAGATGGCCGTACATGTGTCTCTTATCTTAAACCATCTCATTTTAAACCTTCCTCTTTTGGAAAAGATAAGAAACCTACAGTATCGGATATGATGAACATCCAGCAGCAACACAACACTTTAGCATTACTGCTCTTTTAAAGGAAAATGTACTGAAGCAAGTCGACAAACTACCTCTGAAAGCATTTCTTTACTCTGTTTTAACTGAGAGGTGTCACCCCGATGACGTCACTTCTGGAATGAGACTGAGCTGCGCAAGCTAGCTCGTCATTATTTGTCATAATTACAAGCATTTGAGTTGATGAATCACATCCAGGACCCTTTAAACGTGTGCACTGCCCCTTTGTTGCAGGAAAAGAAGTGCGTAAAGTCCAAAAGATGAGTTGAGTCTTGCAGCGGCCAGCTGTCAATCAAATTTCCACCGTCAAATGCCTGCAAGCGTCTCGTTTGTCGCTAAGTAACAACCATCACCATGGTGACGGTGATGGTTCTGATCCAACATGGAAGAACCCACTTTTATTTTTAACACCACAATGCTTGTCTGTGTGTGTGTGTGTGTGTGCAGCTGCTACACACACACACACACTTTTCCCCTGCCTCCATCTTCTCCTCCTCCTGTCAGCTGAGCAGAAACAGGAAGTAGAGGTCTGCGCCCACGCACAGAGGGGGAGGAGAGCAGGGCAGCCCAGAGAAAGCTATATCACACACACACACACACACTGTGACACTCGGATTATATTCTGACCATGCGAGACAACACGTCTGTGCGTGTGTGTGTATGTTGACAGTATTGCGGGATATGTGAGGGGGAGTAAAGTGGGTCAAGTGAAAATGGAGGCGACAGTAAAAGCTTGACCAGCCCGCCCACTGACACACGGTCCCGCCCACTTGGCAGCTTGTTTTGATATTTACAGGAAAGTTGAAGATCAATCGGCTGGCGTCACACTCAAATATCACTCAAAAATCACACACTCAAATATCACTCAAAAATCAAAGGCATGCTCGGAGGGGTTTGGTGTGGAAGAACAAGGATGCACACACTGTGACGGACGTCTTGCAGAAAGTCAGAAAAGTGGAAGCTGCACCACTTTTTCCTCACTTTTGTCCGCATAGTGTTTGTGTGTTTGTGTGGTCTTTCACAGTGGGATGTCAGCTTTGTGTGTGCAATTTAATTAGCGCACTTAATTAGCTAGCAAAGGCTAACAAAGTCATTAATTGAATTTGTTGTACACACATGCTCCTCGACATGTGTGTGTGTGTGTGTGTGTGCATGTGCTCTTTGATTGACAGGCATGGAACTATGCCATAGTGTTGACAACAGGACTGCCATCTTGGTTAACCATCTGTTGTGTGACCAGCCAATCAAAGGTCACCATGGAGCACCCTGGCATGTGTACGGGCGGTGCCTATAAGTGGAGTGTTAGTTTGACTTCCTGCGAGAACTTGTCCTTGCACCCCCCCCCCCCCCCCCACACACCCACCCCACCAACCCCTCCTGGTGACCTTTCCCGCCAACTCTCTAGGTACGGTGGTGCGCACCGCCTCTTTAAGCTGCCTAACGATCCATGGAAGTTCAACTCTGTAATTACACTCAGTGAGCGGCACTATCACGCGCACGTACACACATGCTGCCCCCCCCCCCCCATGAACTACTTTGCGGTAAGCTTCCATTTTGTCTCACTTCTTCCACTGCTGACAGCGTTCCCTCCCTTTCTTTGGAATGAGGTGCTAATGTATGCAAGCCTCCTCCTCATGGGGACGCTTGATTCCCAGCATGAGGCGGCCTGCGTGGGCGGAGCCTCCCTAGAGCCGCTGAGTGGAGGAGACGCGCAAAAAGTCAACACGTCTTCTTTGTGAAGTCCCCTCGTGGCCTCTTCTTCTTCTTATCATTATTATTGGCTGCAGAAAGAGGAGTGGTTACTCCTCCCCCCCTTATAAACATCTCATCGGCATGTTGATCAGCCAATGTCGGCGCAAGGCTGTTGCCATGGCGACCAGCCACTCCATCTGTCTGACGGACGTTCACAAAGGGCTGGGAACAGAAGGCCGACATTCCAAAGTGCGTAGAGGGAAACTCCATCCCAAAAAAGATAGTGAAAGTGAGGTAACATTCCGAGAGCAGCATTTCAGAAGCTTCCACATGCCATTAAATGCGTGACGCGAGATGGTGTCTTCCTCTTCACAGGCGGAAAGTGGATGAAATAATAAAATAGAGGCATCCTGTTGGAATTTCAGGCTGATGGGAGAGGTATTGGTGTGCGTGCTGAAGTACAGTCAGGCTTGACAGAGTGGGAGAGAACAGCAAGTTTCCATTTAGGAACCTTGTCCTGAAGGATCCTCCTCTGCTGGTCATGATGAATAATGCAGCCTGAGGCCATTGCCATCATGGCCGCCACCGCCAACGCTGTAAACACATGCACGGCACCAAGAGAGCCCACCAATGCAACACACAGAACCACTACAGCACACAGTACCATGACAACACACAAAACCTTTACAACTCACAGAACCACTAAGGACACACACAACCACTGGACTGTATGAAACCAAGGCAACCACAACATTGAAACCACTACAAACTTTAGAAGCACTGGGACCACTAGAACCACTGGACCCACTAACACACAACTACTATACTCACTACAACTATTAGAACCCTGAAACAACTAGAACCCTCCAAACCACCACAATCACTATACAACAAGGCTCACCAAAACCACTAAAACCAATGGACCCACTAGAACCATGGGAACCACGAGAACTACAAGAGAACGTAAAACCATGACAAACACTGGACCAATTGGAATCATGGGAGCCTCTGGAACAACTACAACCACTAGAACCACTGAACCCTCTAGAACTCCTAAAAACAAGAAAACCAATATAACTACTGGAACCACCGGCACTACTAGAACCACTGGAACTACTAGAAACAGTAAAAACACTAGAACCACTGGACCAATGGAAAACACTGGAACCACTAGAACAACTGTGCCAACTGGAAACACTAGAACCACTGAACCCTCAAAAGGGTCCTAAGAGAACCACAGAAATTTCTAGAACCAGTAAAATGACCAGAACCACTGGACCAAATGAAACCCCTGGAACCACTAGAACAACTAAAATCACTCGAATCACAACTACTACATCCAGTAAAACCACTAGAACCACTGGACTAAGTGAACCACTGCAACCCCTAGAACCGCTCAAAGCACAATAACCACTGGATCCATTAGAAATACTCAACCAACTGCAACTTGGACCCAGAAGAACTGCTAAAACCCCTGGACCCACTAGTCCAAATGGAACCACTGGAATCACTGCTAGCACTAGAACCGCTGGACAAAGTGGAACCACTGCAACCCCTAGAACTGCTCAAAGCACAATAACCACTGGATCCATTAAAAATACTTGACCAACTACAATTTGGACCCAGAAGAACTGCTATAACCCCTGGACCCACTAGTCCAAATGGACCCACTGGAATCACTGGCAGCACTAGAACCGCTGGACTAAGTGGAACCACTGCAACCCCTAGAACCGCTCAAAGCACAATAACCACTGGATCCATTAAAAATACTTGACCAACTACAATTTGGACCCAGAAGAACTGCTAAAACCCCTGGACCCACTAGTCCAAATGGACCCACTGGAATCACTGGCAGCACTAGAACCGCTGGACTAAGTGGAACCACTGCAACCCCTAGAACCGCTCAAAGCACAATAACCACTGGATCTATTAAAAATGCTTGACAAACTGCAACTTGGACCCAGAAGAACTGCTAAAACCACTGGACTAAGTGGAACCACTGCAACCCCTGGAACCGCTCAAAGCACAATAACCACTGGATCCATTAAAAATACTTGACCAACTGCAACTTGGACCCAGAAGAACTGCTAAAACCCCTGGACCCACTAGTCCAAATGGAACCACTGGAATCACTGGCAGCATGAGAACCGCTGGAACATGTGTCTGATGTGGTCATGAAGAGAAAAAAGATTGTGTGATGACAATAAACACACACACACACTGTACAGTAGTTGTGTTGCACGACTGTCAAGAGACACACACACACACACGCAACCTTGTTATTGGCCACTGTATTGTGTGTGTATGATTATTGTGTTGACACTTGACACTAACGCGCACTAAACTACAGCTAATTGACACACACACACCCCCACACACATTTATAGTGGTGAGGGAGTGTTGTGGTCTTAAACTTTATTACTCTGCTTCACACTCTATTAGGGGGCCGTGGGGCCTGGGGGCAGGTGGGGGGCGGCAGTGGAAGCTACAAAGACAAAAGCAAGGTGATGATGAGGAGAAATAAAAGATGAGCGAAATGAGGCCAATGCAGGAAGAACCTGTTCAGATGTGGAACGCCTTTAGCACGGCTTGGCTCCGCTCTGAGCTTCTTCTAGTGCTTGAGCTGGCGTGTTGCCAGGTGAAAGGAGCGTGAGTGAAAGTGAACATTCCTATTCATGGCATTCAGGGGGAAGGAGGACATGATATGAGGTCTCCATGACTCACGTGTCACTTTCATTCTGTCTCTCACCTCATTTTTATTCCGCTGTCGTCTCTTTTTTGTCTCTGTGCTCCACTTGGCCTCCGCCCAGCGGCCTCCTCATCCTCTATTTATCCATCCATCCATCCATCCATCCAACACCTGCTCACCCCCCCAAGGCGTGATTTCCATCTCATCTGGCCATCGTGACTTTGTCTCTGTCTTTCCTCGTCCTCTCCCTCGTCTCCGTTTGACTCCTCGGCTATTCCAAATTAACCTTTCCCCAAAATGGAGCCGTGGTTCCTGTTCCCACATTATTCTTGGCTGCAACCATCCTGCTCCGGTATTTGCGTTCCAAGTTGGGATGCCAAAACTTGCCCTGTTTCTGGCCACCACCTCCAGGTCTACCCAGGGACACCGAGGTGTTCCCAGACTAATTCGGAGGCATCGGAAAAAGATGTCTTCCAAGCCAATCCCACTGTGGAGGCCTCATGCAGCAGATTAGCACATAATGATGTGAGATGATGAATGTGTATCCATGAATGGTGGCGACAGGGTGTGGATGGGATGGTCAACGATCCATGAAGACAGCGTCAGTCACATGTCTGGAACATGTCTTCCTGTTTGCGCTTGATTGCTCGTTAGCTTCCTCATCCCCCTTCTCGCTCTTCCTCCATCCCGTCTTCGTTGTTCTTTTTTTTTGTCCTCGGTCACCCCGGCAACAGACCCACCCTCCCCTTCTCTGTGGATTTCCCGCTGCTGTCCCAAAGTTTCCAGCAGGGATGGAGGGAGGGAAAGGATGAGGAGTGACAGATTGGAGCACAGGATGAAGCAGATGTCTCTTTTCCATGAGTACACACACACACACACACACACTTGAACACTAACACCTGGTGACATGTGCACATCACGCTTGTTCTTCCTCAAATAGCTATAATCTTATTGGGTTTTTTTACCATCATGCAAATCTAAAGAGCTTCATTAAAGGAACAAGATGTTTTCATGGTAATCAGCAGCTAACCAGCTGATTACTTGTTTGCGTCTCGTTTCACCTTTGTGACATCGGCACCACACACACAAAAACTCCACGAAACACAACCATTTTGTGTGCATGTGTGCGCGGTCGCTTCACATTCCCAAAAGGCTGAGATGTACAGGCTGCGTGTGTGCACGTGCGCGCGCGTGAGATGTGATTGAGCTTGTTTGCAGCTGAATGTGTGGCAGCCTCCTGACGACACACGCCGTCCTCCACAGCCAAGTAATCCAATTACACACAAACACACACACACACACCGATATCAGACACAACAGGATTGCTGTAGGTGGGGTGTGGGGGTGCGGGTGAGGGGGAGGCGGTAAATCCTAGAGAAATATTGCTGGGCTGCAAACAGGATGATAGAAATACAACAAACATTGCTACACACACATACACACACACAGTGTGAGGTCGCCATGGCAGTCCAAAGTGGACCAGGACCTCATCAGGAAAGTTTCAAGGTGGAAAAAAAAGACTTTGCGCGTTCCCTCGTGTCCTCACGAGGACGCCTCTGAGCACTTCCTGGTTTATCAGCGCCGAGCACGCTCCCTTTCAAGGCTATTTTTAGAGCTCCTCCCCCACAGCTCATTAGCATCAAGGCAACTTTTTAAACGGAGACAAAAACAACGACGACGACGACAACGATATTAGTCGTCCACTCACTGCAAGGCTGAGGTCAAAGGTCACACGGTGAGAGGTTGGCTGAGGTCGCACTGTAGACGCTGACTAAGCACGCTCCTCCTGGCTGTCAATCAAACATAAACATGGCGAGGGCTCCCCCCCGCGGCTCCTCTTCATCGTCTTCTCAATGAGTCATCGTTAGCAGCAGTGTCCGCCCCCCCATCTTCATCCCAACTGACTCACGGTGTGTGTGTGCGTGTTGTCCTGCCTCCAGGTCTACCCCATCGCAACACACACACGTGTTGTTTTGGATGGTGTTTTGGGTCAGAAACGCACTGAACACTGTCAGCATGTCCTGGAGGTGGACATGTGGGGGGGGGGGGGGGGGGGGGGGGGGGCACACACGTCAAACCCCTCCTCACACATTACTCAAACATACACAAAAAACAGCAATTATAAATGTACATTTGGTATGCTAACATAAGCAGCTAGCCAAAACATGTGATACATTACTAGCCAAAAACACAACAGCATCCACTTTACAAAATGATTCAAGGTGTTTTGTACGTATATAAGTATATAATAAGATACTTACAGCGACAAAGGTTTCAAAGAGCAAACACAGCATGTTTATTCACTTTTTAGACCTCCTTTCTGCCGTAGCCACTACAGTAGCTAGCTTGTGCTTTTCGGCAGGAAAACGTCAAAGATTGTCTAATGACGAGAGAGGACTCACTCTGATCCCGCTTAACTGATGATTTCTCACTTAATTTGTTAACCATACATTATTATTGTATCTATTTACCTACTATGAACTTATATAAAGCTTTTTATACCAAACAGCAAATCCCATGAAACCCTTGACACTTCTCCTCCCCAGCTGCGGAAGAGGTGATGTGCAGTGGCACCAGGGCTAGGATCAGGACCCAGCTTGAGTGGAGGATTTGGGAGATTTCATAGTGGGGAGCGGCCGCATGTCGTGCTGATCCGAATGTAAGAAAGGTGCGCTTACATAAGTACACTAGTTAGCATTCACCGGAGGAGGGAATCCTCAGCAGAACCGCCCCTAGAACACACCCGCCTCTTCTTCTCTGTCACACACACCCCCACTAGCATGCATTTGCATTCCTTATCCTTCATCGGCACATCCTCCTCCTCACTTTCATCTTCCTCTCTTACATCGCCTTCCTCCATCTGTGTGTGTGTGAGAGAGATAGCATCAGTATTCACCTCAGCTCTTGATGTTCACTGCCCCCACGCATCATACACCTCTCCCAGACGCTGATCCAGTTTCAGGGAATCCAAGATGGCGTCACATGTACTGGCTAACTTGTGGTCATGGCGGTTGTGATGATGTCTCACGGCGTCCTGTCAGAGGAGACTGCTGATTGGCTACGTGGGCGCAGTGGCTTCCGTGCGACCTTTGGCCTCAGCTAGGGTCATCAACATCGTCGTCATCACTGCCATTTGTGTTTTGGTTGTGTGTTTATAATTTTGTACTTCCTGTCTGTGCTCCGGTTACTCTCTCTGATTGGATCACCCTGACACACACATGACCTCATTCAGCCAATCACAGGCAGCTATGACTCACTCACACCATGTTACTGTATGAGTGTGTGTGTGACTGAGGGGTGCATGGTGTCATGGGGGGAGCATCACAGTGCAGCCTCTGATGTCTGCAACACACACACATACAATCGACCTTCCGAGCCAGCAGGCGGGAAGACAAACAGGAAGTTGTGCTATCCCCTTGCTCCTCCTGCGTCTCCCTGATCCTTCATCTTTCACAACCTGCCTGCTGTTTAATGGCATGAACTTTGACCCGTCAACTCACCTTGACTGATGTGCGTGTGTGTAAATATTAAAACTGGGAATATTGTTCCATGATCTCATGTCACAAGTGTTTCATGAAATGAAAATGGAGGTCATGTTTGTCATGTTCTGTGTGAAAGACAAACATGCACATTGATCTCCCACTTGGCCGCGGTCTGTGTGAAAGGCACACGCATATTGATGTCCCGCTTTGACATTTTTTGTGTGAAAGACAGACCGACACAGAGATGTCCCAGTTTGCTGTGTTGTGTGTGAAAGACACAAACACACACAGCAAAAAGCCACACATTGTCGTGTTCTGTGTAAAAGGCACACACGCATACAGATGTCCCCGATTGCCATGTCCTATGTAAAATATAAAAAACACACACAGCAATGCCCACTTTGTCTTGTTCTGTGTGAATGACACATTTTTCTGTGGGAAAGACACACACACACACACACAGCAATGTGTGAAAGACACATTTTTTTGTTTACACAAACACAAACAGTGATGTCCCGCTTTGTTCTGTTCTGTGTGAAAGACAGAATTTTCTGTTTTCTGGGTGAAAGACACACACAGCAATTCCCTGCTTTGCCGTGTTCTGTGTAATAGGCACACACACATAATGATTTTCTGCCTTGCGTGTTCTGTGTGAAAGACACAAACACACACAGCAAAAAGCCCCACTTTGTCATGTTCTGTGTAAAAGGCACACATGCATACAGATGTCCCGGATTTCCATGTCCCATGTAAAAGATAAAAAACACACACAGCAATGCCCACTTTGTCTTGTTCTGTGTGAAAGACACATTTTTCTATGGGAAAGACACACACACACACACACAGCAATGTGTGAAAGACACATTTTTTTGTTTACACAAACACAAACAGTGATGTCCCGCTTTGTTCTCTTCTGTGTGAAAGACAGAATTTTCTGTTTTCTGTGTGAAAGACAAACATAGCAATTGCCGTGTTCTGTGTAATAGGCATACACACATAATGATTTCCTGCCTTGCGTGTTCTGTGTGAAAGACACAAACACACACAGCAATACCCCATTTTCTGTGTGAAAGACAAAGCAATTCCTTGTGTTGTAGACACACTCTCACAATGTTTTCCCGCTTTGCCGTGTTCTGTGTTGCAGGCACACGCCGCTTTGCCACATTCTGCGTGAAAGACACACACAGCAGTTCCCCACTTTGTTCTGTGTTGTAGGCACATGCACGATGATTTCCCACTTTGCTGTGTTCTGTGTGAAAGACACAAACACACACAGCAATATCCCACTTTCTGTGTGAAAGACACAGCAATTCCTTGCTTTTCCGTGTTCTGTGTTGTAGACACACACTCACAATGTTTTCTCGCTTTGCCGTGTTCTGTGTTGCAGGCACACACAAACAATGATATGCCGCTTTGCCATATTCTGCGTGAAAGACACACACGCAGCAGTTCCCCACTTTGTTCTGTGTTGTAGGCACATGCACAATGATTTCCCACTCTGCCGCATTCTGTGTGAAAGAGACATTTTTCTGTTTTCTGTGTGAAAGACACACACTCACAACGTTTTCCTGCTTTGTCATGTTCTGTGTGAAAGACACATTTTTTTTGTTTTCTGTGAAAAAGCCAGACACACAAGCAGCAATTCCTCGGTTTGTCGTGTGGTGTTATTGGCGTACACACAGAATGATTTCCCACTTGGCTGTGTTCTGTGTGAAAGACACAAACACACAGCAATGCCCTGCTTTGCCGTGTCCTGTGTTATAGACACACACATGCACAGTGTTTTCAGGATTTCCAGCGATCAAATCATCAAGCAAAGTTGTAAATATTGATTGACCTATTTCACATGTCTCATCCCGTGTCCTGACGGCTGTCACTCACCTCTCACTCATGATGATGATGGTCTTCATCACTTAAACGTTTGTTCATGTTTTTCGTCCTCACTGTAACACTTCCTCTGCTTCTGGAACATTCCCCCTCAAAAGTCACCTTTCCTGTCACTAGAGTGCGTGTGTGCGGTAGCAACACTTTGTGGACTTCAAATTGTTATCAGACTAGTGACGGCTCTAATTCTCCACACACACACACATGCACGCACACACACACCCACACACACACACAGTAGAGCTGTCTCTTTTTATCAGGTCATCTATAACTGTGACGCTGTCCGAGCTCCCCAGTGCGTATTAAGACGTATAGTGTGTGTGTGTGTGTTGCTCAGCTGTTAAATTGCTATCTTAAAGGTGACCTCACACACACACACACACACACACACACACACACACAGGAGATGAAACACTTAAATCTAAAGTGCTGCAAACTGGACACCGGAGGATGACTGTGTGCGTGTGTGTGTGTGTGTTGAGCAGCATGTGTGCTGCACTTGTTATTTCGGGATCCTGACTTATTCCGCCTTGTAGTCGTTTCTTATTCCAACACGACGCTTCTCCCCAGCGAGTTGTTGCAGACACGTCCAACCCCGGAGGAAGCCTGAGGAGAGAAAAAGGACACACTGAAGGAAGGGGCTGACTGCTGCCCCTAGTGGAAGAAAATGAAAATGTTCATATTTAAACATGGACGTGACGGTGTTAGAGGAGGAATCATCTGGAAGTCCATCAGCTGTCCCTTGGGACCCTTTGTCTTTGTTGGGTAAAACATGAGGTCGACTGAGGTCGAAATGGACGAGACCTGCTCGGACTTTCGCCCTGACTTGATTAGATTCCCACGATGGACACCTCCCAATCGTGAGTCACGTGGACAAACCTGCTGAAGATCAATGTCAACTACACCCCCGCCCCAACATGATCCATTCAGAACATGCTTACAGCAGTAGCCATCAATAGGAGCTTTCTTTTCTATGTGTGTGTTTGTGTAGTGATTGTTCTTCTACTTTATCTTGTTTGCTTCGTGTCTCCATCAGCCAGCTGCTGCTCTATCACACACACACACAGCTACAGAAGAATGTTTGCTCACTGCTGTGTATTGCTAAAGTCAACATTTACCCAGAATTCATTGTGCCGGCTGGCAAGTGCTCACTGCTGTGGCCTGCGGAGAGGATATTGAGAACATTGTTGTTGAGGTTGTGTGTTGTGCGAGGAGGCCGTGGTAATGCTGAGCGTGTGGACAGCGTGTTATTAGCGTGTTCACTGATGGCACGCCTGCTGGAGGGGGAGGAACTTAATGATGAAATAATAATAATAATTACACGGCAACACGTTGATCTCAGCAGCAGCTGCAGCCTCCGGTTGGAGGAGACGGCTATCATGGCCGTGATCATGCTTGAACGTGTGTGAAGCATTGGGGGCGGAGCTTCAAAGTGAATGGAAGTTCATGGGAATGAACACTCCCACACACACCTGCGTGTGTGATCCATGTAAAAGTGATCCATGATGCAAACATTTATTATAATCATATTGTCATCCTATCATCATCTTTCCTTCAAACCTTCACTCTCATTCTCATCCATGATGATCTGCTCAGCTTCTCCTGAAAACCTGGCACTGTGTGTGTGTGTGTGTGTGTGTGCCATGGCAACCATCTTCATCCTTGTTTAAAGTCAAAGGGAAAAAGGTCAATCAACTCTAGTTACATCATCATCATCAGCCTCATCTTTGTTGTCATCATTATCACATTCTCATCCTCCATCATCATAACACCCTCAACCTCATCATCACATCCTTATTGTCTCTGTCATCATCCATCACCATTAACTTCATCATCACATAATCATTCTCATCCTCCATCATCATCAACAACACATCACCATCAACCTCATCATCACTTCCTCATTCTCTTCCTCCATCATCATCAACCTCATCATTACAACCTAATTCTCATCGTCACCCTCCATCATCATCACATACTTGTTCTCATCTCTCATCATCACACACCACCGTCATCATCGACCTTGTCATCACATCCTCTTTTTCATTGCAAATTTCCCCACTGAGGGACAAATAAAAGCATATCTTATCTTATATCTTATCATCCCACATCATCATCAACAACACAGCACTGTTATCATCAACCTCATCATCACATCCTCACTCTCATTTTCCATCATCATCATCAATAACCCATCACCGTCATCATCAACTTCATCATCTCATCCTCCATCATCATCAACACATCACCACCATCATGAGCCTCATCATCACATCCTCATTCTCATCATCCATCATCATTGATTACAAAACATCATCATCATCATCAACAACACATCACCATCATCATCAACCTTGTCATCACATCCTCACTCTCATCCTACATCATCATGAACAACACAGCACTGTTATAATCAACCTCATCATCACATCCTCACTCGCATCTTCCATCATCATCAATAACACATCACCGTCACCATCAACTTCATCATCTCATCCTCATCCTCCATCATCATCAACACATCAGCACCATCATCGACTTCATCATCACATCCTCATTCCCATTCTCATCCTCCATCGTCACATCACCACCACCATCAACCTCATCATCAAATCATCATTCTCATCATCATCATCGTCATCGTCATAATCATCCACCATCATCATCAACATATAGCCATCAACATGAACCTCACATCCTCATTCTTATTCTCATCCTCCATCATGGGTCATCATAAACCTCATCATCACATCCTCATTCTCATTCTCCACCATCATCAACTCATCATCATCATCATCACTGCCAACATCATCATCCTCATCCATCATCACCACCCCCATTATCCTTATCCTCCATCACCATCCTTGTACTCATCATCAGCATCGTCACTGATTATGATCACCACCATCCTCATCCTCCCTCATGGTATCTGTAATGATGCTGATGATGGTGAGGTGCTGACGATGGTGTTGGTGTAATGTTCTTGGAGATGTTCACTGTGTTTGTGTTCCAGCATTGATTTTCCAGGAGCTTCCTACGCATGCTTTTATGAAGATGTGAAGATGCTGCCCGGGGCCAAACTCTGCTCAGTAGATCAACTTCTTCCTCATGCGTGCTCACCGCATTCAGCATCCTCAGCCTCATGACTCCTTCTCAGCATCATCACGTGGTCACGTCAGAGCTCATCTGCTGTGGCCTCATCCCGTCTCATCTTCAGGCGTACACACCTCATGAACAGGCTAGAGGCTGGATGTTCAGCGGCAGCGTCTCTCTCTCACACACACGCACACACACATGCACACAAACACTTGACTACAAGTTGTCATCATACAGCAGCAACACAGGATGGCGTTGTCCTTGGCCCGCATCACGTCGCCTTGGCAACCAGGATGAAAAGTACAAAATAGAAAATAGAAGTTTTTATGTTAAGCAGAAAGCTCAGCGTTACCACGGCAGCCGCATAGACACTTAACAACCACTCCACTGTGTGTGTGTGTGTGTGTGTGTGCATGTGTGTAAAAGTGTGTAAAGATGCCAGGTGACATTTAGGAGGGAGCTTGGCAACAAGAGTCCTTCCTCATCTGGAACTTTGTCTCTGAGGGCGGCTAATGGCTCACTGAGGTCAACAAACCCACACACACACACACACAAACCAGCTCACGCACATGCGTATGAGTGCTGCAAACACAAGCAAGGATGGGATTTGGAGTGGAAGCAAACAGCTCACCTGCCACATGTTGGCAGCAGCGCCAACGACACCTCAGGGAGTCATTGGCCCGCTTGTGGAAACGCTCAGAAGCAGAACTTTCACACTTGTCTCCTGTCTTTTGTCTTGGGTGTCTCTTAACCACTTAAACTGTCACGCCAAGTGTTGCTTTTAGGGCTTTTTTTTCGCTCACTACTTCGTGTCAGCTGGATTGATGGTGTGTGTGTGTGTGTGTGTGAGAGAGACTTTTTACCATACCCGTCTAATGTAAGAGCAGGCCTGCAGGTGTTGCGCCCCAGAAAGACATGCCATGATATATAGTGACACGTGGTGACAAGAAGAGGACAGCGTGTTGACAGGAAACAACATGGAGGCTGACAGGAAGTGTCATCAAGCAGCGATTAGCGAGGAGGAGAAGATCAGTCGTGATTAGCCGCTTGCATTAGGAATGGGGGAGGGGGCGCAGGCAGAGAAGATTGATTTCCAAGCGAAGCGCCGACAAACGGGCCTTGAAAGAAAAGATGAGTTCATCAATATTCCAAAGGAAAAAGCATCCCGGCAGCTGCCGTCCTCTGAGCTCGGCTCCCATGCGTGTGTGGGAGATGGATCTTTGAATCGATCACGTGGTCAACATGGCGGAGGGCCCGTTTCGGTGCAGCTGCCGAGAGCCACTTGGCCTTTTTTAGCATTCTGATTGGCCGGGACCCTCTCTAGACACGACCACCACTCAAATATTTACCCAAGAACTTGCCTTGATGTCACATTCAGCCCTCCTTCCAAAGACGTGTCATACGTCATACGTATCAATAAAACGCACACCACAGTCACTTTACATTGTTAGCGCGTTAAGTAGCGAGGTCACCATGTGCTGGTTAAACATATAGGTCATGTGACGCAGACCAGGGGTCAGAGCACTTTGAGCACTCTTGTGTGATGTTCGAAACAGGAAGTCCTCCTCTGTGTCGGCGTCTGACATGCTAATCGCGTGTCACGCTCCTGCTCTCTGACGCGGGCGGTGATAGCATCACCCGCAGCCGACGGCGTCTTATCCGAGCTACAATGTGGCGGCGCGCGGCGACGCGTCCTCTTATCAGCGACACAAAAGGTGCCACAGAGGAAATACGACTCATTCATCTGTGGCCCTCGCTTGGCGTGCACGGCGGCACGCACAATGGCGCGCTTGATGGTACGCACAATGGCGTGTGGGCGGAGCCGGTGGTATCGGTGTTATCAGTGCCTCAGCACACGTAAAGTCACATGGCGTGTCGACGTCCTGATAAGACGACTTCAGATGTGTCACTTCCTGTTTACATGGTCGTTAGGACCACAGTTACTTGTACTGTGTGTGTGTGTGTGTGTGTGTGTGTGTGTTTGGGTGGCAGAGCTCAGTGAAAGGTGTGTGATGTTGTTGGTCACACCAGGTGAATGTTGCACTTCCTGTTGTTCACTGATGTCTCTCTCCAGAGGAAGTGATTAGAAATGAGCTGCTGAGATGGCGGTCAATACAACCTCTCCCCCCCACACCCCACCTCCACCCTCATGATTGCGCCACA
The DNA here is from genome assembly GCF_037039965.1 of Doryrhamphus excisus. Lineage (NCBI taxonomy): Eukaryota > Metazoa > Chordata > Actinopteri > Syngnathiformes > Syngnathidae > Doryrhamphus > Doryrhamphus excisus. Next base: position 8,934,332 of record NC_136364.1, on the reverse strand, counting down.
AACATGCACACACACACACACACCAACGTCCATCTGGCATCCATATTTGACGTTGTTGTTTCCACGATGCTTGCATATTTAATGAGGCTGAAGGAGAGCGGGGGTGGAGTCTCCTGCAGGTGTGACAAATGTTCACTTCTTGTGTTTACACTACCAATCGTATAGATAGACAGATAGAATATATGTACATATATACTGTACATACACATATACAGTATATATTTACAATAAACACAGTCAACTTTTTTGTGCGATGTTGTTGTTGTTGTCCTTCGTTTGTCCTCGCTGCAGCATCGTCTCACAGAAGGACATCCAAGAAACCTCCGGAACATTCTGTGCTGAGACACGAGCTCTTTGTTAGTCATGGAGGGAGGGGGTGATCTAGATTAGAACAAACCACCAGCTGTGTCTTTCATTGATACACTGTGTGTGTGTGTTTGTGTGTGAATGCTAGCAGAAGTGTTGCTAAGCTAGTTTGTGCATCATGATGAGATTGAAGACAGCAGTTCCTCTTCCTCATGCTGCAATGTTTCTCATCACGTGCTTATTTTCTTACGGCTTGTGTTATGGTTCTCATGACGTAACTTTGCTAATGGTATTTTTCTCAGGAAGTGATGATTCTCATAGTGTGATGTTTGTCATGGCGTCATGTTTCTCATGGTGTTATGTTTCTCATAGCACAATGTTTCTCATCTTGTGATGTTACTCATTCCTCTTGTTCCTCTTTTTTTTGGTGCTATGCTTCTCTGGAAGTAATGTTTCTCATGACCTGATTTTCCTCATTGAAAGATACGTATTCCTCATGACATAGTGTTTCACATGACGTGATGTTCCTTGTGTCTGTCATGACATTATTTATGTCATTAAGTGACGTTTCTCATGACCCAATGTTCCTCATGACATATTTTCTCGTGGTATTACATTTCTCATGAGAAAGCGCTGTTTCTCGTGACATGATGCTTCTCATCAACTGATGTTTATTATGGTTTATCATGTTACTCTTGAAGCGATGCTCCTCATGACATTATGTTTCTCATGATGGTATGTTTCTCATAGCATGATGTTTATTTATGCCATCAGATTTCTCATGATGTACTTTGTGAAGTGATTTTCCTCATTAAGGGATATTCCTCAGATATGATGTTTCTCATGGTGTGATGTTCCTCGCGACATTATGTTTGTCATGGCATTATACTTATGTTTCTTGTGACGTGCTGTTCCTCATGACATTCTTTCTCATGGCATTAGATTTCTCATGACCTGATTTTCCTCATGGCATGATGTTTCTCATGATGTGATGTTCCATGTGACATTATGTTTATATGAAGTGATCTCATGATCTCCTGATAAGATTTATTATCATCAAATTTCTCATGAAGAACTGTTTCTCATGACCTGATTTTCCTCATGGCAAGATGTTTCTTATGGTGTTATGTTCCCTGTGACATTATGTTTGTAATGAAGTGATTTCATAACTGATGTTCGTCATGACATTTCTTGTGATGGCATCAGATTTCTCATGAAGAATTTTTGTCATGACCTCAGTTTCCTTGTTTATCACAACATGTTGTTTATCCTGACATGATGTTTACCATGACGTCATGTTTCTCATGAAGTGATTTTACTCATGTTCTTGTGATGTTTGTCATGCCGTGATTTTTATCACAATGTCATGTTCCTCTTGAAATGATGTTACTCACAACACTATGTTTCTCATGGCATCACATTTCCAATGAAATGTCTCTCATGACTTGACTTTCTGCATGGAGTGAAGAACAACATGATGTTTCTCATGATACAATGTTTGTCATGATGTGATGTTTGTCATATAGTGATGTTCGTTGTGAAGTGGTGTTCCTAAAAGCATAGGATTTCTCATGAAGAAATGTCTCTCATGACTTGACTTTCTTCATGAAGTGAGGTTACTCATGATGTGATGTTCCTCATGACATGATGTTTCTCATGATATGATGTTTCTCTTGGTGCATTTCTCATGACGTGATGTTCCTCATGGCATGATGAGGCATCCGTGCTGTCATGATGTCTGCTGTGTGTGTGTGTTCATTTTCACACAGAAACTGATTTATTTGCCAGGAAGTGCACTTGCAGTGGAGCAGAAAGGAGACGTGCACGTGCAGGGCCAATATGTGGGTGTGTGCGTGTATGATCATTGAAAGAAAAAAAACCTGTCACGCAGGTCCTCATTGCCGCCGAGTCTGAGTGCTGAGGTGTGAAGACGTGATGAGAATACAAACGTGCACAAACCTAAATAATGAATTCCCAGTGAGAGCGTGTACGGAGGTTCCATGTTGGCGTGCTAGCTTGAGCGAGATGACCAGAGTGAAAATGTAGCTTTGTCGTCTGGGGAGCGCACGCATGACTTCGTGTCGACTGTGCACACACACACGCACACACATGGAGACACACGCATGCGCTGACACAACAGTTAAAAACTCACACAGAGAAACACACAGACACCAGAAAATGTGTGCAGGTGCTGTGGTCTCTGACACATATACACACACACACACGTAAATGGACGCATACACACATGGACACACACATGATATGTAATCTCTGACTGACAATTTAATATTTAAGAAATTAAAAAGGCCTTCTTCTCTCCCAAAGCTAGCATGCTAACAGCTTGTGTTGTCTTACACACATGAAGATTTTAGACATATTTGACATGTGACATTCAAGCATGGTTGTGTGTGTTGTGTACTCGCGGCCCAACATAGCACACACTAACCATCTGTCAACCCAAGCACAGACCCAATGTAGTATCGACGCTGACCTGTGAGAGACAGCAGTGTGCCATGGCACACCAAAACTACCAGAAAAGAAAAAGAAGAAGAGTTAGGCTAAACTGTTAGCTTAGCTGTTACCTCTACTGCTGTTCAAGTGTATTGTGGTAAGGCTTTTAGGACATGAAATAAACATGTCAACCAGTTACAGGAAGTTCGTCCTCAGTGTTGAGCACAAAACAATGTGTGGTAATTGATGGATATGTTTAACTTGTACAATTCACCTTTGGTCAGAAGGGGGCGGTCAGTTTTATTTTCAACATGTTAGCTGTTTGGCATTAACCAGGTTAAATCAATAATGGCCTTTTACTTGTCAGCTGATCACTGATGCAAGCGTGTGAGTTTCTATTTGATTTGGTCCCAGGTCACATGATACTTTGAATGTCTGTCACGTCCACGTTTTTTTTTTCACGTTTATTCACGTTGTCTCTAGCGAGCATTCTCACCTTTGATATTTATCATTCAAAAGTGCACAGGAAGCACTTTGCTAGCACTTGAGTTGAATGTTTAATTCACATGCATCAGCATGAAGGCCAGGATGCACTGTAACAAAGCTATGCTAAGGCTACACTCAGCATTAGCAAAGACTCAATTTCTTGTACTTCCATCTTTCATTCATTCATTCACTTTCTACCGCTTTTCCTCACTAGGGTCGCGGGGGGTGCTGGAGCCTATCCCAGCTGTCTTTTGGGCGAGAGGCAGGGTACACCCTGGACTGGTCGCCAGCCAATCACAGGGCACATATAGACAAACAACCATTCACACTCACATTCATGCCTATGGACAATTGGAGTTGCCAATTAACCTAGCATGTTTTTGGAATGTGGGAGGAAACCAGAGTACCCGGAGAAAACCCACGCATGCACAGGGAGAACATGCAAACTCCACACAGATGGCTGAGGGTGGAATTGAACCCTGGTCTCCTAGCTGTGAGGTCTGCGCGCTAACCACTAGAACATCGTGCCGCCCCTACTTCCATCTTGATGTTTATTTTTATGCTATCTTTATGCTAACGTCATGCTATCTTTGTGCTAACTTTATGCTATTTTCATGCTTTACACAAACTTCATACTAACTTCACATTATTTTTATGTTAACTTTGCTAACTTTACATTAACGCAGTACTAAATGTACATTATCTTTATGCTAACTTTGTACAAACTATACTGTCTTCATCCTTACTTTATGTGATCATCATGCAAATTTTATGCAAATCTAAAGCTCGCTCTGCATTGCAAATTAATATTTGGCATCAAGAAAATGTTTTTTTATGATTTGGGCGTGCCCCTTACAAGTGGGCATGTTGATCATGTGACCATGGCATCAGGCAGGGCGGGGTCTCCCTTTTTTGTCAGAAAACCTCCAGCAGCGTGTCGCGCGCACAGCCCTCCCTCCCTTGCGCGCTACCCTAGTACACTCCACGCGCGTGCCATCTCCAGTTCAAAGTTTGTCCGCGTGTTCGATTCCCGCTCGGCAGCACGGGGCAGGAAGGAAGGAGAGAGGAAGCACGAAGGAAGGAGGAAGCAGGAAGGAAGGAAGAAGGTTCCGGCGGGACAGAGCCCGTCAAGGAGACGTGTTGGCGGGATGAGACGGCGTCGCGCGCTGACAGTTTGGCGCGCACACTGCGGACGTGCGAGGAGACTGCTGTAGCGGAATGTTGACGCGTTTTTCGAATGCTCTGTCTTTGTCTCATTGATCCCACTGGACCGGGACCCCGCCCGGATCAGCAGCTCGTGTGAAAGAAGGTTGGAGGCGCCGGTGGCGCCAGCCTGCTGCTCGTGAAGGAACGGACGGGACCGGACCGGGGAGCACGTCCGTGGTCCTCATTGGATTTTAAATGGAGACCCCCCTCCATCCTGGTAGACGGACACTATCGGACTGAGGACGCCCCCCTCTTAACCCCCCCACCTGCAGCCTCGTGCCTCCCGGGAATTGGGATAAAACTGGGATCAGGAAGCTGCTCATCGATGACGGTGAGATTGATTGACTGATTGGTGATTAGAAGGATGCGTGTGCGCGAGAAGCTCGTGCGCTGTGCCACTGATGATGTTCTTAGTTGGCGGGAAATGAATCATCGTTGTAATCTGATTAAACATGATCCCTGCGTGTGCACACAGTTGCGCGTGCGTGTGTCAAGCGATATGAGCTACCCCCCCAACCCCGCGTAGGAATGTGTGCGTGGATACTTGATCCAATGAGTGTGCGTGTGCGCAGGCTGGAGTGTGTGTTACTGCCTCATCAATTATACAGCAGAGGGGGCATGAGAAGCCGGGAGGGGGGAAGGGGGTGGAATGGTGAAGGTGGTGCTCTGGAGAGAGTGCACCGCCACAGCCAGCGTCACGTGTTCAGCACTATGGATAGCGACTCTGCTGCTTTTCCACTTCAAAGTTCTATGGAACATGCAGCTTCAACCCATGCCTCATGCTAGGAACACATAGCATTGAACACATCATGCTAAGAACAGGCAGCATTGAACACACCATGCTGAGAACACAAAGCGCTGAACATAGCATGCTAAGAACACAAAGCGTTGAATGTAGCATGCTAAGAGCATGCAGCATTGAACGCAGCATGCTAAGAACACAAAGCATTGAATGGAGCATGCTAAGAACACGCAGCATGCTAAGAATATGCAGCATTGAATGCATCATGCACTGAACATACAGCATTGAACACGTCATGCTAAGAACACACGGCTTTGAATGCATCATTCTAAGAACATGCAGCGTTGCACATGTCATGCTAAGAACACACGGCTTTGAATGCACCATGCTAAGAAAATGCACCATTGAACACATCATGCTAGGAACACAGCTTTGAGCTCGAGTTGACAGGTCAGGCTTTGAGCTTGATTCCTAGTGCTCTCGACTCTGATTGGATGTACTCAGACGGGTTAGAAACGCATCAGGCTAAGAACATGTAGCATTGAATGCATCATGCTAATGACTTACTAACTGTGGAGGGCGAGATTACGCTGTGAGTTTGTTAGCTAAGTAATCATTCTTTGGCTAACATTGAGTACACTCACTCAGGACACAGGAAGTGGATCACGTTAGTTCCTTTGAACCTTTTTTGCAGGCCATCACTGCAAGGTCAAAGGTTAAAAGCATTTCCAGTCCTATGTAGAAACATCTTTTTTTGAGGGGAGCAGCTAGCTACTAGGTCTTCTTATCTTGTTAGCCATGTTGTGACGTCTTTAATTAATCAGTGTGAGCGGATCACATGACCACATGACTGACTTTGATTGGCAGCTGCAGGGTCCCCTTGGTCGCCAGCAATACTTAGGGTGTCTAATAGCCGTTATATTGTCATGTGACCACTCTGGCGTGCTGAGATGTTAGTTTGTTGCTGCGGCCTCATAAGGCGTCATTACGTAACCCCCCCCCCAGGTCACAAAGATGTCCATGGCAATGTAGGCGGCGACAGGAAGTGTGCGCCCTAATCTCTTCTCTAGTCTGTCAGCTGTGTCTCCTCCATCTGTGCACTTTGCTGCCTCGCTGTGATTGGACGCCACGCTCACGCATACCGTCATGGAAGCAGTATGGTCATCTGACACCCTGATGATGGCGCGAGACCAGTTGTCCCGTATTTGTTCATGTTGTCTTGTTAATGTTCACCTTTGACCCTAGTGGGATGGACAGAAGTAATGAAAGGCCATCAAAATGTCGCCTCAGAAAGATATGTCCTCTCTTCTTCTTCACTTCCCCTCCCTGGCCCCGTCCCCGCCCTCTCTGGCTGGGCTGTGATTGGGCTCCGCCCCCTGCTGGCAGCACAGTGTGACAGCGGACACACAACTCTGAGAGAATCACACAAAATGGAAAAAGACGAGCGACACATAGAAGGCGGCCAATCAGGATGCTCGTCTTCATGTGAACACAGAGAGAGCAGCTGTCGGCGCACGTTTAAAAATACACACTCATGCTGTATGTGTGCGCGTGTATATGTATGTGTTTGTCAAATGCAATCAAACAATTGTAAAATGGCATTTGGTATGTGCACATAAGCACATACTTTCTCATCTCATATCTCATCATCTCAAGTCATCTCATATCGCTCATGTAGTCTCACACAATGTCATGTCGCCTCATGTCTCATCATCTCACATATCTTATGTCATCTCATGTCTCTTATGGAATATCACACATCAACATCATGTTGTCTCATGTTTCTCGTAATCCCAAGCCATCTCATGTCTCTCATGTCATCTCACATCTCATACACCATCTCATGTTTCTTATGCCATCTCATGTTTCTTATGTCATCTCGTGTCTCATGTAATCTCATGCCATCTCACATCTCTCATGTAATCTCACACTATAAAGGTGTCTCGTGTAATCTCACATCTCTCATGTTATCTCACACTATGTCATGTCATCTCATGTCCCACATTATGACACGTCATCTCACGGCTCATACCATCTCACGCCATCTCATGTCATCCCTCTCGTAATCCCATGCCATCTCATGTTTCTTATGCCATCTCTTGTCTCATGTAATCTCATGCCATCTCACATCGCTCATGTAATCTCACACTATAAAGGTGTCTCGTGTAATCTCACATCTCTCATGTTATCTCACACTATCTCATGTCATCTCCTGTCATCTCACGGCTCATACCATTTCACGCCATCTCATGTCATCCCTCTCGTAATCCCATGCCATCTCATGTCTCTCATGTCCTTGCACATCTCATACACAATCTCATGTTTCTTATGCCATCTCATGTTTCCTATGTTATCTCTTGTCTCATGTAATCTCATGCCATCTCACATCTCTCATGTAATCTCACACTATAAAGGTGTCTCGTGTAATCTCACATCTCTCATGTTATCTCACACTATCTCATGTCATCTCATGTCCCACATCATGCCACGTCATCTCACGGCTCATACCATCTCACGCCATCTCATGTCATCCCTCTCGTAATCTCATGCCATCTCATGTTTCTTATGTCATCTCTTGTCTCATGTAATCTCATGCCATCTCGCATCGCTCATGTAATCTCACACTATAAAGGTGTCTCGTGTAATCTCACATCTCTCATGTTATCTCACACTATCTCATGTCATCTCATGTCCCACATCATGCCACGTCATCTCACGGCTCATACCATCTCACACCATCTCATGTCACCCCTTTCGTAATCTCATGTCATCTCACATCTCATACACCATCTCACACCATCTCATGTTGTCTCATATCATCTCATGTCTCTTATGCCATCTCATGTTTCTAATGTAATGTTTCTCATGTAATCACATGCCATTGCACATCTCTCATGTAATCCCACACTATAATGGGGTCTCATGTCATCTCACCTCACATCTCTCATGTTATCTCACTATCTCATGTCATCGCATGTCCCTCATTATGTCACATCCTCTCACATCTTTCATCTTTCTCGCACAATCTGATGTCATCTCACATCTCTTGCACTACGTCAACTGACGCTACCTCGGGTCATCTCACGTCTCATGTCACATTCTCTCATGTAATCTCATTTCATGTAATCTCATTTCACCTCATTTCATGTTTCTTGTCATCTTGCGTCTCTCATGCCATGTCACATATCTTATTCCGTGTCATGTTGTCTCATGTCATTTCATGCAATCTCACGTCTTTTTTGCCATCTCGTATTTCTTATGTTACCTCATGTCTCTTATGAAATCTCACACCATCCAATGTTTTCATGTCATCTCACCTCTCATGTAATCTCACAGTATATGTCGTCTTACGTGTCTTATGTCTCTCATGCCAACTCAGTTCTCTTGTGTCATCTCACACAACCTCATGTTGTCTCATGTCTTCTTCGGTCCATCTCAAGTCATCTCACGTCAAAGCCGGCTCATTCCATCTCATGTTGTTTCATGTCATTTCATGCAATCTCATGTCTCTTATGCCATCTCATGTTTCTTATGTCATCTCATGTCTCATATGAAATCTGATATTTGTGTTCTCAAGTCATCTCACATCTCTCATGTCTTCTCACACCATATCTATTAATTTTTTTGTGATCTCATTTCGTGTCATCTCACGTCTCTTATACCATCTCAATCCATCTCATGCCATCTCTCGTCTTTTATGCCATCTCATGCCTCTGAAGCAATCTCACACTATCTAATGTTTTCATGTCATCTCACTTCTCATGTCATCTCACACTATATCACTATGTATCTTGTGTCATCTCATGTCTGTCATCTCTTGTCTCATGCCTTCTCATGTCACCTCATGAAGTGCTGCTGTTGTCTGATGTTGTCAAATGATTCAGCATTTTTAGGCCTGTGTCCTGTGAAAGGAAGCGTCCTACCTTGGATGGCGTCAGTGTCTGTGTGACGTTTAAAAAACTTAACAGCCACAATTGCTAGCAACACAACAAGGCCAGACAAGTGTTAAATTACTCAGCCTGTCCCGGCACTGTCCACTTAGACATGGTCATGGGGAAGTGTGGTCACATGACTTCATCAGCTGTCAATCACGTCCTCCCGCTCAGACATTATTCATGAGTCCCTGAAGGGTTCTGACAGAGGAGGAGGCCTGACCTTTGACCTGCCGCTAATCTGCCATCATCTCTTCAATCTGACGGCCTCAGGGCCAAAAACATCTCCTGGCCTGCTTCCTTCCTTCCTTCCTCTCTTCTTCCCTTCCACCATCTTGGCTGCGTCCTTTCCTTGTCCTTTGTCGCTACCCTCGCCTCCTATTTCCTCCATCAATTGCCTTCCCTTCCTCCCCTCCCCACTGTCATGACCCTGTCTTTGCTGCACCGTGACCCCCGGCATCACCTCGGGCTCACTCTGCCGTGTGCACCCCCCCTCACTCCCACCCCCTCGAAACAAGACACCATCATTCGTGCGTTTGTTGATCCTCTCAAATAATCCCTCGTGCACGATGAAGAGCGGCTTTTTCTAGAAATCATCAGATTGGAGGGCAAGGCCAACGTCGGCCGACCTCATTAAAACAACCTTTAAACCGCACGCTGCTGCGGGGAGCGCTACACATCTTCAGTGGTGGCACCAAATCCAAAAGATGTTGCCGTTTGTTTGTTTTTTTTTTATATTACCTTTGGGAACCTTCCATTATAGTAGCATTGGGCTGTTAGCATTAGCAGGGTGTGATTGATGAAGACTTGAAAACACTAAACTTTATTTGAAATAATTGTAATTACTGATAAAACAGCCTCGCTAACACGTCAGCTTCTTGGCTAAATGCTCCTCTCACAGTAGACAGGCGGAGGTCATAACGCGTGTGTGTGGGTATTTAAAAGCGCTTAATGTGGCGACGTGATGTTTTATTCAGGCAGGAAGTGAGCAGCCTGCGCTGCTTGTTTGTGGATTAGAAAAGCCTCGTTAAGCGTATTAACGAGTCCGCAGGGTCTAATTCACTTTCAGTTCCAATATGTGGAAAAGAGACTCTTTTCATGGCGGTGCAGGACCGGTGTTTATGCGGCATTCCCCATGCTTTCTGTGCTTGTCACGTGGCGGAATAATTAATATGAATATTCATGAGCAGCTTCTGATCGTCAATTAAACATCAAGCAGGTTTATTGATTACAACATTAATAATTAATTGTCCCGCAATTAGTAAAAATGCCAAATGAGTGCCTCTCAGAGGCTTTGCAGCTCCTTCCCTCCCAACACTCCACTCAACTCATTGCTGGCGTTGCCATGGTGATTGGACTAAACAACCTTCCCCCCCAACCCGTGTACTTCCGGATTGGCCCGCCTCTGTTGACAGTCAAGATGCTCTGTGAAAGAAGAGGAAGTGAAGGCTGTAATAAGTGCTCCCCCCCTCCAGGAAAACACACACAAACAAGATTCTCAACATCCTTCATCCTCACTCCCTGTGTGTGTGTGTGTGTGTGTGTGTGTTTGTTTGGACCCCCCATGGCGCTTCAAGAAGTGCGTGTGATGTGGCTCACGGCAGCAACGGCGATGGCAACGTGACCTTGTTATCTCGGCAGGTGATTGATGATCTTTACGAGTTTATCTAACGACTTTTTAAACAGCCCTTCATGCTCTCAGTCGCCCCATTGACTCCCACACGCGCGTTTATTCACACACACACATCTCGCCAAGTCGTCCAGGAAGCAGAGTGGGAGGAGCTTCCTGCTTGTAATGCAGGCCGATAGCTCTTGCCTCTCACTGGCTATTTTGCCAGTGAAGGGCGTGGCCACGAAGCGTCCTACCGCTTGAGTCAATATTTGCATATGAAGCGGCGCCGCGGGCTTGTAGACTTTTCACGTGCACGCACGGCAAACACGGGCCGAGCTTGAGGCACGCGTTACACACGTACAATACTGTACTGTCGGTGTCCTGTCTGACCATTCCTAATGTTTTGGTCTTCCCTTGGAGCGAAATAAGGCGACCGTCAACCCCCCCCCCCAACCTGAAACACACATGAATTATTGAGGTCAGTTTTCTATTAGAGGAGCAGCTGACTAATCCATGTTTTAGTGGGAGAAGAAAATAATCCGCCTTTGTCTGTTTATGTCCTTCTAATGCGTGTGTGTGTGTTCTTTGTTTGCTGTGTGCGTATCTGTGTACATGGAGTACGTGTGGCTCAAATCCTTCTCTCCCAAATGAAAATGTGAATAATAATAATAATAATGCCCTAGCAAGGAGCGTCCAATCAGGCATCCACTTCCTGTTTGTGAAGCAAATGTGGAGGCCGGTCCTTGAAAGGCTGACCAAAGGTGTTGTGAGGCGGGGCTATGAGTCAGGAGTGTGGGTCCCCTCTGCTGCCGGTCATGTTCCGTCACTTCCTGTTTGGCTGTGATGTTGCGTGGTTTGCTCCTCTCCAGATGTTCCTGCTATCAAACATCTGCCCAGGTGCCGCTCCACTGCACGGCGGGAACATCTGCACGCGCCGGCCAAGTGGAAGTCACGCGCTGACATATGCACGCTCGCAGCTGCCAGCAGGAAGCGCCACTCACGGCACCTCGGCTCTACGCCAGCAAACAGATAGCGAGCCACTTAGCGGCTAGCCGACACTTTGCGGCACCCCCTGACTTACGGGGTCAGTGGTCTCACTGCTTCCTGTTAGACATCGCTAGTCACATACACCAGCCCTCTCGCAGAGAAGAGACGTGTGGTCATGTGACCCTGGACACACTCACGGTGTCTTCTTGTGGTCACCATGACAGGAGGGAGCAAGTATACATTATTGATAAGAAAGACTCATGCAGTATGCATCACCACACACACACACACACACAGCCATGTGACATGTTCACTTTCTCGTGCCTGTGGGGGTGTCTGTGATACGTTTGTGGCATCACTGCTTCTTACTTGGCACGACACCATTGCCAGTAACATTTGAACATTCTCAGCTGTCTTACAAGCGTCAAAAGAAGTTGAGCGGCGTAGTTAAATGAGCTGACAAAACACCTGGCAGGAACAGCTTCCATTGTTGAAGTAATTGATCGTCAACACCTGTATGGTTATCACCACACTGCTACCCTGCTGTGTTGGCAGAAATGAGGCAAAATCTTGACTTCCCTTTGGAAGTACTATGTATACTCCACATATATATTTATGTGGACTTGTGCACTAAAATAGACTTATGTGCATTTACATGGACTTATGTGGATGTCATGGGGCTCTAATTTTGTAGACCAGGGCAGGACAGGTGTACCATCCCTCCGTCCCTCCCACCGGCGCAAGTGGCAAAGTGAGAGAGGGTTTTACACAGCCGAGTGTAATCTTAAAAAAATCAAATGAACGGCTCTCATTGCCTTTAAATGCGCCGGACTGGACTGCGCATCAGAGGCCACATGTGCATCATGCACCATGTAAGCCTCCTCGTGGGACACGTCATCTGTTCCTGACAGTTCCATTCAGCACAGCGTCAGCCATATACTAGTATTTAGGGGGACGTAGAGCCAGCCCCGGTTGGCATCAGCCGTCAGCTGTCAGGTTGACTTTCCGTTAGGTGTGACGTTGTTGATCTGACATCAGACGTAATGGGACAATTAATACAATGGTTCAGAGAGCATGTACCAGCTGGGATAGGCTCCAGCATACCTTTGCGACCCTAGTGAGGATAAGCAGCATAGAAAATGGATGGATGGATGGTTCAAACAGTTACATTAAATAGTGGTTGCTGGTTGTATTTAAATGTGCCTGACACTGTGAAAAACATGCCTGTGAGGTTTTGGTGACGTGCACTGTGCGCCTTTCAGCCAATTTACCACTGCATAGGGTGCGCTTCGCCTGCGCCAAGAATAAACCAGGTCTGAGCTGGTGAGCGTTTCAGCGCACCTTTGTCACAAAATTGTCACTGTGCCAAGCTCAAAATGTGGATACCTCCCCTGATGTGCGCCACTCCCATCTCGGCGCAATCCAGTCTATCAAATTGGCTGTGCACAGTGGTGCGCTGAACCAAATTACCACCCTGCGCCACTTTGTGCTGCGCCACGATATTAGAGCCCATGGACTCATGTACCAATATATGCAGTCATATCACCTTATCTGCATCTATGTGCACTTACAGTACATTGACTTATATGGACTCATGTATACTTAGATGAATTTATGTGGACTCGAGCACTTATGTAGACTTACAGTATGTGCACTTATATGGTCTCATAAAGCAATGAATTATCTTCAATATTTCAAGTTAATGAACATAATAAGGTTCATGTTTTTCACCTATGAAGTGTATAGGGGGTACATGGCTTCAGGTCAAATGTCTGAAGGGGTACATGATATGCACCTACTGTATGTGCATTCACATCAACTTATTATATGGACTGATGTGCACTTGCATGGATTTACTGTATGTGGACTCATGAACATATTTGGTCAAATATGGAATTATGTACACCTTTATGAATTTGTGGGCTTGGTCTGATGTGCACCCATGTGGACGTATGTGCACTTATGGGCTCATGTACACTTATATGGTCTTATGTGCACTTATAAGAAATTATCTGGACTTTTATGGAACGTGCACTTATATAGATTTATGTGCACTCATATGGACTTATGTGGACACACGTGCACTTATGTGGACCTACTTAAATGCACCTATGTGAACTTACAAAGTTATGTATACCCGTGCATTTAGATAGACTTGTGCACTTATATGGACGTATGTGGACATTTTAACGATCAAGAGACTCACTGGTACGATGAACTATTCTTAACTGCAGCGGGGAACCAGATGGGTTATTTAATAAAATATGAACTTTAATACGCTCAATAAGCTGCACAGCAACAATCTGGAAGTCTTTTGCCAGGATACATAACTTTGGTATCGGCCTGCAGTCATCAAGATTGGCTGAGTCTGCCCCACCCCATACTCACCCCCCTACCCTTTCCGCAAAGGAAGACCATAAGCAGATTTCCAGCCATAGCGGGGATAACATTGTTTGAAAGACTCAGGTTCAAAAGATATGTCAAGAGGTTCAGATCTGAAATCTTTTTGATGATTTAAGAAAAAAAGGATCAAGATTGTCTGGACTGGCAGATTTGTCTGTTTCTAACTGCTTAAGGGCTCTGGAGACCTCTTATGGTCTGAAAACAGAGGAGGAAGTCATGCAAGGTCATGAACGAGGCAGATTTCGATTAATTCTACAGTATTTTGGGAGTTGGGATGCAGTCTCTTAAAATGAACAGCCTGATGAAACAAAATGTTCACTGAAGCAATGTAGGATTCCTGTTTCAGACTCATGTGGACTCATGTGGACTTGTACAGAGTTATGTGGCGTGATGAGGGGGGACAGTCCTGCTGGTGCTTTTGGTTTGTAGAGGACATGGGCAGAACAGAACTACGGGTTCCTTTGTTGTCTTTGTCCCAACAGAATCTCACACATGGGCGTCTCTTCATGTCCATCCCCTTACGTCAGGGGTCTCGAACACGCGGCCCGTGGGTCAAATGTGGCCCGCAGGACACTAGTTTGAGGCCCCCGCCTTGATATGGATGCTGTATGGTATCATGTACCCAGAAAAAATTATTACGTTTGATTAATGTTCATGTTAAAGGTTAAATAACTGTTAATAGTTATCCTCCCTATCCGTGTGGAAGTGGTAAGTTTTTGGCTATTTAAGTTTAAAGGAAATAATTTGAAGGCTACCGTTTAGGTCGCTAGCTCTCTAGTTTGCGAGTTAGCATGTGTCTCAAGACCCTGCAGTTGCGCAATATGTTGTAAATAAAAAGAGTATAAATGTGACTATAGTCGTGTTTTGTCATGTCTACAGGGCTCTAATAATGCTTTGTTAAATTTAATCTGAAAAAAACAATTTGTCTACCCACTAACTAGATTTGGTTTCTTAAGTTTTTATTATTTGCCGTTTTATTATTATTATTATATTTGTTTATTTATTTTTTATCTTATTTTTTGTAGAAAAATAAAAAGTAAGATATTTGACAACAGTGGAATGTTTTATCAGAGCTCTTCTTGTAGAAAAGCAAAGTTTATTCATTTTTCTGTTTTTTTTTTTTTTGAAAACCTGATGCGGCCCAGTCTCACCCAGACCCTAGCTCCAGTGGCCCCCAGGTAAATTGAGTTTGAGACCCCTGCCTTACGTTGTCCCCCAATGGAAACACCGTCACATTATTTGCTAAAAGTAATAGAGTTACGACAATACGAGCACACACACATCCACTCGGAGGCGTCCTGTGACTTGGTGTGAGCATTGGTGACTTGTTGCTTGGGGTCAGAACCTCAGCTGGGATCGTTCTGCTTCATGCACACATCCAGGAGTGCTCGTGACGACTCTCAGGCAAGCGCTGTTGTGTTGTTGTGTTGTCACCGTTCGGAGCCCACAAGCACAAAGGGAGTGAGCCGTGAAATAAAAAGAGTCTTTAATGACGCATTCAGAGATTGTCCAAAGCACAGACAGGCACACGCAAAGAATCGGGCAATAAAAGCGACACTAACAAAAAGCACCGTGGACAAAAACGTAAGCAAAAGAAATACAGTGCGGTTAAAAGGAAGTGCATCGTTAGCGGCTTCAGCTTCAAACTTTACTGCGTTGGAAAGTAACTAAGTACTATAAACCTTAAAAAACCTCTCGATGGAGGAGTCCAATATACTAACTAGCACACAAGGCAGTGTAATGGCTTTCGCTTCTCTTTTGCATTTCTTCCTGCTTCTTTGTGCCGCGTCCCTCTCAGAAGGTTTTCAAATTTAAGAATGACAGCAATATATTTGGTTATAAAGCTGGAATCTACATGGACCAGGAAGATGGACAGAGACCCCAGGATGAAAGCACACACATTTCAATTCAGACTTAAGCTTGTGTGTCTAGGAAGTAAAAGTTGAGACTGGCTCAAACTGGTTCTAATTCTGCTGTCAGCAGTTAGTTTCCATGGCTTATAACTGTGCGTGTTGTGTCACTCTAGTTGTGCTGGAAGCTCTCGGATGAGACCAGAGGTATCCAAAGTGCGGCATGGGGTCCATTTGCTGCCCCCTGCTGTTTTTTCGTTGGCCCGCAGCACACTCTAAAAATATAATTTAATTTAGAACAGCAGCAGCAAAAAGGGGAAAATCTACTATAATTTCACAAGAATAAAGTCAAACTATTAAGAGGAAAAGGTTTATGAGAATACCGACAAAATATTGTGAGGAAAAGTTGTTAATATGAAAGAAAAAGGATAATCAAACAAAACACAATAAAGTTAGGCAGTGGAAAATGTTATAATATTATTGGAATAAGGTCAAAATGCTATGGGAATAAGGTATATACCAGAAGAGAGTTGAAATAGTTGGAAAATAAAAAAAAAATTTAAAAAATAAATAAACAGTAGAAATGGAAAAAGCAGTTGTTATTTTGTGACAGTCAAGTACAAATTTTAAAAGAAATATTTAAATCAAAAAAAGTCAAAGTTTTACGTAAATATGAGGGTAATATTAGGAAAAATAATGCTCTTTGTAGCATTCAGGTGAAATATGAAAGTTGTAATGTGAAACAAAAAACAAAATGGGAAAAATTTGCTGTAATTTAGCTGTAATTTATTTTTAATAAAGTCAGAATTTTAATATAATTTTGAATAAATTTTAAAATAAAATTTCAATATATTATAATGACAAAAAAGTCTAAATTTTTGGAGAATAAAATTGTAATATATGAGGAAAAACAATGCCATAGAGTGGCATAAAGTTGAAATTTCTCTCAAAGTCATAATATTATGAGAAACAAATGAAACAAAATAAAGTTGGAGAATTGGAAATATTAAAAACACAAAAAGGGGAAAAATACAACCTCTGGGCACTCGTGTGTTAGAGTATAAATGCACTGAGCTAATAGGCTAAATCTCAAGGTGGCGGGCAAGTAGTTAGCAAGCAGGCCACACAACTTGGACACCCAAACTCGATTCCACCCTTGGGTATGGGCATGCGTGGGTTTTCTTCGAGTACTCCGGTTTCCTCTCACACGGTTTCCAAAAACATGCTAGGTTAATTGGCGACTCCAAATTGTCCATAGGTATGAATGTGAGTGTGAATGGTTGTTTGTCTATATGTGCCCTGTGATTGGCTGGCGACCAGTCCAGGGTGTACCCTGCCTCTTGCCCGAAGACAGCTGGGATAGGTTGCAGCACACCCGCGACCCTCGTGAGGATAAGCGGTGGAAAATGAATGAATGAATGAATAACAACACTTCATTTGAAATCCGAAGAGAAGAGGAAATACAGCACAGGAAGCTATGCAGTTTGTTTGGAGGGGGAGGAGCTTTAGCCAGGAGGCTTCCCCAGCCATGCCTCTTGTTGTCATCAACTGACACAGCGATGCATCGCAAAGGAGAAACAAACGAGCACGCACACAATAAATGTCAAAAGCTAAGCCTGGTCATTATTTAGAGCCCGCGCACGCTTTATCATGTCGGCTAACCTTTGCTTAGCGGACAGGCGGCTCATTAAAGTGACTTATGTCAGCGTTTCATTAAGGATGTCAAGCCGCTCCATTAGCACACTCGTTAGATGATGAAAGGGCGCGTTTAGCTCTGAAGCATAATCTCGCTTCCCGTCAAGACCGTGGCCACGCCCCCTGGCGCATCTACCCTGGGATCAGTTAGGGACTCTGCCAGGTTTGCTTGGTTGTACCCGCAGGCCTTGAAGGCAACACTGTTAAAAGCAAAGTTATTAAGCCGAAGCTCACTCATGCCTCCACTAAAACGAAAACAAATGTTTCACAAGCGGGCGCTGACTCAGCGACTTTGGACATCAAGTCTGCTGACTCGCTGCTGCTTCAGCTCAAATGACAAATCATTAGCAGCGGCCAATTAGCCTAGCGGGGCGCTGTGGAAACCTCCGGAATGTTTCGTCTTCATTTGTAATTAGGAGCCATTCTACGTTGTTTATATAACAGAACATTCCGGCTCCCCCAAACTGGTGGCCATCTTTGTTGTGGCGTCGGTCGCGGTCACGTTGGTGCATTCGTGAGAAGAAACGACATGATCGTTACCACTCCAGATGGCGCTGTAGACCGATGATTAGCGTGAGACCATCCGCTTGGATTCTTCAAGCAGATAAGAACGGGGGAACGTCCCCAGCCTCATTGTCATTTTGCGTGGCGTCTGGAGGCAGCGCAGGTGTCGCTAAGCTGCTTCTCATCGCGCAAACAAGCCATAAGACGCCGCTCGCATTCGTTCCCCCGTGAGCGGAGAGGCCTCGGATTAACTGGATCACTCGGCTGCCAGCAGCCAGCAACCTTATTTACACTTCCGACTGTATTCCCGCTTCCAGTCGCTTCCAACAAAAACTTCATAATTCATCTCGCCACATCTTAAGCCAACTTTATTTGTACAGCACTTTCCAAACAGCAAGCACTGACCAAAGAGTCAAATGGGCAACAAGTGAAAGATAAAACGCACATATGAACTCACATAAAAACAATCAAATCCAAATAATATCAAAATAGTGAAATTATATGGATGTCTCCTACTGGTTGAAAGGTCAGTGGACTTTGACCATCACATGACCCATGACCTTCTGGTCTTGCCTCGCAATCTGGTCTTGTCTGGTTATATGTACTCTGGTCTAGTATAGTACAATCATGTCCAGTCTAGGCTGGTCTAGTCTAGTTTGGTCGCATCTGATGTAATCAGGTAGGTCTGAATTGGTCTAGTCTAGTCTATTCTAGGCTGATCTGGTCTGGTCGTTCTGTTCTTGTCTGAACTGGTGCAATCTGGTCTGGTCTTGTCCGGTCATGTGTAGTAATGTCCGGTGTGGTCTAGTCTAGTCCCGTCTGGTATCGTGCAGTCTAGTTTAGTCTAGTCTGGTCAAGTCTGATGTAGTCCAGGTAGGTCTGGTCGGGTCGTGTTTTGTCTTGCCTGTTCTAGTCCAATCTAGTCTAGTCCAGTTTAGTTTTGTCTATTACAGGCTGATCTGGTCTGGTCGTGATTTATCTAGTCTGGTCTGGGCTTATCTGGTCCAGGCTAGTCTTGTCTTGACTAGTCTGGCCTAGTATAGTACAGTCTCATCTAGACTATTATAGGCTGGTCTGGTCTAGCCTAGTCTTGTCTCATCTAGTCCGGCCTATTATAGTGCAGTCTCGTCAAGTTTAGTTTTTTCTTTGTTTATTCTGATCTATGCTGGTCATGCCTCAGCTAGTCTTTAGTCTTGTCTAGGTCTATCTGGTCTGTTCTAGTTTAGCTCCGGCTGATCTGGTCTGGTTATGTCTTGTTTAGGATGATGTAGTTATGTCTAGCCTATTTTGGCTTAATCTGGTCTGGTCAACTCTAGTCTGGTCTAGCATGGTGCAATCGGGTTGAATTTAGTTTTGTCTAGTCCATTGCAGTCCAGTCTATTTTGGTCTGGTCTGGTCATATCTTATCTAGTCTAGTCATCTCTGGTGTAGGCTGCCGTAATCCAGTGGCTGATCTGCTCTGGTCTAGTCATGCCTTGTCTAGTCTGGTCTGGTGTAGGCATGTCCAAGCTCATCCGGTCTAGTGTGTCTGGTCCGCTCTGTTTGACTGGACACGGCCTTGTTGTTAGAGGTTGCTAAGAGACGTAGGTCATCTTTATCTTCAGAGACATCTCATTCGTTGCCTCGTAAAAACAAACGCTCCCGTCCCGGCTGTTTTATTTAAGGAGAACATTCCGGAGCAGGAAAGGGTCCAATGAGATATTAAAACAATCCATCACGTCAACGTGCACGCCCCAGCTGCTCCTCCCCGGCTCCTGAGCGCACGTCACCGTGCACGGTCCATCACAGAACATTCTCCACGGCGCATTAGCGCCCACGCTCCTGCCAGCGTCTTCCCACCAATAAGAAAATCAGTCGTTTGTTCCCTCCCGCTGAGCGATGGAGGCCGCCGCCGCCGCACGCTCATCTCTGTCCCTTCGCCGCACGCTGCCATCCGTCTCAACTCCTCCATTATAGAGGGCCCTCCAAGCGACTCAGAACACCACAAATCACCTCGGACGGCGGCTTTCTTCAGCCACAGTAGGGAGGGGCCTTTGGCTATGGTGGAGCAACAATGACCAACTCCTCCATGAGCTCCTCAACGGGCACACACACAGAGACACACACACCAGCTTCATCCACATAAAGCATGCCCATATGGTCACTATGCCTCGTTGTTTCCGTGAAAACGAGCACTGGAGGTCAACTGTGTGTAAGCATACACACACACACACACACACACACACCATAGTACACATAGGAGCCTGTGGTTGCTATTTAGAAAGACAAGTAGGTAGTTCATAAGCTTGTGGTTGCTCTTGACAAGGACTGACATCTACCTAGTCCATTAACTTGTGGTTGCACAACACAGTACACAGAAGCCTGTGGTGGCTATTTAGAAAGGCTAGCCGCTAGTCCATTAGCTCGTGGTTGCTGTTTAAAAACACTAGCAGCTAGCTCCATTGGCCTGTGGTTGCTGTTTAAAAAGACTAGCAGCTAGCTCCACATTGGTCTGTGGTTGATGTTTACAAAGATTAGCAGCTAGCTCCATTGGCCTGTGGTTGCTGTTTAAAAGGAATAGCAACACGTGGTTGCGTTTAGAAAGGCGAGCAGCAAGCTCCATTAGCCTGTGTTTGCGATTGGAGTTAGTCCATTAGCTTGTGGTTGGTGTTTAGAAAGGCTAGCAGCTAGCTCTGTTCGCATGTTGCCTTAATGTTTTAACAAGATGACAAAATGGTTCTAACAAGATATCCTAGCTAAAACGTAATGAATGAATGATGTGTCGCAACTTGGTGTCAACAGTGCTGCATTTTGTTTCCATTAAAAAAAAAGGTGTCGTACTGCGCAGGTAGAGCATATGACCGCATGTCTTTTTCTCCTGCAGGCTACTGATGGACAGCTGGACGAGCCAATGAGGGCCTTCCGTCAATTGTAGCCCCGCCCACACGGGTTGCTTGCTCTCCCGTGAAAGAGGACTGCCCTCCCTCGGTACTGATGTACGTTCATTCCTTATCTGTGTGTGTGTGTGTGTGCACGTGCGTGTGTGTGTGCAGTGTAGCGTTGCCAGGCAAAACCCTCCAGTGTGTCCACAGTCAGAACTAGCAGAGGAAAGAGCCCACTGAATGAATGAACTGAGTGATGAAGATGATGTGAGGAAGCGGTTGTGGTTCTGTTTTGCTAATGTTAGCATGCTAATACTCAGTACTTCGCTGAGTCACATGGCCTCAGTGAGTCATGTGTCAGCCTAGTCTGAGTGGTGGCACCCCCGTTGGTGTGGAGGTGTCAAACATCACCGCTTAGCGCTAGCGTCTGCTAGGTCCTGTGTGTGTTACTCGTGTTTGCTAGCATGTAGTGTGCACTTGAACATATTTTCCAGTCAAACCAGTATACCAAGTCATTTAAAAACAAATGTGACAACTCAGTCTGTGTGGGTTTTTGTTTGACAGCAGCGGCATCATCATCATGGAGCCGTCATCGCCACTCCTCCCCCTGGTCTTTGCAGTGGCATCCTGGCTCCTCCCTCTGTGCTCGGCATCCATGTTGTGTCCCAAACGCTGCACGTGTCAGAACCTGCTGCCCTCCTACACGGTGCTGTGCGCCAAGACTGGCTTGCTCTTCGTCCCTCCAAACATCGACCGCCAGACAGCCGAGCTGCGTCTCATGGACAACTTCATCACCACACTGAGACACCGCGACTTCGCCAACATGTCCAGCCTGGTGGGTCACTTCCTGCTCACGTCATCATGTGACTCTTCCAAATAAGCAGCGAGCTAAATTAGCATCTCATCTCAATCTACTCCATAGATCCATCTGACGCTGAGCAGGAACACCATCAGTCAGATCAGGCCTTTCACCTTTGCCGACCTCCAGGACCTCCACGCCCTCCACCTGGACTCCAACCGCCTGACCACGCTGGACGACGCTCACTTCCAGGGCCTGGTCAACCTGAGGCACCTGATCCTGGCCAACAACCAACTCCACAGCATCTCCCATGGAGCATTCCAGGTGTCTCTTCTCGCTCACGAGACTCTGACTTCATGACCATGTGGTACTGACTTTGTCCCCTTTTCTTGTTTGACCCTTTCAGGACTTCCTGGAGACCCTAGAGGACTTGGACCTTAGCTACAACAACTTGGCGGAGGTTCCATGGGAGACCATCTCCCTGCTAGTCAGCGTCAACACGCTCAGTCTGGACCACAACTTGATTGAGAGCGTTCCCGAGGGAATCTTCTCCAACTTGCACAAGCTGGCCAGGTGCTCAAACAGGAATGTCGGCGGTCCTCATCCAGGCGTCCACTTGATCCGCTAACGTGTCTTTCATGTTCACGATGTCCAGACTGGACATGACGTCCAACAAGCTGAAGAAGATTCCACCCGACCCACTCTTCCTGCGCATTCCCGTCTACGCCAAGATGAAGGGCTCGCCGCTCAGCGCGCTGGTGCTGAGCTTTGGCGGGAATCCGCTGCACTGTAACTGCGAGCTAGTGTGGCTGCGCCGACTGACACGAGAGGACGACTTAGAGACATGCGCCTCGCCCAAAGACCTCGCCGGGAAATACTTCTGGACCATCCGAGAGGTTTGTCAGCTGACAATAAATTGTTGTGATCACTTTTCATCCATGGCAGCTAACCACAATGTCTTGGGAGAAAGCTCCTCCCCCCCAGCATTCTGAATATACATTAGCGTCCTCACTCTTATGTCCCTCCCCCACCACCACAGGAGGAGTTTGTGTGCGAACCACCGATGATCACTCGCCACACGTCAAAGATGTTTGTGATGGAAGGTCAGGAGGTCAGCCTGCGCTGTAAGTCCATCGGAGACCCGGAACCTTCCACGCACTGGGTCAGCCCTGACGGGAAGTTGATGGGCAACACTTCCAGAACCATCTGCTACGAGAACGGCTCTCTGGACATCCTCAAGGCATCCGTCAAGGTTGTCTGCTACCTAGGTGACCTTGCTCGACGACGCCCACTGACTAACACGTTGTCGTTTGAACTTTTGCAGGATTCCGGAAAGTTTACCTGCATTGCGTCCAACGCCGCCGGCGAGGCCACGGCGCCAGTGGAGTTAGTGGTCAACCCGTCACCGCACTTTGACTCCAAACTGGAGGCCGACCCCGGGCCGTCGGATGTACCCACATCCATCAAGTCCAATATCAGCGGCGGACAGGCGCGCTCCGACCAGCAGAGGGTCAGCGTCTCTGACCTCACATCCAGCACCGCCCTCATCAGGTGGCCTCCACAGAACCACATTCCAGGCGTGCGCACGTACCAGATCCAATACAACAGCTCGACCGACGATATCCTCATCTACAGGTGAGACGCTGCCGCAAAGCATTCTGGGTAGTCATTCCCATGTCTCACACATACACACGCATGGAAAATCAGCAAATTGGCACAGTGGACCCCAGGCTGCTGTTCAATGCCTTTGTGACACCGGACTTAAACTTAGGCTCCTCCTCCTCCAGGATGATCCCAGCCAATCACAAATACTTCTTGCTCAGCGACCTGGCGTCCTCTCGTGACTACGAGCTGTGCGTTCTGGCTGTTTACGACGACGGAGTCACGGCGTTGACGGGAACCAGACTGGTGGGCTGTGTCGCCTTCGCCACCGAGCCCGAATACGGCCGCTGTCACTCCATTCGCGACCAGGTGGGTGGCGCCACCAAGCACGCTGCATTAGGAGGTGGGCCTCTGTGTTCACGGTGTCTTCCTTCTAAGTTCCTGGGCGGCACAATGATCATCATCATCGGCGGCATCATTGTGGCGTCTGTCCTCGTCTTCATCTTCATCCTCCTGATGAAGTACAAGCTACACAGTAACCACTACAAGCACAAGAACGCCGCTCGCCACGCCAATGTCTGCTCCCAGACCAACGGAGGAGGAGGCGGAGCCAGCGTCCTGGCTGTCCACCCGGTCTCCTCCACTGCGGGCCAAGGTGACAAAAGGGCGCGTGGCTGCTGCGTTGCTACGTTTTTCCTCCATCTTCTAATGTGCCTGCCACCATCTTGTCATCAGGTGCTAAAAAATGCAGCCAGTCAGTGGCGGCGACGGACGGGCCGGCCGCTTCCCGCCGAGGGACGACTGTTGTGGATTTAGATCCCGCCCACGACGACGATGCCGTGTCGCAATAACGCACAACTAACTGTCAATCAAGCCCACAAACCAATACTCCACCTCCCCTCCCCCCATTTTTGATTTGCTGCTGGCGCCGGGAGCCGAGCTGGGCGGGGCGGCGAGGAGCGGCCCCTCATTGGTGAGTTGACCAGTGTGAACATAAACCTGAAATACTAGTGGATATTTACATATGAATGACTTTTTGAGGTTGCGCGTGATCATACATCAGCAACTACCTGACTGTCAATCATTTTACAAATAAAGCCATCAAGAGGTTTCTATATTCAAATATTTTTGCCTATATTTAGTATTTACATCTCACAATGGAGCAACATTTCCCCCTGCTGGTGTGATGGATAAACTACACCACCCCTCAAACACACACACACACAAATCCTTGCATCCAGTTGAGACCGCTGACATTGAAGCTGTCACGTGACCTGATGCAGCAGCCTCACAATGCCACCTGCTGGCTGCGCAGTGCCTTGCATCTTTTTACATCTCATCTCTTGTCTCAAATGTGCATGCTAAGTGTCTCACCAATGAAATGCGTCCTCACTTCCACGTGTACTTTGACAGAGGTGTGGACCTGCGACGATAGTCTCTCATGCTTTCTCATTTACCAACAGAAATCACAGATAGATCACATTCATTAACTTTCCCCTGCCTTCTAACAAAAAAGGTGGCATGTGTTGTGTAAACCAATGGCCTCTTACTAGCCTGGGATAGCCATAGCAGCTGAAATGTACACCAGACATGGGCTTGAGAGCTCGTCAAATTTATTTCTCAAGACAGTGCACCAGCATTTCCCCTGGCACACACAACAGGCCTCACCCAGCCCCCTTTTACCTGTGAAGGGCCAACCACAGTTCCCAATGAGAGGGTGAGGCAATACATCCAAAAGGTACCCTATTTACATTCATAACACCCTTCTTTTATATTACAAGTCTTTCAAGAGTCCACTCAAGTACACCTAACAATTTAGATTCCCGAACTACCACCCAGTCAACCCCCCCCCCCTCCTCCAGATGGCACTTAGGAGAGTCCAATTAAGGTGATCAGCCTCTGGCCTGCACTCCCATGGACGCGCCTCCATGTTTGTGCCCTGACCAATCACCTCAAAAAAAAGGAGAAACTGGTGAGAAATTACGAACAAAACAAATGACTTCTAAATGAAAAACTAACTTACTAAAGTGGCAATTAAACAATTTAAATGGAAACCAAATATAATCAAAGTATTAACCAGAATATATGTCAATAACAAAAGCCAACTATATACACAAAGAAACATGACAGTGTAGATGGGGCATACACCTGATCAGTGAGGGAGGATTGGCAGCTCCCTCACATGTTGGCACTTGGAACCTTTACGACAATGAAGCTTGGGTTTACTTTAGAGTAGTCTGTATACCGGTACCTTGGTTTTTGAATACGTTCCAAAAGGTCAGACAAAAGCTGAAATGTATGAAAACCAACACAATTACTGCATGTCCGTATCATCGTATATTGTATTTGTTTCCTCAAGTGAAGGCTCAGATATCATTTTGTCTTTTCCTCACCAGAATACAAGTGTATTTTGCACCTTTTTTGTGACATGTGGGTTTCTCATTATTTTTTTTTTTAATGTTTATTCACTTATTTATTCTTTAACAAATGTTCCTATTATATTACACAGAGTGAAAAACATAACTATTCATTGACACTTTCACTTTCTCACTCAATTTTATCACAACATTGAAACACAGATGCCTGTGTTTAAAAACTTTAATGCGCAATTAAAGCATATTTTGTTACACTTGTTGAAATGCTGTGCCTTTTGGAGTTCCGGTTACAAAGAACATTGAAAACATTGATAATGAATGAAATCATTAATCACAAAATCACAAATTGATGCAATGCCATTGAACCTCAAAGTATCGCAACTTTGCAGCAAAATAGCAAAATCCGTGAATTAATAAAACAATCATTGTTTTGTAAATTGATGAATGGCAGAGTGTCTTCAACCATCAACGTAACAAAGGCGTGTCTTCTTTTTCAGGTGCCTTCCCGGGTCACATGGTCACTCGGTCACGTGCCTCCAGTGAGCTCCAGAGTAAAGTGGACCAGAACCGAAGGAGGTCGGTCCCAGTCCCACAAAGGACCCCTCTGGACTCGGCTCGGCTCCTTGGCCGGCACAAACAACGCCAAAGCCTCCAGGACTTTTCCTTCCGCTATTGGGAGGAGGACACCATGAGACGTGAACTTTTATGGCAACTTCATTCAGACGTCGTCTTCATTGAGATACTATATTCCCGTGAGGATGCACAAAAAGAACCTTGGCAGCTCCGAACAAGGAGCAATGATATTAGCCCCCTCACTGTTGGCCTCGTCGTCTGTGTTGGTATGTGCCCCCCGCCCACCACTGTCTTCTTTGCTGGTTTGATACTATTCAGTTTCAAACATCACTTGATGCTTTGATGGGAGCAATGGTGTGGATTTCTAATGAAATAAAAGGTATTTTTATTGGAACACCTCCTCAGTCTTCGTTTAGTTTGGTGGTCTTCACACTGGCAGGCGAGACCTTGGCTTCTCGGAGGCGAAAGAGGCGGAAGAAGCCGTTTCTGATTTCGGCAGTGCGGACACCGTAGATGACAGGGTTGGCGGCGGCGGGGAAGAGGATGTAGAGGAGGCCCATGGCGGTGTTGGCGTCGGTGGGGATGTCGATGTTGAGGTTGTGCGACAGGAAGGTGACGCTGCCGACCAGGTAGAAGCACATCATGACCATCAGGTGAGTGGCGCACGTGTGGAAGGCCTTCCGGCGGTCCTCGCTGGCCGCCGCCGCCCGTAACACAGCACTCAGAATCTTCATGTAGGAGAAGAAGATGAGCGGGATGTCCACGCCCACGAAGCACACAATGACGGCCAGGCCCGCCGCCCGGCTGTGCTGCGTGTCGCCGCAGGCCAGGCTGACCAGCGCCATGTGGTCGCAGTAGCAGTGCGGGATGACGTTGGAAGCGCAGAAGCGCAGCGAGCCCGCCAGCCCCACCAGCGTCGCTATGACGCTGCCGCTGCGAACCAGCGTGAAGAACAGCAGTTTGACAAACACTGAGGAGTTGGCCAGCTCGTTGTAGCGCAGCGGCTGGCAGATAGCCATGTAGCGGTCCAGCGACATGGCCAACAGCAAGGTGGACTCCACCGACGACAGGAAGTGGGTGATGAACATCTGCGCCAAGCAGCCAGCCAATGAGATGCTGTTCCAGTCTAGCAGCAGGCCCAGTAGGGTGCTGGGAACAATGGCGCTGACCACCGCCAGGTCCACCGTGCATAGCATGCAGATCAGCAGGTACATGGGGCTGTGTAGGCGCTCCACGCTGCAGATCACGTACACCAGCAGCGCATTGCTCAGTAGCGCCGATGTGTAGACAGCGGCCAACGGCGGCGCCAGCAGCCAGCGATGCTCATGGAACTCGGGGAAGCCTCGAAAAATGAAGGTGGTGTGCGACAAGTTCTTCTCCCCTGACGGCAACATTGCGCTCAACGCTCCTAGAACGCACGTGAATGGATCACTTCGATACACACCAACGGGTCAACTCGCTAACCGCTAGCATGTAAAAACGTACACGTCGTCCTACCTGTCGTCTTTTGGCGCGAATCGTCCACAGCAGGAGGGCAGGAGGCGCTGCTTCTTGTTTTGTTTTATACCTGAACTTGAAATGTCCTGAGGGAAGTGGTTCCTGAATGCAGCAGCACTTTGATTGGCCACAAGACCCAAATTAAACTCCAGGGTCTCATCACAGAGAACGAATAACTTCCTCACAAGAAGCAATCATGCTATTTACAAATGACGCAAATTTTTCTCTGTTAGCTTCTGAGCGGGCTAGCCTAAATATTTTATTTTATTTTACAACAATATTTGACAAAATATTTTTGTCAAATTAAATGTGTTTTCAGGAAGTTCAGATGACCGAGTCGTTGTTGTTCCTCCACGCTAATTAGCATCGCTCCTGCTTACTGTGAGGACACATCGTTAATTATCTGCTTAATGAGTCTTTTCTTCTACAGACTCAGGCTGTACTAATGACGTTTTTTGTTTTTTTTATCCCGTGCTAATGCTACACTGATGCACATGTTCGATAAACAACTACAACAAATTAGCTAATGAGTGGAAGTCGGAGCTGATGTGGAGGAGGGTGGTGATTTTCTGGAACACGAAGAAAGAACTGCATTTAATTAAAGCACCAAGGATAGCACGGTGGATAAGTGGTCAGGAGATCAGGGTTTGTATCCCCATTGGGCATCTCTGTATGGCGTTCGTATGTTCAAGGGTGTGTTTTATCCGGGTCTCTGGCTTGAGAGAAGGGCCGTCACAGGTATCGGAATTGGCTGATATCAGTTTCGATATCGGTATAAACGTCAAGCATTTCTAATTGTCTTCAATCTTATAGGTGTTCTGTGGAACAATGGTTCTCAACTGGTGGATCCCGGGTCTTTGTCTTAGATAAAAAACAAAATAATGGAATGACCCGATGTCTGTCAATGCACCTGACGTCATCTCACCAACACGATTTGCTTGCTACGCCGCCACCAGGTGCGTGCTATGTTTTTGGGAGACTGTCAAGCTTGAGTGGAAGAGGAAGGACATCGAGTGGAGACTTAATGTTGCATCCGTCCATCACGCAGCTACAGATATCTGCTGTAGAAGAGCACGCCATAAAGAAACAGTTTCTCAGGATGTAGGAGGGTGTTTTGGTTGGATGGATGGTACGGGGGGTAGGGTTAGTTACTGTGTTGTTAATCCAAACAGCAGCACCTAGCGAGCCATAACACAGAGAAGAAGGCATCATTTGTGATTACCTGGCTTTGTTATCGTTCACTTTCATTCACTACTTTCTACTTTCTGTTGTTGGTGTCCACACACACACTCAACATACAGTTGTTTTATCGAGGTCCATGAAGGTCACCACAACAACAGAACCTTACAAACCAGGCTTTAATTATGACACGTCATTAGGATTTGTTTTTGTTGCTCAACCCCCCATATCATTAGTGATGTCCCTGGGGTCAAAGGTCAACATGTTGGTGTCAACATGTTTGTCCATGGCTTTAGCCACGTGAGACCAGTCTGCTTAATGGCGTCCTCCGGGATATGCTTGTTAGCGCTTCATCTCTCCAAATGGAGAAACAAACAGGTCAAACTGGTTCATGTTCATCTCAAACTAACTTCAATAAAACTACAAATAAACATTGTACTACAAAATCTTACATTTACATTGGACGGAGTCAGCGCGTTACATTTAAACACTTGTGGTTAACACTAGGTTCATTCATATAAAAAAGCTAAGAAGAGGCAGCTAACAATGCGCGTAATGGAACGCACCTGTTCTGACTATAAAGCCATCTGAAAAAGGTGTGTCCCATTACGTGCATGAATTGGGGGGACAGAGCCAATTCATAGCAGAGCCTTCTCTGTTGCCTCTCTTTAGAACTCACTTTGGCCTGTGAGATCTGTGACACTGCTGACCTTTCAGGACTGACTTAAAAACACACTTGTTCTGCACTGCTTTTACAGATAGGCGCTTTAAGAAGTACATATTTAGTCATACATCACATTACAATCTCTTAATCTGGTCTTTTGCACTGTGAACCCTGCCTTTTTATTTATTTCTACTGTTATTTATACTGTTTTGTACACCTGTGTTTGTTTTCTCTTACCATGTAAAGTGTCTTTGAGTTTTTGAAAAGGCCTCTATAAATAAAATATTATTATTATTATTAATTACCTGCTGCTTTTTAGCTGTTTTTATATCTTTAGAATGCAAAGAAAAGAGAAAGACGTGTGTGTTCCTGTCTCGTATAAGGATTGTGGATGATGGGCAAAACAAAATAAAAAAGCGCTTTTGCTGACATGGCCCCTTTAAGAGGGCGTGGTCCGTTTTTCCAGAGGGTGAGCAGGAGCGGCTGGGTGTTTGAGCGGGTAAAAACAAACAGCTAACATGCTAACTGTTAGTACTATCAAACGAACCAACTGCTTTTGTCGCCATAAAGAGAGAAATGTACAAAGCGGTGTCAGTCCATTTCCAACTAGAGCCAAGTGAGTCCTGGCGTGTTCTGCTGCTTGAATATAAAGTGACTGCAATGTGGAAAGGAGCTAAGCTAACAGAAAAGACACCACACTATTCCATTAGTCACTAGTCATTAGAGTGAAACTTTTATTGACTTGCTATCTGTGACTTTGTCGAATTGATTCGCAAAGATATGTGTGTTCACCTTGCTTAGTCTTAGTGTGTTAGTTGAGGCCGGGCGTAGATAGATTTATATAATTACCATGAGGCATGTGTATAGAATTTTTGGTTAATAAGTGTAGCTTTAAACACCACACACATTTAGCATATTAATGCCTCAAATATAGCTCTTAAAACTCACAGACGTCTGCACGATAGTGGACCCATGGAAACACACAAATTTCAAATTTCAACCAGTTGTATGATGTCACAAACCATGATGTTACAAAGATGCACAGACAGTAAAATAAAAATAGAGCTACATAGAAAATACATATATGTACAGTAAGCACATGTTAATGAAATACAGTATCATCTGTTGTCATCACAACTGGGCCCACACATTGGACCACAACAGTACTGGTTGTCCTAACCGCTTTTTCACTGTTGTAATTGTTTTGTCTGCAGCGGACAGGTTGTGGACCTCAGAAGGCCGTTAGCAGCGTCCCTACACTCTATGACTGAATGGTTAGTCGCTGCCAAACATGGAACATACACTAGGTCAACTTGCTAATAGACAAGTAAATCAGAAATCAACTGTGTCGAGAAGATAAGTGACCAATCTTGTGGGATGATATTTATCATCAAGTGACATTATGTACAGTAAGTCTATTTATCACGTCTCCCTCTTTATTGTGGGGCCGCCTCCATCTCTAATCCAGACTGCTTGCCAGTTGGAACTCTGTGAGTTTACCATCATTTTCTGTCATGGTGAAAAAAATTTGGCATGCCAAAGATGACAATGTTTTTGGAAACATGTATGGAATAGCACCAAATCAAATTTTGGCCAGCGTCACTTTGTGATTGGCTGGACAAAAGACATCCATATGGTAGGACCTTTTTGTCTGTTTTCCTGTTTATGTGTACTGGTAGTGGGTAACAGGGTCCAAACAGGGGAATGCTCTCCCATGATGCTGCGACTGGCCTCAGCATGTCCATCCTCTGAGCCTCCACCCCTCCTCCCGAGGCTCATTAACCCGAAGCCAAATTGTAAACATGATGATGTCACTGTGCCACTATGTCCTTGACATCACAACCAGGACACCATTCCATATCAATGCTGTGATCAACAGTAAACAAGTTCACGTAAGTTGAACCTGTATGGTTCACGTCGCTGTTTGTAAGAATTAGCAACACCTCACCTGTCCCGTTTTATTGTTTTTATTGTTTTTTTATTGTGACCAGCATAAACCTGGAAATAATAAAATAAAACACACTTATATATAATATTAAAAAAATATTTATGTATAAATATTTGAGCTCTTAATTGATTAAAATATTCCATCACGATTAATCATATTTTGTCCATAGTTAACATAGTAACTCAGAATTGCATTTAATCTTTATCTATAATAAGTAGGGGAATTCTCTGTGGTAAATGATTCGATGTGCCGCTACAACGATAATTACATTCATTCATTCCTTCATTTTCTACTGCTTTTCCTCA
This sequence comes from Doryrhamphus excisus, assembly GCF_037039965.1. NCBI lineage: Eukaryota > Metazoa > Chordata > Actinopteri > Syngnathiformes > Syngnathidae > Doryrhamphus > Doryrhamphus excisus. Next base: position 8,902,355 of record NC_136364.1, on the reverse strand, counting down.
CAAGGGTCACGGGGGGGCTGGAGCCTATCCCAGCTGTCTTCGGGCGAGAGGCGGGGTACACCCTGGACTGGTCGCCAGCCAATCACAGGGCACATATAGACAAACAACCATTCACACTCACATTCAAACCAATGGACAATTTGGAGTCTTTCTCCATTTCCCATCAATATTTGTTCCAGCTTGTTGCTACAGAGTTTCCATGCTTCATTCAAACTACGGTGTGGGCCGAGGGTCAAACAGGAGCAGCGTATGTTCACACACGTCAAAAAAATTGCTGCTATTAAAGGAAACTTGTTTTTTTCCCGCAGAAAACACATCTTATTCATCCTTAGTCAATCATTTATAAATCTGTAATAGTATACAATGCATACAGTACATACTGTGTACACAGTGTGTACCTGACACGTACGCTGAACTGACAAAACAGCTCTTTGTCAAAACTGACAAAAATATGCTCCGTTACTAGAATGGCAACAGGTAAACAGTGTGAACCATGGAGAAGCCACCAAGTGTTCCATCCGCAAACCACCAATAACATCAGAGTGAGGAGGAAGCGGACCCCACAACTGACATGAGCACAGTTGTCGGCTGCGGATGCGGTTCCATCTGAGGACCTGTACATTTGCATATTTAGGGCTTCAACCTGGATTGTGGATTTAGCTTGTTAGCTTCCGTCTTCGCACGTGATCAATGGCAGTTGATAGAAGAGGGTTGTGGTGCCGAATCTAATAATTACAGCAAGTGAATTGGAGGAGAACGTCAACGTGATAATCTACAGCTGGAGGCGGGTGAGTGTCTTGCTCAAGGACACAGTGACTGGGATGGAAAAAGCCAGGTTTGAACTAGCAAGCAATTCGGTTTCTGAACTGCCTGCTCCACCTCCTGAGCCCCTGCCACCCTCAAAGGTCTTGTTCAATTGCAACATCGACTGGGCAAATATTAAAATATCATCTTGAAGACACAACACTAATAATGCAATCTGAAAGAACACATTGTTCTATGTTTGACAACAAGACTGCACAAGGAGATCTGTAACTCAGAACACAAACACTTGATAACAGAAAGCAATAGAAAGAATACTTCATCTTCCTCCATAGATACATAGAACAGCCTTGACCTATAACCTCTGCTCACAGAAAAGACAAGTGTTGTTTCCTCCGAAGCAAATCTTTATCTATCTCTCTCTCTCTCAGCCACACACACACACACACACACAAAGTAGAGGACCAATGAGGCGTGAGCATCAGTGACATTTAGAGCATAAAAGCGTGGCATGCGCAGGACATGTGGCAGTCAGCATGCTGAATCAGTCTCGGGTGGACGTGTTGGTCTTGACGGGTTTTCAGGAGCTGCATGCGCTCAGGTTCCTCTACGTGTGCGTAACATGTGCAGCTTACGTGCTGATCGTGGTGTTCAATGTGTCGTTGGTGCTGTTGATCTGCAAGCACGGCGCTCTGCACCAGCCTGTGTACATCTTCTTAGCCAACCTGATGTGCAACACTCTGATCGGCTGCACCGCCTTCTACCCCAAGCTGCTGCACGACCTGCTGAGCGACGTGCAGCTCATCTCACCCGCAGGCTGCCTGCTACAGGCCTTCTTCGTGCATGTCTATGTTTCTGTGGAGTGTATCATACTGACGGTCATGGCGTACGACAGGTACGCTGCTGTCGTACACCCTCTGAGCTATCACAACCTCCTCTGCCCCTCTGTTGTGTCCAAGCTGCTTGCTGTCTCATGGACGTTGCCTGTTGTAGTGTACGCCGGCCTGCTGTCCGCCAGCGGGACTCTGCTGCTGTGCAGGTCCCACGTGGGCCGCATTTTCTGCGACAACCAGTCCGTCACACGCCTATCCTGTGTGCACATCTCGTTGATGAGACATTTTGAGCTGCTGATAGTCATCACCTTTGTTTTTACGCCTCTGGTGTTGGTTTTCTGCTTCTACGTGAGAATCCTCATCATCAGCTTCCAGCTGTCTAAGAGCGGCAGAGCCAACAAAGCCCTGTCCACATGCATCCCTCACCTGGTCACCTATGTCAGCTTTGTCACCAGCGTCGTCTTCGAGGTGGTGCAGCCTGCACTCGCGTCCAAAAACCTGCCTCATGCCTTCACGGTCGTCATGTCCATGGAGGGCTTCCTGGTGCCACCGCTGATCAACCCGCTCATCTACGGCCTCAAACTCCCACTCATCAGGCAGCACGTCAGGCAGGTCTTTCACACTCGGCCATGTGCCAAGGCTGCCGGCCCCGTTATCTGATTACAGCGCTTGGCATCTGAAAGAATCATCAGGCTCGCATTGACCGGGTTTACCCAATCTGTCTGTTTACGCTGCAGGTGCCTTGGCAGACATCCGATACAGATCAGCTTTTTTATCCACATTTGGAACAAGACAGATGCCGATCTGACAGTATCCAAATGCATGTGTTTTTTTTGCCTCTCTACGCCACAAAGCGTACATAAACAGTACTTGGAAGCAAAATGATCTGAATTGTGTCGTTTGAGGTTTGTGGTGTAAGTCTGATGTAATGTGTTCATGATGTGTTCCGTATGGCTCAAACCTCAGCATATGGTCACAATATTTGGTGAACATCACAAATGTGTCGCCACCGTCTAAACCAGGGGTGGGCAAACTTTTTGACTCGCGGGCCGCATTGATTTAACAAAATTGACCGGAGGGGGGGGGGCATACTATACATTTTACACGTAACAGTCCACCTGGAATTATTGTATCTATAAAAATGTCATGCAATCTTTTCAAGGAGCTTTTTGTAAACAACAGACCCCATCAAATAACAAAATTGATCAAACAGCTACTTAAACCATCAAAAAGTTGGCTCAAGTCATGATCCCAGGTTGCATATTATTAATAATAATAATACACTTTATTTGTATAGCACTTTTCAAAATACTCAAAGACGCTTTACAGAAAAATGGACTTGAATAAAAGCAAGTAAACAGAGTAAAAGATACATTAAAATACAACATTCATTCGTTTATACGCAGTTAAAACATGGGTAAAAGCGGGGCACAGCAGTCAAGTATAAAAGTTCATTCATTCATTCATTTTCTACCGCTTTTCCTCACGAGGGTCGCGGGGGGTGCTGGAGCCTATCCCAGCTGTCTTCGGGCGAGAGGCAGGGTACACCCTGGACTGGTCGCCAGCCAATCACAGGGCACATATAGACAAACAACCATTCACACTCACATTCATACCTATGGACAATTTGGAGTCTCCAATTAACCTAGCATGTTTTTTGGAATGTGGGAGGAAACCGGAGTACCCATAGAAAACCCACGCATGCACGGGGAGAACATGCAAACTCCACACAGAGATGGCCGAGGGTGGAATTGAACCCGGGTCTCCTAGCTGTGAGGTCTGCGCGCTAACCACACGACCCTGTGCCGCCAGTATAAAAAGTTAGACATTAAAAACAGATTTAAAGAGGTGGGTTTTTAGTTGTTTTTTGAAACTGGGAAGGTCAGGGCAAACACGCAGCGAATGGGGCAAAGAGTTCCAGTAGGGTGGGGGCAGCAATGGAGAAGGCCCTGTCACCCCATTAAGTTTAAATGAAATACTTTGGAAAGAACGGGCGAGCCGTATTCTAACACTTGGCGGGCCGGATGTGGCCCCCGGGCCGTAGTTTGCCCACCCCTGGTCTAAACACATAAGAGGATATAGACTGCTTCCATCATATCACAAAGCTTTATCATAGGTGATCTGTTATTCCATTGTCCTGGTTAGAAGATCATAGACCCACTTTCTTCAGGAACATTTGATTTAAAAAAGTGACTTTCTTTGTTCAGCGTTCACCTTAGGAGCAAATTTTAGGCCCACATACATATGCCTCCTGAAGGTCCCCCCACCCATACTCCCCCAAATACCTCCTCCACCTGTACGCACACAAACACACCTCAAGTTGTTTTACTATAGTGTGTGAATTGTGTTGTTTTAGGTGTGAACTCACAGCATTGGATATCAACAGGCAGACCTATTAATGAAAAAGTCCAAAAGTGGTCCTTCAAAAAAATTGCTACGGCAACTGTACAACAATATGTCACATTCTCCCAACTTGCGGGTTAAAAAGTTGACCAGGGAGTACAAATTTAAAGTTGAGGTGCACTCAATATGTGCTTTTTTGCAGTGTGTCACGCCGTGAGAAACATCAAAATATAACTGTATGCTGTTTAGATAAATAAAACCTTGCGTTCATAAAGGATTCATGTCAGTGATAACAGTTGTGATGATTGGACACCACATGATTTTTAAATATCAATCCAAAATGAACTAAATAAACTTGTATTCATGTGGAGTCATTTGGGTCCATAAATGGGGCACACCAGCTTCTGCAGCTGGTGCGTGATAGAAGTTGAGAATTGAGAAAGTCAATTTCTCAATATTGTAACAATGCACTACAAAATAACACTGAGTACATATAATATGGGAATATCAAATAAATACGTACATCCATCCATTCTCTATGCCGCTTATCCTCACCAGGGTCGGGGGGGGGGGTATGATGAAGCGAGAGGTGGGATAAACCCTGGACTGGTGGCCAGCCAATCACAGGGCACATATATAGACAAACAACCATTCACACTCACATTCATATCTATGGACAATTTGGAGTCGCCAATTAACCTAGCATGTTTTTGGAATGTGGGAGGAAACCGGAGTACCCGGAGAACGCCAGGCATGCACGGAGAGAACATGCAAACTCAAAAATCAAACCCAGGTCTTCCTGATTGTGTGGCCAACATGCTAACCACTCGATCACCGTACGGCAATATCAAATAAATGATTAACAAAAAGCACTAATGTGGGGCCTAAACAAAGCCAAAAAATGATGATGCTTCTCTTCACATAAAGGAAATGAAACTGAACGGCAGACAGTAACCAACAGGAAATACCCAACAAAAAATACAACCAAAAGGGACAAGAACAACAGAAAGTGAGCTGCACAACTACAGGGACCCCTCCTAGCACAATTAAAAAACTGGCTACAGAAGCAAAACGGAAGCCATTCAAGGCGTTTCTCATGCTAAGGTGGCTAAGGTTTAGTAAGATTGCGTCTTCAGCCAATCAGAGAACTTGGGTGGGGTGGGTGTTTGGAGCACATCCAAAGTGCCAGGTAGTAGATACAGCATAGCGAGAGATGGCGAATGAGGAGGACTCTCGTGAGAAGACAGCGTTAGTGAGAAGACACTACTTTAACCTCGTTGAGGTCAAAGGTAAAAATTTACACATCGAATGTACATTATGTCCCCGGAAAAAAAACATTGTCCACGTCTTGTGTGAGCAACTCAAACCTACAGAATTGTGTGTGGGGGGGGTTAGCAGGGGCGATTAATGCAATAGTTACTTTTACTGGTAACTCAGTTACTTTTTTGGAGAAGTAACTAGTAACTATAATCAATTATTTTTTTAAAGTAACATGCCCAACACTGCTGATGTAACAATGGAATTCATTTCAGAATATTTATTGAATGGAAGATCTCTGCAGGTTGGGAGAAACACACAGGACTCACTAGTCAGCCAGAAATCCTACATACGTACATACATACTAATACTATGTAGAAATACTACAAACCCTTGCTTGAAAAAACAATGAACAGCCTGAGCCCAGTCATTGTTATCAAATAAGCAAACGTCCTTGATCACAGCACAAGTGTCACTCACAGGTTTTTTTTTTTTCAGTCTCGGTCTTGCGCTCTCTCGCTCACACACACACACACACACACAAAGTAGAGGACCAATGAGGCGTGAGCGTCAGTGACATTTAGAGCATAAAAGCGTGGCATGCGCAGGACATGTGGCAGTCAGCATGCTGAATCAGTCTCAGGTGGATGTGTTGGTCTTGACAGGTTTTCAGGAGCTGCATGCGCTCAGGTTCCTCTACGTGTGCGTAACATGTGCAGCTTACGTGCTGATCGTGGTGTTCAATGTGTCGTTGGTGCTGGTGGTCTGCATGCGCGACGCTCTGCACCAGCCCATGTACATCTTCTTAGCCAACCTGATGTGCAACACTCTGATCGGCTGCACCGCCTTCTACCCCAAACTGCTGCACGACCTGCTGAGCGACGTGCAGCTCATCACGCCCGCAGGCTGCCTGCTGCAGGCCTTCTTCGTGCATGTCTATGTTTCTGTGGAGTGTATCATACTGACCGTCATGGCGTACGACAGGTATGCCGCCATTGTGCACCCTCTGAACTATAAGGACCTTCTTTGTTCCTCTGCTGTGTCCAAACTGCTCACTGTCTCATGGACGTTGCCTGTTGTGGGGTACACCGGCCTGCTGGCTGCCAGCGGTACTCTGCCGCTTTGCGGGTCCCATGTGGGCCGCATCTTTTGCGACAATAGGTCCATTACACACCTATCCTGTGTGGACATCTCTCTGATCAGTCTGTTTGAGCTGCTGATGGCCGCTGCTGTCGTCTTCCTGCCTCTGGTGTTGATCTTCTGCTTCTACGTAAGAATCCTCATCATCAGCTTCCAGCTGTCTAAGAGCCAACAAAGCCCTGTCCACATGCACCCCTCACCTGGTCACCTACGTCAGCTTCGTCGCCAGCATCATCTTCGTGGTCGTGCAACCTGCATTAACAGCCAAGAACCTTCCTTACGCCTTCACGGTCGTCATGTCCATGGAGGGCTTCCTGGTGCCGCCGCTGCTCAACCCGCTCATCTACGGCTTCAAAATGACGCTTATCCGGCAGCACATGAGGCAGCTCTTTCACACTCAGCCACTCGTCCAAGCCGCTGACCTCGTCGTTTGAACAGAGCGCTTGGCACCTCATTGAATCATCAGACTTGCATTGACTGGGTTTACCCAATCTGTCTGTTTACGCTGCAGGTGCCTTGGCAGACATCCGATACAGATCAGCTTTTTTTAATCCACATTTAGAACGGACCAGATGCCGATGTGACGATATCCCTTTTCATGTGTTTTTTCCCTCTGTACATGGCTACAAAGCTTACACAAACAGTACATGGAAGCAAGAAGATCTGAATTGTGTCGTTTGAGGCTTGTGGTGTAAGTCTGGCCTTTGGGTTACGTGATGTGTTCTTCAAGTACTTGTGTGACTGACATTTTCTCTAAACCTCCAAAATAAAAGTCTTGATTTTCAGCATCACATAGCGCAAATGTCAGCTGATGTTGAAAATCACTGCATTACTGTATATAGATTTAAAGGTAACTATAGGGTTGTTATGTCATGTCTAGGTTTTCCTATGATAGAACCACAGAAATATTCAATTTATTGAATAGGGTAAGGAACCAATTAACTGCAATACACAAAGGAAAACGTCTAAATACAAGAAGTACTCCTTTTGTGGAAAACAAACCAATCATTGTGAGCATTTGGCTGACTATTTTTAGCTTTATTTCCCTGTCTCGTCTCTCCTTTCTCTTCTGGCAGCCTGATTTTGCGGGGGACAAGATGCTGCGTCGCTCTAAGCAGCATGTATGAATGAGTCGCTCAGCATTTGGCTGCAATAGCAGGTGGGTGTAGGTAGCTCAGACAGTCCAAAAAGCAAAGCAGTCCAAGTTTATTGACGTCGATTTATGTAACTGACAAATAATTGCCGCTTCTGACTGAAACAATAAGCTAAGCTCATTCATAGTTGATGATGAAACAGCGTTGACCTATAAACTCAGTTGGGGAGGGTTTTTTTTTCACTCCAAAATAAGTCTCTGTAGAGTAGAGGACCAATGAGGGGTGAGCATCAGGGACATCTAGAGGATAAAAGTAAGGCGTGCACTTGACATGTGGCAGTCAGCATGCTGAATCAGTCTCAGGTGGACGTCTTGGTCTGGACAGGTTTTCAGGAGCTGCATGCGTTCAGGTTCCTCTACGTGTCCGTGACATTCGCAGGTTACGCACTCATCGTGGTTTTCAATGCGCCACTCTCTGCACCGGCCTGTGTGCATCTTCTTAGCCAACCTGATGTGCAACACTCTGATCGGCTGCACCGCCTTATACACCAAACTGCTGCATGACCTGCTGAGCGACGTGCAGCTCATCTCACCCGCAGGCTGCCTGCTACCAAGTACTCTCCTATCTGTCTCCCTGATCATATTTGTAGTTGCCCAGTCATCTGGAAGCACCTCCTGACCATCCAGAGCCTGTCTCAACCCCTGCCTCAAAATCCAACAACACTATTCTTGTTTCAGCTTCCACCATTTGGTTCTCTGCTCTGCCTTTGGCCTCTTCATTTTCCTAATTCTACACACCACCATCCTATGCCGTCTGGCTACACTTTCACCTACCACTACTTTGCAGTCATTGATCTCCTTCAGATTACAGCGTCTGCCTGTGTACTCCTACCTCCACTCTTATAGGTCACACTATGTTCCTCTCTCTTTTGGAAGAAAGTATTCACACAGCCATTTCCATCCTTTTGGCAAAGTCAACCACCATCTGTCCTGCATGCCTGCATTCCTCTCCTGAATACTAAACCTGCCCATCATCTTCTCATCACTTCTATTTCCTGCACCAACAAGTCCATTCAAGTCTGCCTCGATGACAACTCTTTCCCTTCTCAGGATGCTCTGCATCACTTCATTAAGGTCCAGACGGAATTTCAGTTTTCCATCCAACTCACATCCTACTTGTGGGGCATACCCACTAACAACATTGAACAACACACCTTCAATTTCAATATCTGGCACTTGTTTTACCTTCAGGACATTCTTAACCAACTCCTCCTTCAGAATAACTCCTACTCTCTTCTCTCTTCTCTTCCCATCTACACCATGATAGAACACCTTGAACCCTGTTCCTAAAGTTATAGCCTTTCTACCTTTGCACCTTGTCTCCTGGACACACAGTATGTCTACCTTCCTCCTCTGCATCATGTCAACCAACTCTCTATTGTTTCCTGTCATACTTCCAACATTCAAAGTCCCTACTCTCAGGTCTAGGTTTTTGGCGTTCCTCTTCTGTCTTCTTATGGGCACATCTTCCTCCTCTCCTTATTTGACCAACAGTAAACTAATTTCCACCGGCACCCTGAAGGTGAACAGCACCGATGGCAGTCGTTGTTAACCTGGGCCTCGAAGTCTTGTTGTTGATTTGCATAGTTGGTCGGATGCCCTTCCTGACACAACCCTCTGTATTTATCCAGGCTTAGGACTGGCAAAACAAGGCACTGACTTGTACCCCATTGAGGCTACATTGATAGCTGACTGTAATCTTTTTTTTTTACAATATCAATGAGATGCCATTATAAAAATCTGGATGAATTTTATTTTTCCAAAATGTATTACAAGATCTTTATCAATCACTCCATCTGATCATGTTTCACTTGCCCACACCACTTTGGTTGGTGTGTGTTTGTGTGGTTGGCGTTCAGTTTGAGCTTCTTAGCAAACGAAGCAAAAATGAGAACCTTCTGACTGCAGTCTAGCCTGAAGACGAGCGTAAATGCTCAGTTTCAGCTTTGACCTTTGGCATCCCAGTCCATCCGTTATGTGGTCCCTCAGCTTCAGGAAAACTACAGGAGCTAGGAGACCTGCTCCTGTCTCTGCAGGACACATGGACAAAGTCAACTGATTTGGTTTTGGGCCTATAAGCGTGGGACATCCTCCTCCCAGTCCTGATCCCGTTCACGAACTTGCCATACTGCTCTACCTCTCTGCGCTGATTTTGTATCGAAGGATGAAGTAAGCAATGAGCCGCAGAGAGAAGAAGAAAATGGCCAGGATGACAAAGTCCAGGTATAGTTTGGCGTCCATCATGTCCAGTTCCTGCAGGATGGCGTCAGACTTCTGGAAGTGACACGTGTCGTCTCGTTCACAGTGAAGATCCTCTCGCTCCAGACCGTAGATGGACAGGATGACTCCCTCGAAACCGTATCTGACACACCAGACAGGAAAAAATCAAGTACAGTTCATCCTTGATCTGTGGTGACCTGTGATAACGATGTCACAAAAATGCGTGCAATGTCTCACAGCGCCCCCACCTGACATAGGAGATGTAGGATATCCACTGCAGGTACCAGGGGATTGTATCAAAACTCACAAAGAAGCCAGAAAACAGCAGAACCGGAATCGCTGTGACCGGACCCACAAATGTGGCCACCTGCAGGAAGCAGAAGTCAAGACTCCGAAGTCCTCTTATTTTGAAAGTACTTCCTGACCTGCAGCGACGTGGACGCAGCCCCAATCAGCAGGCCGAGACTTTGTGCCACCAGAGAGGTCATGACTCCGAGGGACAAGAAGAGGAAGAAGCGTGTGGCATCTGGAGGCTGAGCCGTCATCCAGTACACGATACTGCAGTACACCACCGGGAATATGACCTGCACGTCAGCCACACAGGTCAGTACGCCTCGTCAGAGCTTACCGGGAGGGGGCGGTGTAAACTAGACCTGGAAAGGAACGTCGGCCATGGTCTTGGCTAAGTAGAAAGCCTTGAGACTGTACCAATAGTTGAGATGTTCCCTCAGGAAAACGGCCATCTCCAGAGGAACTGCAGCACACAAAGTCACAACTTCTGATTGTTGGCTTCATAGGAATGCGTGAAAGAGAAGGTTTTTTAGCCTTGTTTTCAGTACACACTGTTGTCTGTTTATTGGTGGAGAGAGAACTGGGAAGTGACTGCGCTGAGGTGACTCACATGTGAGAACAGTTGGCATGAGAGCGGCGAACATGAGGAACAACATGGAGAAGAAGAGGAAGCCCGAATTACTGAGGACTTTTTTGGCCTCGTTGCCGATGCCCAGGTACAGCAAACCAATCAGAATGCCGATCCCGATGTGGGAGGAGATCCTCAGGTGAGTCAGCACCTGGACAACCAATGAGAGCGCAGTGAGCAGATGCCGGCCCATCGCAGTGACTGCCACGGAACAACACAGTGGCACAGAATCTCACCGAGTCTCTTAGGATGCTGAGGATGGTTCTCCTGAACAGAATGAAGAACTGGACCATGCAGCTGGCTGAGAAACTGTGGCAACCTTCAGATGATGACTCCTGAAGAGCAAAACGTAATGACACAAGTTGTTTTTGTGACGCAGATCCATCTAGCTGTGAGGCACATATTCGTGTTTCACCTCATCAGCTCGCTGCCACATCACCATGTGGGGCTTAGAGTCTCCGTTCAGCTCAGTCTGCTGTTCGCCTTCCAGCTTCCTGTTCTGCACGGCTGTTACCAGGCGCACCATCTGATCCCCGTACTCCCCCGAAGCCACCTCCATCACTGAGAGACAGCGTGACAAGGTCAGGCGATAACATCCATGATCCCAAGCGCATGTCCACTAGAGATCATCTCCTGGTGCCTCCTGACATAACTGCTCAAGTCTCTGTTTGGACCTTTCTGATTGAACACTTTGTGGAGTCCTACCAAAGTCGGCGGGGTTGTGGTAGGTAGGGCAGTTGAGTCCGAGGTCTCTCAGGTACGGAACCAGACTGGAGACGTTTCCTCTATAGATGCACTGACCCTGACTCAGCACATAGAGCTGCAACACACACACACATCGGGTGGTTGATGATGTCCGCTCCACTCTGCTCGATGAGTGCAATCACCTTGTCAAAGAGCTCAAAGAGTTTGGCACTTGGTTGGTGGATGGTGCAGATGACGGTGCGGCCGCCTCGAGCCAGCGCCTTCAACAGTGACACCACCTGGAAACATGAGGAACTGTCCAACCCACTGACACACACGCACACACACAAGCAAAATGAGTTGTGGTGTTCTAGTATTGTTGTGTATGATATGCATGCTGCTGTAAGGGAGGCTTACTTAGCCTTGTGGCACATTATAGCTACACTGGTGTGGTGTAGTACAATATTGAAAGCATGGTACATTAAGTGTATATTAGCATTGTGATGCAACAAATGTGTGTTGTGTTAGCATGGATGCAAAGTGTCAGGTACATTATCATTGTCATGTAGCAAATATGTGGTATTTTAGCATTGTGATGAAGCAAAGGTGTAATATTTTAGTAAGGTGATATTGTAAAGGTGGGTGCATTAGAATGTATGATCAGTGTAGTATATTACCATTGCGATGTAGCAAAGGTGTGGTATATCAGTGTCCATGATAGGTGTGGTATATTACCATTGCTGTGTAGCAAGTGATTGGTGTATTATCATGCACCTCAAGTGTAATTGCAATGTAGGAAAGGTGTGGTGTATTAACATGTATGATTAGCATGTATGATAAGTGTGGTATATTAGCATTACGAGGTAGCCAAGGTGTGGTATATTAAAATGTATAAGTGTGGTATATTAGTATTACAATGTAGGAAAGGTGTGGTATATTAGCATGTATAGGTGTGGCTATTAGAATTACGAGATAGTAAAGGTGTGGTATATTAGAATTACAAGGTTGTAAAGGTGTGGTATATCAGCATATATAATAAGTGTGGTATATTAGAATTACGAGGTAGTAAAGGTTTAGTATATTAGCATGTATGATAAGTGTGGTATATTACAATTACGAGGTAGTAAAGGTGTGGTATATTAGAATTACGAGGTAGTAAAGGTGTGGTATATTAGAATGTATAATAAGTGTGGTATATTAGAATTACGAGGTAGTAAAGGTGTGGTATATTAGCATGTATGATAAGTGTGGTATATAAGAACATTAGTATATTAGTAAAGGTGTGGTATATTAGCATGTATGATAAGTGTGGTATATTACAATTACGAGGTAGTAAAGGTGTGGTATATTAGAATTACGAGCTAGTAAAAGTGTGGTATATTAGAATTACAAGGTAGTAAAGGTGTGGTATATTAGAATGTATAATAAGTGTGGTATATTAGAATTACGAGGTAGTAAAGGTGTGGTATATTAGCATGTATGATAAGTGTGGTATATTAGCACATTAGTATATTAGTAAAGGTGTGGTATATTAGCATGTATGATCAGTGTGGTATATCAATATTATGAGGTAGCAAAGGTGTGGTATATTGAAGACAGACTTCTGGGTTGCGACCTGGTGGGTTCGTCAAAGAACATGACGGGTGGGTTGTTGACAAGCTCCAAAGCGATGGCCAGTCTTTTTCTCTGCCCTCCTGACAGGTGAGACGTTCTGGTCTTCACACAGTCCAGTAAACCCAAAGCGATGAGGATCTCCCAGACCTGCACACCACTGTCTTAGCCTTCAGCTGCAGTCACAGAACTTCTCCCCACCTTCACCCACCTTCTCCCGCCGAGCTTCTGCCTTCTCCTGCAGCTTCAGGTTGGCGGACACCTGCAGAAGCAGAAATGTCAGAGGTCAGCTCATATACACGGGGACACATGAGGTCACGGGTCAGTAGGCGGTACCATCATAGCTTCCTGCACGGTTAGGTGAGGGAGTAGCATGTCATCCTGCATGATGTAACAAGACACTTTCCTGAAGGAACGCAGGTCTCTGGGCTGACCGTTGATCAGAATCTCCCCTTTCATTCCCGTCTCCCTGGTTGGGACAACACGGAATGTGGCATCACATTCACTTTTCAGACATGCTGTGCTTTGAACATGCTGTCTTGTCATCTACAATAAACAGTGGACTTGACGCATCTGCCTACCACCCAGCCACAATAAGATCATTTCGTGTCAAATTTTGATACAGTAAACAGACCAGTTAGTTACGTACAAAATTGTATGAAACGTATAACATTGTAAAAAAGACTCATACGAAAACTGGGGCATATGAAAACCGAGGTTGGAATCCACCACCTCCCGAAAATGAACGTGTCTGTACTCGTCTCGGCTAGCATTTAAGAGACTTGCAGGCTACCAATATGGCTGAAAGTTTTCCCAATTATCACAATTTTATTAAATGGTACTATAACACAAACACTATTATGCATGTTGGCAAACATAAAATATAGAAAACCAGCCTTGCTATAGTGACTCGCTGGGTGTGGTCACCTGTAGCCTGCCAGGATGTTCATGAGTGTGGACTTCCCGGCCCCCGAGGGCCCCATGATGGCCACCAGGTCCCCGCTGGTGAACTTCCCAGAGATCCCTCTGAGCAGAGTCTTGTTACCTGAGAGCAGAAGCAAACAAAACCCTTTTGTCTCTTTGTTCCAAACCCCACTTTCACATGTTTTTTTTTCTCATTTAAGTGGACCAGTCCTTCCAGACACACAGAACCAAGTTAAGTTCATTTCATGTCAAAAATACAGCAAAAACCTGAGACTCATGCAGAGAGGTTGCCATCATGTTATGTTACACACTTACTGTACACATACAGTGGAAAGAAGTACATCACAAGGACTGTACATCTTAGAATATTTATTGCAAGGGAATGAGGACGAGGATTTGTTTGTATGTGCTGAACACAACTTAACCAGATCAAAAGATTAAAGTCATCCACTCTCCTTTTATCGCTCTGACCCACAGTAAACTCTACGCTGCTGTACTTCCCTTCCTCACACCGTGTACGTGAGTACTTCATGGTAATAATGCACACTTCACAGCTGTACAACCATTCATCACACCATAATATTGATAGCACACAGGTATTTCATGACAATAATACACGCTACACTGCTGTACTACCATTCATCATAGCATAATAGCGACTGTGCACAAGTATTGTATGACAATAATACACGCTACACTACTGTACTACCATTCATCACACCGTAATACTCACATCGCACAAGTATTTCATGACAGTAACACACTACATTGCTGTACTACCTTTCGTGAAACTAATCATTGTACTACAGTACTTCATGACAGTAATACGTGTTGTACTTCCCTTCATGAGACTAATAATCATTGTACTACAGTACTATACAACACTAATACACACTGTACTTCCCTTCGTGACACTAATCATCATTGTACTACAGTACTTCATGACACAAATACACATTGCACTGCTCTTACTTCTCTTCATGGCACTGTAATATGCAATGTACTGTCGTGTTTTATGACACTGTAATACACACTGTACTACAGTACTTTATGACACTACTATGCACTATAATATTTCACAACACTGTAATACATATTGCACTGCTGTACTTCACTTCATCACACTAATAGACACTGTAAAACAGTGCTTCATGACACTGATACACACCGTACTGCTATACTTTAAGTCAAGACACCTAATATGTACTCTACTACAGTACTTTGACATTGATACATTGTACTACTGTACTTCACTTCATGACATTAATATAGACTGTTCTACAGTACTTCATGACACTAATACATATTGTACTGCCGTACTTCACTTCATACTGTAACATGTACTGTATTACAGTACAATACACACTGTATCACTGAACCTTTCTTTATGATACTCTACTGCGTCAGTAGACACTCTTACACTCTTGGTACTCTTCTCGTAGTACACATTATGAGTATTTGGTGGATGTACAGTATAAGGGAAGGTCCAAATATTAAGAACAATTCAGGGAGTCTTTTCCCTGCGTGTTGGCTGTCAGGTGAAACTGCAGCGTAGTCTCGGTCACATGACACCTGAGAAGGACGGCTCTCAGTCAATTGTTGAGAGCCAGCAGAACAAAAAGCTGTGGACGTGAAGACATGCGAGACTTTAATGACCCCGCTTAAACAATCCTGCAGTCAAAGAATTTCAACGTTTTGGACCCGACCTGTCCTCTGAGGGAGGGGCTGGTGGGCTAGGAGGCGTGTCCAGAGGCGGCCACATGACATCATAATAATAGCGATAACCATCATCACCGTCATTGTGATAGCCCCATGTCGCTGACAAGAAAGAGTGAGAGTGGGGCTATGTTCTAATCTCAGCTCGAGCTATTCACAGACGCAGATTAACAGATTACACACACACAGTGAAGGGAAGTGAAGTGAACTTTAAACCAGGATGACCTGGTTCTGGTTTTTTTAAGTGCTGTGTTTACATCACATGTACATACATACACACTTTATGGAATGAACCAGTGAGATTTGACCTCACCGCTTCATCTCTTGGCACTAAAACATCTCACAACTACTTTGTATCTACTTTCAAACCAGTTTGAATCTGCTTTCATTCATGTTTCTATTCAGCTGGAGCCTACACCAGTCGGCCTTTCACTCAAAGGACATAATGTAGAAGGTGAAAGTACATTTTGGGGGCTAGCAAACACAGTATTAAAATTTAGCACCAAGTGTTGGAACGCAGCCTATAGGTGGGATTACCTCTCTTCCTCCACCAGGGTCCCTCTTTGACAGAGTATGACACGTCTCTGAACTCGATGTTGACAGCTGGCCTCCGCGGCAACGAGGAGAACCTCTGGGCTTCTGTCAGGTTGGTGTCCACCCTCCTCTGATGTCCTTGTGCTGGTGGTGGTGACGGCTGCACGTTGTCCACCTGGTCCATGAAGACGCACACGGATCGAGGATCCAGCATCAGGTCTGGAGGCCCATTGGTGTTCTGGAGGAACACACACACTTTTAAAACTCAAATTTGATGGCGCGCATCAGGACACGAAGTGACCTTGTGACCTTTAGGAGAGGTAGTGGACTCACCATGATGATGGCGTTGGTGATGGTCGGGTTGTGGGCGGACCAGACGGCCATCAAGCACGCCATCACTGACAAGACGCTCAGCCGCCTCACAAAGCAATCAGTGAGGACAGGTTCATGTTCAAGCTCATGACCACACCTCTGTCCAGTCATCTTTTCACCACACCCCCTTTTAAACACACAGCCACGCCCACTGAGCTGACCAAAGCCCGCCCCTTCCTATGTAGGGTTTCATTTAACATTTACTGCCTATTTACTAAGTTGAGTATATTTAACACATATTGCCTATTTACCAAGTTCAGTATATTTCACTATCATAAAATTGTCACTTCAGTCATTGTTTCTCCTTGATAAATGTTTTCTTAAAGGTAACCTGCTATTGTTCACTGAAGTCAGTGGCGCCATCTTGTGGTGATGTCAGACAACTGCAGTTTCCACTTAAACCACGTGAAGACTTGACAGTATGTAACACTTTTATTCTCCTTGTCTACGACGACAACAATGTGTTCAGGTCACAGCGGACAAGAGGAACATTCTGCTTGTGATATACAAAAAGATAAGAACGGCAAGCGAGAGAACACATCCGGCACATCAGTTGTCGATTCATTTCATTTTCTTGTCGCTGGCCAGTGAGTCATGGAGTCCGGAAACACATTTTTCAAACTGGTCCATCACCAGAGTCCCGTTCTCGTCAAAGAACGCCGACACCGACTTGGTGAATTCATATTCCCTCCAAGTCTTCTCCCTGCCGTTGTTGAAAGACAATACCAGCGTGTACTGGTCGTCAAACCTGAAAAGAAGCGAATCCTTAACATTCTTGTCTCTGCAGTCACATGATGCTGGAAATCTTTGCGTTCTCACCGTTTAAGGGAGGACGAGAGCACCCAGGTGTAGTCTGGATCCATCCCGGCCGGATCTTTCTGGAGCGCCACCAGGAAAATATTTTTCTCTTTGTAGTTAGTGTAGAGCGTCAGCACACCCATCATGATGAAGTACGTAATGGGGGCCGTCAAGGACTGCAACACACACACACACTTGCAACAAAGTAGACATATGACAAAGGATATGAGATGACACAACAGGCCAGAACCGGTCTGGACTCAGGAAAGGGGTGCAGGTAGTCCCACACCAGTGCCACCATGGCGAACACACAGGACACAGTGCAGATGAACAGGCGACCGTCCACCAGCCCGAAATTCTCCTCGTAGCCGTACTTATCCAGCAGCACCTGTGGGGAACGCCACAGCACAAAGGAAGAAAACTCAGACTATGTGACGTCACAGAACGCCTGAGTGTTTGACCACCAACATTCTTGGCAGCGTCGTCCAAAGAGTTCTTCACAGCCGCTCCGTCCCATTTATCGATCTTCACCGGTTTCTCGTCGATCCGCCACTGAAACACATTAAAGCAACGCCATCATACAGAAAGAAATACACTCCAATGAATGAATTAGTCGTCCCTACGTTACAGAAACAATCTGGACCATGTTTTGCTATTGCTTTAATGTTACATCTTTCATCTTTCACATGCTAGCTTAGCCGAGCACCTACATGTAGCCTGACTAGGAACATTCCACGCCCACTTTAAAGCCGTTAGTGCCGACTATTTAGGGCACTAACCTTTCTTTCTGATCGGCTGTAAAACTTTAAAGCAAAAATAAACGCAAAAAACAACTCGTATGCTTACTTTCTCCAAGAGACCACTCCGTGCAGCTGCCATCTTGCCGTCTTCCGCCCCAAACACAAACCGCGTGACTTGGAAGCTCCCGATTGGTCTAAATATGACGTCATGTCTTCGTCAGCGATGCCGCCATATTGGTCCGGTCATGGATTCAGTTTAACTCCTGTTGTTCCACGTGGAACTCTGTCTCGTCTTTTCAACGTCCCCGAATGTATTAGTAGTAATCAAGTGTTAGTTTATAGCTATTTGGAATGTTGGCGAGTTCTTGCAAACCAATATTCGACGGTGATGATTGTTTCAACTTTTTAATAATTTAGACGTGCTGTCATACAAAATGTCACAGTTTCAATCAGTCATTTGGCACTCTGCTACATCATCCAACACTCATCAACTAGTTTAGAAAATGTGCATAACGTCTTTGCTTTAGAAAGAAAATTAAAGCTGGCATGTCAAGAAAAAAAGCCCTTCAGTGGAGGAGACTAGAACACCCCCTAAAATATACAGTATATATATATATATATATTTATAGACACACACACACATATATGTACATATATATGTGTGTGTGTGTTTATATGCTTGTTTAAAGTTATTGATGATGGAAATTGAACACCCTGACATTGCGCCAAAAATCCAAAGTAAAAAATATGCTGATTTTCAGAATCAATGATAAGAAGCAAATGTGTGAAAAAAAATATACTGCAGTAGAAGCAAAGTCATCGCTGGTCAACTTTGTGTTTGCTGTACCAGCAAGCTAACATTTGCCTCCTTGCACATCAATCTGTTAGCACAAAGGAGAGAGGAAAAGTCATGTGACATGATTGATTGATTTTTTTTACAGCAGGATCATTTAGTGCCAGTTAGCATCAGGAAATAATGAAGCTGGTGGTGGAAAAAAATGTTTGGATTCCATGGTTTGACTAGCGCTGCTTGCTGATACGTCGAGAGCGTCGTAGGCCGCGCCTCCTTCGGTTCTGATTGGACATCCAGGAGCGCAGGAAGTACTTGTCAGGACTGGTCCGGCAGGGGTCGCTCTCTCGGTCAAACTGTCTCTGCAGCTTCACAGCAAGAGCTCGGTCCCGCCGCTCCTGTCGAATGGTGCGGAGGAGGTGCTCATCAAAGACCTCCGGGGCCACACGATCTGAGTCTCGATCCTGGTCCAGGTGTTTGGTCTTCTGGTGGCTCTTCCTGCTCCTCTTTGAGGTAGTCGTCTGGTATCGAACGCCGCTGTCAGGCTCCTTATGGGGGCTTGACGAGTCCTTTGGCACCATCTTACAGGACTGGAAGCCCGACTTGTGCGCATAAGGAGAGAAAGAATGTCTGCGGCCAAACAAAGCCCCTCCCCCTCGCACCTCTGGAATACCCACCGTTGTCTCAAAGTCGGAACTTCCTCTGAAAGTCACCTCGCTGCTGTAGCGGACGGCGGGGACGCGGATCTTGACCGTCTGTTTCTGGAAGGCGTCGCCGTCTGCGCTCGGAGGGTCGAACACCAGCTTTCTCTTGTTGGTGGTGCCGCCCCGCCCCCCCGAGGACACGCCCCCGCTGTCCTGGAGCTCCTTGATGGGACTGGTCAGCGTGGCCTTTGAGTTAACTTTGAAGCTTTGGCGGTCCAGCTCAATCTGCCGCCACCTCTGCAGCACGGCCGGGCTGGCCTCGTAGGTTGTGAGCTTGGACAGGCCACAAGTTAGATTCCGGGGCGTGGACTTCACGATGGTGGGTTCCAGCAGTCGGCCGTCCGCCAGACGCTTGGGCGGCGTGCACGGCGAGCATACGATGGGTTTGAAGTGGTTCAGCTCCTCCGAGATGCTGTCGTTGCTCTCAGGACTGATAGAGCGCTCCGCTCCAAACTGAGGGAAGCTCATGGGTGTGGCGGATGATGCCATCGCCGTTCGCCAGGCCGGCCGGCGTTCAGGGGCTGAAGCGGGTGCCGAGACGCAGCGACTGTTCTCGGACGACAGAAGAATTCCGGCTGTGAAGCTGTGACCTACACCAACCTAAAATGAAGGGAAGTGATAGTCTCAGCTGGCTGAATTACTTCCATTAATGTTGCTGCGACAAGCATCATACCCTGTCCAACATAGTCGCCTGCGAGACCAGTTTTAGCTTCCCTCCTCTTTGCTCCAGCGTGCAGCTGCGGCTCCTCTGAGAAGACCTAATGACCAAAAGACAGAGGTCAGGAGTCACGCCACGTGGTTATCAACACAGGAGAGTCTGACAAGCAGGATGACCTGGTGATGCCGGACGAGGTTCTGGTTCTCCTAACAAAAGCAGACAAGGTCCTGATCCTTCTGCCAATGGGCACCTCGTTCTCAGAGTCCGACAAAACTCCCTGACAACAAGCAGCACATTCAGAACTTCATTCACTTTTTGGGCTATTTAAGCATGACTTACAGGCTCATCTCTGCATTGGCTCCTCCTCTTTACCTCTTCTCGGTCCTCGCACGCCGACAACTAAAAAAAACAAAAACAAATCATCACTTGTTTGCCACAACACGACTGCATAAAAAGTAACGTTTCTCAATGAACTTTGAAGGCTCACCTTGTGCTTCGTGTTTGGACCCTCTGCGGACATCTGGACCACACTTGGACAAACAAACAAGTCTGGCAACACACATGTAGAGTTTAAATGACGAGGAGTCCTAGCTCCTCCTACTTAACAAGTCTCAACAAGTCTTAAGTAGCCTCAACAAGTCTGTACAAGTCTCTCCAATGATTCACGAACTTTAACCTGCAGCCAGCCCATCAGGCTGACACGTGACCCGCTCGGCGCTCACCTGTCGGTCCTCTCCGGTGTTCGGCGTCCTTCGCGGCCGACTCGCCAATGCCCCTCTCGGCCTCGGTCCTCCGTCGACCCCGGCCCGAGCAGGGCGGGCTGCCGGCGGACCGCGCATGCTCGCAGGCCGCGCGTGTCTCGGCGTCGTGCGAGGGCGGACACGAGGAGGCGGATCCGTACGCGGTGCCGAGTCCGGCACCGGACCGGGACTCGCCAGCGTCCGTCGCCTTCCCGGACCGTTGGACAGACCCCGCGGCCGCCATCTTGCCTGGAGAGTGTTCTGCTTCAAAACAAACCCCGCCCTTCCCTGCCAACAACACTATTGGACCTTCAAAATAAAAGTCACGACTATTGGCATTTTGTTTAGTGAGACACAAAAACGCCTTTAAATTCGAGGCTTTGCTTCTGAATTTGAAAATATCAACAACAGTGACATGTGACTGATTTAATTTCAAGTAAAATGTCAATTTTCAGACCGAGATTGTCAACCGGAAGTGAAGCTTGAATATCAGTGTTTTAAATTTCAAACACCATAAACAAAACATGTGTGCTGATGTTGGCAGATTTTCAGTGGGAAAAAATCTAATACATTTGGGACGTCACAACTGTTATTTATGTTGTTGAGGAGACACGAAATGCCTTTTGAGCCACAAGAAGGCGCTGATGCATCGAAAGACTGTTTGTTTCCCACCGGAAAAAGAACGGTGGCCGGGTCCACTGTGCGCATGCGTCAGCTCATAGCACTTTGGGGGTTGGAGTGTGGTTTCATTCCTTCAATAATACGATTTATTGAACATTTGCATTGCATTATGTGTGTTCTGAAGCTGTGTGACCAAAACATGCTTAAAGTGGATGGATTTAAATATTTTGGGATATGGTTGGATCAAAAAGGTACATGGAAAATACATGTAAAAAAGGTAGTAGATAAATGCAAAAAGATAATAAATGCAATGAGAGCTGTTACAGGTACAGAATGGGGAGCAGATAAACAATCACTGATGTATATATATATATAGAGCTTTGATGAGAGCAACAGTAGACTATGGCAGTTTTGTTTACGATGCTGCAGTTAAAACACATTTGTTGAAAATAGAAAGAAATATATACAAAGCAGGATTTGTACAGGTGCAATTCGATCAACTCTGATTAAAGCAATGCAGGATGAGGTTGGAGAAGTACCGTACGATCTCAGAAGAGACCAACTTGTGCTAACATACTGAAGTAGACTGAAAGGTTGCAGACACAGAAACTTGGCTAAGAGTGTGATCCAGGACTGCTGGGTGTATAATTCAACTAAAACTTAAATTAAATACAAAGCAGAGGAATCTAAATTAAATACTATGGATATTAACAATCCAACACCCATTAGTAATGTTCCTATCTGGCTTTTCCAAAACCAGAAGTGTATAAGTAAGTGGGATGATGGGGGGGTGGGCTAAAACAAAACAAGACAATATATAAGAAATGCATTTGATAGTTACGTAGATGGCTCAAAAAACAAAGAAGGGAAGGTGGGGATCGGAGTTTATATACCATTAATGAATTATAGTATTGCAAAAAGAATACCAGATGAGCTCTCAGTTTAGACAGCAGATATGATGGCAATCATTATGGGATTGCAATGGATAGAGGAAGTTAAATCAGAGAGAGTGGTATGTTGCAAAGGCTCTTCGTCAGCCTTATACAGTATTAAAAGTATGAAATCAAGAAGAGAGGATTTATTATTAGAAATACATCAAAGCCTATTCCAATTAAGAATATTAAAAATAGAAATATGATTCTGCTGGGTGGCTGCACATATCGGAGTGGAGGGGAATGAGGGAGCAGATAGAATAGCTAAAAGAAGGACTAGAATGATGGACATGATCAATGTACCTATGGGTAAAGGACAAATAAAGGCAATTATCAAAAAACAAATAATGGAAAAATGGCAAAGCAGATGGGATTGGAATAAAAGGGGAAGGCAATACTATAGAAAAAGATGTTAAAGCACAAGGGCTGAAGATGAAAACAGAATAGAGGAAACAAGGCGATGAATCGATCATACTTGGTTAAATAAAACATTGTTTTTAGTTGGTAAAAACACATGTGAGATATGTATAGAATGTAAGGCTATAGAGAATGTGGAACATATACTATTACATTGTAGAAAATATAGGGCAGAGCGAATGAAGCTAAGGATTACTAAATAGGAAAGGACTCATCTGAACATAAAATATTACTTATTTTATTGCCCAATGATACATCCTCTAGGTGGCGGTAGGTCCCTTTTTTAAAATCATGGTTGCAACCCGCCATTAAACCAAAAGAAGAAGAAGAACATTATGCGTTTTTATGCACAATGTGGGAAATAACTAAATGTACATGCAAATGCAGTCATTGTTACAATTGTATTCGGACTTTTCTCAAATGTAATATTCGGCAAAAATGCAATAAAAGTATAATTTAATGTTTATGAGTAGACACAAACACAACT
This sequence comes from Doryrhamphus excisus, assembly GCF_037039965.1. Classification (NCBI taxonomy): domain Eukaryota; kingdom Metazoa; phylum Chordata; class Actinopteri; order Syngnathiformes; family Syngnathidae; genus Doryrhamphus; species Doryrhamphus excisus. The sequence continues at coordinate 8,879,000 of NC_136364.1, read as the reverse complement.
TGCTGCACTGATGGCATCAAGCGCTCTTATGCCAATATGCGCATGCGCGTGCTCCGTACTAGAGTTTTGGGTGGGAGGGTTAGCATTAGCATAGGGAGCTAACCAATCGTAGAGTGTAATGGCGGCCTCGGTGTTGTTGGGCTCTGCGGACAACACAGGACTCAACTTCACTGTCGGAGGCGGCGGCGGTGGTGGTGCTGGAAACGTTTTAGTCGGTAGTAACAATGGCCTGGGTCCGACGGGCCCGGTGTCTTTGAACCGTTCTTTGGACCGGGCTCTGGACGAAGCCTCGGCCACCGGGTTTCTAAACCTCAGTGGCAGGAAGCTGAAGGAGTTCCCCCGGAGCGCAGGCAACCATGACCTGAGCGACACCACCAGGGCCGGTGAGTGAAGGCGAGCTCTTTCCACTTGGAAGGGGAGTTCAGATGGGGGGGAGCGACTTTTACAAGCAACTTTTGGGCTGCTGGAGAACGCCTTTATGGGAAAACGTTGATCCCTCAGAGTTGCTGTTAGCCTCAAAACTGCTCCAAGTAGATATGAAAGAAAAACAATGTTCCAACCAACTGGAAACCCTTTATCTTGACGGCGATCACCATAGAAACTATTTTAATACCATGATTTAAACTAATTGCTTGTGCTCACATTTAGCTAACTAATGATTTAATTAGAATTAAAATGACATTGGCCAGTCTGTCCAGTTGTTCATGCTAGTTCTCGTAGCAGCATGCTAAGTCCAATGTGATGTTGTTTTGGCATAATAAGCTTTATTTTAATAACTTCTGACGTCATATGTTGCTTGCCAAACTGAACGTTCACTTTTGTTTTGAATAGTGTGCGGTGTGCGATGCTTGAGGGGCTGCTAAGGAGCTGTTGGACTAAATTCGTTGGCTTTATTATTGTTTTAATTGATTTTGTGTCACTCCATGTGACACCAGTACACTAAATCGAGAGAATAAAAATCACGTTGTTTATGTTGTTTATTCAGATGAAAGTCACAATCTGGAGTCACACAAACATGCAATATTTCTTGATGTATTTTCACCTTACCGTCCTGGGCAAATTAGCTCATTCAGAGGTCCATAGATGAGGATGAGGAGAAACTTAGTGTGTGTGCTGATGCTTCTGCTTCTGGTTGAGTCCTGGATTAGGATTTGGTTTTACCCCTTTATTTGTTCTTGTGTGGTCTTCCTGAGTTAGGGGGAGGTGGGTGTGATTGTTGATTTTGATTTCTTACCTCCAGAGACAGAACCAGACTGTGATGGGCGAGAACTTGTTATTATAAGAGCTAATGTTCATTTATAGTGGACAGCGACTGTGATATACAGCACTGTAATCCTACTGTATATACATATGTGTGTGTTTGTGTGTGCGCAGACCTGTCACGTAACCGCCTGTCAGAACTTCCTGTGGAGGTTTGTCTCTTGGTGTCTCTGGAGAGTTTAAACGTGTATCAAAACTGTGTGAGATCTCTACCAGATCACATGATCAACCTCCAGGCCCTCACCTACCTGAACCTGAGGTAACATATACACACAAGCATCCATGATGTGACCACAGCTGATTGTTAACCACATGTGCGTGTGTGTGCATCAGTCGGAACCAGCTGTCCGTACTGCCTGTGGTCCTGTGCAGTCTCCCTCTGAAGGTTCTGATTGCATGCAACAACAAGCTGGTTGCCCTTCCTGAGGAAGTGGGCCAGCTGAGACACTTGACTGAGCTCGTAAGTACCTGGCCGTCCAATTATTGATGACAATTGTTACTATCTGCTGTCATTGACCAGTGCTGCCCCCTACAGGACGTCAGCTGTAACGAGATAAGGACGCTGCCTTCGCAGGTCGGCCAGCTGGAGGCGCTGCGAGACCTGAACATTAGGAGGAACCACCTGGTGACACTTCCTCCAGGTGGTCTCCACAAAAGCGCGCACACATACACATGTGATGAACATGAATATAATGAGGTGTGTGCATGTGTTTAGAGCTGGCAGATCTTCCCCTTGTGCGACTGGACTTTTCCTGTAACAAAGTGACCTCCATCCCGCTGTGCTACACACGACTGTCGCAGCTGCAGAGCATCATCCTCGACAATAATCCTCTGCAGACGCCACCGGCGCAGGTACTCCACAAGAATGACAATGTCAACCGCGCCCAACCTTCCTATGTTGTCGTTGAGCGCCATCTGTGTTGTGTGTGTGTTTGGTGTAGATATGCATTAAGGGCAAAGTTCACATATTCAAGTTCCTCAACCTGGAGGCCAGCAAGACAACCCCTGACCTACCAGAGTACGACCGGCGACATTTGACTTTCAGCTCCTGGTGTGAACTCGACACAAACACACATAGGAAAAGCCATTTCATTGAAAATGTAAGACTTTCTGTTTTCTGTGTTTGTTAGTGTTGAGGAACTATACCCTGGTCGACCATATGGAGCGTTGGATTCTGGGTTCAACAGTGTTGACAGCGGAGACAAGAGATGGTCGGGAAACGAGGTCAGATGCACACACACACACACACACAACAACATTGCACAACTATTGGTAGCTAACAACGTGATGCTGCGTTACCCGCCCTTAGCCTTCAGAGGAGTCATCTGAGGTATCGTCGCGTGCGGTGGAGATTAACAGAGAGTCCAAACGGGTTGCGGCGGGACCACCCCTACTAGCCAACGGAACACGTGAGCGCTCTAATGCTTTACCGTCACGGCTTGATAAGGAAGTGAATTGCCACACGGTTCTGATATTCACACGTCGAACGCATGATGTGATGTGTCAGATGAGCTGGAGCAGATTGACTTCATTGACAGCGTGGGAGAAGAGGAAGAAGAGGAGCGGCGGGGCGTGGTGGGAGAAGGCGCCAGCCTCAGCTCGCAATTCATGGCGTACATCGAGAGACGCATCAGCAAGGAGGTACTGTTGAACCCCTGTCCTTCTCTCAGCTGAGTGATACGTTGTTGTGATGAGTTAAAGATAACTTCCTGTGTGTATGTTCAGGGTTCTCCAGGGAAAGCCAACATGTCCAGAGCGGACGACTCCAGACAGCGACAGAGCAGGTGCACACACACACACACACACACACACACACACACACACACACACACACACGTGCAATGTTGACCTAATGGGGAATATTAAAGATGTAAACATATCCTTCCTGTCTGTCTCGTTCAGGAATGTGGTGGACGGTGCCACAGCACCCTCTCGCCACCAGTGTGCTCCTCAGAGGGGCGGCGGTGTGGAGAGGATGAGGCGCGAGGCTCAGCTTGCCGCTCTGAGGTACGACGAGGAGAGACACAAGAACCGCCCTGTGCAGAAAGACGCCAAGGTACCGACAGCCAATTGCATTACAGCTTTTGCTCACGTGACACCCCACACCCAAGTCGTTGCTGAGCCACGCTCAGCCATGTGACTATTTGTGCTTTGTTTTTCCAGAGTAAAGTGGCTCAGAGTCCAATCAAGTCCAGTCCAGACAGTAAGGTGAGGATGCGTACATTGATTTCATAGCTAGGGGTAGCCCCAGCCCTTTCTCTGTTTAGACCCCACCCCTCCATCATCATCAAGCCCTTACGTGTGTCTGTTTATGTTTGTATGTTTACGTGTGTGTGTGTGCAGAATGTCTACCCCTGTAGACGCTCCACACACACAGATGACTCCGCTCTCTTCATGGTAAGACTAGGCCACGCCCTCGTCCACACCAACTTTAACAACTTTTAACATCGCATGTGAAATTCTAATGATTCCTGCTGTCTTTGCGCGATAAGAGCTCTTCATCACAGCTGCTTGCTTGACTCACAGCTTCAGTACGTTCAGTACGTTCACTTCTTTATGACGTATCATCTTATTTATAGAGCACGGTTTGTACACATGGTAATTCAAAGTGCTTTACAGATAAGAAAGGTAAAATCACTTCATAAAGTCATTTCATAAAACATAAAATCTATCGAAAATCTTTGGATAAAATACTTTCAGTTGTTATATACACATTCAATATGAGTCTTTTCAGCCTGGATTTTAAAATTGAGGATAGTTGAGTATAGTTGCACATCTTCTGGAAGACTGTTCCAGATTTTGGCAGCATAAAACTAAAGCTCAGTCCCTGTCTCTGGCCACCCGCAGGAGACACTTCATGTGGCTCTCTAACATGTCAGAGATGTACTTCGGCGCCAGACCATGATTATGTTTGTACACGAGCAAAACTGTCTTAAGATCTAAGCACTGGACTAATATGGTCATATTTCCTGGTTCTAGACAGCACTCAAGCAGCAGCATTGTGGGTGTACGGAAGCTGTTTTACTTACAGCTTGTTTTGAAAGCCTGAAGAGGAGGTCGTTACAGTATGACATTATCATTATCTAACATACATATTGTGTAATATACAGGTATTGTGTCATTATATAATCGAGTATAGCATACTGTAGCAACACAAAAGCATGTAATAGTAATAGTGCAGGCGGAGCATCTGCAGCATTAAAACCAGTTGAGGGCGTGACTAGAATTATTATGATCAGCTGTCAGTCATTGCTCATTATGGCAACCCTGCTCACCGCCAGCACCTGTTTTATGTAGAAAGATGTTAGTAGTTATTCCTCCCTTTCTTCTTCTTTTTTTTTCTGTCTTTCTTGTGTCACTTTGACTCCACATTCACTGAGCGAGATGTCCCACACGTGCCAATCACTAACATGCTGACAAAGACCAAAGCAAACGACATGTTGGCCTTGATGCTAAAAATGGACAAGAAACACGCCGTGCTGACACACCTTTAGCAACTTGGAACCGCGTCGCCTTTGAAGCATGTGATTGACAGACTGTCAAACACTCCTCGGTGTGTCAGCCATCTTTATTTCTGCCATGTCCCATCTTTTTGTTTTTCTTTGCTTGTGGTCTCGTCAGTGTGGAGCGTCTTTAGATCACGCCACCCCCTGTATGCTGCAGGTACTGCACGTCCTACTCTTCCGTGTGCTGCTTTTTTAATCCCTGTGTTCTGTCAGTGTTTCTTCCTGACCAATGTGTCTGTGCTAATGCTAATAAATAGTATTGTGTCACAGCAGGGAGAAGACAGAGCCAATCTGTCTCCAACAGGTAATGGCTGAATTAAAAAAAAAAAAAGGTGGTTTTCGACTAATGTTGACTCTGCCTACTTTTGATGCTACAGCCAATCCTTCTTACCCCAGCTCGGGGGGCGTGCCCTCCTGCCGGACCACCGGTGTCCGACCAGAGAGCTTCCTATATCGCCTCAGCCAGAGAGAAGAGAAGAGGAGAGGTAAAGCCAATTTCCTTTTAGAGCCAATCAGTGGACTTGCAACAGAAATTCACCTGTGCACTTCCACCCTTGTCTTTTAGGGGATGCGCCCGCTGCTCCTCATCACCAGGAGGAGGCGCCATCGGTGCCTGCGCCGCTCGGACATGATGCTGAGCTAGTAGAGCAGCTTCGGAAGGTGGGTTGTTGCCCCTCTCAGTGTTTAGAAATATGGAGCTTGATATGGTTTCATGCGTACAGTAGATAGTGGGGGAAAAAATCAGATATGGACACACACATAAATGTTTGACAGTGTAAGTCCTGTGACTTGCCTCACACGCTTAAAATTGTAAAATGTGGAGTTACTTACTATTCAGTAAAATCAAAGGTAGAGGAGATATAAATAGAAGACATGGACTCTGAGTCACGTTTCCATAGACACAGGTTGCCGCCATCTTGCACTTCTGTCATTAGGTAAAGGTATGCTGTACATTTTAGGCTATGTTATCACATTTACACTTTATTACCGACTTACGGTAATAGAGGGGTTTGTGGAAAAATTGCCAATTTTGGTTTTTGCTCGCATACTGTAAATGCTGAATCACAAGTGGGTAGGTACACCCGGAATTATTTCCTCTTTTGTTGGGGCAGAATATCGAAGCCCGCCTCAAGGTGTCGTTGCCTAGCGATCTGGGTCCAGCGCTGACAGATGGAGTGGTGTTGTGTCACCTGGCCAATCACGTGCGACCGCGCTCTGTCCCCAGCATCCACGTTCCCTCTCCTGCTGTGGTGAGTGTCATGAAGTACACCGTATACTATGTGCGCGTATGCCGCTTGTAACTGTGACAAATGTCCCCTGTGTGTGTGTGTCCTCCAGCCTAAGCTCACCATGGCCAAATGTCGACGAAACGTAGAGAACTTCCTGGAGGCGTGTCGCAGAATTGGTGTTCCTCAGGTAAATTAGAACTTGTGCACGAGGTCATAGTGTTGTTTGTGTGACGAGTGTTAACCAACAGCAGCAGTGTTTCCCACAGGACTGCAATCTATTTGTGGCAGGGTGGGTTGCGGGCTGGAGGGGGTATTAGGTCATCATGTAGATGTAATCACCATGGCACATTAGTAAAAAGTGAATAAAAGACATGAAAAGCATAACAAGTATGTCTGGAAATACAAATAACTTTTTTGACACCTGTCAGTGCATTAAGATGGAGAAGATAGTCATGTCTGGTTCATCATAATTCACTGCTTCCAGATCTGACGCTGATAAGCAAATTTTGTATTGTATTCCTCATTTATGAATGAAATATTTTCGTAGTTTTTGTAGAAAACCTTTTTACGACCTTCAAAATATCCTTTTTAACATTATTAGAGCCCTCTAGACATTAAAAGTAACAGCCCTATAGTCACTTTTGCGCTCTTGATACCCAATATAGTAGCTATAATAAGAGAAAATAAGCCCTCTTATGTGTTGCTGTAAATGTGTTCATGGCCAATGGGCCCTGAGTCGGGGGGCGGACAGAGTGATGTAGGTGGTTCAGAGTTGAGTTTTAGCTTGGCACGGGGAAAAAGCTGCATCAGTAGCCAGTGTAAGTGATTCTTGTCCCTCAAACCTGCAATAAAAGCCTGGTGAACTTTAACATGAACAGTAAGATTACTGACACCTAGTAACCAGTGTAGCACACTACATACAGTATCTTGTCTTTGAATGCCTTATTTAGCCATTTTTATGCTTGAAAATATTTATTTAGGCCACAAATAACATGTAAAATATGCATGTTTGATTAATATTCAAACACAAAACACAGATGATTGTCTGGGAAACACTGAGCTGCATAGCTGTGACAGCCCAAATGGTAAAAATGTTCCAGTGTATTGCCTCAAAATGGCGACAAATGATTGTCTTTTGACATTGACTCCGCCCACAGTTGCTCTTTTCTACTACTAATTCTCCTTTTTCCTCCCCTTGTCTTTTCTATCCCCCACCTTTTCATTAATCCTTTTGATTATCCTGTGTTCACATAGACACACACACATACACATGCACACAACCGCCTGTGCTCAGTGGGCGAGTAAGGCGTGTTCAGGTGCAGCTTTGCTGTGTTCCTCCTGTCCGTCATGCCTGTGAAGTGCGTCACGTCTGAGCTCGTCCCCGTGTTGTTGTGGTTCTGATCAGAATGCAGCGTTTCCCGTAGGACTGCAATCTATATGTGGCGGTCCACATTGTTCTGTGTCAGGCCGCCGCTCATAATGGAGTGTGTGGGGAAACAAAGCAGAAACAGGAAAACCTCTACAATGGAAACCTTGGTGTTCCATCTCATAAGTCATAAGTTGAGGAGGTTTCACCCCTCTAGGCCTACGGAAGAGTGAGAATCATAGTACATGAAAGGTGTGAATGCACCATTCTGTTATCCCCACTCATTGTTTCTCATTTGTGTTGCCTTCCTTTAAGTTCTCATCTGTTGATCCACCTTTCCGTTTGCTTTCTTTTTGCCTCCATGTTCTATTTTTTTTTTGTGCTGTCGACCAGAGTCACTTGTGTCTCCCTCTTCACATCCTGGAGGAACAAGGGCTCCCCCAGGTGGCCGCCACCGTCAGCGCACTGCTGGACCTGGCCCCACCCAGAAACGCCGTTGCCACGACGATGTCCTCAGCTGCAGCCGGAGCCTCCGTCATCATGTAGTGGCCGCACAAGCTCGATGCACACTCCGGTCGGGTTTCCAGCGTGATGCGATCTGGAGCCAATGGAGACCAGGACGCAAGTGTTTACACACGCGTTAGCAATGCACAACACCAGCAACAAGGAAGGTTACAGAGGTTTCTGTGTATATATTGTTTTTATTTAACTTAACAGGCAAGTTCAGAACTTGCGTGCGTTGTTCACACTAAACGTCATCCCGCATGAAAATGACTTTTAACGTCAAGCTGTTGGACTAAGCTAACCTCGCAACAGCTAATAGTAGTAAACACACACTCGTTGGTGACGAGTCCAGAATTTTGTCAGCAAGCGAAAATAGCCTTCAACTTCTAATTTATGATATATTAACAAGAAGGCTGCACTACCTGGACTTTTATTGGTTTTAAGTGAACATTCAGTCAGTGACGACACATTAGCTAAATGTTGAGTCTACTGGAAGAAGGTTGTGTGCTGTGCTAACCGTGTTAGCCGTCCTTATGGCTAACATGTTTGTGTAAAGACTTGGCCCTCTTGCTCTTTCGTCCCCATCACATTGGAAATGTCAAGTGACACATGCTTGACAACAGAACAACAGACCAAAAATTGTCTCTTCTGTCATCTTTATGCCACACCTCTTTTTCCATATTCATTGCTAATATTTCCCAGTGACCTCCTCATGCGATCACATACAGACCTTTGTCAGCCAAGCGACAAATATGAAATGTTGGCAACTGTGCGCCAAACAAATGCGCAAACATTTGGACAGGAAGTGCCTCTTTGGTGGTGTTGCCCTTTGACCTTGAGCGGGTGGCTGCGTGCGCCCATTTTTTGTATCTGTGTACAAACATATTGTGTAAATAGAAAGTGTATGTATATAATGAGATTGAACTGCTGTGTTGCCACAGCACAGCAGCACATTTTCCAGAGGCGGACATGGTCCCCGATGAGAGGTCAAAGTTGAGTTCATGTCCACAGGCAGCAATTTTCATGTATCACGTTGCACACTAAAGTGTGTGTGTGTGTTGGTTACCAAGACAACGACCAGGCTCTCCCTGCACTACTTGTTGAGGTTGGAAAGGAAATTCCACTTTTTTTTTTTTTTGCATATCAAAACGTGTTTGACACATTTTCACTTGTTGGTCTTTTGCTGTAAAAAAAAATCCACATCTGTCAAATAAATATTTGAATTGGAATTGTTTGTGTTTGTTCCTGAAAGTGAGTTATGGCGACTTGAATGCAGAAAAGCAGATGACACAGTGTAGGAAACCAGACTACAACATCGGGACAGTACTTTTGAGTGTTAGATGTTTTTTTTTAGTGTGGCCCTAATATTTTGAGAATGAAGTCGAAAATTTATGAGTATTTTATTGCCAAAAAATGCACACATTCAATTGTATTCTATGTTCACCTAGAATGTGTGATATGCTGTCGCTTTCGTCTTCATTGGACATAACCACAGTCTTTTTTACTCATAACTGATTGTCTTACTCCATATGGCTCCATGTGATTTTTTTTCCATTAAGATGTTTTAAAATCAAATTTGTTGTTTGTATTTCTCTAAGCAAAATCAATGATATAAGTGAATCAAGTTATATCTATCTAAACTTTCTCTCTTTCCCCAGAGATAGGAAATCAACATATATTCAATAAAATTCCAAAATTAACCCATTCTCTAATCTTAAAATATTTTTCCACTCAATGGCTTGGACGCGTGAGTGAAAGGCAAAGAAAGAGAGCGACACCCAGTGGACACTTAAGTAAATGCAACTTTCAGCCTTCAGCTCACTATTTGGAGTTTTGCCGATCATCCACAGTCCTTTACATGAACACACATGCAATGCATTTATCGTTTGTGTGTGTTCTACAAATATAAAAACAGGTGAAAAAGAAACAGCCCGCTATGAAAACACCTTCAAAAACCGTCAACAAGTTTTTATGATTTTACCGTGTATCCATGCTGTGAACACGCAGTAACAGTTACATTCGTGATTTTTTTAAGCATGAGCGGAGCTTCCTTCCTGGTCGCATTGATAGCGAGATGGAAAGGAATGCTACAAGCTGAGAGGCAGTTTTTTGCAATGTTTATATTCTAACTTCTTAGCATATCTACATGTGTTGCTTTACAAAAAGATGCCATTGTATCCTTTTATTTTTAATTTCAATTTGTGGCTCTAGGTGAAAGAAGTTTGAATACCGCTAGTATAGTACAATACAGTATATTTTGATCAGGCGCACCGCGGCCACCTATGTTTACAATAATTTCCCAGAATTCCTCGCGCCCGGTCTTTTCGCCATATTTCCGGCTGTATAAGGTAACGCAGTCAACATGTTGAACGAAATCTTCCACATAACTAACTTATTTCTTATCCGTACTTCTCTATGTTGTGTTATCGCTTTTCGGTACGCTCACCCGAGTTTGTTTTGTCACTGTGGGCTTCGTGATGGCCGAGATTTAGGTCGGATTCTGTTGCTAACTGCAGCTAGCACCGCGGGCCGCTCGGTTAGCTTTGGCCGAGATGGGCGCCTCAAGTCTGCTTGAAGTTTGGAATTGTTTGTCTGTGAGACGTTAGCATTGTGGCTGGTGTGTTTAACGGGATTGAAATGCAAAATATTGGTGGTACTTATGATGCTGTGCGTGCGCGTGAGCATGATTAAGAATGTCAACGACTTGAGACATCCTACGCGTATTGCTGATGTTTGGTAACGCAAATGAATATATATGTGAATTAATAATGTGCACTTTACAAGGGAACAATTGAAGTCCTTATTAGCTTTCTCTGTGTGTGCGTAGGTGAGATCACCTGAGAAGAGTGAGGATGCCAGGAAGGTAAGTTGGTGTCAATTTTTCACCCTTAGAACCACCACAGACTTCCACTGTCACATCACCTACAGTGTTTACACACAGCCTTTTATTATTGGTATAGTACATGAGCAATAAGATTACATTAAAGTATATTAACAATTCAACATCTTTGCAGTGTCTCATCAGTTACTGTTTTGGTCATAAGTGGTTTTTGTTAGTGTAGTTGTAGCTTCCTCTATTAAAGAGCAATCAACTTGTCAGTTTAGTAGGTGCTGCTTTGTCAAAGATGTCTTAAGTTTTACTGTGTGGGTCGTAGCTCCTTGCGTCTCACTCGGGTGGTGTTGTCGTCATGTTTTCAGGTTCTTTGGCTTCAGACACTTAACATTTTTCCATTTCCGCCGGTGGACACACAGGTTAACCTTATGCCTTCTACCATCGTGTGCAAGGGCATTTAATTGTTCTGTCGAAGTGGTTGGGAATGACCGATTTAGCAGCCAGTTTTGTGATGTCAACAGTTTTACCATTGAGGCGTACTTTTCCATAAAAAGTCGAGTCTGCTGTGACACAAAATATATGAATGAATCATGGTGTTTTGTGGTTGAATGCAGCCTGCTAATCAAAATATATGCGTAATACTTAGTAGGGCTGTCAGAAATAGCGTGTTAGCAGTGGTAACTAAATTACTTTGATTACTTTTTTATAGTGTAATTGACACATACCATCATAAATCACGCCTGTCAACAAACGGAGGCACGGTGTAGCATCCCCGCAGTCTGACGCTTGCAGTGCAATTCCAACACCACAATTTATCTATCTCATATATATATACACACACACCTATAGTCATCGGAACGTCCTCATTGTCACTAGACCACCACAAGATGCATTTACAATCTGTTATGCATGTGTGTGGTCTAAATAAACAAATACAACACATTAAATGTATATTGTTTATTATTCATTTTAACTTGCAATGCGGTCGTTCAATTGGCTGCATTTAAGTATGGTCGGAAGTACCAGAAAATACGCACAAAATATAACTTTAAAAAATTACTTATCTTTGAATGCAACCCCTCATTGCTCATAATAGTGCGAACGCGGCAGTGTGATTCAAATGTTCTGCTGTTAAAGAACCTTTTGTGAATAGATTTTCAAACTTTTAACTTGTAACTTTTTCAGAGTTGTTAGTACGTACATTCTATGCTGTCATTTCTTTCTTTTCAATAAAATACAGACAGTTGAAAATGGTCAATAACCGTGAGTAACCGTTAATCTGATTTTAAGATTTCTTAACTTTAACTAAGCAAATTATATTCATTCTCAAATAAGCACTGGTCACTAGACATTAGTCGCGATACTGTAATGTTCCTGGAGACACACAAGCACCAAACTTTTGATGGCTGGAACAGTGTTTTATTGCAGGTATATATGATCTCACAACAGGCTCAATAATCCCTAACACATGCTACTTTTGCAGCCGTAACATGTAAGCTAAACCTCAACTCTGAACCTTTAACGTCACTTCTTGTCAGCCACTCGCCCTGCTCCCTGAGGAACACATTTACACAAGTATTATTCATGTCTTATGTCTACTCATTCTGTGACTATGGGGGAGTAATTTCATTTTCAGATGGATCATATTTAATGTTGCAAACCTTATTTATAAATAAGGCATTCACTTATCACCTGTTGGGTCTGGAACCACTTAACTGTGATAAATGAGGGATTACTATATTTACATATTCAGCTTAGGGCTAGTCAATATGGACCAAAACTAATATCCCCATGTATTTAGGTAGAATATTGATATATGATATATAATATATAATTTTTTTCCCCAAACTGAATTTAGACAAAAGTCAAAGCCAGACATGTGTGCAGTTGCATTAAATGTAAACAATCTTTAGGAAAAATTGCCTAAATAAAAGCATATCACCTTTATACCTCAGCCTTATACTTCAGCCTTTATATTGTCTTTTTCTATATTCACTCCTGCAATGCTGCCTCTCCTCCTCCATATCTCCGCGGGGATATCCGATCGTGCGCCATAGCGAGGGGGTGCTCAAAGCAAACAGCTTCTCCCATGTGTAAACAATGAAATATGAGACCTCTGCATCAAATCCAGTCTGTATCAATACGAACAATATGCGTGTTTTTGATATTGTGCTTAAAATATAGATATTTTAAATATATATCGCCCAGCCCTAATTCAGTTTGAAGCTGGCTGCTGACAATGGGTTGCCCCAAACCCTGCTCATATCTCCGTTTGTGTGCAGACTGTGGAGTAAGGCCATCTTTACGGGCTACAAGCGTGGCCTGAGGAACCAGCGTGAGCATACAGCACTCCTCAAACTCGAAGGATGTTACAGCCGTGACGAGGTGGACTTCTACCTTGGCAAGCGCTGTGCTTACGTCTACAAGGCCAAAAAGTGAGGGAGCACTCTTCGTTTGCAGGCTGTTTCACCTTACATCACCTTACACTAGGCTGCATGTGTGTGCATGTCAGGAACACAGTTACACCTGGTGGTAAGCCCAACAAGACCCGCGTGATTTGGGGAAAGGTGACTCGCGCTCACGGGAACAGCGGGATGGTTCGTGCCAAGTTCAGCAGCAACCTTCCGGCCAAAGCCATCGGACATCGTATCAGAGTGGTGAGTTACGTCACGTAGCGCTCCACGCAGCCTGTTCCACTGCGGGATCCACAAGAGAATTGTCACATGACCACTTCCTGTCTCCTCAGATGCTGTATCCATCCCGAGTGTGACAGCGCCTCAGCAGCTTGTTGTTTGTAAATAAACAATAAAATGGACCCCATCGGGCTGCTTCCTCATCTTTTCTAAATTTCATCCACGCCAATCAGAAGTCCTTGGCAGCCATGGGTTGTAACAGTCCAAGACCCATCAGGAAAAAAGGATACATCCATAAAACATAAGACACTAATCCCTCAATAAGCCTTGCTCATAATAAAACATATAGGTATTTGCCATTAATGAACAATGATTGATATAACAGGTGTAATCAAGTGTCCATCCTTTATCCTGGTCATCGGGTGAGTGCAACAACGGCCTTCTGCTCCTGCGGTGCCACCACTATCCTGCTGATGGCTGCTGGGTCCTGGCTTGGAGCCCCAGATGATGTAGGTGTTTCTGCAAGCCGTGTCTACAATCCACACTGCTTACGTGATGGATTTCACAGCTCTCAATGTTTTGATGGTATCTAAATTTGATTGTTGAAATCTAGTGCTTGTGTAGCCACACGATGCTGCCATTTGTACACCTACGCTTTATAAATGATCACCAACTTAGGCTGAGTTATGTTTTCTGCATGAAAACTATATTTTCAAATACAGTGGCAGGTTCTCACAAAAAGGAACCGGTGAATATGCAGCGCTACACTAATGGTCTTGTCAGAAGAGCCTTGGCATAAGCTAAGAAAATAATTTTATTATATTCATAATTTTATTCACATATGTGAATAGTTGGAGGCAGGGATCTTGTCTTATTACTAGCCCTCATTGTGAGACCAAAGTGACTATTAAAACACTCAATTTAACGTGTAACTCGTCAGCTGCTAGTGTTTCTTTCAATGAAACAATCGTGTTCTGAACCCTGCCGACTAAATTTAAAAAACAGTTGAATCTGTTTTAGATTGATTTACTGCTTTAAAACGTCCAAAACCGCTGACAACAAATTATTCCTTCACTTGCACACTTTCAGACCGCTCATGTTCCTTCTGTTTGGACGTAGCCTAGACGATGACCTTTGACCCAACTGAGTCGGGCTCCTCAGCGCCCTCAAGTGGCCATCACAAACTTTGTCAGTGCTTCTTACTTCCTGTTTGTCCTTCGCTCGCCGTTCTAAAGTGTCTCGGCCGTCCTGAAGCGGACCCACAGGACCACGGAGCTGGTCCAGCGGCTCCGGGTTGAGTCCACATGTATGTGCCGGCCCAGACCGCCGAGGAGTTGGCATCGGTCCGGATGGATTTCACTTGGACTTTTAGCCGTCCAGAAGCTAATGCTAATAAGCTAAAAGTGCTTTTCATGATGGTCACCTGCTGTGTCTTCCAGTTCAACCAACTGTCCTTCAGGACAGACTGTTGTCCGTTTAGACCGGGTCCAAATCAAGTCCTGGTCGTGGTAAGACCGAGTCCAGTGACTTGTAGTGCTTGATGTTTGGATGCTTTGTACAAAGTTTTGGTTTTTAACTTGATGTAAGCACCGCGATGGCCGAGCTCCCCCACACAACTCCCACCTCACTGTGTTGCTGCCGAAAGTCCCCGTCCGCCGGGGGGCGCTGTGTCGGGGACTCCGGAACAGCCAGGCGAGCTCGGGGGTCCCGGCGGTGCACGCCGGTGGACGTGGCGTCGGCCTCCAACTTCGGCCACTTCCGGCTGCGTCACTTTCACTTGGACCTGCGCCTCAACTTCGCCATGAAGGAGATGAGTGGCTGGCTGGTCTTGGATCTGGTCCCGCTCCAGCCGGGGGTCCACACCCTGGTCCTGGACTCCCATCCCTCTCTGCTCATCCATGCCATAGACTGTAAGCTCCCCGCATACCCCCAGGAGGAGCCCGCCTCCCTCACATATCGCGTCGACCCCTTCGCTGATTACGGCACCGCCCTCAACATCGGCCTGCCTGACGCCGCCCTCAAAGTGGGAACAGCGCTCCAGGTCACGGTCCGCTACACAACCACCGATGGTCCAGCGGTGAGAGTGCACATTTTGAATGCTGTAGGGCTTCCCCTTCAGGTGGAAAGAGGCATTGACGTTTCATGCTAATGCTAACACCGTACCTGTTTGTGCAGATCTGGTGGCTGGACTCGGAGCTAACCTGCGGTCAAGGTCGTCCACTGGTTTTCACTCAAGGGCACTCTGTATGTAATCGTTCGTTTTTTCCGTGTTTTGACACTCCGGCGGTGAAGAGCACGTACACGGCCTCCATCAGGGTGAGTCTCGGCACCACAGAGTCGGGCTTGGCTTCAGGAAGTCAGTATACATGTGCATGGCAGGTCCCGGATGGTGTGACGGTGCTGATGAGCGCGTGCCGGAGCTCCTATTCCAAACAGGACCGGGTCTTCCAGTTTTCCATGGACTTCCCGGTGCCGTCCTACTTGGTGGCACTGGTGGCGGGTGAGCTGCAGCACGTGGATGTGGGTCCCAGGTCAGCTTCCTCCTTTGATCTTCGCTGGCTGATCTCACGCAGGCAGAAGGTCACATCTTTGCTTTTCCCGCTACAGGAGCCGCGTGTGGGCGGAGCCATGCCTGCTGTCATGTGCCATGAAGAAGCTAGGAGGCAGCGTGGAGCGCTGGCTGGGCGTGGCCGAGGAGTTGTTTGGTGCCTACCTGTGGGGCAGGTAAGTTTTGGGCTCGCTTTGTCAAGATTAAGGACATTCCTAACAGTAACCGATCCTCAGGTGCGACATCGTCTTCCTACCACCCTCCTTTCCCATCGTCGCCATGGAGAACCCCTGTCTCACCTTCATCATCGCCTCCATCCTGGAGAGCAGTGATTTCCTGCTGATCGATGTCGTCCACGAGATCGCACACGGCTGGTTCGGTAATGCTGTCACCAACGCCACCTGGGAGGAAATGTGGCTCAGCGAAGGCCTCGCCACTTATGCCCAGCGGAGGATCACCACCGAGGCCTACGGTAGGACTGACGCTTAGCGCTGATGCTACTGCTAACATCATCATTGATGGGGCCTACATAAGTACTGTTAGCACTGACTGTCAAGGCCTGCTGTTGTACTTAATGGTAGCGCTGACTTTCATAGTAATACTAATCTCATCACCTACAGTAGGAAAAACTCTTAGTGCTGATACTACTGCTAACATCATCATCACTGCGGCCCATGGTAGCACTGTCAGTACTAATGCTAATGTCAATGCCGCCAATGCCTACTGTTGCAATGAGACAATGAATGTTAGCACTGACTCTCATGCTAACAGCAGTGATGCACATGTTGTCACTAACAAGGTCTAACGTAGTACCGCCAGCACTGATGCAAGCACTAATGTCATCGCAGCCAAGGCCAACAGTAGCACTGACTCTTAGTGCTGATGCTAATGCTAATGCTAACACCATAACCGCCAAGGCCTACTGTCGCATCGACTGTCAACAGTGGTGCTAATGCTAACTTCACAGATGCTAACATTAGGTGATTAAAGTCATCAATGACTTCCTCTTTTTGTCAGGGGAGGCGTTCACATGTCTGGAAAGTGTGGTTCGATTGGACGCCCTGCACAGACAGCTGCGTCTCCTTGGAGATAACAACCCTGTGAGCAGGCTGCAAGTCAAGTTGGAGCCAGGTAAGCAGAGAATACACACACACACACACAAGGTGAAAAGTGACTCCATTGGCCCCTCCCCTTTCCAGGTGTGAACCCCAGCACATTGATGAATCTGTTCACCTACGAGAAAGGTTTCTGTTTTGTGTCGTACTTGTCAAAGCTGTGTGGCGACATCAGACGCTTCGACTGCTTCCTTCGGGTCGGTGCGCGCTCACCCACACACACACGCCCACACAGACAATAATTGAATGTATTGTTGCCATGACAACAGGACTACATCTCAGAATTCAAGTTCCAGAGTGTTTTGGCTCAGGACCTAATTGACTACTTCCTGGATTATTTTCCTGATGTCACTCAGAAGGAAGGTGTGTTTAAGGGCACGCGGGGTATCTTGCTTCTCGTTTTGACATCCCGTAACTTCCTGTCCCGCCTCCGCAGGTGTGGATTTTGAGCGCTGGTTGAACGGCTGTGGGCCTCCACCGTACGAGCCTGACCTGTCGGCAGGGAGCCCTCTGACGGGGCCGGTGCAGGACTTGTGTCGGCTGTGGACGAGCAGCGAAGACCTCGATCTGCAGACCATGACCGCCTTTGACCTTTCAACCTGGAGCACCTTCCAGATCGTTCTGTTTCTGGATCGCATGTTGGACCAAGCCCCTTTCCCGCACGGTACGCAGTCATGTGAACGCCTCAGGTGGCCCGCCACCATGCTGAAGGTGTGTGTCTCTGTGACAGACATGATGTCCAGATTATCAGGTAGTTACGCGTCGCTCTTCGACGGCCTCAACGCAGAGGTGCAGGTGCGTTGGCTGCAGATGGTCGTGCGTAGCGCCTTCTATCCCGACCTCCCGCGACTTCGAGCCTTCCTGCACAAACATGTGAGACTACATGACCTCTGGTGCCCCCCCCGTGTTCGATTTGCTGACGTGGTGCCCTTCCTGTCCCGGCAGACATCCAGGATGTACACGGTGCCGCTTTATGAGGACCTGGTGGGCGGGGTGATGAAGTGCGTCGCAGTGGAGATCTTTCAGCAGACCCAGCGGCGTCTGCACCCCAACCTTCGGCGCACCTTACAGCAGCTCCTCTTCCAGGGCACCGCGGCCCCACCCCCTCAGAACAGCCCCACCCTCTCCGTCGTCCCATTGCGGGACGTCAACGTGTCGGCATGACAAGGACTCAGATGGCACTTTCTGCTGCCGTGGCAACAGCAAGCACCTCAAAGATAACTTTTAAAAATATATTAATTGTTTTTGGGTTTTTTTTTTTTACTAATGACAACTCCAGCATATTTTCAACTGCTGTGTGACGATGATGCCTTCACTGTAGCTGGGACGTGACAGTGTTACTGGTGCTCTACCTTGAAATGATGCAATCCACCTACATTACTGTGTTAGCATAGCATGCTAGAATTCAACAACACATAAGGATGGCTCTTTTCATGGCTAATCATGTCACATATTGATTTTGGTCCATTATTAAGTCATTCTTCTTGCCTTCTCTTATTTATAAGACTGTTAGGCTAGCAGTGCTAAATTAGGCTACTAGCAGTGTTAAGCCAGATGAGCGGGGCTGTGATTGGCTGACTGTGATGATGGGTTTGCCGCGGGGTAGTATCTTCTGCTCCAAAAAACCTGTTCTGTGCTGCTGAGTTCTGATTGGCCGCCGCGGGTCACGTGGATGGTCGAGTATTGTCTAGCAGACAAAAAAAAGTCAACACTATACGACGTTTTGAGAAGTCAACGAGGATCCACTTCCCAGGAAGATGTCCTTATTATTTTGAAGCAGTGGACTTTTTGGATTATTGAACTCTTGGGTACGTTTGGTTTTCTTTTTAGTTGAACTTTGACGTCAATAAATTAGCTTGTTTAGCTAATTAAGTTGTCAATTGATATGTCTCTATGATGTCAGCAGAGAACGTCGCGGCAAGGCATTCAAAAGTGATGGAGCGGGTAGAGACACACACAGTTTAAAAGCCCTAATTGATTGCTTGCAGCTGCAACCAAGCAATGTGACAGGTGATTGACAGGCGTTCTTTGTGTGTGTCAGTGTGAGTCAGTCAGCAGTGTCAGCGACTCGTCCATGTCAATCAACATGACGACTGTCACTCTGGACATGGGTGAGCATGTGACTACATTTCCCAACATGCATCTGCTCAACATACTGACTCCAGTTGTGTGTGCATAAAGAGAAGTATCACTTCCTGGGCGTCAACATCGTCGCTCAAGACAACGGTGATGGCGCTGTGTACATTGGGTCCATCATGGACGGCGGGGCCGTGGCCGCCGATGGACGCATCGATCCAGGTGACATGTTGCTACAGGTAAGGCTAACATGGCTACTTCCCTCCTGCCGTGACGTCTCGTGTGACGCAAGCATGTCTTCAGGTGAATGACATCAACCTGGAGAACGCCACCAATGAGCACGCCGTACAGGTCCTCCGAGATGTCGTCCGTCAACCTGGGTGACCTTTGAACCTTTCACTGCTAAAGAAGGCGTAATGGGGTAACTAACATGAGTGTGTGTGTGTGTAGTATGGTGACATTAACGGTGGTCAAGTGTTGGAACGTGAAGCCTCCAAGCGTTTTCAGGCCGCCAAAAGGTGAGATGAGGTGTGAGGTGGGAAGGTACTGTAGATGAAGGATTCATTGGACCGTTGGGTCTTCTAGGTGAGCCGGTCCGTCCCATTGACCCCGCCTCCTGGGTGTCTCACACAACTGCCATGGCAGGGAAGCTCCTCCCCTATTACGGTACCAGTGACCATTGTTGCGCTGCATAATCAATCAATAATACATTCATTGATAAAAGTCATTGTTGGGTGTGTAGGTGAAGACGAGCAGCTGAGCGTCCATAGCGACATGGCGGCTGTCGTCATGGCGATGATGAATGCAGACTCTGGGCTGGAGGTTCGGGACAGGATGTGGCTCAAGATCATCATCCCCAACGCGTTCATTGGTAGGTACAAGGTTGTAACGCATCTGGTCCGATAATTGAGTCGAGAGCCCGAGGCAGCTAGCTAAAAGTGTCAGCTGTCAAGGTTTACTCACACAGCTTGGTAAACTGAAGCAACAACCAACATGGCCGTCCTGCTCAAAAACCCATCCCTTGTTGCTCCTGCAGGTTCTGATGTGGTCCACTGGCTTCACCGGAACCTCCAAGGCTTCACAGACCGCCGTGAGGCTCGCAGGTACGCCGCAAAGCTGCTGAAGCGCGGCTACATCCGCCATGCCTTCAACAAGGTGACCTTCTCGGAGCAGCGCTACTACATCCTTGGAGGTGAGCGCCACGTCCTCTGGTGACCACCAGTGGATAGACGGCTGATTTGAGACTGTGCGGGTCTTCCATGTGTCGTAGATCTGGCCATGACTGCGCTGCTGGACCGACACGAGGACGCCTACCTGTGGCCCCTCCCCCAGTCGGCTTTGGAAGGTGATGTCATCATTGCGTATCCTGCAAAAACAAATCAAGTTGATTGTCATCTAATGGAGATGATGTCACCAGGAAGCCACAGCAGCAGCAAGGAGGCAGACGACTAAACAGGAAGTTGGTGTGACAAAGACCCGGAGGTCGTTTTTATCCAATCAGAGCTCTACGCCTCCCGTCAGCCCTCCCATTGGACCACACAGGGACCAGTACAACCACATGGCGACCAGTGTGATGACTGAATTCATGCTAATGAAGCTACTACTAGCACTAGCACGTTGTCCTACTGACTCCTTCTTGTCACATGTTATTGATGCACCCTGGTTTGTTATTGTTTGTTACCAACTCAACCTCTTTGAACCTGATGAAAAAACATTTCCTCATGAAACATGGACGTTGTGTGTTTATCATTCATTTTAGTTTTATATATTTTGTTGTCATACGCTTCTTGAGTTTTTTGTGTTACTGTGTTTACTGACTGAGGTACGTACTTGTTCGCCTTCGGTGCAGCAGGGGGCGTTAAGGAAAGGAAGTGGACTCTCGAAATGGAACGCGGCCGCGGCGCTGCGGTCCGCTCAGCTGACGGCCGCCATCTTGACTGTGACGGCGGCAGACGGCGGACGCGGCAGGTTGTGTTCCATTGTTGGGCTCCCATTGTTGTGCCGTCTCTGTGTTGTAGCGGTGTGGTCATGTTTTTACTCCGTCTCCGTCAGTCGTCGGCTGTGATGAAGGGTAAGAGAAACATAAGAACACAACTGTCAGCACTCATCCCGCCGCGGTGCGGCGGTGACGTCACTGTCTGACTGCAAACTGGACAGCTAGCTAGTAGCTAGTCGAAGCCCATGCAATTCGGCATTAACAAACAACATATAAAATGTCATATTTAGCCAGTTAGTAGTCACGGTTTGCATCTTTACGATATTCCAACACGTTTGTTGTGGCTGTGTGTGAAAATATCCGACATATTAACAGTAACCTTTATCATTAATGTATATCATGTTAGTTTGGAATACGTACGTAGTGATTACATAAAAAGTCATGATTTTAAATGCAGATCTGAATGCGGTCTGTCACCCTGTTTATACTGTTAAAATCGACCGTTTAGAGTGGACACAAAGTATTGTGGCTGCGTTATTACTGAGTGCTGGCTAGCGCCACCACCTGTCCTCTTCAGGCACAGCAGCTAAGGTGAGCAAACACCAAGGAAGTAACCTGTTTCTCTTCCTCTACAGGTGTTTCAGGCATTGACTGCCTACCTGTGTGACATCACAACGTAACATCATTTATGCTAAACAAGGAGTGGGACAAATGTCCTAGAGCCCCCCCCATCCACTCAGCTTCCTGCTTCCTCCTGGCCAACTGTATCTTCTCGGCATCCACGTGCGACCGAGTGTGACATGTGTGGTCTTTCCATCTGGCCTTGAACTGGCGTCCACAGATCCCCGACTATATGAGCGTCAGCCAACAAGCTAAAAAGCCCAAACTGTCCACTCGTTGTCCAGCGCTGCTCTTTAAGGGAGCGAGGGAGGTTTACCACCATACGAGAGCCACAAGCACAAGATGGGCAAGAGGACACCAAAGAGCTTGAACAGGAAGTAATATCAGGTCGCTATGATGCTGCTACTCTGTGGTTTTTTTAGGTTTTGATTTTTGTGAGCTGGATGAAAAAATCGAAACCTAAAGAAAAAACAGCGCTGACGGCGGATACGACTTCTTCTTTGGTGGTATTTGCATTTTCTGCCTCATGTGGCAAAATGTGTTTTGTAGCGGTGTGGGTCACATGGCGTATGTCACATCACAACACTCGACATCACTCCAGCTGTCCACTTTGTCACCTGATGCCCAAAGACGGTCCACTTCCTGCGATAAACATGGTGACATGAGTGTTCAGTAGAGCGGTAGGTCACATGACAACCCATTTGCTGTCCATTAACTTTTGTCAAAGTGTGTGTATATGTTACCAACTAAAATGTGACTCCCAAAAATTGCAGTGTCGTGTGTGTACCCCCTAGTGGATGATTGCAGTATTGCAGCTTACATAGAAGGGGGTGTGGCCTCATCACTTCTGTAGTCAGGTGCACAACGAGCAGGCCAAAGGTTATTTAGTCAGAGTCGTGAGAAAACTAACGAGGCTGTGACAGGAAGTGGTTCGTACCCTGTCCCCCCCAGTCTGAGCTTATGACTTCATTTTTAAACTCCGGCTGGTTTCCACGGCAACGTGGAACTTTTAAGAACGCACTGACAGACGCTTCCTTTCGCACACAAAGACAAGAATGTGTGTGAATGGCGTCATTAAATCCTCATCCGTCAGCTGCCTGCCGGCCAAACGCCCCCCGGAGGTCATCTGGAGGGCTGCCAGGAGGGACAGAAGCATGTGACGTCTTCGCTCTCTAGCGCCACCTGTCAGTCAACGTTGCTCATCTTTTTCTCACAAAATTCCGCCACCCCCAAAAATCAGCATCATTGTTTGCCTACATATAGTCACATGACGTACGATTGACAGCTCTAGCACCTAGTTAGGTTCTGGCCTAGCAACCGCCATAATAACCACTCAGTGGAGCCCCCTGCTGGAGTGGCAGAAAACACGTTTAATCTCAGGACGTTTAAAAAAAAAGGAAGACAGGAAGAAGACCATGGTTGTTTGGACAGATGTTCTGAGGACACAACAAGACATCTGGACCCAATCTTCAGTCGGTGGGAAAACACCTCAAGAGAGGGTGGTCCTTCCTGCCCCACCCCCCTGCCCCCTGTCTTTGTGAAGAGGCAAAGATGGAAGCTCAAGAGTTAAATTCAAAATCACCTGATCCCGCCCCCTTGCATGAGACCCTCTGTTGCAGAACTTGGGTCACTTCACTCCAAAACCCACCCGGACAGAACCAGGACTACCTCAAAGGACTGCTCAGCTGTTTGATTGACAGCTGCTTGTCATGTGTGTGACTGTGTGACGTCACTGGGGTCATGGAAGTTCTGCTGCTCCTGATGATGATGGCACAGGTCAGTTTTACTCTGGAAAAAGTCATTGTGTGTGTGTGTGTGTGTGAGAGAGAGAGAGAGAGAGAGAGAGAGGGAGAGAGAGCGCGCGAGGGATGAAGAGTAGCACGTGTGCCACGTCAAACTCCGTGTGTGTGTGTTTGTGTATTTTACTGCTCATGTTGATGAAGTTATTTTATTCCAGAGCATCAGAGACAAGTGTGACGTTTCGAGGGACGAGTGCGCTGTCCTCCTGTAGGGGGCAGCAATGAGCAGTGGCCATTTTCACGTAACCTTACTGCTGCCCCTAACGGACAGCAAGAGGAAGTTAATTGCTTTTGAAGCCCCGCATTTTGTCTCGTAGGTGTTCGGTGCCATCACACTGGAGCGCCGCCATGACAGTTTACGTTACAGAGTCAGCAAACGTTATACTATCAACCCGATGGGACAGAAGTGGACGCATATGAACATCACGTACAGGTGACGCTAGCTCTTTAGCACGCTAGGCTAACACCACAATCACACTTGACCTTTGGTGTCCTTCAGGCTGGACAAGTTTCCCAACACGCTGAGTGCGGAAGACACCAGGAAGGCCATCAGCATCGCCTTCGCCAAGTGGAGCGATGTGTCGCCGCTGACCTTCACAGAGGTCACCAATACCACCGCCGACATTGTCATTGGTAGGAAGTGAGGTGGTGGGGCCAACGCGTCCAGTTAGCACAGTCTGACATGTGCGTGTGGTAGGATTCTACACCTTCAACCACTCAGACTGTTGGCACTCACCACTCCACCCGTGTTTCGACGGGCTCAATGGCGAACTGGCTCACGCCTTCCTGCCTCCACGAGGAGAGATCCACTTTGACAACCACGAGTTCTGGATCCTGGGAAAGTCCCGGTTCAGCTGGAAGCAAGGTAGTGCGAGTTCATCAGAAGCTTCTAGAACATTGGAGATGTTGGTGCTGATGTGTCCTCTCAGGCGTGTGGCTCAACGACCTGGTCCAGGTGGCGGCGCACGAGATCGGCCACGCTCTGGGTCTGTGGCACTCCAGGGACCCGCACGCCCTCATGCATCCCAACGCCACCTACACAGGCCAGCGGAACGTCGGCCAGGATGACGTGTGGGCCATCCAGAGGCTCTACGGTAAATTACTGACAATCACCATGGTAACACGCTAAAATGATGACATTTGTTGTTGTCAGGGTGTGAGGACAAAAAGCGCGTATGTGACGCGTGGGCCCGCTTGGGCTTCTGTGAACGCAGGAAGTGGTTCATGAAGAAGAACTGTCCTCGCCGTTGCGACCTCTGCTTTGGTGAGCCCGCCGCCGCTGCCGCCACTCATCATGACCTCCCCAAACTCAGCACCCCCTTGCTTTGCTGCCGCAGAGCCTCTGGAAGCAGTCGCCACACCAACACCACCTCCGGCCAATGTGAAGGTCAAGGTGGTCCCACGCGGGAAGGTGGTGGGCTTCCGCTGCGGCACCAAGAACCCGCGCTCCCTGCCCAAAGTCAGGTCAGCAGACCGGTGTCATGCCATAAAAAAACAGGAAGCCTGAGTGTCGTCATGATGACTCTGATTTGTCTCCAGCTGGTACAAAGATGGCGAGCGAATCACGGTGTCCATCCCGGGATACATCGTGGTCAAAGGGCGGGACCTCCGCATTGTGGCCAACGAGTTCAATGAGGGCGTGTACACCTGCCGCATCCATCGCCGTGGTGACGGCGTGTCCGCGAACTCGTGGGTCATCCGCCTGAAGCCGGAAGAGACATCCAACAGCTGAGAACGGAGGACATTTTAGCCTTCAAAATACTCGTTAGCATGTTAGCTCGGAAGCCACGGTGAAGACGATATCTTTGACTTTGGACACGTCACATTCTCGTTTCTCGACTGTCTACCTCCAAGTGTCAAATATTTACCTCTTTTACTTTCTTCATGAGCGCGTCTGGCTACTCATCAGCAAACATTCATGGGTTGCCATGGTAGCGACCTGTCGTCATGGAGGCCTTTTGGCGCCTCGGCGACATTAAAACGAGGACTAACATTCACAAAGCGACTAAAACTTTTACTGTCAAATAAAACCAAGTAGTCTTCCTCCTGGTGTGGATGTTACCGTGGCAACGGGACCCATCTTGTATCCTTTTGTCGTGATTAGACTTCGAAACTACAAACAACGTCTTCAAGCTAGCAGGACAGGTCATCGAAACAGGAAACTAACTGATGTCACACAAACAGCACCACTTGCTGGCTGCAGAAAGGAGTTGCGTTCAGGTGAAACTTTATTTAGTCTCTCCCAAACACAGGCGCACACACACACACACACACACACACATTCATCTTGTTCCCCAGAACCCACAGATGCACTTTGACCCCGCCCTCCGTCTGTCTGATAAGCGCCAATAAGAGGGAGGAGGGAGCGTAGGCACATGTAAACACAGGCACAAACAGCGACAAGGTCGGCGGCGGCAGCACGTTGAATAAACACAACATCAGTGGGGAAAAACCATCTGTGCACATGTGTTGGTGGTGAGTGTGTGTGTGTGTGTGTGTGTGTGGAGGGTCCCAGCCAGGAAAGATTGCAGGTCAAAGTTCAGGAATGTTTTGGTTGGTCAGAGAGTGTGATGATGTCATCATTACATGCCCATCCTGATGCTCTGGATGATCTGGAAAATGGCTGCAAAAAACAACAAGTTGTCTCGTTATTGAAGGTGGCATCTATATTCAGTACATCAACATCGTGTTGGACTTTGTCAAGTTAGCTTGACATGGAGCAGCTTGACATTATGGACCAGGCCAAGTCAAGCCCCGCCTACGTGTTGTGGCGTCATGCCACATGGGCGGGGCTTCAGGTGTGATGTTGACTAAAAACCCTACATTTCCAAAGTGTTTGACTGGAAAATGTCATGATTGTATGATTTATGTTTGCCACGCGACTACTTATGTCATAAAGTGACGGATATAAACTGAACCTGACAGTAGAACTTACCGGAACCGCAAACGACAAAGATGAAGAGCGCGAGCAGCCACGGTCCAACACCTTTGTCCTCGGTCATGTTCCTCTGAAACCAACAACAGTGTACCTTGTCATGACAACTCAAGTTGATCAGAACTTTGTTCATCAAGCCGATCGAGCTATCCGATACTGGTTTTACTAGTTTGACAGAAGCAGAACTTGTCACTCACCGTGGACTTGGCCACGTTGCCTCGCTGAGTGATGTTCTTGCTGTGCTTCTCGTTCGCCATTCGGATCCTCTGTTTGGCCACCATCTTGTCTTCTTGTTGGACTTGTAAAGTGCTCGTTTGTCGGCGAGTTGATGATAGTTAGCTGCTTTGTTTGTGTGATACGGTGCGGCTCGTTGGAAGTGAGGTCGGATCTCGCTTGTCGACGTACTCAAAAAACTCAGACCACGCCCCCGACACCACTTCCTGCATCATGTGTGCGTGTCGTCCATCAACTTCCGATATACACCTTCAAAATACGAAAGTTGTTCCAGTGTGACGTTCTATCAGACGACAATATACGTCCAGTATACTGCATATTGTCTTGATGTTCACAACACCACATTGTTAGATATGTAGATATTTTCGATATCTGTTTTAGTGCGTGTTTATGTTGTGTACTCCAGAGGCGACCTAATGGAACGTTTATTTTCAAACAGGAAGTGGGACTGTAAAAGCCAACGACTAGGTCACCAAACGTTTGAAAAATATTCTAAATCTATTACAGATTACCTAATCGAGTGTGTTATTAAAAAAACAAAACAAATAATGAAGTTTTTACTTTTTATTTTAAAATACGTGTCCCAAAACCCGGGCTCAACGCTGACGTGGCAGCGAACGCCCCGCCTCTGTCTACGCATTTCCGGTCAAAGTCTTTTCTAATTCCGTCACACGTGAACATGGCGCCACCAGTGCCGCTGTTAGCAGGTTGGTGTCGTTTGTCCCATGTTGTCTCATGTAGCGTTCATTCTCGACTACCTCTACTCCCATATTTACTCTATTTGTGTCTGGACACCGTTAAAAACGCTTGAGTTTTCAGTAGTATTGACTTTTATCGAGTCAATTTAAATACATTAACTCGATAAACTTCATCACCCACTCACTCAACCCACATCGGCGGTACTGGCCCTGCAATTACATTTCGTAACATCATCCATCTCCATCACCCATAACTACTCCTATTAAAATTAAAGCACCGATTTCCTTAAACTATGTCATTTGTCGTGCATTTTATTTGATTGTCACCTCATTGTGTTTTTCAGTGCGTGGATCAGATGGTACCACTCTGCTCCAGGGACCTCCTTCGTGCAAAGAGCACGCTGCCTTCCCCAGGTTATTTGACATCACCTGTGACGTCATTTGTAATGTAGTCTGCTGGTCTCTCACTGTGTGTGTGTGTGTGTGTTTAACAGAGAAGGGGTGCCGAGCAAGTGTTTGACATTCAGCAGGGATGGCTCGTTGTTTGCTTGGTGCAATGGACAAGTGTAATTATATCTTGACTGCATTACAACCAAATAAGATCTTAAAGGGACAGTACGCAGGGAATAATGCCTTTTGGTTTTTGCTTCACCAGCGTCAGAGTGGTCAAAACGTCAGACGGCTCCCTGGTGGCTACTTTTGACCTTCCAAAGACCACGCTGCTGCAGTTCTCCCCACTTGGCAGCATCCTGGCCACCTGGCAACCGTACACCAGTAAGACTAATGGAGTGCAGAACGAATGGACACTGTGATTACATCGCTGTAGATGTTCAGTCATTTTCTCTCGCTGTGTCAGAGAGTTCACAGGTCGCTCAGGGTGACGCCAACCTGCAACTGTGGGAGCTGTCGAACGGTGGACTCGTCAAAGCGTTCTTCCAGAAGAAGGTTGACATGTGGTTAGTCTGAATGGGGCGCCTGCTTTCACCCGATAGCTATAGGAGGCCGCGTTAAGTCGTCGTGTCGGCCTGCAGGTGTCCCAGCTGGTCCGAAGACGAGAAGATCGCGGTGAGGAGCGTCAACAACGAGCTGCACTTCTTTGAGGACAACAACTTCAGTAAGATGCCACCATGTTGACATGTAGCATGAACCTACACACAGGGATAGCATGGTAGCAGGCATGTTAATAAGCGTCCACGAGGTACGAGCGGTGCCTGATGGTCGAGTGTTTCTCTTTTCAGACGCCATCGCCAACAAGCTCCACGTGCAGAAGGTTTCAGACTTTGAGCTCTCACCAGGCAGTCAGCCCAGTAAGGTGAGAATCACACGTATTCTTCCTCGACTCCTTCCCTCCTTCTCCACCCTGTTTGTCTCCAACAGGTGGCCATCTATGTTCCAGGGAGCAAAGGCGCTCCATCGTTTGTCCGTCTGTATCAGTACCCGATGCTGTCTGGCTCCGCCGCGACGCTGGCCAACAAGAGCTTTTTTAAAGCGGACAGGGTCAGCATGCTGTGGAACAAAAAAGGTGGGACATGTAACACACAGGGAGTCACAGCAGCAACATGGCTGACATCACATTTTGTCACAGCGTCGGCCGTGTTGGTGACGGCGAGCACAGAGGTGGATAAAACTGGTGCTTCCTACTACGGTGAGCAGACACTGCACTACCTGGCCGTCAGCGGAGAGACTGCGCTGGTCCAGCTGCGTGAGTACACTCACTTGCACAACACAACCTTCCTCCATTGACCGCCCCGTCAGTAATTGTTCCCAATGTCGTCCGTGAGGCAGCAAAGAACGGGCCCATTTATGACACGGCGTGGAGTCCAAACTCGTGTGAGTTCTGCGTGGTGTACGGCTTCATGCCGGCCAAGGCTACCATCTTTAACCTCAAGTGTGACCCCGTCTTTGACTTTGGAACCGGACCCCGTAACGCCGCCTATTACAGGTGAGAACTGGCTAGTTCAGATTACACTTGCTGAGACTAACTTGTCTGACCGGGTGGGGGCGGGTCCAGCCCACAGGGTCACATCCTGGTTCTGGCCGGCTTTGGAAACTTGCGGGGCCAGATGGAGGTCTGGGACGTCAAGAAGTATAAACAGGTGAGGCTGACTAGTGCTGTCAGTACTCCCTCGCTCCATCCCCCTCATCCCCCGCTGTAACAAGACTGCTCATGTCCACAGGTGTCCAAACCTCAGGCTCCGGACGCCACGTACTTTTCCTGGTGTCCCGACGGCGAGCATGTTGTCACGGCAACATGCGCACCGCGTCTGCGTGTCAGCAATGGTTACAAGATGTGGCACTACACAGGCTCTGTGCTGCACGAGTGGAACGCACCAACCGGGTCCGAGTTGTGGGAAGTCCGCTGGCAGTCCTTCCCTGATGGCATCTTCCCCGAGCGGCCGGTGAAGTTCCAGGCCCCGCCCAGTCACCTGGGGAGCACGGAAGCCCCGCCCACACAGGCCTACCGCCCCCCCTCACTCAGACACCTCCCGGCCACGGCCGGTTCCAAGCTGGTGAGGTGATCATGTGACACGACGGAAGTGCTTGTGATTAACATGTGACCTGACTAGTGCATGTGCGTGTCAGCACGAGGAGGAGCCACCGCAGAACCAGCGACCAGCAGACAAGAACTTGTCCAAAGCTGCCCTGAAGAACCTCAAGAAACGAGAAGCTCGTAAAGCAGCCAAACAGGTACAGTGATCTCATTACTCTGCCGTCTCTGGCGTGAACATCGCCATCTTTTGTTTTTCCCCTTCATCAGAAGAACAAGCCTGAGCCCGACCCTCCATCTGCTGACCCCGCCCCCGTTGCCAACAGCCAACCACAGCCGAGTTGTGGTGATCCGGAGACGGACAAGAAGATCAAAAACATTAAGAAGGTGAATGCGAGCTAGCAGTGGTTGAGTCAGGTCACGTAATGCGGCGGCTATGTCTCATGTTTGTGTCATGCAGAAACTTAAAGCCATCGAGGAGCTGAAGGAACAGCAAGCGTCTGGAAAAGTTCTGCAGAAGAACCAGGTGAGGTCACCTGACTGACGGCGCGTGTCTTTATTGTCTTTCTGATGGCTGAAGTGTGACTGTGGGTGGAGCACCGGAAGTCATGGCAGCACTTCCTGTTTGTCATGTGTCCACAGTTAGAGAAGATGCAGAAGGAGGAACAGCTGCTGGAAGAGCTCAAGGGGTTACAGTTGGGACACTGAGGCCACACAGACCCAGCTTTCCTTCCCACTATAGGGAAAGGGTGTGGCTAAAGCCTCCCCAGCCACAGAAGAACCAATGGGATGTTTTGTACATGTTGCAGAGGATTTTGGGAAATATAGGAAACAAAAAGTCATGAACAACCAAAGGATGAGTTTCATTTTCTTGTCTGACAGATTCTGGACTAATTACAAGATTCGACTTTCACAATAAAAGCCTCTTTTTCATTGTGGCTTCGTAGCATGTTGAATAAACTTTATTTCCTGAGCATCTGTTTCAAACACATACTAAACGCCAGTCAAGAGTATTGGCATGGTGAGATTGTCGCTATGTATAAATGTGTATGAAACATGCATCAATCATACGTTTATACGTGATTATATCAAGTGATAGTTTTACTTCTTCTCACAGAGTCTCTTAAGTGCGCCAATTGTTAGACTTCTTGTCATTGGCTCATTCAGCTGCCAAACAAACGACGTATTTTGTAGTTCAACCCCAGACGTAAAAACAGTTAATGGGACGGTTTACGGCATGTCGCGAATGCGTGAAGCGCACGTGCAAGAGCTCGCAGCAAGCTAGCTAAGATGCTATGTAAACAATTAGCCACTCACCGGTAAAAAATAAATAATAAACTTCAGGCGTTTTATGATGTGACACTATCATCAATTCGATCGATAACCTGATCTTCAGACAGTTTGTAAGTATGTTACAACTTAATGCGATAATTATATACTGTATTGTAGTTGCCTTTAGTGCTTGGTTTTCAAAGAGTAATATGGTCATAATACTACACAAACAAAACATTGCTCATGCTTAGTAAATAACAATCAGTATTTTGTGTCTTAGACCCAACAAGTCGTTCCATTACCTTAATGGTCTCTCCCTTCTTCCCTGGTTACATTTCTGTGTCTTCCGTTGTCTACAAAATGTACAATGAATTAGTCTTTGAACAACTGTCTTCTTCATACCAAACATTCCACATGTGTAGCAAACATGTCACATGAGTAACAGGGTTATGACGTCAGCTGAATCGTTAGCACCCAGTGGGGTGCACCAAGGGAACAGACTTTGCTTCAGAAGCACTTAAATTCTAGCATTTGTTCCGTGAAATTGTAATAATTTATTCCCTTTTCACTTAGTAGCGCTTAAACTAGTGGCGCTGCTTCCACTGTGTGTTTGTTTCATTTCAACACACAATCAGATTTGAACTTCTATGTGTTGCCATGTCTGTGTAATCTTCCCATGGCCTTCTGAATTTGTTGCGCTGGCTCATGTCACATGCCTATTAGCAATGGGACCGTTTTTTCACCTCACAAGGCCAGCTACCTGGCCCATAGTCATGCTAGCATTATTAAGGCCTATTCTCTAATTAGGGAATTGCTTCAGAGTGCAAAGATGGCTGACAAAGAGGAGGAGCCATCTTCCCAAATTATTGGTGTAAGTTACTCTGACTCCGCCCCCCTGCTGTGGAGGATGGAGGATCTGCGGGCGGCTAGGTCGCATGGCCTGGTCGGTGCGCTGCTGGGGTCCCTGCCGCGGACCCCCCGACAGAACGTCCGTCTGGGTCGGCCGTTGTTGTTACTGCCAGAAGAGGAGCGCCTGCTAGTGGAGCGCCACACGGCCACCATCTTGCCACCTGAACCACCGGTGAGCTTGTGTCCATGCCGCTGTCATCAAGCTGAAAAGGGGAAAGGGTCGGCATGTTTGATATACCCTTGTCGTTGGTAGGAAGCAGAAGAGGCGGTACTTCGTCAGCAGGTGGCGCGGTTTGAGGAGAACCTGCTTTGCAGTTTTGAGGAGCAGCAGGTCCTTGCTCTTCGAGACAGGAAGTCAGCCCTAATCAGAGCCATGAGGTCATCGCATGCAGGTGAGCGAGCCATTGTCATGATGAACAATGTGTATTGTCATCTCATGGTTTTGCTCCATTTAGAGTCCGCATCGGGGAGTGAAGATGAGGACCTATGTGGGCGCCTGGAAGCGCTGGAGCGCGGCTTCACCTTCCCTCATTCGGCGTTGGCGGTCCAGCTGAGCACGGCGAGAGCAGGGCTCTCTCACTGCCCTGAGGACCGCGCCCTTCTGTCAGCAGGCGTGACCACTGGCCAAGACCCACGATGCAACACCCGATACCAGGTGTTCCGAGACCTGAGGGGGCGGGGCTTCTACCTCACTTCAGCCGGGAAATTTGGCGGAGATTTCCTCGTCTATCCTGGTGAGTTTGTGTCCTTCTCTGAGTAACCCTCTTTTACGTTTCCTTTCACTTCCTCTTTACGACCCCGCCCACGTTTTTAATCTTGGTAACGGGAACCTTGTCTTTCATCCCAGGTGATCCTCTTCGCTTCCACGCCCATTTCATCGCTGTGTGCCTGTCTGCGGACGAGAGCGTCGCGCTATTGGATATTCTTGCTGTGGCTCGTCTGGGCTCCAACGTCAAGAAGACCGTCCTCTTGTGCTCGCCGCAAAGCAGTGGAGGCGTGACGTACTCGTCCCTGCAGTGGAGCGGGATGGTCTGAATGTCTCCTTCCACGTCCTTCAAGTAAGACCTTTAGTGCTTGGTTTTCTTTGTTTAGTTTAGTTTTTTTTTTTTTACAAAAGAACAGTAGATGGCATGTCCAATTCTATACAGCCAACCAAAGATGAATAGTCACTTGTGCATATATTTTTATTCTAACAATCTTCACATGTTTTGGATATGTACAGCATACAGTACATAAAATGTGAGTAATGGATGCACCCATAAAAAGCCCTAAAAACACCTATTTTTCACCTTATAACATGTTACGAAACATATTTGACATTAAATTGTACTAAGAAACAATTACAGGCATACACTATACAGTAAACATTCGGCTGCACAACATCACGTCTTCTCAACTCATCAAATGTTGAGTGCATTGACTTTACAGCTGCCGGATTTATAGCTGCAGCATTTTTTTTTCTCCCCACCCCTGCAGATAGCCCCATCAGACCTTGAAAAATGAATTATTTACAATTTTAGACCAGTGAAAAGAGATCTATGAATATTAGATCATCTTCCGTCCCTGGTTTTCTGGCTTTGTCATGGCTAACATGCTAAGTGCTCACGTAACTTGTCTTGAGGTCCGTGAAGGTATTGCTTTAAGATGGGAGTATTCATACTTTAAATCGGGGGTGCCCAAACTTTTTCCACTGAGGGCCGTGTACTGAAACATCAAGAAATACGGGGACCATTTCCAACTCATGTAAATGCTAACAAGTTTAATATATTTTATATTTTAGCCTCTACCTAAAGCTTTGTGTTGTAGGTATTCTTAATATGAGCTTTCCCCCCTTACAAACACTTTTTTGTAATTTTTTTTGTATTATTATATGTATTTTTTTTACAAATACTTCAACTTCACTCTTGGCCGAATATATATACTTTTACCAAACCTAATTGCACATTTATTCTTTGTTTTGTTTTTACTCACAATATTCGGACTTTGCAACATTATTTTTTTCTTGAATGATTCAACTTTATGTTTCTCAGATCATTTTTCCCTCATGATATTGCATTATTCTTAAGATTATGACTTAATTGGTAACACTTTACAATAAGGTGTACAAAAATGCAGTAGTTAATGAGGAACAAACCTACAGTACCTAATCCTAAATAACTGCAACTCATCACTTCCTCGTTGAATGTCCCTGAATGTCCCTTAATCATTAGTTCCTCAGTAACTACTGTATTTCTGTGTACCTTACTGTAAAGCAAGACCACTTTTACTCACTTTCACTTTCAGACACTCTTAACACTTTAGTCTCTTATTAGTATAACTTTTATTATTTTGATGTTATTCTTCTACCCCCGGGCCACACTTTGGACACCCCTGTTTTTAGTCATCGGTATTCTTTCTCGCCTGAGATGCTAACTAGTTAGCTGTGAAATTGGACACCCAGTGTTACCCACAGGACTATAATCTAGTATTTGTGAAAGTGGTGGGCGGAGAATGACATAATGATGTAATCGTCGACTTTGTATTGTGAGTACGGAAAAACCTGAAAAGCAAAAGAAGTATGTTTAGAAGTACAATTTTTTTGTATTTTTTAAATGTCACACACAAGACAGAGCTGCCTGTGAGACTAGCTCTGTTGCTAGTATCTAGAAAGGCAAACCATTCAGTTGGCAACACTGATCCCTCCTGCTCCATCGTCTTCTTCTCTGGCAAACCAGGTGCCTTACGTGTTGATGAGCAAGGGCGAGCTGGCGGAGCCACATGTATTTGTGGCGATTTCAGAAAAATTTTGATATCAACAAATTGTGATATTGTGCGGTCAGTCAGTACATGAGATCTGCCGCTCCCCCGCTCAGGTCCAAGTCTTTGGTCCCCTGGAAGGGAAACTGCATCCCGGCCAGTCGGATCAGCGCCACGTTGACTCCTTGGAGGAGGAAGACCAGGAGGAAGAGCCAGAAGGAAATGTCATAACGCTCACGGTACGTCTGGAAGACGAAGGCCACTTCCTTAAAGTTGGCGATGCGCTCGGACAGACCATGGACTTTCACCTCAGACACGAACAGGATCAGAACCAGGACGCTGCACAGGCCTGCGGAACACCAGAACATCATAACATGGAAGTGACAGACATGTCTTCTTTTTGAAGGCGTGCTGCCCCCTAGTGGTGTGACACTTAGTATATGCAGGCAGTATGAGACTCTCACAGCAGATGGATGTCCACAAGTAAAGTCCCAGAGGACCGTGCAGTGTCTCGTAAGGTCGGCCAAAGGCGTTGAAGAAGAAGAAACCGCTCGCCACGGACGAGAAGACGATCAGTGCCGCGCAGAAAAAGACAATTGTCACGTGAAGACCTGCCGGGACGGCGTCCAACAGCTCTGAAAAGACTGACACACAAAGCAACTTTTTTCACACTGTTGCACAGTGATGAATCCAGGATGAAGGTTACTTTGAACAAATGAACAAAGAATTGAATAATTAATAAAGATTTAGGGAAGTAAAAGTCGCCCTTTGTCTTTCATCGGAAAATATCTGTGTGTTAAAGTAAGTAAAAACATGAAAAGCACAACAAATATGTGTATAAATGCAAATTCATTTTCTTCTGCCGCTTTTTTTATTGTTTGTCACAAACAAGACCTGTAAAGAGAGGGAGGGGCCCACAGCAGCTCCCGCTGCTCGTTGAGAAGAGCACACGTGCTTTTATGTCAGGGTCTCTGTTTGAAAGCTTTTACAGTTGTCCATCAAACATTGTCCCCTCTCACTTATCACAGTTTAAAAAAAATAATTAGTAAATGATCGCTAATGCCTGGATGACTAAGGTGTCTTGTTCGTTGGAAGAAAAGCATATATAAAAGCTAATGTTACATAATCTCGGTCTAAGTTAAGCATTTTCAAGCATAATTAAGTATAATATCAAGTAATACAATATGTTGATGAATTACTTTATTATTGAATGCCTTTTATTATTATTTTTTCATCTCTCAACAGGCACTATAATAATAATAACAATAGTCATCATCATAATAACAGGAGCTACTCTTATGGCCCCATCCAAGCTAAAACTCAACTTGGAATCCCCTACTTCCCTTCCTGCCCACCCATCCGGAAGACCTTTCTTGAGTCTAATTTATGTCTTAAATGGATTATTCTTCTCCGAGTATACCTATTTAAGGCGACTATAGGGGTGCTAGAGTGCTGTAATCGTGATTTTGAAAACAAACATGTTTCCGATGCGCTAACTACAAAAATATTGTTTTTATTTGAAGAATAAATGCACCTATGGCTTTCAAGTTTGGGGCCAATTAACTGCCATGATGTCATTGTTCCATTGACACTTTGTAAGGTGGTCCGTAAACGCACCACCGTGAGAGGCAAAAGTGAAACCCGCACATAACTTGATGACACTGATGCAACCTAATAAACAGAACACCTTATGCTTCATTACACAGATACTACATACCAACAGATACTACATACCAGCAGATATACACTACGCCTATTACACACAATAAGCGTTCAGCTTGACGTAAACATGCGTGAAAATGATCATATGCTCCAAATCCTCACTGACTAACCATCATTTGTTGCCATTTAATCAGGCAGAAGGTCCGTGCTCTATATAGTCCGAGGACCAGCAAACACCAACCAAACATGGACCTTAACGGTTAAAAAAAAAATGGGTGTTGAATGTTGAGTGGGTGGAGCTTGTGAGTAATTGAACACTGTTCAATTCATTATTCATGAAGTGAAACTTTAGTAATGTTCGTTATGATTACTAAGAATAACGTCAATATTGTGATTATTGTTATGACAGAACAACTTCGCATTAATATCGCTCACCTGAGAAACGGGAAATTCTCCCTCCCAGGCCGCATGTCTTCACTCTCTCTCCGTGGAAGAGTCCGTACGCGAGGCGGCCCACGAACTTGTCCAGCTCGGCTCCGGTGGCGTTGACGAGCTCTGCCCCGGTTCTGCACAGCACGGTCCCGTCGATCCAGAGCGGGAGGCCCGTGGCCACGGCGGCCGCCAGGGCGCAGCAGAGGCCGAGCGCGCCTCCGCAGGTCAGCAGGAACCGCTTGTGTCGCTTCGCCATGGCGGACCTCCCTCCAAAACTATCAGTCAGGACCGGACGGTCTCCAAGACAACGAGTGTGGGCGTGGCGCTGCGTGACGTCGCTGCGAGGATCGCTTGGCACCGCCCAGTGGAGGTTGAACTTAAACATTCCAGCACGTGCCTGGTACCGGACACATCAGATCAGAAGAGTCGCGAGCTGACATGGAGTCCATCATGAGGTGTTCTAGAATAATCATGTCTTTTATGTCAGCTAGCACTGTGACTGAGGTCAAAATTTCAGCAAGGTGTGCTTGTGCGCAGGTGTGTTTGTTTGTGCGCCTCCTTGGCGCTGATGGATGCTCAGCCGCAGTCTCCGACCCAAACCTTTGGCAGCTTCCATTCGCCAAACTTCCCGGCACCGTATCCTTCCGAGACGCAACGTCGCTGGAACGTCAGTGTTTCTGACGGTTTTCGGGTGCAACTCTACTTCAGCCATTTTGACCTGGAGCCCTCGTACCTGTGTGAGTACGACTATGTGAAGGTGAGGCCACGCCTTCCCACTACACACAGTCAAACTGCCACCAGGTGGTCTTAATACGTGCGTATAGGTGGAGGCAGAGGGGGAGATGCTGGCGCTTTTCTGTGGTCGGGAGGACACGGACACGGAGGCGGTGCCAGGTCAAAAGGTCATCACCTCCCCCGGGAATACCATCAGCATTATTTTCTCCTCTGACTTCTCCAACGAGGAAAACTTCTCAGGATTCAGTGCTCACTACAGCGCTGTGGGTGCGTTACTGACTTGTCTTGCTGACTCTGCGATTTGTTGTCTCATTGACTAGTTTTGTCTTGTTGACTTAATGACTCGTCTTGTCTACTTAACTTAACATTAATGACTTGTCTTATCTTGATGACTCATCATCTTGTCAATTTGTTGTTTCATTGACTAGTTTTGTGGGTCGCATGGTGATCGAGTGGTTAGCGCGCAGGCCTCACAGCAAGGACACCCAAGTTAAATTCCACCCTCGGCCATCTCTGTATGGAGTTTGCATGTTCTTTGCAACAACATGCTAGGTTAATTGGCGACTCCAAATTGTCCATAGGTATGAATGTGAATGTGAATGGTTGTTTGTCTATATGTGCCCTGTGATTGGCTGGCCACCAGTCCAGGGTGTACCCCACCTCTCGCCCGAAGACACCTGGGATAGGCTCCAGCACCCCCGCGACCCTCATGAGGATAAGCGGTAGAAAATGAATGAATGACTAGTTTTGTGTTGTTGAGTTGATGACTT
The DNA here is from genome assembly GCF_037039965.1 of Doryrhamphus excisus. Taxonomy (NCBI): domain Eukaryota; kingdom Metazoa; phylum Chordata; class Actinopteri; order Syngnathiformes; family Syngnathidae; genus Doryrhamphus; species Doryrhamphus excisus. The sequence goes on along the minus strand of NC_136364.1, from coordinate 8,840,703 downwards.
GTCTTATTGTATTGTTTTGTTACATTGTTAACTTAATGATGTCTTGTCTTGATGACTTGTCATCTTGTCAATTTGTTGTCTCATTGACTAGTTTTGTCTTGTTGACTTAATGCCTTGTCTTCTTGTATCTTTTTTTCGCCTTGTTAACTTAATGTCATCTTGTCAATTTATCTTGTTGACCTGTTTTGTTACCTTCATGACTTGTTGTCTTGACTTGTCAGACGTGGATGAGTGTGTGGACGGCGTGGATGAAGACATGCAGTGTGACCACCTGTGTCACAACTACCTGGGGGGGTTCTACTGCTCGTGTCGCCATGGTTACCAGCTGCACTCAGACAATCGCACATGTACAAGTAAGAAAGTTTGCATACAAAGCAAAAGTTCTGTTGCTTCAACTGTGACTTTCTGGAATGTTGAAACGTGCTGAGAACTTTAAGACCCTGAAGACCCTCAGGCCTCAAGCAGCCTTATGTGTGTGTGTGTTCTGATAATGGTTGCTGATTGGTGTAAATATTTACAAGTACTGCACACACAGTTTGATTGATGAAGTGTGAGACTGACCACTGACATCTGTAATCTGTGTGCGTGTGTGTGTGCACAGTGGAGTGCGGTGGCCACGTGTTTCGGGAACATTCTGGAGTAGTGAGCAGTGTGGACTTCCCTGCTCCGTATCCAAAGAGTTCCGAGTGTTTGTACCTCATCGAGGTGTCGGCAGGCCTCAAGCTCCGCCTTCACTTTGAGGACACCTTTGACGTGGAGGACCATCCTGAGGTTGTGTGTCCGTATGACTACATCAAGGTAGGACACGTGTGCACACGTGCACTGTGCACACGGACCAAAGTGACTATGGATGTGTGGTTCCAGATCCGAGCGGGCTCCAAAGACTTGGGTCCATTTTGCGGCCGTCAGTCACCCGGTGTCATCGAGACCGACAGTAACGTGGCTGCCATATTGTTTCACAGTGACAACTCCGGGGAGAACCTCGGTTGGAGGCTGACGTACACGTCTGTAGGTTAGTGACGCGGCCTAAGCACGCCTCGTGATCGGATTCGGTGAGCTGGTTTCCTCACGTGCTTTTTTTTGTAGAGACAGGAAGCCACTGTCCGGTTCCAGGGGGGCCTCCAAACATCATACTGAGTCCGGTCCAGTCAGAGTACTCCTTCAGAGACCATGTGGTGATCACATGTGCTCCTGGGTTCAGACTGGTCCAGGTGACAAAGCAACATCATCCTGTTGCCATGGCAACCTCACATTATTTACTTCAATGCTACAAAACATTAGTGTTAGCATATGACTGCTTCTGGTGCAGGATGGCCAGCATGTGGATCTGCACCACATGGAGTGTCTGGCTGACAGGAAGTGGAACAGCACCCTTCCTGATTGTCAAAGTAAGAGCTGCTCTCGCTCACTTCCTGAAACTTTAAAAGGCGGAGCCGTTGGCGACTCATGTTGGGTTGCTCTGTCACAGTGGTTGACTGTGGCGCCCCCGGCGCAGTGGACCAAGCTGATGTAGTGTTTGGTAGCCATGACAACAGCACGCTGTTTGGATCCACCGTCCGCTACTTGTGCGGGGATGACGCCTTCCAGATCCAACCTAACGACAGTAACGCTCCAATCAATAGTCTTCTCATCGATAACTTCATTTGAAGTAACGCCTCTTTCCTGCGTGTCAGGTCAGTACCACTGCGGGCCAAGCGGGTTTTGGGTCCACCCTGATTTGGGGGCACAGCTTCCCTCCTGTGTGCCAGGTGAGCGTCGTCATCATGGTGTAATGATCGTCACCACGTGATGAACGCACGTTGAACCGCTGTTTGATCTCCTATCAGCGTGTGGCCGTCCCGCCAGGCTCTTCCCCTCGCAGGTGAAGCGTATCGTGGGGGGGCGCACCGCCGAGCCCGGCCTCTTCCCCTGGCAGGTTCTGCTGAGCGTGGAAGATCTGTCCCGCGTCCCGGAGGACCGTTGGTTTGGTTCCGGTGCCCTGCTGTCTGAAAGGTGGGTCCTGACGGCGGCCCACGTGCTGCGGTCCCGGCGGCGGGATGCCCACGTGGTTCCTGTGGCCCCCGAATACATCAAGGTGAGCCATAAGGTTGCACCTCCAACAATCGAAGTTGGCGGCATGAGGTGACATATCTTGTCAGGTCTTCGTCGGACTCGTGGACATGACAGACAAACTCACAGCCGCCGGTCACTCGGCGGAAGAGGTCATCCTCCATCCACAGTTCCGGCCTAGCAACTACAACAATGACATCGCCATGGTGAGGCTGAGCGCCCGGGTGCAACTTAACGCCGTCATACGGCCCATCTGCCTGCCCCCCCCACAGCGCCAGGTGGGTCTAGGACAGGAAGTGCTTGTCTGCATCACGTTATAACTCAGTCATCATTGACAATTACGTCCCACAGGACGACGCCCCAGTGCCCCCGCCCAACTCTGTGGGTGTCGTTGCTGGTTGGGGAATCTCCGACCCTTCCTCTGACATCTTAACCCCGGACCCGGGAACGACCTCTGACCTCCTGCAGTACGTGAAGCTGCCGGTAGTGTCTGAAGACGAGTGTCGCGCCAGCTACGCCTCACGCTCAGGCGGATACAACATCAGCGACAACATGTTCTGTGCCGGCTTCTATGAGGGGGGGCGGGACACTTGCCTTGGGGACAGCGGGGGTGCCTTCGTCATGGAGGAGCCGCTCAGCCATAGGTGGGTAGTGTTCGGGCTGGTGTCCTGGGGTGGCCCCGAGGTGTGCGGCAGTCGGAGGGTGTACGGCGTCTACACACGCGTGGTTAAATACGTGGAGTGGATCCAGAACCGCACAGACAACGCCTCCTAGTGGAGGCCCTGAGGAGGTGTACGCATCAAATACACTTCTTCACACATACTTTATTGTCTGTCCTCATTCATCATCATCATCATCACAAAAATAAAAGCGTCTTCAGCTCTGCGTGGCGTTCAAGTCCACTCTGCTCATGGTGGCTCTGATCCAGGTCAGGAAGTTCCCCAAGCGGGTGTAGACGCCATATTTGCCATTGGCGGCGCACTCCTCACCCCAGCTGATGATGCCGGTCAGAAACCACGTCCCCCTGTAGTTGACCACAAAGGGACCACCGCTGTCGCCGCTGCAGGCGTCACTGCTGGCCTTCAGGTATCCTGCACAGAACATGTTGTCTGTGATCACCTGCAGGGGGCACGCAACATGGATCCTCTTCACCTTTTTGAAACACTCTTCTGTATTTGCTCACCAGCAAACTGACAACACTCTGCTAACATCATGCTAGCATGATGCTAACGCTCTGCTATCACCTGCTCACTAGACAGGCTGCAGGAGTGGTGGCTGACCACCGGGAGCGCTACCTTCCTGAGGAACCGTGAAGACCTGCCCAGATACTTTGTGGTTCCCCACCCCGTCACCACACCCCGATTGTCCTCCTGAACACACACACACATCCCCATAATGTTTTTTAGGTTCAAGGTTGAGTCCAAATTAGTCCATTTGACGTCCTCAGACCTGGAGCAGGTATGTAGACAGGTGGGGGTCGGGCAGGCATGCAGGGATGGCGGTGGGTCCTCTTACGATGGCCCGGTCCAGGTATAGCAGAGCGATGTCGCTGTCCAGCGTGAACGAGTGGAAGTGAGGATGAATCAGCACCTGCTGGACCTTTATCATCTGCTCACCTGGATCGCGACGCTGCTTGTCATAGTCACCTGCACGCACAACAAACATGTGGCACATGTGCACCATGTAAATAACGTTTCTGCTTTGTTTGTTGTCGTAACACGAACAGCTAACATGTAGCCAATAAAGCTAGCCTTTGGCTAATGTATTCAAAATAAAGCTACCCGCTAACCTGCAGCTAAAGTAGCCAAAATAAAGCAAACTTTTGGCAAAGTTGCTAAATCAAAGCTAACCTGTGGCTAACATAGCCAAAGAAAAGCTAACTAATCAATCTAACCTGTGGCTGACATAGCCTGTGACTAACACACAGACAAAATAAAGCTAATCTCTGACTAGCACTCATTCAGCACTACTAATGGACTCTGATGCTAAAATTAGCAGGCTAAGTTGTGAGGAGACAGGTGAGAGTGTCATGTGACCTATGGTAATATGGTGCGCCCTCTGCTGGAAGCAGTGAGCAGCAGACAGCACCCAGCGGTCGGACACCAGCGTTCCTCCACAGAAGCCGTAACCATCGGCCCTTCGGATCAGAACCTGAACACATCACAAGGGTCTGGTCACGTGCCGTCCAAATGTAAAACCTATTTCATTCCAAATGTTTTTCCACACCTGCCAAGGACTCCCTCCAGGCTTCTCTAAGGCTCCTCCCACGATGCGAGGACTCAGGCCCTCAGTTATCCCGCTCGCCCCGCCCACTTCCTGCAGCTGAGACGCATTTACTGCCATCTCCTCTGCGTCGTGCGTCCAGTTCAACCAGCTGTGTGTGTTGTTGTCATCCCACGTGACGTTCGTACCCACTGTGACGTTGACCAGATCCGAGAGATCCAAAAGGGCGCGACCCCAATGCAGCATCACCTGCTGGTGCCCGCAGGGAAACGGAACTGAAATAACACACACATCAGCGTGTGTGTATGTACCACAGGAAGTGGTTTAGTAGAAGGTACCTGTTTTAGAGCACCTGCGGCCATCTGAGTCCAGTTTGAAGCCGTCAGCACAGCCACACTGAACACCAGCCCCCCCAGGCAGGTCTGTGCAGTACTGCAGGCAGCCTCCATTTCTATAGCGACACAGCAACACCTCTATACACACACACACAAACACTGACGTTAGCGGTAGGAGGCCTGCAGCTGATGACAGCAGCTGTCGTGGTTACCCAAGTGGCAGGTCTCTCCGTGAAAGCGAGGAGGACACAGACACAGGAAGTGCCCTCGCTCCATAGTGCACATGCCGCCATTGAGACAAGGGTTGGTCCTACACGGATTCAGGTCTATGACAGGACACAGACAGAGGACATCTGTCATGCAACCATTTCAATTTCAGCAAGTGGTCTTTCACTCACTTGTGTATCGGAACCAGAACTCCAGCTGTGGGACCAGATACAAGTCCAGAGGTCAGACAGACCATGTGACTGTCATCATCATTACGAGGAGGACATGGCCTCCATCGCTATGTTGCTATAGCAGCACATTACATCCCATCCCACCGTCTTCTCTTGAGACTGGAAGATCTCAGCCGCTTCCTCCTGTGAGCAGTTCTCCTCGTAGCATTCCCTCTCCAGGTCTCCAGGAAAGAGCTCCTCCAGCAAGTTGGAGTTGCCTCGTCGCCTCCTGGTGGACGGGTGCAAGATCTGCCATGCTGCGCTGCGCTGCAGGAACACTGTCAGAATGGCAACAAGTGTTAGCTTTAACGGGTGGCCTGCTGGCGCGCCCGCCCTGGGCCTCACCTGTGCTCTCTGCTAAGGCATAGCTGAGGATCAGCGTAGTTACCACGGCGATGGACGGCAGCATGTCTACGGAAAACGTGTAGAAAGGAGACTCGACTTCAACTGATAAGTCCGTTGTAGCAAAGAGTTAACTTTAAAAACTGGGCCTACTATCACTTCGTCCTGTATCGGAGTTTACTTTGACGCTTTTAGGCAGCAACCCCTTCTCCAGGCTGAGCTTTGCAAGCCAGCGTGAATAAATGTCCTACCTGATACTTCAACAATGATGATTGACGTTTGTCAGGAGTTAAAATGGAGGACCCGTTGATGGTTAACCACAGTTCAAACACTGTTACGACATCACGGTGTTCATCAATAACAGCTCTCAGTTCACCCATGTTGCAGCAAGCCATCAATAAAATTAAATATAAATAAATATCATTAATAGTATTCCAGTCAATTTGACGAACAATGAAGCTTAACTACAGATGACTAAAAGCACACAATAAAAAAAGGAAAGACAGAATTAAGGTCCCAAAAAGTAGGAAAACCCGTGATTATGTCCTGATTTTTGTGTTATTATTTATCATTAGTATCAACAGTTTATGTTGTTCCTTTTTGCTGATTTAGTTCCAATTTTGGTTTCATTTTCTTCCAAAGCGTGCTGTGGACCTATGAAAAACGAGCTGCAGGCTGCAAATGGCCCCCAGGCTGCATTTTGGACATTTCCCGGACTAAATTATAGAACAGTATCCGCAAGGAAGGACAAAACCTCCCTTCCACACATACAGATATGTATTTATCGATATTTGATTGAAACCAGGCTGCAAGGCGGACGAGTGGTTAGCACGCAGGCCTCACACCTAGGAAACCAGAGTTCAAGTCCACCGTGGGTTTTTTCCGAGGACTCCGGTTTCCTCCCACATTCCAAAACATGCTAGGTTAATTGGCGACTCCAAATTGTCCATAGGTATAAATGTGAGTGTGAATGGTTGTTTGTCTATATGTGCCCTGTGATTGGCTGGCCACCAGTCCAGAGTGTACCCCGCCTCTCACCTGAAAACAGCTAGGATAGGCTCCAGCACCCCGGCCAACCTCGTGAGGACAAGTGTACAAAATGAATGAATGACTGAGACCAATAATTATCTGTGCATTCGGTGTTTGAATGTTGAATTCTTAAAATAAACAAATACAGTAGTTTTATTTTGTTAAAAACAATTCAGCATTCTAAGTGATTAAGTATTTGTTCATCATTGAGCTCATTTCATCTCAATCTATTGACAGATAGTGGAAAGGGCGGGCTCCCGCATTTCATTGGCCGTTCAGGCAATTGGTGGCTTGTCATTGGTTAGTTGTGTAACTAGGGATTGGCGTATGTTTGGCACAGTAGGCGTGGCTCCATTTGAACACGCGTCCCGCCATCCATGCTGCATTAATTCAGTGTCCGATTTCCGTTTTCTTACAAGGTCTCAGCTGTGAGGCAGCCCCGCCCTGATAACTCACTTTATGGCCTAGTGACTTCCCAAAAGTCAGTGTGAAGGCTCTGTCATGGCAGAGCGCGCGGACTCCGGTGCGCTGTACGCGGCAAAGAGGAAGCAAGCGGCACGGAGGAAGAGCCGACAGGGTCGGCACAGGACCACCGGAAACCGGGTGGGTTAGCGCGATGCTAACACTGCTAGCTGCTATCCTTGTTACCGTTACCGTTAGCAGTTGAAGCAGCTAACCTCAGACTAACACAACTATTCAAATGTGTACATAATTTAGCTCCGTTGATGCTTTTCTGGGTAACTATTTAAGTACACTTCGAAAACTTTTGAGGTCGGAGTTGTAAACAGTAGCTGAAATAACTAAACACCATGTCCTGATTTCTGACGTCACGACCCCTGTTTGACTCACATGACCGCCTTGAACACCATCATTTTAGGAACGCCATCATCATACTACTAACTTGAGACGCTTGTGACTAGCCTATTTAACTACATATTTTTCTGTCTGCCTGCTTATCTGTTTGACTGCAGGAGGTCCAGATTAACAAGCCACACATGAATGGCATATAAAATACAGCAATAAAAAGATGACATACAAAATTAAACGCAAGTAATAAAGTGAAATGCGAGTTATCACTGTCAGTTATAAAGGAGCCTATACTTTCACATGTTCAAGGATACAATTTTTGTTATTGATGATGGTGGTGTGTTGCCCTTTGTGAGCATTTTTGCATTGTCAGGTTTTACTCACAAGTTGGTGGCTTTCCTTTTTGTAATGCACTGCAATTGGGGAAGTCTGCTTAACTAGTTTGAAGCAAGTTTTTACAAACCAAACCGCTTGGGTCGAAACAACATTTTTAGGTAATTTATGTACCAATAATGTTTTTTTCCCAGGTGCGCCTTGAGAAAGTTCTTGGGATCAGCACAGTCAGCAGCAGTGGCTTGACCTCTGACCCAAACTCTGGGCTGGTTGCCTATCCCGCAGGGTAAGCTCTCTTCGCTAACAACGACTTGTCGGAAGACCAGGCTAATGACAACTCTCTGTGCGTCAGGTGTGTGGTCGTGTTGGTCCACCCGCAGACCAACAAACAAAGTCACATTATCAACACGTCCAGGTTTGTCATTGCTTACTGTTCGTCTTGGATGTGTGACTGATCAATATTTTGCAATAATCAGCTGGAAGATGTTTTGTTTCAGAAAACCTTTCAGTGCGCTGGCGTTCTCTCACGATGGCAAACATCTGGTCACTGGCGAGGTACCACCATGATGCTAACAGCAACATGATGCTAACAGCATCACCTCTGTTGGTGTGTTAATGTGTTTCAGAGCGGTCACATGCCCTGTGTGCGTGTGTGGGAGGTCGGCGGAGGTCAAGTTGCTGAAGTTCAGAATCATAAATATGGAGTTTCCTGTGTGGCCTTTTCCACCAGCAGCTGTTACATTGTCTCCGTGGGATACCAGCATGACATGAATGTGTGTGTGTGGGACTGGCGGGTAAGTACACATACATATATGTCATCACTTTTTATTGATCACTGATTGTAGCTGTGTGTGTGTCCTTGTGCAGAAGGGGTCAATCATTGCCTCCAATAAAGTGTCCAGCAGAGTGTCGGCCATCTCTTTCTCCCAGGATAACAGCTACTTTGTCACCGCCGGCCACAGACATGTCAAATTTTGGTACTTGAACGCCTCCAAGGAGCAGCAGGTAACGTCAGTCAACTGTATCTCATGCACAATCTGATCAATCACAGCCCTCCCCGTCTTGTGGCGGATGTTATTTGCTTTGTAGGTCAACAGCACAGTTCCCCTTATTGGTCGGTCAGGGTTGCTGGGCGACCATAACAAGTGTGTCTTCAGTGGAGTGGCGTGTGGGCGTGGCCGCATGGCATCCAACACCTACTGCATCACCAGCTCTGCCTTGCTTTGTCATTTCAACGCCAGCCGGCAGCTTGAAGCCTGGGTTGACCTCGAGGTAAGGGGATTCGCTCACTGTGTTGTGCGCCACGTGGCATATGGGTGCTGCGTTGCGCTCCACTCATCAGTGATGTGGGTGTTGACAGACGACGTCGGCGAGCTGCTTGGTGCTGACCGAGGACTTGATTTTCTGTGGTTGTTCCGGTGGTATAATCCGAGCGTTCTCGTCTTCAAACCTCCACTACATCACTACCCTCCCTCGACCTCACCGCCAGGGGGTGGAGCTTATGCAGCCCAGGTATTGGTACAGTGGTGTCATGTCGCCGACCATGGTGATAACAGTGACTTGACTTTGTGGTTCCATCCTGTGGCAGTCCTTCAAGTTCCAAACCTGCAGCCCACTATCCTGACACCGTGGCTCTGACGTATGACGCCACGTCCGGACACCTGAGCTGCGTGTACAGCGACCATAGCGTTTATGTTTGGGATGTTGCAGACGTGAAGAACGTGAAGAAACTGTACTCCGCTCTGTATCACAGCAGCTGTGTGTGGGACCTCCAGGTAGGATTTTACTTTTCTCAACAGTCGCTCACGGTTATGTTCTCATCTGTTTTGTCCAACCACTTACCAAAGTGCGGTCCACCGTGTTTTTAATATTAGTGAAGTACCTCCTTGGGGCGGCGACAACTACTATTGTCGACATAAATATTGAGACCCAAAGGAGTCACATCGATTGTAAAGGTTAATTGGTTCTAGACCCGCCAGTAGCCACGGTTACATGGTTTTTCGGCTGTCCGAATGGAATCTTTCTGAATTACTTTTCCAAAAACAGTGGTATACATGGAAAGTAATATTCCAGTCTCTGGTCTACATGCGGCGCTATAATCAAACAGAATGGTCAATGGAGCATGCGCAGTAAAACGTAAACATTAACATCACGTGATTTATCAAAGATGGAGGATGAGAGTTTGTTGTTGGGACAGTTGCTATGAAACACAAGTCAATGTGCAAGCAATCTTTTTGTAGCGATGCTGTGACATGAAACCGTCTCGTCCTCAGGTGTATCCACAGCTGCCAGATCCCTCTCTGGCTTGTCTGCCTCCTTCGTCCTTCCTCACCTGCTCATCCGACAACACCATCAGACTGTGGCATGCTGACTCCGCCCCCCGACACAACAACCTCTACAGCAAAGTAATGCACACGTTTTAGTTTTTTTGTTGGGATGTTAGCAACGCTTTTTTGTTCCTTCAGGACCTGCTGAGGATTTTACATGTGGGGGGTGGCGCGCAGCACCTCCAGGGGGATGGGGACAAGTCGGAGGCAGCAGGGGCTGATGGAAAGGCTGGAATCAGAGTGCTGGGGCTCAGTCCCGATGGACGACACCTGGCGACTGGAGACCGCTGTGGAAACCTGCGGTGAGGTCATGTGATGTGTCCCTGGCTCTGTAAGCAAACAGACTAAAAAGGACAGGAGGTTCTCACAAACTGCTCTCAATTCAGGATCTTTGATTTGGAGTTTCTGGATGAGCTGGTCAAGATTGAGGCGCACGACTCCGAGGTCTTGTCTCTGGAGTTCTCTCCCACTTCCGCAGGTCCAATGTCACCAAATACAGACCTTTCTTTGTAGCTGTGACGTGCTCATCTGAACGTTTGTGTGTCAGGTGTGAAGCTGCTCGCGACCGCCAGCAGAGACCGACTCATTCACGTCTTTGACGTGGAGAAGGACTACAGTCTGGTACAGACTCTCAACGATCACTCCGCCTCTATCATCGCCCTCAAGTTTGCAGGTAACTTTCTCTGAGACACGCTTGAAGGAACAAGAATACATGGAGACTTTTCACTGCGGCCATGTTCTTAGGTGAAAGTCCAGAGGTGCGGATGGTGAGCTGTGGAGCCGATAAGAGCATCTACTTCCAGACAGCTGAGCGGGTCTGACTTCACTGCCACTATGACCCCCGGTAGTCCCGTATGACAAGGGTTTGTAGAATTGTCATCAGTGTACGTATGTGTATATTTGTGTTCAGGTGGCAGAGGAGGACGTCTCCTTCTGCAGGGCACATCATGTGGTGGAAAAGGTAGCACTGCACGACATGGACTTGGACTCTTCAAGGACACACGTCGCTATTGCCTGTCAGGACAGAAATGTCCGGTGAGGTCAAACTACTGTTGCACTAGCTGCATCCTTGCGCTTTCCTTAAAGAAACAGCGGTGTCCAAAGTGCTGAGTTTTTATTTTCTGGCCCTCAGCATTTTCTAACAATAACAAAAAAAATAGGGTTGGGTGATATGGACCTCATATATCACAATATTTGTAGGATGTATCCCGATATGATGATATAAAACCATATAAAATTAAATTCAGCTGAGTTTTGTATAAAAAGCAACAAACCTTAACCCATATAATGAAATACACTCGTCTCAAATTGTAAAGCACATTTATTGGTACTAAACTGGCTAACCTTTCTAACGGGATGTCAGCCTCTGCACACATTGCTACAAAGGCTTCAACAAACTGTAATGCCTGTGCGTGCCATGAAATTTCGACTGCATATGGAAGATATTTTTGACACTCCTTGTTTTCTTTACGCAGACTGCCCCATGTCTGTGCTCTTATTTTGAAGGAGGGTCACGGGAGTGTGTTCCGTGTGTGGACAGTTTTTATTTATGGCTAAGACAAGCTATATTAAAAAATAAACATGCTCGTATTTTTTCCAGTCAGAACTTTCACGCCATCAGTGAGCACAGTAAAACCTTCCTTACATTAAAGCCTGAACACAGCTGGGATAGGTTCCATCATCATCATCCATCATCACCCTAGTGAGGACCAGCGGTATAGAAAATGGATAGATAGATGGATGGATAAATCAAGCTGTTTACACAAAAGCTGAGCATTTTCTTCCCTTAATGTACCTGACCTGCATGAATTTCTCATACTCGCCATTCAGTCTGAGTTGTGAATACGCTTTGTATGCGTCACTGTTTGTTGCATTTCGCTGGCTTCAGTTTCGAGGTCAGGTCGGTACAGTTACAGATAAATGAAGTTTCCCCAATAGTATTTCAATTTGAAATGGCACAAAAACATTTGTCTCTGTATGACAGAAAATAAATGAGAACAGACAGTGACCTTAAAACTGAGGTACATCTCCAACCGCAAAAATGTGTTGCAGTGGTTAGAAGTTGTGTAGGGTCCTGTAGAGCGCTTCTAAAACGAGAGAGGGGAGTTTTAACGTTGTATTTTCTTTCAGCCACTGGGGGCAGCAAAATGCCACAATGTTAACACAGCAGCGACATTGTTAATGTGGATGTTCATATGTGAAGATATAAGTACCTGTACTAGTACCTGTAAGAGGTTAATGAAGTAATGTGTGTGTGTCTTCAGGGTGTACAACGTGGAGACAGGAAAGCTAAAGAAGTGTCTGAAAGGATCAACGAGTGACGAAGGAGCTTTGCTGAAGGTGAAAGTTTCGCAATTTGAGCCACGATTTCATGGCATCAGCTGATCACGCTTGCTTAACTGATTGGCTGACATTCTCCTGCTGCAGCTCCACTTGGATCCATCAGGCTCATTCCTCGCCACCAGCTCCTCTGACAAAAACATCTCCATCTTGGACTACAAGTCAGGAGAGTGCGTTGCCACCTTGTTTGGACATTCAGGTGAGTAAATCCAGCTCACCTTTAGGACGAATAAAGGGAGATCTGTTTGATTAATGTGCAGTGTTTTCCACAGCACTGCAATCTATTTGTGGAGGTATATGATTGGCCATGACACACGTACATTTAATTTTTGGAGACACAAAGTAAAAAGCAAAACAAATGTTTAGAAATTCACACTATTTTTCTGTCGCTTCATTTTATGTGTGTTTTTATGTCACAAACACGAGAGAACCGCTTGTGAGTCTTAAATTGTGGCCGGGTGGCCCACAACAGGACCAACTGCTTGTTAAGAGTGAAATGTGCCGTTATGTTGGTCTCAAATTGTCCAATAAGTACGCTGTCCAGGAAAAAACGGCAATAACCGCTAAGGGGCCATCCATAATTTTCAACATTTTCAGAAGAGTACAAAGAGTACTCTTTTGAGCAAACCCCCCCCCCCCCCCCCCCCCTAAAAAGAGTACAATCCCAAATGAAAAATGTTGATAGGTCCATGACCAACTGACCCAATACAGCCAGGAAATTCGAACATATCCAATCCAATAGTGTTCTCTGGCTGTATTTTGGGACTCTGGTCAATCAGTTACTGCCCATCAACATTGTATTGAACATGAACAAGATAAAAAATTATATTAAATGCCTCTTTTTTTGTACAGTAAACCTCGGATATATCGGAAATTCGCTCACAACGGACAGAAAAAAAAGAAACAATTTTTCTGTAATGCATTTCCAATAAAAATTCATTGCATATAACGGATTTCGCCTATTTCGGACAAAATCTCCAGTCCCGTTCCAATTTCCCTCGCATATATCGGATGGCTGCATCGTGGCCTTTGATCCATCTTTGATCCATGTTCACAGCCAAAGCTTAAGATTATAACATCTTTGTATGAATTACAGACATGTAGTACATGAGCATGTACAACGAAATAAAAAAAAATCTCAAATCTGTAGAAATGCCTTCTTGTTGCTATTAGGGAGGTTTAGAAACCAAACGATAAACGTAAACGCAAACGATAATGACGTCACAGGCTATTGACAAGTCGGCAAGTTCCCATACATTTCAATAGCATGTGACGTCATTATCGTTTGCACTTACGTTTATCGTTTGGTTTCTAAACCTCCCTAATAGCAACAAGAAGGCATTTCTACAGATTTGAGATTTTTTTTTTATTTCGTTGTACATGCTCATGTACTACATGTCTGTAATTCTTACAAAGATGTTATAATCTTCAGCTTTGGCTGTGAACATGGATCAAAGAAAGTTCCCCCATGGCATTGCGCGTCCGTGTAATGAATGTGGCGGACATTTTCCGGTATACGCATATAACGGATATCGCCAGTGGGAACAAACCAGTGGGAACAATTGAATCCGATATATCCGAGGTTTACTGTATTTTTCTTTCAAGAAAATACAAATGTATTACAAATTTGATCTTTTTGTATTGTTCTTTCTATCAAATGATACATGTAGAAAAGTCCTGATGCAACAACTGTTTTCCACAGGATTTTTTAATCAAGGCAATACTTCTTGTATACACACATGATTACTCAAGGAGCAGAAGAGTTGCCCCTGGTTTCCAAAAGCCTGAGGAGATAAAATCTTCTTTGAAATGATGGACACATTGATTGTTACTGCACTGTCCACAAAGTCAAATTCACCACCACAGAGTAATTCAGAAAATGGAAATCACAGCCAGGTCCATGCCCAAATATAGAAAATAAACACAGAGCTGGCGAATAGGTTCAGGATGGTCTGTTTAGTTTTGATCTTCTCCATTTTCGCAACGGCACTTCGGAACAAATCCGCCCTGCTCGATTCCTTTGATTTGGAACCTTTCCAAGCCGCCTGGTCAGCCGCTACAGCGTCCTTCCGCTTTCTTTCCGAACGCACAAAGCAGTAAACATTGATGTATTGTTCATATGCATTGCTCGGTGAGCGATGAATGGCAGCAGTTCTCTTTTTGATGAACGAAAATAGGTAATCGAAATCACCGGGGTCGGCCATTGTCTGATTGTTGTGTTGGAATGCGAAGTACGCAGAGCTACGTGGAGTATCGCGTGGACATGTATAAGACGACAGCATAAGACGACAGGGGACCAGTCTATTCGCGCTAAAATTTGACTGCGTCCCGCGGTTCGAACATACAGACATCGACATTTTCTGGTTTTCAAAAAAGCGTACGTTGATGTCTTAACCACCCTACCCCCTCGTAGGGTTTGTACGCTCGTGAAAATGTTGAAAATTATGGATGGCCCCCAAGTCTGTTAGCTTATTAATGTCTAACATATATTAATTTCTCTGATCTACTACATTGGGTAATACAAATGTAATGATGACTATAGGGATGTTATTTCATGTCTTGAGCGCTCTAATAATGTTAAAAACCATACTTAGAAGATTGTGATCAGCCATAATTATGAAATTATTCCACTTAATATTGAATCCTACTTCTGTAATTCACACGGGTTAGGTCTGGAACCGATTAACCGTGATAAACGAGGGGAGCCGTTATTGTAACGGAATATTTGGGAAACACATGTTTTGTCTTTGGCGTGCCCGCGTGGTCACTGTTATGTTTCGTCCTCAGAGGTTGTGACGTGTATGAAATTCAGTCAAGACTGCAGACACCTCATCACCGTGGCCAGGGACAGGTAAACCACGCTCCGCCGTGGTAACCTGAACCTTCCATGCGGTCTTACCGATATGATGTTTGTGCATGTAGTTGCGTATTTGTGTGGCGGCTAGACTCCCACATGACCAGCACCATGAGAAGCAGGCGGGCCCCGTTGGCGACAAAGGCCCCCAGCAGCATCAGGTGACGAGCGTCATGAGGATGAGTGGCGTGTCATGCTGCCTCGGTCGGCTGCTGTCTGACATAGCTTTGTTACAGGAGGGAAACCTTCATCACTACGCCGTCCTGCTTGCTAGCTCACATAGAGGAGGAGCGGGCAAAGCTCCAAACACCAGCCAGACGCAGCCCCGAAGGTGATGTCACAGATGAGGTTTTATATTATTTACGTTATTGGGGATCGCTGGATTTGTTGGCGTGACTTGTCTTGTCATTCCAGGACCTCCGCCACTGCAATCGAACGGCAAGCTGCCCTTGTGGTTCCGAAAACTGGTCCGTTAGCGATGAGTGGTTCTCGGTGGGGTGAAGTTTGTGCTCAGAGTGTGTTTTGTGGTGTGTGACCCATCAGCAAGGTCAGACTGCTGGCTGCCTCCAAGCCCAACCACATCCAGAACATCAAGTGCGGAATCGCTGGCTGGAAGGAATGGACCCTTCGACCCTCTGCTTGAACTTCTCTACCAGTCCCAGCAGGAGCCCGCAGGAGGAAGGGGAGGTGGAAGAGGAGGTGGAAGAGGCGGCGGAGGTGAGAGTAAGATGGAGAGATGATCGAGATGATCAAACATTAACGGGTCGTGTGACTGACCGTGATGTGCAGATTGCAGGTGGTGACTGGACCTGCTTCTCGTCCACCACTGACAGGTGAGTGGTGTCACCAGGTGTGGGTGGGGTCAGCCTGTCATGTGATCTTCAGCGACATGCTCTTTACCTTCAGGGATTTTGATGTCCAGCATGTGTCTTCTTTGAGCTTGTCAAAGAGCGGAGAAGAAGGGGTGGAGCCAAGTTGGACCAGTCAGCTGAGCCCGGACTCTGCCTGCTTCGAGGGGTCAGGAGGCAGTTTTGAGCCGCAGCACGACACCGGTCAGTGTCCCGCAATGGTGCAGCGACTCGTGCAGTTATCAGTGTTAGAGATGCCTTTGTCTCTCAGCAGACATGGACTCTCTGAGTCAGGCCAGTTCAGGCCCGGATGAGGACGAGGACCAAAGTTCTGCTCCAACTGAAGGTATGGACCCGCTCAGTCATCACTGGGGGGGCCTCTGTATCCTGACCTCTGTTACATTTGACCTTTTCAGAAAAGTTTGACACTGATCTGCGCGCCGTGAAGCCGGCTGAGGACAGATTCTTTTTGAACCCGCGTCTCAGCATCTCCACACGCTTCCTGTCCCGCTTTCAGGACCGCCTCAGGTACGCATGGACGCTTCAGCCTGATGCAACTTTCTTTGATGTAATCTGCCATTCTTTTAAAGGGGGGTGCCGAGCAAAGCCGCAACCACCATCACCATTCCGAGTATGATATCAGAGGACGTCGGCAACACAACGGTACGATCACTCTCACAACTCGGCAAACACAAAAGGTCAAAGCCTGACTGTCGGTTGTGTTTGTTGCCAGGTGAATTCCGAGTCGCTTGGCGCTGCTGCAACGTCTGATCTGACAGAGAAAGAAGGAAACAACGGTGAGTCATGTAGCAGATATTTAATATAGTTATTTAGACCAAAGGGTTAGATGTTTTGATCCTAGAGTGGATGAAGAGATGAGTGACCTTTTAGTGGAGCTGCAGCTTTGTTGATGTCTCTGCACCGGAGAGCTTCCTAGTTGAACACCACTGACACAACTTTCTGACATGCAGCTACATGTGTGTACGTGTGTGTGATACAACAGTGACATCTAACAGATCCATCACCCGACGAAGACGCTCCTCCTCCATGATCTCCCGTTTGCATCGCCATCAGCCACCACGCAGACGACGCACTGTGGTGGTCTTCCAATGCAGTCAGTGTGGTTGTGGTTGTGTGTGTGGGTTGGTGTCAGTTGCGAAGTCACACTGGTGTCAGGTGTTTGGGTCATTTCACATGTCGGCTGGCTGTCACATGATTCACCGTTCACCTTAAGGAGTCACATCAGTCATTTTCTCCTTTTCAGATGCCCCCTCCAGGACACTGGACACTGTCCAACAGGGGGTGCCACACCTCGGCTACCTGGGAACCACAGCCAGCTCCAGAGCCAAGGCCAGTCAGGACCCACCCGTCGGTCCGGCTCGAGCGGAGGACAGGGAGCAAGTCTTGACTTGTGACCTCCAGACCATCAGACATGATCCGCATATGGACCAGAGCAGCAGGTATCCGCTAAGATAATTTTGTGGTTTTTTACTCCTTTTAAACAAGCTTTGTCTCTTCAGCGAGACGTCGGTGTCGTCCCAGACACCTGCTGGAAACCCTCAGCTGATGGCCACACCCTCTGAGGTGGTGATGTCACCACTCAGTAGCATGGACGACACTCTGACCAATCACATCCTCGGTTCCAGCCTGAGTGACATCACCACCAAAGTGTCTACAGATGAGGAGACACAGGAAGAAGTTGTAGGAGAAGGTGGGAAGGGGGGCACTGCTTGGTGAGTTGGTTCATGTCGTCAGTTGACAATGATTTGAAACGGTTGCTTTCAGCACCACGCGTGCCGTCAGCCGAGTCGTGTTCTGTCGCCTCGGCTCCATCAGAAAGTCCCGCCCTCTCTCAGCCAGGTAACTTCCGGTTCGTCCATAGCTGTCACACTTTGAGCACCACCTTGTGACCGTCTTTGCCACCTTTTTGTCTGCAGGCCCTGCATATGGTGTGGAGCATGTGAGCTTGTCGCAGTGCGAGCAGGTCGCTGATGAGCTGAGACGAACGACGAGACAAGCCATGGACATGTTCAATCACGTAAGTCATTGGCCAAGAACAAAGGTGTCCAAAGTGTAGCTCTGGGGGCCATTGTCTTTTGTAAGCCTTTGGCATATTATTAAAATACAGTTATAACACAAAACTAAGATATTTTATTCAGCATCCAGTTTGTCATGGTGAGAAATTGAGCTAACAAGGCTGAATGGCAGATTAGAGTTGTTCACTCGTTCTCTCAGCTTGCTGCGACGACGTGTGGCGGCGAGCAGATGGAGGCGATCTTATGGGAAGCGTTTGAGCTGGTTGAGTCGGAACTGAAGGCGTTGATGCACACGAGGCAACGGCGCGCTCTGTGGCAGTCTGGAAGATGATGGAACCGAATGCTGACTTGTTTTTTTTATGTTTAAAGTGTAAAATAAAAATGTTCAGATATTTCAAGTTCTTCTAATGGGCCATTATTTCACTGCAACAACAGCAGAGCCTCCCTGAAGGTGTAGCACTTAATCACCTGTGGGATGATGGCATCATTGTGTCAGTAATGAGTCCCATGGGGGCCGAGCTTTTATCATCTGGAGGACGCTCAAAGCATTTTATCAACTTGAGTATCATGGAAGGATGTAGCCATGGTTACACGGCTTTTAACAGCAGCCTGCTCGTTCATTGCAAAGATAACCTCTGCGGCCTTGAGTTGGTTTTGGACATGTGCGGCAGTTTGACACCATTTTATGGTTTGTGGTTCAACATAAGCTCACTGGGTCGAGCAGTCCATTTCTTCGGGGTTCTGGTGGTTGATGTGATGAAACCGCAGTCTGTGGTCTCTGTCCACTCAGCTTCCTACGGTGACATCACAATGTGCTTTGTTTGTACTTCCTGATGACGCTGTCAATCATCTGACATTTCATGTCACACTTGCCCTGAAGCAAAGATGCTTTGACTTCACCTTTGTCTCGAGTAAGCAAGCTTACTGAAGTACATACTTGGATCTGAGTATGGAAGTATGTACTTCAATCCCCCCCCCCCCCCCCCCCAAGTACAATACATACTTGGATCTTATACCGTCCCTAAATATTTATACTCTATTTATATATATTAATATTTATCTATTAATATTTATATTCTACTTGGGGGGGTGAAATACATACTTGGATCTGATACCATCCCTAAATATTTATACTCTATTTATATATATTAATATTTATCTATTAATATTTATATTCTATTTTGGGAGGGGGGGTTGAAATACATACTTGGATCCGATACCATCCCTAAATATTTATACTGTATTTATATATATTATTTATCTATTAATATTCATATTCTACGGGGGGGTCAAAATACATACTTGGATATACCATCCCAAAATATTTATACTCTCAGGTAGAGGCAACACCCCCCCCCCCAACTGTTTGTGTGGAGTCTCCCTCATCATGTTTGTATGTATTCTACTTGGGGGTGAGGGTTGAAATACATACTTGGATCTAATACCATCCCTCAATAGGAGGGCCCCACACCAATGAATCTTAACGACTGTCGTTTTGCATCAAAAAAGTGTGCAACTACCCCCCCCCCAAAAAAATGGTTTCACTTTGTCTTTGGATGCAAAACGAGAGTCATTAAGATATTGCGAGACCTGTACACGGCTATTATCGATATCAGCGTGGTATGACACGACAGTCACACCTCTTCCTTCTGCAGAGTACAGTGGACTTGATCAAGAAAGAGATGATGTTGCATGACATCTCCATCATCAGTGTAGTGCCTTTTAACATATTGAGATGCTCTGCTGTTGTCTTAGAAGACATCCATTCATGCCAAGACTGCCAAGATAGGTGTACCTCTCATCCGAGCAGGACACCAGTAGTCTGTGGGGATGGTGCATGATCCAATGTTTATTCCAAATGACTGTCTTCGCCTGGAAGAGGTATCACTCTGGTGTATTTTAACAACTGTCGTTTTGCATCACAGAAGAGTGAAACCATTTTTGGTTTTATCTCCTCAGGCTAGAACAGTCCTACCTCGTCTTTGAGCATGAACTGATGAAGCCTGCTTGGATAAATTATTGAGGTAAATTATTGAGTGAAAGTTGAGTGAAAGTCCGTTAAGACAAAAGTAAAGTCATTATTTTTGTGTAACGTTTAAAAGACACAAAGATGGACATATTTCACATAATATTTGACATAAAACAGCCATTCCTAAATGGTAAATGTTGTTGGTGTTGTGACACTTAAATCATCTGATTGACAGCCATAAAGAGGATTGCTAATGAGGGTCCGGTGGTCCGAGGGGACGCTGTGGACTTCCTTTGAGGATGTCATGGTTGATTAGTCTCTGTGGGACACACGTGTTGACATGCTGGGGTGACCTTTGACCGGAGGGACATTGACACAACAAGCAATTAGCAACTACCAATCAAAATGAAGTGGAAGAGAGGATTCATTTTGGGCTACGGCGTCATTTCATCCGTCAACTGTCAAGTGTCTGTCACTGCCAAGGGGGTGTGCCCTCTATGACATCATCAGTCATGGCTCCTCAGGTCAATAAGAGCAGGCCGGGAGCGCCGGGTGTGTCGTTTGTTGCTCAGGGGGAGCCAAGCGTGCACTTTGACCTCCGCCTTCTTTTCTGTTGTGGTCGTTTTGACTGTGCATTGTGTTCCTTGACTCAGAAGATCATGTGAAGCGTGATGGAAAACCAATCGGATGTGTTGTTTATCCTTCACGGCCTCAATGGGTCGGCGTCCAGCCGTCAGATCTACTTCTCCTTGGCGCTGGCGTCCTACGTCTTCACCCTGCTGGTGAATGTGATGCTCATTGTGACTGTGTGCGTGGAAAAGACGCTGCACGAGCCCATCTATATCTTCCTGTGCAATCTGTGCTTCAACGGCATCTTCGGCGCATCCATTTTCTACCCCAAACTGCTGGGCGACCTGCTGTCCGAGGTGCACGTCATCTCGTACACCGGCTGCCTGGCGCAGGTCTTTGCCCTCTACTGTTATGTTTTCGGCGAGTTCACCAGCCTGACTGTCATGGCATTCGACCGTTACATGGCCATCTGCAAGCCGCTGCAGTACCGTGTCGTGATGACGTCGCAGAAGGTGGCGCAGCTGCTGCTGCTGACATGGTGCTTTCCGCTGCTGGAGACGGTGGTGGGCATGGTCTTGACGGCGAGGTTGCCCCTCTGTGGCCGCCATATCCGCAAGTTGTTCTGCACCAACTGGGAGGTGGTGAAATTGTCGTGCGTCGACACCACCATCAACAACATCTACGGCTTCTTGCTGATGTTCTTACACGTCTCACAGGCGGGCCTCATTGTGGTGTCCTACGCCCACCTGGTGCGCGCCTCGCTCAGGTCACACTCTAACCGCCGCAAGTTTGTTCAGACGTGCGTGCCGCACTTGCTCACGCTGCTGATCTTCACCACATCGCTGGTGTTTGATACCTTGTTCTCTCGCTATGGCGGCGACCAGATGCAGCTGCTGCAGAACATGCTGGCCGTCGAGTTCCTGGTGGTGCCGCCTCTCGTCAACCCCGCCATCTACGGCATTAAACTGCAGCAGATCCGCTGGCGCATCATGCACAACTTCACACACAAAGACACCCCGCCGTTGCAGGCAGACTCGCGCTGACTCGTGTCGTTCCTTCTTACAACTCAAGACGCCACAGACAAGTTGAACTTTGCCTCGTTTATTTTTTTGGAAATGTTGTGTTCATGTAAACATTGGTGGTGCTTCACTTGCAGCGACAAAAATAAATATACCCACAGCAGAATGTGGCGTCACACTATGCGGCGAACCAGCTTGTTTCTTTCTGGCTCGAGAAACTCTTCCACCAAAGCGTCTGTCACCTTCTTAAGCTCCGCCTCCAGACAACACAGGTCACTGCAAACACGGTAAACAGGACGTGATGTCAGTGAGACCACGGCCACACTCCACAACCATTGTTGCTGAATCAATAAGGCGCTGATATCTGAACATTATAAAACTGGCATGTGTGAAAAGAGGCAAAAATAATGATCACTGTTTTCAAAGTCAAAGCTGACCTTTTACCTAAAACACAAACATATTAGTGGCTGACTAAGGAAATCTTAATAATATCCATACATGAGAGGCTCAAATTAGAGGATATTTACATTTTGAAATAAAAAAAATGTTCTAGTGGCCAGGGTGGCGTTCCCTCAGGGGCGCTACAAGCATGAGGGGAAAAAAATTAAATCTCAGTGCTTATTCAGGTATCAGGTCAGGATACAGGATTCAGGATCAGATGGGTTCCCTCTACAACCTGGGGAGACAGAGCCTTCTCCATCGCTGCCCCCACCCTCTGGAACTCTTTGCCCCATTCACTCCGTGCTTGCCCCGACCTTCCCACCTTCAAAAAAACAACTCATAACCCACCTGTTTAAATCCATTTTTAATGTCTAACTTTTTATACCCCTGCCCCGCTTTTAGCCTTGTTTTAGCTTTGAATGAATGTTTGGATATTGTATTTTAATGCATTGTTTACTGTTTTAACTCAACTCTATTTTTATTTTTTTCTCTACTGTAAAGCATATTTGAGTACTCTGAAAAGCGCGATACAAATAAAATATATTATTTATTATTATTATTATTATTACACAAGGGATGCAGAACCCCCCACACCGCTCACATTAAGTGGACAAAACAAATGATGGAAAAAGCAAGTGTTAAAAATAAAACTAAAGTAATTCTTAATATTGTGTAATATTGAATATATCACAGGTCAAGACCTTGGCCAGTGCCTGTTTCTGGTATGTGCATCATGTATGACAACACAGGACAGCATTGAGGCTGCTTTGACTATGGCGCCGCACCACAAAAACAGTGAAACCGTTCTTGCCTTGGCATGCCTCTACCTTGAGAGGAAAAATACTTTTGATCCGTGCCTCTGCCAGAAATAAATGAATAAAGCAGTGAAATGTTTGTGTATGGTTTACTTGTTGTAACCCGTACACTCATGTTAAGTAATAGCTGATCAGATGGGGCACATGGGGAGGAGGGGGGGTCTCGCTCTCGAGGGGGGTGCCACTGTCCACTCCTAACAGAGCATTTATTATGTAAGGTTACATTCTAACACTACCTTTGTTTATTGTGGTTATTTGATTCCAAAAGCAACCGTAATAAGTGCATTTTTGCCAAACAGGATTCATTATTTATAATTAGAATATTTTCAGACAGCATAAAAAAACTTCTTAAAAAGTTTAACATTAGAGCCTTTGTGGCATAAAATAACACCCCTATAGTCAGCTTAAAAGTCCTATTACCCAATGTAGTAGACATAATAAAATAGGTCATTTAAGACATAAATAAGTGTGTTGCTGTAAATGTCTTCCAGTGCTAGGATAGCTCAGTGGGGGCGGACAGGAAGTGACTTCAGGGGTTCATAGTTGAGTTTTAACTTGGCGTGGGTTACGGTAGCCAAAGGCCCGTGTTAGAGATTATTGTGCCTGCTGTGAGATCATTCAAGCCTGCAATGAAAGCCTGTTGTTCCGGCGATCATGTCTGGTGCTTGTGTGTCTCACCCAACATTACATACACCCAGTGACCAGTGTAGAATATTACAGATCATCAATCACATCTTCTGAATGCCAAAGCTGACCTGGTTCCGGGCGGAGCACACAGCTCACTGTAGTATTTGATTTTGGGTTCTGTGCCGCTCGTCCTCAGCGTGGCCACGACGCCGTTGTCCAACGTGAAGGTGATCATGTGACTGCTCCTGCTCACAGGGAGAACCTGTGCAGGAAACGTCTCGGACCTTAAGGAGGAAACAAAGTTACGCTCAAAATGGAGGACAAAGCGGCGTCTCACCGAGCGAAGGTCCGGCTGGCTGCTGTCATATCCCGTGGTGACGTCTCTGACGTGGACGATCTGCACGCCGCCGCACATGTCGGGGTACGAACCTCGGCCGTCAAAGTCTCTGATCCGAGTGAAGATCTTGTGGACAGTGTCGGCATCGTTACAGATGACGTAAGAGCTTGTGGACATGTGATGGCCGTACCTGCAGAAAGGAAGTGGACCCCCTCATTCAATGGAAATGATCTACTCTACATCAAGTGCGGTCGCGAAGAGTAGTAGCTCACATCTGGTAGATGTTGTGCAGCTGCTGCTGGAGACTCAGCTTCCTATGGTGGAGATAAGCAGCCATCTCAGCCACCACGGCAGCCGTGCTCACGCCGTCCTTGTCGGGAAGCAGACCGCCGCACAGGAAGCCTGCGCACACACACATGGCATGTGCACGTCGCATCCTAGGCAACATACCAGGACATGGGATTTGTGTCGTCACGTACCTATGGACTCTTCAAAGGCAAACAACACCGTCTTCCCACTTCCGGTGAGCTCATGGATACGGTTTCCGATCCATTTGAAGCCAGGAAGCGTTTCCTGTTGAGAGCAGGCGGGAAAGCTTTGTCAACGTTGTTGATCGCCATCCGTCGTGGCGGACGCACCTCAAAGTGGAAGCCTTCCACGCAGGCCAGTGCCTGCAGGATCTTTGAGGACACTGTAGTGGCGAGCATGTATACGTGCTGAACGTCGGCTGGGTTGCCGTGCGTCTCCTTCCACGTCAACAGCATCCACCAGCCCAGCAGCGCCGCCAGCTCATTCCCAGAGAACACTTTCCAACGACACCTGCGGCCAGACCACGCCCCTTTCCAGCTCCATCACCACCAGCTGACCCTCACATCACCAGGACACACCCACCTGTCACACATCTCCGCCACCGCTAAACGATCAGCGTCTGGATCCGTTGCCAGGACAATGCGGGCGTTTTCCTTCTCAGCCAGATGAAGAGCGAGTTCCTGGACGAGAGGACAATGCGTGAAACAATGCGTCCTCATGCATCTATGAGGACGGCAGCATGACAGCACATGACGTCCTACCAGGACAGACTCTCCCTCTTCAGGGTTGGGACAGTGCACGGACGGGAAGTCTGGGTCTGGGTCTTTCTGTTCTGGGACCGGAATGGGGGGAGGGAAACCGAACACCTGGAAGGCTTGACGGACAAAGTCGTGTCCCACACCGTGGAACGACGAATGGACGAACTTGAGAGGACTTCTGCTGTTGATCTCTCTGAGGAGGAGAGGAGAAGAGAAGAGGAAGAAGAGGACGCTCCTGAGCTGGGGGCTTACCTGTGGAAGCAGAGGCTGGTGAGCTGGTCTAGGTAGCGGCTATTGACATGACTCAGGGGGTCGCTCCTCAGGGGGCTCCTGTGGACCAGCTCAGTATCCCAGCAGGAAGCGCTCCAGGGCTCCAGATGGTCCTCCATGCTTTTTAGTACATTTTTGTCATGAGGGGAGGCGATCTGCGCTCCATTACACCAGTAAACCTGAGGGGGCGCAGCAGCTGGGTTGGTGCTACGTGAAGGGGGCGTGGCTGGCGGCGGCTCACCTTGTAGCCGTTGTCCTCTTTAGGGTTGTGAGACGCCGTGATCATCACACCGGCCGCCGCGCCCAGCTCAATGATGCCAAACGGCTGCAACACACCACATGGCATCAAGCTCCGCCCTTTTCCTCCCATTGCCACAGGAAGTGACGCCTTGCGTCTCTCACCACGTACGGCGTGGGGACGTAGCTGGAGAAGAGGTGCACGCAGACGTCTCTGCTAAGCAACACGGCGGCCGTGAGCGCCGCCAGCCTGACAACAACATTGGCAGGTGAGGGCAATGTGTTTCCATGGCAACAGCCAAGCCCGTGGAATTACCTTTCACTGCTGCAGCCACTTTCACGCCGCCCCCTGGTGTCAAAGCCCACCACCACGCCTTTGCGGCCTGCGTTCGGAACACACCTGAGCAGGTAAGCGCACAAGCCCTGCAACACACACACACACAACACGAGTCTAACAGTACCCACTCAAGCTCTCCCACAGTACTCACCTGTGTGGCCTGGATGACGGTGAGATCATTGATGCGGTTAAAGCCCGCTCCCATAGGTGCTCTGAGGCCGGCCGTGCCAAAGGTCAACCTGCCGCTCAGTCTGGTCTTCAGCTCGTCCACATGAGGACACACCGCCAAAGCCAGCAACTCAGCGCGAGTGTGAATATTCTGGAATACATCACACACTCACCAACATATTGTGTGTGTGTGTGCGTGGGATCATGTGATCCGGCAGTTGACATTTGCATAAAGGTCACCACCTTTAGTGTGACCTTTAGTGTAAATGAGGTCACAATGTTTACACACCACAAAGCAGGCCTTTTGAGACAATTCATCTTCATCTTCCAGAGGTCCCCTCAGAACACCAAATGACAAACTTTTATTTGATTTTTGCTGCCACACTGAAACAGACTTTGAATCATCTCAATCCAAAGGTTTTTTTTTGTCAGGTTCCCTAGCATCATTCGGCTGCTGAAGTGTAAGGCCTAATGTCCTCAAGTCTTTAATAGTAATTACATAAAAGGGGCATGTTGTCACCTGAGCCGTTACGTTGTAAATCAAGGCGGAGGCATGAGACATAAGCGACTGACAGCAGAAGATGAACTCTCTTTCTGGTGGCTTAGCCCTCACCTTGTCCCAGCTGAGCCACCGCTGCACCGCCTCGTCCACCTGCCTGTCCCCGGTGATAGGCAGCTTCAGCTCGGCCTTCACGGCGTCGTCGTCCCGCTTAGCGTCGCTCATGCTGCGGTGCGACAGTGACTCCCATGTTTCTGCTGGCACGATGCTGCTGCTGCTACTGCTAACACCCCCGCTAATGCTACTTTACAGACCAGCTGATTAGCAGCGCCAAATGTTTATTTGCAAAGTTGTACAATACTAAGTCAAAACACTGTCAAGTCGTCGGAAGACGTCAGCAAGACTTCCGGGTGCCTTTCAAAACAAACGCCTGGCTCGTGCATTGTGTTTAACAAAAAAAAACGGTGACTAAAGTATTTTTGAGGGGTTGTCATGCTCCAATATGCAAAAATGAAATTTAATAATTTGATCACAATTATAAATAGATAAGCAGGTGAAATCATCACAAACACGGATGTGTCATCTTTACCTCAGAAACAGGAATTAGGATTGGTGGATTGATACAAATATCGATAGTATCGATAACCAAGAGCATTAGCATTATTTTTGCTTTTGCTTAGTTATTTTTGCACTACTATATTTTGTTGAAACAAGTGTATGTAATAAAAGGGACTAATTGATTTTGATGATACAAAATAAATATCTAAAAATAAAAATGTTACATTATTTTTTTTATCATTATATGTTCAACAAATTGTAGGCAAAATCACATAAACAAAACCTGCCACAGTAGCTCTGTAAACCAAAATGTGCAATATCAACCAACCCTCATAGAAACAACTCCAGTCTCTTATTCTGAAAGGATGGACACGTGACTTCTCTTCAGGTGGATGCAGCACACTTAGATATAATCCTAAGAAAGACAAAAAACAACTTTTACTTTCTTAAATACTCAGCTTTATTAATGTTTTTAGAAAGCACTGTCATCCATCCTGGACTCATCGTTGTCATCCCAGTGCGTTGACTGATTCATTCATTATTCACCGAGCCGTGGGTGTCTACCAAGTGACAGCGGAAGCTGTCTGCAAAAGCGTCCAGCAGGTGAGGGACGGCGTCGTCCACGCTGATGTCTCTGTGCAGCTCGGCACTGAGCGAGGTCACGCCCTTGCCCTCCAGGCCGCACGGCACTATGTGCTGGAACCACGACAGCTCGGTGTTGCAGTTGAGAGCCAAGCCGTGCGACGTGACGTAGCGGGAGCAGCGGATCCCTAAAAAAAAAACACAAAAATGAAACGGGAACTTCCAGAAGCGGGGATGGGGTGTCAACGTACCAATAGCACAAATCTTGTTGTCTCCGACCCAAACACCGGTGTGAGGAGACGTGGCCGCCTCCACATGGAATTTTCTACAGGCCGAGATGACGGTTTCCTCCAGTTGTGACACGTACCAGCGGACACTCTGCACACACACACACATGACGTCACTAAGGAGGTCAACAAAGGGTCTGTCACATAGCACATAGCAGGTGTGACCTTCTTGAAGGAGCTCAGGTTCAGGACTGGGTAGCAGACGAGTTGTCCTGGGCCGTGGAACGTGATGAGTCCTCCTCGGTCAGCTTTGTGGACCTGGGCTCCCAGCAGACGCAGGTGTTCCAGCGAGGAGGGCGGGTAGGGTTTCTGGCGGATGCCTGTGGTGTAGACAGGAGGGTGCTGACACAGCAGCAGAGCGTGAGCCGGACCGGCCTGGTGCCGCTTGACATAGACCTGCTGGAGCTGCAATGCCTCCTGGTAGGACAGCAGGCCCAGGCGGACCACCTCCACAAGCGGCCTGCCCCCCTGCATCCGCCACTGCAGATAAAAACACGCACAACATGCTAATAAACACACAGGAAGAAAGGAAATGTCCATTCAAGGGAGACATTCAATATTAATATGAATGACAGATCATTTGGGACATAATTGAAATCAGACAGATAGCTAGATATACTTAACTAATCCTATTCAGGTAACTTAATATTATCTGATATCGTATTGTGTAGCTATATCTTAAGTTATATAAGTTTATACCTCAAACTTCTCACGACTCCTGTGTCACTACATCTGCCATCCGAGCGACTCAGACTGCGCATGCGTACTTGGGCCGCCATCTTGAAAATATCTTACGGTACGTCGTGGGTGACAAAACTATTGTTACCTTTGCGTATGGGGTTACTTGCTGTTACATAACTAAATTGTTTAATGTTTAAGTATAATATACCCTCTTATGAACACACGTGTATGTGACTCAAATCCGTGTTATTGACTTGCTTCACGTCTTGTTCGTCTTGGTGTTGTTATTGCTACTTATATAACACATAATGAATCATTACTATTTAACTACGTTCACAATATCTAACTAAAAAGATAGCTGTCACAGAAAACAAACTATTGACTATTGTTGTTTATAATT
Source organism: Doryrhamphus excisus (assembly GCF_037039965.1). Classification (NCBI taxonomy): domain Eukaryota; kingdom Metazoa; phylum Chordata; class Actinopteri; order Syngnathiformes; family Syngnathidae; genus Doryrhamphus; species Doryrhamphus excisus. The sequence goes on along the minus strand of NC_136364.1, from coordinate 8,811,879 downwards.
CGTCTGGTAAACTGAAAAGTTTTATAGCACCGCGAGTGACGTCATTGCCGCTTGTGTGCTTTTGTCCCAGTGCTGTCGCCGTATCATTTCCGCTGCGGATTTACTTCCGTCGGCAAGTTTGGTTGCCACAATGGCGACGTACGTGGAAATACTGAGGAGCGAGTTTCCTGAGATCGACTCGGAGTTGTTCGACTACATCACAGGTGAGCGGCCGCGTTAGAGTCGTTGTATGCGGGCTATTTTCAGTAGCTGTCCATCGGACAGAGACTGTCGTCCCGGCTGGAGGAGCACTGGCCCCAAGTAGCAAGTTAGCTGTTAGCAGCTAACCAGCTAACACCCCGGTGTGGCTCGTCGGTTTGACCGGGTTTGGCGCTGACATACCGGCTAACACGCCTCGTTGACACCGTGACTCGTGAGAATCGAGAATTGGTCCTTTAAAACCAAAAGAAACAATCTCAATGGTTGATAGAAATAAATAAATATGTGATTTAAAAAATATGCACTTTCGCTTTTTAAAAGTTGAGCTTAAAGACTGACTGTCACCCTCTCAAGCAAACGTGTGTGTGTGTGTGTGTGTGTGTGTGTGTGTGTGTGTGTGTGTGTGTGTGTGTGACAGGCGTTTTGGACAATGGCGGGTCTGACTTCGAGGATGGCGAGGAGGTGTTTGACGCCATTGGTGGAGTCCTGCAGGAAGTGTCACCTGACAGTAAAAACGAGGATGACGTCAGAGACATCTGTCTACAGATGTTCAACACACTCCAGCTGTGAGGATGAGCACTTGAGGCGTGCCTTGATGAAAATTATTCCCAGGTGAGAAAGATGTATGACGTATGACAAATACGTGTATATCTGTGTGTGTGTTCAGGAGCCGCTGTCCCGCGGCTCAGCGTCAGGTGTTGCTGGACGCGCCGGTGCAGCTGTCGCAGATGTCGACGGACATGAGTGAGGACCCGCTGATGTCCACGTTGTGGCTTTCATGTAGCTCACATGTGTTTTTATTTGTTCACAGTGCCGGACGACAAAGACATGCAGGGAATCTGGATGATGAAACGTCCTCAGAACACGGTATGATCTCTGCATGCACTCTCGCAGGCCCTCTGGCTCACGCTGTCCCTTTATGTCCCTCAGACGGTAGACGCCAAGAAGCTGGAGAAGGCTGAGGCCAAGCTGAAAGCCAAACACGAGAGGCGGAACGAGAAGGACTCTCAAAAGACGTCAAGCCCACTGTCGGTGTCTGTCTTCTGCACATTTGTGTCTCTTTCTCACGCTGTCCTTTCTGTGCCATGTTCACTTGTCTGTTTTGCTTGTTGTGTCCAGTGTCCTGGAGGAGGCGTCTGCCAGTCAGGCCAGCAGTAAAAAAGATGGGCGAGTCGACCAGTCGGGGAAGAACCGCAGCTACGACATCCGCATTGAGAACTTTGATGTGTCCTTCGGAGAGAGGTGATGTGGGGAAAGATGAACATTCATTCATTTTCTACCGCTTATCCTCACGAGGGTCGCGTGGGTGCTGGAGACTATCCCAGCTGTCTCTGGGCGAGAGGCGGTGTACACCCTGGATCACAGGCCACATATAGACAAACAACCATTCACACTCACATTCATACCTATGGACAATTTAGAGTCGTCAATTAACCTAGCATGTTTTTGGAATGTGGGAGGAAACCGGAGTACCCAGAGAAAACCCACGCATGCACGGGAAGAACATGCAAACTCCACACAGAGATGGCCGAGGGTGGAATTGAACCCTGTTCTCCTAGCTGTGAGGTCTGCGCGCTAACCACTTGACTGCTGTGCCGCCCGAAAGATGAACATAATTCATTCATTCATTTTCTACCGCTTTTTCCTCACGAGGGTACTGGAGCCTATCCCAGCTGTCTTCGGGCAAGAGGCGGGGTACACCCTGGACTGGTCGCCAGCCAATCACAGGGCACATATAGACAAACAACCATTCACACTCACATTCATACTATGGACAATTTGGAGTCACCAATTAACCTAGCATGTTTTTGGAATGTGGGAGGAAACCGGAGTACCCGGAGAAAACCCACGCGTGCACGGGGAGGACATGAAAACTCCACACAGAGATGGCCGAGGGTGGGAATTGAACCCTGGTCTCCTAGCTGTGAGGTATGCGCGCTAGCCACTAGACCGCCGTGCCGCCCAGATGAACATAATAACATAAAAAAACATTTCAAATTAGCCTGCAAGCTAATGGTGGTCACAAATGTGTAAGGGAGTCCTTGTCTCTGTAGGTGTCTGCTCCAGGGGGCGGAACTTTCGCTAGCATCTGGCCGGCGGTATGGCCTGATTGGTCGAAATGGGCTGGGCAAAACAACGCTGCTGAAGATGCTGGCCAGTCGCAACCTACGCGTTCCTCCGCACATCTCCATCCTCCACGTGGAGCAGGAAGTGGCCGGAGACGAGACGGCGGCGCTGCAGAGCGTCCTGGAAAGCGACACGTTGCGAGAGGAGCTACTGAGCGAGGAGCGGCGCCTTAACGCTCGCATCGCAAACGGAACGTAAGTCAGGCGTCCGGGACAATGGAACGGTAGAGCGGTGCTGACTGGTTTACGCATTTGTCGTCTCAGAGCCGACGGGATGGAGAGCGGCCACCTGTCGGAAATTTATGTCAAACTGGAGGAGATCGAAGCTGACAAAGCCCCAGCCCGGTAACTGTCTGTGCACGTGTCAATGACTCAATCAAAAGCCTGGCAGATTTGAATTGACACTTGTCTCATCCTACTAGAGCCTCCATAATCTTGGCAGGTCTGGGATTTTCCCCCAAAATGCAGCAGCAGCCTACCAAGTGAGTGCCCAGCTCAGTTTTCCAAGGATGTTCTAAGATGGCTCATTTCATGAGGCCTTTCTCCGTGTGTGTGTGTGTGTGTGTGTGTGTGTGTGTGCGCACATGCAGGGAGTTTTCAGGAGGATGGAGGATGAGGTTGGCCTTAGCGAGAGCTCTGTTTGCTCGGTGAGTTTCTTCCTTGTTTTTATTGCTGATGCTCCAGCCCTCAAAGCTCAAAGTCATTATGTATGATTGACAGCACAGAGCGCTAACTCTTGAGCACGTCCACCACAAAAATCACGTGCTATATATCCCCAATAGCACACTTACACAATGATATGACAAACTAATATTTGTGTTTGGTTCTTATTAGGCCCGACCTGTTGTTGCTAGACGGTGAGTCACTACCACGTTGTTTGTTTATCATATTACTTTTTAAAAAATGTCTTTTTCTTCAATATTTCAACCCTGTGCTAGTAAAATGACATTCTTCTTTCCTCAAAATATTATGAGTTTATTATTTTGAAATTGGAGATTTTTTTCTTTTTTCTCTTAATATTTGGACTTTATTGTCCTAAAATTACAAACTTTAAAAAAAGTTAATCTATTTCAACTTAAGTCTTGTAATGTTATGCCTTTATTCCCATATTATTTGACTTTACATCCCTTAATATCTTGTCTTTTCCCCCCAATATTAATTTATCCATCCATTTATCTACTGCATATCCGAGTTTGGGTGGTGGCGGCAGCAGCCTAAGCAGGGAAGCTCCTCCCACGCCAGTTGTGAGACATAGTCTCGCCAACTTGTCTTGAGGCTTCCCTGAGGCCTCGTACCGGTAGATGTGCCCTTAACACCTCCCCAGAGAGGCGTCCAGGAGGCATCCTGCCCAGATGCCTCAGCCAACTCATCTGGCTCCTCTCAGTGCGACAGAATAACTATTCTACTCTGAGTTTCCCCCGGATGACATGCGTCTCATGTCTCAAGGGAGAGCCCAGCCACGCTATGAAGAAAACTCATTTCAGCTGCTTACACTTGCGATCTTGTCCTTTTGTCAACATATTTTCCAATTTACTTTTCATAATATTACAACTTGGAAAAAACTAATTTTGCTTTAATATTTCAACTTTATGCCCCTGAAATGACATAATTATTCCTGAAAATAGCCCTCAGGGCGCAGACTGAAGAAGTACAATATTAACATTGAATACTACTAGGACTTGAGTAGTAAAAATGTGTGTTTGTTTCCAGAGCCGACCAACATGTTGGATGTCAGAGCTATTCTGTGGCTGGAGAACTACTTGCAGGTGTCGGCACGCTCTCACTTTTAAACTTGGCAACCCTCACTGAAGTCAGTGGCGGAGGTTAGCATCGAGCTAGCGCAAAAAAAACAACTGCCTCCTCTTCCCACAGACGTGGCAGTCCACCATCTTGGTCGTTTCCCATGACCGAAACTTCCTGAACGCCGTGGTGACAGACATCGTCCATCTGCACTCCCAGAGGCTGGACTGTTACCGTGGCGACTACGAGAACTTTGTGAAAACCAAAGAAGACAGACTGAAAAACCAACAGAGAGAGTATGAGGCCCAACTGCAGTACCGGCAACACATACAGGTACTGTACTACAGCAGTACATGCCATGCCAGGTTGTGGTTTCTTTTGCAAGTGACTGTGTGGTGTTTCAGGTGTTTATTGACAGGTTTCGCTACAATGCAAACAGAGCAGCTCAGGTCCAGAGCAAACTGAAACTGCTGGAAAGACTGTAAGTCCTCGTGAGTGCCCGTCAATAAAACATACTTGGGTTGGAGTTGACGAATCAGGACTTTTGTGGTTGTTTGCAGGCCAGAACTGAAACCCATTGACAAAGAAGCCGAGGTCACTTTGAGGTAGTAGAAACTTCTTCGTAGTTCTCCCGTACTTCATGCTACCAGGTGCACCAACACATTGTGGTTTTTGTGCGACAGGTTTCCAGACAACTTTGAGAAGTTGTCCCCTCCGATTCTGCAGTTAGATGAAGTGGAGTTCTACTACACTCCAGACCAGCGCCTCTTCTCTGGGCTCAATCTGTCAGCGGATCTCGAGTCTCGGATTTGTATTGTACGTCAGCCAATAGTTTGATCTCACAAGTACGTCAAACCTGTGACGCCTAATCGTGTTCTTCTTCCTGGCAGGTTGGCCAAAATGGTGCCGGGAAAAGTACCATTCTGAAACTGCTGATGGGTGAGCTGACGCCGGTAAACGGAATCCGCCAAGCTCACAGGTAAGACCATGGCAAGGTGACTCATTGCTGTCCTCGTGTGGTCATGTAGGGTATTACACACACATTTTTTTTCTGGGTGCATTACAGTGGATATACCGCTATATGTGTTTCATACTCGGATGTCTTTCATATAATTTTTTTAAAATGTGCAAATTAAAAAAACCCCACCAAATTACTGCTTCCCCCCCTCCCACACACTTTTTGCTGTTTTGAAAACTTTATTTTTAATTCTGCTATGGGACAATAAGTAAGCCGCACTTTGGACACCCCTGGCATAATGTAATGAGAGAAAACTATAATGTTGATACTAATAACGCAAAAATATCAAAGTGGCCTCTCACCCCGGAGGAGTTGAGCAGTTCTCATAAAATGTCTTCTTTTGCGCTTCAAATGCTGCGGCTTCACTCTAGCAGTTTTTCCAAAATGTATTAATTATTAAATCACGCATTTTGTGGTTGAATACAACCTATTATTTGCAAATGCATATTTAAGAAAATTTTACTTTTTTTCCTAAATGATGCCTTTGCCAGCATGAAAAATGCCTCTGTGAAGTCAAATACAAATACAGTATAAGGCATTCACAGACGCTTTATGTGGTATTCTACATTGATCACTAGGTGTCAGTAATGTTACTGTAACTTACTTGGACTTGCCAGAACAACAGGCCTTTATTCCAGATTTGAGTGATGATCCCCAACACACGGGCTACTGTTGCAGTTGTAACCCCAGCCAAGCTAAAATGTAACTCCTGTCCGCCCTCTACTCCGGTCCCCTAACACTGCAACACTTTTATCGCAACACACACACATTATTTTCTCTTACGTCTCCTGCATTGGGCAATCGGAGCGTGAAGGTGACTAGAGGGCTTTAATGTTAAAAACTGTCTTTAGAGGGCTGTAAATCTTTTCAATGGTCTAACTTTGAAAATGTTCAATTATTAAATGAGGAATCTTACTAGCAGAAACTCACCTATTACTTCCTGTTTGGAACCAATTAATGGCAATGAACAAGGCAGTAAATGCTGGACAAGTAGGCATGGATCCACTGTCTACACATGGACTGAAGGGTGCACATGCAGCTTTTCATAAAGAAAAACCGTCCCTGGTGTCTGGATTTTAAAAGCAATCTCTGTCAGGAACCTGAAGATCGGGTACTTCAGCCAACACCACGTGGACCAGCTGGACTTGAATGTCTGCTCCGTGGAACTGCTCCTCAACAAGTTCCCTGGTAACCACAGCAAACTTCAGCACTCCCAACTCTGAGCTTGCTAACACTACCTGATTGCCGCTTGTTTGCGGGTCACAGGTCGGACCGAGGAGGAGTACAGACACCAGCTAGGAGGCTATGGCATCACGGGAGAGCTCGCCACCAGGCCCGTTGCCAGTCTGTCGGGAGGACAGAAGAGTCGGGTGGCCTTTGCCCAGATGACTATGTCAAGGTAGTCAAATGATCTGATTTGGAAGCCCTGCTAGTCACTAACATCCTGTGACCTGCTCTGTCTTTTCAGTCCCAACTTCTACATCCTGGACGAGCCCACTAACCATCTGGACATGGAGACTATCGAGGCTCTGGCCACAGCCCTCAACAAGTTTAGAGTGAGCACAAACACCAAGCCAAGGATCTCCACATGTGCTCCCGGTGACGCCATGACATCTTTCCGTTTTTTTTTTTTGATAGGGTGGTGTCATTCTGGTGTCACACGACGAGCGTCTGATCCGGATGGTGTGTAAGGAGCTGTGGGTTTGTGAAAGCGGGAAAGTTTGGCGCATGGACGGCGGCTTTGACGAGTACAGAGACGTCCTGCAGGAGCAGTTCAGGAAGGAGGGCTATCTGTGAGACCACACCCACTAACATCCAACACCACCTTCCGTCTTGTCAACCAATCGGCTGTCTGAGTGGACTGTGTGGCCTCTCGTGTCAGGTCATGACCTCTGAGCCGAGTCGGGTTGTGAACTCTGGAGCGGGGAAGAGTTTATTTAAACCCTTTCAGTTTTAGGTAAAACAAATAAAGCTGACATTGTGGAACTCGCACACTTCCTGTTTCCTATATGAAGGTCACAGGCTGTGTTGGCACACTTTCAATAAGTATACTGTGTCCACTGTGTACTTACTTCCTGAGGGTGCAACTTTTGATTGGGGTAGTGCCGTCCTAAATGATTTACTGTTGTTGCGCACTTACCACAAATAGCCAAGATGGCGACTATTGCGGGTGATAAGTATGCATCACTGGCACTCACCATTGAGTTTTCAATAGCTGGCACACACTTTTTAGTGCACAAGCACGCAAAATGCAGTGCACTGTCAGCACAGTGATAGCAAAAGGGGCGGGACTAACTTGAGTGGTTTCAATTCACTAGGAGGGAAGAAGCGGATAAACAAATACACCTCGAGTTAGTCCTTCCGTTACATAGCGAAGACATCGAATTTGAGCGGTAAGCGTCTGGACACACTTATCTAATCAACATACTAGTGTAGGAAGTGGAGGTGTGTTCTGCTGCTTGGACCGTAGTTAATACATCACAACTTTTTCATCTAAGATATATATAAAAAAAAAACCAATGTGCTTTATTGTTACTGGAACCAGAACTCTGACCACCAGAACTTAACACAACCCTTGAACAGAACACTAAATCTAACACCACACAAAATGAGAATTTTCTTTGACATAATCAGCCATAGGTCAGTTCAGTCTTGAACTATGTGGCTGTCCTGGTCCAGATTCTCAATACTGGAAGCTTCTCTTGGTCTGAATGTCATCCAGAATTTGCTGTAGTTCTTCATCCTCAAAGCGCCCCTCCAAACTGCATTAAAAAATGATAATTGAAATGGTTGGTCACATGTCCTTTTCAAGGGGCAGGAACAGGACTCACCTGGGGATGAGGGCCTTGGCTTCCTCCGCAGCCTCGGGACACAGGTTTGCCAGACTTGCCAGCTCAAACTTGTGCAGCTTCTTCTGCAGGAGGAGGCTAGTGGGACGAGGGGTGGGTTGAACACGTCAGTTCTGAAGTTTACTGGTTGACATCTTAAGTTTGGCACCGACCTGCGCACAGCCGTGATGGTCTCTCGGTTCTTGAAACGGCTAAAGCGGACCGTGTAGTTGAGGGTCTTCATGAAGACCTCGGACAGTTCCTGCTCGTCTTCAACGCTCTCATTCTGCTGCTTGCGATGCTCCAGCAACATGTGCACCTCTGAATTGAGCAGCGTCTCCGAATTCTCAAACTCTGGTGTGAGAGCAACACACACGATACAAGCTGTGAGCTGTAGAAGCTGAGTGGACCAATCACAGTGGATTGCAGGCTGCACGGCGGTCGAGTGGTTAGCACGCAGGCTACACAGCTAGGAGACCGGAGTTCAAGTCCACCCTCGGCCATCTCTGTGTGGAGTTTGCATGTTCTCCCCGTGCATGTATGGGTTTTCTCCAGGGACTCCGGTTTCCTCCCACATTCCAAAAACATGCTAGGTTAATTGGCGACTCCAAATTGTCCATAGGTATTAATGAGTGTGAATGGTTGTTTGTCTATATGTGCTCTGTGATTGGCTGGCCACCAGTCCAGGGTGTATCCCGCCTCTCGCCTGAAGACAGCTGGGATAGGCCCCAGCACCCACCGCGACTCTCGTGAGGATAAGCGGCAGAAAATGAATGAATGAAAGGAAATAGAGCAGGAATAGGTGCATATTCTGGAAGCTCTAAAATCTTTATGTGCAGGTTGTGTATGTAGCTGCTCTATAGGAGTCAACAACTCAATACATTCATTCGCTACCGCTTAACCACACGAGGGTCGCGGGGGTGCTGGAGCCTATCGATGGGTGAGGGTGGAATTGAACAAGGATCTCCTAGCTGTGTGGCCTGCGCACTAACCACTCGACCACGAACCCAACCCAATACAAAGCACCGAAAATGAGCATTATTGTTCCCTTTAAGAAAGACAAAAGGAGTGTTCAATAATACCTTGAAAAGCAGAATAAATACAGAACGATAGTTGAGGAGACATTTAGGAAAACGTCACAAAGGGATGTTGAGTACTTTAGGAAAGAGGAATGTTGAGGGTGCCTCTACCTCTAGGGAAGTGGAAGATAAGGAGGGCTAAAGCGAAGAAGAGTTGAGGAGACCTTTGGGAATTAGGAAAAATGAGAAGGAGCGTTGAGGAGACCTTTAGGAAAGAGCAGCTGAGATGCGTCTTCTTCCACATCGCCGGCATGAGGCGCGGAACTAGAAGCCGCCATCACAGCAGCCGTCGGCCGGAGGAGATACAACAGTCCGGTACCGCCCAAATGTCGAACTGCAGGGGAAAGTTCGAACGAATGACAAGTTTGGACGCTGGAAAGCGAATCAACACAATCCCTCTTTGAAGTCCACAGCCACTTCCGGTCTTTTCCGGTAAGCCTTCGTGTGTCTTTTACTGCTGTAGCGCCATCATGTGGCTGGCGACTACATCACATCACACAATGGTTATGAAAATGCTACTAAAATGCTAGCACTTCATTCATTTAAATGATTATTAAGCGTTTAGTAATTAAGTGGAGTTTAGATTTGTTCGTTGCTTTTTTAATCTTCGTCTGGACCTCATGTGTCAACGAAGGAAATCTGCCGGGGACGAGAGAAACGTCAGTGAGGTCGGGGTGACGTCACTTAGTGGGCGTGGTCGTGCTTAGGAATAACTCGCTTGGGCTAACGCTGCTGCTTGTCGTCTTGTCAGTTTTGTCTTCATCGCACTCGTCTTTACATTCGAAGCAGTGGAGATGGGTAGCTGTTTGACGGTTGGTCCAAACGAAGCTTTGGTGGTGTCTGGTAGGTGAACGTCACCATTTTAATCTCAGCTAAGCAGCTAACGCCAGCTACTTTAAGCGGCCAGATGGTAGCGTGTTGTGGTATTTGCTAAAGAAAGCAGCTCTGATTGGGAGGCGACAGAATAAACAGATTCATCTCTGTTATTGTTTTGCAAGCGATCTTCTCGGTCACCTCTTTACATGTTAGCCCCTCCCACCACTGAGCAGCTTGGAGCTGCTGAGACAAATAAGATGCTCATCCTTCACAGATGGATTTTGACCAGATATAATTCAATTCTGACACAATTAAACCAATGATATTACGGTGGCCGGCAGGGGCCAAACACGAAAACACCATAAAATAAACGCAACGGGAAGACACTCACATAAATGCTGCAAGATAAAAAAGAAATGCAAAATACATGAAATGAGATGCTCTCCATGTTATCGTCTCAGGCTGAAGGCAAAACATCACATGACGGTGTGTAGTTTTGGAGGACACTAGATCTGTGGGCCAAGAGGTCTTGCTGAGTCTTTATGTTTTTCTTTAATGATTAAACGCTGCCTGGACGAAAACAAAAGGTCACAGGTGTGTGAGACGTAATGACATCATCCTTTGTCATGTCATGTGTTTACATGTAATTGTAATGAACGCTGGTAGGCGAGAGGAATAACATTGTGGGAGACAGAAAGTGAGTGAAGTGCACCACAAATATAGATATTAGTAGAAAGATTTTTATGTTTGCTTGTTTTGTGTGTTTTTTTAATATCACAAACAAGACTGCATGAGCCGCCTGTGAGTTGTTGTGGCGGATAAAAAATACTAACAACAAGTATGATGTGTTCTTTTTCCTCTCAGGCGGCTGTTGTGGCTCTGATGTGAAGTCCTACGTGGTGGGGGGGTGGTCATGGGCGTGGTGGCTCCTGTCGGACACCCAGAGGTGACGTCTGATAAAATGATGACACTGTTTCCGGGTGCCGTGCTCTTGTTGACGCCGTCCTCGGCGGCGTGCTGACAGGTTGCACATGTGCTATGCAGGATCACTCTGGAGATCATGACCCTGCAGCCTCGCTGTGAGGATGTGGAGACGGCAGAGGGCGTGGCCATCACCGTCACTGGCGTGGCTCAGGTAGCGTAATGAGGAGAAAACCTCTCAAGTCTTTGTCATGTGACCAAGTTACTTTTTGTGTGCGGTGTGCTCCAGGTGAAGGTCATGACCGAGCAGGACCTGCTGGCGCTGGCGTGCGAGCAGTTCCTGGGCAAGTCAGTGATGGAGATCAAAGCTGTGGTTCTGCAGACCTTGGAAGGACACCTGCGCTCCATTTTAGGTCTTGCCTCTGGTCATCACAGTCTTAAAAGAACACACAATGTCGTATCATTGACGTGGGCCATCTGCTCGTGCAGGAACGCTGACGGTGGAGCAGATCTACCAGGACCGGGATCAGTTTGCCAAGCTGGTGCGGGAGGTGGCGGCACCCGACGTGGGTCGGATGGGCATTGAGATCCTCAGCTTCACCATCAAGGTAGGAAACTGAGTTGTTTAGGATTCGATTCCTACTTGTGAGTGAGATGCACATCATGTTTGCCGCCTGTTGGCTTGCAGGACGTCTACGACAAGCTGGACTACCTGAGCTCGCTGGGAAAGACTCAAACAGCTGCCGTACAGCGGGATGCAGACATTGGTGTGGCGGAGGCGGAGCGGGATGCCGGGATACGGGTAAGGGGGCTGTGGCGTGGAGATGGTTGATGGTTGGTGGCGGTCAAGCGATTCAACGCCTTATGCTGTCTCTTAGGAAGCCGAATGCAAGAAGGAGATGATGGATGTCAAATTCCAGGCCGACACCAAAATGGCTGACTCCAAGCGAGAACTGGAGCTGCAAAAAGCATCGTTCAACCAGGAAGTGAACACTAAGGTGGTCGCCATTTGCCTGTTTTACAGATTGTGTGCTAGGATTTGGATTTGAGTAAAAATGAGTGTGTATGTGTGTGTGGATGTTTCCAGAAAGCTGAGGCCCAGCTGGCCTACGAGCTGCAGGCAGCCAAGGAGCAGCAGAAGATCCGCCTGGAGGAGATCCAGATTGAGGTGGTGCAGAGGAAGAAGCAGATCTCCATCGAGGAGAAGGAGATCGAGCGCACTGACAAGGAACTCATCGCCACCATCAAGCGGCCTGCTGAGGCCGAGGCCTTCAAGATGGAGCAGCTGGCCGAAGGACACAAGTGAGCCCGGAACGGACCGCCACTTTTTGCTGAGCTCGTCGCCTCCTTTTTAACACTTTGACCTCTTTCTTCAGGAAGAAACGAGTGCTCATCGCCCAGGCCGAAGCGGAAAAGATCAAGAAGATCGGCGAGGCTGAAGCAACCTCCATTGAAGCTGTGGGCAAGGCCGAGGCCGAGAAGATGAGACTGAAAGCCGAGGCCTACCAACAGTACGGCGAGGCTGCCAAGACCGCCCTGGTCCTCGAGGCCCTGCCCAAGGTAACGCTGCCTTCTCTGATCATGCCTCCATACTTAAGGCTTAGGACTTACAGTAAAACCAGGAAGTGGATCGCAGCAAGTGTAACCACGAAGGCCTTGTTGTGTCACTGCAGATTGCTTCCAAAGTGGCGGCACCCTTGGCCAAGACCAATGAGATCGTGATCCTGAGCGGTGAGGGTGGACGAGTGACGGGCGAGGTCAATCGCCTGTTGGCTGAACTTCCTGTGTCCGTCAACGCTCTAACCGGCGTGGACTTGTCAAAGGTAGGAAGTGTGCAGCTTTTCAATAAGGAAGTGTTTGCGGCGGGTGGAGGAGCGATCCTGACGAGGTATGCTAACCCTGGTCCGCGGTCACCTTCCAGATTCCGCTGCTACAGAAGATGGCCAAGACTTCAGCTTGAGAGGTGGTCCACTTGAAGAACTTTGGTGCCTTACTGGATCCACGAGCAGAACAGCTGCATGCTCTCTTGTCTGGGATTATGGGCGGAGGGGCGGGGGGGTCCTTTGTTTCATTTGGGATGTGACACAGGTGCTCAAAGCTTTCCACAATCTTTCTCCTTCACTTTGTTATCCCATGTTAGTGCGCACATGTTGCTTTTGCACGTGACTCCATGTTTGTTTTGGTGACGCTCGACAACAACAAACAAAGATCTCTTTTTATGAATACCAGGACACAAAAATCTCTTTTGAGCCTCTTTTTTTGTGGTTTTATTCTGTCATGTTGCCGTTTGTGGGAAGGAAAATAAATGCTTCTTTAGATGCAATGTATTTTTATTTGACACAACCTACGAAGGACTGTTAATATTGTTCATGTGTTTTTGTCTTTATTTTTTCATATGTATAATAGAAGCATTGAGATTTGTTTTTGCAAACATTAAATTTTTAAATGTGTCTCAACCAAACCATTTGTTGTTTGCCTACTAATTCTGAAGAAATTGTTGTGTCATTGTTGCATTCAAATCTCATTGAAGCCCCCCTGTGTCCAGCGATTTATTCCCTAAATTTGCAACAATGTAATATGAACACGCACAGAAAATCTAACCTGTCACTCTAGTATTCATCCAGTACTGACACCACCCTTAGTATTGATATTCTCAATATTAAAAACTGATTCGTCCACCTCCTACTTTGCAGGACAAATAATAATGCAATAATCATTATGTGACCGCGCTCCATTCACCGTGACGATGCTCATTCTAGGCTAAAAATGAGTTATAAAATTGTATTTCTACTAAATGGCGCAAAAAAGACCACTGTAAAAATCTAGGCCTTCAATTATTGATCAGGCATTCTCCGCGGACAACTGTCAACAGAGGTGGGGCCTCTTTTTGCGCATGCTCGGTGAGCGTCGCTGCCGTCGCCAGACAGCAACTCACCAGGATGCTTACTTGGTGATCGAATTTCGTCTTGTCAGCGTTACATCGCCACAAGATGAAGCTGTCACCTTCTTAGAGTCAAGAAGAGTAAGTCCTTGTCTTTCTTAACGCGCGTAGCTTTCTCATTTGTCACAATAATTAGGTAGTGGCTAGCGTTAGCCTAGCTTTAGCCTGCTGGCTATCAGCACAAAGAAGCTGCTTGTTCTTGTTTATTGTGACGCACGACGCGGATGTTGCCACTTTTTAAACACAGACTTTAAACAAGGACAACACTTGTTTTTCGGACTTTCCATACCATGAAAGGAAACTGTGTTATAGTCGTCAGCGATGTCAAGAAAGTATGTCAGAAGCCATGATGATGATTATATCGAAGTGTCAGCATGTGTCAAAGGTCAATTTGATCTCCATCTGAGGACCTTGTGACCCGGCTCAGTGACAAAGCCTTGTTTGTTTGTTACTACTTCTGGACTGATGAGGACAGAGCGTAAACCAACTTACATACTGTAGCAATCTAAGTAGCTATCAATCAGTCTGCTTTGCAATGTCACCTGACCCGTAAGCCAATGCTAAGCTAATGCTAAGCAAATGTAGCATAGCACTGCCGTCAAAGAGAACACTGACTCACATAGTTCACATAGCGCATATTTTTGGCCTCCAGGTGAGGAGACAACGTTCGATGCTGCTCCAGTGATGGTGGTATGCTGGTCTGCTTGCCGGCATCACGGGATCCCGCCTTCCAGCTTCTCTCCCGCACGCAGATGAACGCTGGGCTTCAGAAATGTAAGTGGCCTGTCTGGCAAAAACTTTTACTGGTTCTGGTCCAAACGTGTGTGTTCTGACCCATGTTACAGGGGGACACTCGACCAGATCCGCCAGCTGCCCGACACCCGCAGAGTTGGACGCCTTTGCTAAGAAAGTGGCCAACAGTCCTTTGACGATCCAGATCTTTCCCAACAGCGTCAAAGTCCCACAGAGGAAGCACGTCCGCCGCACCGTCAACGGGCTCGATACGTCCTCTTCCCACCAGCGGCAATCTCCCCATCCGTCCCAGGTTCGTGCACGAGGAGGCCTGTTGGCTGTGATTCGCACACCCGCCAAGGAGGCGGTCTGTAGCCGCAATCGCAACTACCAAAGAGCTGCAATGAATCCTCACAGCGGCCCGTACGCTGCTCAAAGCACTGTGAACATTCCCCAACCTGCTGCGCACCTGCAGGCTGCGCCGCAGCCCAGCCGCGCCCTCAAGGAGACTTTTCATCATCAGGCCCCGCAGGGACTGGCTCACCCTGTCACCTTACAGCAGCGTGACGCGGCCCCATCACATGGGCTTCCGCTTCACCAGAGGCCCACCCCCAACCAGCTTCAGCAGCATCAAGGCCCGTGCGCTGCAGCGGGTGGGGTTCCACCTCGTCTTGCTCATGTGCAGACACTGAAGCATCAGACGCTGCCAACGTCTCACACGTTACACACTGCCGCAGCCCCGGACCTTTGCCTCATGCCCGACTCAGGCCCGCTTCCTGGCCTGCAGCACGGCCAAAGGCTTGCTGGCCTGCAGCCCCTCCCCCAGACCTCGGGGACCATGTCCAGCAGTCTCCAGCAGCTCCCTCCGGGCGCTTATGGACCACGCAAGCTCCCCGACTCTGATGCACCCCCGAATGTAACCGTATCTACCTCAACCATCCCTCTGTCGATGGCCGCCAGCCTGCAGCAGAACCGAGCAGGTGACCTGAGCAGCATCGTGCACCAAATCAACCAACTCTGTCAGGCTCGTGCCGGCGCCGGCACCACCTCCGTTTGCGAGGGGCAGATAGCCAACCCGAGCCCCATCAGCCGAAACCTGCTCATCAATGCCAGTTCCAGGGTGTCCAACCCCCAGGTGGGTCTGGTTTCTGGCTCTAGCTGCCTCATGGCGGGACACCCAGACATGACGACCTCTCTGCCGCCTAGTGCCGCTATCCAATCACAGCTTAGCCTCTCTGCTGCTAACAACGTCCCCGCCTTCTCCACGGATGCGGTCCACATCCACCAGCAGCGAGCCTGGAACCAGCGTCACATGCAGCTGCCCCCTGAGGGAGTCCATCCCTGCAAGACCCCCCGCATGGATCCCCCATTAGAGAGCACCTTCCCCACCCGGACCCTCGGTTACCCCTGTAAGCAGGCCCGAGCAGACGGCCCCAGACCGCCGTCCCCTGTCAGCTGTCCTGGCGCTCCCACGCCTTATGCAAACAGTCACTATGAGCTGATGTCGTGGGGCGGAGCCTCGGGCGCCACTGACAACACCGGACCACATGATGTTCCAGCAGGCTTTCAAGCGGGCCGCATTCTGGGGGCCAAGTACCGTTTGGGCAAAGAAGGTCTTCCCGGACAGTCCAAGTTGCTGTCCAATGTGGACTTTTTGGGGGGAGGAGACTTTGTGATGGGCAGGTATCAGGAGCCCAACTTGGATATGATTGACAGGTCAGCTGTGGGCCAGCCTCAGGACACCAGACACGGAGGCGGCGGAGGCCACAGTCTTCATCCCGCCTATCGCTAAAAGTCTGACCAGTTGCAGGGCGGCCATTTTCTCAGGTCTATGTGTGTGTGAGAGACTGTTTCATTTGAGGTTTTCGTGACATATGCGGTCGTGACGAACTCTTTCCCGCCACACAAACTGTCCTCGTGTGTCACAGTCACTTGGCGCTTTAACAGTAGCAAGTTTTTTCACACATGTATGAGCGTGTGGAAAATCTTATAGTGCCGCTCAATATCTTTACAGCTGTAACCGCCAACTTACCCCACCCGCCTTCCCCAAACTAACCTTGTATGTGAACTTTTACTCTACTCGCCATGCGAGTCTTGTCGTCTTTGAGCGCGCTCAGTTACTGTCTTCACTCTCTTTGACCTTGTGCGTTCAAGAACATGATCAGACAAAGATAGTGATAGGGTGGAGGCATTGTCACCAAAGTTTTGACCAAAATACTTGAAGGGCGTTGGCCATTGTTGCCCCCGCCCCTGGTTTTCCGCGGCATCAGTACACTGTCACCATCTTGGAAGCTCCAATGTGGAGAATAACTCTTGATTTGGAGGCGAAGTCTCACACTGACTGGATGTAAAGTAGCAACTTGTCCCTTTTGGTTTGACACGTGCACACACACGTGCAAGCTGCTTGTATGACTACTGTTTGTGTGTGTGTATGCGTGCGTACACGCAGCCATGTGAAGAGACGCATTTGATTTTGAGGAATGAATCCAAAGCTAATCGGAGCGAGATTTTGTGAAAATGTGATATTCCAGATTAGGGACCTTCAGGAATAAAAGGCATTGCCCATCAAAATAAAGTTTTGCTAACACAGCAGCTCAGCGTTTTTGTTGTGCCTTGGTCAGTGGTCAGCAACCCACGGCTCCAGAGCCACATGTGGCTCTTCAGCCTCTTTGTTGTGGCTCTCCTTGCAATGCTCGAATATTTTTTTAACAACTGAGTTGGGAAAATGCATGTTTGTA
The DNA here is from genome assembly GCF_037039965.1 of Doryrhamphus excisus. Lineage (NCBI taxonomy): Eukaryota > Metazoa > Chordata > Actinopteri > Syngnathiformes > Syngnathidae > Doryrhamphus > Doryrhamphus excisus. The sequence goes on along the minus strand of NC_136364.1, from coordinate 8,794,742 downwards.
ATGAGTTAAAATAATCCAACTTTGTGTGAGACCATGAATGCATCCTGACTGAGTTCTGAGTAGTGATTGGATGAGCACAAGCAAGGCAGGGGAAGACTGTTTAGCTGCCTGCGTTGGTTGAGATGTGACAGACGTGTATTCCCCCCCAATGTTGTAAAGTAATATCAATGTACCCCCCCTTACATTTATGCTTAATGTGTGTCATTTATTTCAAAGTATATCTGAATATGTAAGTGATCATCCCTGCAGGCTCCAACCAATAATCACACCTGATTGATGAGCTGCACAGTCAAGGTCAAGTCACCTCTTCCAAATTTTCAAGCATCTTTCCAAGTGAAGGGACACGCAAAGTCTGTGAAAGTTGTACTTTCCCAGAGTTATTTGACATTTCTAAAGAAATAGAGATAATCTTAAAAACAGCAGCATGGGAAGCAAACCAATCATTTAAGTTTACAGTAATTTACACATACATTTATGTAAATTTATCTCCGAGTACTCCATCAACGCATCTTTTCTTATCTGGACTACTTTGATACCCCAAAATTCCCTCAAAATTTTCAAACTCCAAACTCCTAATTAGCTCTGCATGTGAACTCATCACAGCTGTTGGTCGCCAGCTGAAAGAAACAGGCTGTCAATTGACTGCTACACGTTTCTTCAGGCGTCAGGTAGTGAGGTAGTAACCAAGATGATACCATGATAACCCTACTAGTTGGCATCCATTACAAATGAACACTCACTGCACTTCTGTTTGTTGTATTCCCTTCTAAGAGTTTTTAAGACTTCGTTTTAGACTATGTTTTGCAGCTCCAGGCTATTTATTTTTAGTGAACAAGGGGGTAAAATGGCTCTTTTCATAGTAAAGGTTGCCGACTCCTGGTCTATCACTAGTTGCAGCCCTAACTTGCAGGAGAGATGTACCTCCCAGGGTCGTCTCCCTCACCATTGTGAGTATTCATCCAGTACTGATACCCTCACCCTCATTCAGTCCATTACATTCTCCTCTGCTTATCTGGGTCATTGGGACAGCAGTCTCAGTAGGGAAGCCCAAATTTCCTGGTCCCCGGCCACCTCCTCCAGCTCCACCGGGAGGACACCAAGGCGTTTCCAGACCAGCTGTGAGACATACTAATCCCTCCAGCATGTCCTATTTCTGCACCAGGGTCTTCTCCCAGTTGAGCATGTCCAGAACATCTCATCAGGGAGGCGTCCAGAAGGCATCGCTCCTCTCGAGCCCCTCCCAGATGACTGAGCTCCTGACGCTATCTCTTGGGGTGAGTCCAGCTAACCAACAGAGGAAACTCATTTCAGTCGCTTGTATCCGCAATCTCATTCTTTCGGTCACGACCCAAAGCTCATGACCATAGGTGAGGGTGGGAACGTAGATAAATTACATAAATCACGACAATCCAGTACAGTGATCATTAGTTCCAAATTATTTGTGTGGTTATGTTTTTGTTACTTTTTAGACTCAACAGTTACACATTGACTGTTAAATGAAATGCACCAAGAACAGGAAATCCAAAAGATAGTTACATTTTAATTTATTATTACTCGACGTATTTGCAAATTCAATGATGATGATGTGTGTGTGTGTGTGTGTGTGTGTGTGTGAGAACTAAACTAAAAGTTCTTGCTCCAAATTTCCATCTTCATACAACAGAATATTCTGGGCAGTGAGAGTTCTTGTGTTCCGTTGAAACCTTTGACCGCTGGTTGAGTCTTGGAAAAAGTCTCCACGCACACGCGTGTAGTGAACATGTGGAGGAGGCGTGATCAAGTGGTGGTGTGCAGTTCCCTCCAGCAGGTGTGACCTGATCCGACCAGGTGGTCGGCGTCACGTGACGCCACAGAAGAGGTGCTATGTTCCTCTCGGGGTGACCACCTCCCTCACTCGCTCTTTTTCATGCAGACGTTACATCGACCGATGTTGCTCCTCTGCTGCCAAGCCTCCATCATCACGGTGCTCGACGACCAAGATGTGTCGGACGATGGCTTAGAAGAGTCCATGGTGGTCAGCCAGAAGCTGTAGATGTTGGCGAAGTAGTGGCACGTTCCTCGAGGCCCCTGACACTCCACAAAAGGCTGCGCCCGGAAGTCAGTCAGGCAACTTCCCGATGATGTCAGAGACTGACCGCCGCCTTCATCACCTGCACCCGTATGCTGCAAATCAATCAGTCAACTGTGACATCTACCCTTCAAGGTACACCTCCATCGTTAGCTCTATCAGCCTCAGAACCCACCATGAGGAACGAGTATCCGGTCCACAGGCTCCTCCAGTTTGGGGGGCACTCTGGCTGGATGGAGGATTGACTGTGTAGTGCAACAGGGGCAGAAGGGGCTTCACAAACCACACAGCGGCTGATGTGGTCTTCAATAGAGGCTCCGCCCACAGGCACGGTGGGAACGGCAGCCGTCGTCGACAGCCAATAAGACTTGTCGTTGCGGCTGGCGTACGAGCACGTTCCCATGTTGCAGGAAGCAAAAGGCATGGTGGAAAAGACTCGCATGCACGAGCCAGCCTGACCTGTAAAATAATTTTAGTTAAATCATGGACAACATTGCGGAAAAAAAGTTCTGATGTACTTGAGACCTTATGATTATCCATCCATCCATTTTCTATGCCGCTTATCCTCATTAGGGCTGGGTTGTGTGCTGGAGCCTATCCCAGCTGACTTTGTGCGGGAGGCGGGGTACACCCTGGACTGGTTGCCAGCCAATCACAGGAGACCTTATGATTATTCATTCATTCATTCATTTTCCACTGCTTTTTCCTCACGAGGGTTGCGGGGGTGCTGGAGCCTATCCCAGCTGATTTTGTGCGGGAGGCGGGGTACACCCTGGACTGGTTTGCTAGCCAATCACAGGAGACCTTATGATTATCTCCCTTAAAATTGAAATGCAGTGCATGAAATTATGGCAAAGGGTACGTTGGTAAACCTCACTTCCTTAAGAGTCGCACCGGACATCGAGTTGAACTTGGGCAATGCCGATTGCCCACCAGTGATCAGACACCAGGCAATAACCAAGATGGCGAACGCAAAAAAGGAAAAAATGCAGAAGAGGGACATGTTAATGAGTACCCAGGTCCTGAGTGTGTGCCTTCTCCTGGCCTTCCAGGTACAGCAGACTGTATCCAACCCACAGAACCCTCATCTCATGTGGACACGAAGGAATTGTTTTGGACTGACTGTGCATGACCATCAGGAAGCCTGCATTGAATGATTTAGATGGTCCAGGAGGTCCACGGTCTCCAGTAAAACCAGGATCACCTGGACACAAGAAGTCAAAAGCTTCCATTTAGACTCTCATGTTAGAGTTGTTGTCGTCTTATAATCAATGTTCATGAGGATTTGAACATCAGGTCTCACCTTTGGCTCCCACCAATCCACTCTCTCCCTGCAGACCTCGTCGACCTGGCTCTCCCTCAGAACCTGGTGGCCCCACAGGCCCTTGTGGTCCTAGACACCCAACGTCTCCCTTCTTACCTGCAGCACATCATATGAAAAATATGTTGACTTGTCTTTTATTCAGTCCTCAGTTAAAGACCTCAGCTTCTTACCTTTTAGTCCCTGGAGACCGATCTCTCCCTGCACACCAGCACTTCCTGGTCGACCGGGTAGCCCAGGGGGTCCTGGAGGGCCCTGTGGGGGGGAAGGGTAAGTGGGGCAAGGAAAAACTCTGCCCATCTCCCCCTTTGGGCCCACCAGCCCAGTACAGCCTGGAGATCCAGGAGGTCCAGCTTGTCCTGGCCAACCTCCAGGGCCTCGGTTTCCAGGTAACCCCATCAGACCTTGAGAACCTCGTTCACCTGATCACACAGATTTTCAAAATCAAAAGACCATCAGAAAAAGGTGCATTGTTGTCTCTGTGAGCAGCAGGCGATCCAAAAGGAGGCCCGTCTGGACTACAGCACCCTGAGCCGAGAACTAATGACATATCGGGGTTCTTTGATTCGCCTCACCTTTGAACCCTAGAATTCCACGTATGCCTGGTAATCCTCTGGGCCCTGGAGATCCTTTGTCTCCCTTTGTGCCAGGGCATCCTGAGTCTCCATTGTCTCCATCGTCCCCAGGTATCGGAGGGTTAGGGCCTGACTCCCCCATGTCACCAGGAAAACCTGAAAGACATTCAGTGGTCTTTTAGGTCTCAGATAAATTATTGTTTACTGTTTTATATCATTCTATTGTGTCTGACCAGGCTCGCCATCTGGTCCAGGATCACCAGGATCTCCGGGAACCCCAGGTGGAGGATTTTTACAGTCAGGTCCAGATTCACCCAAAGGGCCAACTAGTCCTTGTGGCCCTAGAGAAATAAACACCGCTGTTATGTTATATATTTTTTTTATTGTAGCCACAAAACCAAAGGCAGCTCACACACCTTTAGATCCTTGAGGGCCTTTGGGTCCTGGAGGCCCAGGTTGTGATGAACCTTGTGGACCTGGAGGACCAGGAGGTCCTTTATCTCCTGGAAGACCTTGAGAACCTGGAGGACCTGGAAGACTAAGACCTAAAGAGACAGACAGGCATGATTGTTGACAAATGAATGAATGAAGAATGAAACACCAGTGGCCATACCTCTAGTACCAATATCTCCTTTCACTCCCTTCAATCCATCCAGGCCATGAAGTCCAAGTGGTCCAGGAGGGCCTGTTTGAACAGTTGAGTAATAATATGAAGTACTACTAACTTATCCAGTATAATAGTCGGGGTCATTTGTACCGGTGGCATCACACAAACAGCAAAAAAAAGTGATCATCTTGACCTTGAAGTCCTGGGAAGCCCTGTGGTCCAGGAGGACCATCAGCACCTGCTTTTCCAGGGAGACCTGGAACCCCTGGGCGACCTCTGGGACCCGGGGGTCCAATCACACCTAATGGAGATGTTGATGTGTTCAGAACGTGTCAAATTTCAGTTTGTTTACAGATATAAATCTGTACCAGCTGGTCCCTGCTCCCCAGGCTGTCCTAGATCTCCTTTACACCCTCTCTGGCCTGGACTGCCAATGAAACCTAATACTCCAGGATCACCTTGAAGTCCAAGCACACCTGGTGAAGGAAAATTGAAATACTGAGCTGATGCAGTGACGACTGAAGACGATCAAATGGATGTCAGCGTTCTTACTACAGTTACCCCAGAATCAGAATGTTACCTGGAGGTCCAGATTCTCCAGCAGGTCCATTGTCCCCAGGTAAACCACAACCACTAACAGACTCTCCTTTATCCCCTGATACACAAATACGTAATTTCAAAACAAAATCTTTGAATTTGCTGTGATGGCAGTGGATAGACGCACCTTTTGGCCCAGTGTGTCCTTGATGACCGGCTTCACCAGACCTTCCAGGGGATCCTGGGTCACCCTGACAAGATCAAGTTCATTATTGCTAAGCATGTCCGCCTAACTTAAATATTCACAAACAAGATCGTTCTGAACATCTTATTCCATCTTATTTAATCTTACTGGGTCTCCTCTTTCACCGGGGAAGCCAATGAAGCCAGAAGGTCCAAGTGGTCCAGGACCTCCAGAAATCCCTGGCTTGCCAGAATGTCCAGGAGGACCCGGTGGCCCAATGATTCCCGGGGGCATATCAATGCCTGGATACCCAGGCTTTCCAACAGGACCTTGCGCCCCCTTATCTCCTGTTAAAGCACATACAGTATATTCCATAAGTCCCACAGGGAAACCACAAAAAATATCCTCACTCAGTTTTATTTGAGTTAGCAGCACATTTTTCCCATTACACTTGAATGCTTCACTGTGGCTACTTGGCCATGACCACAAATGTTAAGTAAAAAATTTAAGTTAGCAGTCTGACCTCGTGGACCAGGAAAGCCACTGAAACTGGGGAGGCCTTGTTTTCCTCTCACACCTTTAATGGGGAGAACCAGTGTTACCCCAGGAGGTCCTTGGGTCCCCTTAAGGCCTGCAGAGACACAACCAAGATGATATCCCAAGATGGTGACTGATGTTATTGTTGGGATTAAATTTGTTATAAATATTAGTTGTAGCAGAGTCGGTAACAGTGTTCTTACCTTTCTCTCCTTTGGGGCCTTCACATCCTGGAGCTCCATCTTGACCATTTGGTCCTCTCTCGCCTTTCCTTCCAGGACATCCAGGGACCCCAACTAATCCTTGGATCCCAGGGACACCACTGTTACCAGGTGGTCCCATTAGACCTGATTGACAGATATGCCACATTCTGGTTGAAGAATCACAAAAACAAAAGGGACAGCAGATGTTCCATCCGTGGGACTGTGGGGTTGAAGGTTGGACGCCTGTTTGAGCTTCTCTCTGACTTGAAATCGTCCTCATACGTGGGCGTGAACTGGTCTTACTTCAGGGATTAAAAACTATTTTACGGTGAAAAGTAAAGATGATGCTAAGGGGCTCACCTTTCTGGCCATCCCATCCTGGATATCCAGAGTCTCCACTGGGACCAATGGGGCCCTGAAGTCCTGGGTACCCAGGAAAACCCGGAGACCCTGGTTTACCCACAGGGCCACGGGGGCCATAACCTGGAGATCCTGGCTCCCCCATATCACCTTTCTCCCCCGAACAACCTGAGCAGAACCATGGGTTACCAGGGTAACCGAATGTTTTAGGTGAGCTGTCTCTGACTGTTGAGACATCACAGTTCACCTGGGGGACCAATGAGTCCTTGTGGACCAGGAGGGCCTGCAGGGCCAGGCTTTCCGATATCGCACAGATCAGAGATAGGGCCAGGGGGACCAATGTTACCCGGAGCCCCGTCCTGTCCCCTCTGGCCCTTTGGCCCTGGACCTCCAGGCAGACCTGTGACACCTGGACAATGAGAGAAAATATTATATATTATATAATATCGCTAACAGTAAACCATCTCAAATTGTTTTGATGAAGTAAAAAAGAAGGCTCAGGAGGTGCTGATGATAAACCTGGACTACCAGCCAACAATTGTATTGATTCTGAACCAGGTCCAAACTTTACAATTCAACAAGTCTTTGAAAGATGAATTGATGGTCCAGATCCAGAACTAGAAATCCAAGAATTTGTACATTTCAAATTCAGCAATTCACCTGGGAAACCCTGTTTGCCAGGTTGACCTGGGACTCCTTTAGGTCCCATAGAGCCTGGTTGCCCTGGAAAGCCAACAGGTCCTGACGGTCCTACATAAGAGTCTCCAGTTGGTCCTCTCAGTCCAGGAGTGCCAGCTACACCCGGAGCACCTGGTTCACACACAAACACATATAGATACGTAGAAGAACCTCAGTAGGAATTTCTATACATTTCACATCAACTGCTGTGATCTGTAGGTCTTTTGCACTACGGGCCACATCACATTGTCCTCGTTTCTATTCCCTGTCTGCCCTACATCAGAGGTGACTGCTCAAAGGGTACCTGGCTCTCCAGCATAACTGAATCCTTCAGGTCCTTCGTCTCCAGTATCTCCAACAAAACCTGGTGGTCCTAGTACGGGAAGATAGAAAGTCAGTTATTGTTTAGCAAGGTAAAATGCACCAGTACCTGGTCGTCCAGGAGGTCCAGGAAGTCCAGATTGTCCCTTTTCTCCTTTCGGTCCATCAGGTCCTGTGATTCCATTGAAACCAGGTGGACCAGGAAGTCCTCTGCGGCCTGGACACATGGGCAGGAAGTCACACAGTTGAACAGGAACTAGATGGTGGATATTTATTGATTGTGTTGACCTCTATCTCCGGTTTCTCCCTTCTCTCCTGGTGCTCCAGGGTTTCTAGGTACACAAGGAAGAGTTTCACCTATAGACAGGTGTGTTGTGAGTCAATTACGTTTCTTATTTATGAAGTTTCTTATCGTTGCTATCACATTGACCTTTACCTTGGACACCTTTCGGGCCAGGAAGGCCAGGGAAACCCGGGGCCCCTGGAGAGCCTGGGTCCCCCTGCTTTCCTATTGCGCCGACCACATATGATCCCCGCAGTCCGGTTGGTCCTAGTAGTCCTTTGGGACCTGATGGACCTGGAAAGCCTTGATCCCCGGGATAACTGGCATCACTTTCTCCCTGATGAAATGTCCCATAAGCATGAAGAATCAAATAGGTCACAACTGTTTCCATGGCCACTTGGAGCTGTAAGTGTCCAATTCACCTTTGCTCCAGAGATTCCAGGGGGTCCTGGTAGCCCATCCTGACCTCTTCTCCCTGAGAAACCTTGTCTACCTGCAGGACCTGACTCACCTGTGTTGCCCTTCTCACCTGTAGACAAATTTGCAGTTAAACTCCTGACGTCAGCAGAGATACCACCTTTTGCTTGCTTTGGTGGCACGACTGATATACATAGAATTGCATAAAGTCAACATGAGTGAACTTACCTTTAATATCCACCACAATGAAGTCTCCTTTCTGACCTTTGAACCCTTTGACACCCGGTAAGCCGCCCAGGCCCTGCAACCAAATAAATCAGCCAATTACCACAGAATATCTACAAGAGTCAAATATCAGGAAGATGGATTGGTCAGATGGTTCTGTGGAAGAAGACTTCAGGTACCACCTGTGGCAAGTCCACCCCTGATTGTTGCCGTTGAAACCCCCAATGGTATCTTACCTGTTGTCCATTCCCTCCAACGTCTCCCGGTAAGCCTTTCTCCCCTCTTAGCCCCTGGGCTCCGGGAGATCCTTGATACCCCAACAACCCAGGTTCACCAGCTGGGCCTGGTGGGCCCCTCACTACGACTGAAGGACCACAGGAACATTCACCTTGGCGACCTGAAGTATAAACACAATTGAGTTACACCTCATTTCAGTTTCAACGGTCATCTGACCACAAAGTGCAGATCTGTGCTCATCTGCAGTTCAGCATTTGCCACCCTGCATATTTGCAGACTCTTTGCACTGCCTTAATTGTAAAAAATGTGAATAGAACGTGATTTGATGGCGCTATCTACAGTGCTGTAGCCAAGAATCCAGGAAAGGGCGCCATCTCAAGAGTCAATTCACTCAGTATTGTCCATTTTTGTCAAGATGTGATATAGTTTAACGGCACGGTTACGACACTGTATACTGTATGTAATATTCATTCATTTTCTACTGCTTTTTCCTCACGAGGGTCGCGGGGGTGCTGGAGCCTATCCCAGCTGTCTTCGGGCGACAGGCGGGGTACACCCTGGACTGGTCGCTAGCCAATCACAAGGCACATATAGACAAACAACCATTCACACATCACATTCATACCTATGGATAATTTGGAGTCGCCAATTAACCTAGCATGTTTTTGGAATGTGGGAGGAAACCGGAGTACTTGGAGAAAACCCATGCATGCACGGGGAGAACATGCAAACTCCACCCAGGGATGGCCGAGGGTGGGATTGAACCCTGGTCTCCTAGCTGTGAGGTCTGGGCGCTAACCACTAGACTGTATGTAAAATGTCAAGCTTTATTTAAAATATCCTAGTAACTGTAAAGGGTGTCATAAAAATGCATTCAAGGGCTTTCTATGGGTGCGGTCGATCACACAAGGATGTACCATAAATGAAACACTGACCCTTGAATCCTTGGAACCCTGTGGACCCTGGGGCCCCTTGTTCACCAGGTTCTCCAGATGCTCCTGGGGTTCCAGGAAGACAGTAATAGCCTACAGAAAACATGGAAAAGTCAGGATAATGAAAAGAGATTCTGTCCTGACTCACAGGGGTACCTGGTCTTCCTGGCAGTCCTTTCGGTCCTTTGGGTCCTGGGCGTCCAGGTATTCCAGGTTCCCCAGGTAATGGTTGATATGCGTAAAGTTGACCTGGATCTCCCTTGTCACCAGGGCCACCTGGACTTCCCCTCACTCCCACCACACCCGGTAGTCCTGATGACAACAACACACTTAGTTTAGTTCCTAAATAAGTGAACCAGGTTTCATGGATGATGGACAGAACTCAACAAGTCCCGCCCAAATGGCTACACAAGTGACTTGGAAACTTTAACATAGGATAGGATGTAGTGTAGCTTTGAGTCTGACCAGGTACGGCTCGGCCAGGAGGCCCTTGGGGCCCGTGGGTTCCCATTAAGCCACGATCTCCTGGAGGACCCGTTGGTCCTGGGGCCCCCAGATCTCCAGTGTCACCTTAAAAACAAACAGTTGCCAAAATGCTGCATTTGAATAGGCGGGATCAGGATTGTGTCGATGTTTACCTGAATGTGTGACAACAAAATCCTGAGGGAGGCCTTTGAAACCTGGACTTCCCGTCATCCCCTGAGAACAGACAAACAGGCAGTCTGATCACGTGGATCAGTTTGTTTTTTCAGCAGGTCTCCATCACATCATGCGTGTGATTGAACCCATGGCAACCAGTAGGTCACACTAAAGTCTGGATCACAAACCAACCTTTGGGCCTTCTCGTCCAATCAGGCCTGGAAGACCCGGACTTCCTGCAATCCCCTGCAACACAATCACACACATCATTCGGGGAGACTTGCACTTCATATCACATTGTGACTTTCTTCTGTGACATTATAAATCACAGATTTATTGATTTACTATAAGTTTAAATGCACATAAAAGGATCATGCAGAGGATACAGTAAACATTTTGGACCGACCAGAACTAGCTACATGCAGAACTACAAGCTCTGCCATCTTATCCTCAATCAAGTCACAATTCCTGTATTATAAAGAGCCATAAAATGTTGGACCACCATCAGAGACTAAATTGGGTGGATCGTATTTTGAAGTTCGGGCTTTTAGTTTAGTACATCCCGTCAAGCCATTTTGTTTACAGAGACATATAGCAGGCGCAATTGCTGTCCATCTTCATTCAGCACCTTTTCTGTGGCATTGCCACAACGTGCAATTTAGTACAATAAGTTTAGGAAAAATTTTAATGTAGTTCATTCATTCATTCATTTTCTACCACTAGACCGCCGTGCCGCCCTTTAATGTAGTTATTGATTGCAAATTTCATAGGTTTATTGTATATTTGTTAGTTCACCCGCGACCTACTCCCACCAAGTACAACACATTGGCTGTTCATTGGAGGAAATTAGTTTAAAAAGCTTGCAGGAACAGTACAATGACCGTTTTGGACCATTTTCGCCCGTTTTCAGTACATGGTCCAGTTGGGTTCATCATGGTACAGTTTGGATCTATAATATATATATAATATAATATATATATAACAGTACTCAGCAGGTGTTGTGTGATGACATAAATAATATTGACCAATACAAGGACAGCTTCTCCGTATGACCCTGTTGGTCTGATTTGGTTGGTATTTTGGTTTGAGTGTTGGTTCTGGTTCTCATCCTTTTTGGAAAAACATGAACAAACACAGTGTCCCTCATGGTCATTTTGAGCAACTATACATTTTACTTGGAGCTCTTCAAACATGTGATTTCATCTGAAGACACTCACCTTCACTCCTTTCTTACCAGAGACACCAGGTCGTCCAGCCAATCCCTGACAACCACAAATCGGAAAAAGAAATGAGTCTCACAGAACACTTTCACAGCATGACGAGCAACAACACAAAGCTCTGAGAAAAAAAAAGAATGACTCACCCTGGGTCCAGGAAGTCCCACAATCCCTTTCTCTCCCTTGATGCCAGGAACCGCATCCAAGCCCTGAAACCGCAAATGAGCGTGAGATAAGTAGAACCTCAGTAGGGTAACTCAGAAGAAACCTCAACTGGACTTACGGGCAGGCCTTGGAGTCCACACACACCTTTAAGCCCTGCTTGACCCTGGAGAACCAAGACAGAACATTAGCTCACAAATTGGGCGCTGAATGATTACTGTGATGTGATTGGATGAAGCTGTGTCACCTGCTCTCCTTTAATGTAAAATTCCTCTGGGGGGTCAACATACTCAAATGGGCCTGGAGGACCCTGGAAGCCTTGTTCCCCCTGTGGATAACACACTTTTACTGTCGTTATTCAGAGACCGATTTTTCGGCATCAGAATTTTTCTTATTTTCTCTCATTTTTCCTTATTTTTTCCAGAACATTTCAATGATTTGATAATACTAATCTAGAGTTATTCCATGTGCCTTTCAATTATTCTTTATGTGATGTCCATATTTTCCTTTTTTTAATAGGACAACTGTATTGGTGTTGCACGGTGAAAGTGGCTAGCACGCAGGCCTCACAGGTAGGACACCCGAGTTCAATTCCACCCTCGGCCATCTCTGTGTGGAGTTTGCATGTTCTCCCCGTGCATGCGTGGGTTTTCGCCGGGTACTCCGGTTTCCTCCCACATTCCAAAAACTCCAAATTGTTCATATGAATGTGAGTGTGAATGGTTGTTTGCCTATATGTGCCCTGTGATTGGCTGGCGACCAGTCCAGGGTGTACTCCGCCTCTTGCCCGAAGACAGCTGGGATAGGCTCCAGCACCCCCGCGACCCTCATGAGGATAAGCGGTAGAAAATGAATGAAAGAATGAATGAACTGTATTGTTAGTAGATTGCAGTTTTATGTTGTGTATTTTCTTCCCTTACTGTACCCAAAATGAACCCCAGTGTGACCTGAAAACCGAGGTACGTACCAAAACGTTACATCCCTAGCGCCAATGTATGAGTGGTGTTGAAAATGTTCATGTTCGTACCTCGTCTCCTTTCTGACCCGCCACCGATCGACCTCGCTCACCCTGGAACACACAAACACATCTGTTACTTTTTTCCCTCTTCTTCTTCCATCTCTTTCTCTTCTTCTTCTCTGTCGTTTTTCATCGTCTTCTTCTTCTTTAAGCTCTTCTTTTTCCATCTCTTATTCTTAGAGATGTCAGATAATTATCTGCATTTTCATCTGTAAAAATACAATATCGGTTGATATTGGGATCTGGCAAGAAAGCCAATATCGGACATCCCTACTTATTCTTCTTCCATCTCATCTTCTTCCGTCTCTCCTTTTTCCATCTCATTTTCTCCTTCCATGTCAACTTCTATCTTCTTTTTTGTCGATGTCTTCTTATACCATCTCGTCCTCTTTGTCCATCTTGTCTTCTTCTTCCATCTCGTTTTGTTCTTCCAATTGGTTTTCCATCTCTTCTTGTTCTTCAACTCTTCATCTCATTTTCTTTTTCCACCTCATTTTCTTCCATCCCGTCTTCTTCTTCCATTTAGTCTTTTTCTTCCATCTAGTCTTTTTTTTCTTCCACCTTGTCTTCTTCTTCCATCTCTTCTTTTTCCACCTGTCCTCTCATTATGGTTCTATCTGCAGTGATTGATGTTTTGTATGCGTTTGCTACATTCAATGATGAGAACAAAAATGTTTGCTATTGTTCTAGATTGGATACTTACAGGTAGACCTCTAGAACCTGACAGTCCGTGGAGACCCTTAACAAACACACACAAACATCGTCACTGTCTGTGCTCATTAATATGATTAATTTGTGTAAACAATTGATTTTGAAAATGTTCTCACATTTACACCCACAGGACCAGCAGGACCCATAAATCCACTCGGACCAGGAGGACCCTGTTTACCCTGCAGAGAGATAGGAAGTCAGTACGACAGCAAGTCCCAGCGACAGGAAGTCAGCGGTGTTATATCACCTGTAGACCAGGAAATCCCCTAAAGCCAGCGTCACCCTGTCGGACACAAAGATTGTTACAGACGGATGGATCAGTGTATCAATCAGCCAATGAGCTCCTGTGAAACAATGACGTAGGCGGGACTAAAGACGCACACAAGAGAGTGAGGGATGAGGTGACGCTACACTAATCTCTGTGACCGTGCTTGACGGTTTTACCAAACAAGTCAATTATTATGGTATGACACATCATGTGTGGCTGTGATTGGCTGGCGGCCAGTCCAGGGTGTACCCCGCCTCCCGCCTGAAGACAGCTGGGATAGGCTCCAGCATGCCCACGACCCGAATGAGGATAAGCGCCATAGAAAATGGATGCATGGACATGATGTGTGGACCACTCACAGGGATTCCAGGGTACTGGATAAAGTAGAACGTTGCCTCTCCTGCAAATCCTTTTGGTCCTGGAAAACCCTGCATCACAAGTGGGTCAGCATGGTGAGTTTCCATCAATCAGAAGGAAAGAATGACATCCTGGTGCTTTATTTAAGGAAACCACTGAAGTTCTATGAAACTCCCATGGTCCGAGAACTACAGCTGATAGCCGGTCCCTGAATACAACACGGAAACCACTCATCAACCTATGAAGTGGATCTATCTGTGGTGCTGACCGCTTCGCCGCTGGGCCCTTCCTCTCCAGGAAGTCCAGGAGCTCCCTGCTCTCCTCTCGTCCCGTTACATCCGTCCAGACCTGGAAATCCAGGCCCACCGGCGGGGCCAGGGTGACCCTGGGGACACAAGCAAGTTACCAGTGAAAGAGAGAAGCTGAGGCAGGTTGAGGGCGATGGGTGGAGTCTTACCGGGACTCCCTCTAGACCAGGAAAGCCAGGAACACCAACAGTTCCCTGAAACAATAATGAAACCAAGCTAAGTCACAACCAGACCAGAACCTGAACTAGCTGAGGCGAGCGTCTCTTCTTGTCTTTCTCAAAGATTTGAAACATTTTTCTTCACCCTATCTCCCTTGGGTCCCGGAGATCCTGCTGGGCCTTCTTCCCCTCGCTTGCCTTTCTGTCCTGGAGGACCTTGAGAACCTGGGAAGCCTGGTGGTCCCTGAGGTCCCTGTCCACCTAGAGACCCTGGATCCCCCTGTAGAAATAAAGCAGAGTTAAAGCTGAACTGGCAACGTTCTACTGCAGGGGTGTATCCAAATGGAGGCGTAGGGGCCATTTGCACCCCACAGCTCAATTTCTATTGGCTTGCAGGGACTATTTTTCATATTATGAAGGAAAATTAGTTGAAATATTGAATGTTTGAACACTAAAAATAATACTTATTGAACAGCTAGGTATATCTTGGCCTACACCAAAGTGGTTTTAGGGTGTTTAATAAGAAATAAAATAACAGAAGTGAATAATATCACATTTTTTTCTGTATTTCTATATAAAAAAATGTGAATAATTGCAAGTTATGCCAGGAAACTTTGAGCATGACCACAAGAGGGCAGCGTGACAGCACAGTGCCCCCACAGTGTTGCACACTGTGTGTTTGTGCGTGTGTGTGTATGTGTGTGTGATGAGATGTGACAGGTCTGATCTCTGTTAGTTTTTGTTCTCTCTATCTTTCTCTGGAATTATTGATGTGTGAAATCAGTGAGACAGACGCTTTCCCATGATGCTTTCTGTCTGTCTGCGACCCCCAGCTGTACAAACACACACTCACGCAAACACACTCGCGAGCACTTGATTCTAGTAACATCTTACAATCAGGTGAAACGTGCAGGTGTGTGTATGAGGTGAGACTGTACACTAAGACTTTAATGGTTAATGTTGTCATAAAAAACGATTCTGATTGTGATGCCGGTCCATAAAAACGCAAACGTTCTGTTCCATGCCGTCATTATTTATTTTGATGATGATCTCTTATTTTGGGTGGCACGACGGTCTAGTGGTTAGCGCGCAGACCTCACAGCTAGGAGACCAGGGTTCAATTCCACCCTCGGGCATCTCTGTGTGGAGTTTGTATGTTCTCCCCGTGCATGCGAAGGTTTTCACCTTCCAAAAACATGCTAGGTTAATTGGCCATAGGTGTGAATGGTTGTTTGTCTATATGTGCCCTGTGATTGGCTGGCGACCAGTCCAGGGTGTACCCCGCCTCACGCCCGAAGACAGCTGGGATAGGCTCCAGCGACCCTAGTGAGGAAAAGCGGTAGAAAATGAATGAATCTCTTATTTTAAATTCCCATTCCTTCAACTGAAAGGGTGTTCAAACTTTTTCCAGCTAGGGCTTTACACTGAAAAATCTAAAGATGCTAAAAGCATAAAAAGGGCTTCTGTTTGGAAATAGAAACAAACAGAAGGGGCTATCTTCTAAGTCAGGGGTACCCATTAGGTCGGGCGGTGTGACGAGCCACCAAGATTAGTGTTTGTTTTTCCTCCTTGTGTGACACGGTTAGTAATTATTTTCTCCTGTTGTCTGTTATGTTTTTATTTGCTACTTAAGTTTTACTTATTCATATATTGACTGTTTTCTCGCCTGGTGTCGGAGAGAAGGCTCTGCAGCATCCGCTGTAGAACAACCAGGTTTAGAGACGGCTACTTCCTCCTGGCCATCAGACTGCTGAATGCCAAATAAGCCCCTATACCTTTAAATTATTATTATTTATTCAAAATTATTTAAATTATTTGTGCAATTTACTGTTTATGCTGTACATTGTTGTTCATATTTAATGTCATCTATTTATTCTCCACATTATTATTATTATTTATCTTCTTTTGTCTCTGGTATTATAAGGGAGCTAGCGCGCAGACCTCACAGCTAGGAGACCAGGGTTCAATTCCATCCTCGGCCATCTCTGTGTGGAGTTTGCATGTTCTCCCCGTGCATGCGTGGGTTTTCTCCGGGTACTTCGGTTTCCTCCCACATTCCAAAAACATGCTAGGTTAATTGGCGACTCCAAATTGTCCATAGGTATGAATGTGAGTGTGAATGGTTGTTTGTCTATATGTGCCCTGTGATTGGCTGGCCACCAGTCCAGGGTGCACCCCGCCTCTCGCCCAAAGACAGCTGGGATAGGCTCCAGAACCCCCCGCGACCCTTGTGAGGAAAAAGCGGTAGAAAATGAATGAATTATAAGGGAGCCAGGCAACGACATTTCGTTGGCAATTTCACTGCTGTGTTATTGTGCAATGACAATAAAGAAAGTCTATCTATCTATTTTTGGGGGGTGTTTTTGCATGGCACCTTCCACACCAAAACCGAATGTTACAAGATTTGGTCGTATTGTCTGTCGCGTGAACGGAAGCAACTTTCTCATTAAGGTCTCATGATGGACACATTGCTGTCTTCTAGTACTGCACTGGGATTGGCTTTTTTGTGTTGTAGGCGTAGCCTCACCATCGCTCCCTTGGCTGGAAAGCACTGACAGGTGGAACAGTCCCGCCCTCCACAGCGCTCAGTGTGGTCGCCCTGGAGACAAAGAGATGATGTGAATGTCTGAACATAAGACGTCTGTGAACTCTTCCCGGTTTTAGCCCGGCAGGGTTTTGAGTAGGTCGCTGGACCTTTGAGGTCAATGTGGTTCAAGTGTCCTTCAAACGGTCAGCTGAGATTTTTCATGGATTTCTCTGATTGATTTGAATTCAAATGAAAAAAAAAAAAACGCTGGTGCTCGGGGAAAAGGACACGAGTGACTCTCGTGTGACAACGAGTGCGACCCGTTCCACTCGGTGACTCCCAGCAGACGGATTCCCATCATGCATCAGTGTTTGTGTTGCAGGCTGCATTCCTGCCGCGTTGTGTCAACTAAGTTAGCAGTCAAGCGTTTCTATCAGCAGCAGGAATGTGAAAATCACTCCATCTGCCGTCAGATGCTCTCAGTGGACACACGTCCTACAAATTTGTCCTACATATAACAATCTATGCCCTGCACGTACAGTACATATACGTGCTGCCTTTTTGGTGGGATCATTTATCTCTTGTGGTACGCTATCAATATACCAGTATCAAAAAAATTTTTTCACAACACTGAAGATTTTCATTGTTTCTCTTAACTTTTACTGAAATACTTCACTTTAATACATTTTTTCTGACTTGGTATCAACCAATGATTATACATCCTATATGCGATACATACAGATATCATCAGATATCCGTCTTACTTATATCTGCTCAACCCTCAGTATGTTCTATATTTTGTCCTGCAATCACCCCTACATTCTAGTCAGTCAAAGAGACAGGTGTCCCACCTACCCCAAGAACAGTGGAGGCGGTCAAGAGCATCAGGAAGTACCTGTGGAAAGTGGACACAGGTGACTTGCCTGTCTGGGGATGTCAACATCGTGTCGTCTTGCTGGGTACCTCAGTCTCATGTTGTGTCCGCAGGTCAAGCAGCACCTTGTCTGCTGCTCATGAGAAGCTCCGTCCACTCAAGCCGCCTCCACCCTCCAGCTGCTTGCCAGCCAGTGACGACCCTGCGATTCTACAGACAAGGTTTTTCCATCTTTTACTTTGTCACCCACCTAAACATGATCAGCAATACTGAGTACACCCGTCTTCCCTTCCCGGTGTCATGTGACCCATATTAGCCAACATAACTAGCACACACTGTGGTTGTTTAGGCGTAGTTCTTCGTTTCAATCATCATTCTCTCAATTTCCAGGCAAAACCAACACAAAAACATCACAATCAATGAGATGTGGAATGCAGTAGTGGTATGGGCAGATTACACATTTCCCAGCATGCTTTGCTGTAGTAAAAAGACTCCCTTTTGACTGTCTTGTGTGCCTTTAAGAAATGATCTTGCACCAACACAGTGTATAGTAGTGTAATAGTTTAAGTGATGCCGTTTGTAGTCGTGTACAGATAAATTATTTTCACTTTTGGTCTGAATCTTGCACCTTTATTAAAAATGGCTGTGAATTTTGTGCTATATATATTACTATATAGTATTGTTCCAATCTGCTCAATTAAAATGCCAGTACGCAGTGCATTGTGAGTATTTTGTTTGATAAGATCAGTGAAGTGGGCCAACTCAACGCTATTTTCCTGGAAATGAGTTTGACATGTGCTCCACATGATGTTGTCCTATAATCTAGGCTGCAAGAAGACCATACACCACTAAGAGCATGGTCCACAAAAGAAGTCCAATGCACATGCTTGGCGTCACAGATTACCCGAACCATGTCCCGTCTGTTGAGACCAAGGTGAACATATTTGGTTCAGACAGCATCACTGTGGCAAGGACAAGGGCAGCATGAGTCCTACCAGCACTGGAGAGCTACGGTTTATTTAGGGGAAACATGAATACCAACATGTATTTTGACATACTGAGGCAACTGCCCTTCCTTTGGAAGCTGGGCTCCAAGATGACAACTGCCTTGCTAAAGATGCTGAGGGTAAAGGTGCTGAAAGTGGAGGATTGCAAGGTCTTGAACATCCAGCAGCATCACAAAGACCTAAAAGACGATTCCGGAGGCAACCTGTGATGTTCTAGTAAACCCCATGAGAGTAGAGGCGGTGATACAAAATAATGCCATCTACACAAGATATTCACATTTATACACAAATTGGACATTTTCACTTTTGTTGCCAGTGGTTTTGACGTAAATTGCTGTGTGTTGAGTTATCCAAGCTGTAGCCTTGTTTTTTTAGTGTTGTCCAATGGAAAGCTAGAATAAAATATGATAATATGTGAGATAGTTTATGGTTGAGTCAAAAAAAGACATCATCCATTGATGACGTTTGACCTCAAAACAGAGGAACCACGGTGCCAAGTTTGGATTGTTTACATGTCATGTCGAGGGCTTACGCGTGTGGCATAAATGTAATCCCTGTTGCCATACTTTTGTTTATTTTTGTCTCTGTCCAAACAAAGTGTGCAGTAATCTCTAATGAATCTCATGCTGACGCCATAATGTCAGATACAACACCATTGAAGTAAAAACAAGTATTTTGACATGTTGATAAACTAGCGACGTTGAAGTTATCTTTAAACTTTTCATCTCATCATACAGGTTAATGATCAGTGACGTCACGATCGAGCTGATTGGAGGCCTGTGGTCATGTGACGCCGGTCAATCAATTGGCCGATGAACGGCTGTCTTACCTGAAGTTGTGGCGCTGCTCTGCGGCGTCACTCGACCTTCATGTCGCCAAAAAAGACTCGGAGCGACTCGTGCGGGAGCATCACCGGCGCCAGAAGAAAGCACAACATGTTCACGCTTCCGGTGGGTGGTTGTGACTGTCAAAATAATGGTCTGCACTGGCGTGTTTTGTCTTGGCGCCTGTAATAGCTAGTAATAGTTTTCTGGAAAACAAATGGAGCGCGTCACCGCACAACGAAGAGTGTTGGTGGAAAGATAAAGCGAAGTTGATGTCAGATTTTAACCAAACAATCCAAACAGGAATCCCAATTCAGTATTCTACAGAGAGAAAGCAACTGACTTTATTCACGACTTCAATTCAAATTTAATTCATCTTGTTCAGCGTAAACTGGAGCCTAAACCAGCCGACTTGACTCGGCCACCTGTCGGTCAGTGCTGACATAAAAGCAAGAAGAACGTCCGAAGCTTTTAATTTTGAAGTCCCAAACCGGAAATACAGGATCGAATGATGGTTATTGACGCCGAGAACAGACACCCTCAGCAGCAGGTTGGTGACCCGTCAGAAGCCGAACTGAGCCGGGTGGAGGAGAGGACCCGAACCGAACCGAACCGGGTAGAGCTCAATCTGGACTAGATTGGGGCTGAAGGCCATTTTCATGGTTCTATTGGGGGGCCCGGGGGCACCCATCCTCCCGCTGCTGGTGCTCCTCCTCCGGGTTGCTCCGGGAGACGCCGAGACGGTGAGCAAACGCACATCGAGTTCAATTAACTTTTCAATTAACTTTCTTTTGTGTAACTTTTATTCTGGAAGGTCGGGCGTCGCTGAATGACTTTCAATTTGAAAATCATATTTTTCCTGAATTCATGTTTTGTTCACGTTTTCTTTTGCTCTAATACATTTATGTGTGTGTGTGTGTGTGTTTCTACGCGCGTGCGTCTGTGGAGTATAGATGCTTGTCTGTAAGTGTGTGTGTGTGTGTGCCAGTGAGTTTGTGTGTGTACGTGCATGGGTACATGTGTGTTGAAAAAGTGCCAACTGGGCTGTCAAGATCATGTGGGAAAGATCAAAACACTTTCATTTTGTCAACAGTCCATGTTCTAGTCCAGGTCTATGACACAATCCATGTTCCAGTCCAGGTCTATGACACAGTCCATATTCTAGTCCAGATTGATGACACAGTCCGTATTCAAATCCAGATTGATGACACAGTCCATATTCTAGTCCAGGTCTACAACATAATCTATGGTCTAGTCCACAACCCTTGTTGTCCAGGTTTACCCCACCGTTTATGTTCTAGTCCAGGTCGACAGCCTATGTACTTGTCCAGGTCTACAACACAGTCCATGATTTAGTCCACAGTCCATGTTCTTGTCTCAGTCTCTGTTTTACTACCGGTCTGCAGCACCGGTAGAGCTGGACTGGAGCACAGTCCAGTCCAGCTCTAGAACATAGTCCATGGTCTACTTCAAATTTCCAACACAGCCCATGTTCTAGTACAGATCTGAAAACCAATCCAGGTTTCCAGATGAAGGAATATTGTGGTTTGAACGTCGGGTACGCAGGTGGAAGTCTACAAGGAGACGGGGACTGTAGCGTACGGAGGAGGATACATAGTGTTGCATATGTTGGCCTGAGCCCATTCCAGGCGCTTGACACGTTAAAAGACCAACACACAGGAGCTCGCGCATTGAAGTGCAGCTAAAGGCCTACGGATCGTACAAGACGGACCACGGCGGTGGTCCGATAGGATAAGATCTACTACAGGTCGGGGGGAAGGGGAGAAAATGTTTTGTTTAAAAAAAAAAAAAAAAGCAAACGAGGCAGAGGCCCGTCTAACCTCTGGAGCACAGTCCAGTCCAGCTCTAGAACATAGTCCATGGTCTACTTCAAATTTCCAACACAGCCCATGTTCTAGTACAGATCTGAAAACCAATCCAGGTTTCCAACACAGCCCACAGTCTAGTCCAAGTCAACAACACAGTCCATGGTCTAGTACAGGTCTACAACACAATTCAGGTTCATGACAGGTTTTAGTCCAGATCTACAATGCAATCTATTTTCTACTGCAGGTCTACAACACAGTGCAGTTTTATGACACAGTTCTTGTTCTAGTTCAAGTCAATGACACAGTCAATGTTCGAGTACAGGTCTACAATACAGTCCAGGTTGACAACACAGTCCATGTTGTAGTCCAAGTCACGGTCCCTGATTATCGTCCAGGTTTGCAACATAGTCTAGGTTTACAATTCAGTCAAATCTAGTCCAGTTTTATAACACCGCCATGGTCTAGTCCAGGTTGACAACACAGTCCATGTTGTAGTCCAAGTCACGGTCCCTGGTTATCGTCCAGGTTTACAACATAGTCTAGGTTTACAATTCAGTCAAATCTAGTCCAGTTTTATAACAAGGCCATGGTCTAGTCCAGGTTGACAACACAGTCCATGTTGTAGTCCAAGTCACGGTCCCTGGTTATCGTCCAGGTTTACCACATAGTCTAGGTTTACAATTCAGTCAAATCTAGTCCAGTTTTATAACAATGCCATGATCTAGTCCAGGTTGACAACGCAGTCCATGTTGAAGTCCAGGTCTACAACATTTTTCATGGCATAGTCCAGGTCTGCGGCACAACCCATGGTCTTGTGCAGGTTTCCACCACAGTCCATGTTGTCATCCAGGTCTTCAAATTCACCTTGTGAGTGCTCATCGAGGTTTCGGGTGTCAAAGGTCGTCAAAGAATTACATGAAATGAGGACAAAACGTGTGCTAGCATGACGACCTGATGGTAGGATGGCGGCATCGAGAGATACGAGATGGGAATGAAGATAAGACGCCATCAGCTGGTGTGTGTGTGTGTGTGTGAGAAGACGACCACTTGTCTCACACACACACACACACACACACACACACACACACACACACACAAAGATGTTTGGGTTTTGTGGACTTGAAAATGTCTGCCTCAGATAAAAGCAGAAAAACATCTGCTGACTTGTTGACTTGTGTTCTCAAACGAGGCGTTTTTTTAACTCCTTTTAAGCTTTGTTTCGTGTTGACCTTTGTTTTTTCTCAGCAGGCATGTCACTGCAGCAGGAAGTCCTTGTGCCACTGTGATGGGGTAAAAGGTCAAAAGGTGAGTCGTACATGTTGATGTTCTAAATGTTCTTCACGAGTTCTTGTAAAGCGCTCTCATACAAGACCGTCAGCCATAGTTACTTTCCCCCGGAAAGCTTTGAGGTCTCCCACCAGCAGTTCCATTTGTGACATGTCCTACTTCCGAGCCAACACTTCCTATACTGTGGACTCTCTGCTGCTCCCAGTGGAGAACTGCTGTCACTGCAAGCACCCTCATTAGAACCTGACACTGATGTGACCTCTATATAATCACCTGACACTCTGCAGGGGGAGCCGGGTTACCCGGGATTCAATGGACTGCCTGGAGTGATTGGTTACCCTGGCAACGAGGGAAGCCAAGGACCTGAAGGAGAGAAGGTCAGTGTGTGTGTTTTTGTCTCCAAAGATAAGAGGAATAAGTATAATAATAATAATGTCGCCATGCTCTCACAGGGTCAACGGGGCTTCGCAGGAAGTTTTGGACTGAAAGGCTCTCGGGTAGGAGTGAGGAGGAAGATGATGATGATGTTGCCATGGTTACAGTATGTTACAGGCTGAAGTAACACAACTTTCAATCATGTTTATCCCACAAAATTGTTGGTTAGATTGTTGGCCAGTTTGTTCATGTGTCCTTAAACTTGTGTAAAACAAAAAAGTTTATTTATCTGAGTAAATTTCACTAAAAATATGGAATACTGGATTACCTGATTTAATGTGCACTTCCTCTTTGAGCCACCAGAAGGCGCTACACTCACACTGATGAAGATATCACCGACCTGCGCAGTTTTTCACTTTTGCCTTTTAATATACTGTGTGTGTGTGTGTGTGTCTAGGGTCTTCCAGGACCTCCAGGTTTTCCAGGACCCTCGGGCCTGCCGGTAACGACCGCTTTAACGAGCCACTTCCACATACACAATCCACAAATCCCACATACACACAAGCACACTTTCTGATTGGTTGTTGCTCAGGGACTTCCTGGTCGTGAAGGGTCGACGGGACAAGCAGGTCTCCCAGGATGCAACGGGACCCAGGTAGCTAAGTTACAGAAAGAGGGACCGTGTGAATGAAAGAGTGCTTGCTAATGACGTGTCTTCATCCAGGGTGAAGATGGCTTCCCTGGCTTTCCTGGACGTCCAGGACCGGTTGGCCCACGAGTGAGTTTCTGCGCTTCTTATTGATCGATGCCAAGGTGCCAGTTAGTATCTAACTGTGGGAGCTAACCCCTCTGATGTGTTTCAGGGCCAGACTGGACTGCGAGGAGAAAAGGTTAGAGGCCAAAGCCAGAGAAGAAACTTGCACCATTTTAGTTTCTGTTCCACTGTTGGGAGTCTTTGGTTTCTTTCAGGGAGACTCTGTCACCGTTCCATCTTCTCCCGACATTAAAGGGGCGCCAGGGCGCCAAGGACCGGATGGATTGATGGTCAGTGCATAGCAAGAAAATGACAGGAAGTGGTTTTGTTTTGGAAAAGTCTACTGTGACTTCCTGTTCCAGCACAGTCTGACGTACAGTTTGTGTGGCAGGGGTTGGGCGGAGATCCAGGTGCACCAGGTTTTCCGGGACCTCCAGGACCTGCTGGACTTCCTGTGAGATTGAAATTGCAATTTATTTGAAAACTTTATTTGTTGGGTCTCATTGTCCAATCATGTGACAGCAAATCCTGTCTTGCCTGTGCAGGGAAGTCCAGGCCTTGCAGGGCTACCAGGAGAAAAGGTCAGGCTAAGGTCATCCTAAGGTCAGTGTGTGATTGCTTCATTGTCATGTCATCGTGTTTCGGTTCCAGGGTCAAGAGGGCCCCAGTCCAGTGATCCCAGGTCCCCAAGGTCAGAAGGTGGGTTCAAAAGGTTCACACTGCAACAGGTTTCTGCTTGGAAGACACGCAGTATCTTATCCATATTTGTCTTTAAGGGTGATCGCGGACCACCGGGCATTCCTGGACAGAAAGGAATCAAATTGTACGCAGAGGGACCCAAAGAACTGAAGGTTTGTCTCCATCTGTCCGTCCATTCCTTCATCCACCTCTCTCCATCTCACCTGCTTTTGTGGTTTCAGGGAGAACCAGGCAACGTCGGAGAGAAAGGTTGTCGGGGACCTCCTGTATGTTTACGCCTTTTTGATGTAGTTTTCTCTTCTACTTCCTGTCTAAATGGTGAGTGATTTTTTTTTTCTCCAGGGTCTGCCTGGAAAAACGTCCGTTAAGGGAGACAAGGGTGAGCGAGGTGACCCTGGTTCATTGGTAAGGATGATTGTTTAATCTGGGGTCAACACAAGGTCATAGCACAATATGTACATTCATTAATTTTCTTCTGCGTATCCTCATGAGGGTTGTGGGCGTGCTGGAGCGAGAGCATACTGTCTTAATTTGGCATACGGTTGAGCGATATCATACTATCATACAGTATTGTAACAGTGAAAGATATCACCCAGTCTCACATTACTGTAACGCTGAGTAATATCATACTGTCACAACTTATCATCTGGTGGAGCGATACCATGCTATCATATAGTATTGTAACAATGAGCGATATCGCCCAGTCTCGCATTATTGTAATTCTGAGTGATATCATACTGTCATGGTCGAGTGGTTAGCGCGCAGACCTCACAACAATCCCACCCTCGGACATCTCTGTGTGGAGTTTGCATGTTCTCCCCGTGCATGCGTGGGTTTTCTCTGGGTACTCCGGTTTCCTCCCACATTCCAAAAACATGCTAGGTTAATTGGCGACTCCAAATTGTCCATAGGTATGAATGTGAGTGTGAATGGTTGTTTGTCTATATGTGCCCTGTGATTGCCTGGCAACCAGTCCAGGGTGTACCCCGCCTCTCGCCCGACGACAGCTGGGATAGGCTCCAGCACTCCCAGCAACCCTCGTGGAGGAGGATAAGCGGTAGAAAATGAATGAATAAATGAATCATACTGTCACAACTTATCATAAGGTTGAGCGATATCATACTATCATACAGTATTGTAACCGTGAACGATATCACCCAGTCTTTACATTACTGTAATACTGAGCATCAGTATCATATCATAGTCATATCATATGATAGTGTCACATAGTGTCACAGCGATATCGCACTGCCTCACTTTATTGTAACTTTGAGCGATATCATGCTGTCACAATAACATTGAGTGATACCGTACCGTCACACGTCAGTGCGTTGAGTGATAGAGTACTTTGGTCACAATTACATTGACTGATATCGTACTGTCACAACATATTGTAATGTTGAGCTCTATTGTACTTTCACACTTTATTGTAACATTGAGCGATATCGTACTGGCTCACATGACTAATGTAATATTGAGCGATATCATGTTGTCAGAATAACATTGAGCACTATCGTAATGTTATTACATTGTTAATCGATGTCGTACAATTACATACACAATCGATATTGTACTGTCACACCTGCATGATATCAACCTGTCACACGTTATTGCAATATAAACAATGTCATACTATCACAGTTACATTCAGTGATTAGCGTCACAGTTATGGTAACATTGAACGATAGCGGTATCATACTGTCTGAATGCAATTAAATTGGCCGATATTGTACCGTCACAACTTATTGAAACGTTAAATTATATTGTCTTGTCATGCGTTGTGGTAAGATTGAGTAATATTGTATCGGGCGACATACCGTACTGTTAGAGGTTATGTTACGTTGAGCGATATCGTACTGTTATACTTTCTTGTAGCGTTGAATGATGTCATACTGTCATAACCTAATGTGCTAATGTACTGTTGTTAGTTACGCTGAAGTTGAGCCGTATTGTATTGTCACAAGTGACTTTAACACTGAGCGATGTCGTACTGTCACAAGTAACGGTACTCGTTGAGCAATATCACGCTGTCAGAAGGTGTATGTGCGATGTTGTAGAGTGTTGTGCGTCGGTGAGCCCCTCGGGAATTGGTTTGTTGATGCTGTTGTACGTTAAAATGAGGTTCTAATGTTGTACTTTGCAGGGAAAACCGGGAAAGGACGGGGTCCTCGGAGAACTTGGACAGCCGGTGAGGAATGTTATGCGAGCTAAAATGCAGTATAAGCAAGCGACTCATTGACTCAATAACAAAACATTTGTTTTGTCACATATTCAGGGAGAACCAGGGGCTAATGGGTATCTGGGCCCTCCAGGCATCGATGGTGCAACTGTGCGTAGTTTTGACTCAGTGTTTTTTGTGAAGTGATGTTCTGCAACTAAGACTGAAATTAAGTCATTAATAATGCTTGCATTTTGTTGTGTTCAGGGCGAGAAAGGCGACTTTGGTCCTCCAGGTCTTCCAGGCGAGGTAAGATGTCAACTTGATGGTCATTGAAAAACGTTAGCCAGCGTTGAAAGTTGTAAAGTGACCTTTGAAGACAGAATATTTTAGGTGTTAGGGTCAATTTCTGGACGATTCCAAGTGTGTTTAACCGTGTTATAAACATGTTGCTGCTTTATTACACCAGATATTTTGGAAGCACAGGCTCCTGAAAGGTCAGCCTGGGGTTCCTGGGCCCCCTGGACCACCAGGAGCTCTCGGGGAGCCAGGTACCATCATCATCATTAGTATGTTCATACTTGGATCTCAGTTGACATGTCTGATCATCACTGGGCTTCTTCTGCAACTCCTTCAGGACTTGTCGGGTTTCCTGGACTGCAGGGCGAGCGAGGTATCACACAGCTTCTCCTAAGGATCAATCAGAGGATGATTGACCACAAGGATTCTTGTTCTGTCTTGACTCATCCATTAACCATTTCTCTCAAGGGGAGGCGCCAACGGGTCAGCCGGGCCCGAAGGGGCCACCGGGCTTCACAGGACCAAAAGGTGAACCAGGGGAGCCTGGGCCTGTCATTATTGGGCGTCCAGGCCAGCCTGGGATCCCAGGAGCTACTGGATCTGAAGGAGAATCAGGAGAACCAGGAATACCAGGTGATGTTCATGTTCACAACTTTTCATTTGCAATATTCGCTGTGGTTGAAATACCTAGCTATCATGCTAGCTATCTATGATGCAGCTAGCCTAGCATCTTTCAAAGACGTCTTGTCCAACTTCAAGATGATTATCTCATTTGTCCTGTCAGAATTCCTGCAAGGAGATACTGGGCTTCCAGGTGCCAAAGGTGTTAAAGGCCTGATGGGTCCTACTGGGACCAGAGGACCTGAAGGCCCGGAAGGTGAGACAAAGTGTGACACCCAAGTAATGCAAACATATGTTTACTGCAATTACTGTAAATGCCGTGATCTTCTTTTTTCTGATTTCATTAATTGATTTACAGGTGAGAAGGGGGAGGTATGTTTTGTGTGTCCTATTGTGGTGGGGGCCCCCGGACCTCCAGGCGAACCAGGGGAACCGGGCACAGATGGACAGAGAGGTAAAAAACAATATTCGTTTGCACACTGACGTCTTCATTTGCATGAAAAAAGCTTCTTAACACTGAAGATGGTAAATCCTCTTCTCTCGTTCTTTGACCAGGTGCACTTGGTACTCCTGGACCCAAAGGTCACAAAGGAGTGAAAGGTATTGCTGGGACACCTGGTCTGCAGGTGAGCTCACATCAATGCTCCAGAAACTGTAAACTCATTGCACTGAAATAACAAAATAAGAGCCATGAGATCTTGTTGAGTTTGTTGGATCACAGGAAGTTGGTTCCCCAGACTGTGGAACACACATTTTTCTGGATTCTGCATCAGCATCTCTCTGTATCTTGTTCTGCAGGGCCTCTTTGGTGTCCCAGGACTGCCAGGATCTCCTGGTCCAGTGGGTGAACCTGGCATTGTGAGGAGGGTTGGGCAGAAGGGTGATATTGGGGACCAAGGAAACACTGGACCCCCGGGTCGTGAAGGTGCAGATGGACGGCCTGGAATGCCAGGACCCAAAGGCATTCAGGGACAGAAGGGAAACCTTGTGAGTATCAGGCTAGAAGACAACAGGGTGTGCTTATTCATCACACTGTAAGCCAGCAAGTTCTGGAATTGAACATGGAAAGTGAACGTGGTGGACGGCAAGGATCGATATCTCAGCTCAAGCTATGAGGGTTTTGGTGTCTTGGTCAAGAGCCCCAAATTGTTGCACAGTTCAATGATGCATCCACCAAGAGAGGAATTGTTTGTAGGGACCTCAAGGACCAAAAGGTGAGAGAGGCCCTGATGGAGAAACCGGCCCTAGGGGCCCGATCGGGCAAATGGGACCACCAGGACTTCTAGGTATTGGGGCTCCAGGACCTCCAGGGCCACGGGGCAATGTGGGAGTTTTGGGCCAGCGAGGAGATCCCGGTATACCAGGTAGGACTGGGCATTGCTGTGACCCGTGACACGTTGGATCCCTTCAGAAAATCACAACTCTATCTCTGTTGTAGGTGAAAAAGGTTCTCCCGGTGAAATCAAAACCAGTCTGGGAGATCCTGGCCAGAAAGGGGTAAAGGGTGCATCTGGGAATCTAGGACCAGAAGGTGAGACAGTGCCAAAAACCCATGTCAGGTTTTCCTTGGTACCTTCAGTGAGAACTCCTCATGCATTTTCAAGATATAATCTCACATTTTTGGTGACTTTTTCTGATCAACTCAGGTGTGATGGGACCCCCTGGGAATCTAGGACTGGTAGGTCTGAAGGGAGAAAAAGGAGAAAAAGGATTTACTGTCCAGGGTCCTCCGGGCTTCCCAGGGGTCAAAGGTAAGGTTAAGAACAACACAGGTTAATTATTGACGTTCTTGTGACCAACTGGATTTTTTTGTGGTTTCAGGATTCAAGGGCCTTGCAGGAGCTCCAGGTGTGGCAAGTTATGGAAGCAAGGGGCGTTCTGGTCCATCAGGGCCCCCAGGAAGACCTGGCGCTAAGGTGACATGAGCTAATACTCGACGTAAAGAAGTATGTTTCACAACTTTTATCACTGATCTAGCATCTCCTTGGAACAGGGGGATGCTGGTTTTGGTTTTCCGGGCCAGCTTGGCCAATTAGGGCCACAAGGAGAAGATGGCTCTGTTGGAGCCCCAGGGTCTGAAGGTCCTCAAGGAATTGTTGGAGTTCCAGGAGCTGCAGGGCAAGATGGAATGCCAGGGCCGAAAGGTAGATTTAATATGTGATGATATGTGTATGATTAGTCTTTCCCTCAGTCTAGTTGGTTTTATTTGTGTAAAAATGTCTAATGTGTGTAATAAAGCCTTCTTCTAATTAAGAATGCAAATATAAATGTTGCATTCACAAAGGGGTTTACAAACACTAACCTTCCATCTGACACTTTGTTTCAGGTTGTAGTGGTCTGAATGGTATTCCTGGACCGCTTGGTCTTGTTGGCCCTTGCTTTCCAGGACCACCTGGATCTACAGGAAAGCAGGGTCAGATGGGAGTCATAGGCTTCACAGGTACAAACCCATGAAGGTTTTGTCTAGGAAGCAAATCTTTCAGCAGTCTAAGAAGGCTCTTGTTCTACAGGAGGCAGAGGTCAAAAAGGTCGGCAAGGTGATCCTGGGATGCTAGGAATGGGAGCCCTTGGACCTCAAGGAGCATTTGGTGTCCCTGGATTTGATGGAACTCCAGGTCCACCGGGAAGCATGGGTTTAAAGGGGCAGAACGGGAACACCGGTCAGCCGGGAAGCCCAGGTACGGGTTCATGTTAGGGATGTTCCAATCAGGATTTTATTCTGCCGATACCGATCCCGATAATCCATGAGTGAAATGGGCCGATACTGATATCAATACCGATCATATAGATGCAGTGTCAATATTGAAATGTACTACTGGCTATATTAGAGGTCACCAAGGTTTTTTCTTGTGAGAGATTATTTGATAAAATCAAAATGGCATTTATTTTCATATCTTATTTCAAGCCAAACAAATGCTTCTTTTACCAGAACATGAACAAAATGAACAATGCTTGTGTGTGTCAGGTATCAGGGGAGACATGGGTCCTCCAGGAGTCCTTGGTAGTCCAGGAGTCAAAGGACAACCAGGAGAGGCTGGGAGTCCAGGGCCAAAAGGTCGGCTAGCGTCACCACAAAAAGTTGGATTGTCGTTCTCTAAATCACTCATCGATTGTGTGTCTTTCTCTCAGGTCAGATGGGTATGGACGGTGCCACAGGCCCCCGGGGGCCACAAGGACCTCAGGGAAACCGAGGGGAGACAGGACCCAAAGGGCAAGAGACCACTGTAGAGATGCATGGGGACCCCGGAGAACCTGGAGAGTCTGGTATGTGATGGAATGTTTCTGTTCTTCATTTGATTGCCCAGTATTGACTGTTTGAACTGTCAACAACATGCCATGGCTAATGAACCAATTCTAGAACATTTTACTTACATAGTAAGTAAAGAAAAGGTGGAAGAAAAACATCCCTGGTATTCAAGTGGTCAATTGGTGAGGTGACCAGAACTGAAAGTCCCAAAGTCAACACCGCTCACCAGTTTCTTTGCTTGGGGTCATCCTTAGGAGTTCTTGGTGTTACTGGCGCTAAAGGCCAACAGGGCACACAGGGATCTCCGGGTCTTGATGGCACCAACGGTACACCTGGAAGAGCTGGACCTCAAGGTGTTGTTCTTCTTCCATTGTTTGTGTCATTCTTTCAGCATGAGCATTTCAACCAACCGACTCAGTACACAGACCAAACTTCATTCAATGCAATCTGAACCAGCTATCAAATATGTTTGACTCTTAGGACTTCCTGGAGAACCAGGTACAGATGGAGAGACAGGGCCTCCTGGCCCTTGTGGTCTCCCCGGTAACCGAGGTGATCTTGGAAAGCCAGGTGAATAAATTGATTGTATTTTATATTCATGACAAATATAATCAATGTTTACCCTGATAGGAACACCCTAATTTTGGGTGCAGGTTGCAAAGGTGAAAAAGGTTCTGCAGGGCCTAGTGGAAGACCTGGGCTTGACGGAAATCGAGGACTGGAAGGACTAAAAGGTGTGAAAGGGGAGCCTAGCTTACCCGGACCAGGACCTAAAGGACAGACTGGAGAGAAGGTAGGACACAAAGTATTGCTCAGCTATATTTTTGTAAACAAGAATCTTGTTCAAAGAAAAATTAACAAACTTGGAAGATGTAAATGATGAAGAAGCGAGAACCAAGAACAGACCCTTCCAGAAGACCAGGTGTGATCGCGGAATGTTGTGATGCCAATGTTCTGAGTGGGCCACAATGAATACGGACAGAAAGCTAAGACCTGATACAGGGGAGACCTGAGAAACCAATGGAAGCTAGTCTGTTAGAGGATGGCATGGGTGCGATGAGTTCCTGAATAGTTAAGAGTCCAGAATCTACTGCCTGGAACAAATAATTCATGAGTTTGTAGATATATAACACATACTCATCCTGTCAATGAAACGTATGTATATAAGCATTTATGCTACTTTGTCCAGGTCTTAAATTTGTAGTTCTTTTTGCCAACCAGACCATGATGGTCACTATCCCAGGAACATGTCTACACAATCTCCATTCTCAAACCTCTGCTCTCTTCTTCCAGGGACAGCCAGGTTGTCCAGGTCTTCCAGGTACAAAGGGGAACCCAGGAGACAGAGGAGATGTTGGTCCTCCGGGAGAATGTGGTCGCTGTGGCCCTAGAGGAAACACTGGACCTCCTGGATGCAGAGGTCTGTTTTTAATTCCTTAATCTTAAAATAGTTGGTGAGTTTTTGAGACAAAAACACGCGATGGGAAGTCCATCTGCTTGTCAACCTCCTTATTACATAAGAGGCAAAAGTCTTCACATAATAATATCTGACTCTCTCAGGTTCACCGGGCTCTCCTGGTGAGAAAGGTTGTGATGGGCCTCCAGGTGTCAGTGGACCTCGAGGACCTAGTGGTCTAACAGGTACCTTGGTTTTAGCATGGAGTCGCCATTCATGAAAAAGTCAACACAAACCCATCACAGAACAATTGTGTCTCCACATCAGGTAACAAGGGGGCTCCTGGTGAACCTGGTTCAGCTGGGTCCAGAGGAAACCAGGGGCAGGATGGTATACCAGGACCTCCTGGAGAAAAAGGAGCCATGGGAGGTGAAATACTGTAACTTAAATCAGGCCTGGTAGAACCACATGTTTTTTTCTTTCTCTCACCTGATCCAAGTTTGTTTTGTTTTGGTTCAGCAACTGGATTTGGAGCCAGAGGGGCAGAGGGGACAAAAGGTCCACCGGGTGAGTTGTCACTTCTGATTGTGATTACTATTTTATTCACTTGGATGTAAAAAAAAAATATATATATATATACACAGGTTGTGCTGGAGAAAAGGGAACTCCTGGTACCTGTGGTCCTCCAGGGCCATCTGGTCCCGAAGGAAATCCAGGTTGTTCTGGTCCTCCTGGCCCCCCTGGACCTCCCGGTCTTCGTGGCAGGCAGGGACTTTGCATTGAAGGAGACAAAGGAGGAAAAGGACTGAACGGAGAACGAGGGCCCACAGGTGATAAGCTATAAAGGTTCCTGGCTCCAGATGATTCGTTTTTTTGTGATCTTCTACTGCAAAATTTACCACTTTGGTTGTAGGTCCGCCGGGTTGTCGAGGTCCTCCTGGTCCTCCAGGTCCAGGACTTAAGGGAGAGAAGGGAACTAAAGGGGCAACCGGTAACCCAGGACTCCCTGGTTGCCTTGGTGATCCTGGCCAGCGAGGCAGACCGGTCAGTTGGTTAAACATGCAGTCCAAACTTGAGACCAAAAGCTCTCCAGTAACAAATATAATGTTTTCGGACCTTTTTTTCAGGGTGAAGACGGACTGCAAGGAGCACAGGGACTCAAAGGCCTGATGGGAGAAACTGGTGTTACAGGACCTGTTGGTAGGATCACCAATTTCTTGTTTTTTTTTCTCTGCCGGCTTAGTTTGGAACATTAACTGTGAGCTGAACGTTTGATGTGTCAATTTCAGGTATGAAGGGCGAGGATGGTCCACAGGGCATCAAAGGTTCTCACGGACCTCCTGGACCTCCTGGGAAAAGAGGTATCAAGAATAGCATATGTATACTGACATCTGTTTGCCGTTCTTCCCATAGCCAACATTTGGCTGGTGACATCTGCTAGAGATTTGTTTCAGTTAAACTCAGGACATAAACTGAGGACAGTACAGATATGTTTATTTTAAAAATATATGTGTTAGTCCATGCAGTTGGTAGTACTACTGACTAGAATGCAGTATGCTACCCCTGCAGGACAGAGAGGACAGGACGTGTCCAGGGAGGTTGTGGTTTTACCAGGAGAACAAGGTTTGCCCGGAGAAGAGGGACTGTCAGGAGAACAAGGGAGCCCAGGAACTCGAGGGAGACTTGGTAGTACAGGTGAATCTTTTCAGCAATTTTTTTGAAAAGCAAATTCATGATGATTCAAAGATGAGAATGAAAGCAGTGATCTGTTCTGGGAACTATAGGTCCTAAAGGTAGTCGAGGTGGGGCTGGGCGGAGGGGCTGGCCTGGTTTTCCAGGGCTGAAAGGGGACACTGGTGACAGAGGAGTCCCTGGAATAAAAGGTAACAAAACTCTATTTTGCACTGAACATTTAGAGGTTGATGTCCAGAACAGAACCATGTAGTAAAAATCCTCACTGGTTGGCAGGTGTCATGGGTACTCAAGGTCTCATGGGTGCAAAAGGTCCCCGTGGTCCACCGGGTCCATGCGAGGATGTATCAGAGAAGGACGGCTTCTTGTTCACCCGACACAGTCAGGACGTTTTCGTCCCAGAATGCCCTGCAGGATCCAGCAAGGTTTATAGCGGATTCTCCCTGCTCTTCATCAACGGGAACAACCGAGCTCATGGACAAGACCTGGGTACACTTTGCCATTCCCATTTGGTCTGAGTTCACCTTTCGCTGTTCCAACCTCTTCTTTTATAATATTTGTTGTGAAGAAACCTGCTAACGCACAAAGAGCTTCAAAATAGATAGTAGCGCAAATAAAAAGTGGTTTGATGGCGCTATCTGCAAGGGAAAACGAGTGCTGCAGCTATGAATCCAGCAGATGGTACTCTTTCACAAGTCAATTCACTCAACATTTTCCAACAGGAAAGTGACTTGAGAAGTGATGTGTGACTGCTAATTTTGTAACCATTCATAGTCTGCAAATCTGTGGATTTTTGGTCAAAAAACAAAAAAAGCAGGCTGCACGGCGGTCAAGTGGTTAGCACGCAGGCCTCACAGCTAAGAGACCCGAGTTAAATTCCACCCTCTGCCATCTCTGTGTGGAGTTTGCATGTTCTCCCCGTGCATGCGTGGGTTTTCTCCGGGTACTCCGGTTTCCTCCCACATTCCAAAAACATGCTAGGTTAATTAGCGACTCCAAATTGTCCATAGGTATGAATGTGAGTGTGAATGGTTGTTTGTCTATATGCGCCCTGTGATTGGCTGACCGCCAGTCCGGGGTGTACCCCGCCTCTCGCACAAAGACAGCTGGCATAGGCTCCAGCACCCGCCGCGACCCTTGTGAGAATAAGCGGTAGAAAATGAATGAATGAATGAAAGAAAAAAAAAGCAGTTATTTCACATCTTCGTCTGAAGTCGGAAATATTACATACAGCATAAATGTACAACTGTTAGAAATCATCAAATTCTCTACATGTTTATGTCTTTGTACCTCACTGATAAAGTTTTTGGTTAAGCATTGATATTTCACACTTTCACTTGTGGTCCTTGAACACAGTTTGTTTAGCTACAGAAGCACTAGCTCCTTGTGTTCATGGATCATCTTTCATTATCATTCATTAGCGGGGAGTACTTTTACATTTTACACTTTAAATTTGTTTAACAGGTGAGTAAGGCATATTCATTGCTTAAAATTTGATTGTATAGCGAGTGAACAATGGAAATTGAAGAGAGAACCCTTACGAAAAGAAAATATATTTATCAATATATTACTTTAAATATATTGTATTATATTATAATATATTATTTTTCCATTATATTTTCCAATACATTATATATTATAAATACATGGAATAATATATTTTTGTACATATGTATATTATATATTCATTCAATATATGGCAATATATTGCAGAATATACAAATGATTGCCGCTTTCAATATATTGAAATATATTAAATCCAAATATATAATATGTGAGTTTATATATCCCAAATTATATGCAATTTTATATATGTAAAAATATAGTCCTTTTTTGGTCTTGATCGCAAGATATTTTGTATATGTATCAATATATACACATATATGATCTATGCATATATTGCAATATATTGGAAAATATAAACATAAGATCCCATATATGGAAATATATTTCCTAATACATAGCATTATATTTGCCAATATACTGCAATATATTTTCTTTTTGTAAGGGTAAGGGAAGGGTCCTGGAGGTGAATGTAACCTAATAATTGCAACAGTATCGGTAAATCGACTGGAAAATAAAGTGAGAAGCACTGTCATCTGGGCGTAACTTGAGTAGAACCGATGCTCCTCCACAATGACAGGAACCAGATGAGTCAATATTCCTTCCAGACACCCTCCAGGAAGGTGTTCAGGGCGTGTCCGACCGGAAGGTAACCTCAGGGAAGACCCGGGTCAGGTTGGAAAGACTATGTCTCTCAACTGTTGTGGGAACGCCTTGGAATCTATACACTATTAGTATTACATAGTACTACTAATAGTACACTATTGTATACTGTATGCCTGTAATTTGTTTCAAATGTGTTCACTAACTGTGAGAGGCATAGTCGGGTGTTTTTAGATGATGAAAAATGAGTGCATCCATCTGTTGCGACCATCTGCCGTATTCACTTATTTGCCCGTGCTGTCATGTTAACACTTGAAAGTGACATTTTTACTCAGGAGACTTCTGCTCTCCTCAGGTGCGTTAGGGAGTTGTCTGCCTCGTTTTACCACCATGCCCTTCCTCTTCTGTAACACTGACAACACCTGTCGTTACGCCGCACGCAACGACTACTCCTATTGGCTCTCCACCCACCAGTCAGGGCTCAGCACCATGGCCTTCATCTCAGGACCTCTGTTGAAGAATTACATCAGTCGGTAAGAAATGGTCGTAGCGCAAGTGTGTGTGTCAAGTGTGACGTCCACGTGCATTTGATGTTCATCAGGTGCACGGTGTGCGAGTCTGCAGCCAACGTGATCACGGTCCATAGTCAGACACGTCAGCTCCCGTCGTGTCCGTCAGGATGGGACTCTCTTTGGTCCGGTTTCTCTTTTGTCATGGTGAGCTGGTGGACACTTTAATGGAATTCAATTCAGTCTCGTAGCACAAACACCGTCACCGTGGTGATGACGACTCTTCCTCATATCTTCACTTCCATCTTGACAATCTCATTGACTGTCAGGAAACGGGCGTTGGAGCCGAGGGATCAGGCCAGCCGCTCTCATCACCCGGATCCTGTCTGGAAAATTTTCGCAAGATCCCGTTCATCGAGTGTCACGGCAGAGGGACTTGTAACTTCTACACGGACTCGTACAGCTACTGGCTCGCCGCTCTCAACCCAAGCGACATGTTCAGGTGAACATTTTACACGTCGTAGTAATGAGAACTCTTCCTTACTTTTATCCATGTGGTTGTCTTGCATACCGGAAGGGGCGTTGCAAGGGAGGGAGAGACAGACGTATTGGGAGAAGGAAGTATCAATCATTTAGTTCCATCTATCCATCTTCTACCGCTAATCCGAGGTCGGGTTGCGGATGCAGCAACCTAAGCAGGAAGCTCTCACCAGCCACTTCATCCAGCTCCTTCGGATATATTACGATTGAGAGACACAGTCTCTCCAATGTGTTCTGGGTCTTCCCCGGGGTTGATGTGCGGTGAACACATCCCCAAGTCGTCTTCCGGGAGGCATCCTCATCAGATGCACGAGCCACCTTATCTGGCTCTTCTTAATGCGGAGGAGCAGAGATTCTACTCCGAGTTTCTCCAGGATGACAGTTCCTGTCATCTTATCTTTAAGGGAGAGCCCAGCCACCATTTCGGCCTCTTGTACCCACGATCGTGTCCTTTCGGTCACTACCCAAAACTCATAACCATAGGTGAGGGTAGGAACGTAGATCGACTGGTAAATTGCTGCTTTAGTTATCACTGTCCATTTCATAGAAGTATATTCTTCCATATGAAACAGGCATGCAGACATTGTTGATCGACATTTGTCCACTTTCTGAGCAGTTTACCTGGTCTTCATTTTTCCCTTCCCTTTCATTGACGCATTGCCATCAGGAAAGGAAAAAAGAAGACCCGTGACCACACCCCAAATGTATGAGAGTCTTGCCCAGTTAATGCTAGCCAATGAGCTAAAAGCCCAGGTTTTAAACCTACGGACCAACACGACTTTTACGGTGTCTGGGAGCAAGGTTTACTTACCATCCGATCATACAGCGACTGTATGCTGGCTGGCAACCACGTAACTGGAAGAGCGTCAACTGAAAGCATACTAGTTTTTCAAAACCACAAGCACTTAAGTGGGAAAATGCTGAAAACAAGCCAGCACTCAGCGACCACCATACAGTATATATATTGAAGAATTTCATAAAACACTAATGTGGAAAAAATAGCAGCATTTGAACCCTTCCAACGTAACAAGCATCATTCCTCTCAGTTTTATTGAGCATAGTTACATTTACAGGCTGCACGGCGGTCTAGTGGTTAGCACCCAGGCCTCACAGCTAGGAGACCCAAGTTCAATTCCACCCTCGGCCATCTCTGTGTGGAGTTTGCATGTTCTCCCTGTGCATGCGTGGGTTTTCTGCGGGTACTCCGGTTTCCTCCCACATTCCAAAAACATGCTAGGTTAATTGGCGACTCCAAAAGGTATGAATGTGAGTGTGAATGGTTGTTTGTCTATATGTGCCCTGTGATTGGATGGCGACCAGTCCAGGGTGTACCCCGCCTCTCGCCCGAAGACAGCTGGGATAGGCTCCAGCACCCTCCACAACCCTTGTGAGGAAAAGCGGTAAAAAAATGAATGAATGAATGAATGAATGAGTTACATTTACAGTAAGTCTTCCCTTTACTTAAATACCAAGATCATTTGCTCAGTCTAAGTATGAAATGGTCATCAAACATATTTGATGACACAAAGGACCTTGGTATTTAAGATGTAGACCCTGAGACGCAGAGGAAAACCTTGTTTATTTTGGATATGTATTTTTCTCGCAAGCTTCTCAAAAACCAAGGTCTAAATGGTTAGCATGCTTGCAGCTTTGAGGAAACGTTGTCTTCAAGATCCCGGTCCACAGTCCTGGGAAGTCTCTCACCGATCCCGTTCACTTTTTTCCACAGCAAACCGAAGCCTCACACGGAAACTGGAGACGTTCCAGAAGATTTCATCAGCCGCTGCAGAGTGTGTTCCAAGCGTCTGTGAATGCCTCATCTTGGCACTACCGATGCCCTTAGCCGTACCAACAGGACTATTCATTGTTCTAACAGCAGCGGGAGTGAGGTGTCAGTGTTAGTCATAGCGGGGGACCACTTCTAAACCAAGGCCCCCACTTGCCTCCCTTGAGTTCTACCTGTGCTGAAATAAAAATGTGTGTGTGTGTGTGTGTGTGTGTGTCACTTAACTCCCATTCAACCTCACTTTCCCCAAGTTGTCAGTTCCCAGAACCATTTAATGATGGTCGGGACTAAATGAAATGCAAATATCGCAGTGTGATGTCATCAGCGTCCCATCATGCCTCATGCCAGCAGCTCCTTAGCGATGGCTGATTGTTAATATGTTACTGTGGCAACCAGCTGCGCCAAAGACTTCTTCATTAGAGCGGAACAAGTGGGGGTGGGGGGATAGAGAGAGGGTCTATTAAAGAATAAATTAATGTTTTTTTTTTCCTCACATGGTGTCCTCGTTTCCTTAAAGGTTTACACATGACCGGGTTGACACTCATGAATTTGTGATTTTTCTTTGAATCATCGAGCTGGGAAGGTCGATATCAAATATCGATACTAGGGTAGTATCTGTGTATCAGCGCAATATTTTGTAGTTCTTTTCTAATAATACAAGTAGGCGGGTTGATACAAATATAGAAACTATTGATACTATGGTAGTATCGTTATTGTATTGCATTGGTCATGTGTAGGAGGCTCGGTAAGGAAGGCCAACGTGAGAAAGGCTAGCTAGATATGCTAATCTGTTTGTGCTCAACTGCTCTGTTTTGCTGCCACGTTATAAATAAAAGCTCGCCTGAAGCGAGAGGAAAGTTTCCTTCCTTCCTGAAGAGCTGTGCTCTATTTTCTCTCTGACACGTAATATTACCTCTTTATTCTGCTAATGTTATGACTTTATCCATTTTCATCGACTTATGACTTTATTCTCAGAAATTTCTGACTTTTTTGTTGTAAATTTATGACTTTCTTCCCGTAATTTTAAGATTTTTTTCTTGTAAATATCACAATTTTTCTCAGAATAAAGTCAAGTTAAGAATTTATTCTAGTAAATTACAACTTTTTCTCTGAAATTTATGATTTGATTGTCATACATTTATGACTTTATCTTTTATTATTTGCTGTTTTTTCTTGTAAATCTATGACTTTATTTTTGTATATTTAAGAATAAATTTTCACAAATTTTTTTCTCTTGAATTTACAATTTATTCTCATAAATTAGGCATTTTATTCTCATAAATATATGAGTTTATTCTCATGAAGTTATGATTCTATTATAAATTCATGATTGTATTATCATAAATTAATGACTTTATTCTTTTAAATTTAAGAATACATTTTCATAAATTACAACTTTTTTCTCATAAATTTACAAATATATTCTTGTAAATTACGCATGTATGACTTTATTCTGGTAAATTTACAAATGTATTCTCGTACATTATGAATTTTTTCTCGTAAATGTATGATTATGTTCAAATAAATGTATACCTTTATTAATGTTATATTATTTTTTTTTAAATCTAAATTTACAACTTTATTCACAAAATTGCAGACTTTTTTGAACGTGGCCCTAGTACTCCATCGTAGTATTGAAAATAGTATGATCGATATTTTTCCAGTTCTCTTCAAATAATAGAGGTGACCGGGCCGGTCCAAATATCCAAATGATCGATGCTAGGGTAGTATCAATATCAGATTGATACTCTCATCGACTATCATCTATATTCTATGTTCACAAAGATTTGATTGCGAGCCAAACTATATAGCCAGATACTATATTTAAAGGTTTTTCCCAAAAGTACCACTATAATTACTTTCCTGGTAGCTAACTACATTTATGAAAAAGTGATATTGTTACGAATTCAACTGTTTTTTGGGAAAGTAACTGTAACTAATTACTAGTAACTGCTCTTTTAAAAAATGAGAGCACCGTACCCTGGGAGTAATTCTGTTATTTTATTATTTTGTATTATTGTGTTATTACATTTTCCACAAATAAACATGTTGATACAAAAAAACAATTAGTTTGTCTTAAAAACACCCAAGTAAAACGCAGTATCGGCCTTATATTACTTGGTACGGGATTGATGGGGAAATTTGTAGCATGGCTGACATGGCTAACATTAAGCAACACAATAAGCTTAACAATAGAAAAGACTCTAAAGGAATATGTTTGCTGTCTCGTTGGGAAAGTTCTGATCCCATCTCAGCAGAACATTTGCTTTCCAATAAAGAACGAGCAGGTGTCGTGATGTTCCGTCCAAATGTGGAGTGGGCGAGCGCCTAATGGAAATATCCGCCAGTGCTAATGAAGTCAGCTAATCCAGTAACGCTCCGTTAATTCCGATGTTTGTTTTTTATTGTTTTATT
The DNA here is from genome assembly GCF_037039965.1 of Doryrhamphus excisus. Taxonomy (NCBI): domain Eukaryota; kingdom Metazoa; phylum Chordata; class Actinopteri; order Syngnathiformes; family Syngnathidae; genus Doryrhamphus; species Doryrhamphus excisus. The sequence goes on along the minus strand of NC_136364.1, from coordinate 8,753,413 downwards.
ATTCCGAATCCATTTAGAGCCAATCTGCTCTAATGGAAGTTTGTTTAACATTCCTCTATCTCCTCAACACTCAGCTGTCAATCAAACACAGGGCATCATGGGACCCCGAGGGGGGGAGGGGCGAGAGCCTTGAAAAGAAGAGCAGGAAGACGAGTGCAACCACAGACAAGCTTGGACCCAGAGCAAGAACCAGAACCAGAAGCAGCAGCAGCAGCAGAAGAAGAAGTGAGTATGCAAGTTTGATGTTCTTGTGCGCTTCTTTGTGACCTTCATCATCTTCTTCTTCTTCTGGTCTTTCAGCAGACATGCAGCCTGGTCCAGGTCCCGCCATTCTGGTTGTGATCGCGCTGGTTCTGTGCAGCCCGGCTGTTTCCTCTCAGCCTGACAGAGAGCAGGACGAGTACCAGAACCAAGACCTGAACCTGGAGCTGCGCCACCACCAGATGCTGCAACAAGCTCACGGTGCCGGTGTCCTGTCACAGGTCCGAAAATCACAACTCAGCCTTCCCAAAAACTGCTTGGGTCCAGACTGGATGAGGAGGCTCCTTGTGTTGCTTTGTGTTGCAGGACTGGACCAAACGTGCGGTGGAGGACCTGCTGGCCCGTATGGCGCTGCCCGAGACTGACGGCCAGCGGGAGGCTGAGCTGGTTGCCTCGGTGACCGGGAGCGGGCGGATGAACCTGCAACGCTCGGTGGACACCCCCAACAGCCTGCCCCCCCGTGAACGTAAAGCTGGCTGCAAGAACTTCTACTGGAAAGGTTTCACTTCCTGTTAGATGCCACACCTTGTATCTAACCCCTGAACCCCACCTTCCACCCCCCACTCCCACTTCCTTATTGACCAGATGACATGGGCGTGGCCTTAGAGCTCAACCAATCAGCTGCAGTCTGCTTTTACCTGTCTAAATGACATATTTAATTCATTAAAAAGAGAAATCTGATAACTTCTTGGCTCCGCCTCCCATTGCTTCAACGACAAACAACAATGAGCGTGTGCATGTGTGCGCTTGTGTGTGTGTGTTTTTCCTAATTGTTTTTTAATGGATCTCAGGAAGTACAAATGTTGACACAGCGTGTGTGAGAGACTTTCAAGGCCTAATTAGTCTTTAGTTGAAATGTTGACTCAACACTTAATGTGTGTGTGTGTGTGTGAGAGAGAGAGTTTCCATGGTAATGGGGGGCTAAGAAGGACATATCAAGCAACAGAATTTTTTTTTAGTTGTCGATATTAGCATTAGCAGTATTATCATTATGTTGACTGGATTGTACCTGTCAATCTCTGCTACCTTTCCTTTACATCATACCTATGGACAATTTGGAGTTGCCAATTAACCTAGCATGTTTTTGGAATGTGGGAGGAAACCGGAGTACCCGGAGAAAATCCACGCATGCACGGGGAGAACATGCAAACTCCACACAGAGATGCCCAAGCGGAGAATTGAACCTAGTGCTATACTAACCACCGTCCGGCCTCCCTCATTTTCCCTTTCTCTTAAAAACCTCCCTTATTTTCAAATGCATACATATGTTCCAGTGCAGAGTATACCACGCCTCCTGCTTAAAGACAGCTAAGTTGGTTAGGATAACCCCATCACTAATCTAACACACCAAACCCTAACTTTACCTTAACTATAACCCCAAACCCAAGCCTACCCTAACTATAAGCCCAAACCTGACCCTGACCCTATCCTAATTATGAGCCCAATCCCAAGTCTAACCCTTAACTATAACCCCAAACCCAAGCCTACCCTAACTATAAGTCCAAACCTGACCCTAACCCTATCCTAATTATGAGCCCAATCCCAAGTCTAACCCTAATAAAATAGAAGTTGAATTAAAAAGCTATGATTTAGTGATTTTGCCTTTGGTAGGGTTAGGGTTGGGATTGAACCATAACTCTAACCCTAGGATCATCCCCTTACCCAAACCTTGCCAGAGAGTATGTATTGGACATATGAATGTGAGTGTCAATGGTTGTTTGTCTATATGTGCCCTGTGATTGGCTGGCCACCAGTCCAGGGTGTACCCCACCTCTCGCCCAAAGACAGCTGGGATAGGCTCCAGCACCCCCGCGACCCTCTTGAGGAAAAAGCGGTAGAAAATGAATGTATTGGACATGTTCTTGACTTAAGTCACTTAGACTGACTGACGACCCCCCAACTCATCAATTGTTAGGGTTGGGGTTAGGGTCTCAACCTCGGGCGAGGGTTAGGTTTAGCGCCTAAATCCAACCCTAAGCCTAATTCAGGCAGCGGACTGGTCCTCGGCCCTCCACATGCAAAAGATGCTAAATACAAGAGCGTTCCACATCTGCGTCACGGCCAACCAGAGTGCTCGTCGCTGTCAGGCGGCCAATCAAACGCCTGGCTGGAGGTGAATGTGTCCATCAGCCCAAACTAATCAATAAGCAGAGGCACAGCAGGAAGGACGGGGTTGGTCATCCAACACACACCATTACACCCTCAGCATGACACCCCGTCATGATGACATCTCACCATTCTGGGAAGCACAAAGAGGAAGTCATGTCCAGCGAGGAGACCAGGAGATGAAACAAGAAAGACCCCCCAAAAAATTGGGACCCTAAGAATAAATTTCTTGGGTGGTCCTCACACCCATTACTAAATGACTGCATCACAGACAGGGACTCTTCAGGCCCCCCCGCCCCCCACACAGCTAACTATCTGTCACAAGGTGTGGCATCAAACCCGCACCCTCTGACGTAGCATTACACCACTACTGTGCTGTCAATCATTGGGACAACGAGCACGGCGTCGGAGTATCCCCCCCCACTCCCGCTCTGAAGATGTGTGTGTGTGGTTTGACTATTTTGAGTAGAAGTCATTGTGTTTATGTTCATGTATGTGGGGGGGGGGGCATCCTGGCGGGAAAGAAGACAAAGTGCATGAAGATGGATCATTAAACTAAAGTGTTTGTGGGGGACACACACATCATCATCATCATCATCATCAGTGTGTGTGTGCCGTGACGTCAGCACGTCTCTTTAAAAAGCCGCTCCGGCGGGATGAGCCGTCTCACACACACACAAGTACGCACACACACGTAGGTTGAAGATGCACTCCTCCACGCACCTCCTCGTGCTCCTACTCTCTTTGTGCGCCTCCTGCAGCGTCTTCGCAGTCCCGCACCGAGATGACAAACACTTGATGCTCTCCAAAGAGGTGAGACACACATTTCTTGATTTCATCAAACTTCCTGGAAGTCATGTTCCACATGCGACAAACTTCTTCAGCCTTGGTGGGTTTCCATGATGTTTCCCATCTTTCCCATATTCAGGACATGTTGCACGCCCCGCTGGCGGAGCTCCTTCTCTCCGACCTCCTGCAGATGGAGAACGAGGTTGTGGAGGAAGACAACTTTGTGGCCAGAGGCGACCCAGAGAAGGTCCACTTGGACCTGGAGAGAGCCACCGGCGACAGCAGCGGTCCGCTTCTGGCGCCTCGAGAGAGAAAAGCCGGCTGCAAGAATTTCTTCTGGAAAACCTTCACATCTTGCTGAGCTCCTGGTGGTCCTTCTTCAGAACTTTGACATCCGTCATGACTTTGGATCAATTGTTCTGATTCTTCTTGACCACTTTGATGGACTTGTGTGTTTTTTTCCCCGGTGGCTTTCAATAAAAGCACTTGGAGACAAACCGAGCGTCTTTGTCCGCCGTCTGTCTCGCTCTTTCCGCCTGTGTTCTTCAGATGAGATAAATTCATGAAGTAAATGTCCTCCATTGTCACGTAGGAACAGGTCACATGAGCCTGCAGACGGTTGATAATGTTTCCATGGTAACGGGCCTGCTTCGACTGCTTTATCTGCCGTGCTGTGATTGGCCCACCATCAGGACAGCCTCACCTCTGACCTTTGACGACAACCTCTTTATGTGTGTGTGTGTGTGTGAGATTTGTTGACTTGTTGTTGTCATGAATTGTCTTTTCGACTTTCTCTCGTACTTTTATTAAATTAATATGTTACACTTGTGATTAATCAACATTCAATGGGGTATATGTGTTGTGATGCACACAAGACCACACACACACACACACACAGTCCAAAATCCCAATGACAGAGGTCAGCTGGGATTCACATGCTAAGCTGCGAGTAGAAAATACAGTGGCAACTGTATTTTCTGTAGGCAATTTAAATCCAATGAGTTCCAGACACACAAAAATATAAACAAAAAATATAGTTTATAGTGTTATATATAGAAAACTATGGGAAATCTTTATAAATGCCAACTTATTGTCGATGCATGGATGAAATTTCAAACCTCTGATAGAAATCCATCTGTTCAACTTGACATTAAAACAATCCACAATTTTTACCCTTGCAACTCATGTCTAGCCAAATTCACGGATGGGGTCTCGTCACAATGCTCATTTTACAAAATAGAAGAGGAATCTATAAGGCACTTATTCTGTGAATGTCCCATTTCTCAAGCATTTTGGACCAAAGTTTCTATTTTACTTTTTATGTCTTTCAATACACTCATTGACATCAAATGTAAATGGTCTTGTTTCTACTATGTAACATTCATAAAGGTTTGCAGAATGCTGTGAAATGTATTTGTTTATTAGGTAAATTCCATATTCACAAATGCAGAGTGATGTTATGTAAGCCAAATATTCACCAGTTTTCTTCTGAACTGAAAATATTATATGAATCACTGAAGCCGATAATCAAAAACAGAAAAGCAGTGAAAACCTTTCATACATTGGAGAACGTTCTAAAAACAATTCATATGAAGAACAAGCTTAAATGACATGTTTTCTATTGTTTTATGTTGTTCTTATTTTCAAGCAATATCCCTCGCACATTCCTTTCTTTGTTATTTACTTTTGCTTATTTATGTTGATATTGTTCTGTAGAATTGCACTTTTATGTTCCTGTGATTCTGCTTATACTGTTTTGTAAAATTGAAGTTTGTAATAAAATATAAAAAAAAAATCTTCATTCAACTTTATATTAATTTGCTCATGTGACATTAATTTATTAAACCTCCCTTCTTTATGATTTAACTTCACGTTTATTCATCATTTATTTAATTTGCTCTTCAAACTGAGCTAGCATTCTATTTGTCATGGTTTTTGATGGGAAGATGAATACATTAATAAATGTTATGCACACAAACAGAACCAGTATAACCTGAATTGCAGATAAATATGCACATATAAACATATAAAATTTCATATATAAAATAACCAGTTACTCCACAGGTGTTTATAGAATAAAACATACATACTGTATATAGAAATAGTAGCCATAGATAGGTAGAGATTGAGTGGGTGGGCGCTGGCGAGTGACGTAGCCGATGACGTCAACCAGTGTGTCGGGGTGTGTTTGTTTGTGAGAGGAAGAGGCTGGCTGATGTTGGGCGGGTCTGAGGAGAGACAAGGCGCCGCTGCCGCTGCCGCTGCTCCCACAAGAAGAGAAGACGAAGAAGAAGGACGTACACGCCGGAACACGGACGCTCCAACAGCCGGGAGGATGGACCGGCGGAGCAGCCGTCGGTAGCGCTCTGTTTTCGGTGAAGGAGCTCCAGGATGAGCGTAGCGCTGCAGGACCTCCGGAACACCGTGAGTACACGCACGCGTACACATGCACACACATACACGCGCATGCGATGCTGCATTTGCTGACGACCTATCAATCATTGCTCCTGGTGACGTCACAACGAAGGGGAACAAGTGCAGAGGGCCATAATGACGTCATTGACGTGATGTAATCACATGTCACATACACACACAATCACCCTTAGCTTGACCTTTGCACTGACACGAGCTAATACCAGAAAAAGTCAACTTCCTGTTTGGCTGTTGAATAAGGAGATGAACAAAGGTTAGATCAGGAAATGTATTGGACCGGTTGATCCACTTTTTCATTTTTTAAAGGAGAAGACAGAATGCGGACTGGGGTTGGGGGTGGGGTGTGGTGGGGGGGTGGAACGCCCTGCAGTTGTCAATCACATTAGTGTGACAGTTTGTTTGCATTAGCGGTAAGTGGGAAGCATAAACACACGCAGCTCAGTGTGTGTGGGCAGTGGGGTCAGGCCTTTCAGTTTCCCGTCTACAGCTCCCCAACGTCCTGTCTCATCTCAAGACGCCCAACTTCATGAGAAACAAAAGAGAACCTCACTGTCCTCTCAGCACAACCTCATTACCGTGTTTCGTCCTCATCTTCTTCTTCTACGCCTATGTCGGTGGAGTGGATGTAAACAAACACAATAAGACGTTGATAGAGTGTATATGCTGCAGTTAATAAGTGCCACCAGTTTGTGTTTTTATTGGCCATGTACATGTATTTGTCATGTAATTGTTTTGTTCATCATCTTATTTTCTCACACATACAACAGTAATATTTAGTTTACTGGAAGTGTTTATTTACATAAGTGTCCCCGGGCTCCTGGAAAGGCAACGGGGTATGTAAACACACAACATTATTCTTCTATTTCACGTCATCTTCATCACCTTCATGTCATGTGTTTCCATGGCAGCTCAGAAGGGGGGATGGGGGGGTTCAGTGAAAGGTCAGCTCTGACTGCCTGTGTGCCGTGTCCCCAATGCAGCTCTATGACGCACTTTAGTGAATGTCACCTTTGTGTTTTATTCCAGATAGGAATAATAAAAAAATAAAAGTACTGAAAGACTTTAAAATACGGAATACTTCAAAATATTTGATTAATTTTTATTTAATTGAATTATATTATTATTTTTATTTGAATTATTATTTAAAAAAAACACAAGCAATGAAATACTCAAAGAAAAACCACCTTGTGACTTTATTCATTCATTCATTCATTCATTTTCTACCGCTTATCCTCACGAGGGTCGCGGGGGTGCTGGAGCCTATCCCAGCTGTCTTTGGGCGAGAGGACTGGTGGCCAGGGTGGACACTCTGGACTGGTGGCCAGCCAATCACAGGGCACATATAGACAAACAACTATTCACACTCACATTCATACCTATGGACAATTTGGAGTCACCAATTAACCTAGCATGTTTTTGGAATGTGGGAGGAAACCAGAGTACCCGGAGAAAACCCACGCATGCACGGGGAGAACATGCAAACTCCACACAGAGATGGTTGAGGGTGGAATTGAACTGCGTGCTAATCACTCATCCGTCGTGCAGCTGACTTTATTCTCATTTATTCTTATTCTATTTTGATTTTTATTCAAATCTGATTCCGTTGCGATGTTGAATTCAGATTTGATCATGATTCTATTGTGACTCAACTGTCTGGCGTGGGTGCAGATGTCCAGCTACAAGCGGGCCACTCTGGAAGAGGACGAAGTGTCCGATGTTGCGGCTGAGGCAGCCTCGTCTCCAGACAGAGTGGAGGTCAGTGAATGCAACACGCTGACAACTTGAGTCATGTGGTCAACTTGGTCTCATGTGGTGGCGTCTCTTGCAGATGGGTTTCAGAAAGACCAGTACGGACATTCTTGGCAGAAGAACCAGGCTGGAGGTTGTGCTGTCGGTCCTGTTGCTCTCCAGCCTGCTGGCTCTGTTTGCCTGTTTGGTGGTCCTCGGACTGGGTCTCGGTCCAGGTAATGACTCAAAACAGTGGTGCATCGCTCTGTCCCTCCAACTGTCCCACTCTCTGATTTCTGATGGCAACCAGGCAGTGGGCGTGGCCTGTGCCTGACCGAGGCGTGTGTGAAGGTGGCCAGTCAGATGGTAGAGGCCATGGACCGCAGTGCTGACCCCTGCCAGGACTTCTACCAGTTTGCCTGCGGGGGCTGGATGCGGAAGAACCCGCTTCCTGATGGACGCTCGCGCTGGTCCACCTTCAACAGCATCTGGGAGCAGAACCAAGCGCTTGTCAAGCACCTGCTGGGTGAGGAAGCCGGAGGCAAAGAAGGGTCTTGGTTTGTCAAGACTTTGAACCAGACTTCTTGTCTTTCCAATCAGAGAACGGGACATTTAATGGCAGCAGTGAGGCGGAGAAGAAGACTCAGTCCTACTACCTGTCCTGTCTCAATACCCAAAGGATTGAGGAACTGGGGGCACAGCCTCTCATCGACCTCATCACCAAGGTAAGCAACTTCAGCCCTGAGTGTCCTTTCAGGTGTTATGTCCGACTCCCAGTCATGCACCCGTCTTTAAGTGTGGGGTCCTATGCTTAAGATTGGGGGCTGGAACATGACGGGACCCTGGGAGAAGGACAACTTCATGGAGGTTCTGAAGACGGTTTCAGGGCCGTACCGAGCGCAGCCATTCTTCAGTGTGGGAGTCAGCGCCGACCCAAAGAACTCCAACAGCAATGTCATTCAGGTGAAAGATGCCGACAGTCCATAAGAAACCAAACCTCGACCTTTGACGGGTGAAGATGGCTAATTCAGTGATTGGTATCAGAACCAACAGGAAGGTGGGATACATCTGATGTAGGCCATTTAACTTGTGAAGGCACCTCAACACAAGTAGCGGACCAACCTGGACCTAAATGTCATGTTTCACTCACCCATCCAGGTGGACCAATCAGGCCTCTTCCTGCCGTCCCGGGACTATTACCTCAACAAGACAGCCAATGAGAAGGTCAGAATGTGTGGGCCCGAGCGGTCAGTGTCCAGCACAACTGACGTTCTCACTGCTTCGTCCAGGTCTTACTGGCGTACCTGGACTACATGGCGGAACTAGGCATGCTGCTGGGGGGGGGCAGGACCTCCACTCGACTACAAATGCAGCAGATTCTGGACTTTGAGACGGCACTGGCCAACATCACCGTTCCACAGGACCAACGTCGAGATGAGGAGAAGATCTACCACAAAGTGACCATCTCCGAGCTGCAGGTGAGGTGGGCGGGGCCTTGAGAGCAAACAAAGAGCATTCCTGGTCGTGCTTGCTACTGACAGCTCAGTGGTCTGAACAGCTCGCTTATTAGGGTCACCACGGCAACTGTTGCTAGGTGCTGTTGCTATATGACTGCATCCCCTTAGAAAGCAATTTATTACATAACCTCAGTGGAGGCATCAGCTGTGGAACATCGCACACACACAAAGTGCAGCCCAGTGGTCAGAAACCATTTGAGGCCAAGATGTAAGGCCAAATGAAAAGCCATGCAAGCCAACCTTGAAAAACCACCTACGTGAAGACATACAAAATATGAAACAGAATCCAGGAATTGCTTTCTTCCTGGCATCTCCCCGGCAACATGACCTAGCAATATAAGTCAAACCCTTGATAAAGTTAACAAAATCTATTGCATTGGGAAATGTAACACAAATGTTCTGAAGCTGTTCCCCAGGGGTCAATCCCGGGGCCACTATTGTTCAATCTTTACATGCTCCCATTAGGCCAGCGAATACGCAGCTTCTATGTGTCCTACCAACGATGCAGGCACTCAGACTTACGTGTCACTGAGGGCATGTGAACATGGTCTTGCACATTTACTGTAATTACAGTAAATTACCAGTAATTATCTCTTACCTGTAGTCAAGCCTGGTGGTTGTAGCATCATGGTCTGGGACTGCATGAGTGCTGCTGGCACAGGGTAGCTGTGGTTCACTGAGTGTGACCGGTGGGGGGCCGACTGCCTATCGTGAGAAACAGGAATTTTCCTGTTGGGTCAGTCAATAATGAGCCGATTGGCAGCTGTTGATTTTTAGTTCTTTTGCTGGCGCTTTGTCTCGGTAACTATGGTAACTAACTCTCATGAGGAAATAGAAATGTGTTGAAATCTATTCACCGACTGAGGATGGAACCAGCAACCATCAGGTTGGGACACCGCTCTATGGCCAGAGCCATGCCGCCATACACACAATAAGCAGATTGGTACATGTCATGGAGAAAGTGTCACAAATATTGATATATGAAAACTATGTAGAAAAAAAATCCTGCTAGACAGCCTCCATGTCCTGAATGAGTGGAATGGTGTGAAGCGGTTGTGAAATGCGGGAGTAGCTTGCTAACAACAAAACGGCGTAATTTAAAATGTTGGGAGTGATTGTTGAAGTGTATAAACTAGGGCTGTCAAAGTTAACACGTTAATGACGTGCTAACAGAAGTTTCCTTTAACGGCTGCAACTCCTCCATTTTGATCCTTGGTCCCCACCTTATTTTGATTGAAGCATGGTAACTGTAGCCACAAGCTGGAACAAATATTGATGGGAAATGGAGAAAGAAAAGAGTATTTAGATTGGTAAAGTTAGCTTCAAAGCCCTGGTAGATGGCTCTTGTAGCAAGACCAAAGTTATTTGTATCTACTGTCGCTGTGTTTGACTTATCGCAGATTACATGGCCTGCCAGACACTGGAGCAGTGCAGGTATTGTTTTTATTGTCATATACGGTGCTACCTCGGCACAAGAGTGGCCCAACTAACCAGTGTTTTTCACATTGTTGCATCTCTCTGATGATTTTTGCATTGAACTGCCAGCTAAAATTGGAGTTCCAGCTGCTATTGACGGGCTGTCAATGTGATGACCGTGACTGAAGTCCAGTGTTTTGCTAGCATTAGGGATTTAGCATCGAACTACCAAGGGGAAGATTCTCAACATCTGGGTTAAAAATATTTACATTATAGCGATGTGATTGATTCTATTTATGATGTATTATATAAAACTAATGTGAGTGTGAATGGTTGTTTGTCTATATGTGCCCTGTGATTGGCTAGCGACCGGTCCAGGGTGTACCCCGCCTCTCGCCCGAAGACAGCTGGGATAGGCTCCAGCACCCCTGCCACCCTCGTGAGGAAAAGCAGTAGAAAATGAATGAATGAATGAATGTATAAAACTATGGCAGGAACAACATCAAATGAAAAGCACTAAATGAATACAACGCCACCATCCCGCTCGGTGGACTTTGTTTTTCAGAGAGGTTGTGTACCACAATTAGCACATTAGCACTCAAAGTCATCCAAAAATATGAGGTGAAAGAAAAAGGAGGAACATACATCCATACATCCCTCTGTGCGATGTGTTTTAAAAGATAAATGAAATTACATTGAGTTTTCTATATTTTTCATTTCATGAAAAATTTCATGCCGGAAAGGTGCATTGAGGAAAATCTTTAATGATAATTGTTTCTGAATGTTCCTAAATAAACTTTTTACTCGCAAACATTTAGAATTTAAAACCAGTATCATAAATAAACAAATCTTATTTTGAGCTGACACTGTAGTAAAAAAACATGTTTGTGTCAGTACGAGATGTCTCACTCGCTCACATTTTGTATTCGCTGAAAGTTTGTGAGCGAGTTTAAAAGCTAATATGCTAATAATAAAGGAAAATAGTAATACAAAAATATGCTTGCTGACTGTATTGTTTTAAATAATATCCCGGAGTTTCACAATTGATATCTCTTTAGATAAAATTTGATGTGATTATCATTGTAGTTGCACATCGAATCGTTTACCACAAAGAGTTTTCCCCTATTTATGATAGATAAAAACGTATTTCTATCTGCGATTAAATGCAATTAATTCTGAGTTAACTATGGCCCAAATGTGATTAATCGCAATTAAATATTTTAATCATCAATTGACAGCTCTAGTATAATGTTGATTGGTACGAACCAGGAACTGCTGGATTGGGAGACAACCCATCTACCACCTGAGCTATGTCACCCTGTAGAATAAGCAGAATGTTTTCATTTTTCCACCAGTAGAGGGCACCAAATAAATAGCTCATTCTCAGTCACAGAAAATATAAAATTAGAGTGAATTTGGGAATTTTATGGAAAAGTGCTAATAAATAGCCAACAAGTACTTCATGACGTTGGATTGGTTTGAATCGGTTGCAAAATAGAGTCGGCAATTATCCTAACATGAATGTTTTTGGAATGTTGGAGGAAACCGGAAGTACCTACAGACAACCCACGTACGGAGAGAACATGCAAACTCCACACAGTGATGCCCAAACTGAGATTCGAACCCAGGTCTTCCTGATCTCTTCACTGTGTGGCCAATGTGCTAACCACTAGCAGCATTCTCGCAATATTCTAAACAGTGGTCACAGAAAGACCAGCTGACTGCTCTTGCTGACTGTCAGTGGAGAGCGGAAGTCAACAGTTGGGAGGCAGAAAGCCACAGTACAAATCAACACAGAAATTACCAAAATAAAAGCTCCACATCTCTGCACGTCCTTGTCTTCAGACACTGGCGCCGGCAGTCGACTGGCTGGACTTCCTGTCGTCGTCTTTGTCTCCCCTGGAGCTCAACGATAGTGAACCCGTCGTCGTTTACGCCCGAGAATATCTGCAACAAGTTTCTGAACTCATCAACCGGACGGAGCACAGGTGACGCCCACACAGTCAGTCAGTTACCGCTGGTACTGGTGTTGATATGTGCGTGTGTATATGTGTGTGTGTTTGCAGTCTGTTGAATAATTACATGATATGGACGCTGGTTCAGAAGAGCGTCGCCAGTCTCGACCAACGTTTCGAGAATGCTCAGGATAAATTACTGGAAAGTCTCTACGGGACAAAGAAGGTACTCATCACCATTTTACTCCTATTACTAGTTGTAGTACACTGGCTAGTATTTTGAATAGAGTAATGTGTGTGTTGCAGTCGTGCACGCCGCGCTGGCAGACGTGTATCGGGAACACTGACGACACTCTGGGCTTTGCATTGGGGGCGCTCTTTGTCAAAGCCACCTTTGACAAGCACAGCAAGGAAATTGTGAGTCAAAGGGAGTCAAAAGTTTTATTTTTATTTTTTGCTTACCTGGCAGGAGTGTTGTTCTTTGTTAGGCTGAGGAGATGATTAACGAAATCCGGGCCGCATTCAAACAAGCTTTGGACCGACTCAACTGGATGGACGACGACACGAGACAAGCTGCTAAAGACAAGGCACACGCACGCTCACACGCATACGCAGGTGAAATGTTATTGGTGCTAATTGGCGTGTGTTCATTGCGCCGTTAGGCCGATGCCATTTACGACATGATTGGCTTCCCAGAATTCATCATGGACGCCAAAGAACTCGACGATGTTTATGACGGAGTGAGTGACACACTGACACAATCACAGAAGACAACAACAGACATGTTGAACGTGTTGTCTTGTGTGTTTCAGTATGACGTTTCAGAGGACAGTTTCTTCCAGAACATGCTGAACTTCTACAACTTCTCTTCAAGAGTCATGGCTGACCAACTGAGGAAGACTCCTAACAAAGACCAGTGAGAACACGCTAAGAACACACTAAGAACACACACCGGCGCTGAAACACGAAGTCATCTCTTTTCCTCTCCTTGCTTCTGTCCCCTGTGGTGGTCCAGGTGGAGCATGACTCCGCCCACAGTCAACGCCTACTACATGCCGACAAAGAATGGCATTGTGTTCCCAGCCGGGATCCTTCAAGCTCCTTTCTATGCTCAAGATCATCCCAAGTTTGTTTACTTTTGTATTTCCGGGAATGAATGTTAGGAAGTTTTTCAAAGTCTATATTTCACTTGGCTGCCATCTGGACTTCTTGTCATCGCTTTTTGTGTTTGCGCTGAAGGGCTTTGAACTTCGGGGGCATCGGGGTGGTCATGGGTCACGAGCTCACACACGCCTTTGACGACCAAGGTGAGTGTTGACATCCTTGGCGCTTGGTCATCCCGGGACGATACAAATAACGGTCATGAGCGAGCAATACTTTGAACTGGGTGCAGGTCGAGAGTACGACAAGGAGGGCAACCTGAAGCCGTGGTGGCACAACTCGTCAGTGGAAGCCTTCCGCCTGAGGACCGAGTGCATGGTGGACCAGTACAACGGCTACACGGTCAACGGAGAGCACGTAAACGGGAAGCAGACACTGGGAGAAAACATTGCAGACAACGGAGGCTTGAAGGCCGCCTACCACGTTAGTCCTGGACACACACGGTCACATGGAACCGCAGACGCTTGACATACATTTGTCTTCAGGCTTACCAGACATGGGTCCGCAAGAACGGAGATGAGAACAGACTTCCTGCTGTGAACCTGACCAACGACCAGCTCTTCTTTGTTGGTTTTGCTCAGGTGACGACGAACATCACTCTAGACATGAGAAAGTCTCCATTCAGTCGTTTTCTCAGATTTTACCGGTCTGTTTTCCAGGTGTGGTGCTCGGTTCGAACACCAGAGAGCGCCCACGAGGGCTTGGTGACTGACCCACACAGCCCACCTCGCTACCGTGTCATCGGCACGCTCACCAACTCCCCCGACTTTAGCCGCCATTTCAACTGCCCTTCGGGAACGCCCATGAACACAGGAAGGCGCTGCGAGGTCTGGTAGAAGGCTTGTTAGCTTTGAGGCTGATCAGTCTTGTCTTCATGAACTTGCCGAGTTAACGAGGTGTTGATGAAGCAGCGATGTAATTCACTTCCTGTCTGGAAACGAGATGGACGCAGTGGACTTCGCCTTGTTGGACTGATGAAGATGACAATGAAGCCCAGAGATTTGATTTCCGTTCATACTTTCATGTAACTTGCTCTGCCTGAAGACATCACCGTGATGATGACCTCTGAAAATACTCGTACAGCCTGATTCACGACTTTGCGTCCTTGTCAGTCACTAAAGGCCCACTTCCTGTCTGAGAGATTCTGTGTCTTTGTGCACATCACAACGAAAGTCAACATTTGCATTTGATTTAAGGGGAATTTTCAGGAATATTAGGATATTTCACCAGTTGGGGTTTTCCACCACTATCCATTGTCCCCGCAGATCGCTGTGCCTCAAGCGTCTCCGTTGTCGCCTGCAGTATTGAAGAAGGTTGTTTTGGACGACCGTTTAATATACAGGAAGTTACACTCACAATTTAATTATTAAGACCAGTTGAACAATTGCATTAATTCATATTTTGCAAAGTTGGATCTTGAAGAGGGCTGCATGGCGGACAAGCGGTTTGCGTGCAGGCCTCACAGCTAGGAGACCCGAGTTCAGTTCCACCCTTGGCCATCTCTGTGAGGAGTTTGCATGTTCTCCTCGTGCATGCGTGGGACTCCGGTTTCCTCCCACATTCCAAAAACATGCTAGGTTAATTGTCGACTCCAAATTGTCCATAGGTATGAATGTGAGTGTGAATGGTTGTTTGTCTGTATGTGCCCTGTGATTAGCTGGCGACTAGTCCAGGGTGTACCCCGCCTCTTGCCCGAAGACAGCTGGGATAGGCTCCAGCACCCCCGGTAAAAAATTAATGTATGAATGGATCTCAAAATGCAAAAAGAATAATCGGGAGTGAGACAAAAAGTCAATGAGTAGCTGTGCCATTCTTGATGTTATGCTTGATGCAGGATGCTAGTGGCAATGTTGCTCCAGGTGGTGAAGATGCCTTCATGAAAGGCATCCACTGTCTGGAAATCTTCTCCATTGGATTTAGATCAGGGCCTTCAGTCATGAGGAGTGCCCCCTTCAACATCTCCACATAAGCAGCTGGTTACTACTTTGGTCGAGTCTGGAACTAATTAACTGCAATTAAGGAGGGATTATAAGTATTGTATTGCAATCATCTAGATGTGCCTTCGGTCGCCATTGTTTACTACAACTACCACACAGGAAGCTAACTAGCGAGGCAACGAGAGTTGTGGTTGCTGACTTTCAGGAAAACGCTGCCCCTAGTGTTTTGACTGAGAATTACAAGTCACAAACTCAACCCTCAGGCTGAATCTAATACAGCAGTTCTCAACGGCATGTACCACTACAAAACTAAATCACAAATTTTCCAAAAAGTAACACAATCATTACTTTCCCTGGTAACTCAATATTTTATGAAGGAGTAATTCTATTACTAATTAAATTAATTCAATTTTGGGGAAAGTAACTCGTAACTGCCACTTTGGGTCATAAAAATGAAAATATAAAGGTGTGCGGGGCACTATGGCATTGGTGTCATTTTTTTATTGTTAAAAGACAATCATTTTAAGACAAAGCTTTGCGTTATTTTTTTTCGTTGTTTTACTTTCACAAAGTACGGCGGGTTGCATTTTGGAGAGCACTTACTGTGTCATAATTCTCTGTTACGCCGGGATCTGCCAGCAGAGAGCGCTATTCAGCGGACTGCGCTGCCACAGATCCAACCCTTCACAATAAAAGACCCAATCAGAAATAACTGTGATGGGGTGGGCGGGTTCGTTGAAAGGGTGGGGTTAGTAAGCAAACTGGGGGCAACTGCTGAACTTACATATTGTAACAGCTGCTGTTTCAACTGTCTCATCTTACCTGAAGACACGTCTACCTAGGACTAGTCCACCAGAGGGCTCATCCACCTGAGGACTCACTTGGGGATTCGTCCACTTGAGGACTGGCCCAGGAGAGCGGTGAGTCAGTTTTTGATATTCAAGTTCATTCTCAGCTAAGATCCACTCCCTGAAGGTTGGAGTCAGCGTTGAGACGTCAGGAAGTAGCACAGTGGCAAACAGGAGGTGGTGCTTGTCAACAAAGTGCAATTCTGAGATGCTGAGAATCTCTCCCGGTCCAGGAGGATGAGGATGAGGGGGGAGCAGGAGGTGAACAGTACCAGTATGAAAACCATGGAAACCAAGCCAGACATCATCGATGGAAACATCACCATGGTGACTTTTTTTTTTAATCATCAACATCACACTGATGGAATAATTTCTTACATGTCAAAGAGTGACAGACTAACAACTGGAACTATTTAAATGGGAGAATGGCTGGATAGAAAGGGAAAAATATGATAGTTTCCGGAAGGCATGTGACAAAGCATGTTATTGTTCATATCACCATTTCTGTCTTCTCATATTTTTTGTTTGTTTTTCCATTTTTCGTCCTTGTGGTCTGGTTTGATTGTATTTTTAATGTATGCCGTGGGCCATTAACTGATAAGCTGCGTGCTGCAAAAGGCTCACAGGCCACACTTTGGTCACACCTGCTTTAGCAACTTGTAGGACCTTGCAAGAGAATCTTTAGGTCAGTATAAAATTAAACTTAGCATCTTCAATTAATAGGCCAGCTTACTTTAATCTTCTTGGAGTCCTTCTGCAAAATGGCCCCACATCCAGTTCTTGGTCTTTTGGCTCTCGTCCTTCTGTTTGGTTACGATGCCTCCCATGATCTCCCTCGTCTGAGTTAGTTTATACATAGTTTTATGGTTATGTAGAAAAAAACCCAATCAATTATTAATTGTTAGCATTTAGCTACAATGATTACCGTCTTAGTTTGCATAAAATATGCTTATTAAGATAATTGGGGAAAATATCCAACAAGCTAGTCAAGCTGTTAGTTGGCTTGCAGTTTGGCTCCAAATTAAAACTGGCTGCGTTTGTTTTGACTTTGTTTGGAACAGGAAGTGTGTGAGGAGGTCGATGTTTTTCCACCGTTGATTAAAAACAATCACATCATTAAGGCCAGGAAGTCATCCGCTCAGGGAGAACAAATGTTGACATTCAAGAAAGTGCTTAAAAAAATGTCCCGACTGAACTTTGCATATTTCCCAGAATGCTCCTGTGGCGCCGCGGGACAGAAACATGTTCAGTGACGGATCGACTCGGGTTGGTGAGTCAAACAAACATTGTGTTGAGTCAATATTAGCTGACATGTCCCGAGCAAACAGGTGTGACAAGAGTGATGTTTGAGAAAAGAAAGTGAAACAGTCGCAGCATGACTCATTTGTTACGTGTTCAAGCACTCCGAGTGTCCTCGAGATGCAATCACATGAAGCTAGGCTTTATGGTTGGCACGTAAAATAGGGTTGCCAACTCCCTGACAAATGAATAAGGGACACCTTGTTGGCATGGTCATTTTTTTGTGTGTGGCCATCCATCCATCCATCTTCTCCCACTTATTCAAGGTCGAGTCATGGGTGCAGTAGCTTAAGCAAGGAAGCCAAGACTTTCCTCTCCCTGGCTAAATCGGCCACTCCTCCCGGCAAATCCAGAAGTATTCCCAGGCTAGTTGAGAGACATAGTTTCTTCAATGTGTCCTGGGTCTTGCCTGTAGCCTTCTACCAGTTGGATGTACCGTGAACACCACCCCAGGAATGCGTGCGGGAGGTATCCTGACTAGAGCCAAATCCCAAGCCACATCATCTGGCTCCTCTCAATGTTGTGGAGCAGCAGATCTACTCCTGGATGACAGTGCTTCTCACCTTACCTTATGGGAGAGCCCAGCCACCCTCCCAAGAAAACTCATTGTGCTCACAATCTTCACTACCCAAAACTCATGACCATAAATGAGGGCAGGAGCTGGGCCTTGACCCGTTTTGGCCCAGGTCCGCATCACTGCAGATGCTGCACCAATCCGCCTGGTGATCTTACGTTCCGTCCTTTCCTCACTCGTGAGCGAAGACTCCAGTTACTTCAACTTTTCCACTTGGGGCAGGATCTTATCCCTGACCCAGAGATGACACTCCACCTTTTTCCGGGCGAGAGAGATACAAGAGGGAACTTGACCTGGGTTTAGACCAGGGGTGTCAAACTCATTTTAGCTCAAGGGCTGCATGGAGGAAAAGCTACTTCCAAGTGGGCTGGATCAGTAAAATCATGAGATATATTATATACCATGATTTCGATAAAACAAATAAATAATATAAAATAGGATATGGACCTTAACATGTATCACAATATGACAATATCAAATTTAAATTCAGCAGAGTCTTGTATAAAAAGATACAGAACTTAATCCATATTTGTAATGACATAGAAATTGTAAAGCACATTTATTCATTGGTCAGAAAGTGGCTAACTTTAATGGGATATCAGCCTCTGAACACATTGCTACTAAATATAAAAAAAAACTGTAATGCCTGTGCTTGCCATTGGGCAAATCGTCTCACGGGACGGATTAAACCCATCTGTGGGCCTGATCCGGCCCGCGGTCCATATGTTTGACACACCTGGTTTAGACTGTAGTGAGACAAACTTAACAGAATAAATTTAATGACTGTCTTTCTGCTTTTTTTTTAGTTATGGCAGTGGTTGTCAGTTGTTTTCTGTCATGCTCGCTCTCGGGAGAGACATTTTTTAACATGCCCCAGATTTGAAATATGATTGAGAAGCTGTAATATTTATTAATTTATCTGTACAAAATTTCAGTCCATCATTCAAGCATAAACCAAAACACTAACAGATTTGGCAACCTTGAAGACATTTTATATATGTACGTATGTAGTCCCTTGTGCCAAGCACACCCTCCCCTGACAACTCACCGTGTTCCCCTCAGGGGGGCCCGTCCCGCTATTTGTGAAGCAGGTTGGCAAACTGAGACAATCACATGATAATTTAGCTTAATGTTTACACCAGATGCTCAGGCTGATGCAACCCTGACTGGGGACCATAACCGTTTGCAACAGGATTTTATGTAAAATGCTCTGTATTTATGAATTCAAAGCTATTTTTCATTCTCACGATAAGAAGGGACAAAGCGCGGCCCTTTTAGGCTCCATACAAGATGCATACATTTGTTTCTAAATACAAGACCATTCTATTTTTGGCAACCCAAGTGTTGTTGTTATTAACCGGATGTTGTGTGCACATTGGACAGATTTTGTTCTGGCATGGGAAGAGCCTCATAACTCAGAGAAGGAGGAGAGCACAGCCATTAACCCCGCCCAAAGCAAGTGGAGGGAAACGTTCCTGAAGAAACTGAAATACTCGGGACTCCTGGTGGAGAAGGTGAAGGAAACAAATATTTCCTAGACTCACTAGCATCATCTGCTTCTGGCTGCTAATGTTATGTTAACATTATGACAATAACATTATGATGTCATTGTCCAGAGGGACATGGTCCAGGCTAAGGCAAGGATCTGTTTCGTCCTCCTGAGTGCCCCCTGGAGCGTCCTCTGTTACTATGCTGAGGAGATCAGCTTGCGAGTTCCCCTGCAGGTACGGACGACAAATAGACAGAGGAACAGACAACTTTCATCTTGGTGTCTTCTCATTTGCCCTCATCCTGCAGGTTGTCAACAGTTCATACACCAACTGGTCCGCCCAAATATTTCAGTATGTGTCGGTTTCCAACCCTATGAGCCAGGATGTCCCCAATCCTCCACCGGACTTCTACACCTGCCAGTTTCGGAACAACAAGCTGGAGAGGTTCTGCTTCCTCTTCCCACTTAAAAACACACAATGCAAGCACTACTTTGATTGGGGCCAGTCTTCCGCAGTTAGGAAGGAATTTGTAACGAGACTCAGAGCAGTACAAACAGGATCAGACGTAGAACTGCACCGACAGTCAGAAGTCTTTATGGCAATCAACATGAAAGGTTGTGCTTTTCAGCATTGGGTAGCGGTTTTCTTCTCTTGTCTTTATGTATTGCAGGTTTCTGGGTAGTGAGGACAGAGAGACGTTCTTCAAGACAACTCAAAGACATCAAATAGTGAGTCGACCCACTTTTGTTCTCACTGCATTGTGTTGTTGTTTCAATTTCATCGCCTGAGTTGCAAACAAAGTTAACCTTTACAAGCCAGAAATATCCTGATTGTCTGTCAGACTTCAGGATGTTTAAGTCAGCAGACGGATGTGACTCCACCTCCTCGTCAAACACACACACACACACACACACACGCGCATTGATGGGTTTCACAAGCCATATCTTAGATGTTAAACTCAAGGCCGATGAGCCACATCTGGCACCCCATGTCATTTTATGTGGTCCGCTAAAGCCTGGAAATAGTGCACATTCATTGTACCGTTATGTACAAAGAAAACGATACAAATCAAGCAAAAACATGACAAAACACACACACACATACACACACACATTGATGGGTTTCACAAGCCATATCTTAGATGTTAAACTCAAGGATGATGAGCCACATCTGGCACCCCATGTCATTTTATGTGGTCCACCAGAGCCTGGAAATAGTGCACATTCATTGTACCTTGAGGTACAAAGAAAAGGACAAAAATCAAGCAAAAACACGACAAAACACACCTCCTGACTTGTGAGACCGGAAGCAGAACAGTTAGCTTTGCCGCCTGTATGTGTCCTCCAGCTCTACGAGATCCTGGCCAGGACTCCTTATGGCTCTGTGTCCAAGGGTGAGGTTGGAATCGACCGGCTGCTGAACGAGCAGGTCTTCACATCTGCCTACCCACTGCATGAGGTCAGCTCCCGACCTTCAGGATCCTGAACCCAGCCCCATGAAGTCTTTTATTAAACATGTCGCTCTGACAGGGTGGATTCCAGCTGCCCAGCTCCCCGGTCGTCCCTGAGTCTCTGAAACTCAGACAAATCCTGTATGCATACTGGGCCCAGTGGTCTTGCTGGAAACGTTACCAACCTCTGGATCACATCAGGGAATACTTTGGAGAGAAGATCGCGCTTTATTTTGCATGGCTAGGTAATAAGAGCATGTCCAGCGTTGTTCCTATGAATGTTTCCATAGTAACTGACAGTATGTTTCATGGTGACAAACTGACCTTACATTTCATGATAGCAATGACATTTTACCGTGCCTACATCTCATGACGACAAACTGTGATCGCATGTTTCAAAACAGTGACGGTATATTTCATGGTGACTTACTCCAGGGTTCTACACTGCCTGGCTGGTGCCGGCTTCGCTTGTTGGAACTTTGGTTTTCCTGGCAGGACTGTGGCTGATGACCACTGACGTTCCAGCGTATGTAGACATCTTCATGAGATAAAGTGTGACCCATAGTCCAATTTGCATTGTTGACTTGTGTCTCTGTGTATGTAGGAAGGAGTTATGTAACAGTGGCGGTGACTTCATCATGTGTCCTCTCTGCAACATCTGCTCTTCCTGGAACTACTCCAGCATCTGCATAACATACAAGGTTCTGGCCGTTTCTATGACTGGCCTACTGTCACTGCTCACCTGACTGACTGTCCATCTGTAGGCAGGGATTCTTTTTGATAATGGAGGCACAGTTTTTCTCAGTGTCTTCATGTCCTTGTGGGCTGTCACCTTTTTGGAGTACTGGAAGAGAACATGTTCATCTCTGTCCCACCGCTGGGACTGCTCCGATTTCCAGGAAATTGAGGTACCTGAACCACATGTGTATCACACATTTTTACATTAACTCTGGCCTCCCATCTCTGTGTGGAGTTTGCATGTTTTCCCCGTGCGTAGGTTTTCTATGGTTTTCTAGTCACTATGGCCCCCACCTGTGAAAGAGCCTGCCGGAGAGCCTCAGGACTGTGGAGACTGTTGATATTTTTTAAAAAAGATTAAAGACACACCTTTTTAATCAGGCTTTTAACTAATATTTTAAAACTTTTTTTATGTTTTTATCTTCTTAGTCCTATTTTATGCTCTTAGTCTTCAGCTTTTAACTCCAGTGTTTCCTCAGGAGGGTCCTCCACACTGGGTGTGTGTGTCTAGTATGGAGGGTGGGAAGGAGGGGCTTTCTTTTGTTTCTTTGTTTTTTCCTTTTAATTGTGGTAATTGTTTTAATTCTGTAAAGCACTTTGTGTTGCATGTCTTTGCAGGAAAAGTGCTATACAAATAAAGTTGATTTGATTTGATTTGATTCTCCGCGTACTCCGGTTTCCTCCCACATTCCAAATACATGCTAGGTTAATTAAACTCCAAATGGTCCATATAGTTATGAATGTGAGTGTGAATGGTTGTTTGTCTATATGTGCCCTGTGACTGGCTGGATACCAGTCCAGAAGATTCAAAGGAGGATAAGCGGTATAGAAAATGGATGGATGAATAACTCTGGCCTTCACTACCTTTCCATTTCCACACAGGAGCGACCTCGACCAGAGTTTGCCACAATGGCACCGATGACCATGAGGAACCCACTGACTGGTTCTGAGGAACCATACTTCCCTGAAAGCAAGCGATTAAACCGCGTGCTAACCGGCTGTATGATTATGATCATCATGGTGAGTCCACTGACCTCAGACCTTTGAGATGACTCTTAGTGACCTTGGGATTGCACACTTTGTGGGGTTTTCTGTGTGCAGGTGGTCGTGGTTCTGATGTTCCTCATCGCCATCATCCTGTATCGCTCCATCCTGAGTATCGTCATCTCCAAGGCCAACTACAGTTTCTTCATCTTCTCTGTGAGCTCGATCTCCTGAACTTTGCTACACTATGAAAATGTTGACTAAATCCAAGGTCGGCACATTTTTTGCCTGCTGAGCGCGCCCCCTGTTGTTACCATGTAGGCTCCTTGTTGCTTTAGGTGAAAAGGGGTGAAGATCTAATACGCTTCCAGGAGGGACTCCTCACTCGTTGACTTCCCCATCTTCTTTGTCTACTTTTAGGCCGGCAGGATTGCGAGTCTGACAGGATCCGTGTTGAATCTGCTGGTCATTCTCATCTTGTCCCGAGTGTACATCTCACTCGCCCACATTCTCACCCGCTGGGGTGAGTCACACCTTCCTCTGTTGCCCCCAAACCTTCAGTATCATTGCTTTAGAGCTGACTTTAGCTTCTCGAAAATAAAAATGAGATCACCGTGAAACAAATACAGTGGAACTTATTATTTATTATTTATTATTTATTATTTATTATTTATTATTTATTATTTATTATTTATTATTTATTATTTATTATTTATTATTTATTATTTATTATTTATTATTTATTATTTATTATTTATTATTTATTATTTATTATTTATTATTTATTATTTTACTTCTCATGTCGACATGAGTCAGCAAGTCCAAGGGCTGTCAACAAAAGCAGGTTTGACTTAAGTGTCAAACACTTAAGAGCGATCTTGTGCCACTGTTATATGTGTGTGTGTGTGTGTCATCACATGTTTCCTGGTTGTGTGTTTGCATTAGAGATGCATCGCACTCAGACCAAATATGAAGACATGTTCATCCTCAAAGTCTTCATCTTCCAGTTTGTCAACTTCTACTCCTCACCAGTGTACATCGCATTCTTCAAAGGCAGGTGAGGAACAGACAACACAGGAACTTCTTGTCTCGGCGCTGATCTGTTAGCTTGGCATGAGGCGAGAGGTTTTTGTCAATTTGTCGACGTCGGGCACATTTTCCCTGGAAACGGTATTTTGCCCTTTAGAGAGAAGTTACACACGATAACCCGCACATAGAGCTTTCTAGATGTTCCAGATTCTTCACCTCTTTGTGCTGCATTTCCATGGATTTCCTGCTTCCGACCCAAACGGTCTGTTTCATTTATTCCACCTATGGCCCGCCTCCAGGCCTGTCCTCCAAACACTCCAGAGGACTTCCGGATATGTAGGGCCGCGTTGACTGAGTGCTGGCAGTCTGCAGGCCACATAAGGAAGTCCGGATCGCATTAACATAACATAACATATCGCATCACATAACTCTGTGTTAGAAAAAACTCTCAGAAACTGAGCATTCAGAGCCATCGCAAACCTCTTCCAGGGCTCACTTCCAATTTCGCAAACCTCATCTGAAACTTTGGCATCGTTTAACACAAGAATATAACAGTCTATCAACATTTATAGGTCGGAAAAGTGGAAAAATCACAATAGGTCCCCTTTAAAAAAGTGCTCCAGGTGACAATGGTGCAGCCCATTGGCAGTGGC
Source organism: Doryrhamphus excisus (assembly GCF_037039965.1). Lineage (NCBI taxonomy): Eukaryota > Metazoa > Chordata > Actinopteri > Syngnathiformes > Syngnathidae > Doryrhamphus > Doryrhamphus excisus. The sequence goes on along the minus strand of NC_136364.1, from coordinate 8,729,045 downwards.
AACTTAAAAAATGAATGCTTCCGGGAGAATCGGAATGTCAGAACCAGTTCCAATCAATGCTCGATGCCCAACCCTACTTATATTTATATTTTAGTTCATTTAACAAATGTTGTGCTTGAAAATGGTTAAGGCATCAACTACATTTGATTAAATATGCTTTGCATAGGCAGTATATAGTGCAGTATATAGTGCAGTAATATAAGTGCAGTATTTTTATAATGTCTCATATTTAACTCACTAGCAAGACCTCATAGTGTATAGACTAGGCATATATTTCACCCCCAATTTGGGGTTTTGTGTGCAGGTTCATCGGCTACCCTGGAAACTATGACACGCTGTTCGGAGTACGCAATGAAGACGTGAGTTGCTACAATGGTTGTTCAACAAGGGCTAGGTTTCACTGAATGAATGAGATCATTACAAGAAAGACATGTTGCAGTGTGGATCAGGCGGCTGTCTCATTGAGCTGGCTCAGGAACTGCTGATCATCATGGTCGGAAAACAGCTGATCAACAACGTCCAGGAGTTCATCATGCCGTAAGATACCACACAGAACACCTGGTCGGACTCGAGACACACAAGCGCTATATTAAAGTGAAAACTGTGTGGCAGGAAGGTGAGGGCGTGGTGGCAGAAGAGGAAGAGGAGGGTGAAGGAAGTTCAAGAGGAGGAAGGAGGGGAGGAGGCTGCTTGTCCTTGGGAGGTGGACTACCAGCTGCTGCTCTGCGAGGGTCTCTTCAGCGAGTACCTGGAGATGGGTGAGTCTGTATCTCGTCATCTGAAAGACCACACTTAACACCCGGTCTCATCAAATCCTCCTCAGTCATTCAGTTCGGCTTCATCACCATCTTTGTGGCGGCGTGTCCGCTCGCTCCTCTCTTTGCCCTCATCAACAACTGGGTGGAGATTCGCTTGGACGCTCAGAAGTTTGTCACCGAATATCGCCGCCCAGTGGTTGAACGAGCTCCGGACATCGGCATCTGGTTTGATATCCTGCAGTTCATCACTTACATGGCCGTCCTTGGGAATGTACGCCTGGAGACGACAACGCACGCTTGTGTTTGTGTGCGGCATCTCCGCAAGTCAACTCTCACTTTTCGTTTAGGCTTTTCTCATTGCCTTCACATCGTCCTTCCTGCCCCGCCTCTACTACCGCTACACCCGAGACGCCTCCCTGAGTGGTTACATCAACTTCACCCTGGCGACGTCCCCGTGGAACTACACCAGGGAGCATCGACACGCCTGCAGGTAGTAGTTCATTATTTGGGAGCGTTGGATGAACTTGTGATTTGGTTCTTGTTTTGCGTACTCATGTATCGGATGTTTCAGGTATCGGGGTTTGAGGGATGAAAATGGCAAATATCTACCAGAGTATTTTCACTTGCTTGCCATACGACTCGGCTTTATAATCATCTTTGAGGTCAGTAAGTCAGTATGGCATGTAAATAAAATGCCACAGTGTCCGCCAGTACAAAGACTGATTGTAAGCTTTGCGTCTTCCCCAGCATGTGGTCTTCTTCATCGGCCGTTTGATCGACATGATGGTTCCTGACATCCCAGAGGATGTAGAGCTTAAGATGAAGAGGGAGCATTACATGGCCAAGGAGGCACTGGCAGAGAACCAGGTAGGAAGTAACAAAAGGGAAGTCGTCCATCTTTTCACCTCCTACATTTCCCACCAAAGCAGCTAGCGGTGGTACACGGATCTCCATTTCCCACTAAAGCGGCTTGCGTTGGTACGCAGGTCTGCGGCTCTGCAAGCTGCTAGGCCGTCTTGCTAGCCAAGCAGTCGCCAATGCCGTGTCTACATAATGACTCGGTCATATAGTTGTATAAAGGTGTTGCTAATGGTATTGAAATCAATAATTATTGCACTCGCTCTGTAAATCCTATGAACTTCATTTCACTTCTCAAATATCCATCTTCTATATCAGGGGTCTCAAACTCAATTTACTTGGGGGCCACTGGAGCTAGGGTCTGGGCGAGACTGGGCCGCATCAGGTTTAAAAAAAAAAACAACAAAAAAAACGCATTTATTAAAAACAGAAACTTTGCTTTGGTTCTGATTTTCTACAAGAAAAGCTCTGATAAAACATTCCACTGTTTTCAAATATCTTACTTTTTATTTTTCTACACAAAATAAGATAAAAAATAAATAAACAAATCAAGAATAAAGAAAATCAATCAATCAGTAATAAATAAATCTAATAACAATAAAATGGCAACAAAGCATTATTAGAGCCCTGTAGACATGACAAAACACGACTATAGTCACATTTATACTCTTTTTATTTACAACATATTGCAACAACTGCAGGGTCTTGAGACACATGCTAACTCGCAAACTAGAGCGCTAGCGACCTAAACGGTAGCCTTCAAGTTATTTCCTTTAAACTTAAATAGCCAAAAACTTACCACTTCCACACGGATAGGGAGGATAACTATTAACAGTTATTTAACCTTTAACATGAACATTAATCAAACATAATAATTTTTTCTGGGTACATGATACCATACAGCATCCATATCAAACTGCACTAACATTAAACTTTCATATCAAGGTGGGGGCCTCAAACTAGTGTCCTGCGGGCCACATTTGGCCCGCGGGCCGCATGTTTGAGACCCCTGTTCAATATGATATACAGTGTTTAACTGAAATTGCTGACCCAAACAACCAATGATTTATAAAGGAAAATCTTGAAAATAATCAGGCATTAAACAAACTCTGGAACTGTATATTAACTTGTGTTAACGTTCATAGCCACGCAGGGCGATGCTGTCCGACGTCATGCTACTTTATATGTATGCCATATTATTATGCTGTGTATTCTTATCATGTACTGTACTTGTAAATTATTACTGACTTAGGGTGAATAAAGATGTGTTTTCCTGCAAAAAATCAGGGAGAAAGCACGAATGGGCGACATTACTGTTGTCTACATTGAATGCTGATGCTCTGTTTGATACACCCAGGCCTTGGGGAGAGCGATGTTTCCTGGTGAGGTGAACGGCACAGCCGGAGAACTTCGACAGCGTAAACCCAGACGGTCCCCACCCCCGGCACCAAGGATGACGGAGATCTCAGAGGAAGCTGATACATTAGGTAGCTGATGGACATTTAGGACACTGAAGAGGCTGTTCAGTCCTAGCCCTTCTAGGAAGAGCAAGACCAGTATGTTGAGGGTGATGGTCACTTGGACCTTTTGTAATAGAACTTTTCCTAGCAGACACATGCTGAGAAGGCTGGAAAAATGGAGGCAAATGTGAGTAGTTGATTTAAAAATAATATATCCATCCTAGCATAAAAACTGTCAGAAGTGGAACACAAAATAATACCACAAAGTGTAACCGCACCACCAGATGGTCACTAAGCCAAGTCAAGTCTACTTTTCAGTGACACACACTGTGACTGTATTGTATATACTATAAATAACTTTCCGTCTGTTTTATAAAGATCAAGTTATTTTTTTTTAATATGTACTATTTTTTAAGGATGTTCCCATTACATTTTGGTGAGAATCTTAATGCAGAGGAGCAGCGGTTCTACTCCGAGTTCCTCCCGAATGGCACTCACCTTCATTCTAAAGAAGAGCCCAGCCACGTTTAGGACCATAGTTGAGGGTAGGAACATAGATCTACCGGTAAACCGTAAACCTGACCTGTCTCACGATCATCTAAGCACACTTGCGTTCCCTATTAAAGAGAGAACAATCCAACACTTGATAAATTCTCTTGTGGCAAACACATAGAAAGTAAAAGTGTAATGATCCTGGATTATTGTTTACAGAAAGTCTGGAAAGGTTGTGATTCGGACAAATTAGTTGAGTAATCTGCAGCGAAAAAAACGGAAGGACAGGATTAGGAATTTTTTGGATTAGCAGGTTGATGAGGTCTTTTGACCGCACAGAAGTTGTAAATATTGAGATGTGACTGAAAGTATGGAGGAGTTTTGTAAATAGTCTGCAAGAGTGCATTGAGGGCCAGTTAACCATGGAATACAGGCGACAGTGGTGGGCATTAAATACCAGAAATAATGACAATGATGAAAAGTCATTGCTGGCTTTCAACCACGTGACCCAGTGGCAGTTTATGTCAGTTCCAGTGAGCCAACAGGGGTCAAATGGGGGGATAGGACCACTTACATACTGTATGTTTGTACGATGTTAATCATGTGAGTGTGCACGGTGTGTTGCACGAAGACTTGAAAATGGTGAAAATAAGGCGATCCAGCCAGGACACCTCATCTTCCACCTCAGACATAATGGATGTAGCAGATGAAAATAACACTTTTACTTTTCTCCATTTGCGTTCTTACACAAAGCCAACCTGCATGAATACATTCTTGGATGTGTCCTTTGAATGACGAAATGATGAATCTAGAGTTTTCTGTAGTGAGTCGGGGTTTTATGCTGCCAATTTTGGGTGGATTGTCTTTTCTTTTGCCTTTATTTGTGTGAAACATTTTTGTATTTTGACACAAACCTGAATTTTAATTGCATGCATGTTTTGGAAATACACAAATACATGGGAAATAAAGTGTTCAAGAATTTATTTACAGAAAAAAATACTAATATCTTTAATAGATACAATTTTGTTCTGCTGAGCTTAAAACAGAATTCTGTGTCCAGGTTTGCAGGAGTCTCCAACTTACATCACAATTAGAGCTGTCATCTATTTGTGGTCATTTGTCACTAAGCAAATATTCCTTGACCCTTTGGTGAGCTACTCAAAACCAGCTGGGGAGAGATGAGACCCCTATGACAATATCACTGTCATAAGGCTGGACACACAACCCTAGGCATAATTAGTCTAAGAACAAAATTGTTCCGTGATACTGGAAAATGTTAGTACATACAACATGAACTTGAAATCCACTTGGAGCTTTCCCGTTGGACACAAATGAGCTCTGAACTAACTGAATTGCTAGTTTGTTTTGAAAACAAAATGTCACTCTAGTAAAAAGTCACATTTTGAGTTTGAAGACCAGAAGCTATCGAAAGCTAACTCTAGCTAGCCAGCTGCAACCATTATTAGGTAAAGCCAATGACAGACAGGCAAAGTGTTTGATGAGGCAGTGATCAAACACGATTGGCATAGTTTTACAGACTATAGTTTTGATTCTTGTGGCAACACGGGACAAAGTTTATCTCTACTCGGTTCAATACAGGTGCTGGCAATCCTCTGACACAGCACATGGGTAGGGTTTGCCGTTTGTAATCTGCTTTGAAGGGCATTTATCAGCATGTCAATCATGTTTTGTACAGAAATCGATCGATCAGAGTATCCAGAGTTGTGAAGCATTTGTTTCTGCATTTCCATTTTCCTCAGCATTTTGGACTTCCAACAATATTTCAACTTTGGCTTAGTACAAATTTTGCTGGTTATTAGTCACTGCCAATGTGAACGTGTTCAGGCTCATGTTCAATAGCCACCTGTGTCGTAACTTTTCCTGAAATCCCAATTTGAACCATTTCCACACGAATAAGCTTATTTGCTCCCCTAACTGTTGGAGATGGTGACAACTGCAAGCGGATATGATGTACATCTAAAATGAGAAATGGATGAACAGATTTAACAATAACACATTTTAAATTTCTAATCCACTTTAACCAGTTGTTGTGCATCAAATTGCCTTAATATGATTGGTCGTGTTTAAGGAGGATTTTAATCTTTAAAAGGTGCTCTCTGCCTTGGTACTGAATAAAGGGGGTGTCGCTAAACCTAGCATCTGTATCATCCAACCACTTCCTACACTATAAGATGTTAAAAGGGACAGCCCTTTGTATGGGTTGTGGACTTAAAGTTAAAATACTGGTACTGTAGGGCACCGGGAGTAATACATTTTCTGTTGAACATTGGAGGCTTGACAAATATGAACATATTTTGACCTAAATTAGATTAGGTCAAACATCTTTAATGTAGACTGTGTGTCAAAATTCAAATTTTCTCTAAAGTTTGTAAACCCCTGTACTCAAACATTTTTGAGTTAAGCACTTCGCGGTCAGGCGCACTGCGGACACCTAAACTCTTCCAGTGTGACGTCAAGGACCTCACCCCCTCCCACACGCACACACACACACACACACACATCAGCAGCAGCAGCAATGGCGGACTACGATAGCTACGATGATCGGGATCGGGCCTACAGCAGCTTCGGCAGCAGCAGAGGGTGAGTCCACCCGCCTGCAACTTTCAGCTTGCTAACCTTCGGCTTGTTGTCCGCCGTCCTCCTTCGTGAAGCTCGTTGCACGGCCGCTGGGCCTTACTCTTAGCTCCGTCCCGTGTTCAGGCCGGCTGTGGGGTAGGGGGAGGCCGGCGGGGCGCTGGGAAACACCGCGGTCAGTAAGCTAACACGCTAACTACAACTTAGCTGTTGCATGCTGAAACAAGCAGGCCATGCGGACACCATCCAGCCCAGTAACGTTTGCCAGACCCCGGCATTTCATTTGAAATCATCTGGCAAGTGGCTGGAGGCGGCGGCCCGCATGGCCTCCGTGTGGTGTGGCGGTATGCTGAGCTTGGATCCACGCACGCAGCACAAGCTTGCAGAGCCAGTGCACGTCATTGATGCTTCGGTTTTCTGCAGCCTCAACCTGCACTGCTTGTTTTTCTTGTACGGTTCATTTCAAGCTGACACGCCTTGTTCGTTATATGTGATGTTGGATTAATGATTCCAACTTTTGTTCATCATTACTTAAAGATGCAGCAAGCATAACGTCACCATTTATTATTGCTTTACTCGGCTGTGTCTTCCCGAGTTTAAAAAGGCTTGAGCTAAGCTTGCTGTGATTTCCATCACAGTTGAACTTGTCATTCAGACAGTAGTTGACAGGATGGTCAATGCCAACGTAATCCCTGAGTGGTCTAACGTTGATACAATAATAGCGTCCATTGATTTAACTACTTGGCAACGCCCGGCAGAGGGCGCTATTAACCAGACCAAATGGGATCGCTTCTCAGGATTATGCTTCTGTATAGTCACACCATCTTGATACTTTTACAGAACAATGACAATTAAATAGAGATGGGTCGTGATACTGGAGCTGGAACTAATCACATTGATTGCAAATGAGCCAAAATTGGAAAAAGTCATACACAGGAAGTTGTGTAAAAAAATAAAGCCAACTCTTCACTGCGACACGTCCACCCCGACACAGGAGCATAATCCAGGTATAAAATGAGAAAGTAAGGTCACAGTAGTACATATCATGTATTTCTGTATTCCCAGCTGGCTTTGAGCGAGAGGCGGGGTACACCCTGGACTGGTTGCCAGCCAATCGCAGGCCACATATAGACAAACAACTCTCATTCACACCTTTGGACAATTTAGAGTTGTGTTGGCAAGCATATAGTACAGAAAAAAAATAATGCATGTGATACACTGACGGAGCATGCACTAGGGGTGTCCCGATTTGACTTCGAAGTGATTTTTTTTGCCTGATGTCAGCAGAAAACAAGTATTTGATTATATCAGCCTGCATCTGAAATGTGATATCTAGCAGTTTTATCCAGCAGTGTGTGCTATTGTGGACCAGGAGCAACTGCAAAGGTTCCACACTAAAAAATAAAAGTATTTATGAGTCATGCTGACATCAGTATCAGTCGATACGGAAAAAGTGACAACTTGTATCAGGACACCCCTTGTGCGCACATATGAAAAAAAATCATCCAAAAGCACAAGAAAACTGGGATTCACATTTTTAACAGAATCGTGCAGCTGCAATTTATATACGATGGATTTCCTCACCTGCCATGATTCCTTGTCTTCCCACCAGGCGTGGCGGCGGCGGCCCCGGAGGTGGCAGAAGGCTGAAGGAGCTTCCGACAGAGTCGCCATTCACCGCCTACGTGGGCAACCTACCTGCCCACACGGTGCAGGGCGACATTGACAAGATCTTCAAGGACCTCAAAATCCGCAGTGTACGCCTTGTGCGTGACAAAGAGACTGACAGGTTCAAAGGTCAGAAGGGGTACTAAACTCTAATATAGTGCAATAATTGAGCCGGCTGACCTGTCGTTTTTGAACGTTTGCAGGTTTCTGTTATGTGGAGTTTGATGATCTGGATTCACTTAAAGAGGCGTTGGCATACGATGGTGCTGTGAGTAGCTCTTGCTTTGGCGTTGCAGTCACACCACGTACACAAAGTGCGATAAAGGTTTGTGACGGCCACAACATCTGAACCCGGCAGGAGTTGGAGGATAAACCTCTTCGGGTGGACATCGCAGAAGGACGGCGACAAGCACGAGGAGGGACCGGCTTTGGCTTCTCCAAAGACGATGGTCGAGGTACAAATACAATAACAAACTGTGTGTGTGTCTGTCACTCATTATTTACGTCGCCCGGGAATTTATGTTGTCACCTACTGGAGTTGTAGCTAGTGTGTTCCTCAGTTTGTTTGGGGCATTCACTTGTCTCACTTGCTCTCACTTGGTGAACGCCGTAACCTGCGTCGAATGTCCTAACATCTGATTGGCTGACGCACTACTAACACCCAACAGGCTCCTCCACCTCTTCTGCTCTTCAACTCCTTCCACGGGATCCTCTTTCTGTGAAACTCCTACTTCACTTTCTATTCCCCCCGTTGAATGTGAAGCTCCTCCCCTCTCAGTCTTAAACTCCCGTGTTGTCTGCAGGCCGAGGGAGTTATCGAGGTGGTCCCCGAGGAGGGCGTGACTCACGAGAGGACTTCTTCGATCAGCCGGGTGGAGGTGCGGACCAATCAAAGTGCTGCTGGTCATCAGCCAATCAGATGACAGGACGCTTCAATCATGTTTACGCATGAAAATGGCACATGAGGATGACGCTTGGGGCGTGGGGACATGTCACGCAGTGTGAACGTGACCAAACATCAAAGCGCGCTGAGTAGAAAAAAAAATGAAGATGCTTTCACGAGTGTTGTTCTTTTAGGTGGTCGTGACCGTTGACCTGCTGCGTCCATCATACTTGTCACTTTCGCTTGTTCAACGCCTGACCTGCTCCGTTTTTTGTAGGCTACAGAGACGACGACTACATGGGAGGGCGGAGTCGTGGAGGCGGCGGCGGCGGTCGTCCCGGTGACAGAAGGGGGGGAGGCGCAGGCGGAAGCTCAATGGGTCGCTTCAGGGACGGTCCACCTCGTGGAGGAATGACAGATTTCAGGGAACCGTCTGAAGGTACTGGATTACGTTTGGTCTCATTGTTTGCACGGAGGGCGCCGTTGCAATTGTTTTGTTTTGTTTTTCTCGTTGCAGAGGAACGGGCACAGCGGCCTCGTCTGCGACTGAAGCCTCGGACCGTCTCTGAGCCACTCAACCAGGTCGCAAACCCCAACTCCGCCATCTTTGGCGGAGCCAAGCCGCGAGAGGAGGTGATTTCCCGGGAAAAACCATAAGACTGAAGGCCGCCGCGGCCGAGGGGGGAGGGGCCAGGATGACAATGATAGTGAACTTGAACACGAAGAACGATACACTAAAGGGATGAGTTGGAGCGCCACAGTTTGTTCCAAGCGGATGCCACCCTCCTTTTCCTCTTCCTCTTTTTTCTTCTTCCTCCTCCTCTCAGTTGGAGCAAATTATTTATTCTTAGAGAGAATAATTAACACACTCAACGAGCAGCTTGTCAATGCATGTTTGGGTTTCTCAGCCCCGCCCCCACGTCAGCTTACTGTGCTGTCCCACCACACACACACACACACACACACACTTGTCATTCACTGTGGCAGGAAGACGTTTGAAGTACTGTACGATAGTCGTGAAGCAGAACCCCCCTGCCCCTCCCTTCTGTTTTAAGCTGAACAAATTTTGCTATTTTTGCTCATCGTTGCCGTGGCGACTCAGATATAATCAGTGAAGCTTCACTGGCTCCTCCCACTGATGCACTTCCGATAGCCACAGGGGGCGCCCTAAGTACAATCAGTCTGATCAGAGGCGATGCTTGCGACCCATTTCATCCTGTAAACAATTTCAAAACAAAAGCGTCATTTCGCTTTCGTTATTACGCTTCCTCTAATTGGTTGTGATAGTCACATTTGAATATGAAACGTTCTCCGATTGGTCCACACTGAAGAACACGTCTGCCAGTAGGAGGCGCTACTGCACAACATGACTGTAACCTAGGCTCTCATCTTTTCCCTCCTCTGTTTTTTGCTGTCACTCCTCCCATCTTTTCATCCACGTTGTGACCGTGCTTAGCAACAAACAACCAGATTGTGGCGCTGGTGGCAGGAAGGAGACCAGAAAGTCAATCTACATTGTTGTCATGCTGTGTTTTTGTTTTCATCTTGCAGCGGTGACTCGTTTACGGCAGGCGAGCAGACGGCGGAAGAGCAGAAAGCGTTCGTTGTTTCAGTGTGGACCACGAGGACGAAAGACGAGTCCAAATTGTTATTGTGACCTTTTAGAGGAAACAAACGATCACTTTTTTTTTTTTTAAACCTTCTTTCCGCCTTTGAGCCTAACAGTCAGGACTTGGTCCTGGTCCAGACCTTGCCCTGTATCTATCTGGTCTTTCGGACCTGGTCTGGGTCTGTCATCGTTCTGATTCTTGTGTCATGTGTTGCAGAAACTTTCTTACTGTACAAATGAAATAAAACAGCTGTTTTAAATATTTTCTTTTTTCTTTGTGACAAGTATGGCAATAAAACGGAATCATCGCACATCAAACGCTTCTGATGGTTCGGTCGTTTCTTGTGTTTAGCTTGACACCAGTGAATGAGTCTGCTTCATTTTCAATGTGTTCAACTTTCATTCGGTTTGTGAAGGTGTCGGAAGTGCGGGCCACAGCACATTGTAAAAATTAATTTAAATTAAAAAAGACAACAAAAATGTGGGAGAATAGAGCTAAAAGTATGTAGGTAATATCTGTAACTTTTTGACTCCACATCTTTTGATTTAGGTTTGAACATGCACTTAATTTCCACGGTAAAAAAAAACTGCGCATTCTTATGACGTCAGCGGCTTTTTTCCCCCCTGCGTTCCTTTTCCGCATCACCTGCAACTGACGCGTTGACGTCACGCGGCCACCTGACGCCTGGGTGTAGTGTTCCTGTTCACTGCTGGCGAGCTAGCTGCCAACACCTGCTAGCTACAACAACTGTGTCAACAGGTAAGACGTTTTCTTGTGCGGTTTTTGTCGTCTTCCGTGGGACTCGACGGACGTGTGTCATCGCTGTGGCTTACCCGTAAAAACCTTCGAACTTTTTTTAGACGTCGTGAAAACTTCACCTGGTCCGCTTTGGCTTTGGCGACGATCCCGATGCTAGCACTGTTAGCTTGGCGTACGTCGCCTAGAAACTTATTTCCAGGGCAGTTTGTGAAAAAGCACTTTGAAAAGATACGTTGACCTCGAAATGGCGACATCCAGTTGGCGGAAGTGAAGTTAAGTCGTGGCTTGCTTCGACCATCCGTGTGGGTGTGAAGCAAACTTTGCCGTCGCTCGAACGAAAGTCTTTAAATGTCTTTTAACAAGACGACAAACATGTCCTCGACGCTCCCCGTGAGTAACTTTGAGACGTCATATGATGAAGTGTACAAGTACTCGTTAAATGTTGGCAAATAGCAGTGTTTTAAGTTTGGTGCAATGAAACTGATCCCTGCTAGGTGGCGCTAATTTATTCATGAAGTCGATAAAGTTCAGTTTAGTACAGAACTATAACCTCACTGGAGATGATGGCCTCTCACAGTGAGTGTCGTTACAACTTCAACCAATACAGTGATGCTGGGACAAGTTGAGGTTCGTGTGCTTTTTCATTTGTGTACATTTCTGTAGCAATGTTGAAATATGTAAATCAAGTCTAAGAAATTCTATATGATAAGGCTTGGCTTGAAATTAAATGTGATAGTCATTAGTCACTTCTCTACCCCAAATATTAAATAATTTAGAGCAGATTTCAGAGTGGAAAATTGTGCCTTTGGTCTCCATTGCTTTAACATTGACTCAAGACAAACGCCCACCCACAAACCATAGCAAGTACAATAGTACTACAAAATATAAATTAAGCTGTGAAAATCTGTTTTAAAAGTGAACAGAATACCGATTTATATTTCAACAATCAAAAATTCCAGGGAATAAATTCAAGTGTCATATTTTTAATATGTATTCCTCACACGAAGCATAACCCATATTTTAACATGAGAAAATCTGACAGTGAACGGATGTCCTTAAAAATGCCTTTTTTCCATATGATATGGGGTGTATTTTCATTTGTATATATTTTTGTTAGGTAGATTTCTTCTCCCATCTTCAATTTCGTATCGGATTTATATTGACTGTTGGACCACATCAAGTCAATTCGTGTTTGGAAAACGAAGTACAACTTAAAGCCTTTCAAACTCATCGACCGGAGCTATGGAAGAAGATAAAAGGTATATGGAAGATTAACTTATTTTAATATCTCTCTGCAGACAAGATGTCATTAAAATTGAATTGGCTTTTTTAATTTTTTTTGCCCGGAAATACTACATGTTGCATTTGCATTGTGGTTAGTGTGGGGTGAAAAGGAATACACAGCATGCTGCATCATATACTTGAAAAATATGACACCTGACTTTTTTTCCCTGGACTTGATGATCAAAAACATGTGAATAGATACTCTGTTGACTTTTTAAAGAGATTTTCACAGCCTAAGTTATATGTTTTGTTGTATGGTTGTCTGTGGGTTGATCACAGCTTTTGTCCTGACTCAATGTGTATTTGTTTTCACCCCATAAACATCTATCGAAAGTGTAGAAAATATTAATTTGTATAGTGGAGCAAAGCCATCAAACAATTCGCTTGCATCTCTGTTAGGCTTGAGACATCCGTTTCACTGTTTGAATCGGGGGGGGGGGGGGGGGGGGGGGGGCTTGATGTCAGCTGACTGATGTCATACGACATCTCCAAAGTGACGTTCATGTGATCGACCCACACTATCGTGGTGTTCGACCAGTAGCTAGCGATCGATGTAATGGGCAGTCCTGATGCAGACCACAGACAATGATTTAAATATTGTCAACTAGAGGTCTGTGGACCATTGAATATGGTATATAAATTTGATGTAAATATGGTATAAAACAATGGAGACCGTTACTGTAGACTTTAAATACGATATAAATGCAGTATAGACCATTATATATGGTGACAGTGCTAGTAAATGTAAACACACTGATGTTAAATTGAGTATTTAGATGTAAATTCAGTTAAATAATCAGTTAACAGGCATCTATGGGTTTGTCTCCCACCCGGGTGACCAATGACAGATGAGTAAATATTTTCTTGTTTCCTGTCAGACATGTGGGCGTCGTGCTGTAACTGGATGTGTTTGGACTCAGTGGATGACGAGAGGGGTGGCCGTGCTGAGCCACACCCTCAGTCCTATACAAACTCCGCCTTCAGCAGCCAGCCCTCCCACCCACCTGAACACACCTGCAAGGCCTGTGGGAGGCGTCTGGACACTCCCACCACCAAGGTGACCATCTCTATTTTTGCCTCCAACTCTTGACTTGACAGAATAGTTGTGTCAGAGTAGGAAATATTACTTTGTAATATATTTTAGCTTTTATTTGCTATTTATTATAACTGAGGCGAAAGTTTGATTTGACGAATGTAACAGCACTGTCCTCTCCGATAGCACGTGTGCGCCGACTGCAAAAAAAACTACTGCAACCGCTGCTCCGCCCAGCTGGAGCCCCGCCCCCGCCTGTGTCACACCTGTCAGCGTTTCCACGGCAACCTGCTGCAGCGAGCAGAGCTGATGAAGCTCAAAGTGAAAGAACTGCGCGACTACCTGCACCTGCATGAAGTCTCCACCCATCTATGTCGAGAGAAGGTCGGTACATCTGTGGTGTCAATCAAGCTGAGATGGGGAGAGACTTATTAACACCTGCCCTTTCACCCCACCTGTGTGGTTGTCTACAGGAGGAGCTGGTGGAACTGATCCTGGGTCAGCAGCCCTCCCCACCCCCTGAACCCGCCTCTGTGACCCCTGACTCCCTAGACCAGATCCCCGACATTTCCACCTCCAGCACTGAGCCCCCGCTTTCTGTTCACGTTGAGACTCCAGAGAGCACCCCCACTGATCCAGACACCCTAGAGCAGGACCAGGTAAAAGTTGTCCCAGACATTTACTGTAAGTGGAACGCTAGCTAGTAGGGATGAGCCGGATACTCGTTATAACTTGTTATAAACAAGTAAATATAATAAATAATATAACATATAAATATAATCATTAGAGCCTCACAAATATGGGATTTTTGGGGGGGCTGAAAAATGGCCCAAAACTTTTGGGTGTTGCCACAAATTTGCTTTGCTGGTGCTGGAGCCCTGGCTAACACTGTAGATGTTGTTAACGCCTGTTGAGTCTTTTGTGAAGTGGCGTTACACCTTGCTTGACACTCCATGCAATCGGCCCGTCGCTAAATCAGTTGGGCTTATTAGTAACATAACAAAAAGATATCTGTAAAGGTCAGAATAGTCACTAAATATAGCAATAAAGTCGCTAAGTTGGCAACACTAATCCCTCCTGCTACATTCTCTTATTCTCTGACAGACCAGATGTGTATGAGGTGTGTTAACAAGTGGAGTTAAACGGACAGTCACATTTTGTGTTGATGAGCAAGCAGATAGCAACAAATAGACAAAAATCAACATAGATACTAATATCTGGAAATAAATATTGAAGAGAAGTGAAAAATATCAAATCAGGCTAGTATTGCTCTGATACTGATACTATCAACATTTGGATGCTAGTTAGCGCAGCTCGCTGTGCTCTAATGTGACAGATCCCCTCTTCTCCAGGGATCAGACCCCGAGGAAGAGGAAGAAGAGGCGGGAGGCGTTCTAGGCCGCAGGGCATCTTTGTCTGACTTGATGAGCGTGAGTGACATTGAGGCGCTGAGTGTGCGGCAGCTGAAGGAAATCCTGGCCAGGAATTTTGTCAACTTCAAAGGATGCTGTGAAAAATGGGAGCTGATGGAGCGAGTGACACGCCTCTTCCAGGACCACCAGAACTTGTCGGGTAAGTCGCCGATCATGCGCCGTCGCCTGCTTCCCGCCGCACGTTGATGCCGCTCATCACTAAATGTTGTCTCCCTCCAGAGGCCGACGGTGGTGTCGCAGGCCCAGAGGAGAACCTTTGTCGGATTTGCATGGATTCCCCCATTGACTGTGTCCTGCTGGAGTGTGGTCACATGATCACGTGCACCAAGTGCGGTAAGAGGATGAGCGAGTGTCCTATCTGCCGCCAGTACGTCATCCGAGCGGTCCACGTCTTTCGGTCCTGACCCAACACAACTCAGGTAAAAGGAAGTCATGTGGTCCCCCCCCCCCCCCCTCCCAAACACACATAAATACGGCATACTTTTATTTTGTAGGGCTGTGAAGAATAGGGCTACCTCCACCTTTTACCTGTTGTCTTCAGTGTTTTGTCACACTGCTGGGTGGAGGGGGGGAAGGAAACTCGACCCTCGGGTGAGGGGAGGTCCAATCAGCTGCTTGAAGGAGAACAAACCTGCCGTTTTTTCACGGCGACTGCTCACTAGCGTTTACACGATAGAGACGGACATGGTCATCTTCCCCTGCTGCGCTGCTATTGTCTTGAATGTAACCATCTTTAAAATGCTACGCTAGGCTAACAATGAAACGGACTATGCTTTCATTAGCCTTGAAGGGGTGACAAAGTTGCACTCAAGGTGATCTTGGAAGAAAACGTTATTTTAGGAGCGACTTGAAACAAAGTGGAAGTGTTCCGAGGCGTCAGGATGCCTCCCCTCGTGTCGTAACTCATTTTGTACTGAAAGCATTTTTAAACCTTGTGCTGGTGTTGTATATATTTGTTTCTCAGCACTCAAACCTGACCATCAAACCATTGATGCTAAAATATAAGTCCAATAAATTAATACAATTTCTCTTGGTTGTTTTGTCAGAATTTTATGATTCTGTCGTGCTTAAAAGCAAGTGAGCCCCAACCTTTTTGAGCCAATGGACCAGCTTAAGATCCTATAAAGTGTGCATGTGTTTTTTTGGGGGGGTGAGGTTAGTGGCGGATGGGTGGCAAAGGTTTATAATATTCTAATGTTATTGTGATTTTTCATCAAATGAAATTGTACTTGCTTTTGCTGGTCACATCCAATCAGAAGTAATGCAGACTGCCTCGACTTCATGTGGTTGCAAACCAGCAGTTATGATATTATGTTTTCATCTGTGTGTGACAGGGAGTGTGTTTTTATTGTGCATATTTTGGAACAAAAATCTACAACAAGGTATTTAATGTGAAAATTTGGGGATAGCTAACTTTAATCCAAATTGACAAAAAAACAAATACAATAGAAGTGGTTTGGCACATCAGTGTGTGAAGTAGCCCCCTGACCGTTGTGTTCTTGTCTCCCCGAGTAGTAGTCTGCTTTTTTCAGCATCCCCAGTGAGAAATCTTGTTGACATGACTTGGTGGCGGTTGCGGGTGATCACAAGCGCCCAGATTTGACCCTGATGTGATGTCAGAGAAAAATGACCTTTCATAAAAATGTTTATTCCATGTACGGGTGTTTCCTCTGGTCGTCTGGATACTTTTCCATAAATTGATACAAAAATGTAATTATAGTCGCTGGGCTCGCTTGAGGACTAGTTGCAGCACGTTGCTTAACATTGGACGGTCACAGCCATAATGAAGGATAAAGATGGTATTTAGGATTTGGAGGAGGTTGTCGATGAACCATTTCTTTATGGGAACAAGAAAAACAGGATACTGTCGGAAAACACTTACCAAAAACCGTAAGACTTGCCCCAGCAAGGAGACACTTAAATCATACCAAAAGTTTCCTCACAGATGCCTTATTTCAATACATTTAAAGCATGCGTCCATTCTATACAGAATAGTGAACAAATTCAGGTAGGCTTCTCATAGGTGTTTTAATTATATTAGGTTTAATTATGCCTAAAATAATTTAAGTTTCAATGGTGCAAAAATAACGGAATATCATTTGATCTCTTCTGTATTACCAAAATTGGCCCGTCACAAAGTTGTAGCTCTGGACAAGTAACTGGAGTTACTGTTACTGGACAAGTAAATAAAAAAAAAAAAGTGAAATATTTGCTTACATCAGTGTAACATTTTTATCATCGCTTCTGAAAGTTCTCCTCCACCCGGGTTCAGCCCCAGCCATGGACCGGTAGCGCTGAACACTTTTATAAGCAGTGTTTGTTCTACGCTATTCAAGTAAGAAATGAAGTGAAACATCACCACCTTTTTAAAAAAATGTTATTTCTTGAAATGATATTTATTGCCACACATGGACTAGACTGAAAAACAATGTGTGTTTTTTCCACTTTCTGTGGCTTTCTTTGACCAGAATATTGACTAGTTCAGTTCTCTTCTGGTCATGAAACGTTTGTTTTTTTTAATCACGGTTCATCTTACAAACAACTTCAAAAGGCCCAAAATGTTATTTGTGTGGGGAAAAAATAATAAATAATTGAACAACTTGTCAGCAAACAGCTGTCTTCCATAGAAATGACCTTTGAGAAAATAAATAAATGATAAAGAGCTGAGGGAGTTTTTGATTGATATGCATGTCAGCGTGTGCTTAAGACAGAAATGTTAAAATATTCCAACTTTCATTTTAAGATGTGATGTCACGTCTCGGGCGACGTAAAAGATCGGCTCTGCCTCCCAGGCGATATGCTGGGTTCTGATTGGTCATTGGGCAGGACGACAAGGCACTCACTGGTCACGTGACTGATTTTGTCTCAGGCGCTTGTGTGTGAGCCAATCACAGAGGTCACGGGGTTAAGCCGGTTGGCAGCAGCAGCAAGTAGAGGAGAGCAGGCAGCGGTTGCTAGGCAACAGAGGATAGACAGCATAAGCATGATGTCGCTATGAAGTTCCAAAATGTGAGATCCCAAACTGGACAGGCTCGACAGCCACAAGTCCCTTCAAATTTGGACAGTGGTCACCTGAGGGCGGAGCTTAGGCCTCGCTGGCACTGCTGTTCCTGCTGAGCTCTCGAATCCCCTGAAGGATTCTCTTCATGTGACCCACCTTGGTCACCCCTAGGTCCTGAAAATGTGTCAAACATAGTCAGCATCACGTGACACATGGGCTTGCGACGGCGTGGTCCGCCTACCTTCAGGTCCCTCCTCTCCAGGTGGACCAGCTCACTTCCTCGGACGTCGTGACCGATAAAGATGTCCTTATACTCGGAGAGACAGAGAAAGTCGAGCCAGGCCCCCACCTCCTCTGTCCCCCACTGGTGAACTGATGCCAAGAGGAAGTCATCTTGTCAACCATGAATTTAAGGTCAGTGAGAATCAACTTTGACTTTTAACTCAGCGGCGTTCAAACATCTTCCATTGGGGGCCACATACCAAACATTCAGAATATTTAAGAATATGAAAATAAGATGAGGCCAAGGCTGCAAATGGCTCCCGGTGTGCTTTAACCAATCAAAACGAAGGACGGGAAGGGGCTCACCTGGCAGAGAGAGAGACCCACAAGTCTCCTTATTTCTGTTGTTTTTGTCCTTTTTAAACTTCGGAACCAGGCGGAACTTTGCACTCCGACTGGGCTTGGCCAAGTCTGTCAGGGGACCCTGGACACAACCGCAGCGTTAACTGCACAAGCCCCTTTCTAAACCTCTCATTTAGAACCTACTCCAGCATGAAAACAGGTAAGTACCTCATGGTCAGATGGGTCGATGACGACGCTCAACCACGAAATGTCAACCAGTCGACGAAGCTGCTGATCAACTGAACTCAATGCAGAGTTCAGCTGGTCTTGCTGAGGTGGGTCCAAAACCTGCGCGCACACACAGACACGTATTAAGTGTTTCAATGGCACCTTGTTGCATGATGTGGCCATACCATGGACATCTTTCCAGCAAGGAGCAGCTCTGTTTCGCTGAGTAGTGCTTTGACGTCTTTGACCATTCGGACCACCGCACCACAGCTTAGTGTCTACACACAGAATAGCATATTAGAGTATGTAATACAAAAAATATATATAGCTCTATTAATGTCAGAGATCTGAGGTTTAATCCAGATGGCAGATTTAAGTGGCTTGTTATTTTTTTAAATACTGCTACTCCATAACTTCGAGGCATTGGAGAACACTTAAATTCTGTCTTCAGCTTGTCGTGGATCCAAGTCACAGGTGCAGCAGTCAGTTGGGAAGGCCGCACCTCCCCAGGATCCCCAGCGGGAAAACTGAGATAGGACATAATTCTTGCTTCATTTTCTCGGTCTACCCCAGTAGTTCTCAATTATTTTCTGTCATGCCAGTGGGGGCATCCGCAATCTTGGACTTTCAGCCATGACCCACAGCTGGGGACCGTAGGAGAGGGTAGGAATGTAGGTAGGATGCACAATATATATTTTTTCTAAAGGCAATACCGATACCATAACATGTTTTATTTTTTACATTTCAGATATAACTAGTTTGTGCACACCTGGTGGTAACTTCTCTTCAATATTTATTTCAGCACTGATCAGATCCTCCCTTGTGAGCAAGACCCTGAAATACTTGAACTCCTCCACCTGAAGCAGGACGGCACTCCCAGCCCCAAAGGTGCAAGCTACTCTCTCCCCGTTGAGAAACATGGCCTCAGATTTGGTGCGGATTCCTGTCCTGGATAAATGCTGAAGGTCACAGTTGGATGATTCCATCAGAATCCCATCTGCAGTTATGGGATGCAAAGGCCACCAAACTGGACACCCTCAACGTCTTACCAACACCTACAAATTCTGACCATGTACATAGTGAACAGAACCGTGGCGGCCGCCAACACACTCCATGAACAGCTTTGACTTATTGTCGGCAATGCTGACCAAGCTGAACTGGAAGAAACTGGCTGGCCCACAGCCTGGAACCCTGTATTCCTGTTGAATGGGTTTTCTGAGTGTACAAAACCTGTGGACTGTGTAAACTCCCCTCCATTACCACGGCAAGGGTGTAGAGCTGCCACATTGTACCTCTTGTTTCTGAGGTTCGAGTAATGACTCCCGTTTTTCCAACATTCTGGCCTAGGCTTTCCCTGGGAGGTTGAGGAGTGTGCCTGTTTATAAATCCAACAGCTCTGCTAAAGTAAACACCAGCACTCACTAATACAAACGTTCTGCTATGTTCTGCTAACGTTCCGCCATGTTTGCCTCAGCTTCTCCAGCCCTGGCAGGCTACGCAGTACACATACTGCTCTACTCTGCTACTGCACGCTGCTATCAAGTCTTTAGGCTGAGAGCAGGTTTTTAGTTAAGTGAGGTTTCATACCCCAATGCTTCCGGACTCAACATAGACGAGGTCCATGGACTTGGAACTGGCATTGACAGCATGAGCAAGTTCTTGTTCCAGACTGTGGTGACTTTGAGCAAGCTGACAGATACTGAAAGACGAACAGATTAGATAGAGTGAGTGAAGAACATTACAGGAGGAGAGAAGGATGCTCCAAAATCATCACCTGCAGATGAGGACTCCAGCAGCCCGAGCGAACTCTCTCACGAATGACGCCTCTTCTTCAGAAACGATTTCTGGATGGCTGCTGAGAGGGGGCGGGGCCACAGGACAAGAGGGACCACGAGGAAACTCGCATTTCTGTTTGTCCTCCCATGACTTCAAGGTGCTCTCGAACGCCTGCCACAAAACATCCTGGTCACCTTTGATAGCCCCTTGTGCCGCCCTGCGGGTGGGTGCCGTACTCACGCGGTCCCTGGTTAAAGTCTGGGTCCGGTTCTTGTGGAGGATCTTGATGTAACCTGGAGGTTGAATCCAGGCCTCGCCATCCACCTGCACAGGAACGCCCTCGTCCCCCAGGATCGTGATCTTGACTGTGCGACACTGACACACACGCACACACATCAGACAGGCATTGGACTCGCAGTACTTTACTCACAAACATACACACACCTGGGCAATGCGGTGGTGTTGCAGGTTTATGACTCTGGACACGGCCATCTGCATGCTGCCAAACACAGCCACTACTTCAAGAATTTTGTCATCAAAAGATGGAGCGGTGAACGTCTGTGAGATCACACACACACACACACACACACACACACAAAAGTGAGCGCGAGTGAAAGGGAGAGACATACAGGTGGAGGGTCTCACATCATCCTCTTTGGTTCCACCCCAGAAGTTTGTTCCTCCAGCATAACTTGGAATGTTCAACACAGCGATACCCTGGAGGCTGGGCAGGGGGATTGGCCGCCCGTCACACTGCACACACACACACACACACACACACACACACTAGATAAAGCCACATGCAGCAAGTTCAATTCTGATAAGTGCTTAACGGTTCTGTCTGACCTCCAACAAAACTCTCTGCTCTAGGTTCTTGTAGGTTCTGTGCAGCAACTCTTTGGTTCCTAGAACTCCGTACCACATCATGTTCTTTGTGCGACTCCTGTGCGCACACATATACACAAACACGCTGCAGTCACACATGTTCTGCTGTGAAGGTTCCACTGGGCCTACCTGCACTTCTCAGGATGTTCATCTCTTTTGTTGTTGAAGTCCAGAGAAATTTTGGCATCCAGTCCAATCCCAAAGTAGTTGTTCATCACACACTTCTCAGTGTAGCACTCCCTGACACACACACACACACACACAGCCATGCTTTTTGTAAATAGACCAATGATAGACGGTAAAGATGGCATCTTTTTAAATTGCATGGTCACAGCTCACAAACACAAGGTAGCGCGAGTGAAGCACTATCGTATAGAATCCCTTACATGTTGTCAGGGTCACATGATGTGAATGACTCAGCGTTGACGAGCAGTCGACTGATGACAGAACCACTTGACAGAGAAGCTGACACACCTGCTCTGAGGGCTACACACACATATGCACACACACACACACACAGGTTACGAGTTACAACAAAAAAGGCCACAGCCAAGCACCTTACCAGGATAGAGGATCTTGGTGTTGAGCATCGGCATGTTGTCTCCTCTTCCTGTAGGGACAGGAAGTGATGTGGAGCTGCCCAATGACAGGCTGCCTTTACTCATCAGCCTCTCGCATGGTGTCTTACTGGCTGCAAACACACAAATTGAGCTTTTTTGTAACCCAGACTTTGTATTAGGCCTTCAGCGACATGAAACCAACAGTGGAAGTGGTCAAACACGATGACAAACGTCCTTGTTTATTCCAATCAAATGTGTGGATATTTGCTGGCATGAGCTAATGGCTAACCTCTGCGAGCGCTGCTGAGTTTGGCGCCATATGACTGCAGGGACAGCTTGTCTTCTTCGTCCTCGTCTTCCTCCACAAGTCCGTCCACTTTGACGGCATCCAGCGAGAAGACGGGCTGCGTTTGTGCGTTCTGCTCATCAACAGCTGGAGAATACACAATGAGAAGAAGGCAGCGCAGATAATAAAAAAAAAAGGCGCGGCCTGGCAGGCGGGAAAGTACCTTTCTCTGTGTGCTCGATGATCTGGCGGATGGCTTTCTTCAGGCTGTTGGCGCGCAGCATCAACTGCTCTCTGGGTTTAAAGATGGCTGCCGCAGAGGCGCCGGGTCGCGGGGAGCAGGGGGTGGAGTCTGGTGACAATTGGTTCTGAGGACGGAGGAGGGGGAGGACAAAGCCCTTGCCTTCTTCCTGCTCCTCGGTGATGGTTGGGGGTGGAGCCGGCGGCAGTAGCGAAGACACGTGTGACTCGTCGCTGAGCGTTTTGAGCAGCAGGTCCAGTTTCTCCTTGAGAACCACACACTGGGACAGGAAAACAACACCTTCACTTGGATTCTTGTTTCCTCTTACTAACAATGCGTCCCTTCCCACAGTTCCAGGAAGGCAACAAAGTTCTACCAGAAACTCCTGAGAGCAAGTGGAAAACCTTTGGCAAGTGTTTTGGAACATGATGGGAAGTTTACATGACATTGTCGTACCTTCTTTGCCATGACGTCCGACTCTTCTGAGCTCTCTGTGTTTTTCTCATAGGCTTTCCCGATCCGGGCCACAAAGTCCTTGACTGTCTCGCACAGAACCCTTATCACACACACACACACACACACACACACATCAGGACTGGCCAGCTGTGAGGAGACTAAACCAGAAATTATCGTACTTCGCAGAGGAAATGACAACAGAGTGTTGGTCTGACGTCAGAATTTTGGAAAGGTGAACGGCGACGGAATCTTCATAGGTGAGAATCTGCTGCACCTGAACACACACACACACACATTACAAGAACTTTTTAGCCACACTTGGGCACCTTTTCCTGCACAGTTGCTTTTGTGCTACAAATAAACACTTCAAGCGACTAGATATAGCTACAGTCGTCCTTCGCCACTTTGCAGTTTGAACATGGCTTCCTCACTCTGTTGCGGTTTTTCAGAAATTATGAAATGATTGCTGTTTCGTGGTTGACTATGACCTCTTATTAGTCAAAAAATATTGAAATGCAAGTCATATGTAGTATTGCTGTCAGTAATGTTGCACTGATGAGACATTACCTTACATTATATTACATTACCTTAACTTGCAACATGGAGTAAACCATTGAAGCAAAGTCAGACAAGAGTGGAAAATGATCTTCCCATTCCATGTGGAAGTGGTACATTTTTGACTTCTTACTATGTCCTTCCTCATCACTCCGTTTCAATCCCTTTTTTAAGTTTAGAATAAATTAATCTGAAGGAAAATGTGATGTGTTGTGTAAGGTGATGCAAAAAACAAAATAGGAGTGTAAATGTGACTATAGCAGTTTTATGTCTGCAGTGCTCTAATAATGGTTAAAAAATCATTTAGAAGGTAAACAGAACTACCCACTCATTAATATTAAATCCTATTTCAAGGTAATTCACTTACCATGGTCAGGTCTGCAACCAATTAACCGCGATAAACAAGGGATGCTAGTAGCTGCGAGTAGGTACATTGGGTAATGCAAAAGGTTGGTAGTGAGCGTGTGGTGTGCAGCGGTGACAGGAAGTGATGCATTACCTCAGAGTCCTCGCTGCAGTCCTCTGTGACCGTGGAGGTGGAGTGCTGCCGTGGAAATTTGGTCTCATAAACCATGATGCTCCACCTGTGGCGACAGCAAGACCTGTCACACCTGACAACGCCTACGTAAAGTCACATGACATCACCTGTCTAACATCTTGGTGCTGGCCCGCTCCAGTTTCTCCAGTATTTGAGGTAGTTGGGTGTCATCATCGCAGGCGGACCCCCATCCCAGAACCCGGGCCAGATCGTTGCCGGTTCCCAGAGGGAGAACCCCCAGCTGACACTAGGACAGAAACAAAGTGAGGAAGTAAACATTAAATGTGCACCTGAGGCCAGGTTGTGCTTGTGGCGTGCACCTGCTTGTGCAGCATGAGGGCGTCAATTTCGGACAGAACCCAGCCCACGCTGCCATCCCCTCCACAGACCAGGATTCTGAAGGTGTCAAACTTCTGGAAGAGGCGCAGACTGACAAAAAGGTTCTCAGGTTAGCGAGCCCGGTCTTGGGAAAGATCCTGGTGTGAGGCTTCAGGTCTCACCCCAGGTGTGGTCCTCCGTTCATCAAGTCAAAGACCTGGGCCGGGTTGAGCAGCTGCTTGAAGCGCCGCAGGAACTTAACGCCCTGGTTGTCTCCACTTTTGGAGTTGACGAAGACCAGCAGAGGACTGGTGCAGGATGGGGGACACGACGCTTTCCAGAAACCTGCCGACAAGTTTGAATTGAGGTCAGTAGGAGGGACATCATGTTGTCATAGCGATAAAAGGACAGTCACCATCAGAGTCAATGCTGTTGAGAGCCGTGGGCGGGATGACGGACACTTTACACTGGCCCAGGGGACACTTGGAGGACAGCTGCTCCTTACAGCTGGAGTGCACCTGAGGAACACGCCCACCACAGATTGAGATTGACAGCCTCGCCACACCAGCAAGCGGGAGGAGCTTCTTACCATGGTCTTGCACCACAGACACCGCCAGTCCTGCAGCCGCAGGACGCTGCCGCAGGTTTTGTCGCAAACGCTACATTTGGCCGAGACCGGAAGATTCCCTTCAAGCCACTGGTGAGGCATCCACACCTGAGGGGGAGGGATCAGAGGTTAGCAACCGTGAGGCGCCATTGTGACGTGTGCGTCTCACCCCCTCCTCATCCTCGATGATGTCCTTTCCGATGGATGCCAGCGTCGTCCATTTACAGTTGTTGGTGGCTCGAACGGCACAACGCTTATGAGCCTTGAATTTACACACTAGCACACAAACACAACAACGTAGCTTTTTGCACATATACTGCATATATTTTTGGCATTTTCCTGTGCTGACCTTCACAGGAAAGTCCGTGTGACGTCACTCCAGACAGGGCCTCTCTGCACACGTTGCAGTACGTGGGTCGGGCGTGGGAGCAGGCGTACCAGTTGTGCATCCCACTGAAGTGGTCCATGCTATACTGGGTGGACTGGGAGACCATTCCGGTTAGTATGGGTATAGAAATCATACTCATCAATTGGTCGATTTCTGGAATGACTCAATTTGTGGTGCCTAAGACGAGACTTAAGACCAGGACCGAGCCTTTTCTGTGGTTGGCCCCAAACTATGGAACTCTCTCCCCTCCAAGGAAAAAAGGTCCCCAACATCATTCTTCATCATTATTCTCTGGCTTTTAACTCGGAGTGAGTCGTATGGTCCTGTGTCTTTTAGTTCTTTGTTTTTATTGTAATTGGTTTTATTTTTTATACTTTTATTGCTTTGTTTCTTGTTTTTAATATTTTAATATCTATTTTACTATTTTATTTCTTAAATGATCTTTTTGTTTTGGATTATTACTTTTTATTTTCACTAGTCTGTGCAGCACTTTGGAAACTCTGTTTATAAAATGTGCTATATAAATAAAGTGGATTGGATTGGATTTGCTACAGACTGTATTTCAATACTTAGTAGCAACCATCAGAGGGCGCCATTCATCCACTTTACCAATTTGTTCATATTTGGACAATTCTAAGTTGTAGTATTCTTCACAACTGGCTTCCTTTTTGCTGCTGGTCGAAATTAGGTAATTCATGGCGAATTGTTCCTTAATTTTTAAGAAACCACATACAAAGTAACTAATTATCTCGTATTGATTTGGCCAATTTAATTATGAAGAGCTAGTCATCCTTAGCAGGATCCAAACTCACCTCATAGTTTTGTCTGTTTTGAACACTCCGCAGAGCTGCCATCCACTCCTCCATCTCCTTCCTGTTGTCTGCGCACAGGATGAGACGCCTGCAGGGGGTGATTACCTGCATGCACACACACATTGACATCACTGTTCCGACTAGTGTGTGTGTGTGTGTAGTATTTGCAGACAAAGACACATTGTGTCCACAATGACGCTTCTCTTCTCACATGAATGCAAATAGACTCAGCGCACACGCACACGTACACGTACACGTACACGTACACGTACACGTACACGTACATGTACATCCACTAGCAAGTCTTATCGCTTGGATTTTGGCCTGACATTGGACTAAATGTAATTCTATTCCAACTCTAACTAAACAGTTTGGAAGTGGACTAGCTCTCACCAAACAATGACAGTCCAACTGTTTAGATGATCATCTCTGAACAAACCCAATACGAAACATCCACACAGGAGACCCGCTCCCAAAAGGTTCAATTCCCATAGACCTGGTCCTTAGTGTTTCAGGTCCGACAGTGATCTAGCTTATTCCGCAAAAAGTGTCTGTCATTCAACCCCTCCCGCATATCTCATATGACTCATGCCTACTTCCTGTCTATTGTCATGGCAACTGCAATAATGGGGGGGTGCTTGTATTTTAATGTGATCTAAGGTGAATGATTTTTCATTCCATCTAGAACAGGGGTATCCAAAGTTTTCTGCATACCAAAAAGAAAAATCTAATGATGCAGGGGGGCACTTTAATATATATATATGGTATATATAATTTTTAATATATATAGAGTATTTAATGACAGAACTTATGAGTATGAACATTTCAGCTGTTTCTCTTTACATTGTGCCTTTTTTCGGGATGACCATAGCATAACTTTTTATACTGATTTATTTTTTTTTTACTTAGATTACTGTAGTATGTGCACACGTGGAGGTAAGAATGACACAAAGTTGGATTTGACAAATTCTACCCGTTGATTTCTTCTTTCCAAATATCATGACATGACCACTATTAATGAAACTTTTTTTTTTAATAAGAGCGGCTCAGACGTACAAAACGTATGTCCAAGGGGTTTGCCCTTGGCTCATCTCACTTTTTTTGCACTTTAGCATATACAATACACGGTAGGAACAAGCCCCGGGCATCGTAGCGATGGTGGCGTTGCAGGTGGCTGATATGGTGTGATGTGTTGAAGCTCAATGTCCAACCCCATCATGGAATGTTTGCAAGCATTTAGAAAAATGTCTTCCCCTGAAAGCGTGAGAAGCCCCATGATCGACAGCAAGTTTGTTTACAGTTGAGCCCAGGAGACGTTTGCAGCATATCACAGAAAAGGAGCGCAGTACAATAGAGATAATCTTGCCTCATTTTCAAAGAGGGACCTATTATGCTCCTTTTCAGCCCTTTATATTAAGTTGCGGACTCCAATAAAGCAGCTACACATGATAACCCGCACTGAAAGCTTTCTAGATCTTCCAGAAGCTGCACACATTGCAGCTATATTTCGTTGGATTTCCAAAACTGTCTGGTTTAATTTATTCAAACTTCTTCAGGGCTCACTTTCGAATGTGCAAACCTCATGATCTGAAACTTTGGCATTGACTCACAGTAAAGCTGTTGTTGACGTTCTTGGTGCTCGACTCGGCCACGCTGGCATCCGTCAGGTCCACTTCGTCAAAGATGATGGACTAGAAGACAAAAACTCAGACTCGTCACATGTGCAAGGTTGTTCTTGGGTGTGTGTTGTCTGGGTGTGTTGGTCACCTTGGTGTTTTGAGCGTAGTACAGAGTTCTTCCTCTCAGTTTAAAATATCTTCTCTTCCAACGCTGGAAAGAACTGGTCTGCTTCATCAAGTCTCCTTCCTTCAAGACCGTCTAACAACACACAAAAACGGCTTGGAATTCAAAAGTGTGCCTTCTACTTCGAGCCCTCCATGTCATGGAGAATGTGATTTTGAAATCCCGTCACTATCAGCCTTTTCATGTGGACCTCATGCGAGCCGAGCTCAGTGAACAGCTGATCTAAACACTCAGAGCTTTGTGTCCTGATCTTGTGACTCGTCTGCTGTACTACCAGCACAAGCATAAGTGTAGGGAACTGTAGAATTCCACGATGGAATGATGGAGAGATACTAGTCTGAAGGGTGGGCACTGTACTTGAAGGCCAACGCTTCCTCCTTGCTTTCGCCATCCCCAAGCGAGCCTCAGGGAGAGCTGTCGCTATGACCTGTTCGCCGTTTTTTTTATCCAGCCTTGGGGCCGTGGCTGGGTATTGGGGCTCTGTAAAATCTATATTTAGATTTTTCTTTTTTTTTAAGCCTTTGTCAATGTAACATCGTGACTCTTATCTATACTGCAGTAGTTAAGTCCAGAGTTACAAATTCATAACCACCCCACCCATCAACAATCAGAGGTTTGAAGTTGCATACATTCGTTTTTACACCCATGTTGAGAGTTATTACATAAAAAGTATTTGGCGGAGACGGCGTACCTGCATGCAAACTCTCGAACTGTCTGTCCTAACACAGTTTGGGGGAACTGTGAACTGATTATGTGATTCACTCGATTGTAATCTGATGCATGTTCAAATGACATAAAACCATTACCATTGAGAAGTCACATGACAAACACACAATTCCCTTCCTATCAAGCTTGACAGTAAGTGTACTCTTACACAATCAATGAATCGCTTCTATCATGCAGTAACTATTCCATTCATGTTTCAATTTCAAAACAAAGTTAAAATATCAAAGTTTTTGTGTTGAATTGAGCAGTCTACACCAGCCCATAAGCCACCAGTTGAGATTCTCTGCCAGAGATCTGGTCTAGTACAATGTTTATTGTTCAACAATAACCCCTTTCAGGGACTGTATCATTTAGCAAACTTTGTCTCTGTACAGGAAAAAAACACGAAATATAATTAATGTTGTAATTGAAAGTGTTGCCACATAACGCCGATGGACGTAAAAGTAAAATGTTAACTCTGCTGTCCGTTATTCGCCCCGTTCTACAGCCAATGAGTGTACGCCAACAATGATCCGCTCCATCTCAACGTCACACCGCGTGCAGCTCACTTCCCACGGGTAAGAAACTCAGGAAACGACCAGGCTTTCGTCTGGGCCTTGGACTCTGTCGGTCCTCCAAAGTTGGCCGGCTCGAACACATTTATCGGACTTTCTGTCACATTTTGCGGGTGATACCGACATTTTTGTCAATTTGACGCCCCACGAAGACTGATTTCACCACCAGTAACTTCCAATAACGGCAGGAACGTGAAACTATGAAGCCGTTACGGCAGCGAAAATGACCATTTCTGATACCTACAAGTAGCGTATACATTTATATACAATATATACTGCATATTGCTGGTAATACACACTGTCAAGCTTTCCTGCACAAGAGGTGACATGCATTTTTTGAAGCCAAAACGCCAGTGTTAAGTTATTCTGCGTAATACAAAGCGTGAACATAATCAAACATTGTGATCGACTGCCGTTACATTAGTTGGTATTATGTCTGCAATTCGGTGTCAATAAAATGTAACAAAGTCACTAATTTAATTTTAAAACGAGTCCCTATTCTGTGTTCACGTTAAGACAGGAAAGGAGTGTGGGTGGGTGTGAGTGTGTGTTACGTGTGTGTTTATAAATGGCGTTTAAGTGTAAACACAGGATGCATTTCCAGTAACTTATTCGTGCCGTATGAAACGCGAATACATACACAATCAGACAAGCTTCAAGCCAACATTTTACAAAATGGTTAACTTGTGTGAGACGGCAGTAGACGGCACAGACACATTTTAAGACAGGGGTCCGTGTAACCCCTCCACCCACAATTAACGTTCATGCGCTGGACACTCCGCCTGCACTGACCTTGCTGCGGATCTGACCGGAAGTGGACACTTTCCTAATCAGTTTCTGTGGGGTTCCGGGCTCCTGCTCCGGTTCGCTGTCTGACGACTCGTCCGGGCACCGAACGGCTAAAATCTCCGGTCCCTCCGCCATCCTGCATCAGACCACCCCGGAGAGCAGGGGACGGCGCGCCCCCCAGTGGTCGTGAGAGGGTGACACACCGATCGCCATAAGAAGTATATACTGACCTCTGGTGGACTAAGTTATTACAACAACTGAAAAGCAAAATACTGTATAAACGTTTTTTAAGTTGACATCCGTTTGACTTTTCGGTATGTGAGTCTGAAATACTTTTGGACACCCTTATCATAAAAGAAAGATTTCATCGGTGACTGAATCTATGTTAACATAAACTTTATTTTCCTCATAAACAGGATATTATGACACTTTGATTCCTTTGTTTTGCTCACTTTGAAATGATCGCTATGCTAGGATTCACTTCCTGTTTTGTTTAATGGCAACATCTTTTACTTTCTCAAGTAAAAGTATGTACATACATATTTTTAAATATATGTCTTTGCTAACAACAAATATGTCAGCTCTGGTTGTGACTTGATGAAGATATCATCTGACCTCCTTGATCTTTATCACTGGGATCCGGTCCAGTCCTAGTTCCCACATGAAAGCAGTCCCAGTTTCACATGGCACTTGAAAGACTATGAAACCCAAAACCGCCTGGCGCTTTTTCACACGGCACAATTTCGGCCCACGCTTCTGTTGACTTTACCACCATCATCATCATCATCAACATCCATCAGGGGATCGGTCCCGGCTGACCCCGCCTCGCATTCAAAGTCAGCATCCATTTGATGACCCCTAACATCAGTGGTGTCCAAAGTGCGGCCTAGGGGGCCATTTACACCCTGAGGTGTTTTTTTCTCGGCCCGTGGAATATTGTAAAAGTAAAAATAAACAAAAAATAGCAAAATTGGAAAAATAGAGGAAGCTAAAATGTTAAAATAATAATAAAATTAGTTAATTGTCATTAAAATACATCAATATATTATTAAAATTATTGAATAAATTATGTATTATTATTATTAATTTTTATTTTTAAGATGTAATATTACAAACAAAAAAATTATTAAAAATGTTAATTAAATTGCACAGCACCAATAAAAAATGGCATTTAATGTTATCAAAATATATTAAAATATATAATTAAAGGCACTCACGAGGGTTAATTAAAAGGCAAATATACCAAAATGT
The DNA here is from genome assembly GCF_037039965.1 of Doryrhamphus excisus. Lineage (NCBI taxonomy): Eukaryota > Metazoa > Chordata > Actinopteri > Syngnathiformes > Syngnathidae > Doryrhamphus > Doryrhamphus excisus. The sequence continues at coordinate 8,697,874 of NC_136364.1, read as the reverse complement.
GTTATTTTAAAGATGGAATATATAAAGTGTCAAAGTGCCACTCCTGGAATATTTTCAAACCTAACCCACATATAAAATATAAAAAAGAAAAAATCTATATAATAAACTAATTTTCATAAATAAAAAAAACAAAATGTTTTACATGTTTTTGTCTTTATGCTTCACTGATAATCTTTTTCCACCAAGACTTGATATCTTGTGCAAGAATGCACCATAGTTGTGCACGTTTGTTTTCGTATGAATTTCTTTTTCTGCCATTCACTGGTGGTCCCGATCTAAACCCGGCAAAATACCGAAGTATTTACTGTACTTCATTGTGTCAGACCTGCTCTACTCTCAGCGTGTTTTTGTTGCGCTTTTCCTGGTCTGAGGTCAGAAATGACCCGACTTGCCAGCGGATGCTCATGCGGCGTATAGGTCAGACTCCGGTTCCATTGAATTCAACATTGTTTTATTGTTACTTTTTCGTGGGTCCTTGTAATGTAACACCCGCGTGCATTGTTTTTTAAACAAGGTCACCCCCCCACACACACACACACTTTGATCAGGTCAGTGGGCGGAGTCCAGGTATTTTAACATATAACAGCAGTGCCGGTCTGTAGTCCCATCAGCTCCAGAAGACCCGTCAAAGACTCGGTGAGTGAGTCATCACGCCATGCTGATGTCTTTACTATTCCATAAAGATGAGATATTGCTAGCGTTTTATTTCACGCCGCACGAATGATGACAACAACTTGCTGGTTTGGCGCTGTGTGACGTTTTGAATGAGCCGGTTTATAACTTCACCGATTGCTTTACTTAGTTCTTTTATAGATGTTTGTGCCACATAGAAATGTGCAGCTTTGAAATGGTGTCCTTGCCTGCATTATTTATGGTACTTTTCTCTAAGTTATATTGTTTATGACATACTTCATATGTAATTACTAGGGCTGTCAAAATGATCTCTTTAACGATTTTATTCTGACTTGAAGGCATCAACAGCAGCGCAATTCCAACACCATCTTTGTAGCTCCGAAACACAACTATAGTTCTCTTCTAAACGACACTTCCTCATTGTCACTAAGTGGCTGCGCCCGAACGCTAACCACTAACCCTAACCCCAAAACTACGCCTCAACCGACCCTAATGCTCCAACCCCTAAACCCAACCCTACTTCCTAGCCGTCTAAACCTCTAACCCTAACCCCAGACTCTACCTCTAACCCCTAACGCTGACCTCTAACCCTACCCCTACTAGTTAACCATAGCACTGACCCTACTCCTAACCCTAATGCCCGACCCTAACCCCCTAACCCTAGCCACTAACCCCTACCCCAACCCTCTAATCCTTTAACCTCTAACCCCAACCTCTACCACCTAACCCCTTACCCTACCCCTAATGCCTAACCATCTAACCCCTAACCTCTAAACCTAAACCTAACCCTACTACCAAACCCTAACTCTACCTCTAACCCCTAACCCTACTCTTACACCTAACCACACCAATCACACTAACCCCAGACCAGGGGTGGGCAAACTACGGCCTGGGGGCCCACCAAGCGTTTGAATCCAGCCCACCAGTTGCTTTCTAAGTATTTCAATTTTTAACATACAAGCTGGTGACACCACTTGCAAGTCGGATGTATTATTCAGTAAAATAAAACAACAAAATATTGTATGTAAATATTACTTCTATGAATAGTACTTAGTACTTACTAATTTAGACTTTTTCAAATCTGTCCAGACCATGGCGACCCCTCGTCATCACTTCCTGTTGACATTGGTCTTCCTCCCTGCTGTCACGGCAATGCCCGAACCCGAAACCATCTCTCCAGACAGCTGGGAGCCGCCCTTGGAACCCCCTCCCCCACCTTTCCCTTTGGACGGACGTTTTTTCTTTGAGAACGTAACGGGACAGCCGGGGGGCTCCCTCCTAGCCTACTGTCAGAGGCTGCAGTCAGTGATTCCGGCGGAGCAGATTCCCTGGTTCTGTCTGTGCATAGACTGCAAGGGGAAGACTGGAGCCAAGGGAGACCGTGGAGATCGGGGGCTGCCAGGTGAGGTGGATGTCAGGAAGAAGCAAAGCATCAAAAATTCAAGTCAATCTGATGTCCTTCATCCAACTCGGCAGGCATTCCAGGTAGTCCTGGAAGACGCGGGTTGACCGGCTTCAGAGGTCCCCCGGGTTTTGTGGGAAGACCAGGAATCAAAGGTAAAATCTACGGTGTCACTTGTTGTTGATGTTTGTGTTGCTTGAACTTGTCACCATTATGGAACTCCAGGACAGAAAGGCGACGAGGGTGACAAGGGAAATCAGGGTCCTCAGGGGTTTGTGGGACCCAAAGGAGGCCGAGGGTTTAAAGGTAGGGGGACAAACATTTGGGTTGATCAAGCTTTCTGTTCCTGAACTGGTTCTGTGATTCTGCAGGTGAGAAAGGGGAAAGGGGTTTGGAGGGTCTCCCGGGTGATCCGGGTCCAAAAGGAGATGATGGTGTCTGTCCCGATTCGTGCGATGCCATCCAGGGCCCTGAAGGAATCCCTGGTTTGCCAGGCCCCGCAGGACCCAGGGGTCTTCCTGGTGTACCAGGAGCACCAGGATCCAAAGGTGTTAAGGGTGACATGGGGGTTGTGGGTCACCCTGGTTCCCCAGGTTCTGATGGTGTCAAAGGAGAACCCGGCCTCCAGGGGGAGTGTGATTGTACAGATGGACTAGACGGTGATCCAGGGCAGAAGGGTTCCAAGGGTAACCAGGGAGACCAGGGTGAGATGGGGCCTCCAGGAGACAAAGGTTTACCAGGTGAAAAAGGTGACATGGGCTACATGGGTCCTCCCGGTCCCTGTATGCCCGCCATCCAGTCTGCTTTTTCCGCGCAACTCGAGAATAGTTTTCCCCCGCCTAACACCCCGGTGGTGTTTGGGTACGTCGTTTATAACGTCCAGGGCAGTTATGACCCCACCTCCGGACTCTACACCGCTCCCATCAACGGGACCTACGTTTTCAGCTACCACCTGACAGTCTACGCACGGATCCTCAAAGTCGGCCTGTTCCATAATTTTGAGCCAATCATCAAGACAACAGATCCAAGCGCTTTAGGTACCACCTCCCATTCAATCATCCTTCACCTGTCCAGGGGAGACCAGGTCTGGCTCCAAGTCAAGGACCACCTGAGCAATGGCATGTTTGCCGGTGCGGAGGCCGCCAGTACCTTCTCTGGCTACCTGCTCCATCCAGACTCATGCGACATGGCGTTTTTGAGAATCCCAGTCCCGGTCCTGACCCCACCGGAGAACGGGTACAGTTGGGGGGGCGCATTGGGATACAGCACCAATGAATATAGTACACCACCAACCACTACGGGATCCAGTTAGCTAGGGTCCCTCCAGTAGTACTGTAGAACTCCCTGACGGTGGATTGGTTGCTCCAGACCAAAAGAATGAACTTTCATTGGTTGTCTTCATTGGACAGAAGACGTCAGTTTGTCAAAGAATCGCCCAACATGAAAAACAACATTTTTTTCTAGCTTGCGGCTTCATTTATTACGTTCATGTTGGAGTCGATGAAGAAGGTGATGTTCATGCATGAATAATAAACCTCAGCATGTTTTATGTCAATCAAATCAAGCATTGAAATATTCTGTTCTGCTTACGGAAGCACAGCACGTAGCACCTAGCTTGTAGCGGGTGTTTGGTAAACGACACAGTGGGAGTCATCGCGTCGGCCATCTTTGTAGTTCAGGTGTCGCCGGGAGAGTCGTCGTCGTCTCCAATCACCCCCCTCAGGAAGGATCGTTTAAAGTCCTCAAAGCAGATGTCATCTGACTCGCTACCGTTGAACCGTGAGAAGATGAAAGACATTTTCAACAACCGTGTCCCAGATGTTGTACAAAGGAGAAAAAAATCTACTCACGTTGCTTTGGCTGAAAGGAAAAAGAAAATAACATTCATTGAGATACTGATTGATTGCTATTATGTAGATTTGCTAGCAAGTAATATATATATATGTATACACATCTTATTTTGCTCATTTTTACGGATGTTTTCTTTTTAATTTACAAATATTTCTTCTCATATTTTATTTCCCTGACTTTATTCCCATTATAGATTGACTTTAGCCTTGTAGTATTGCAACTTTTCCCCAAACAAATGTTCCAAAAACATTAAACTTTATTCTTACTGATCATAATATTATGACTTTAAACATAAAACATCATTTTTTTCTTTAACATGTCAGAGTCAGGCCGCTTTCCATTCATTCATTCATTCATTTTCCACCGCTTATCCTCACGAGGGTTGCAGGCATGCTGGAGCCTATCTCTTCGGGAGAGAGGCGGGGTACACCCTGGACGGGTCACCAGCCAATCACAGGGCACATATAGACAAACAACCATTCACACTCACATTCATACCTATGGACAATTTGGAGTCGCCAATTAACCTAGCATGTTTTTGGAATGTGGGAGGAAACCGGAGTACCCGGAGAAAACCCACGCATGCACGGGGAGAACATGCAAACTCCACACAGATGGTTGAGGGGGGGAATTGAACCCAGGTCTCCTAGCTGTGCACTTGTGCAGTCAATATCATAGATATATAACATAATATAAAAAGGACAAAAGCTGTGATCTTTGGATCTTTAAAAGGGTTTATTACGGTTTTATTCCCATAAATAATTTAAAATTTATGAATTTAAAATAAATAAATAAATTTAAATAATTTCTTTTCTTTAAAAATACAATTTCTTCAGCTTAATTTTGTGACCTCATGATCATAAAATGATGACTTTTATTCTTGTAAAATAACAACTTTTCCGCCTTAACATTACAATTTGATTCTCAAAAAATGACAACATTTGTCTTTTAATATTCTAACTTTATTTTCCAAATGATATCTTCTTTGTTCAATGCAAACGTAGAACATTTCAGAACAGTCATCACAAGTGCTTGATAAATATTTTTTAAAAAGCTATTAAGTGTGCTGTTGTGTTGATTTAACGTGTGTGCGTTAGGCGGATTGTATTGTGCTGACACGACAACAACAATTGGTAATCAGATTGCTGTGCGTGTGTGTGTGATGTCACCGGTTGTCATGGTGATGAGAGGTGACGTACCTTCTGGTTTAGGATGCATCAGTCGGAAAGGAAGTTCCACACAAACTTCGCTGTGGAAAACACACACCATTTAACAGTAATCTACTCATGTTCTTGTGTGTGTGTGTGTGTGTACCTGGATCCCAGAGGTCTGAGTGCACAGGAGGAAAAAGCCAAAGAAAAAGCAGTTGAGTGCTGTTGAAGGATAAAATTACGAAGAAGCGCACTCACCCTGAAGCCATCATCTTCAACACCATCTTGTAAGACACCAACATGCCCTGAAGCTCCTTCAGAACCTCCTGCTTCACTCTGCGCACACAAACACACACACACACACACATTTTTGCTGTTAGTGTTGTGTTTTATGAAAAAGATGTTTTAATTGTTCCAACAAGAAGCAAAGAATGTTTATGTCTCACATGCTAGAAGAAGCCAAATTGGTGTCCTCATGCTTGAGGCGCCCGTCCAATGCGATTCCTCTGCGTTCCTTGTTGTGTTTCAGCAGGGGGTACAGCGTGTACTTCTTCTCCAGACTGGCCCCGGATGCAACACAATCGCTGAAGACAGCAACACAAAATCACTTCCTGCACCAAACACCAAACATTCCAGATGTATCTAAGATGGCTCACCTCGTTTCCTCTCTGGCCACAGACTTCACGTACTTGTCGTTGGAGTAGAGGATGACATTGGTCACCTGATCCACTGCAGACGCAACACAAGTTGACAATGCAGCCGCAGCAACCTGAAGGTGAGGACCACGTGTGGCAAACCTGACAAGCTGATGTCCTTCACGGTACGGTTGGAGGCATTGGCGATCTCCACGTTGGCGTGGACCGGCTCGCCGTGGTAGAAGGTCTGTAGACAAAGGACGCACCGCTCCAGTTTGAATTTGGTTTAGTAGACATCAGCAGTCCATGTTCAAAAGCACACATGTTCAAGACTAGAGACATGGTAAAACTAGAGACACGTTCAAGACCAAACACATGTTCAACATTGGAGATATGTTCAAGACTAGAGACATGTTCAAGACCAAATACATGTTCAAGATTGGAGATATGTTCAAGATCAGACACAGTCAAGAATAGACGTGTTTAAAATAAGACATGTTCAAAACTAGAGACACGTTCAAGACCAAATACATGTTCAAGATAGAAGATATGTTCAAGACTAGAGACATGTTCAAGATCAGACACAGTCAAGAATAGATGTGTTTAAAATAAGACATGTTCAAAACTAGAGACATGTTCAAGACCAAACACATGTTCAAGATTAGAGACATGTTCAAGACCAAACACATGTTCAAGATTGGAGATATGTTCAAGACTAGAGACATGTTCAAGATCAGACACAGTCAAGAATAGATGTGTTTAAAATAAGACATGTTCAAAACTAGAAACATGTTCAAGACCAAACACATGTTCAAGATTGGAGACATGTTCAAAACTAGAGACACATTCAAGACCAAATACATGTTCAAGATAGAAGATACGTATGTTCAAGACTAGAGACATGTTCAAGATCAGACACAGTCAAGAATAGACGTGTTTAAAATAAGACATGTCAAGACCAAACACATGTTCAAGATTGGAGATACAGTAAAGTCTCGTTATATCGATATCGGTTAAAACGAATTACTACCTATTACGATACTATTTTCATTTCCCGGCAAATTTCTAGTCTTTTATGATATAATTAGCTCCGTTAGTACAATAAACGGTTATTATGATAATCCGGTTACTAGGGTGCCCTTTTCATCTCCCGCCAGCCAATTTGGTCTGCTTATATCGATACAAAAGCAGCTTAAATCAATCTTTGCTTAAGGATTTCAATACCAAAAAAGAACACGGCGAACGGCTGCTTCCAGTCAACTTTATTTTTCACACTTCCACCACCAGAGTGCAGCACACACAGCGGAAAACACCCGTCCCTCGCGCCTACCCCTCGGGGTGGCAACACCTTCCATATCGATAGTTCCGGGGTGAATTATGTCCCGGTAACCGGTAATCACTACAGCGTAAGTTTATTTTTATTTACTGTATTACAAAATTTATTGTAGTACAAAAGCATGCTAGATACGCAATCCATGAACTCAAGGAGAAAATTACATGCCATATCAAAGATCCGCCCACTTTTAATGCAGTTTGGCGCAGGATCGGATATATGGATAGTCCGGTTATATCGGTATTTTTTCCGACTCCCGAGAATATCGATATAACGAGACTTTACTGTATGTTGCAGACCAGAGACATGTTCAAGACCAGACACATTTTAAGATCAGAGACATGTTCAAGACTGGATGCATGTTCAAAACCAGCCACAAGGTAAAGACCAGAGACATGTTCAAAACCAAGCAGATGTCCAAGATCAGAGACTTGTTCTAGACACCAACATTTTGTTAGAACTAATCCTGGCCTGTTTGACTGCCCCCTTGACTCAACTGGACATCTGACAGATGTTGTCAGAGACATGTTCATGATCAGAGACATGTTCAAGAACAGCCACGAGGTAAAGACCAGAGGCATGTTCAGGATTGGAGATATGTTCAAGACCAGAGGTATGTTCAAAACCAAAGATATTTTCAAGAACAGACACATGTTCAAGATCAGACCAATACTAGAGACATGTTCAGGACTAGACATATTCAAGACCAGACATCTTCAAAACTAGAGACATGTTCAAGATCAGAGACACGTTTAAGACCTGACATGATCAAGGCTAGAGACGAGTTCAAAATAAGACACATGTTCAAGACCAAATAAATGTTCAAGATCAAAGACATTTTCAAGACCAGATACATGTTCAAGACCAGAGACATTCAGAACCAGCCACATGTTCAAGACCTCATGTCCAAGGCCAGCTACATAGTCAAAACCAGATAGATGTTCAGGACCATGTCCTTGGCCACATTTAGGTTGGTGACTCAGAGAGCGTTCTTGCTTTCTTACCTCTTTGGGCAGACTCAGTTTGACTTGAAGAGGTTTCTCAGACATCAGGAAGTCGAAGGTGGTCTCGGCGACGGGAGACACCTGATTATCCTGCGGACTGTACTGGATCTTACGGATGGTGAGACGAACTGAACTCCTGCAGGGAAGACAGGATCAGAGAGGTGAGTGTTAAGTGTGTGTGTGTGTATGTGTGTGTGAAAGACATAAACAAGTCTTTGCTAGCTAGCCAGGGCTCCCAGGCCAAATCTTGCTTGGGGCCTCCAGATATTCAGAAACACCGCTGGCAGAACCTCACTGTTTGTCAATCTTCTCGTCCCGCTTCTCTGCACAGAAAGCCTTCACCTCAAATTCCACCGAACATTTCTGCACACAAACACAAAACGCTTGATGGAGTGGTTAGCACTGCTGCCTCGCAACAAGAAGAGCCCAGTTAGTTTCCAGTTTTATACACTCTTCATACACTGGATGGCTATTAAAACTATAGCACATGAAATAGGCGTGACCTTCGACTGACCTTGCCATCATCTGTAGGCCCCGGCTGCAGACTGACAGAATTGGGCAGGTTGTCTGGAAACTGCAACACAATTCCAGAAATGTTATGATATCAACATTGACCCACACTTGTGCATACGCTAACTAGGATACCTCCACCAAGGCCAAATATATGTGTCCCAAAAGGGCTGCTAAAAATGAATTTGTTGTCTTTTGTTGTCAGGACATATACTTTAAAAATACACAAAAAGTATTATGCTAGTAAATATCATTCCAAATGACCTCCAGGAAGAAGGGGAATGCGTTGTCTCCAAGTTTTCTTAGCAGCTTCTCCTGAACTTTGGTGTGGGTCAGCTTGTCCTTGTCCTGCAACTCCGGGTACACCTGCCGGGTCACCACGAACAGATCCCGCCTGAAAGCCACGCCCATCACATCCATGTCCTGGCGGCCGTATCGGAAGGTACACGACAACATGACGTAGACTGTTAACAGAGTGACCCCAGAAGGAATGAGGCGACGCCTTGAAGACTTGAACATGAGAATGGAAAACGGAAAATGGACCTTGTTTTCCTTTCAGCTGTGAAGGATCGATGACGATGACTCCATCTGAAAGAGTCAAGTTGTTTAAGGACTGGTGTGGACGGATCGTGTCAATGCTAAAGGTATTGATATTTATACAGTATCTGTATCAGATATTTTTCAGTTCTATTTTCATAAATATTTTGTTGTGTTGTTCAAATAATAAGCCAAAGGATTCAAAAGACAGTCAATAGCAGTTAGACGTAGACAAACTGGGTTTGCCTACTGCTGGGAGACGTCAACGTCGCCGCCATATTGGATATGTCAACCCGTGTGTCAAATGAATACACGGAAATATACTTATTTTCATAAAGCGCCTAAGTTAATTCCACTCCTTTTATACATTCACACATTCATCAACATACTGAAAATCACAATCACATTGTACAAAAACAAAAACAATGATTGTTTTTGGTTCCAAGCTGTCCAATATGGCGGCGACGTTAACGTACCGTGAGCCTTCGATGAGGCGTCTATCTATGAGCAGTGGAACTCACCAACTGGATCCACGTGATCACAGTGATCCACAAAGTCCCTGTTGGACATGTAGATGGCCACCTGAAAGACCAACAGTCGTCTTATTTGCCATAAATGCCATTAATATGTGTTATTTATTTCTACATTACACCCGAACCATGGTAACACTGTGTCCCGCGGGGACACTTTAGTCGGTGGTAACTTTCGGTTGAAACAAATGCGATTAGTGTTGCCAATTTAGCGACTTTTAGCTCTATTTAGCAGGCATTCAGACCCCTGTTTTTTTAAAAGCGACTTATGACAAATCTAGCGACATTTTCTTGTAATTGCAAACTGTTGGAGACTCTTGACTTCAGACTAAATAGACTCTCCGTCGGGGTTGATTGCATGGCCTGCAGTTCTCTCCTGAAACGCTGTGGGGCGCTGTTTTTCCGCACAGTCAACTCAACCACAACTCTTGTTGACCAATTAGTGTTAGTTTCCTTGGCTGTGAGCAAACGATGGCATTTCAAGGGCTTTTAAAATGACATTGGATCCCAGTGGGACACTATAGTAAGTTGCATTTCATAAATAGTTCATGAATATTAAGTTGTGTGCAGTTGTAGCCAAGATCCAAATCATGGTAGCATCCAAGCATCCAATTTTGTTAACCATTAGCAGTCGAAAAAAATGTTACACGTTTATTGAAAGATCCGACACGGAATGAATCAAATGTTCAGGAATCGGTTACAAAGGAAATTATTCTGGCAACTATCTTGTATCGTTGTTCCTGAAGGCAACGCAGAAGTCTTTGAGCTCTGGTCTGAAGCGACTCGTTGCCATGACAACACAACTTACCGACTTGTCGCGAGACGTTTTCTTGAACACGACTCGTTTAGGACTCATGGTGACTCACACGCACCGACCTGCAAGAGAACCTCCACTTTCATTACAAAAATGAACAAAAAACATTTTTTTACTGTATCCAAGACTTTCTCTTCTAAAAGAGAAAAGTACCTTTTAGCACTTTAGAGATCAAAATAAATAAAGTCCAATAAATCAAATCTTGGCAACTTTTTCCCCCTCTGATACAATTATTAAAGTTAGTAGTTATTCCTTTGACTCACAAAAACACAATTCTCTATCATAAGTTAACTTTTACTCATTTTGTAACAGTTCCTCTCTTTGGTACATTTTGAAACTTTTCCCCTCACACTTGACTTTGTTCTTGTAACATTTTCTCCTAAAATAGCTTTTACATTTTCTTGCTAAATTATTTTAGCAAGAAAAAAACAACTATGTAATAGTTGACAAAGTTTATTTTTAGAAAAGTACAACTGTAAGGGTTTGGAGAGTGTGAAAGATGATTTTATTTGTAGTAAAGTCAAGTTTCTGGTTGAAGTGTAGTATTAGTCTATAGTTTCCTAACTCTGCAGAAGAATGGTATGCATTTCCATTTTATTGGGAAGTCCAAAAAAAACATGTAAGGGTTGGTATGCAGTGTATCTAGCCAAAGACAGGGCTGCATTGTTGTGTTTACTGAGTAGATGCGTAATGTGAGGCACACTTGCTGTCCCCTACGCCTGTGTACAAGTGTACCATGTAGGCATAGTATGAAAAAAATCAGATGTAGTTACACTCTTACAAAACATCCATGTACAAGATAAGCACCAAAGGCACAATAGTGACTATTTTCCAAGTTGATGTCAAAGCAGGAACGAAATAAATCAAGTTAATATATTTTCATATCGATTAAACACAAGCCAACGCTGTCGTACCTGATGATGATAATGATGAAGAAGACACCAGGACTGCTGATCACCCTGAGCCAGCTGGACTTATAAATGGACGTGCACACACACATGCGCACGCTAAGCCTGGTCAGCAAGATGGTCATTACAGATGATGCACATATGCTATTGTACTGTTCTCCACTTGTAAGAGTTAGAGTTCCTCCCAAACAAGCTGGAGCTTTTTATTAGTGTCTTTGCCATTTGGCAGGGGGAGGGAGTGTGAAAGCACGGGTCAACATGGCTTCTTGACACGTTTATTCACTTTGTGTACAAAGTAAACATATTTAGATTTCACACATTCAGTCTTTCCTTCCACCTAAATAGTGTCCTTCATGACGACTGCACGTCCATATTTATGTACACGTAGGTCGGCAGGCACGTGCTAGCCAACGCGAGCGTCTCCAGCAAGCTGAGCCGATAAGACTCCATCGTTCCGACTCAGCAGGCCGACTGCTGACATCAGCGAGCCCGTTCGGCTCCCTTCTCCGTCCCAGTTAGCAGACGGCGACATTAAAAAAAATAAACCATCTGCTTGGCTTGGGTGCACGGCGCTGACGTGAAGGTGGAGGAAGCTGCAGGGTTTTGGTCCACTTGGAGCACGCCGCAGCATTGAGCGTGGTATCCTTCCGTCGGTCACATGTCAGACCACAAGATGGCCTTGCTGCCCTTCTCCACGCTGCTCACGTACACGCCCGATGGCGACCACGACACCGAGTTTATGGCTGAGCTGTGAACAATAAAAATAAAAAAAGACAAGGTTCAGGTCATCTGATATCAAATCATGCGACACAAGGGCTTACTTGTGGTTTCGGTCCAGGGTTCTGTCCACCTTCCCTGTGAGAACATTCCAGATGTACAGCGCTCCATCTGCCGATCCTCCGGCTACGAAGTTTCCGTCAGGACTGGGGAGGAGGGACAAAAAAAAAAAAAGTTATATGTGCTGATCCTGGTATGTTGAGGCGTCTTCTCACTTGTAGTCTGAGTCTTGGTTCCAACCAATATTGGTATCGGATTCTATTTCAAAAGGTTAGCCTGCTATTAACAATGGAAAAGTCAACAGGGAGTATGTAGTTTGTTTGTTTCTTTCGGCTTTTTCCTGATTAAGGAGTCGCCGCAACAGATCTTTTGATCTTGACTTGAGCACTTTATAAGCATGCAGTGAAAGAGACAAGGTGCTAAAGCCAACTAAATGGAGACATCTCCAAAGAGATGAAGTCTAAAAGTCTGACATGTAAAAGAGTAGAATCCAACCCACCTGAAGGTTACTCGAGTCCAGTCCGCACCGCACTTGAATCCCGGAGCACTGAAGACAAAAAAAACGGGACACAATGTGAGCGCGTCAAAGTCACAAATCACGTCACAAAAAGCGGCGCCGAGCACAGACCTAAATGTCTGTCTCACGGCATTGGTGCGCAGGTCTACAATCTTCACCACGTCGTCCCTGGAGCATGTCAGCAGGTCCGTGCGGTCGTGGTTCAGGTCCAAAGACGTCACTCGGCCCAGAAGCTCCAGCTCCCGCACGATGCTTTCTGCCCTGGAACAACACCACCAACAGAACGTAAACAAACTGCTCGATGTTCATTCACTCTCCTTAGAATAGGAACAAAAAGATGACCTGATGTCCCAGAAGCGAACCTTCTTGTCAAAGTGTCCGCTCATGACGCACTGCTCTGTGCACACGATGTCGTTGCAGCTGGACCCGGTGAAGACAGTCTTCATGCCTGCACACAGAGACGCAGGCACAAACTCAGCCCAGCCAGCGGGCGGGCGGGATCATGCGTAAAAGGCGTTCAAAGCGGCCGATCACATACAGACTTTGCTGCGGAGGTCCCAAAGTTTGAGTGTTCGGTCGTAACTTCCAGAGACGATGCGAGCGTTGTCCAACAGGAAACGAGCGGACAGAACCTTCCCGCTGTGTCCAGTCAGGGTGTGCTGCGGAGACAAAGCGTCCTTACAAGTTACATCAGAGCACTACCAGACCCAGACCAAGACCAACGCTGCAGACTTGAGTTACTGTGGTCTCAGCAGAAGAGTGCGATCACCACTCAGACTCCCCCCCCCAGCCTGGTGCTCCCCTCTGGTCATGTTATGTTGGATGTCACTCAACCAGCCTGTGAGTGCTCCCTACAGGCTGCTTGTGATGTCACATCCTGCGTGTCAGCAGATCCTGGACCAGCAGTGCAACTTTAGCATGCCAGGCTGAGAGCAGGGCCTGCTGGGAGCCAACATGGTGGCGGGAGGGGTTTGTCTGAGGTCAGACCTTTTACTTCTCATCACGGACAACACCTCAAACAGGAAATAAACTGATACTTGAGCAACAATGTGCTAGTGCTAATGTTATTAATGAAACAAAAATACTTTTTGATTGTCATAGAATAACGATTGGACGATTCAGGATGTCTTAGCAGACGTGAGGCGTTCATGCAAGCAGGTCTGAGGGGATGATGATGAATCCAAACGTTTATTCTCTCAGGTAAAAGAAAAATACCCCAACCAAATGTCACTCTTTTGTGGTGCAAACAGACAATTTTTAGACTCCACAAAATTCTGCTATACTTCAAACTGTCTGCAGGGAAGAACGCCCTCTTATCAAGCACACACGTGACTGCTGTGTTAAATTAAAAAGGGAAATATTTTAAAGTCATTTTACTGACTGACCCTCAATCTGTAGTCATCCAAAGTCCAGATGCGGCTGGCAAAGTCGTTGGAGGCGGCCAACAGGTATGAGCCCTGCACACAACCACACACATACATTAAGAAGAGAAAGTGAAAGTTAGCGGTAGTAGATGTGTGCAGACTTACAGCACTGTCGAATTCAATACTGGTGATTCCAGCGTTGCTGCCAGTCAAAGCTCCTTTCGGCTCACAGCGACCTACAAACACACATTATTGGAAATCAACACGCCAAGCTCAACTAGTATATGATTCAGCTGTGCTGCGGTATTCCAACACGTCAACCGAATGAAGGTCTCAGCTTGAAAACTTTAGATCAGTCCCCTTCACCCGCCCCCACCCTACACTCCATTGTGATGGTTTTTGTTGGAAGTAAAGGACAAGGAGCAGAGATGGTCTGCGCACGACTCCAAATATGGCATCACTTCCTGTGTGTGTCAGCAGCTCAGAGACCAGCACGGCGTTACTTTCAGTGTGCTGGCAGCACTTAGTGCAAGCTGCTGAGGAGCACGGGTCGGGAAGAGCTTTATGGGTAAAATCAGACCTTTTACTTCTCATCATCGACCTTCATCACCTCTTTCACACCTCGAGAAGGAAGAAGCACATGAGTACAACTGAGAACCCACCTGAGATCACTTCCCACAGCTTCACCCGGCGGTCCATCCCTCCTGTTGCTAGGAGCCGTGAGCCAGGGCTGAACTTCACGGCGTTCACCTCACCGTCATGTGCTTCCTGAATGCGTACACATAAAAACACTCCGGGTGTTGGATACATACCTGCCCCTACTGTTGTACTGAAAAAACAAAAATCAAACCAATACTTACAAACACATGTAGCGCAGTGGATGGGACTCGGACGTCTGCACAGGCCCCCACTGGCGTCTCCGTGTTTTCTGGAGAAGTACTGAAGGAATTTGCACTTCGGCGTCTGCTGACGACAATAACTTGTATGATAGCACATCCAATCAGACGACTATCAGCCAGTGACTTTAACATAAGACAGACCCCAGCAGAGCAGGACTACAAACATCTAAATTTAGCACCCTTTTACCATGTTTAATTTCCGCAAAGTAGGCCGGGGAAGTCTGGACTTCCTTGCCAAGATTGCTGCCCCCGCAACCCAGACCCAATAAGCGGAAGAAAATATGAAATTTCTGCAAAATCTGTTTAGAGCCTTGTAAATGTAGTTTAACATTATTAGAGCCTTCTAGACAGGAAATAACACCCCCTATTACACTCCTATTACCCAATTTAGTAGACATGATATAGACTCAGTTCCCTGTTCATTTTTATTTGTAAATTTCCAGTTTATTAACAATTCTTCCTACGTAGCAATTGTCTCATTTTAGTAACATGTTTATGTGAGTTTTTTTTAATGCCTTATTTTACTTCATTTAGCCATTTTTAGTTAGAGTCCCCTGATAAAACTTTCTACTTCAAAACAGATACAAATATCAATGTGGTATCACTGTGTATCATATATACTTTTACTTATTCTGCACTGTGGAATGTTAGAAAAAGCTCAATCAAATGATATTACTCAAACAGAACACTCTGCAACATGGAGGGATGACAACAACGATTGAGCCATTTACTTCTGTAAGCATTTGGGGTATAGTTGAGTTTATATATTAGCCTCAAGCGTGACAATGCTTCTTTTAGGGTAGAAATACATCCAATTAGCTTTTCAGATGAATAGGCTGTATTCAAACATAAAACAGCATGATTTATTAATTCATTAAAAACAACTGACAGGATGAAGCTACTGAATTGTGGATGCCTACCCAAAGATGTTGGAGATGGAGTCAAGCAGACCACCAGGGGGAGGCTGGGACATTTTCTTACTGCAACAAATTCCATTTGATGTCAATTTTGAGTGGTAGAAGCGCGAAAACCAACACATACAAATGATAAAATAACTGATTAAAATGTGAACATATTCCTTCCACGTCTCACCTGGGAGTTCTGCCAAGCGGTCGGTTGTGCGGCGGCTCGCCGCCCCCCTTGCCGGAATCTTCTGCCAGAACTTCAATGTCATCGTCCCTGAGGGGAACAACCCGTCAGAATCCCCTTGGGATCAGAAGGGAACAAGTCAAGTCAAAAGTTCACCAACAGGTCAATTGGCAGCGGCTCTTTGGCGGCATCTGCCAGCTCCTTCTGCAGTTTGGCCTGTCTGCGTCTGGGAGGGGGACAGAAGATCTGGAATCACTCCTGCTTGTTCCTCTGCCGGGCGGAACATCTCATGTACCTGCTGTCTTTTTCGTTTTCAGCGTTAAGGCGGTTTGCCTCCTGGGCCTTCTCAGCCATCCAGCGGGAAACCAGCTCTTGGTTGTCCTCGGTGGTCTTCCTCAGCTTCTCCTCCAAGGCGCTGAAGGTGATCTGCAGCGCGTCATACTCATCCTTTAAAGTCTGATTGGCTCGCTCCAGATCCTGCATGAGAAACTCAGAATGTCAACTTCCTTTTCACCAGAACGCGGTTCCCTACCTTTGGGTGTGGTCTTCCTACCTGTAGGCAGTTCCTAAGATCTCGACAGTCTCCCTCAAGGTTGCCGATCTGCTGTTGGTACTCCAGCATCCTGAGACGTGACACGACAAGGGTGGTTAGGCGCACACACCAGCGATGAAATGTGAGGTGAACCGCTACTGACTTGGCCTCGTTGCTCTGGATCTCTTTGTCTTTTTGTTGGATCTGATTGTTCAGCTCAATCACTGTCTGGGCCAGCTGCAGGACGACAGGACACTTTTAAGATGACCGACAGAGAAGGTAAAGCCACCCTCCAGACTGTGGGCATTTTATTTTGAAGGCTGATTCCAAACGTCAAGACTGGCAAACATGCAGCAATAGAAGACTTCCTGCACAGAGCCTGGCGGTGAGGCGCCCTAAGCATGCACACATGTCCTGTGATATGAAGGCTTCCCACCAGATTGCACACAAACCGACTCACCTCTCCTCGCTTTTTGTGCAGTTCTGTCAGTTCCTCCTGGTGCCGTATCCTCATCTCCGCCATCTCCTGCTGGAGCGCGTCACTGCGGCTGGCATCCGTCGCCACGCTGAAACACAAACAACGCCTCAGCTTGATGCAGACCACGACTACACCAAACTCATGCACTTACGTCGCTTCATGTCCTCGCGTGGCTTCATACTTGTCAACCTGATAACGCTCTGAGAGAACAGCCTGCAGGTCTGATTTTTCCAGCAGGCGGTTATCTGGGAAAAACACGAGGTTTGATCTGAATGAGGTCAGGTCATCTTCCCACCACAGTGACGCTCCTTTCACCGCATCTTCATTTTAAAACTTGCTGTCGACAACAGCGTCAGTGTGACAAAGAACACTCACACTGATGAACAATCTCCTCAAAGCCATGTCGCTGCACTCTGTCTCGAAGCCTGAGTTGCTCGCATATGTGTCTCTTCCATGTGCATGCGCCTCTTCTCTCCGCCATGACCGCCTGGAACAAACTTAACATGAGCGCTCACACGCAAACCAGCATACTCCAGATTCTGTCAAAAAACAAGCACCTAGGTGGTGTTCTTAAAAAAAGAATCAAATCACTGTAGTTATTGTGCTCAAAACAATTTAACTTGAAATCACACAAGTTTTAGCATGACGCCCTGGTTAGACCACGTGATTTCATTCCATTTACTGACCGCGAAAAAATATTTTATTCAACTTTGTTGTCGTTTATATCGAGCCAAATAAATGAAATATGCTTCACTGCTCTGATTGGAGAGGATAAATCGTTTTGATGAAGTAATTGCTGTCCAGTTTGATGTAACCATATCATACTTTATTGAGCTGCGTTTGCAGCTGCCAAGAGCAAATAAACACTTGCGCTGATCCATATGAATAACTTCCTGTCATATTGATTTCGTTATATCGACCCATCTATTTATAAACTGAGCTCAAACAGCCGTGACTCAACATGTTAGCATGCTAAAGTAGCCGCTAGCTTTAGCGGTTTGGAGAAGATGCAAATGTTTCTAGTTCCAAACGTTTATCGCCATCATAGTCGGTGAACTATTACCTCCCTCGGTAACGACCGCCTTCCCTCGGTGTTGTTGGGTCCGTCAAGCTTTAGCTTCTTTGGTCAGCCGACATCATTTTCTTCTCTCGACTCACTTGGCCTCAGCTCCATTTTGGCTCCAGAGGCGTGCTTCTTCCGCAACGTCGCAGGAAAATGACGTCACATCGATGATACTTTTTTGGGGCGCCTTTTATAGTCGCTGGGCGAACTTTTCACATTTCTGCTACATGACAATACTGTATTACGGTAATCACATTTAAACAACATGTACATTCAAGAAATATATTAATATACACTCGAAGCACGTTTACTCAAGCGAATTAACACAACATTCGAATTTATATTTCGTAATTCATTGAGGGAATTCTATCCATCAACGCCCACGACAACTTTGCTTTGCGTGAATCCGACCGATCCAAATAGCTAAAGTATCAACACCAAGAGTAGTATCAATATCGGATCGATACAAACATCTTGAAGTCAATTTTTGTCTGTTTATTTACAGAAGTATCTAAGTATTTTGTTATTTATGTGTTGTTTACAAACTCAGGACACAGGAAGGCTTATGGGGCAAAAAGCTGAATGATTTTTTACTGTTTTGTTTTGCTTTTTTATAGTATTCTATTTTTACATTCTATAAAAAATAATTTAGATGAAAAAAACAAGATATTTCATGTTGATATTTCATATTTCATACATTGACTTTTATAGACTTTCATACAATTTGTTGACAAAAAAGTGCCTGAAATCTGTGTCATTCTGTAGTCAAATGATACTATTAGATTTGCATAACAACAAAACATCAAATACAGTCAAAAATCTATATAACAGGGAAACTGTGATTGGCTGGCTACAAGTCCAGGGTGTACCCCGCCTCTGGGCCAGACAGCTGGGATAGGCTCCAGCACGCCCGCGACCCTTATGAGCAGTAGAGCGGTAGAGAATGAATGAATGAATAACAGGGAAAATGTATCTTACACTTTTCCCTGGTAAAGCAATTCTGTTTAGCATGTAAGGACATTTGGATCAACAATAGTATCTGCCCTAATGACTGGACAGGACACACACACATACACACACACACACACACACACAATAATTGGCTCACAAATAAGTGCCTCAAATTTGTGTCATTGTGATTATAGTCAGATTTAACAAATTAAAGGCAAAATTCAAAAATTATCTTGAGTATTTTCAAGTAAAACTGTCAAATCCGGTCCACATATATTTACTTGGTATCGGTTCGTTACCTACATTCGCTGTATCGCCCCATCGCTTTGGTTCTGAAAAGCGGAAGTGGGCGTTGATAGGCGGACACGTGTCACGTGTAAAAGCAAGGGAAAACAAACAATGCCTAAAAAGCAAGAAAGTGGAAGAAAGGCGGTGGTTCGCTGAAGATTGCGATGACTGGCGATATCGCGGAGTGACGTGTCATGTCAGGACATCGTGAGAGACTCTACTAGTTTGGGGGGGAGGACGGCTGCAGCCATGGCGGACACCAAGATGTGGAAGGGACACATCGTCCATCAGCTGAAACACCGAGACCAGCGGCAGCACCACATGTTCCGGGACCTCATCGGCTTCTGTACGACCGGCCTGTACTCTTTTTTTATATTCTTCAACTAGCTTGTGGGTCTGAACCACACAGCCCCATAATAGTCAGTAAGAATGAGCAAAACAAACACTTGGATGTTCTTGTCCAATGATGGCTGATTAGAAGCTTTTGTCGTGCAAGTAATTCAATCATTGGTGTGTGTGTGTGTGTGTGTGTGTGTGTGTGTGTGTGTGAATGTAAGGAAACATTGCAGTGCATGGGAAGATGCAACAGGTTCGACTGGTTCTGTCGGTCTAGATGATTCAGTAGCTCCACAACAACAAATAAATACTTTACATGTTTTTCCACGTCAATCTGATTCCATTTTCATCCGACTGTTGGCAGACTCTCGAATGCTGGAGAAAACCAGTCTGACCAACTTGTTCCTCAGCTCCTCCACCAGGTAACGCTTCTGCACACACACATATCCCAAACCATTAGGATTTACTTATTGTTTTTCACTGTGTGTGTGTTTGTGTGTGCAGAGTGCCTGACTGTGACGTCAACAACTCATTGTCATGTCTTCTCCTGGAGAAGAAAGCACTGAAGAAGACCACCGGAGAGGTGACTTCATTTTAACTTACTCGTTCTCGAGTGGCGTTACACAGCATTAAGACGTACACTTCCTGTTCAGTGCAAAATAAGCTTCAAACAGTATTAACCTGTATTGCACAACCCATTTATATGTAGCGTTCAGATTTCTAGCCAATATAAAAAACTGTATTTCATTCATTGCAATAAATATAAAAAAATGAATAATATATTAAGTACAAAAGCACACAAGAGCACAAAATCAAGATGATACAAATCAAAATGTGAAGCTGCATACATGATGATCAGGCCACAGGTTCATTGCACAGTTTATTGTATGGTTCGATGCACGGTCATTGTCCAGGATTTTTGGAGCAGTTTTTGATATGAATATAAATAAAATATATCTACATTCATTTTCTACCGCTTATCCTCACGAGGGTCGCGGGGGGTGCTGGAGCCTATCCTAGTCTTTGGACTGGTCGCCAGCCAATCATAGGGCACATATAGACAAACAACCATTCACACTCACATTCATACCTACGGACAATTTGGAGTCACCAATTAACCTAGCATGTTTTTGGAATGTGGGAGGAAACCGGAGTACCGGGAGAAAACCCACGCATGCACGGGGAGAACATGCAAACTCCACACAGAGATGGCCGAGGGTGGGATTGAACTCGGGTCTCCTAGCTGTGAGGTCCGTATGTATACATACACTGTAAATTTGAAATAGCATTTTTAGTTCTGTTCAAATTCAAACAGTGATTAATCACTATCTGTATTTCTGCACATTTTAATCTCAACATTATTTCTCCCAAACCTTAAAAAAGGCCGTAATGCTGTCCCACTGGTTGAATGTCCAACAGGTGAAGATACCCAGCTAACTACTGTCTGATGGCAACTCTTTCCCTGCCTTTCTAACCTGGTCTCTGTGGAAAGTGTGTAATCGTAGATAGCTTTCATAATCATGATAATTCATGACATAAGCGAGGAAATGTTGACGGAATGTTATTTTCGGTAATAAGTACAGGATGTGGTGAATCATGATTTAATTAAATAATGATAATAGCTGATAATGACAAGTTTGTAGTTCATCCTGCCAACTGTGTACAGTAGATGGCATCCTAACTGCTTGTAATAAGACAACGTAGCAGGAGAGATCAGTGTTGCTATATTCAGACCCCTCTAGATTGTTTTGTAGAAAAGAAAAGTTACCCACGACAAATGTAGCGAGTTTTTCTGGTGACTCTAATGTGAAAGCATCCATCGCTCTTCTCAACGAGCAGCGGGTCCTCCTGTTCTGTGTTGCAGTTAGCTTATCAAGTGGTGGAGCTGCAGCAGCAGATGAAAATCAAAGAGAGAGTGTTGGAGGGTCAGTGTGACAGGTGAGTGTTGCACACGTGCACAGCGATAGACTCCTGGTGTCAGCGGGACCGTTCGTGCTCAGGCTGCTGCAGGAGGAGCGCTGGCTGGCGGGAGCGCTGGATGTCCGCCAGCAGCTGCGGGCGCGGGTGGAGCGGGTTCAGGAGGAGAACCGACTTTTGAAGAAGAAGTACGACGGCCTGATGGAGCATCAGAGGTGGGCGGAGTCGCATCTTCGGGAGGAGAAGGTCAGAGGGAGTCGCCTGCTGGAGGACATGATCCACCCCAAACAGCAGGCTGCCGCCCGCATGAACCACCGCAACGAGAGGCGCTCCAGGTGTGGGAATCTAATGCCTTCTCCTTGTTGGCCGAGAGTCATTCTTGCACCTACTTTATAGGGAAGTATCTATAAGGAAGTAATAACTGTACTGTTACTTAATGGTGCTTTAGGATGGCTCTTATATTACATTACTACTGGATATAACTTTATTGATCACTCGGCCGTGTGCAGGGAATTTAAGGTTCCAGTCGCAGAATGCAAAGTAAAAAAAAAAAAACCCTCAATAAAATGAAAAATAAATAAAATAAAAAAGTCAAATAAATGTATTAATAATTATAATAATTTAATTAATAAAACAGATATAAATATAAAATAACATATATTACTGCAATAATCCTAAAATATTTTATTAATACAATAATTCAAGGGCAGCACGGCGGTCTAGTGGTTAGCGCGCAGACCTCACGGCTAGGAGACCAGGGTTCAATTCCACCCTCGGCCATCTCTGTGTGGAGTTTGCATGTTCTCCCCGTGCATGCGTGGGTTTTCTCCGGGTACTCCGGTTTCCTCCCACATTCCAAAAACATGCTAGGTTAATTGGCCACTCCAAATTGTCCATAGGTATGAATGTGAGTGTGAATGGTTGTTTGTCTATATGTGCCCTGTGATTGGCTGGCCACCAGTCCAGGGTGTACCCCGCCTCACGCCCGAAGACAGCTGGGATAGGCTCCAGAACCCCCGTGACCCTTGTGAGGAAAAAGCGGTAGAAAATGAATGAATGAATGAATAATTCAAACAATAAAAAAATATTAATAAAAACGTATATCATAAATAAAATAAAATCAATAATAAAGAATTCCGCAATCCTAATGAGGATTAAGCGGCATAGAACATGAGGAAAAAAACAAAACAAAACAATAAAAGTGCCAATTCTTACAATTCTATACAATAATGGCAAAAGCTAAATTATTGCACATTGTTTTGTTAAAAGTGCACATATTTGTCATAAGTCAACTGGTCCCTCACTTAGGACGTTTTGGTTCTGAGGTCTCTTCCCATTTGTTGTCTTCCAGTTCCTTCAGCCTTTCAAACCTGAGGAGTTCGTCACTCCAAGAAACCTTGCCAGAAAAAAGTCAAGGTCGCCTCTTGAGGTGAGCTCACCCCCTTCGACCTTCCTTTCAAGCCGAGGTCACAACTCAACCACCGTTTCCTTTGGCAGGTCGGCCTCGGCAAGCTCACCAAGTATACTGTCGACCATCAGGGAGCTGTTTGAGTGAGTGCTCACTTTATTTGGAAGTTTACTTTGGAAGCAGGGAACCTCCAATGGTCTCAAACTGGAGACCCACTTTTATTTAAGTTTTATTTAAGTCCTTACTAGACTACACATATTATGCGTCCAAGGTGCATTTTACAGGAATTGAAGGCATTTTGTTAAGGACATGATTAGGAACATAACTTCTGCCTGCATAGAATTATTAAAAAATAATAAATCAAAATTGCAGATATTTGAATGCACAATGATGATATCCTGTATCAAGGAGGAAGATGACTAAAGGATGACAAGAGGAAGTCAGGCATCAGTTGTCCACACATTTAAATGAATGTTTTATGAAGTGTCTGCGACCCAGCCAGAATGGATCAGATGCATCAGCTCATCATCTGGACCAGGTTGCCCAAACTTCCACTGAGGGCTGCATACTGAAAATCATAGGATGCGGGGTGTAGGGGCACTTTGATGTTTGTAATTTAAGAATTTTAAGAATATAAACAAAACTTATTAAACAAAAATTGTCTGAATAGTTGTTATATTAGTATCCACATTGCAGCTTCTCTTTATTTTGCGTTTTTGCTCTATTTCCCCCTTTTCTGGGACTGATTATTTGCTAATTATAGCCACAAAGTGGCTAGGTTGGCAACATTGATCCCTCTTGCTACATCTTCTTCCATGGCAAAATCTCAAAAGTCATGTTTCTGTTTACAGGAAGAGGCGGGGCCACAGCTTCTGTGGTTTGGAGGAGGACCTGCTGTGTCCTGTCGGAGTTTCTATGCTAGCCAGAGTTCCTGTCCACGCTCTGCAGGTCCTGGTAAGACATGGAGTCATGTCCAAGTCTGGACTGGAAATAGCCAGAATGAAGACCTCCGTTAAGGTGCGTTTTTTTCAATCCGCAGGACGCACATGAGCAGGGAATCAACGCAGCCAGCTGCTGCTCTAGCTCTGCCCTGCTGGCCAGCGGTGGAACCGACAGGGTGGTCAAACTGTGGCACGTCAGAGCAGGTACGCCGCCCGGGTTTTGCCATAAAGGCAACACGACCTGATCGAGCTTGACACGCTTCCATTGATGTCATCAGGCGCCCTGAGACACCGCGCCACCTTGGATGGGAGCACGGAGGGCATCACCTGTGTGGAGTTTGACCCCACGGTGAGTACGCTAGCCGTCTGCACTGTGCTTTTTAAAGACAGAGGTTTGGCTTTTGCAGGGTCACAGAATTTTGGCGGGGTCGTACGACAAGTCGGCTTTGTTGTGGCGTTTGGATGACCCCGTTCCCAAGGTAACGGCCTTATGCTGTGCAGCGTTTGGCATACATTTGACATATTTGTGGTGTGTGTGTGTTAGCTGACTCTGACGGGGCACAACAGGAAGGTGACCGCTGCGAGGTTCAGTCTTCATCAGGTCGTCACAGGAAGTGCAGACCGCACTATCAGACTGTGGGACCTTCAGAGAGCCGCCTGTAGGTCACGCCGTTCTCTGATAAGTCATCAATACGTGGATCAATACAACACGGTGACTTGTGTTGCTCAGGTGTTCAGCTAGTGGACGTGTCGTCTTCCTGCAGCGACGTGGTCTGCTCTGAAAACCTCATCATCAGCGGACATTTTGACCACAAGATACGATTCTGGGACACCAGGTTGCCTTATTTAAAACATGAATTCAGTGACACAATGACACATTTGAGCGTCTTTTTTCCATCTCAGGCTGGCCAGCTGCGTTCATGAGGTGGAAGCTCAGGGCAAAGTCACGTCATTGGACCTCAGCACCGACCGCCGCCAGCTGCTCAGCTGCTGCCGCGATGACGGCCTCCAACTGCTTGACGTTCGCCGGTGGAGCAGCCAGAGCGCCGCCTTCAGGTAAATACGTATCGAGCCTCGTCACGCGTCTTCACAAGCTGACGACTCGTGTTTGTGTTTCAGAGCTGAGGGCTTCAAATGTGGAAGTGACAGCACCAAAGTGGCCATCAGGTTAGTTTTACAAATAATAACACAAAAAAAATCAAGCAAATCTGCAAGTTTGTTTGTGCATCAACCCCTTCTCTTCTCAGCCCAGACGCTGGCTTTGTGGCGGCGGGATCAGCAGATGGCGCCGTCTATGTTTGGAACGTCTCTAGTGGCAACCTGGAGACACGCCTAGCGGACAAACACAGGTCACATGTCCTTAATGTGTAGCTACTTTGCAGCTAATGTGTCGCTAACATGTAACGAAGGTGTGGCTAATACATTATGTGTGTGGCTAACATGTGGCTAGCATTTGGCTATTATTTAGTAAAGGTGTGGCTAACATGTTGCTAACACATGTTAATGCAGGGGCTAAAATATCGGTAACAGGTGGCTAGCATGTCAATAATGTGTGGCTAACATTGTGGCTACCGTGTCAATAACATGTCACTAACATGTAGCTAACAAAGCTAATGTGCGGCTAATACGTCACAAACACATGGTAATGTGGTGACTAACATCTAATTTCTGGCTAGCATGTGGCTAACGTGGCATCTTAAAAGTTAGTAACGCCTTGCTAACATGTGGCTAACAAGTCACTAACATGTGGCTAACATATTACTAATTTGTAGTCAATAGCATTTGGCTATTATTTAGTAAAAGTGTGGCTAGTGTGTGGCTAACATGTTGCTAACACATGGTAATGCAGGGGCTAAAATATCGGTAACAGGTGGCTAGCGTGTCAATAATGTGTGGCTAACATTGTGGCTATTGTGTCAATAACATGTCACTAACATGTAGCTAACAAAGCTAATGTGTGGCTAATACGTCACAAACCTATGGTAATGTGGTGACTAACATCTAATGTCTGGCTAGCATGTGGCTAACGTGGTATCTTAAAAATGTGGCTAACATTTTACTCATTTGTAGTCAATAACATGTGGCTAATGTGGTGGCTATCATGTCAATAACTTGCTAATGCGTAGCTGTGTATAGCCACTAACATGTGGCTACAGTTTGGCTCACGTCATTAACCCGAGGCTAACATCACAATTACTTCTGGTAATGCAGTGGCTGCCATGTCTAACTTGCGGTAATATGGGCGCTAACATGTCATCAACTCGTGGTAATGAGGTGGCTAACATGTCATCAACGCGTTTTAATATGGTGGCTACTGTCCAAAGCAAATGAACTCAGATCATTTCCAGCCCCCGTTAAGTGAGGTTGTTGGGGGTGTTGTCTGAGACCCTCGAGTCATTTAAATGTTGCATTTCTTTCGTTCTGCAGCGCGCCTATCAGTGCCGTTTGCTGGTCAATGTCCGGCGATTATGTGGTCAGCGTGGACAAGCGGGGACGGGCGGTCCTCTGGAGCGACATCTGAAGCGAGTCGTCTGTCTCAGTAGCAACAGCTAGCGTGCAATACCACACACCACCACAACTTACGTTTTAAAAAATCCATGAGCAAAACTGAAGGGCTCTTTCGTTATCAGCAATCATCACGACATTGACACAGCGCCATCTTTTGGCCACTAATGAGCACTGCCCCTACTACCTCATGTAGGAATGAAAATGAATAGAGTTCTTGTGTGGACTGGGATCAAGTGCTGTCTTTCACAAAGAGAAGGAGGGACCATTTTTTATAACATCGTTCTTTTTATAAGTTATTTATTTCTTTGTCACCTTTTGGCATTTTATGGAGCATTTGAGAAAACACCTATTAAAATCCACGTTTGAAGCAAATCAATTAAAATATTGACAAATTGACTCAATTTGTGTTTATTTTTTTGTTTTTATTTATTTGTATTTTATGTATTTGTTTTTATTTATTTGTATTTCAATTTGTTTTTCATAAAATAATTAACGAGAAACCATTAGGGCTACATCTGAGATTTTGAGAATAGCGTTGTAAATTTACCAGAATAAATTAATACATTTACGCGAAAAGGCCAAAGGTCACACAAGGCCACACTATGGAAATGGGGGGGAATTACTGTATGTGAGGGGGTGGGGTATGTAAGTACGTAAGAAGGGCTGTTTTGCTGCCACGTTATAAATGAAAGCTTACCTGCAGCATGAGGTAAGTTTCCTCCCTTCCTGAAGAGCTAGGATCTATTTTCCCTGTGACTCATATTATTACCACTTTAGTCTTGAAATCTCTGATTTAATACTCAGCCGTGCTGTTTTATGTTCATGTTTAATAATATAGAAAGAAAAACCACAGGAGGCCATGACGCCTGCAGGGAGTCACAGTCCACTGTCAGACATTATTTATGGTAATCACTCCTGGCCAAATCTTGTATTAATAATTGACCTTTTCATCATTTCACACTTTTCTGACGCGTCGTCACAAAAAACATCAAATCCACTTTGAAAACCTCCTGAGACCCAGCAATGCAGGGTGCAGGTTTTGTCTTACAGCAATTATGAAGACAGTAAAACCTCCTCTGTAGTGGACATGGGGCCCTTGTCTGTGACCAGCGACCATTTCTGGTCTTGTTGGACACTTTTGGCAACCAAATATGAAAGCATGTATCTCAGCCATCAGCAGCGAACGTCCATGCTGTTTTACTAGTACTTGTAAGTGCCTCACAGCTTCCGTCCGTATTCAATACAAAACGCGAAATAATGATGGGGAACAGCATATGGAGTGAGGTTGAACATTAAAAGAGCGCTTGCATCGGATTTTACCGATACCCATAAACGCATCGCAATGAATCTAGATTTCTCTCATCAATTGCATCCATACCCAGTGATTGAGCCGATGCACTCGCATCGTGCACATGTGCATCGATGTATCGATTAATATCGATCACAAGGGTCGCGGGGGTGCTGGAGCCTATCCCAGCTGACTTTGGGCGAGAGGCTAGGTACACCCTGGACTGGTCGCCAGCCAATCACAGGGCACATATAGACAAACAACCATTCACACTCACATTCATACCTATGGACAATTTAGAGTGGCCAATTAACCTAGCATGTTTTTGGAATGTGGGAGGAAACCGGAGTACCCGGAGAAAACCCACGCATGCACGGGGAGAACATGCAAACTCCACACAGAGATGGCCGAGGGTGGAATTGAACCCTAGTCTCCTAGCTGTGAGGTCTGCGCGCTAACCACTTGACCGCCGTGCCGCCCCAATATAACAATATGTATGTTAATTTTTTTTATTAATTACAATATAAAAAAATAAAATGTAAATCAAATGACGTGAATATATGGGAACCATTGATATACTGTAACAATAGAATATAACAAAATAGCCAAGTGGCGATAAAAGGGCTTTCCACTTGTTTCTCATCAAAACAGAAAAGATGAAATAATGATTCAGTCAGCAATTCAAACTGGGGGAAAAAAAAAGTGGGTGCCAACGTTTAATGCGTGCCTAGGAGGAAGGAAATGAAAAAGAACGCTCATCTTTTATTGGTTCCCTTTAAATGCTCACACGTGATCATGGTGGGGAGGGAGGGGAGAGGAGGGGGTCTTCAGTGAGCTTTTCCACTGATCATGTGACGCATCACCACACAGAGACCACTTCCTTCAGTTTCCACGGTGACAGGATCCCTCCTCCTCCTCCTCCTCCTCCTCATCATCATCTGCATCACCATTAGTGTGTCCACTTGCTCCTCATCGCTGCCATCAGGATGGGAGATAAAGGAACCAGGTAGCATTTTCTCTTTATACATGCATATTGTATGTATGTATGTGTGTGTGTGAGTGTGTGTGAGCGTGTGTATGCGTGTGTGTACGCGCGCACAGCATCGTTTCATGCCAGTCACGTGAGGTCTAATTTGGCCGTAAATCCTGAATGGGTGTTTTGTGTGTGCTCTTTAATATCGCAACACACAGGAAGTGTGTGTGTGTGTGTGTGTGTTGATGTGTTGTTTGTGTGCTGTGGTGGTGTGGAATGTGGTTACCATGACAACAAGTTCAGAACCACTCATCTCCAGATAGGATAGGATAAAAGTCTGTAGTAATGTGAACCGTAAGCCGACCAGGAAGCGGAGGCGTTAATGAGACAGAGACAGGAAGTTGCCCATGATTGACAGGAGACCCGAAGAGACTTTTGGTTGTGCGGAGGCTTTTGTCAAAAACTGTACGGTGGCCGATGAACAGAGAATGTGTCCAGACACCATAAAACAAATGCACAGTCACAAACTCTAGAATCAAACACAAATGTTAAAGAAACAATGCTAACCTCTGTTTTGCTGCAGCATTTTTCTCTCTTGCAGGTTTTTTTTTGAGGGGGGGGTGTTTGTTTTGGGTATTTTGCAGCAAATGTTCGATCTTTATTTTAATATAAATATTTACTTTAGTGTCTAATTTATTCAATTAATTACATTGTTGTGTGCACCGTGTTTACCCACAGGACTGCAATCTATCTGTGGCGGTAGGTTATGTTGACAAGAGCGGTACGCGCTTTCACTTTAGTCGCCTAAAGTATCCAGTAAGGCCAGGAAAAAGTCGCTAGATTTGTCGCTTCTCCAAAAAAAAAAATCTCCAAGTCTGTTACACTGATCCCTCCTGCTACATCTTCTTCTCTGCCAGACCAGACGCGTATGAGGTGTGTTGAGAAGCATGTGTTGAGTTAGGATGGAATGACAAGCATTCACAAATGTGTTTATGAGCGATTTATTCTTGGTGGGCCGCCACACATAAGTATGTTCTGTGTGTTTGGGGCGTTCGGACGTCGTGTAAAATGGTGAATTTTGAAGAGCGGCAGAGTAAAACGTTTTACCGTGTTTAATTTTTCAGAGTGTTTAAGAAAGCAAGTCCCAATGGGAAGGTAGGTCTTCTTCGTCTTTTACTTCCTTTTCCATGTGGATCGGATAAAGGGCTGCCCCTAGCAGCTGATTGGCCGGTGGTTCCGTTTCTTTAGCTGATTTGCTGTACTGAATTCTAACCCCTCCAGCTCACCGTCTATCTGGGGAAGAGAGACTTTGTGGACCACGTGGACCGAGTGGAGCCCGTGGGTAAGTGTGGCGTTTGAAAACAAAAATTTTGCCACATTTGACTGTAAAAAAAAAAGCCCCTTTTCCTGTTGTCAGATGGCGTGATCCTGATTGATCCCGAGTACTTGAAGGAGAGAAAAGGTTTGTCGATAGGCTATTGTGTGAATTCTGTTTCCATGCAAGCTGGGTGATTGTTCCTTTGCGTGTCTGGCTCAGTGTTTGTGACGCTCACCTGCGCATTCCGATATGGTCGCGAAGATTTGGATGTTCTGGGGCTGACCTTCCGGAAAGATTTGTTTGTGGCAAACGCGCAGGTGTTTCCTCCTCTGACAGAGGAGACGAAGAACATGACTCGTTTGCAGGAACGTCTGATGAAAAAACTGGGAGAACACGCCTACCCGTTCACCTTTGAGGTACCCTTTCTTCTCTTCGCTGCTTTATTTCAAATCTACAAATAAATATTCACCTTCTTCTTCTTTCCAGATCCCACTGAACCTGCCCTGTTCTGTCACCCTGCAACCAGGCCCCGAGGACACCGGCAAGGTACAGTATTTACCTTAAACCTCAGGTTCAACATTAGTGAGGGTGGTAAAATGTATGGATGTGCATGTTCAAGTTCAAGAACACGACAGTTGATTTTCTATTTGGTGGACGTATTATGATTATGATGCTGGAGCCTATCCCAGCTGTCTTCGGGCGAGAGGCGGGGTACACCCTGGACTGGTCGCCAGCCAATCACAGGGCACATATAGACAAACAACCATTCACACTCACATTCATACCTATGGACAATTTGGAGTCACCAATTAACCTAGCATGTTTTTGGAATGTGGGAGGAAACCGGAGTGCCCGGAGAAAACCCACGCATGCACGAGGAGAACATGCAAACTCCACACAGAGATGGCCGGAGGGTGGGTTTTTTATCATTATTAGAAAAAAAAACATAAAAACACCCCTATAGTCAACTTTACACTACTCTTACCCAATATAGTAAACATAAGAGGAAAAATAAGACATAATGTAAACGCACATGTTAGGACGGTTCCTTTTTCACTTCCTGTTTCATACAGTACTTCCTGCGGTGGCTACCGTCTCATCGGTGTAACATTACTAAGACCTAGTGACCAGCGTAGTACTTATCTCAATGTATTTGAATGCCTCGTCTGAATGCCCTATTTGTATTTTACTTCCTTTAGACATTTTTAAGCTTGAAATTGTTTCATGTAGGCAAAAATAGGTAAATTCAACCTCAAAAGAGATGATTTCTAAATATATTTGACAAAAAACTGTGAAATTTGGCAAAGGAAAAGTGTCAATCTTGCACCATATAACTGTGGTGTGTTCAAGTGCAAAATAATGACGTGAAAAAATGGTGGGCTTTCTAACAGACTAACATGAAAGCGTATGTCGTTCCGAAGAATGATTGTGTAGTGAACATCATGACGGATTATGCAAATGAGACGGTGACGTGACTGCGTTGGTGTGGCTGACAGTCCTGATGGACGTGTGATATTTCAGACTCTGGCTTGGAGTAAACCGGGAGAGGAGAAGATCAGGTTTTCCGCAAATGTTATCTTCCAAAAGTGCACCAAACAACGCTGACATGCGATGTCATCATCATTGAGTCATTATGGACGTCTTAACCTAAAAAGGTCGACATATTGTTTGCTCCCCAGGCATGCGGTGTGGACTTTGAAGTGAAAGTATTTTGCGCAGACAATGCTGAAGAAAAGATCCACAAAAGGTAAAAGGCCGCATGTCTCGCTCAACATGCATTATGAATGGAAATGCACACACGCATTAGTAGCCCAAACATTTCCTGAGCCATGCGATCAATAACGTTCTGTCTAATTGTGGGCTGGCTAAGAAGTTATGAACGTGATCCAATTATCTGGCACGCAGGAACTCAGTCCGACTCGTGATAAGGAAGGTTCAGTTCGCTCCAGAGAAGCCTGGACCTCAGCCCACTGCCGAGACCACCAGACATTTCCTGATGTCCGACAAAGCTCTGCACCTGGAGGCATCTCTGGACAAGGAGGTGCAGTTTTGGAAGTGGAGGGAATTGTTCCTAACCGAAGTACTCAGTTAAGCCATAAGAACCCGCAGTGACACGCGTGTTAGCTACACCTCAAATGTCCTCAAATGGATCCTGTACAGCTCTGAACTTGACTTCAACTCATTGACTCTTGTATAGCTACATTTTGGGATGTTTGTCGTGTGACTATCCCAAGACATGGAGTCCCTTTTGCCAGGAAAGACAGAATATTAGGGCCACATAAACATTTTTTTTATCGTATTTCAAGAATAAAGTCATGACGTTATGAGAATAAAAACGTAAATGTATGAGAGAAAAAGTCATAAATGTACAAAACTAAAAGGGAATATTACGAGAATAAACTCATAGATTTATAACTTTATTCACGTAATGATTTTTTATCGCAATATTACAAAAATAAATAAATATACGAGAATAAAGTTGTACATTTGAGAAAAAGGTTGTAAATTTACGAGAAAAAAGTATTACTGTATTATGAGAATAAACTCATAAATTTACAACTTAAAAAATTTCCGACATTCATATAATTATATTTTTGTCATAATATTACAAAAATACAGTTTACACAAAATTTACAAAAATAAAGTTGTAAATGTACACATTTCTTTTAATATTACCGCTTTAAATTTACGATTTATGAGAACGCAGTTGTAAATTTACAAGAATAAAGTTGTACATTTACGAGTTCATTTTCGTGATGTTTCCTCTTTTCTTGTGAATTTAAGACTTTCTCAAAAGTGTACTATATTCAAGAATAAAGTTGTAAATTTACGATCTATGAGAACACAGAAATGTACTAGTTTATTCTCATAATACATATTTTTTCTTGTGAATTTACAACTTTTTTTCTATACAATTTTCAACTTCATCCTTGAATAAACTACAATTTTATTCATATAAAATTACATAAAAGTTTTTTTCTTGTAAATTTATGACAAGAGTTAGAGTTGTAAATGTGTGACAAGTTGTAAATTTACTTTATTCCCGAAATCTGAGATTTTAATACTTGTAACATTTCCATTGCCTGAGACAGCTATTGAAATCAAGATGTGACCTTTGGCCTTGGGTATATTAACACTTATTTTCTCGTAAATTTACAACTTTTTTTCCCCTCTCTTCTTTTTTTAAAGCGGCCCCAATAGCTGTAGAAATGAGCTTTGCTGGCAAAACAGACACCATTTCCACTCGTACATTTACAACTTCATTCTTATAAATGTATGACTTTCATGAAATCTCAGATTATTTTTAGATATTATGGCCCTAATACTCCTTAGCCCTATTTTTAATGTGTCTCTAATACTCAGTCGTAGAAATTAGCTTTCCTAGCAAGACACCATTTCCCGTGGTAAATTTATGACTTTATCCTTGTACATTTACAACTTTTTTGTCCTAGGAAATTTCAGACTTTTAAACTGATTTTCTTTTTATTGTGGCCCTAACACGTGGTTTTACATTTCACACCCATTTAGTTTTAATGATTTAGGGTGTTGAATGTTCCAATTCAACTCTTCATTTATTTCTTCAGTTAATTCCCATAAAAAAGATTGGAAAAGTATTACAATTGGACTTTTATCCTGTTTCAGAGAAAAACACCACAGATGTGTACTGTGTGTTCCATAAATGGGTCTGGGTTCTTGATGCTTGATGATCCCTTTCTCCTAGTGTCACCATGTCCAAGTTAGGCCTTTTTTTCCACCTTGCTACCAAAGGAGACACTGGCTAGCATGTTCTTGTGTGCAAGTACTTGTATGAAAGCTAAAGCTGAACTTTCAGATTTACTATCACGGTGAGCCCATCAGTGTCAACGTTCATGTCACCAACAACACCAACAAGACGGTGAAAAAGATGAAGGTGTCAGGTACGTGGTGTTGTCTACCTGGCGTCAAGGTCCTATCATATGATAACAATATGTATATCATATTCTTGCATGTCTTCCTGCAGTGCGACAATATGCTGACATCTGCTTGTTCAACACCGCCCAGTACAAATGCCCCGTTGCTACCGAGGAGTCGGAGTGAGTCCCTCACAGATACAGATACAGATACTCGTACATTATCCTCAGATCACTTTCAGGCCTCCACCAAATGTGCATAAAAAGCAGACACGGGCGAGCCTCCTTTTGTATTATGACAATTTTGTGCTACATTTCATGTTAGGATGTTTTATGTTATGACATCTCGTGTTACAAAGTTTCATGTTTTCATTTAGTGTTAAAGCATTTTGTGTTGTCATTTCATTTATGTTTTGTGTTATTACATTTCATGTTATGTGACATTTCAAGTTATGATGTTTCATGTTACGATGTTTTGTGTAACATTACATTTTCTATTATGTATGGCCTTTCGTGTCGCAACATGTTGCATTTCCTGTTATGATGTTTTGTGTTATATTACATGTTACGTTTTCGATTTATGATATTTGGTGTCGCAACATGTTAGATTTCCTGTTATGACATTTCAAGTTATGACATTTCATGTAATAACATTTTGTGTTACGTTTTCTATTATTTATGGTATTTCATGTCCAACTATAAGTTACATTTCGTGTCATGACATTTCTGATATGGCATTTGCTGTTACATATATTTCCTTTTATGTGTCGTGTTACAGTTTGTTTTGTGACCTTTCATGTAACAATATTTTTGTTTTATGGCATTCTGTTACGTTTCATGTTGTGTTCCGTGTTATGACATTCTCTTTCACAACATTTCGTGTTATGCCGTTTCATGTTCCAACATTGTGTTATGTTTACTGCGCCTTGTGTTATGCAGTTTCATGCTATAATAGTTAAGTTTTGTGTTACATCGTTCTGTTAAGCTGCATTTCACGTTACATTTGATAGTTATATTTTTAAAATTTATTTTTGATATATATTGAGTTTTCTTTTTCATTTTATGATAGAGGAGCATGAAAAAAGGGAAAGTGAAAAATGAAGTGAAGATAGACATGGTTAAATGCTGAGAAAGTGGAGAAATCCCCATTGACAGCTTGCCTGGTCCAACGCTACGATCATCATGAAGGATAAAGACGTGAAAGGATCTGCTCCTATGAAATGGGCAGTGATAACTAAGCAATGTAGTGGTCATATTGTACTAGTAATAATAATAATAATAATAATCTCCTCCTCTAACCGCCACTTTCTACTTCACCATAAATGGACTCATTGAGGAAAATGGCTTCTTAACGGCTGGTTTCTCTTCTCAGTGATGTTGTCGCTTCCAGTTCCACCTTCTGCAAAGTTTTCACCCTCACGCCTTTTCTATCCAACAACCGAGAGAAACGAGGCCTTGCTCTGGATGGAAAGTTGAAACATGAAGACACCAACTTGGCCTCCAGCACGCTGTGAGTCCAGATGCATTCATGAACATTTCTGTTGTTTTGCTTACATTGCTCCTTGTGGTCAGGTAAACATGTATGTGTGTGCATTCTAAATATGCTAAGGTCTTATTGGTGTGTGCAGGTTACGCGAAGGAGCCGACAAGGAAATGTTGGGCATCGTGGTATCGTACAAAGTCAAAGTCAAGCTGGTGGTGTCTCGAGGCGGGTTAGTAACGTTGTTGCATTGTCCTGAAGAGATGGACAGAAAGACTCTACGGACACTCCACTGCCCCCTAGTGGAAGCTGGCCGTGGAGGTCATGATTGTGTCGGTTGAAAAGTTGTACGTGTTTTTGTGCGCTGCAGGCTCCTGGGAGACCTGGCCCCCAGGTAACCTTTCACCTTTCCGAGATGTCGTCAATGCTTGCAGTTGAGATCCTGTGACTGATTTCTTCCTCAGTGACGTCTCGCTTGAACTTCCTTTCACGCTGATGCACCCTAAACCCTTGGAAGAATGTCTGCACGGAGAAGAAGGTAACCTAACAGTTACAGACACTTAAGCCACGGAAGGCACGTTGGGCGTTATCATGTGACCTCTTAAAAAACAATAATGGCATCTTTTTGCCTTTCAGCTCCTGATGAAGCACAAAGTGACACAAACCTCATCCAGTTTGATGCCAAGTAAACACTGTGTGTGTGCGTGGCCCATGCGTTAGCGTGTGTGCATTTGTGCGTGTTAGTGTGTGTGTGTGTGCATGTTCCGGTGTGTGCCTGTTAAATGATAACTGGTCAGATTAATCGGTTTTCAAATTAATCATGATTAATCAGTTTTCAACTGTGTCTACTATACGCCCATTTTTACAGAATTTTGATGAAAGAAATAAATGTCAGGACCGGATTATATTTATTTATATATATATATATATATATAAATACATACCGCTTAAAATTCCAATCAAGCTGCGAGGATGCTATTGTGTCTGCCATCATAACAGAGAGGCGTGGCATTACATGATGCTAAGAATGCTAACAGTCATTGACAGTCCTATAGTTTGTGGTCCTGCATTACTGTTTGTTGATGTGTTCCTGCGTGTTCGGATGTGTGTCTGTGTGTATATGCATTGGTGTTTTTGTGTGGTCGTGTGCATCTGTGTGTGTTTGTGTTTATTTGTATGCATTTGTGTTCAAGTGCGTTTGTGTGCGTGCTTTTGGGTGCGTTTGCATTCGTGCCTTAGTGTGTGTGTGTGTGTGTGTAGTATGTGTGCTTGCATTTATGTTCGCTTCTGTGTGTGTGTGTTTCCATCTGTTAGATCGATAGTGTGATCCCATTAAGTTGATGAGTGTTGTATGTCTTGTGTGAGCTGTCACATGACATCAACACCACAAAATAGCACATTGTGTAGAATGTACGCATAAAAATACATCATCACCATGTATCAATATTGTATGAAATATATAATGTATAATTTATTAGAAAATCTATTTTGTGTTGGCAGCGATGATGACATCATCTTTGAGGACTTTGCTCGCCAGCGGTTAATCGGTGCCAAGGATGAGGAGGATGAGGAGCGTGTGGATTCGGCCCAGGTTCATGACAGATAGAGGTGATGAAGGGCGCCACCTACTGGTCAAAGCTGCCAGAAAGTTTCCACATGTGATTGTCTTCTTCTTCTAGAATACGTCGCTAGCGGCTGCCCGGGGAGGCCTCGTCCGTGTCTGCATGACGACGGCGGTGGCGTGACGAGACAACGGAGCGATGAGAAACACTGATGAGCCGCATGAAAATCTAACACGACAATTTCTCATCTACCTGCTTTCACTTTCCAAATCTTCATGGAGGCCTTTGATGTCAAACGTCACATGAAGATTTATTCTATTTTCTTACCAGTTGGTTACTTGGTATACTCGTAATACTTTACCGTACTAGAAATGTACTGCATATGCATCCACAAGCCAATAGATAGATATGTATTACAAGTCTATAGCTAGATGTATATGTATTATATCATATACTGTAAATATATACATCAATAAAAGGCGCATATGCATATAAAAGATATCATTCAGCATTCAAAGAAAGCTCTTTGCAGAATCTGTGATCTTGAAAACATTGTGACATTTCACAACAGTGAATTTGGTTTTTTATGAGCTGGAAGTATAAATTAATGAAGAAATACATTGAGTTTGACTTGACTTGAATTGAGATGCTGAAATAAATCAACTTTTCATATAGTATAAATATATCGTATAAATATTCGACCTACACAGATAATGTATGCATCGTACTGTATAATATAGTTCAGTTCCCACAAGACTGACATCTATTTGTGGCAGGTGTGGGCTAGATAATGTTGCCTAATTTGCATAATTCGCCATGACGCGTGTGCATGTCATTTTTAAGCTGCTGCGGGAGACAAAAGGTGAGCTGCTTTCCCACGGCCTGACCCACTGCTCGTTGTGACTAGCAATGTGTTTACATTCATCGTCGACATAACGCCACATACACAATAAAAGGCTTTAAAAAGCACCTGACGCTCATTAAGACGCTATATTAAAACAATAATTGAAGCATAAGCAACTCCAGAGTCATTTACACTTACCATTTTGTGTTTTGATGGCGACCAGTCTTCATCGCTATGTCTTAAGGCTTACAGTAGGTCCATGTTTTGCAAGCTCGTCATTTCATCTCTAAATATTTCCCCCTCCTCCTCGAAAACAATCAATAGATAACACACACAAATCTTTGCGCTTTTCTATTGTGTAACGCTCCATACTCCATAATTCATAAAGCAGGAAGAAGAGGGAAAAACCAGTCCTACCGGATCGGCACGTCATCGGTAATGAAGGAATTCAGTTAGTTTTGGCTGAAAAACAAATCAGTACCAAAAATCCTGACCTGTAGAAGACGGAAAACATTTATTAATAATTCACATTGTCAAAGTTTCCCAATAAAGGAGATATTCAATTCACATTTCTCATATGGCAATAAAGACCATCACACACAATTCAGTTCAATACAGCCCACCTGCTATTGCCTAGCAAACATCACAAACCAAGACAAACATCAAGACAATATAGCCGAAATCATAACGCCACAACAAAAATTAAAGCAAATGAGAACACTTTAGAATTCGTCATGAAAGTATAAGTTAAACAAGTAAGGGGGACGGCATTTTTTTCTGTAATGGAGTGTAGGGCACGTTCTGCACGGTCCTGTTCCTGTTCTTTTAAATCAAGTTTTTACACAGAACTAGCGGCTAAAAGTTCAATAGTGTCAATTACAAAAGGTGTAGGTAGCTTACCGCTGGGTTATTTTATCCGGAATTCGGGTAATATGGACGGGAATTGTGGTTTTGAAAGCCACCAGCCATGTCAAGAGCCGGCTGATTGCCTGCACGTGCTGGGATTTCCTCGTTACCGCCTTGGGCATTTCGCGTCAGCTGACTGACATCACGTGACAGCTACATTTGCTACGATGCCATTGGAAAATTACAGTAATACTTGAACTATCGAAATTATTCCACTGGTTTCTGAAGGAAGAGGCTTTTTACCCCTTTTTGCTTTTTTGGGGGGGGGGGGGGTCCTCTGGGGAGTAAACAAGGAGGGATGTTGTGTTGTTTTATAGCTTATTGTAAGCTATAAAATTGGTTTGTTTCATGGGGATCTTTATACTTTTAAAAGTGTAGTTAGAATGTTGTATTCTCAGGTTAAACAATGCCAAAGTTTCAAATAATGAGGTTCGCACATTTGGAAGTGAGCCCTAAAAAAAGTTTGGGATGACTCAAAACGCTCTGTTTCGATGGGCGTGGTAAAACTGCTCCTTTGTGACATCACAAAGTGGACTTCCTTACATTTACACACTCTCTGCCCTCCCCCCAAGAGCTGCTCCGTTGTTTACTTGCTAGCAATGCCTTGAAAGGGAAAGCCACATTTGTTTACAATTCCTAAAGACACCACCATCAGGAACAAGTGGTTGGAGTTCCTGATTCCCTACCAGAAAAAGAAATGTATTTAATCTGTCAATGGACGTTCACACTGGACTGTTTTGTGTACATGGGTCAGTATCCAGCTGGACTAGCCCACAAACTTGCTGAAGCCCTACACCTTTCGTCGTGTGGAAGAGTCAGAAGGGCAAACAGGAAGTAACAGTAATATTTTGTGTAAGTCATGGAGCAAAAGCGCTTGTCAGTGTAGCATTATAGCATACTACTCCTAGTCCTACTCCTAATAGCCTTCCCACCACAATTAGTGGCTCGCCAGAGTTTTTTTACACACTGGTAGTCCCGCAAAACACATTACAGATGCTGTGGAAAATGCAAAAGCTACTTACCATTGAGAGACGTCTTGAAGTAACCGCTTTTCTTGAGAAACTTCAGACTGTCCAGTTTCTACATCTGGATCAGATTCGGGATCCAACACATATGGCTGTATATTAAAAGCGGACATTTTAAAAAGATAAATCCCTATTTATTATCAACTCTTATACAGCTCTTATACGGCACAAACCGGAAGTCTTTATGCACTCAGGAGTGTGACCAACCACAGCAGAGTGGGCGTGCCTGGAGGTGGGCCATGGGTGGAATGGGAACCACAAAATCCAAAGAAATACAGCTGAATAGGTGCAGATTCTGGAAGAACTACAAAGTTTCCTGTGCTGGTTATTGTGTGTAGCTGCTCTGTAAGAGTCCACCACTCAATACAAAGGGTTAAAAAATAGCATAATAGGTCCCCTTTAAGTCTTTTACAGCAAAATAAGACATGTGGCCTGTAGGCATATTCTAAGTGGTCAATCGGGGCCTGAAGATAAAATGAAAGATGGGGCTAAGTTTCACTGCATGGGCGGCCACAGATTCCATCAGGACCAGGGCTTTTATTGATGTGAGTTCTGTTAAAGGGAGTTTCTATACTGTATCCTTCTGTTCTATCTTAATGTGCTGAGTGTCCACCAGTAGCTCTTTCAGGCTATGTCTCTCAGAGTTAAAATCAGTAGTGCTTAAATGGTAACAAAAACAATTAAAAACAAAACCAACACAGACATGGCTATGTCGTGGTTCTGAAGACCCACAATAGTCTTCATGCTAGACCACACAGAACCCAGGCTGTTTGCTGCCATGCTCTCCTCCAACTTGGTTTGATAAGTTCTCCTTGAGTTGTGTGTCAAACACACATCAGCGTAGCACCAAAGGTCTTTCAAAATGTCCCAATCTGTGCACTCGAATCCTCCTCCTGAAGGGGTGGGGGCGTGCGTTAGCTGGAAGGTGCTTGTCAGTGCCGGCCTTCCACAGCTGGAGCCCTGAAGGAATGAATGAAATGTCCAAGCTCACCAGAAGGCGCTCAGACTTTTACAACAAAGTAGCAGAGCGTATCCTAGAGAAGGATAGGTAGGATGCATGTACTTTGATGTACACATAAAAGGTAAGAACAGATAAATAACCAAGTCTAAAAAGTATTTGAAAATATATTACAATCTGTGTGAATTTTTGTGTGCAGACAATTCAGTTATTGACAGAGTACACCCCCCCCCTTTAATAGCACGACAGGGGAGGAGTCGAGCGTCTGAGGATGCTGTCAGGTTGCCGTGGTTGCAGCCTCCTGTTTCTTTCACCGACTGTCGGGTGTGCGTGCGTACATGAGTGTGTGCGCGTCAGGTATCTTCTGAAATAACGAGCGAGCAATCGCGAGGGAAGGACGTCGTTTTAAAGACAAAGTGGTACGCTGCAGAAGTTTACGGTCATCGCTGCGTGGCGACGACACCAGTCTTCATCCATCTTTGATCGAGTGCAGGAAGGACACGGCGACTGAAAGGAAGGAGGGAAGGAGACAGAGGGGGGGGCTGAAGGGGAGGATGGAGGGAGTGTGAATCTGGTAAGCATCCTTTCTTTTTTTACCTCTTCTGAGGTCGACCATGAGAATAGCTGACTGGGAATCAGTATTAATCTTTAACTCATTTCTCATTGGTGAGCCGTCGGACAGGAAATCATGTTAATGTGTGGTAGCCATCTCGACTCATGTGACATCAGGGTCAGGGTCGGAGGTGATGATGGCTGATATCACCAAGTATCCGTTCTTTCCCCATTCCTGCTTCATCCTTCTCTTTGCAACCTTCCTCACTGTCGGCCATGCAGGAAGCATTACATCATGCTCCCCTGAGAGATGCTGCTGTTGCTAGGTTACAGCTGGCTGACTTCCTGTTCCATTTTTAGAGGGATGCTGAGAGACAAGCAAGGGGTGGGGTGCAGGGGGGAAAGGGGAGACAACCATTTCATCAGAAGGCGAAGCGTTGACAGCGATCCTGCTAGGAAATCGATGTGATTCAAGTGATCTTTTTTTTTTTTTTGATAACCACACTACAGTAATCCCTCATCACTTTGCATTTCAAATTTCACAGCTTTATTCATTTTCAATAATATATTAATTACTGTTGAATATGGCTGATTAATAGTCAATAAACATGCATGTATAAACACATTTCATCCCCAAGTTAAGCATTTTCCAGCGTAGAAATGACCAAATGAAGTACTCACATTCAGAGATGCATTCAAAGACGTTAGGATATTTCGCTAGGTGTCAGTAATGTTGTGGGAGACACCCAAGCACCAGACTTGTCTTATATTCTTGTATTATGTCTTTTAAATTGGGTAATAAGAGGGTAAAGATGACTTTAGGGGTGTTATTTCATGTCTAGAGGGCTCTAATTGTATTTCAAAGTTGTAAACATCTATGCTCTATGAAATTATTCTATTTATAAATAAATCATACTTATTTATTCCTGGTCTGGAACCAAATAACAGTGATAAACGAAGGATACTGTTTGATTCCATGCAGAAGGTGAAGTTTGCCAGTAACATGATTCTCTCTGGCTCAGGTTCTCCAAGATTCAACATGACATCTCAAGAGGAGGCCTCATCTTTCCGCAGGTTTTTCCAATATGTGGAAGACAGCTGCCTTCAAGCCTACGATGATCTCGTCATCCAGAACGCCTCGGACATTTCCCGAGAGAGTGACCGCATTCGCAACAAGACCAACTGGACGTACATGCAGGAAAAAAAACAGAAGAAGAAACGCCAGGGAGAAGAAATCAAGAGGTAAAAGGTGTTCTTTTGACATCTCCTGTACGTGCGTACGCTCACAGCGATATGGGGCCCACCCTCACATCCTGCCGAACTGCAGCAGAATGGGTGGGGTTGGGGGAAGAGGCTGTCAAATCACAGAGTTTTAGCCAAGAGAAGAAGAATGCAGATTTGAATGGCGAGAATGAATCAATATATTTTGATTGGTTGCATAACTCAATGATTCCTCCTTTTATCTAGAACCGATGAGGAAGTTGCTGGTACAACAGAGGCCGCATACTCTGGAAAACATTTCAGAATGGGTTTCATGACCATGCCAGCACCACAGGACCGCCTGCCCACTCCAGGCCAGGGCTTCAGCGTTCGCTCGCAGTCCCTCAACTCAGTGGGTGGTGACGACGATGCCAGCAACCGGAAGCAACCGCCGCCAAAACCGAAGCGGGATCCCAACACCAAACTCAGCAGCAGTTCCGAGGCTCTGAATGGAGTCGCCGTGACGGAAGCTCAGGAGCAAGACGAAGGTGAACAGAACTCATTTGCTATTTAGTTTAGTTTAGTTATTCTCACGAGGGTCACGGGGGATGCTGGAACCTATTCCAGCTGTCTTCGGGCGAGAGGCGGGGTACACCCTGGACAGGTCACCGACCAATCACAGGACACATATAGACAAACAACCATTCACACTCACATTCATACCTATGGACAATTTGGAGTCGCCAATTAACCTTGCATGTTTTTAGAATGTGAGAGGAAACCGGAGTACCCGGAGAAAACCCACGCATGCACGGGGAGAACATGCAAACTCCACACAGAGATGGCCGAGAGTGGAATTGAACTCAGGTCTACAGCTGCCGTGCAGCCTGGTTACACTTTAGTATTAATAACTTCCACAAATAATGGAACGTACCCTTTTTAGCTACTGAATTCTACAATAGAACCAACAAACCGGTGTCAAGACCAGACTGCCTACTGTCGTTTAGTTTTAAACTGGTAGTGCTCTTATTTTGGCGGTGTTACGGCAATGTTCGGTTATGTTAGAATATGGGAAAATATTAACACGGGAGGTCGCCAGGAAGGAATAGTCGTTTCCCAGTGACAGGACAACTGCTTGGTCAAAGTGTGTCAGTCCGTCCGAAAGCCCTGGGGAAGAACTGGTTGC
Source organism: Doryrhamphus excisus (assembly GCF_037039965.1). NCBI lineage: Eukaryota > Metazoa > Chordata > Actinopteri > Syngnathiformes > Syngnathidae > Doryrhamphus > Doryrhamphus excisus. Next base: position 8,654,316 of record NC_136364.1, on the reverse strand, counting down.
GCTGTATTCCTTTATTATCACATACTACAGTATTAATTGGCCCTGTACCCTAGAAAGCGCCCATGAATGATACGGGAAAAGGCCGAAATGATACTGTGTCAAAGCCCAGGGCAGTGATACTGATAAAATATAGAGTTTAACCATGTCCAGTATCAGCCCCCGTAGCTGTCCACTCAGAGCGCGCTGCTCTGGTATCGTGCCCGTGAAACAACCAATCAGAGAACAGCACACAAGTGCCTAGTGCCTAGTGCTTCTCCAGTCACCAAAAAACTTGATTAATGGAACTTTAATTGTCAGGCATTGATAAGACTGTTGATAAAATATTATTGTTGAAATATTTTTGCAATTGTTGTGTTTACACTGTTCAGATATAATACATGTAATAAACTGAACATTTTCTGGAAACAAAATGGTCTTTTGATTAAATAGTACGTGATAATAAGCTCATGATTAAATAGTGTGATAATAATGTGATAAGATCATCACATGGTTTGTCTGGTATCAGGCCCAGTATCACGCCACCGTGTGCCAGTATCAGCCCTCGACCTTCCATGTGATAACCTATAAGTATCATCTTCTCCGCTTATCTGAGGTCGGGTCACATGAGCAGCAGCTTAAGACTAGAAGAACAGACTTTCCAACACTTGGACATGCCCTCATAACCTCCTCAAGGTGGTGTCCAGGAGACATCCTGACCAGATGCCCGAGCCACCTCATATGGCGCCTCCCAATGCGGAGGAGCATCACGGCTCTAGTTTCTAGTTTCTCCTGATGCTTCCCACTTAAGACAAAGGCCAGCCGCCCGACGGAGAAAACTCATTTCGGCTGCTTGTCCATGCATTCCTTTTGGTCACTGCCCAAAGCTCACGACTGGAGGTGAGGGTAGGAACATAGATTGACCGGTAAATTGAGCGCTTCACATTTTGGCACAGCTTAAGTCTTCCCACGTGGGTGGATGCAGATTCTGCATCACTGCACCAATGTGCCCATTTGGCATTCCATCCTTCCCTCGCTTGGTGCTGATTTCTAATAGCAACTCGTCATGAAACAAAACCATGATTAGCCTGATGAATTAGTTCCAGGATGGTACTTAACTTCACAATGAAACATGATGACTTGTTGTTTCTCTACTTAAAGCTCACTTCCATTCCTGCTCTGACGACTACAAGAAGACACCTCCACCCAAACCCAGACGGAACCCAAACACCCAGCTCAGCTCCTCCTTTGACGACTCCTACATGTGTATGCATGGCAACCATAAGAAGGTCCCCCTGCAGTGGGAACAAGCCTCCTCGCAGAGCCAGTGTTTGGCTCCCGGGGACGATTCAGAATCTATTTATATTGAAATGGTAGGAAATGTGCTGCGAGAGTTGAAAAGCCAAGAGGCAGCGGTGGATGATGAAAACGAATCTGTGTATGAGGAAATGAAATACCCGGCCTTGGAGGACTCCGCCGTAGACACCGATTCCTGCTCGTCAAGTCACCGCATCCCTCAACCTTTCCCCAACCTCTTGACGCACCGACCGCCGTTACTTGTGTTCCCCACAGCCCCTACCCAGTGCTCTCCCAATTCAGACGAGTCTCCGCTGACCCCTGTGGATGTCACTCAGCTGTCCATGTTAGAAAAAGCGACTTATAGCAAGTCAAGAAGCTCAAAAACCAGAGAAGAAGATCGGCCCTCCACTTCCACAATAACATCTTCAGGCCGATCATCCGCTCCGCCGCTTCCATCCAACCTGTACAAATCCTCTAGCTGCTCCCATAATGGGCACCCACGCAGCCAATCAGCATGCCCCTCCCCTGTGAGCATGGGCCGCTCACAGACTCCTCTGAACATGAAAAGGCCACCTCCATATGACGCTTTGATGGCGGGAGGAAATACGCCCATTTCATCCTCTTCCTCGATCTCAAACAGGTCCCAAGAGGGCGGGGCGATGCATAAGAACTCTTCTCCCTACAGCTCCATGCAGAACGTGGCGGTGAGGTTGCAAACCCCAACGAGTCCGATGGACGAAGTGACTAATACCTCAACTGCGTCCGGCAAACAGGCGGTGAGAAAAGGCTCGGGCAGCAGAAAGAGCAAACACTGTGAAGGTACAACACACTCCCCACACGTACACAAGTACATACATACTTGTACACACAAGTACAGGATGAGGCATCACATAGTACCGCACCATCACAGATCATCCAGACAGAAACCAAAAAGCCATGTCGTCTTTTCTTTGCTTCAGTTGGCCATTTGATGCCAGTGTTGGCTTACCTTTCCCCATCTCCGTCTGTAACCAAACTGCCTGTAATGCTTTGATTGGCCCTTTTATCAGATGTTTTAAGTGCAAAGCAGTTGTCTCACTGTCCCGCTTTGTTGTATCTCTGCAGGAGAGTCCAGGTCCGCCAGGTCTGAATGCAAGGACAGAGACGACGACGGACGATTCAGTCCGGTTTCCAGTCGTATGGGAAGGTCATCCGTTAGCCCAACTTTTATGTTTGCAGGAGCAGGAGGTGAGACTCATCTCTTGACCTGAAAAAAAGCATCATCTTAAATGTCCATGCTCATTATGTCCATATATGCAGTATATTTTACAAGTAGCCAGACCCTCTAGCCACTTAAAAAAATAGCAAGTTGTGTTATTTGAGACTTTGTGACTCTACATCAAAGCACAAATTGTTCTTTAGCCTGAATGATGCTTCTGCGTAGTCATTACACCGTCCCTCTCCCATGCAGTCTTGATCCTTTTATAGCTTGTCGCAGCAAGTGAACAATGGCAACGAAAGAGACGGGGAGTGTTACTGGGCCTGAAACTAATGTAACCTCACAAATGTTGATCTGAAATAAGATAAGATAAGCCTTTATTCGTCCCTCAGTGGGGAAATTTGCATTGCAGTACAGAATCAGTTAAGCAGTACAAAATACACAATATAGAAAAATAAACAATATAAACAACCCAAGTATTAACAAAATCAAGTTTTTCCCAGCGTTATATACAATACAGTATGTAGATAATATGAAACGAGATGAGATTCATGACCAGTCTATACACTGAGATCTTGCTAGTAAGTTAATATGAGGCATTATGGAAATACTTGACATAGAACTTAGTATACTGCATTTAGAGCCCTTAATATTGCACAGTGAATGGGGTCTGGAGTAGTATTGCACAGATGTACATAGTGGTGCAGAAGTCTATTGGGAATGGAAACGGTGTTTCTGAAGGCGGGCTTGTAGGCGCTCTGAACGAGTCGTAGGCTACCACTGCAACTGATGATTATTTTCTTAGTCGATTTATCTGATGCTTGTTTCAATTTATGAAGTAATCACTTGGCCAGGTCAATATGAACCAAACAGACATGGGTTTGGCCCGCAACATACTGTATCCAAAAATGCTGATCACAGTTTGCCAAAGCTGATGTGCGGGATAAACTTTAACATAAACACAAAGATAGATCTGCTTTTGCGGATGACAAAGGACATTTTTAAACATTCACATCTGACAGACTGAAATTAGAGAATATTTACATTAACTAATTCAATTACAAAATTACCATTACCATTAGTAGGACTATTGAATCATAGCTCCATTGTTGCTGCGCTATCGTACACACAGGAAATGATCACATCATTTAGCAAAACTGTCCACAGATCACCCATGTGAACAGTTTCACACAGAGCAGATTTAGAAGCATGGCGTCATATCTTTGCCCAATTAGGCAAATATGTAGGAAGGTTTTGGCCCTGCGTTATGCATTTGTCCCGTAATTGGCTCTGTCACCGCCGTCCGGTTTTGTTTGATGATTCAAAGTTTATTTTTCCTGAACATGTATGTTAGATGAAGCTAAACTGCTTTTTTCATTTTGGGCAGAATCAAAGTGTGTGACTAAACTTGGTCGCTCAGCATCAACATCAGGTGTGTCTTCACCGGGTTCCTTGCCACATCACCATCCCGCCCTCAGCCAGGTAAAACACACGTCATTACAATAGCTATAAAAGTGAACCTCTGATACAGTATTGTATAGATTAACTACACAAAGAAAAGAGTGATAGGGAAACCTTGCTGTGCCACCTAGATGCCGTGGCTCTGTGGAGACACCACCATGATGGAGATGATTGAGAAGAAACGCGTTTTGTGTTGTGAGATCAAATGTCGCCAGCGACCTGAGAAGAACCTCAGTAAACAGGACAGCATGCCAATCCTGCCCAGCTGGAGGAGGAAACAACCGCCGCCGTATTCAGCCCCACCCACTGCTGCCAGCCAATCAACCGCAGTGTTGTGGGACACCGCCATCTGACCCCCTTACAATGTTTCTCTGGTCTCTTTGTTGCTTGTCTCGTGTGTCTTGTGTCCACTTCAAATGTGACCTGAAGGAAACGGATACAGTGGAGCCCGCTTATGTCCAGCAATTCAGCAAGTAGTGCCCGTCGACGTCAACATAAAATTTGACAAAAAAATTAACAAAAAGACTTATGTCAACAGTATTGTAGCTTTAACTTCATTATCACTAAGCAACATGTACTGTGCAACTGCTGTCTAATTACATAGCAGGACATGCAGTGATTACCTGCTCAGTGCAAAATAAGCATCAAAATAAGCGTGGCGCCATTAACTTAGTTATCACTCAGCCACAACATAACAGTTTCGTAACGCAACAAACATGCAGGGACTTCCTGTTCAGTACAAAATAAGCATGGCACTATTAACTTAGTTGTCACTCAGCCACATGAAGTGACGGCCTATTCAGTTCAAAATAAGGGGCAGGAGAAATGCCTATCAATCTGCCATAACATAACTGTCTGGTTAAAGTGGTAAAACATGCACAATGTCTTCCTATTCAGTGCAAAATAAGCATCAAAATAAGTGGCAGTGTTAACCTGGATTCGACAGCCATTTATTATGTTTTAATCTTTGCACATGTTCTCAAACAAGGAAATGAGCTTGGCAGCTGTGTAAGATGAGCATGGAAAATGTGGGCGATGTGAAGATGAAGCAGGGTGACTGTGCACAAATCAGCGTTTTTATTGGCGTGTATAAAATAAGCGGGTTCCACTGTCGTGAAGAAATGGGTGTGAGTCTTTGGAAAAAGTAAAAAAAATGTGATGACTAACCAATCAGATTTTATATATATTGAAATCATATTTTCTTACTTTGATGTTAAGCCAGTTTTGGATGATTTAGTGAATGGAGACAGGAAATGTGATGACGGATGAAAACATACATGACATCAATGTACAGGAAGGTTTTGGTGAAGAAACTCCTCTCAGGACACAAAGTGTAAACAAATACCTTCAGTGGTATTTAACCGGAGGAAATGACAAAGATTTAAGGCACTTTACATACACAGCAAGTTTAGAGAGATGAGGATTTTCACTGCCCGATCAGGAGTGTCAATGGCGCAACGCATTCTGGAATGTCACGCAAATGGCGAGCACGTATCATGCATTACCTTTGTCTGCTTGAGTTAAAGCACATTATGTTTCATATGAAGGATTATGATTTTTCACAAGTTGACAAAAGTAAACAGTCTAAAAGCTAGGGGTGCTGTGCTTTTGAATGAAGCTAAAATGCACTAAAATGATCCTTTGCCACTTCACGCTTCCAATTTCAAAAATAAATTAAATTATGCTGTTTTGTGGTTGGATATGGACTAAATGTGCATACTTAATTACATACAACATATTGCCAGAATTTTAAGCATAAAATGCTAAAATTAAGTATAATGTAAATCTGGCATTGACAAGACTCAGATAGGATATATAGTATTCTACACAAGTCACTAGGTGTCAGTAAAGTTACAGTGATGAGACAAGTACTGGCCAGGAACAGGAAGCAAAAGAGCTCTCCCCGTGCCAACACGCATCTATGAGGTCTTATTTTCTGGTATTATGTAGTACTATATTGGGTAATAGGAGTGTAAATGTGGCTATAGGGGAGTTATTTCATGTCTAGAGGGCTCTAAAATTAAAATAAAACTCCAATTTAGAAGGTCATAAACCATGCTCTACCAAAATATTCAGTTGATAAATAAGAAATCCAATGGAGTCTGTAACAAATTAATCACCATATACAAGTGACTGTTCAAATGTCCGATGTTTTAGTACTTACTTTTAGTAACAAGTGCCAAGACATTGACATTTTCAAAGGTTAGGGAACATCACCAAAATATTGTACACTACATTTCTATAAGACGCCAGACAGGGGCTTGACACCAATGTGGAAACAAAATTCATTTTGCGATGCAATGTTTTAGTGGAATTCTTGATATGAAAAAAAAATCTTCATGAATTGATGTGACATATATTTTATTATAACATTTTCATATAATGAGAGGAGCTGCACAGTGGCCAACTGGTTAGCATGTAAACCACAGTCAGCAGATCAGGAAGACTTGTGTTGGACTCTCCGTTTGGGCTTCTCTGTACGGATGTTCTCCCAGTGCATTCGTGGGTTTCCTCCCACATTCCAAAAACATGCTAATTGCTAATTGGAGACTCCAAATTGTCCATAGGTATGAATGTGAGTGTGAATGGTTGTTTGTCTATATGTGCCCTGTGATTGGCTGGTGACCAGTCCAAGGTGCACCCTGCCTCTTGCCCAACGTTAGCTGGGATAGGCTCCAGCATACGCGTGACCCTAGTGAGGAAAAGTGGAATAGAAATGGGATTTGATTGCCTAAATTGTATATAAATACCTTTATGTCGTTGCAGCCTAAACCTAATGAAATAAGAAAACTGTCGCTAATGAACGAGAATGGTAAAAATCTGAATAGCAGTGGACGCTACTGCCATCTGGTGTGCCCACAAGGTACAGGTCTCAATCACTCTGCCGGTGGCTGGTCAAGTTTACAAGTTGGTTGGTGAGGGTGCAGTTGAACTGTTAAAGCAGCGCATCACTTTGGGGATATCATGGTATTTGGCAGGCTTTGAAAACCTGGGCCTGAAAGTTCCATCCCTGATCAAAGTGGAGCTCTCCTCTTGTGCACCAAAGCAACAACACACATTGTGATGGTTATGTGGTCTTGGACAGCTCATTTCTCATATGTTCAGTGACTTGCAAAAGACATCAAGCCACAAGGAGCCACTCCCAACCAAACTTCTGTCATCTAGTACATATGTGTCACCCGTGTTCCACTGGTGTATCATTCAGTTCGGTCAGCCACTTTTACGCCATCTTGTGTGTTGCAAACACGTACCTTGTGAGTCCAATGTGATGTCAATAGTTTTCAGGACCACGCGACATTTCCTTGTAAAAGAGCAGATCCCAAAACATAAGACCCAAGGAACGAAGACAAACCTAAAAATCAGGGAAAAAAAAAAAATCTATGAAAATGTTGGTCTTTTATGGCGTCTAAGAATTATGTGCATAACTCTAAGTGTTATGGCGTCTAAGAATTATGTGCATAACTCTAAGTGTTGCTGTTGCTACCAAGTCGAGGATTAAAGACCATCTCAGACAAATATATGTAAAGCTAAAACAGACACGACAGTATATATTTATTTACCTGGAGATGTCTTAAGTCTTCCTTAGCAGTGGAGAAAGGTACAGCTTGTCTGAAAGCAACCAAAATGGCCGTTAGAAGGGGAGGTAAGTCAAATGCTCAATAACAAAAGTGAGAAATACCTGAGAACTCCAAGTGCAGCCGTTTCTTCCAAATAAAACAACGAGACAACATAAATTCAGTGAGCTTTATTTGGAACAAAACTTTCAACCTTTGAGCCCAATCTTTGACTTTTTTTTAACTGAACTTTTAGTAAAATGAGCTTCACTGAAAGTCTGCCAATTAAATAACGACCTAATTTGTATTAAATAAAAATGAGCAAACAACTTGGGCTTCAGCTGCGTCACTTCAATTTGGAGAGTTCTCCATTTGAACATTTTCTTTGGGCAAAAACTAAACCAAAATCACTTCAATTATTTTCCCCAAAACATGACACCCATCTCCATGAACTTTGGCCAAGATGGTATCAGGTGAACACCCCCCCCCCCCCCCCGTTTACTGATGCAGCAGCTGCATCCTCCTGGATAGGAAGTCCAGTCTGGGTCTAATTGGGACATAAAGGCTGTCTTTGTTTACATTTGTCACCACTATCAAGGAGGATTGGTGTGCATCAGGGCAGCAAATCAACCAATTGACCCGCCCCTCCCACAATTTAAAATGACCTTAAAGAATGAGGCAAGTTTGTTACGAAAATGATCCAATTCGGTATTTTTGGCAAGATGCTACCATCTCAGTCTTTAAGGTTCTCAACATGGTGTCTGCCAGCGGTAAGCGAGCAGCCCGTCACCCCGCCATCCCGTTGGACCCGCCTTGAAACAAAACCATGCCTTTAATTACCGCTGACTGGCCACCATGAAGCAGACGGCTGCCGAGTGTCTGCAAAGTTTGATCCCTGCTCGCTCCTTCTCACCTTCAATTGGATAGTTTGGACACAACCCCCCCGCCAAATTAGCCTGATTGGATGATTGATGAATTAGTCTGGGGCCAGAGTGAGACTTTACGAGGGAGCAGGGATCGCTGTTCCAAAACAAGGATGTACTTTTTTTTATTTTATCAATTAGAACAGCCAATGAGCATCTCGCCACAAGAGGGAAACCAAACTTTGCAAAACAAAAAAGGCTCTGAGCTGCTTAACCAGCTGAGAGCTTTTGTGCAAAATCAGGTTTTGGTTAGGACGTACAAGTCAAACCCCACATAAAAAGACAAACATAAAGGGCAGAGAAATAAGCTGAGGCGGCAAAAGTTTGCAGTCCAAGTCATTTAGGAATCCTTCACTGCCATTCCCCTTCTTGTTTGGGATCTTCTACTCCAACGTGCATGTCTGTCTGGGCCTTGCAGGTAGCAAAAAAAAAAACCAAAAACAAACAAAAAACCCCCCAAAACTAAAGCAGTGCCATCAGTGTTATTGCCAGAAGTCAACCGCTCTGTGCAGTAAGTGCAGCCCAACCTGCTCCAGGTTGCTTAGAACATCACATTAGACGGAGACTTCCTGCTACATTTTACATCAGGTGGTTCACTTTGATGAGTTTGTCCAACAACATTCTTATTCAAAAGGGCTGGGGGGCGGATTCAATGGCAGTCCTTCCAAATATTTGTTGACAGTGCTCGGAGAGCACAATGTAGCTCCATGTAACAGCTGGCAGAGCCTCCCCCAGGGGTTTAAAAAAAAAGAAACTAAGCAAAAAGGATCTGCCAATGAAGCTGCACTGCAGCAAGTAGGACGACATGATAGAATCTAATCTTTCCTTTTTCTTTCCACATCAACTTTGACTGGAGAGCCAACGCAGTCTCCCGTCAAGTTCACAAGTCCAGGCTGGCGACAAAAGAATTCATGACTAAAAAGCTCTACCGGCAGCAGGAGAATCAATTGAAACCATGGTGCTCGAGTGCAAGCTTTCGCTTATGACGGTTTACCGCCTCCAATTTGTCTGATGAACTTAACCTCAGGGGCAGTTCATGCAGGGGGGTCTTTGCTGTTTGTGGAGTCTATATATATTCTGCAATTTCTAAAATTATAAATAAATTTGCAGGCCAATAGGTAGTAATGAAACAGTCTCCAGTGCCATATCGTGTGTAGGGGTGTGTGCGAGAGTTCGGTTGTCAGCCAGCCTTCAGAACTTGTTTAAAACAATCTTAAAAGTAAGGTATTTACACATGGGGAGCAAGGCAGCCTCAATGCCAGCTGCACGGCTCTGGGTTACGTTTGGCTGTCCATAGGAAGGTGATAAACTCCTGCAAATTGAACTGCACCGGATGAGGAATCCTCATGACTCAATCAGGTTGTTAGTTGGCTGCACATTGTCTGTGTTGTGTTGCCACTGAAGACAAGAGGAAAGTGTTGGGCTCTTCTAGAAGCGCTAGCAAAAAAAAAAAAAAAAGTCTGGCTTTCTTCTCGGAAAAACAAAATCCAGTATCTCTGGCCATGGAGAAAAATCCAAGTTTGTCCTGCAATATCAGCCAGACTTAAGTGCAGGCAGCCCAGACGAGCAGGACGCATGAGGGCAGTGCCCCTGATCCCCCCCTCCCCCGATGACAAATGAAAACGGGTTATGGATTCACCTTGGTGGTTGGAAATGAAAAGAGCACGACAAATCTTCTGTAAGGTGAACAAGAGAGCTGTGTGATGATGGTTATTACTTCACAACAAGTTGGGCTGCTTCTTAAGGCACTTGATACAAATTGGTTCCCAAAGAAAGTAAGTGGCGCATGGAGGGGGTGGGGTAAAGGGGATCACTTTAGGGGGCCTGTGGGTGCTGGCTTCATGTTAGCGGTGGAAAGCCACCTCTGTATGCACTGATACATTGTCCACTTGGTCCCGTACTTTCCTCATGGGGAAGGGAATGGGGGGTGTCTTCAGCGCAGGCGGTGCAGCATTGAGCCCTATGACAAGGCAAATGAGTTCTTCCAACATGTATCCAACAAAATTCACATTCCCGATGGAGGCATCCAAAAAAATAAGATGGACAGACTCTGTACATTTAAAAGAAAAAAAAATCTAAGTTGTGAAGGGGCGGGGGCAGGGTCCAAAGGGGAATGGAGGATGGCCTGATCTGTCAAGACAGGGAAAAAAGCGATCACATATTAGACTCGCAGCCAACATTCATTATAAAGATTAAGTATAAAGCTAATCAGCTTGCTCTGGCATTGTGAAATACTTGCAGACTTTAGTCAGATTATTTTGAACAAGGTTCCCCCTGTCAAATACCTGCAAGAGTGGTGATCGCAATAAGGAAACGCCACATTCTCATCATTTGTGGACTTTTGACCCTTGTTTGGAGTCAGATTATTTTGTACAAGGCCGCTTCTGCCCAGGGGTGTCCCAAATACAACCGTTTCACTTCCAATACCCATATTGCAGCCTTGAACGTTGGCCAATACAATGTCAGCATAGATCATAGTGTTTTTGCTGATATTGGCCCGATATCCAATATAGTATCAGGACACCTCTCCTTCTGTCATTTATTTTACGCGAGGCATGAATATTTCAATCATGCCAAACCTGGGCGCAAATGAACGCACTCAAACTTTCCCTGCTTAGAGGACCCGGGCACACTTCAGTTGCCCTAGTGCGATTACGCCCAAAGTTGAGAGGATGTACTCACTGGCTCATGGCTTCACTTCTTCACCGCTCTCGCTGTGGTACTCTGCCACATACAAGCTCTTGTCGATTATTCCGGGGATGGGCTTGATCTCTGTTCCCAGCTGCTCTTCAATTCCTTTCAGGTTGAAGCGATCGTCGTAGGTGATCAGGTTGATGGCCAGACCCAAGTGTCCAAAGCGACCTGGATGAGATGTGAGGTTTGAAGAGGGTTAAAATGCTTGGTTATGAAAGACGGCAGGAGAAACAGGAACTGTTCTCACCAGATCTTCCAATGCGATGAAGATACGTCTCTCCCAGCTTGGGGAAGTCAAAATTGATGACAACATTCACAGCTTGAATGTCTATTCCTCTTGTGAAGAGGTCTGAAAGAAACAGCACAGTCAACAGTCAATGTAACCACAAAGTAAACATTTGAAAGGCTCAAGTCATTTCTCAAACTGTCATGCCAAAACTATGCAGGAAACAATGAAAAGACTTCACTGACTACAGTGAAAAGTGTGCCAAGCAATGATCAATCTACATTTCAGAAAGTGTTTGTGGAACAATGTTTTACTTTCAAATTACAATACTGCAGCATCATCATGACAGCCAACAAAAACAAGCAAGCTCTGGCTTGTTAGTTGCAAAGTCAAAAGGCAGAAACCCCAAGGTGTCCTGAAATAAACAAAAAACCTTACCAGTGCAAACAAGATTTCGACAGAGACCATTTCGGAAGTCATGGAACACACGGTTGCGATGTTCCTGGAGGGAGGGCGGGCGGGAGATAGAGGGGGACTTTTACATGGAGTATGACAGAGCCAAGATTTGACTACAAGTTGAGACAGATTTTGTAGAACAGGGATGTCTAAACTTTCTTCAACAAGTTTCTGAACATTAGAAACTGAATTCTATTCAATAAAACCACAAAATTAACTTAGTCATGCTTTCTCCTCAGGGTCACAAGAAATTGGAAGGATATGGGGAAAGATGCTAAAAGCAATACAATGTAGGTCAATATATGCCGACTATCTGAACAAAACAGTATTGTGTTATCGGTGAAAAAGCACAGTTGCATCTCTTGTTTTCAATTTGACAACTGGAAAGCACCAATAGATGAGCTGCACACCAAAAATGGACACCCGTGGCAGCATGCCTACAGACGGAAACTATGCTGACCTGTCTCATCTTAGCATGAATGTAGAAACACGAGTAACCAAGCTGGGAGATCTTCTTGGCAAGGAGCTCCACTCTCTGAGAGGAGTTGCAGAAGATGATAGACTGGTTGATCTGGAGCTACAAAATAAAGTCAACACACCAAAATTAAGTTTTTTTTTTTGCAGTCGAAACCATAAAAGCGCTGAGAAAAAAGCAGTACAGTCTAGCTTACCCTTGAGAACAAAGTATTGAGGCAATGGACTTTTTGCCTTTCAGTGACATAAGCGTAATACTGAGTCACACCCTTCAGTGTCAGCTCCTCCATGAGGTTGATCTCATAGGGCTTCTGCAGGTGTGAATTCTACATAGGAAGACAAACTGTAAGTTAGGCATCATTAACTAATTCAAGTTGATTTTCTGGAGACACATGACACCATACCATAAACTTCTGCACGCTGAGGGGGAAGGTAGCAGAATAAAGCAAGATCTGTCTCTGTTTGGAGAGGAAGCCCAGAATCTCTTCCATCATGGCAACAAAGTCCTGAGACAGGAGTTTGTCAGCCTGTTGGGAAGCAAAAGGAAACATTACCTCCAAAAGCGTATGAAAGTGGTATGGCCAGAGAGGCAAAAAAAAACACCACTGCATCTCACCTCATCTAAAACAATCATCTGCACTTGACTGACTTTGGCCACTCCTTTTTTGATGAGGTCCAAAATCCTCCCTGGGGTGGCGATGACCACATGCACTGGAAAAATCAAAATATTTTAACAATTGTATTTTTTTTTTATTTTATTTTCACCATTCTCAGTTAAATCCCAGACTCGTACTGAATCCGCTGTGGCTCCGTCATGGTTGCCGGAATCATTACCCAAGATTGAAGTCCCTGTTGTAGGCTCATACTACCTCCATTGGTGGAGCTCCAGTGGACATACGGCCAAATAGAAAGAATCCGTTTGAGGTCTAACTTTTATCCAGAGCTAACTCATCAATACAAGAAATTGATAGTGCCGCTAAACATCGTACCCTCAAGGAACAAACAATATGAAGTAATTAAATGCTATTTAATAATAATAACCATTAAAAAAAAATTTACTTACTGATTGTATGAAGGCAAAAGGCAAAAAACCCCCCCAAAAATCTACGACATAGTGGGTGCGCAGGCAAACACGGCGATTGTTTACAAGAACGTCCTGTATACAAGGCTAGTAATCGCGAGAACATCTGCTCTCACAGATCAGTTTCCACAGACGCTCACCACAGGGACTACCAGAGTCAGTGAGAGTGGCACTCAGTGACAAGCTAGACTGGATCAAGACCGGAGTCACAACGGATTGAAGGTGAGCCAGGGGTTAACGTGTTCCCACTCACCTGTTTCATCCAGTCTCATGATGTCATCACGTAGGTTGGTTCCACCCGTGGTTGCCATCACCTTCACTCCTCCCATGTGTTTGCTGACCTGGATTGATATTTGGCTGACTTGCAGAGCCAATTCCCTGGTGGGCACTACCACCAATGCTGGACAGAGTGGAGCAGGAAAAGATGAGTGAAATAAGAGCCACATGGCATGTTCAAATGATCACACCTTGGCTCAACATATTGGTCGTGTTGCTCACCTTGTATGCAGTCTCTCTTCAGGTCGATGCGTTCAAGTAAGGGAATGAGGTAGGCTCCGCTCTTCCCTGTGCCGTTCTTGGCTCTGGCAAGGATATCCCTTCCCGACAAGGCGATGGGAATGCTTTCCTCCTACAAGTAGCAGTGATAAAGATTCATATTATATTGTGCCCACACACATCATGGTGTTAAGAGACAGTAATAATTTTGATGGCATATAATTTGTCATTTTTCCTTCATTTAAAGCATTCAGACGACGCAATATGTAGTGTTATACCCAACTTAAAACTCTGCTTGTTAAAGCAACTGAGGTGTGTTGCGAGTCTCTCCTTAACCACAAATGGCACCACTACAGTAGCATTTTACACCTGGAGTTTGTTTACTAAAATGTGAAATGTAGTCAGCAAATTAAACCAAATTAGATGGCTAGAGAATGACTTAAAAAAATGAAACTAAAAGAAAAGACAAAAATCAGCTGGAGGAGCAAATGCACCTGGATTGGAGATGGTTTTTCCCAGCCCATCTCAAAGATGCCCATGAGCAATTCCCTCTTCAGGCAGTAATCTTCAAACTCATTGCCTTTAGTCGCCGTCACATCCTGTGGGTCAATGCCAAAAATTATTTAAGTGCATCATCTGTCACAAATCTCACCTCCGTTAACCTCGACAGTCATGTCACAAATAATACTTTTGATCCAACCACGAGTTGGGAGTGGTCGCAGCATATAATCAATATTAATGTGCATTTTACTGCAGGTGCTTGGGTGAAGTCATTAGGGCAACTATGTAACCAACAGACTGACCTCAAATGCCACGGGACTTTTACAATACAGAATTAGACCATAACCTCTAAAAGCCCAACGGATAAAACACCGTTGTCTGCTTCCCAGTCTTCTTTGAGTGGTTTAGTGAGCACCAAACTGATTCACTACACTAAGGCTCTGGTTCTTTTTCCTATTTGGTTTTGTGGACTGTACCAGTGATAACAAAGAGCAAGTGTGGCAACAACCAAAGAGCAAGAAATGAAGTTGTAGCTGCCTTCAGTCTTAGTCCTTTTACAACCTCCATTTTTCCTTAAAGACTTATTTTTTTCCTGCATTGGTGTTACAGTTGGGCTTTATGATGTGTCTTTCAAGTCTATTAATGGCACATCTTCCAGGGAAAAATGATGATGATCAATCTTTAGTTTCCACTGGGCAATCAATACTTTGTTTTTAAATTTTTTTTTTTGGCAGTTTCAAAACAAGTTCATGTACAAACCGAAGTTTTCATCCTCATGTCCTTTGGGGGCAATTTCAGATTTTTCTTCCAGTCATCTCCAGGCCTGTGAAAGTAGACATTCTCATGAGAACAAAACCATCAAAGCAGAGGTGGATAAAGTCACAAGGAACTTACTTGATGACGCTATTAGTCGTGGGGGCAGGCTGGGCGTTGCCATTGTTGATTGTGCCTTTCATCTGGTTTAGCGGCTGCTGTTGTGGGCCACCGCCGCCTCCACCTGGCGCTCCAGCCGGCTTCACCGAGCCCCGGAGCTGTCCGTTCTGGTTCGACAAGCCCAGAATCACTGGGTTCTCTGTCCTGGCAGTGCTCATGTTTCCTGCTTAGCTTTTATGGGTCCACTCTCAAATGAAGCTCAGATGGAGTGAATCCACTCACAATTTAAAGATAGTCCGTCCCTCTTGGGGCTTTGTTTTCTATACACCAAGTGTCCAAATATTTATCCCTCAGACTAACTATATAATATCGCCGTTTGTGGGACATTAAGCGTCTCTTCGGTGTTTGGAGCAGTTTGTTTTTAGCATGGATTTGTGTTGCGTTAGCGAGAAGAGAAAGAGACAGCAGTGTCTGGAAGGCAAACTCCGGGGGGGCTTAGCTAGCGTTCAAGTATGGGCCCACTTGTTCAGCAAGCCATCTTGATTAGCTCCACTGAGCCGCTGCGTCCTGTTTCCAACCCTGAAACAAAGTCAACAAGTTAGACAACTCAAGGCTGCGAAATTACAATACAGTTGCTGTTCTGCTTGTGAAGGACGGAAGCTTATTTTGGGACACTGTTAGCCGCTATTGCTAACGGGAAGTCCACACAGATGACCGATGACGTTTAAAAATATGTACATAGGCACTCACATTAAGAGTTAAGACTGTAAAGCGATCACATACAACATAAATGGCCCAGAATGTGTAAACGTAAAACTGCTACTAAAACTATTAAGACAGTAGAGGATAGACGAGCTAGCATTTAATAATAACCAATGACGTAGGAAGAGCTAGCACATCAACATTCACCTTCAGTGGTGAGCCGTCGCCGTGACATGGACATACATCAAATATTTAACATTATGGTGTTCACAAGTTACACGTTTTACACAATTCAAGATTGACATTTGCCGAATATTAGCTAGCGGACGCCCTGCCGATGTTACAGAGCAGGAAAAGCTAGTCCGCTAGCTAAGTAGCTAGCAAGCTAACTATGACGAAGTGAGACCCTAACAGTTGTAACACCACGGCGCTCGTTCCCGCGAACGACTCGGGCGTCAGATAAATGATCATATATAAAACCGATGTCGACGTGTGCCACATTTTTCTTTACCTCAGATAAGCGAAGTATTCGTCGTTTTTAAGCTGTGCCAAATGGTAGCCGAGCATTCGAATGAGGTTTCTTCTCATCCGAGCCTTCAAGATGGCGTCCACTCCTTTATGAGCCCGCCCCCAGCGACGCGATCAGCTGATTTCATTTGGAATCACAGCCTTGCCGTTAATGCAAATAAATAATTTTTTAAACATTTTACCACTATCCATAAATCGGCCGCATATAACGTGTCCGTCATTTGTGTACACTTTGGCCCAAATCTGACGTCATCCCTGTGACGCGTCACTGAGCTAAAGTCTACAAATAACACAATGGCTTCAAGTCACGGAATTAAACACCTTTCACATCTATTAAGACATTTCCCTTTTCAGCACAAGTGACAAGTTGTTATCCATGCTAGCGACTGAAATGAAATGCTGTTTATAAATGAATGTAGTAAAACGATGGCTTTTATGTTCATCCACCCGCATTGGGGTGACAGGTGAGCGCCTTGTACATTTGTATTGTTGGGTAATTTTTGTGGGTAAAGCCGTCATGTTGTTCTTATAATCTCCATAATCTCCTTAATTAAGACAGCAAGATTTATCAATCCAAATGCTCATCTAACTCAGGGTGCAATCACGTAACACGTGCAAGAACACAGACTATGCGGTAGTGGTGGGCGGATCGATCCAAATGTCAATTCCATAGTTGGTATCAATATTAACAGATACCAATGTAAAAAGATTGATACTTAGGCTTCAGTTGGGTTCCTGTCCAACTTCAGCGTTTTCATTCTAGATGCAACCTGGCTGTGCTTAACTTTTAAAAATGTATCAGTGTGGATATCTGCGATACTGGTGAGGCGATACAAAGAAAATACTGGTCCTGTATTTTCTTTGTATCGGATCGATACCAAATCTAGCAGTATCGCACACCACTAGTATGTGGTTAATGGGATAGACAACACTATTTCATAACTAGCAAGGCATGCTGGGAAGCCGTCACCGCACACTTCCCCAACAGGAAGTTACCTAACATGTCTTGCGGGCTGTACATTAGTATACAATACTATTGTCATGTATATTAGTTTTTATTTTACTGTGTGGTGCAGTTACATTGCGTGATAACCTGTTTGTGTTGTGCAAGTATGGGTAAAAATGTCACTTCCGCAACCAAATTGATGTTATGTACTGTACCGTCAGTAGCCAGATTAGAGTCAAATGTAAACATTTTTATAGGCGTCGCAATTACTGCTTGATAGACAAACACTGATATTCACACTCATGAACAAATAAGGTAACATGCGTGTTTTGGGGATGTGGGAAGAAGGCAGAGTACCCAGAGAGCCCACACAAGCACAGCACAGGGAGTACATGCCGACCATGCCTGGTACACCACCACCACCACTACTACTACTACTACTACTACTACTACTATTACATCAATTGGTTCATTAGTACTCATATATGATGACCTGGTTGACTGACAAGACCGTTTTCACACAAACTTATTAAGGCTTTCATTTATTTTCCCGCAACCATTGTCCTGTTGCCTCCCAAAAGGACTAAAACCACCATAGAGATTCTCATTAGACGTCTATTATTAAAACACAGTTATACAGAACGAGTGCAAACAATCACAAATTGCATCTTATATACAGCAGGTATATATTATTTTGTTGGTTTTTTTCAAGGGAGTTTGATTTTGCGCAACATTTTGGTAGCTGGAGAAAACGAATCAGCAAAAAAAACAAACAAAAAGAAATTCTAGGCACTCCTCTTGTATCTGCCACTTGATTCCAGACAAACAAGCACATCTTTGATGTACATATTTTACAGTATTTTAGAAAAGCGCTTCAGATTTTAACATTGAACCATTGTACAGTGCTTTGAAATATCCAACATGTAACTCAGTAGCAATGTGGAGATCATCATTACTGATGTACAGTTTTAACATTTCAAGCGAGAATAAAAAAAAAAAAAAAAGAAAACGCTTGGACACAATGCTAATGTAATGGAGACGCTTTTACAGGCCACGTGAGGTGGATCAAAAAGGCATATTGGCCATACCGCCAGGGCCGTAGCCAATGGGGCTGTCCAGAGACATTCCCCGCTGTCTGAGGGATTGGGGTCCCATCATTCCCGTCTGTGCATGGGCAGGGCCCATCAAGGGACTCTGAGGGGACATCAAAGGACCCTGGGGGCCAAAGGGATCTCCCGGCATGGGCATGCCACGTTGCTTGGCCTGCATCATCATCACGCTCTGCCGCGCCATCAGGTTGTGCTGGTGCTGCTGAGATGACATCATTCCAGGATACGGATTGGAAGGATGCTGGAGAAGACTGTTGGCCATCATGGCTTGCTGTTGCTGGAGCTGCTGCTGGGGACCCATTGGGCCTGTCCTTCCCATCATATGCCCAGGTGGGCACATGGGCCCCATGCCCGCACCAGGCATTATTCCCCTGGCGTTCCCAGGAAGAACACCCATGCTTTGGCCAAGCCCAGCATGTGAGGGGTGAGGTGGCAGCTGCTGCTCAGCCATCATGTTCTGTAGATTGGCCAAGTGGGGGTTGGATGAGGAGATACCTCCATGTGGAGGACCAGAGGAAGACAAGTGTTTGAGGAGCTGCTGGGGAGTGGGCTGCTGTGGATTTGAGCCCTGGTTTGGATTCTGGTGTGGTTCACTCTTGGGGAAATACTGTAGAGTGCTGCTGGGCTTATCCGACGGAATGATGCGGGAGAGGTCAAACTCAGGGATACCTGAGTGAGTGGGCCGTATGACTTCACTTAGATCCGGACCGTCTCCCATGGGCAGCGGTGGGAAGGACTCGTGGCGTTGGTGAGGGTCTTTACTAAGCAGGTGCAGCTGCTGAGGTGGCAGAATATCCTCATTGGCCTGAGAGAAATTCTGTGACATTCTTCCCATAGGTGAACGCATACGCCCATGAGACGATGGCTGCATGCGGACAAATCCGGCCATCTGGTTTTGAGACATGGGCGAAACATTGCAAGGGCCCAGTTCATCATTTCCTCCTCCCATCATGGCCGAATTCATGAGCGGCAGGCCCATTTGGTTTGGGGAAGACAACACTCGCTCTGAGGAATCATGGGCCAACTGCTGTGGACCTTGGGTTGCAATTCCCAAGGGGCTTTGGGAATCACTGTGGGCACCAATAGAACTCTGGGAGACCAGGATCTGGGAGTTTGGAGGGTTCCCCATGCCTCCTGTTGGTATGACAAAACCAGCATTCACACATGTGTTGTAAGTCATTTTCACAGTGGTCAAAATATCAACAAGACCCTTTGAGTTCATACCGCTGATGCTGACGCCGGGCAGAAGAGGTCGGTCAGGCAGCATCTCATCATCAGAAGTTGCAATCGTTTTGATTGCATCGTGGTAAAGAGGGGTTGAACTGGGAATGGCGTACTTGGACATCTGAGACATGATCAACGATAGAGGGTTCTGTGATGACGGGGCATCGGGCGAAGACGTAAATGTCATACCGGGATTCAATGAGCCTGGTTGGCTGCTTGGGGTAGAGTTGGAACTTCTTGGGGGTAGTGATCGCACTACAAAGGACAGAAGATACATGTCATCACAATAAGAAGATGGTTCAATGAGTACAGTACATAGGATTTAAAAAAATATACCTGTCTCAGGATGGCCTCCTCCATTGCCCGTTACCCTGCCAACAGTAGGGCCGCCTGGACTTGAAGGATCTGTTTTAGGAGACATCCATGCCGGAGAAGCCATAGCCATGGCCGGGGACTTGAGTCGCCCAGGTGAGACAGAAGGCGAGTGCAAGTCGTGGTTCGAAGTCCCTAATATCTGGGGAGACTTCATTGAAGACGAGCAAGGTGTCCCTGCACCAGACGCAGGTGGAAGAGGAGGGTGAGGGCCAACAGAGGCAATAATGGAGGGTGACTTCTGCCCTGGAGCAGAAGGAGATCGAAGGTGAGCTGGTGGTTCTCGGTTTAGTGACGGAGAATTAAGCTGATGAGGATGCTGTGCCGTCGGAGAGCTCAGTGGGTGAACGTTGACGGATGGGTCGGTTGGATGCCGAGGACCAGGTCCCACTCCTCTGAGATCTCCAGTGATTGGCATATGACTGAGGCGTGACGTACCACCCATCTGATTACGACCCTCCTGCTCAGGCCCAAACATGTCGGGACCAGATTGTTGAGGATATGGCCCCTCACCTGGTCCACCGGAGAAAGGGCCATGAGGTGGAAAACGAAAGGGTCCGTCAGGTCCAGGGATCATTCCCACATTTCTTCTTTCGTTCTGTGAAGCTCGTATTCTTGCCATTTCTCCAGGACTGAAAAAGTCACTTAAAGCCCCCCCTCTTCCAGCACCCCTTCTGAGCTTTTGAGAGAGAGTCATGTGCTGCTGCTGAATATTCATCTGCGGGTTCATGTGCATTGAGAGGTTGCTCCCTAGAGGAGAGTCCATTAAGTCTCTTACCTGAGGCCCCCCTACAGGAGAGCCCATCATTTCCCGTGAACCGGGAAAGTCCATCGGATCCCCTTGATTCGAAGGTGGGTCTCGGGCCATACCCAAAGCGGAGAAGTCTGGGCCACCGGGATTTTCCACAATTCTTGAGCCCTGTTGCTGCTGTGCAAGCATCCGTTCAATTTCAAACCTAGGGAGCCCCTGTACGTGCTGTTTCTCCGCAATGCGAAACAATTCCTCACGAGTTACGAGTTCTGGTTCATCCTGCAAGTGCTGAGGAGGGTAGCAACCGGGAAACGAACCTCCGCCATCCATGTTGTTGAGCCAAATCCCTGGTCTGGTGGGCCTTTGGGGTCGTAGACCATCAACAGATAACAGTCCTCCTGGACTGCCAGGAAACACCCCACCACCTGGTGGACCCCTCTGTGCATGTTCTAAGAACTTTGGACGAGCGGGCCCTTCTTGATGCATGCCCGCCATTCGTACATTTCCAGGGATTCCTCCTCCCATCATATTTGCAGAACCCCATTGTTGATCTCCAGGCTTGCTATGATATGGGGGTGGGGGTCTCCTCATTATCACGGGACCTCCATGCATTCCCATCTCAGTCATCATTCTAAAGTGCTGAGGATTTTGCATTTCCTGTTGCCTCCTCTTCTCTTGGTAGTATTCTTCTTGGAGTTTACGCCACGCAATTTGTTCTGGGGTCAGCCCTTCCAGCCCAAGTAAAGGACCCATGTCAAGGCCAGGCGAAGACATCTGATGATGTGGATGCTGTGGCAGATTGTGGTGAGGGTCCATTTCGGGGCTGTCAGTGGCAGCACTGAGTGATTGTGTTTGAGACATGATGGACTGCAGTGGTTCTTCCAACTTCTTCATGGCCCCCATAGAAGCCAAGGCAGAGAGTGCCATGCTGCTACTACTACTACTGCAATCTCCAGTGTTTGTACCATTGTCACCGTCTTCAAGGACGGCGCCTCGGTCAGTACTACCGCTGTTCATTACAATGGTAGCGTTATTTGGGAGATGACTGTTGGTGTCACCAGGTCCTCCTCTGGCTCCAGTGCGTAGAAACAGCCTCTCTATGTCCCTCAGAGTCTGCAAAGAACGCTCCCTGTGTTCCAGCTGCTCCTTGGAAAGACTGCCGGCATTCCCGAGGCCACTCTTCTGGCCTGTGTCACTCTGTAAATGTGCAGACAAGATGGAGGGACTCCCCGATGGAGAGAGAGAAGCAACCGGAAGACCTTCCCCGTGTGTAGTTCCTGAGACTGGTCCAACAGGTGTGGCTGTGCCATCTCCCTCCGGCCTACTTGAGAGAACGCAGTTGCCACCAGAGAGGCCACCAAGTCTGGTCTGAGGGGAGTCATTATCAGAACGCCCTGCGGATGTCGGTGTTCCTGCTGCAAACAAGGGGGCGCCACCTCCCGCAGACACGGGCTGTGGAGTTGCACTTTTGGATTTCGGGGTGCCTGTGGGTGGAGATGAGCTGGAGTTCACCTTCTCCAAGATCCTCCCTGGTTGGTAACCCTTTGTCGGACAAAAAATGTAAAAAATGTAAGATTGGGAAATTAGTAGCACCACAGTCGGTACCCCCAGATCGACCCCCCCCCCAGACGTGCCCTGGTATCCCTTCAATAAATCAACGCTGTACCTCAAATAGAACCATTTTTGTCACACCACTGAGTAGATGTAACCATCCTTATTGTTTTACTACAACACACACCACTTTCATAGCTGACATGGCACCTGTAAAGCTGAACTTTACAGTGGAGTAGAAAGAGAAAGTGATGCAATGTAACCCCCCCAGTGGCAGCCCCTGATAGGGAAATGCCAAAATGGAATAAATAAAATAAAAAGACAAAATATTATTTTAATACATATTATATTGTAGATTATTTTTTGGGTGTCACTAATAAATATGACCATAAAAATGTGTTATTATACAAATAAATGGCTCCTTCTAAATTAAATATTAATTTAGATTAAAGCATATTAGATTGTGAAATATTTTTTAATTAACTATTAATTGTATTATTATTATTAAATTCTGAATTTACACTGAATTTATAAAAGCGTAAGAATCATAGCATACAAAAGCTATGTTTCTTGAATTTGTTGGCGATTGGCGATCGTTGCCGATGTCTGACCTGCTCCAGCTTGGCTCGTGGAACATTTTGCTGGTGAAAGTGCAGAATGGAATCCATCTTTCCTTTCATAACTGCTTCTGCAGCACTGTTAAAAGTAGATTTGGGATCATTAGTATAATTCATGAAATAGAATTACAATTAAAATGACTATTGTGTAAAATGGTACCTGTTGGCCAGGCTGGTTGTGAAAACATACAGCAGTTGCTGGGAGGATGGCGGAGGTGGCCCCGCCTTCAGCACAGGTCCAGGTCCAGGTCCACGAGCCATTATAGGTTCAGATGTGGTCCCGGCAGACGTATGATCAGGATTTACTTGCCTGGGACCTGACAGTCCTCGCTCACCTACCAAAAGAAAATATGTCAAATATCCTAATAAAGTACCCAAGTGTATTGTTGCAGTTACACCAGGTAACCACCAGATGGACCTAAACCACATGTCAAATCAAATGGAAGGGCTTCATCAAGCTCTTCTATTCCATTGCATGTGTGGAGTACCTGTACACTCCCATGATTATCCTTGCAAATACAAATAGTACAACTACTGACGCTGACATGTTTCGCGCGGCACGGACTCACGATGAGTTGTGGATCGTGGCTTGTCCTCATCCTCCTCCGTGTCAGGACCAGAGCACCACTCATCTCCACTGTATGGCTGCTTCTTCTCCAGGACGCAGCGCCGCTTACTGCGTGTCACACCCTCTTCAAGACACACATGACAAACATGGGAATAAGCTCGCAGACAGCAAATACAAGCCAAAAAAAAAAACAAACCTCAATTTGCTAGTTGGTAATTTTACAATGTTAAAAGTTGTGTATGCTTGCACACTTCAATTAGCAATCCAATCCAAGAGCTGCATCAAACATTATTCATGTACGCAAAGACATTTTGTCACAAAATAAGGTTTAATTTGGGTGTATGATAAGTGTCCATCGGTATGAATGTGAGTGTGAATGATTGTTTGTCTATATGTGCCCTGTGATTGGCTGGCAACCCGCCTCTCGCCTGAAGTCAGCTGGGATAGGCTCCAGCAGTTCCCTGCGATTTTAGTGAGGATAGGCGGCATAGAAAAAGAAATGGATGCAAGTCATAAATCATGCTGTTTCTTGATTAAATATAGCCTAGTAGTAAAAAAATCTGCACATTAAAGAAAATATATGTTCCACGTTTTATTTTTAAGCATTTTCAAGCATAAAAAGACTAAATGAAGTATAAGATGATACACTAAAGTAAGACACACAAGCACCAGACTTCTATTGCAGGGTTGTATCACGTCATAATAGGCACAATAATCCCTAACACCATGTCGAACAAAAGCCCAACTCTGCAACCCCCCACCATCCCTTCCTGTCTGCACCACCTGAACACATCTACAGCAGCACACATTAACATGAGTCTTATTTTTGTTTTAAATGTTTGGTTTTAGGGAGGCACGGCGGTCGAGTGGTTAGCGCGCAGACCTCACAGCTAGGAGACCAGGGTTCAATTCCACCCTCGGCCATCTCTGTGTGGAGTTTGCATGTTCTCCCCGTACATGCGTGGGTTTTCTCCGGGTACTTCGGTTTCCTCCCACATTCCAAAAACATGCTAGGTTAATTGGCGACTCCAAATTGTCCATAGGTATGAATGTGAGTGTGAATGGTTGTTTGTCTATATGTGCCCTGTGATTGGCTGGCGACCAGTCCAGGGTGTACCTCTCGCCCAAAGGCAGCTGGGATAGGCTCCAGCACCCCCCACGACCCTCGTGAGGAAAAGCGGTAGAAAATGAATGAATGTTTTGTTTTATATAGTTATCTGTTCTATATTGGTTAACAGGAGTGCAAAAGTGACTATAGGGGTGTTATTTGATGTCTAGAGGGCTCTAATGTTCAAAAACCTATTTGGGCGGTTGTAAACAGGTTGTCAATGGTCTAACTACGAAAATATTACATTTAGAAATGATGAGTCTTACTTTGCGGAAATTCACTTATCACGGTTGGGTCTGGAACCAATTAACCGTGATAATCGAGGGTTTACTGTGTATCTTTAAAGGTGACAAATCAAAATCAGCTGTAAATGGGCCTCAGTGGAAAAAGGTTGGACTTCCCTGCGATTCATCAACAAGCGCTGCATATGAGACATCTTTCACAGATCGACAGGGGAACTCCTCTGACCTCCCTGGTTTGACTACATTGGTGACCTTGTGAGCGAGGACAAAGCCTTGATGCCTTTTTTTTTTCATATGTGAGACACGTCAGCGCCGTTATCAGCGCCTTCAGGGCTGAGAGGGGGGATTCTGCCGCTCCTCTTAAAAGGTCGGGGCATTTTTGTCCTTACGCCCCAGCACTTCCTGCCGGAGGAGGTGAGCGCACGTAATTTTTGTAGAGATCAAAGTGATATAGAGGTGACAGGAAGTGAGCGCATGTGTGTGTAGCAAGCTTTAAAATGTCTCACCTGCCTTGGCGTCGGCCTCCAGGGGTTTCGGAGCAGCATGCCGCGAATCACCAGAGTCCACAGAGACGCTCCTCTCCCGCTTGCTTTTGGTTTTTACCATCCCTCCGGCGCTGCTCGCCGATTGGCTGGGGGCCTTCGGTACAGAGTTGCTTTTGTGGACCCCATGGCTCCCGCCGGTGCCGAGTCGGCTCTTGGGCCCCAAGTGAGCGGCGGGCGCCTGCTGCTGCGGTGGAGCCTGCAGGTTGACGGCGGCTATTTGAGATCGTCCGTCACCGCTGAGCTGCTTGCCATGATTGGCCAGTTTATTGTCAGTAAGCATTTGATTGGCTGCCGAGAGAAACTCACGACCGCTGGAGGAGAAACTTTGGGCCCTTGATTGGAGCTCACATTACCATCAGGCAACACTGAGGGAGACAAATAATTATAGATTGTGAATTTTTCACAATGAATTATATGATGCAATATCAAACTGTCACTTAATGGTCTTCATGCCACAATTGAGGTTTCATTTTTTTAAGCACATTTCATTACCTTGCAAGTGTAAAAAGAAGTCAACTTCTGTTAATATTGAAGCATAAAGTCTCTAAAAAAGCTTGTGTTTTTATTGACAAAGCCACAATGTTGCTTCATGTCACTTTAACGTACTTAACTGTCTTGCAAGTGTAAGAAGCTAGCCACCCTTCATCTTGAAGCATCACGCCTCTAAAACGCTGTGTTTTTACCAAAGTAACTCACGCCTGTCACTTTTTAAGTGTCTTCGCTGTCTTTCAAGTGGAAATGAAAATTAATTACTCTTAATATTTTGACGCAAAGTCTATAAAAATGCTGTTTTTCTGTGGCCAAGTCGTAATGTTGCTTCATGTCAGAAATGCAGTGTAAAAAGAAGTTAGCCCTTGTTAACACACTAAAGCCTTAAATGGCAAAGGTGCAGCGATGCTTTATGAAACAAAGGCAGGTCATACACGCTCCTTTTTAACTGCCACACAAGTGTAAAAAGAAGCTCAGCAGTCATAATATTACCCTCCACCGGCAATTGCCCGATAGTTGTTTAAATTGGGAATGGTACAACCTCAGAGCCATTTGAATTTAGGGGTTTCATTGTATAGCTAAAGAATGACATGTGATACCAACCTGTGGCTGACTGGAAACACTCTGAGGCTCCGTGTTAGGCCTGACGCCGCCATGCTGCTGCTCCTCCCTCGTCAGGCGTCAGTGGACATACGTGGACCTGGACGTAAAGGAGACAAGGAGATCAGGAGCCATCTTGGAGACAAACCCTGCCATCCTCCTCAGCCTTGGTGCCAACAGCGGCAAAGAGTTCTGAGAGGGCGGACCAGACAGAGTGCTGATAAGAGAGCAAAGGCCTCGCACGGTGAACACATTGTGTCTTTAACGGCCAGCCGGCAGATTGTTTGGACTTGGGGATTGTGGGCGGGGACTGACGCTCTGAAGTAGCCCGGCAGCATTCTGGGTCCCTCCCCTTTGTCCACACGTTGCCAAATGCAGGCAAGACATTCCACAACGCTTGGAGCAATATCTGACTCACCTTGCCCACATGCCTTACTCTTTCAAATGTTAGCTGCTAGCCGAGAACCGTAGCACGTTTATTCTTTCACACAGAACCAAGCGACACGGCAACGTGGCATTCCTGCAACAACTGCTTGTCGGAAATTTCCCCATCCTGTCCTAGCATTGCCGAGTCCACGCCCACACAAGACACATCCCACCTCCATTACGACTCTGATAAGACCAAAACATTCCTTATTTATAAATGAAATATTTTCTTAGCGCATCGAAAACCTGTTTATGATCCTTCTAAATATATTTCTTAACATTATTACCGCTCTAGAGATGAAACAACACCCCTGTTGTCACCTTTCCACTCACATTACCCAATATAGTAGACATAATTTAAGACATAAATAAAACAAAATGAAGTCGGTGGTTCAGAGTTGTGTTTTAGCGCCAACAGTCGCCCATGTCTTTATCGCGGTTAATTGGTTTCCGCCAAGTAAGATTGATGATTAAGAACTTTTATATTTTGGTAGTTGGGACATAGAAAACCTGTTCACAATCTTCAAAATACAATTTTTAACATTATTAAAGCCCTAAAGACATGAAATAGCACCCCTATAGTCACCTTTAGATTTCTATTATCCAATATAGGAGATAAAATAAGATATGTCAGACATAAATTCATTAGACTCACACATCAGTAGTGCATTGTTGTTTTTTTTTTCTGTCCAGCGTTCTGGACGGTGCTTTCCTGGTTTTAAATGGCTTTACACTCTTATAATCCAATATAGTAGACAGAATAAGAGTAAATAAGCCGTGTAAGACTTAAATAAAATGCCTGCTGAGGAATTACTGTACTAATATAACGACTTTTCACATATCTCTGTAATTATCATGTTTAGGCAGCTATAATTGCAGTATTTATTGTCATTTTGGCTCGGACACATCCCCATGTAGCGCCACCTGCCTGTAAACAAGCCCTGTAAAGACTTCCTGTTTCCACTTTGGCCAACAACATTCGCCTAGGCTTAGTCACCTTTGTCAAAGGGTGACTAACACAATGCCATAATTAGTCATTAACCAACTTAAGAACAAGGAGACGCCTTGTTTGCTGGGCCAGCGCTCCGTCACTCATTAACTTAGTGGGGGCCGGTCGAACGTCGCCCCTGTTTGACGAATGTGACTCAGCGGCTTTGTGGATCGCGCGGCGGGGGCACTGTAATCACACGCCGAGCGGCTGACCTTCGAGTAGAAGTAGAGATAGGGATATCGCCGAGCGACCTGGAAGATAGCAGCCAGACGCCCACTTCAAGGAGAGCGAGTGGAAGCTGACACCATCGCGAGATGTGAACGCTCGTGTTGATCCACTGGTGGAGGAAAACGCACACGTCATCAGATTCTCACATAGTTTTGCAACTATTTGGGGATTAAATTAGAGACACTGAACGTAATTGTCGCACTTCAAAAACTATTTTAAGATCACGCTGACATCTAATTGGGCTGCGCTAATTGTTGCTAGGCAGGAAATACAATTAAAATCTTAAAGTCTTTTATCCTTTATTGTTGCAGTAGCATTTGTAGATAACTCGTGTTTTACACTTATATGACAGCTAAAAATGTTAAACTGTTTCTTTAAAACAAACGTTGAAACAGACTGTACCCTGCCTCTCAATGAAAGTCAGCTGGGATAGGCTCCAGCATACCCCCGCCACCCTTGTGAGGACAAGCGGCATTGAAAAAAGATGCCTGCATTAAAACAGATTGTTTTAGAGTGGAAACCAATCATTATTTTCTGCCTCGATTAATCTGAAGCTTGTTTTGATTAATCAGGTAATCAGTTCGGGCCCAGACGGACCAATTCGATGGATATTCAATTAATGTTACTGTTGCAGCTTCAGAGAATATTTATGTTTTGAAATAAAAAACGATTAATTGCATACCAAAATAGTTGTTGATTGAATGAATGACCTGTTAATCAGCAATTAACTGTTAAAGCTCAAAAAAACCCCCAAATACTTACACTTGAGGTTTTTAATGAGGACATTTTAAGAAATAAAAAAAACCTATTAATTGGGTTATTGATTAATCACTAGGTAACTGTTACAGTTTTAATGTAAATAAAAATATTCACATTTCACAGGTAACAATTAGAGGATAGTTACAGTTTTATATCAAAAAAGGAATGAATATTAGAATAGTTGTTGATGAATCGGATAATCAATCATCAATTACTTGCTGCAGCTCCAAAGCAAATTAAAAAATATGTACATGTGCCACAGCTACTTCAATGATTAATAGAATAGTAAAATAGTTTAGATACTTAGTTTAGATACTAAGATGAATTTTCTAACTGATTAATCATCAATTAATTGTTGCACTGCATATTATTGATATTTTCATTTCATCATTCCTGACTTTGCCTCAGAACTTCCAGCATGAGCAAAAATAAGCAAGCTTAAGATTTTGAAGGTTACCATAATCCAATAATTGGTTGTCCTGTAAGCACAATGCACATGCAGATAAAACAAAGCCAATGTCGACTCACTTGAACTTCATTATTGTTCATATTAAAAGTAAACAATGTGTCTCGGACCTGTTTAATATTACATTTCAAATGAATGACAGACGTATTTGCAGTGTCAGTTAGGGTGCTAAAGTACATGCTGACACACTCTGGAAATGTACACACACCAGTTGAGCTTGTTATGCAAAAAAAAAAAAAAAAATAGCAGGCTGCAATGACTCATCAGATGTGTGCACACTGACTGATTAGACGCCGTTGCTCGGCTCGCAGCCCGCCAATCACGGACTAAACACACCAAACCATGTCGGCGTCTCTCGACTGGCGATCCAATCTGTCAGCCGGCAGCTGCCAGATCATTCACATCGAGGTGACTGGCAAATGAAAGCTGCTAATTCCACGCAGCCCGAGCATCTGCTGCTTGCGTCACAGGTTGCCTCTCCAAGTCTCGGCAGCGGCGGCTCAAGTCCGGACTTAATGTGCTCATTAGTGTTCCTGAACATGATGCTGATTTATGCCCTTCCTCTGTGGTCAAACCAACTGTTGGCAACTTGATCAATACAAGACTCAACTATTTCCCCTGCATTTTTCAACACCTTGCATGTTCACCGTAATAGTAAAAGACAGGCGGTAGAGTTGCAGGCCTCCACCAAGGCCTACAATGCTAATTTGAAATCATTTCATATAAACATGCAAGTATCCGTGTCGGTATACTTTTTCCCTTCACCCAGTCACCAGTTTCCATCATGTTTGCGTAATTCAAATTGCCTTGAAACTCAATTCATCAAAAAGCCACAATCAGCAAGCATTCAAGCGCCAACCTCCACAAATGTGACAACCTTCTTCTTCTTCTACTATTCTTGGACAGTACACTTAGGTTTAAGGGCTGGCAAAGTTGGCCTAGAAGAAGTACATCAATAACAATGCTTTTTACAAATAGCAAGAATTAATCGATGATTAATCCGTTAACCAAGCCACTAACTGAAATAAAAAACGATTAATTGCATACCAAAATAGTTGATTAAATGAATGACCTGTTAATCAGCAATTAACTGTTAAAGCTCAAAAGAAAATAAATATTCACACTTGAGGTTTTTAATGAGAGGAAATTTTAAGAAATTAACAAAAACTATTAATTGGGTTATTGATTAATCACTAAGTAACTGTTACAGTTTTAATGTAAATAAAAAATATTCACATTTCACAGGTAACAATCAGAGCATAGTTACAGTTTTAGATAAAAAAAGGAATGATTAAATACTGAAATAGTTGATGAATCGAATAATCAATCATCAATTACTTGCTGCAGTAAGTTTGTTTGTTTGTTTATATTGATTTGGTCTGTCTAATCTTTATTAAGTAATAATTAATAGTTGGAGTTCAGAGCGTAAGTAATTGGTGGTTTGGTCCGCAACATTTGAGAGGCTGAAATCAGAGGATATTTACATCAAAGGGATTAATCAAATGCCCAAATAGTTTGGGTTTAATTTGATAGTCTATTAATCACTGATTCATCGATTGGTGCAGCTGTAAAAGTAACGAGAAGGAACCCTCTCAATGCTAACGTGAGTCTGTATTATGTCTTATTTCCTCCTATTATGTCTTCTAAATTGGGTAACAAGGGTGTAAAAGGTGATCGCCGGCAAAAGAGACTTTTATTGCAGGTTTGAATGAATGAACATGAGCTACTGTTGCAGATGTAGCCCATGCCAGGCTAACACTCAACCACTGATGTCACTTCCTGTCCACACCATCGGAACACATTTACAGAAACACATATGAGTTTTATTTATGCCTTATTATGTCTGCTATATTGGGTCATAGGGGTATAAAAGTGACTATAGGGGTGTTACTTCATGTCTCAAGGGCTCTAATAATGTTAAACACTATTTAGAAGGTTGTAAACATTGTTTTGCCCTCCAACTACAAAAATATGCAATTTCTAAATAAGGAATCTGACTTTGGAAACTGACTCATCACAGTCAGCTCTGGTACTGATTAACCGTGATAAACAAGTGTATGAATGAATGATGCGATTTAGAAGACGACACAACAAAACATCTATGAGAAAACTGGTAACAGGGTGTTCACATCCTCTCCTAGTTGGCTGCGTGTGGACTATTTTTGGAGCAAAGTGATATAATGAGAGTCCGAGTGGCCGACAGCAAGAAGTAACAACATGGACGGGGCACAGTAATGCCACTGTGAGTGAACACTATAAGACACACAATCAGTGACGCACAACCGCATCATTTACACAGTTTTTATAAATATGCAATTAGTTTCCTAACAAACTTCGGCGCCAGGAGGGAAAATAAGTGAAATGTGCTTGGCCCGCTTTACTGTTTGTCTTTGGACCATGAGGCCTTCATGGGACAAACCCAGGACTGTTTGACTGTGTGATGAAGTATAAAGGAAGCCCTCTTGAACAACATGCTCATCTATGAACGAGCGTATCGCAACACGCAGCAGCAACAGAACCAATGTTGCAACAGAGCTAGGGAGCAAACCGTTCAGCCAGTAAGTTGATTGTAAACAACATGTGCGACATTCACACCAACAATGGCGGCGCATACGGATGTTTCAAAGCACGTACAAAGGCTTTTTCCACTATTCTGACCTATAAATGTTTCCATAATGTAGTATTCTCGTGTTACATGATGCCATAATGTCAGATAATGAGGTTTGTGCATTTGGAAGTTTGGATGGCTCTGCACGCTCAGTTCGAGTTCTCCTGATGTCAATGCGATCGACTTCCTTATATGGGCTGCAGATTGCCAGCACTCAGTAAAGGCGGACCTAGAGCCTTTGGGAGTGTGACCAATCACAGTAAAGTGGGCGTACCTAGAGGAGGGCTGGGGGTGGAATAAATGAAACTGGGTCAGAAGCAGAAAGTCCATGGAAACACAACAGGAAGCGATGCAGAATCTGGAAGATCTCTGAAGCTTTCTGTGTGGGTTATTGTGTGCAGCTGCTCTATAGGAGTCCACAACTCAATACAAATGAGCATAATAGGTCCCCTTGAATCACAATGTGATAAGCTATCTCCCAAATTAATTTTCCAAGAATTACAACTTTATCTAAGTTTGGTTTCTCATAATATTAAACATTTTTTAGACTTTTAAAAAATACAATCTTTTCGTTATTATTTTAACTCTATGCTCCTAAAATTAAAGTTTATTCTCATTTTCCATGTCTTACTTTTTAAAAATTCTTCTTGTGAATGTCCTTGTTGTATTGTTATGTACATATGATGACTTCACTCCCATTATATTTTGACTTACACTTAGACATTTTCTGATTTATTTTGTTTTGTGTTTTGATCATAATATTCTCACTTAAAACCCACCATCTTTTATCAACTTTGCTACTTAAAAAATGACATTTTGCCTCACAATATTATGACATTATTCTGGCAGAATGATTTTTTTTCTTAATATTTTGAATATATACTTGTAAAAGTATTGCTGTTTTTTTTTAATTTTTGCTGTTTTCTAGTTTTCCTGTTGTATTATATTTTCTAAATTTGGACACCCCTGATTCAGGTGGTTCTTCCACACCAAAGTCATCAAAGCATTGAGAACGTTGGAGTTGTCCCGTCTGGTTAAGACGGACAATAAAGATTCAAGACCAACTTCTGGTTAATGAATTGATAAAGAGGTGTGTCCAAATACTTTTGTCCACAGTCATTACTGATAGTCACATGCTCGTTCTTGTCTCCCGTTTATTTTCCTGCTGGAGTGTATCGGAGGAGACGTGTGCATCAAAAGGTTACTCCAGGTCATCATCCACTCGCACAAACACCCACAAAGGTTGCGCGTTATCAGTCCCATCGCTGATAAAACAGCAAATTACTCGGCCCTGCAGATTGCGCCTCCAGTCTGCATGGCTTACCCTCCTGAGCGGCTGCGCTTGCCGGGTGTAAAGTGCAGTGTGTGCGCGCTGGCCAAGCGAGTAGACAAACAACTCTCCCCACATGAGCGGCCTTCGTGGCCGGTTGCCGTGGCAACACAACAAGCGAAGGCCAACCAGCGGGTGACGCGCGGAGAGGAGGCCCCGTGATAGGCCGACCGGCATCTGATGTCGCAGGACTCGCTGCAGAGCGAGACGCGCTGACCTGAGACGTCCCCCTTCCTCCTTTTTACGAGAGCATAAACAGCCAACGCCGGGCGGCGAGTCAAAGCATTAAATGCTGCCCTGGCGTACCTGGCAGCAGGTTGCAACTTGCATTAATGTTGCACAACAACGCGGAAAATAACACAAGCCACTTAAGTCTTTAGAAAGGACACGCACCGTGTGGACACAAATATTGGGACAGCGAAACCTCCAGGAACATAGAAGACAATGAATGTGATGCCGACTGATTTTAATCCAAGTGTGAGCTGGGTCTTCAACACCGAACTCACCCGAACACAACTTTATCCAAGTGTGAGCAATTCTACTTTACTAGTGCTTCACATTTTCATTCTTCTTGCCCTTTTCCACTTTCTTGACGAAAACCTGTCCTAAAAATACCTAAATCTAAAGTCAACCAACCCTGAGGTCCATGCAATTTTGAAAAAAAAAACTAACCTGTAAAGTCACAAACAACCACAACCCCCACTACAAAGCAGCAAGACTCCAGCAGCCCACCACAAATACACTGGAAACAGCTTCTGGTGTCAAAATAAACTTCCGCTTTTTAACAAATTCAAAGTTTGAAAGACCCCCGTTATGTAACCAGCAATAGCTGCAACTGAAGACTATTAATGATGAACAATTCATCTTTGAAGTGATCGTAGATATGACGGGTAGTTAATGACACAATCACATGTCCTTTTCTTTGGCTAGCACAAGTAGCCAATGCAACGTCTATTTTGTTTTGTTGTATTACCGAGTTGTGACCTTAATGTAAAATGAGCAAAGGAGCGATAACGCTGGTGGATACGCGACGCCGCACTGACGCCTCTAATGTGAATTGAGCTTTTTACATCTAATAAACATCTAATAAAAAACAGGTGGGTAATTATGAGCCCTGGATACGTTGACATACAGTATAAGTGTATGCGCTTTGGCACCATCTGTGCTACACCGGCTGGATGACAAGAGGCTTCACTTTGCATGTGTCTGCTTGCATTGGCTCTATATGAAATGAACAGAGCGGAGAGTGACTACCTTCTCAGCTTTTAGGCAAAAATAATAAAATCCTGAAAAATAATCTTTCTTGATAAACATATTTGTTCTCTAAATTTGGACAGCATGCATTTGAGTATGTTTGTAATGAATTCATTCATTAATTCATTTTCTACCGCTTTTTCCTAACGAGGGTCGCGGGGGTGCTGGAGCCTATCCCAGCTGTCTTTGGCTGAGAGGCGGGGTACACGCTGGGCTGGTCGCCAGCCAATCACAGGGCACATATAGACAAACAACCATTCACACTCACATTCATACCTATGGACAATTTGGAGTCGCCAATTAACCTAGCATGTTTTTGGAATGTGGGAGGAAACCGGAGTACCCGGAGAAAACCCACGCATGCACGGGTAGAACATGCAAACTCCACACAGAGATGGCCGAAGGTGGAATTGAACCCTGGTCTCCTAGCTGTGAGGTCTGCGCATTAACCACTCGTCCGCTGTGCCGCCCTTTGTAATGAATTATGTAATTGTTATACACTCAACTTCTGCTTGGCACCTAGTACAGGGGTCAGCAACCTTTACTATGAAAAGAGCCATTTTACCCCTTTGCAACTAAAGAAAAATAGGCCTTAAGTCGCAAAACATATTAAAAACAAGGTCTTATAAAGTCTAAGAAGGGAATAGAAGAACTAGAAGTGCAGTGAGTGTTCATGTGTAATGGATGCCAACTAGTAGGGTTATCATGGTATCATCTTGGTTAAAGCTCACTACCTGACGCCTGAAGAAATGTGCAGCAGTCAATTGACAGCCTGTTTCTTTCAGCTGGCGACCAACAGCTGTGATGAGTTCACATGCTGAGCCAATTATAAGTCTCCCACGGTTTTGGCCGGCAAATTTGGAGGGAATTTTGGGGTATCAATGTAGTTCAGATAAGAAAAGATGAGTTGATGGAGTACTCTTGCTAGTATTGGATATAAACTTACATAAATTAATGTGTAAATTACTGTAGACTTAGATTATTTGTTTACACTGGTGCAAACAAGTTCCCGTGCCACTGTTTTTTTTTTAATTATCTCTCATTTAGTTTTTAGAAATGTCAAATAGCTCTTGGAAAGTACGACTTTTTTTCCTGCATGTTTACCTGTGTCAGAGAGAACTGTTTGCTCATCCTCGTGCTCATCCATTCATGGTCTCACACAATATTGAATTTTATTTCATTACAAAGACGTGCATTTTCTCTACTAGGGTGTTAAAAAAATATTCAAGCATTGCAAAAGGGAGCCACAACAAAGAGGCTGAAGAGCCACGAGCAGCTCTGGAGTCGGGGGTTGCTGACCCCTGACCTAGTACAATATTACTACATGAAAGTGATAAGAGTAATCAAATGTGTAATAATACCATGAAACCATTGTACGCTTATAGTATTTACAGTAGTTTTACACTTGCAGCTAGCCCTCCGAGGGCAACATTAAGTGCAAAACGAGTTTGGCGTCCCTGCTCTATAATAAATAAACATTTTATGATAGTGACAGTTTGACGCTGGAGGAGAGTATTGCTATTATTTCCAGTGGGGGAAAGTAATTAGCAGATATGATGATGGCAGCCTGGAGACACGCAGTCATATGGACACCATCAGCTGACACTTTGCAAGAAAACGCTTCCCGTCACTCGCAGCAGAGCTGCAAGCAAATCACGGTCCCGCCAAGAAGCAGCGTTGAAAGTCGCTAGTTTATAGTTAAGCCTCCGTTCCAAACAGGGAAGTAATGGCTGACACAGAGGTCAAAGGTGGCATCCTTTGTAACGCATGCTTGGAAGGCCGCCAACTGGAGCAACTCTCATCAGAGTGCGGAGAGAGCGGCTGACAGGAAGAAAACAGCTGCACAGACACATGCATGCAACTTCTGTTGGGGGTTTGCGTTTAATTGTCAGGTTTTCACGACCACCGCCGTTAATTTGATGAGATACCAGCCGCCCGTTTGCCTTCACAGCTGCACAATTTATCCGTTTCCAGCTCGGCGAACCGCATCGTGCGTATAACCGTCACGTGCCGGCCAGGAACAGATGGTCACACAGCGAGACTGACAAGACTCACGACAACAACAACAACAACACAACATATTCCCAATCTCATCTGCACACAAGACACATCTCCCACGCTCGTTAATGAATTAAACATCGCTGCAGATGTCACCTGGGGCCCGTTAGGCCGCCGTGCTGGTTGCTCCTTCAACTGGCAACGAGCAATCACATGACTACAACAAACACAGCTTGTTTGCTTTGCATGTGCACACAGCTCAGAGTCCCACTCCCGCTGCTAAGAGTATTTCTACACGATACTTGTACGGCTCAAGTCGACTGACAATATCAGGAAGATGAGGTCGTGTTGGTTTGGGAAAAGCAGCTAACGATGTGGTTACCTGGTACACACCTGTGCATGCCCACAGGTTACACAGCCTGGAGACACCACATGACACTGAATTTGTCACAACAAGGCTGTTCATTTGGGCTGCCACTAACCGCTATTATTTGACTACCTTTCCAAAAGACCACTCATTTAAACTGGCTTTGGAGGCGGGGAACCCCCCCCCGGTCACCATTTCATGACAAGCTGTGGCCCGTGAGGAAGAGCAGACAACTGAGGTTACCCAGCATACCTTGCAGGTATAGTTTTGCATGTGCTGTAGATTATTATTATTTAGTCCAATTATTCCAATACACGTACGCTATCTATCAGGACTTCCCCATAAAATGAGATGTCAAAACGATTTTCAAGCAGTAGGTGGCGCCATATAAATTCTGTTTACTCTACAGAGTGACAAGGCTGAGAGGGAGTGGTTATTCCCCAAACCGATGGTTGCTGGTTCGATCCTTGATCCCACTGTAATCCTTCAATGTCAATCTGCATTTTCACTTTTCAACCTTTCAAATCCCTCTGATTTGAAATTAGGCCGATATCAAAGCACAATATCAAAACAAGCATGTCGTTCATATCAATATATAGACTGGATTTGATGTTGAGGTCTCATGTTTCAATATGGTGCCACCCTAGTGGCAGCTCGTTACGCACTAATTCACTGCGCTATTGTTTACACACAGGGGGGCAACACACAGCTTTGAGAAACAAACCTATTCCCTACGCCAAGCGAGCGCAGATCCCAGCCGAACTACGGAGGAGGAGAGGCTGCACAGTGGGAGTGAACAGCGGAAAAGACTGTATAAAGGTTACTGTATGAAGACGGTAGAAACCATGTTTACCATCCATCAATGGTCAACCTGAATATAAACTGAAAGTTTCGCTCCATACCACCCAGTCCTATGACAAATGAATGGCAGAATGTAAAGGTGCCCTCATGGTGAAAAAAAAACATTTTACCATGTTTATGGTATTTTTAGAATATGCTACATATCGATAAAACAAAAAGCTACTTTGACATTGGTGAATAGGATGGGGTATCAAGTGTTGGG
This sequence comes from Doryrhamphus excisus, assembly GCF_037039965.1. Classification (NCBI taxonomy): domain Eukaryota; kingdom Metazoa; phylum Chordata; class Actinopteri; order Syngnathiformes; family Syngnathidae; genus Doryrhamphus; species Doryrhamphus excisus. The sequence goes on along the minus strand of NC_136364.1, from coordinate 8,616,263 downwards.
TGTGCATTGTATGTTTTCTGTTGATGGTTCAGATGAAATGTCATTTAATTTAAGACAGCATGTCACAAGTACCCCCCTCCCCCCACAAAAAACGCACAATTGTAGAGAGAAGATGCAGGAAGTTATTTTTCCTGCCACTCATGTGATCTCACTTGCTTTTTTGCTACACAACAATATCAAGAGTAAACACTTGAAGTCATTTTCCCACCTCCCCCTGAGCTGTTGGCCAAATATTGAATTTTTGATAACAAACGCACAACAATATGTAGTAAAAACATCGTGATTAAGCACATTTCCCCTCCACCAGCACCAGTGCAAAGCAAGGCGGTGTGCTGGAGCTCCGCAAGACAATTCGGCTCAAGTTGCAAACTCTGTTAGGTGCTAAATATAGCTGACTGGGATATGGGAGATACAACAGGCAGGCTGTGCACTTAAAGCTGCAGCAGCGTTATGGCAACCATATGCAACAGGCTGCTGGTGCTTTGTTGTGTGCAGAGAGCAAACACAGCATACCGGTTCTCTCCAGACGAGATTAACTTATATACACTGTCATTAAGTGGAAACCTACCAAAATGTCCGATACAAGTAGTTGAAAGTAATAAAATGCTTGTTGGCGCCGGTAAAAGTGTCAAGACGGCATGTCAGCAGCGTGTCTGCGTCCCCATTCAGGCGGGGTCTTCGTGGAAGTGACAGCCGCCTGTCACCGCACACAGCGCGGCTTCGCTCCACGGTCGCTTCCGCCGTCTTGTCACGAGCTAGCTGACAAGCTAATACGAACCAGCTGTGGGCAGAGTAGTGGGGGCGTTATGAGACTCACTCGTCGGCCGGCTAGAGGGGCGTGAAGCCAGCCGAGTGCCTCTCCCGTTGTCGAGAGGGAGCTTTTAAGGACGCTCACCGCCGGGGGGGAAGCCCACTCCTACGAGCTGAGCTCCCCGCGGATGCGTCAGCGAGCCCCCGCTAACCTAGCATGCTAACTTAGCATGCTAATTGACTGCTGCGCTAGGCTGCTCGTTGCGCGGACGCCCGTTTGCTCACAGGAGTCGAAACTTTTTGCCACTGACGTCGCGAACATTTAATTGAAATTAAATTAACAAAGTTCAAGAGACCTTGTTGTGTGTGCGGGAGAGTTAAGAGTCAAAACACGCTGCGTACTCTACCTCATTCTGCCTGCGCTACTGTGACACGCGAGGAAGGAGGCCGACGTCTGGAGCGACGGCCCCGGCCGACATTCCCCGCAGGGTGGCCGCCACCGACACCGCTCGCTCGGCCGGCTTGTGGTCGCACTGCTTGGCGCGGTAGGTCCCGGTTGCTGGAGGGAGGTCCGGGGGGCAGGCGAGAGTCGGGCTGTCCGTCCGATGGAGCCTCAGAGCGGTCAAAGAGTGCCGCGGCGCGTCTAGTTGGAAGTTTGGGTCGAAATCAGGAGACGCGTCACCTTGCAGCAGTTCATGACTCCCATTCGGCGAGAGTGTGAAGGAGGGCAGGACGAGTCGCCATCGAGCCGCTGACAATCACGAGAGTGTCCTCACCGGCATCCGTAAGTCACTGACTCATGTCACTGTGGACTTCCCACGGTGACACCCACCGGACACTTCATTAGGTACACATTCCACATCACATCCATTACAAGCCTTTATTCTAAGGTTTGAATTTAATAGGTTTCTTAGTGTTTGTGTAGTCTGCACTACACTTCATACTGTGTCTAATATCATGACCTTACCATGCAGCTCCTGTGCACGTGGCAGGCAAAATGTTAGAAACAGCGCTGTCAGTGTGATACAGAACAGAAACCATAACAATAATAATAACATAATGGCAAGGCACTCCATCCATCCGCCTGATATACATTCTACTTCCAACGAAACTGTACACCAAATTGTGGCCCAGGGTATACTTCCAGCTTGTACATTGAAGAAATAAAATAAAACCAAAAACAGTAAAACGGGACAATTAGAGCAGGGAGGCAAAATGTAAAGAGAAGAAGCTGAAATGGTGATACTAATAAAGCCCTGTCTTTTCCTTCTTTTTTATTCTAATGTTGTTAGAATGTTGTATTCTCATGTTAAACAATGCCAAAGTTTGCATATTTGGAACTGAGCCCTGAAAGAAATTAGTGATGTCTGTGAAGGATTTGTTTCAGAGTGGTTGTTCGGCTCCCTGTGATGTCACAGTGACCAGGACTTCCTTTATATGGGCGTACCCAAGTGCAAGTTGTAAAGTGAAGAAGCTGAGTGGGGACAATCACAGCAGGGTGGGCGTGCCCGGAGGCGGAATACCTGAAAACAGAAATACACCTGGAAGATCTAGAAAGCTTTCTGTGTGGGTTATCCTGTTTAGTTGCTCAGTAGAGTCCACAACTCAATACAAAGGGCCCAAAATGAATAGGTCCCCCGTAAAATATAAAATTTTTGGGCCATTTTACAAGATTAAAAAATGACATAAAAATCTATTAAATAAAATGGCCCCCTGCATTCTTTGATTTTGATTGTGCGCCCCCCCCCCCACATAGACATTTTGTAATTTTTTAATCTCATGACAAGTTTATTAATTGTTGCAAATTTATTAAAAATAAAACACTACGCATGCAGTCACATTCCTTCACTGAATAGTTGCAAGAGTTTCAAAATTCCCCAAATTAAACCTATTTATATAAAATAAATAAATTATTTAAAGAAAAATTTTGGGTCATTTTTTTAAATGTTCTTTTTTAAAGATATGAACCGAGCATGCATTGATATCTCCTCTTTTCTAATCGACGCTGTGTCCAATAATTAAAAAAAAAACTTTTTATCCTATTTTTTTAACACCACACCTCCATTAAACTTCATCCTTTTTCACTTAAGCAAACATTACTGTATATACAACTATTTAACATTGCAGGATGATAAGAATTAATTCATACAAATGAATGAAGGCCTGCCCTCTGCAGTTGAGTAAATACATGCTTTGGTCACATGTCACTTTATGATGCTGGGAAGATAGATATTGCAACTAAAGATTAGGATGAAGATGTCCTGGAAGCAGATGGTGCTGATTTGTTCCTCCTCATAAAAATGTCAGCCACTTTAACCGCGTCCATCATCTCCCCGTTGGCATGCATCAAGCAATTACACTCGGTAATAAGAATAGGAACCTGGCTGCCGCCGCTGTTGTGTGTGTGTTTTGTACAAGGTAAGAAAATGAAAGCAGTGAAGGAAGGTCAGGAGAACGTGGCGACGGTCGTGGAGAGAAAGAGAGAAAAAGAGGATGAGAGTGAAATAATGTTGTCATGGAAACTGGCATGGATGTGAAGAGAGGAACAAGAAATGTAAATTGACTCTCTGTGAGCTGAAGGAGGAAGAAAGAAGTGCGTCCATCAAGACAACTTTAAACGCAACACTGGTCGTGATCATGGTTTTATTTCACATCACTTTTACACTTGCAGTCATATGAGTGAAAAGGAGGAGGAAGAAGCACATCTTATTTCATTCCACCACTTCGCAATGTTTTAAATTCACTTAATAAATCATGCAGTTTTGTGGTTGAATACAGCTTACTATTAGTAAAGATGTTGTGTTCATGTTTGGCCAGTAGGTGTCAGTAAATGTTACATTGATGAGACAATAGCTATCGCAGGAAGTACTGTACAGCAAGTTAAATAATATCTACTGTATTTGATAATACAAAAAATTCTATTAATACAATAAAAAAATACAATTAATAGAATACATTTTTAAAAATTATTCTTTTTTAAAAAAAGGTCTGAAATTTAGTTGTGGATGAGATCCACCTGTAGTTCCTTAAGACCCTAGGTCCTGTGGGCATGTGTTGATTGACACAGCATGTGTGGACATCGGAGGCGGTGCCTCTGAATTGACGGACAGGGGTGGGGTGGTGGTCGCCTTTTTTAAGAAGGGGGACCGGAGGGTGTGTTCCAACTACGGTGGGATCACACTAGTTCGCTTCCCTGGTAAGTTCTATTCAGAGTTACTGGAGAGGAGGTTCCCTCAGATCAGGAGTGTGTTTTTTTGCCTGGTCGTGTAGCTGTGGACCAACTCTACACTCTCTGCAGGATCCCTCGGGGCGCATTGGAGTTTGCCCAACCAGCCCACATGTGCTTTTTGGACTTGAAGAAGGCAGTATTATTATGGATTATGGATTATGCATTGAGAGGAGCCAGATGAGGGGGCTCGGGCATCTGGTCAGGATGCCTCCCTGGGGAGGTGTTCAGGGCATGTCCGACTGCTAGGAGTCTAGGAGACAGCAGAAGTCTCAGTCATCAATACATCAATACATCCATACATTATCTATACCTCCACCTGTCAATCACTAAGTGATTGACAGCTATGTGAACCACTGCACAGCCTATGCCAGTCTCTAACAAAGCTTCCTGAGATGATGGAGCTGTGTGGATTCTGCCTAGCAACAAGTGTCCATGTGGTTACACTAAAGTGCGCTATCAGTTCATAACAAAATAATAATAATAACTGGAAAGTGTGAGATGATGTTTGATTGTGTGTTGCCAAGAAACTGATGGTTTCCGTGGAGACACGCCCCCCCCCCCCGGCGCCTCTATGTGCTGCAATGCACTGCAGGACAACGAGACGCTCACCTGAGGAAACATAATGGAATAACGGAACACTCTGTTCTGCAGAATGATACAGATAACTTGACACCTAATTTATATATCTGCACCATAAACACACAGCCATCATCCAATCACAGCACATTATGATACATAATACAAGCAAGGTAAACACACACACAGTTTAGTCTTTGAAACTGACATAGACACTAAAAACACTAAAATAACAACAAAAAAGAAAGAGAAAATGGTGCAGAAATTACTGAAGAAATACGAGTGACCGCTAGATGGCAGCAGAGTCAACGCAGCAGTGCAAGCTTGACCTGTGGATCTGATGATATGATGATATAAATGTATTTTCCTCACTAGATTAGAGCAGTAAAGGTTCTTATGTTTTAAAAAACACACACCATATACTGTAGATAAAGCAGTATTTTCCCAGTGTATCATGCAGAAATACTACTAGAGATAATAAATCCAGTTTAGTACAGTGATTCTTAACAATAGGGCAGCGGCCCAATCTTGGGCCTCAAGCGCCACCTATAGGGCCACAAAACTTGGAATTTTGCACCAGTGGGCCGCGTGGCTCGTGGGACTGCGTAGTAGGTTATCAACTGAAGACACTAGAGATAGGCTAGCCATTATGCTACTGTATGTTATCCATGAGACGCTCAGTTACAGTGCAGCTTCCAACCAGCTTGTTGTTTAACAAGCGCACAGAAGATCAGAATAAGACATTCAACTACAACTAGCAATGGAGAAGTTTTAAAACAAAAAAATGAAGACAAAAGTGGTGCTGCCCCCCCCCCCCCCCCCCAAAGTACAATCCTGACTTCATCAAGTACGGCTTTGTAAATAGAGGAAGAGCAACATCAGGTTCGTTTGCTTGTTAAACTGTGAGTGGATGTGATTTATTATTGGCTATTATCAGCGAAGTGAATAAGATCAATTAAATCTATACAGTGTTAATATTTAATGGGCCCCGGGCCATGCTGCACTGAAAAAATTGGGCCTTAACGTCATAATGGTTAAGAACCCTTGGTTTAGTTCAAATTTGTCAGTCTGTGTGTATGTTTTGCTTTTTCTTTATCTATTTTTGCAAGACACGCAGATCTCTTGCATAAATGTATATGGCAGTATACATTTATACTACTGCACGTGTGGAAGTGGACTGTGAGGGCCTGTATGAAGATTACTGGGGGCCACGCCAGGTGAGCGCCTTCAAAGAAGGTTCAAGGGTGGACAGGAAGAAAGTTTCATCTGCTGTACATCCATCCACCTCCCGGGGCACATCATCACCTCCTTCGGGTGATTAAGGTGAGCTGGAGCCTCTCCCGGCCCAGTCCAGCTCACCTGTCAATCACAGTACACATCCAATCATTCAGTCCCCACAGCCAAAACTTGCTACTTATTTCTATTCCACGCGTCACAAGCGGCGTCCTCCCACAATGCCCTGCTGCCAGGCTGGCCAGCAGATGTTTCCACGAGAAGAAAGACTTGTAGCCTAGTAAAAACGTGGAAATTAGACTTCAAATCAAATCATGGAGGTGTGACATTAAAGCCCGCAGCGACAATCGGCTCGCTGCAGTCATTCAGCCTGGTCACGTGACCCGGCAGCACATCTGGAGACGCCACAAGCTGCTCGTTAAATGTGCGGCGGGGAGGGGTCGGTTCACACACACAAGATGTTGTGTAGTGTGTGTTTGTGAGGCTACGCGTGGAGATATAGAATCTCTCTTTCTGTGTAATTGATCCCAGACTGGACGTTTGGACGTCCTTATTTTATCTTCCAGACAAAACCTCCACTGCTTCCAGATGCTGACACACCAACTCCAAACTGTTTTCTTGGGGGGTGTGGGGGAGTAATGCTTTAATGTCCAAAAAAAGCTGGCAGTGAGACAACAACCCTGATGGTTTTTATAAAGGATACAGCATGAGGTAGACTACTTGCAGGAAAACTACAGTACTCTCTCTTCATCTTTGCAGCTCGTTATATAACCGAAATAACACATGCGGCAATACAGCCACTTGTTGCTAGGCAGAATTCATGGGGCGCAATCATAACTGCCCTGCTGACCCATGAAAAAAAAAACGTTCTGGAAAAATGTGTAAAAAGTCATGCAAGACTTCCGAGACCCATGAGGACGGCATCCAACGTCAAAACATTTCAGAATATTTAGGGATGGGGCGACCGGTGCAAAATTCACTTGGCCAGGCTCGTGTGGGAACGTCAAACATGCAAGAGAACCTCCTCACGTCAGACTTCAGCTCAGAAAGCGCCTCAAGGATTTTCTTGTGGAACGTTCTAGTAAGTGTGATGATAACCATAGAACAGCACAGCCATTAATTATTACTACCAGTACTGTGCACATCGCTACACTGATGATAGATGTCGCTTTTGCTCAGGGTCGGGAAAATTGACCAGAAAGCTGATATAGTTGGGTAAAAAAAGGGTTTATTCCAATAATAAAGTCAAAATATTACAAGAAAAAAGTGGAAATTTTATGAGACTAACCTTGTAATAAAATCTAATGTTTAGTAGTATAAAGTTGGAAAAAAAGTCATAATATAATGGGATATAAAAAAAGTCATTTTTGAAAAAATAGGTTGCGGGAAATGACATTATTATGAGAGAATAAAGTCAAATTATGGAAATAAAGTCATAATATTATTAGGTAAAGAAAATGTACAATAATAATGTTTGAATAGTTTGGGGGAAAAAACAGAAGAAATTGAAAAAACAGCTGTCGTTTATTCAAAATAAAAGTAGTAATCTAACAATAAAAAAGTGGCAATTTGACAAAAATTAAAAGTGATAATATTATTATGGTCAAAATATGGTAATAAACACAATATCATGCGAAAAAAATTTGCAAAGATGATTTAAGAAGCAAGTTGAAAAACTTGGAATAAAAAAAAGAGCGCATATTCATTCTAATACTAGATGCATTTTTTGTTGAAATATATAAAGTATATAGAAGGTCTTGGTATTTCTACATGTGGCTGGACAAGGTTAGGACACCTTTGCCCCCAGTGTGATCCTCTGCTGGAGAGAAGTGTCACGTACGGATGGACGGACTGAAAGGTGCTGCTTGTCAGTCTGGGGGGTCCAACTATCAGTGTGTGTGTGTGTGTGTGTGTGTGTGTGTGTGTGTGTGTGTGTGTGTGTGTGTGGTGCGTGCTGGGTGGCGCTAATGTGCTGCACAGCCATCAGGGTCTCCTTCTGCTCTCTCATCCGCTGCCAGGAACACAAAAACATCTCCTCGACCCACATGGACCACCTGAAAGCTTCTACAGATAATACTGTTGCTAAATCAAAGTGCGGTCATCATAGAAGCCTTATTACGCCTATGGGCAATGTTTGCACTCATATTGGAACATTCCCAAGTGTAAAAAGAAGTGAAGCAGTTTATGCTATTAGTATATGAGCGCCTTGCTAACATGCTGTCTGAAGAGTGAAGCGTCTCATCCACATTTGTTTTGTATCAGACTAAATATAAAGGACTAATTAGAGCCCTCTCTTGTCTGAGGTTACCTCCATGAGAGCAACTTTACGAGCTTCTCGCGAGGCCCGGAGCGTCGTGACGGTGGATCACTGGCCTCCTCTCCACACACGCACATCCATGTGTGTTTTCACGCCAACACGAGACACACGACATGCTCAAAAGCCTCCTTTCAATGCAGCGTGCTGTGTCGTCTCACCCGCTTTTACGCACTTTTAATACACCTTGTCAAAGACATCAATCATTACAGTATATGAACACTAATACTACTTGTGATAGAAGTACAATAACAGAAGAAGCAAGTACATGAATATATGAGTTGATATAGACGGCTGGTCCTGCTTCTATTGATCTAATTTATGTTGAGACTCTGCTGGGTGTTGTGCTAAGCTGATATATAATGCATAATAATATATTAATATTCTTATCTTGCTGTATAATTATAAACCACAAACTCCTAAAACTGACACTTTTACTCCAGTCCTGTAGGTGGCAGTAATATATTACTTATATGTTTTATTTATTATATATATTTATATTATTAGTTGATATTTCATATTTATAAAAATATTTTTTATAATGTTATTTTTTAGGCATAATAGTCATTATTAATCCAAATTATTATACCATGTTGTATTATTATTTGCTTATTTTATTATTGGTTATACTTATATATTGTTATATATTTTATTCTCTTAAAATATTTGAAAGTAAAAAAAAATCTGGATCATGTGCAAAATGCAATAAATAACTGATTATTTAATGCAATATTGAGTTGTTGTGAACTAGCATTCATATTATTATACAATCTAGTTTTAATTATTTCCTTCTTTTGTTGTATGTATATTTTTTCACAATTTTGTTATTGAGAGATTTTGTTAAGCATATTGTACGAAATACATAACATAAGTATTATTTATACAAAATATTTTGTATTTTTGTTGCTTGTTTTATTATTTTTTTAATGTAACAATGAACAAAACAATAAATTCATGCAATATTTCGTTATTTTTACTATTGATAATAATCATGTTATTATGTAACAGTCATTATTATTTATTTAATTTTAATTTTTTAAACACCCCCCTGACCTCAATGAGCGGATCTAGATGTCCAGAAGTTAACATAAAAAAGCAGCTAACACGACTAACTCAACTAGCTAGCTGACTGTGAGCCAAAGAGGTGTTGGTTTCCATGTTTGGAAAAGACGCTGAATAAGACATGAGGTATTCTGACACCTGACGCTAGTAAATATTTTACTGAACTGGATGTTCAAAGACGTCGTCCAGCTCGGCTGTTAGCAAGAGAAGAAGAGTCGGGGCCCGATATGAAAGCTTTTAGGATGTTTCTTCGCGTCAGTTTGCTGGCCTTCTTGCTGCTGCTTCTTCCTCTTCAAGGTGAAGACCAGCACTTTTCTTCAATATGAGAAACTTCTACCAAGCAGGGGGTCATAAAAGATGTGTGCTCCTCAAGATGCTTATTAACTACTGACTCATGTGCCTTGCGTGTGGATGCTGGGAAATGTTCTCCAGAAATACTAACTATTACCATGCAAATAAGCCCTCTAGTGGCCATGAGGAGCATAGGGACGGCATCGCAGCGTTTCTGTTTCTATTTCCGAACCAAAAAGTGCCTGAGCTGATAAAATTAATAACATGCTCGTCCTAAACGAGACATATATTTTGTTTATTGACGTGGTTTCCATCAGGTGAGTGATATCGCTGCTATTAAAATTGCATTAATAGACCATGAATGGGCATTTTCAAATTGTTAGCAACTAGCCAGGCGGTTGTAGCGCCCCCTTTTGGCGAGGCTCCGGTTGCTTTGTTAGCGGAAGTTGTTTTGGTCGATAACGATTGTGTTTATCTACTAATCACTAGTCAAAATACCGTACATCATGGCCGACTTGTGTGGGACATTCCAAATCTTAAAAACAGCGCCTCTATGCGGAACAACAGAAAGTACAATTGAACTCGTCTTGTCTTTCAGCGTTAGAGCTACCGGACTCGGAGGAAGTGGAGTACCTGGGCTCCAACGCCACGGCGACCGTGGGCGGCTCCGTCCGTCTGGACTGCGGCGGCACCCCGCCCTCCATCTTCATCTGGGGTTTCACCCGAGCCGGCTCGGACAACAGCATGGCGTTGGCCTATGACGACGGACACGGAACCAAGCTGCAGATCCAGTCGGGTGGCCCGGGAATAGTGCACGTGTCCGCCGACACGTGCGCGCTGGTCATAGAGGTAGTGCACGAGGAGGCGGCTGGCACGTACACCTGCCAGGCCTTTCACCACGCCGGGGGCGGGGTCAAGATGGTCTACTACTCCACGCAACTGGTTGTCCATCACCAATGAGGATGCACACAAAAACAGTTCTATAGTTATACTCAGTTATAGTATTATATTACAGTATCTTCTTACCATGATTGACACCTGTGACATCACACATCAGAAAAAATGATCCAATTTGGAGTTCAAACAAAAAAATCAAACAGGTTTTTCTTTGGCAAAGAGAATCAAAAGTGCGATGATAACCACAAAAGAGGAACCGGTAACCATGGCAGGGTTTTTAAATGTAACGTAAAAACTTGGACATTTTAGTGATGTGTACTATTGATACTTCGGATACTCGTCATGCTCTGAAATCCATTCTCAAATAAAAATATCGATACTGAAAATTTTAATTTTTTATTACATTTTATTTTATAAAATGTTTAGAATTTTAGGAGAATAAACTTAAATATGTTAAACGTAACGTTAAAGGTAAGTTCATTCATTCATTCATTTTCTACCGCTTTTTCCTCAGAGGGTGCTGGAGCCTATCCCAGCTGTCTTCGGGCGAGAGGCGGGGTACACCCTGGACTGGTCGCCAGCCAATCACAGGGCACATATAGACAAACAACCATTCACACTCACATTCATACCTATGGACAATTTAGAGTCGCCAATTAACCTAGCATGTTTTTGGAATGTGGGAGGAAACCGGAGTACCCGGAGAAAACCCACGCATGCATGGGGAGAACATGCAAACTCCACACAGAGATGACCGAGGGTGGAATTGAACCCTGGTCTCCTAGCTGTGAGGTCTGCGTGCTAACCACTCGACCGCCGTGCCGCCCTAAACGTATGTTAATACACGTAAAAATATGTTTTGCTATCTTTAAAAAGTGTTAATATGATAAACAAAATAAAGTAATCTTTTGGAAATTATGTTTGAGAAAAACTTGAAATAGTCAAAATATGGCCAATTATGCAGATTCGACAATAAATGGCCGGCCATGGCTTCCTGTAAGGCAAGTGCTACGTGATGAAGACAGCGGATGAGATCACGGCCGTGAAGAGGCGGCTGGAATATCGCTGGAGCTCATCCAACCACAACATGCTTCGCTTTTTGTCTCCAAAAGATGACGCCCCGGGGGGGCTCCGCCGAACAACCCCTAAGAACACCGCTTCATCGGGAGGAGGAACAGCAAGAGAACATGGGTGCTCGTTCCTGCATAGGCTGCCTAATGAAGGGGTGTAGGAGGAGGGGGGAAGGGTGAGGAATGACGGACAAGAACATGCAGGAGCATCAGAAGGAACATCAGTCCGTATCTCAGAAGAGCAGTTTTAGTGGCCGATTACTATCACTGTCCTGCTCCACTGAGAGACTGGATTACCTTATTATGCACCTGTTCCGCATTTATTTATTCTTATAGCTCCTAGCTTATATCTCCTATCACTTTGCTGCAGTATCTATCTAGAAAGAAGCTGCATGAAAGATGCTTGGATGCTTCTCCTGAGGACCAGCGTGCACACACACACACACACACACACACACACCAAACTAAACATACATGAGGCTTTTCTATAAAATCGAAAAAGCTTGTTTACTCTTCCATATCTTCTCTTTATATTATTACAAAACTTTACAATCGCTAAAAGAAAAACAGGCAAAAAAAAAGCATAAATAATATAAAAGACCAACTTTGTTCTTAGAAACAGATACATTCATATGAAATAAGATTTGACTACTAGAAAAAAATAAATAAGTCATCTAAAGAGTCTTTTTTGGGGATGATCTGTCACAGTCTCTTTCCCCAACACGTTCATGTCCAGCGTCCCCTCTCAGGTCCCATATGTGACATCGCCATGGCACCCCACACACACACACACAAATGTCTCAAGGAGGGGCGTGTCACCGCATCCGGCCCCGCCCTCAGACCTCCTGGATCAGCTCCCCAGTCAGGCCGCCGGCAGAGATCCAACCCGGCTTTTCGTCACAGTCCGAGTCCGGCAGGCCCAGACTGTCCCAGCACAGCACCGGCCCATCCTGGTCCACGCAGTCCAGATCCTCCTCGGCTGCACAAGGCAAAAAAAACCAAACAAATATGAAATGAGCTTAGAGTGCAGCCTGTGATAGATGACATATTTTTTTATAATTATTTTATAATAATAATAATTATTATTACTCTGTTATTATATAATCATATTTTTCAGTCAATTTAATTTCACATTGAACTAATTACATTTTTAATTGAATTGCATAGTTATTTTTAATTATATTTTATTTGACCTTTGATTATATTCATATGGAATTGAATCAAATATATTTTCAAGTTGGCGCTTGTAATTTGCATTTTTTCCAGTTATATAATGCTATTTTGTTTCAATTTTATTTAACATTTAATTAAATCAATTACATTTTAATGTAATTAAATGAAATAATCTTTTACATTTAATTTTATTTGTCCTTTAATTGAATTAAATGCTTATTAATTTAAGAACTTAAACGGTGCAACCTGTCATTTAATTCATTGAATTTAATTTCAATTATTTTATTTTTGATTTAATGTAATTGAACTAGTTTAATTCATTTTGAATTTAATTACACAATGTTGTTTTTGTTAACTTTATTTTTACATTTATGTATTTATTTCAATTATAGTATTACTCTTATTACAATTTTTAATTAAATTTAATTTGAATGTAATTACATTTCATATTGCATTGAATTTAAATTGCTACTTCATTTTTCTTCGTCTTTTAGGAAGTGGGATGACAAAGATTGTTACTTTTGGCCTCAGTGGGACATAACAGTATTATATGGGGGGTATCCTGCCTGTCAAACCATGTTGATCTTGCATCCTACCTGTGTCGTCCGCTGGACATCCTCTGTCGTCTTCAACCAGACAATCTGAATGTGGCGAAGGCGAAGACTCTTCGTGCCGGTCGGGCGGCCGTGTGACGTCTCCCTCCGGCTCGTCCACGAGACGACATGGACGAGGCGAGGACGTCTGTCCCAGAGGGACCATCTCCAGGCTGTCCTGCTGCTGGCAAGGCGCCACTCGATGCATGAGGGCACCGCCAGAGAGGGCGCCATTGGTTTTGTTGTAACACCTGCATGGACACATGGACGTAAATCTCAGCACGCGTGTGTAGTGGTGTGTGTGTGTGTGTGTGTGTGTGTGTGTGTGCGGGTTGTGGTTAGAAACCTTGATGAAAGGCTGAATCCCCCCCTCATGTAAACACTTTATCATTCAAAGACTTGCATCGGGTTTCACTGCTCTTCCTGCTATCGGAACCTGATTCTATCGCGCCCACAACCTCTTTTTCCCTGCAGCGGCGGCAGGCGGGGGTAAATAAACAGAGGCCTCATTAGGCGGGCGAGCACGGCTGGGTGCACGCAGGGTAAACTGTGACGCTGACAACGCTTAAGTACATAAACAGGGGCAGCATGGGAAAGTGGTGCCCCCGCGCAAAGGAAGCTGAGCTGTACTCGTCACCATGTCGGCTAGAAACCATGACAACCATCTGGTTCCGGAGAGGGTATCATTTGCGCATAAAGACATTTCCAAAAGAAATTTGGTTGGTACCTGTTGTTGTTGCAGAGGTTCTGGCAGCTCATGCAGTCAGATGATTCGGACTGGGGGAGAGCCGTATACATGCCGCCTCCCTGGAAATAAAAGCAACACTTAGACAACGCGTCCATTAAGACGACAAAAACCACAACAGGACTCACGTTGTGGTGGTGGTGCGGGTGCTCGCAGTCCCCTCTCCCGCCGTGAGGAAGGGTGCTGTCATGGCCGTGTGAGAAGAGTCCCCCGTTGCCGTTGAGCAGTGCCAGGCCGTTGGGGTGCTTGTGGTGGTGATGGTGGCAACCTTGAGGCAACATGGCGCCCCCGTGCCCGTATCCCCCGTGGATGCTTCCGTTGATGCGGCCGGCGCCGGGCAAGGCGGTATATTCCAGAACGTGCCCATTCATATCTGCCGGCTGGTAGAGGTAGCCTGGAGGGTCGTATTCTGCAGCAGGAGCACAAGGTGTACCGCAAGGCTCAATGCTAGCTCCCATCAAGTTTAACTTATTTTCAAACACATATATTAATCGATATAAATAAGAATATTTTACTAAATTCATAGAATATTTAGACAAAATAGAAAAACATAATTATATAATATTAATAATAGAATATATTAATTATAAAAATAAAATATGCAAAATATTAAGACATTGCATAAATTATAGTTTATAATTATGTATATATTATATATATTAATAATATCTGAATATACTTTCAAAATTATAATGCATACAGTATGTTATATGTACATACAGATATGTATAAAAAAATATTCTGTGTTGATGGTTTTGTCATTTAGTGCTGCTGAGGATACTGTATTCTTTCCAGCTATATAAAAGCCAAAATTTTGTTGTCTAAAAAAATTCAACTTAATATTAGAATTTTTACTTAAATATTTCAGCTGAGGGAATCTAGGAGGAGTGTGATTAACGTCTTAATAAATGACAGAAATGATGCTTCTTAAGGAAAGCGAGGACTGACTGTGCATGTTGTTGTGTTGGCGGTTCCTCCACAGACACATGGCGATGAAGGCCAGCAGGATGATCACCATCACGCCCAGCACGCAGCCCACGATCAGATATAGCAATCCCCCGGGCGAGGCGGCCGGCTCCTGGGGGTGGGGCCAGGGTGGAGTGACGGGCCTTTGGCTGGGGGAACCCGGAGACTGACGAGCTGCGGCGGAGAATAGGAAAGGTGAATGTGAGCGATGACGGTGTCCGCAGCATACGTTGTTGTGTTGGCCTTTCACGTTTAGAATGACATTTGTATGTTTAGCTGTAGTTTGACACTGGAACAGATTGTCCGGCCGATGGCGGTGCATGGTGGCTCACCTCTGGTCTCACAGATCATGACGTTACTGTATTCGCTCTCGCCGCCGGCGTTGAAGCACTGCATCTTGATGTCATACGACGTCTCCGGCTGGAGGTGTCCAATCATGTGGCGGTCCTTCACACCTGGGAGGGGGGGCAGAAGACAGGGAGGGTGACAGGTGAGCAATGACTTCCTCGGAAAAGGATGCCGTTGAATCTCGCCGCTCTTAATCCCGTGTAATCACACCGTCATTATTTTTTCCAGCAAGCTGAGGTCATGTTCTTTCATGCTCACACACGCACGCACACACACACACACGCACGCACACACGCACACGCACAAACACACACTCCCCTCTTGTCAGTCCCAAGAGCCCTCACACAGTTGCTTTACTCTGGTGCAGCGCCATATATGGCAGCTCATATTTGTGCTGGCGTTCCTCCAGTCTTTACACATGCACACACACACACACACACACGCACACACACACAGACGAGACGAGACGACAACCTGACAAAAACACACCATGTCCGAGCCATGAGGCTGCAGTGCGATGCTAAGCTACATATCAGCTCCAATAAGAATCGCTACATATTTCTTTATTTTTCCCATGTTACGTCACAAAGGACGCCATAACAACAAAACCCCACAAACACACTGTCATAGACAACAACCGTGTATCCCACCCGGCATCTTCTCTCCGCTTGCATTCAAATACACGCATAATAACTCTACTGAGACGCAAAGATTGTCCAGTGCTTATGTGAACTCCAATGTCATCAATTGTGGTAGACTGCCACAAATAAATCTGGGCCACCACAAATAATTTTATTTTATTTTTTAAAGATTTGGCACTACTTTGCTCACAAACACATTATAATGGGCCTGTGTGTAGTATGTGTGTAATGTGTGTTGCAATAACACAATTCATGCGCACATTGCACTAGTGACTCGGTCGTGCATCGCACCAGTTCATCAATACAATCGGCCCTCGCCACTTTGCACCTCAAATGCCACGTCTTCACACTATTAAGATTTGATATCTTATATTCTATTATTATTATGGCTACTATATTTCATGTCTAGAGGGCTCTAATAATGTTAAGAACCTCAACTTGAAGGTTGTAAACCGGTTTTCCATGTCTTATTTTCTCTTATTATGTCTATTATATTGGGTAATATGAGTGTAAAGGTGACTATAGGGGTGTTATTTCATGTCTAGAGGGCTCTAATAATGTTAAGAACCTCACTTTGAAGGTTGTAAACCGGCTTTCTATGTCTTATTTTCTCTTATTATGTCTACTACCTTAGGTAATATGAGTGTAAAGGTGACTATAGGGGTGTTATTTCATGTCTAGAGGGCTTTACTGATGTTAAAACCTTATTCAGAAGGTTTTAAACCGTTTTTCTCTGTTTTATTTTCACTTATTATGTCTATTACCTTAGGTAATATGAGTGTAAAGGTGACTATAGGGGTGTTATTTCATGTCTAGAGGGCTTTACTGATGTTAAAAACCTTATTCAGAAGGTTGTAAACCGTTTTTCTCTGTTTTATTTTCACTTATTATGTCTATGACCTTGGGTAATAGGAGTGTAAAGGTGTTTGTGGTGTGATGCCGGTGAACACCCAGCCAACAGGCGTCAGGCGTCCAGAGGTATCCAAGCATCCCAAGTTTAAAGACCCACCCCCCATTCCAGCCAGCAACCTGAGTCGCTCTGAGGAGCCCGCTGTCACGTTTATTAAATTGGGAGCAGAGAAGGTGAGTGTACGCACCTTCAACAATGTCCCGCTTGTAGTCGCTGTCGTTGTCGCTGTCGGTGGGGCGATAGTAGATGTAGAAGCCCTGGATGGGGGTGTTGTTGTTACTGGAGGGACTGTACTGTGAGAAACAACATGGCTGACATCAGAGCACAGTCGCGGGTAACGTAAAGAGCAATCCATGAGAACGAGGTAAGGACCACTCACAGTCCAGCGCAGCATGATCTGGGTGTCGCTGATGGCGTCGGTGGCGGAGATGTGCGGCCCCACCACGGGGCGGTCCGCCATGCGAGGGCTGGCTTGGGGCACCTGGTAGGGCCTGGACGGGATGCTCTGTGGACTCTCGCCGTACAAGTTCATGGCTGCCACCCGGAACCTGTAGCTGGAGCCTAGAACAAGCGGCATTGACGTCAGCTACATCAAGCCAGTAGTGGCGTGGTGACACCGTGTCACCCTAATGTACCACTTCAACCACACGGAGGGAACCTTTACAGTGGGACAACCATCAAAAAAGCTTGTATAGTTTAGTCAATATACTGTATAAAAAGGTCCACAATTATACAACCATTTCCTGTTTGTTCCACTTTGGAGAGAAAAGGCTTTTGAAGTTAGTGCCTAGTGCTTAAACTCACCAAAAAAAAAAAAATCTTACCATATAATTAATAAAACATGGAAGCGACTATTATTTGGTTCCATCCATTTACCAGCCATGTTCTCTTATGATGCCAAAGTGATATTTTAAAAGGTGTGTCCCGAAAGCCTGCTTATGCTAGGAGTCCACTGTGCCGCTGCTAGTTGGTGCCACTACGCGCCAATCACATAATATTTGGCGTGAACTGGCACCAACTGGCGCTGGCCCAGTGGACTCCTAGCATCATTGCCGCAACTTGGCCCCTACCATTACATTCCAGTGGATTCCAATAGGCGGATTGTTTGCGATATTTGGTTCCACTTGGTGTACACTTGGTGCCAATTGCTTGATGCAAGTGGTGCGACGAAGATTTTAAACATTTTGAAATTTTCTTGCTGCCAAACTAAATTTTGCTGCCATTACGGGCCACCCGGAGCCAGTTGGGAGGCAGTTTGAGCCACTGCACACCACTAAGCACCTTATTGGCGACACTCGTCGCAAATTGCATTGGCTCCCATTGGACTCTTAGCATGATGAGCACCTATCGTGATAAAAATCCATCATTTCCCTCACTTATTTGCTCCACTTGTGAACGAAGATGCGCAGAAACAATTGCTTTTTCGCGAAATCATGAAGAGCGGGCTTCACTACACATCTTAAGTTAAGCACGCTGAAAAGTGACCCCTTAATGTGATGTTGTCGTGTGTGATACACGACATTTAGAGCATTAACGGTAACAGACGTCCGATGTAACATATATAATAATAAAAATGTAATCATTTAGGCTCACCAGGCTCAAGGTTGCGAACCTCCACCGACAACTTCAGCGGCGAGATGTTATCGGCCGCCACGCCCCACTCGGTGCTGCGACCCCGCTTGTACTCCACGCGGAATGCCGTAATGGGCGAGCCGCCGTTAGCTCTGGGGATCCAGGTCACGTAGACAGAACTTTCGGTCGCCATGGAGATGGTGGGCCGGTCGGGAGCTTCTGGCACTGGAGGGGAGGAGAAAAAAAAAAAAAGAAAAAAAAAGCGAGAGATGAAGCTTTGAAGTGAGCAGACCGTCTCTAAGCGTCGCCGCATCCCGACTCACGGAAGGATGGAAGAAATTAGCGGAGGAGGAGGAA
Source organism: Doryrhamphus excisus (assembly GCF_037039965.1). Lineage (NCBI taxonomy): Eukaryota > Metazoa > Chordata > Actinopteri > Syngnathiformes > Syngnathidae > Doryrhamphus > Doryrhamphus excisus. The sequence goes on along the minus strand of NC_136364.1, from coordinate 8,597,536 downwards.
GAGGAAAGGATAAATCACAGGAGGAATGTGTACTTACTCCACCAGCTGAGAGCCACACAGTTTTGACAGGCAGCAGAATAAGACCAAGAGAGGGGTTAGCGGACAGCTTGCAGGCAGAGAGCTCACTGTTCGATTCCCAGCAGGAGACAAATAATCCGCACTGACCTCTGTCGTGGATGACCACTCCAAAGTGGGTGTTGGGGGTTTTGTCCTCGGGAGCTTTGGGTGGCATCAAGACCACGGGAGGCTTGGAGGGATTCTTGTTGGACGAGGCGCTCTTTTCTGAAATGGGGGGGCAGGAGAGACATGTGTAAGTAAAACAAGGTGGGACAGTTGTCGCCCCCCGACATGATTTCCTGTTTGTGCTGGACGGCGGCGCCACTGTGTTACACGACAGGAAGGTCTCAGCGTAACATCTGGCCAACTTCAAGAAGATCAGGATGACCTCAGTGGCTTCCTGATAAAGCATGACTGGAAATGCAATAATCATCTCAACACGCCCTTTTGCGGACGAGTCAAATATTTCCCAGGGAGGAGGCGTCCAATTTGGGGTAAAAAAAAAAAAAAAAAAAAAAAGAAAAGCATCCTACAATCATAGCCGTGGTTTCTGGTTGCTTTGGACGCAGTTTGAACTTTGTTTTCCAGCCGTACTGTGGTCACTATTATTCCTGGGTTGCACAACGCTTGGGGTTCTTCTTTTATTTTTATTTGTCCCGGTTTTTTACCTCCGGAAAGGCGCTAGAGAAGCATGGTTGTTTCTGCTCTCTCCATTGATTAATGCAGACATACACAACCAGATATGCACAATGCAGTTTATACACGTTAGAATGCTTTCTTATAAACATTTCATTTTATTTTCACCAAGATTTACACATTTATTAAAATTAAAATTAGTCAGAATTTGTAATACTTTATGCCCAAAGTCTTGACAAATAATATACAATTAAAAGCTAAAAGAAACAAACAAAATGTAAGTAATGAATAATTCTACAATAATGAATCATTTGAAAAAAAATTCATGTGGACATTTTAAAATAATAAAATAATCTCTAATGAGCAATAAAAGATCTAAATAAAAATACATTTTAAAAAATCTATAATTAAAATAAAACTATTTTTTATTTGTATAAATATTATATTACAGTATATTGTATTATATTTTTATATTCATTTCCAGCAAAAACCTCTGGTGCAGAAAATGTTGATATTATATTTTTACACCATGTTATTCATTTTTATTATTTTGTATATATAAAATTTTTTTACAATATCACTTTTTATAATTGTATGATACAGAATAGGCATTTCTGCTGGTGTCCAGACGTTAAGGAAATCATAACTCAGTTTATAAGCGCAATCATTTATAATTACATGCATGAATTTTTAGTTCCATTGAAAGATTTAACTTTGTTATTTTACATCACGGCCGTCCAAACTACGGCCCGTGGGCCATTTGCAGCCCGTAGCTTGTTTATTATTGGTCAGCGCTCCTTCTAGAAATTATATGATAGGGGACCTATGATGCTTTTCCCACTTTTCTGACGTATAAATGTAGTTAGAATGTTGTATTCTCCTGTTAAACCATGCCAAAGTTTCAGATAATGACGTTTGCGCATTTTGAAGTGAGCCCTGAAAGAATATTGGGATGGCTCTGAATGCTCAATCTGTGACATCCCAGTGAACCAGACTTCCTTATATGGGCGTGCCCGGGTACGAGCTGTACAAGCTGAGTGTAACCAATCACAGTAAAGTGGGCGTGCCCGGAGGCGGGTCGTGGGTGGAATAAATTAAATCCAAGGAAATACAGCTGGAATAGGAGCAGATTCTGGAAGATCTAGAAGTCTTTCTGTGCGGGTTATTGTGTGTAGCTGCTCTATAGGAGTATAAAAGATGTAATAATATACCTTTGACATTGATATATGCTGCCTTTAATGGATCTATATAGTAAATGGTGAGAAATCAATGGCGAGCTAGCATGCATCATTTTTTTTACCGTGGAAATGATGAAGAAGTGAAAAAAGGGTCCATGTTGAGAAGACTGTGAGCAGTGTTCCATACATACATACTTTCACAGTAAACCATGAATCCAACGTACAAATATGTATTTCTTTCCACAAAGTATGATGACAGAACTTGACATTTCCTGGGAACGTCTCAGCATACGTGAGAACGCTTCCTTTCAGGCCCGACGCTAATTGTTGTTTTCAGAGCCCGGCCAAACGCTTATACGCACCTTTGCCGGTGCGGAAGGTGAGCATGGCCGGCTGGCCCTCGCCCGCCGAGCTGCGGGCCACCATCAGCACCTCGTACAAGCTGGACGCCTCCAGCTCGGAAAGACGCAGGGAGCGCTCGCTGCCCGGGACGCGCACCGTGTACCAGTTTTCCATCACCGTGGCCATTTCGTCCACCTGAGGCACACAAAGTAACAAACTTTAAAAGCGGGATGATCTTGCAGGGGGTCACGGTCCTGGAAAATGAGACTCAAAAGGAAAGATTGAGATTTCGTTCACGGTTTTCAACACCAGCAGGTTAGACTCTTTCTGCCAATGTGGTCCAAATCACTTTTATAGTCATACAGAGCTCATTAGTGAGGAAAAACAGGAAATGAGCAACCTCCAGCTCTGTCCAGGTACTAATTTGTTTTTTTTATTCTAACAACTGAACTGAAATGTAGAATAAATGCTGAAATATCCAAGAAATGTGTTTCTGAGGCGCGAACCAGCAACCATCTGCATGGGAGTTGAACACTCTGCAACCTGAGTCATGCCACCGTGCGCAGAATGTTACGTGTAATGTTAAATGTAAAATGCATTTCCACCAATAGGGGGCGACATTGTAATTGGTTATTCATTTTCAATGGGAAAAACGTAACGTAGCAAGCCACACAGCTAGGAGATTCCCTGCTTCCCGCATCTCTCCAAATTGTCCATAGATATGAATGTGAGTGTGAATGGTTGTTTGTATATAGTGCCCTGTGATTGGCTGGCCACCAGTCCAGGGTGTATCTTGCCTCTCGCTCCGAAGACAGCTGGGATAGGCTCCAGCATGCCAGCGACCCTCGTGAGGGAAGGAAGGCGCCAGTAGCGTGGAACGAACCAGCAACAATCCAATCCGGTTGCTGGTTTTATATTTAACATAATGTTAAAAATAAAATGAATTCCACCAATAGGGGGCAAAAGTGAAATTGTCCGTTCAATTCCAATGTAAAAAATGTCAAGAGAAAATATTGAATTATAGAAAATGTATGACTTTTCCAGAAAAATCCTGGTAATGTCCCAAATGATGAAATGAGCTGAGCATTTTGACGTTGGAATGGTTTGAATTGGTTGAAAAATGTTGGAGGAGTTAGAAGAGGAAAAACAAACCTTGCAATGTAAAAATGGACACGCTTCCTCGTGCTATTGAATGAGTAAGTATGTCCAAACTTCGGACTGGTGGTGTACGTTGAACCCAACTAAGACTAAGACTAAGGATGGAACCAGCAAGCATCTACCACCTGTGTCATGGCAACCATGTAGAATAGGCAGAATCTTAACAGCCCAGTAGGGGGCTCCAAGAAAGTGGGAGTTCATTTTCAATGGGAAAACTGTCACAGAAAATATGAAATGTATAAGACTTATGAGATGTTTCTCTGTCTGTGGGTGTTTTGGGTACACCTGGTGATACCAGGAGAAATGTGATGATAACCGCAGAACAGGAAATTATTGTGACGTCAAAGTGGGGACTGCACATTCGCAACCGCACATATTTTAGTATTTGTGGTCAAAAAATCATCTTTTTATCGCCATAAATAGTCTGTTTTTTATGTTTTTTTAAAATATGCTTTTCCCTCAAGTTAGCACTTATACAATTCACTTTTCTAACAAACAATGTCTAAGAATTTTTTTTTAAATTATGGCTGTGGTTTTTCGACATTGACTGATGGTCGCAGACCATGGATTAACTTATTTTTACACAAAATGCAACTTCAAACACTACCTGTAGATGTAATAAAGGTCCTAATATGGCCACAGTCTGACCCTGGAACAGATTATTGCTCTGTAAGCGTGACTCACCTTTCGGTATTTCACAAAATACGCGTTGATGGGGCTCCCGCCATCGGGACCCGCCCTCCACTCCAGGTCGTACACATCGGGTTTGTGCGTCTGAGGCGGGCTGACGATGATGGGAGCGTCCGGCGTGAGGCGGTCTGAACCCCCACCAGCGCCACCGCTCTCTGTGTCGTCGTCATCTGCCAGGAAGTGCTCGTGGCCTTCATCGCTCTGCATGGGCGGGAGCGACGGGGACACGTCGGGCGTGCCGCCTCTAGAGCTCAGACCTAAGAGAGGAAGATAATGTTGACAATCCTAAGGTTTGATGAAGCCAGTATTGCTCACAGGGCTGCAATCTATCTATGGCAGACAGAAGCATTCATATCACCCATAATTGCAAATAAACAGACTTCTTAAACCTCAAACCCTGCTAGTGCGTGATTGATATGGTGCCACAGCATTTGCGTGCAAGCCTAAAGGTCATAGGTGTTGAAGAGTACGCTGCAAAAGTCCACCTTGATGTCTCAACGTTTTGTCCACAGAAGTGCCTACTAGCATCACGGCGGCATTTTCAAAGCCAAACACACGAAGGAAGAGGTTGGAGTGGAGAGGTTTACCACAAGGACACATTGCAAGGTTCTGTTCCGTGTGCGAGCATGGCACGGCTTGACAGTGTAAAGCAAACAGGCTGCAGGCTGGTAACACTAAACCTGATCCTGGGAACGCTGCCAGCTGCCGCACATTCCACACGCTAGCCATTAAAATACCGGAGAGAATCCACATGCAGTCCTCTTGAGTCACGGCTGAGGCTGCCGCACCAGAGGATGCCGCCGAGGGAGCGATGCCAGGGCCTGATGCAGAAAAAAATACGCTTTTGGGAGATAAAGGGCCTGACGCCATGATGGATACCCTGGCTGGGAAGCAGACGTGCGGATGGAAACTCTTAACGTCCACCAGGTTGTTTGACGCTAAGTAGTATAGTTCAGTTGGCCACGGTACAAACCATACATTAAGGTGCCTGCCATCAATAAACTTGGACCGCCACAAATACATTTGCTCATAAACACATTAAAAAGTGGCTGGTCAGAGAAGAAGAACATGTAGCAGAAGGGATCAGTGTTGCCTACCCAGCCAAACTTAGCAAGTCATTAGACCCCTCGAGATAGACTTTTTCTAAAATATATATATATATATATATATATATATATATATATATATATATATATATATATATATATATATATAAAATGAAGAGAGCTCTCACAGGTGGCGCGGTGTTGGAATTAGAACATATTTTGGTCGCATATAGTTTAAAAAGTCTTAATAAACAAAACAGTAGTTTTAATATTACAGGAACGTGGTCAAAATATTATGGAAGCAATGGAAAAAATAGCTGGAATGTTTATCAAATTTAATACAAAATATTCAGAGAAAAAAAGTTGTACTCTAAGGAGAGAATACGTCACAACTTTACAAGAAAAAACGTTAAAATATTATGAGGAAAATATGAACATGAAAAAGATTTTTTGGGAGTTGGATTAGAGAAAAACTGTTGTAATATTCATTCATTCATTTTCTACCGCTTATCCTCACAAGGGTCGAGGGGGTGCTGGAGCCTATCCCAGCTGTCTTGGGGCGAGAGGCGGGGTACACCCTGGACTGGTGGCCAGCCAATCACAGGGCACATATAGACAAACAACCATTCACACTCACATTCATACCTATGGACAATTTGGAGGCGCCAATTAACCTAGCATGTTTTTGGAATGTGGGAGGAAACCGGAGTACCCGGAGAAAACCCATGCATGGGGAGAACATGCATCACTGGTAGGGTGGAGCTACACATGTTGCAGGTTGCTGATTGGCCAACAGAGAAGCATCACTTTAGCAACAACACAAACTCTACCAAACTGCTGAGTGTGAAAACTTTAACCAACAAAGGAAAAGACAGAAGTATCTCTTGTTGCCACGGCGATGCAGACAACACACCCCAGCAGATAACACTGAGGTCTGAGGTGAGTCACAAGAAGACTGATACCTTCAAGCCCAAACTGACCGCAGCTGGTGGTTTGCTCTTATCAGCTTCACGTTCTGTCTTCCTGTGGACCCACCGGAGGGGAGGACGAAGGAAGCGGGGCGGGTCTCATGACATGTTCATAAATAAAAGGCAGTTGAGCACCACGTTGACAGGCCGGGTGGTCTGCTCCTCGTCATAACCCTTCACGGCTACTCCTCGCATTCCAGCGTCCGGGGGCTTATCCCTGACGGCGTGCACAAAGCTCACTCTCACGCTCGGCCTCCACGCGCCGCTCAAGGAAGGAGGGCGGCCTTGGCCTTGCAAACAGAACACGTAAACAGCGACTCCCTGCAGACGTAGACCAGGGCCCTTGACTTAACCCTGTCCTTTCTGGATGAGGTGTGTGTTTACCTTTGCTAACTGTATCACTCCACTTTCTGGCCCTTGGCAGCTTCCATATATAACATACTGTATATTACTTTCAATTGTGCTACATGAACTACAAATTAGCTATGCACAGAGCCACATATTTCGCTTCCCATCTGAAATCAATACTATTCAGCACTACATTAACACCAATGTTGATTTGAGGCTGTAATAAACTCATCTTTACAGGCAAGTACAATATTGTAACAACCCTGGAGGTTTTCTTTAATGTTAAGACTTTGTGATGTCCATGAACGCATCGGGAAAGCTACATTCCCTGATACTCCTTTGGCTACGTTTGCTGATATTCTTCTAGCTACATTTGCTCCGCAGGCGCTTGTTTATGCATTATGCTGGTATGGCAACCCGATACAGATACCGATACCAAACTTTATCACATACTACAGTATTAATTGGCCCTGTACCCTAGAAACCGCCCATGAATGATATGGGAGAAGGCCGAAATGATACAAGCCCAGGGCAGTGATACTGATAAAATATAGAGTTTAACCATGTCCAGTATCAGCCCCCGTAGCTGTCCACTCAGAGCGCGCTGCTGTGGTATCGTGCCCGTGAAACAACCAATCAGAGAACAGCACACGAGCGTTTGTTTTGCTGCCATCTGTGCTCTGTCAACATGTCAGCGGTTGACACTCTTATATCTATTATATCTACATGTATTATACAGTGCATCCGGAAAGTATTCACAGCGCTTCACTTTTTCTACATTTTGTCATGTTACAGCCTCATTCCAAACTGTATTAAATTAATCTCTTACCTCAAAATTCTACACAAAATACTCCATTATGACAATGTGAAAAAGTTTTTCTTTTGACTTTTTTTAAATTTATTAAAAATAGAAAACAAAAAAATCACATTTACATAAGTATTCACAGCCTCTGCCATGAAGCTCAAAATTGAGCTCAGGTGCATCTTTTTTCCACTGATCATCCTTGAGATCTTTCTACAGCTTAATTGGAGTCCACCTGCAGTAAATTCAGTTGATTGGACATGATTTGGAAATATAATAACTGTCTATATAAGGTCCCACAGTTGACTGTGCATGTCAGAGCACAAACACCAAGCATGAAGTCAAAAGAACTGTCTGTAGACCTGCGAGACAGGATTGTCTTGAGGCACAAATCTGGGGAAGGATACAGAAACATTTCTGCTGCTTTGAAGGTCCCAATGAGCACAGTGGCCTCCATTATTCGTAAATGGAAGACGTTTGGAACCACCAGGACTCTTCCTAGAGCTGGCCGGCCTTCTAAACTGAGCGATCGGGGAAGAAGGGCCTTAGTCAGGGAGGTGACCAAGGCCCCGATGGTCACTCTGTCAGAGCTCCAGAGTTCCTCTGTGGAGAGAGGAGAGCCTTCCAGAAGGACAACCATCTCTGCAGCAATCCACCAATCAGGCCTGTATGGTAGAGTGGCCAGACGAAGGCCATCAGACCAGAGAATTTGGTTTCTCATGGTCTGAGAGTCATTCAGGTGCTTTTTGGCAAATTCCAGACGGGCTGCCATGTTCCTTTTACTAAGGAGTAGCTTTCGTCTGGCCACTCTACTATACAGGCCTGATTGGTGGATTGCTGCAGAGATGGTTGTCCTTCTGGAAGGCTCTCCTCTCTCCACAGAGGAACGCTGGAGCTCTGACAGAGTGACCATCGGGGCCTTGGTCACCTCCCTGACTAAGGCCCTTCTTCCCCGATCGCTCAGTTTAGAAGGCCGGCCAGCTCTAGGAAGAGTCCTGGTGGTTCCAAACGTCTTCCATTTACGAATAATGGAGGCCACTGTGCTCATTGGGACCTTCAAAGCAGCAGAAATGTTTCTGTATCCTTCCCCAGATTTGTGCCTCAAGACAATCCTGTCTCGCAGGTCTACAGACAGTTCTTTTGACTTCATGCTTGGTGTTTGTGCTCTGACATGCACAGTCAACTGTGGGACCTTATATAGACAGTTATTATATTTCCAAATCATGTCCAATCAACTGAATTTACTGCAGGTGGACTCCAATTAAGCTGTAGAAAGATCTCAAGGATGATCAGTGGAAAAAAGATGCACCTGAGCTCAATTTTGAGCTTCATGGCAGAGGCTATGAATACTTATGTAAATGTGATTTTTTTGTTTTCTATTTTTAATAAATTTAAAAAAAGTCAAAAGAAAAACTTTTTCACATTGTCATAATGGAGTATTTTGTGTAGAATTTTGAGGTAAGAGATTAATTTAATACAGTTTGGAATGAGGCTGTAACATGACAAAATGTAGAAAAAGTGAAGCGCTGTGAATACTTTCCGGATGCACTGTATCTTTCGTTTTTCCATATATATATATATATATATATAATACATGTAATAAACTGAAATTTTTCTGGAAACAAAATGGTCTTTTGATTAAATAGTATGCGATAATAAGATCATCACATGGTTTGTCTGGTATCAGGCCCAGTATCATGCCCCCGCGTGCCAGTATGAGCTGATACTGACACTTGGGGGCATGATACCGGGCCTGATACCAGACAAACCATGTGATAACCTATAAGGATCCACCCCATCCCTACTGCCCGTACCAACAAATACAAAGTCACCAACTGACTCAAGTCCAAGCTTTGATTATTCCAGTCGACAAGCATGTAAATAACCACAATGTATGCCAACGGACATCCTCCAGGGGTTTATGATAGTGTTTATAATAACTGTTTATAATAACTGTTTATAAATGCAGTGCAGAGCCGCAGAGACAGACAAAAAGGCCCATCCAAAAATATCCCAATGGTAAATCATAACCATGAGATAAAATGACAAAACTCTGATCTAAAAAGTCCAAATTAGGAGATATGTGCTGTATGTATGTGCTGCCTTCACATGTGCACTTTGTATCTCTTAATTTTGACTTTTATATCATAATTTTGAATTTTAATCTTCTGATTGTGTCTTTTATACCATAATTTTGACTTGTATATCATATAGTATCTCATAATTTCAAACTTTTACTTCATGATTATGACTTTTATTTCATAATTTATTTATTAGTTTTGACTATCTTATTTCAGAATTATGACTTTAGTCTAATAGTTATGATTTATTAGGAATTTTTTTCTTTCAGCGGTGGAAACGGGCGTCCATACATCCATAGGTGAGCAAACATTACCCAAAAAAATCAATACAAATGTTACATTAATGAAGTTTTGATTCCCACAAAGATCATTATTCCATAAACACTCTAATTAACACTTCAATTCTCTAATCAGTGCCAGTTAAAATAAAAACATTGGCTTAACAGCTGTGGCAGTAGGCAACCTCCTGAGGGAGTCTAAGTAAGTGGCAGGAACTGTATCAGGAGTGGTGAGCATACAGCAGCTATTCATGTGGTTGCTGTGTTGTGCAATATCCTTGTCCATAAATGATCACTTTCCTTTGTGCTTTCTCATGCACCCCACCTCATCATTTAAGTGAAACTCATCCGAATATGCTTTCTTCAGCCAACACGATTGAGGTTTCCATACCTGACTGCACGGTCAGCAGGGCCGCCGACTGCGCTGATCCGACACCGTTGTCCAGCATGCACTGATACACCCCCTCGTCCCGCGGCATGACGCCCGTTATGACGATGGATCCTCCGGAGACCTGAATGTAATCCGATGGGGTGACAGGCTTGGAGTTGAACAGCCAGGTGACATTCGGGGCGGGGTTTCCCGCCACCACGCAGGCAAAACGGGCGGTAGAGCCCGGAGAGACACGCTGGTCGGTGAGGCCCCCCAGGATGGACGCAGGTTCTGCAAAGGGCCAGACCCCCTGTCAGACTTTTAAAGACTCCAACAGAGCACACACACTCAGGGGTGGCGCCCTCACCGAGGACTCTGACGGTGTAGTTGGCGCCGACCACGAGCCCTCGCTCGCTCTGAGCGGCACAGGCGTAGACGCCTTCATCGGCCCTTGTCACGGCGACAAACTGCATATTGCCGTGCAGTCGTCGCAGCGATGGCCCCGGCTGGACTTCCTTTCCGTCCTTCAACCACGTGGACTTTGGCGCGGGACTACCGGACACGATGCACTCCAGCGTGTAAGGCTGCGACTGCTGCAGCACCACAACCACAGGGGAGGCGGGGTAGGCTATCCGCACCGGGGAGGAGGCGGGGTCTAAACCAAATGTGCAAAGCATAGGAGCAGTCAGTAAAAAAAAAAAGAGAAAAACAGAACTCAAAAAACAGACACGGACTTCTTGTGGGCTTACGTCTGACAGTGAGTTTGGTCCCATGACTCTGCGTGACGGTCTGGCCTGTGACGGGATTGTACGAGCCGCACTTGTAGACGCCCTGATGGCGAGCCGACACAGACATAATCTGGAGGTTCCCGGACGGAAGAACTAAATAGTCATCTGAGAGCACACACAGTTGAAGAGACTTTCATAATGATGTGGAGTGCATGAGAAAGTGGAAAGGACAATCATATTACACATTTATTCTCATAAAAAAATTCTCTAAATATTTTGACTTTATTCTTGTCAAAGTATTTTCCATTTTCCATTTCTTCAGGGGTTTTTTCCACCAACTTTCTTCTTCAATAATCTTCATAAATTCTATTTTCATATTATGATTTCACCGTATTTTCAAAAGTTTGACTTTAATCCCATAATATTTTCATGTAATTATAATTACAACATTTTCCCCAACCTAATGGTCCAAAAATACAACTTTATTTTTTTGTGTTTTTTCCTGTAGTTTTTCCTGTAATATTTCAACTCTACGCTCGTGAAATAACATATTTCCTCATAACACAACTTTTTACTCTTTACTCATTCAACCCAGCCATTTTTTAAAAGCCGTCTCTCTCGGTACCGGACATTTTTGATGATTGTGACTTCCCTCCAATGCTGCAGAGCGTGGCTTGTGATTTCTATGGGCGAGATGCATGCCGAGGTCTTATAAAATTCTCTATTTTCATCTTAAAACTGCACCGCACATGCCCTCTTATGTGGTGGAGTTGCATCATCACCTCCTTGTGCTTCTTATGCAAAAAAAACCATAAAAGATGTATAAATACATTTTTGTTTTTAAGCAAATTAGTTAATATTTTAACTTTATTCTTGTGAAATTGCATTTTTTCTTTTTCTACAATTTTTAAAAATTTTCAAGTATTTCTACTTTCTTCTTGTTATTATGACTTTATTCCCATAATATTTTCACTTAATTCTTGTAAATTATAACATTTTCTGCAACCAAATTTTGCCAGAATGACAACTTACCGCTAGTTTCTCATAGTGTTAACACTGTGCCTCTTTTTCCTTTCATATTTTAACTTTATGCTATTTTTTCTCATAATATTACCAGTCAAATAATGACCTTTACTCGTTAGAGTACAACTTCTTTCTATGGATATCATATCTGTTGACATTTTTACTAGTGTTTTTTCTTTTTCTTGTTACATTATATTTTTAAAATGTGCGGCAGGCCAATAAAAAAAAATCTACTATGTGCCACATATGGCCCCCAGGCTGCACTTTGGACACCCAGCAGCAAACAGGAGCCAACCCACCTGTGGACGTCTCCACACGCTCCCCTCGCACTCGCAGCCTGGGCAAAGCCGGGGGGACGCTGTGAGGCAGAGGACACTCGATGACGGCGCTGCTGCCTTCCTGCACCGATAACGCCCGCCGCCGACTGTCTTTGTATTCCGAAATCTCTGCAACGTCCAAGAAGAGGAAGCTACTCAGACAATATTGGCGTGTAATGAGCACGAGTGCAAAGGAAGAGGAAAAGGCGATGGCTCATTAAGGATGTAGATGGAAGGGCGCCAAGTCAAAACTCCTACTGCTTCCTTCCCTTCACCACTCAGCGGCAGGCGTCCTCTCTGAGCACTCACTTCCCTTTCTGAGGGCAACTTCCTGTCTGGCCTTACGCCGCCCTGCTTTAATGAGAGTGAAAGGGAAACATGTGTACCTGCTAACGCCACGCGTGCATGGCGGCTGGCGACAGCCAGCCCACTGTCCAAGTGCGCCACACACTGATAGACGCCGGCGTGGGCGGCCTGCAGGGAGGAGATGGTGAGGGACCCGCCGTTCAGCTCCACGCCGGGCAGGGTGTCGGCTCGCAGGGGGGCGCCGCCAAAGCGCCATGAAACGGCCGCCGACGGAGGGTTGACGGAGCAGCGCAGACGAGCCACGGAGCTTTGGCTCTGAAGCAAGGAGACGGGCTCAGAGCGGAAGGACGGGTATTGAACTGGGAAGAGGGAAAACATTCAGGATATCAAGGGAAAATCAACACAACCTGATGGCTTCTAAAGAAAACATCTGACCATTCATGCAAGAGACAATGAAGGGCAGACTCACATGCCTTGACACACAGACACAAAAATGAAAGGATGCACCTTTGTCAATTTGCTGTTTGTAATGCAACATTTGTAGATATGCTAAGACGATGTACAGTATATATAATTAAAGAAAAAACTGCATCTCAACTTTGTGGTATACATTAGGTTTCTTCTTGTAATATTTGGACTTTATTCCCATATTGAGACTTTTTCCCAATTTCCCAATGTTTACTTCTCATGATATTACTTTAAAAAATGCATTTCACCCTCCATACTATTAAAATTACATTATTTTTCTCACTGTATTCTGAGTTTATTCCTTTAAAACTGCAACTTTATTTCTCATTAGAATACAACATTTTTATACTGTTGATATTTTGCAATTTTTATTTTTTATTATTTTAAAATTACAGTTGCCCTGTGTTTGGCTGGCCACCAGTCCAGGGTGTACCCCGCCTCTCGCCCGAAGACAGCTGGGATAGGCTCTAGCACCCCCGCGACCCTCGTGAGGAAAAAGCGGTAGAAAATGAATGAATGAAATTACAGTTTTTCCCAATTATGCAAATTTTGTTTTTATTTTTCAACTTTCTTCTTGTAAATTTTCTTCTCTTAATTACGACTTTATTCCCATAAAAAAAAATTTCCGCAACCTAATTTTTCCAATATTACTCCTTTATTTATGGTTCTGTTTGTTTTTCCGAATATTCCGACTTTAAAAAAAAATAACATCTTTCTAAACTAAATAATATTATTGTCCGGAAATTACAACTTTTCCTCTTTTTGTTTTCTTTGACTTTGCTGTTATAAAATCATTACTGATGTTTTCTATTTCCCCTGGAATAACTGGAAGTACTTTTAGGAATGCTGTACCATCCTGTGTAAAGCACACAAAGACACAAGTGGGAGCTTTCCGTGCAGGCAGAATCGGCCGTGGAAATGTGCTTTGTTCACAAAACAGCAGAGGAGCTGCAACCCTTAGGTAGGTCTTTAGCTCTGCAGAAAACGTAAACTCTTCCCATTGCTGCCTTACTTTGGTTTAGATACACGACCCAGACATCCAAAAATTTCCAAGCTGCCATTTTCTGTCACTCATTCGAAAGATATAGCAGTGATACTACCCTCACGATAGGGCACCCCCATTTGATGGAGGACAAGAGAGTCCCAAGTGTGGCCTGAGGGCCAATTGTGGCCTGCGACTTCTTTTTTTTATTGGCTCTCGGCACATTCTAAAACAAAACAAAAAAAACTAAGTCAAGTCAAAATATTATGTGAAAAAGTTGTAATCTAATCAGAAAAAGTCCTCATTTTACCCCCAAAAAGTTGTAATGCCAGGAGAAAAAAAAATTTAATTTTAGAAGAATAAATTTGAAATATTAAATAAAAAAATGCTATTTTTCTTTGAGTTATAATATATATATATAATATATAATAAATAAACAAAACAACACATACATTTGACATCTTTGGGAAAGTAGAATGCACAAAAATGTATAATGTAAGATTAAAGTCAAAATGTTACAGGAATAAAATCTAAATATTATGGAAAATAAGGCCCTAATATTTCAAGAAGAAAAATTACAAGTTTAAATATTAGATTAAAAAAAAGACAGCAAAAATGTAAAAAAATAGCTTGTACTAATAAGCTTTGTGGCCTATCTGACAAAGATAGGATAGGGATGATATATTTCTACAAATACATACTGTATAGCTTTTTATCTTAGCATATCTACATGTGTTGCTGTGCAAAATATCAAAGGGGCAAAGTTGCATCCTTTCACGATGTGGCGCTCACTGGAGAAAGTTTTTACATGGATGATGTGGAAGAAAATTTGAAAGTTCTGTGTATTTGGCCTTGGTGGAGGTAACTCACGTGTGCCGCTGATGAGCAGGGACTGGCTGAGATACAGCACAGTGGACAGGAGGACCCTAAGGCCACTGTCCATGGCGCCCTTTGACCCCCGCCAGCAGCCGTGTTGCCTGCCGTCCACGCTCTACTCTGATTGGCCAACCTAGAGGAAGAAAAAAAACACGTCAGATAAGAGCTGGTCGTCACGGGGATAGAAGACGCAGGACGACGACGCTAATCTCCCCGTCACACCACTTGACCCCCCTCTTCTCACACGCTGGTCTCCACGGAGGCCGGAATGCCCCCCCGACCCCCAGAGTACTGATGGAGTGTCCTCTTCATATCACTCTCTTGTCACAGCGCGCTGCTTCCTCATAGGCTCACTGTAGCCTGACGTCTCGGCCCAAGCCGGACGGGAGGGCGTCCAAAAAAAAGGATCAGGTAATTAGGAGCATTCCTGCATCCTTTTCAAGCACCAGCTCCTCCTCCTCCTCTTCAGGAGAGTAATCCCACCAGGCTTTGATCCCGGGGGTTCCTGCTCGGTAACCAGGGCTTGAGCCGGAGCACGGCGGGGACAATGGTCGCCCAGCTGGGATATTGATGAGGGAGCTTCAGCAGGAAGAGCCAAGAGCAGCTCAGATGAAAAAGATGAGGGTTTCACCTGCTTAACCGTCACCCTGGCAACAACAGATGCTGCCCTCCAACCACAGCAGCATCAATGTCATTCTTTAATTAAAGATTCTTTTTTTGTGAAAAATTGGAGAACACTACTCTGCTAGTTGTTGATGCTAAAAAACTACATTAAATAAAAAATAAACTAAAAATACATTTTGTTTAATTTAAGAGCATTTGAAGAAAGAAAAAAGCTACAACTGGTACCATCCACTGCTGTTTCCTGTGTGGCGGGCCACCACAAATAAAATTAGACCGCCACAAATACAACACAATACGCATTACACCTTTAACAAAAACATCCTTTTTCCTTTACTAGTTCACTTTTATGCTTTTCTTTATAACATTACAACTTTTTTTTTCTTGATAGATTACCATATTTACATCTTTTTTTCCCATTTTTGCGCTTGTTGTATAGAATGTGCTGAGGTACCATTAAAACAACACATCTGCAGCCTGCAAATGGCCCACGGATCACACTTTGGACACTGCTGTAATAAATGCTTAATGCACTATTGTCAACATAAATCGAGAATGCTCGAAACATATTTAATACAAATATACAGTATAAATAAATGTTTAATGTTTAATACATACTAGTTAAGAGACACGATAAGAAGCTAAAGAAACAAGGCCCAGCATGCTACACGCTAACAGAACGCCATTTTATTAGCATGCTAAACATTGTCTACATCAGGGGTCTCAAACATGCGGCCCGCAGGCCAAATGTGGCCCGCAGGACACTAGTTTGAGGCCCCCGCTTTGATATGAAAGTTTAATGTTAGTGCGGCCCATGCAAGTTTGATACGGATGCTGTATGGTATCATGTACCCAGAAAAAATTATTACGTTTGATTAATGTTCATGTTAAAGGTTAAATAACTGTTAATAGTTATCCTCCCTATCCGTGTGGAAGTGGTAAGTTTTTGGCTATTTAAGTTTAAAGGAAATAACTTGGAGGCTACCGTTTAGGTCGCTAGCTCTCTAGTTTGCGAGTTAGCATGTGTCTCAAGACCCTGCAGTTGTTGCAATATGTTGTAAATAAAAAGAGTATAAATATGACTATAGTCGTGTTTTGTCATGTCTACAGGGCTCTAATAATGCTTTGTTCATTTTAATCTGAAAAAAATAATTTGTCTACCCACCAACTATATGTGGTTTCTTAAGTTTTTATTATTTGCCGTTTTATTATTATTATTATTATATTTATTTATTTATTTATTACTGATTGATTGATTGATTTTTTTTATTCTTGATTTGTTTATTTATTTTTCATCTTATTTTGTGTAGAAAAATAAAAAGTAAGATATTTGAGAACAGTGGAATGTTTTATCAGAGCTTTTCTTATAGAAAATTGGAACCAAAGCAAAGTTTTTTAAATTTTTTTGTTTTTAATAAATGCGTTTTTTTTTGTGGCACAGTCTCACTCAGACCCGAGCTCCAGTGGCCCCCAAGTAAATTGAGTTTGAGAGCCCTGGTCTACATCATTCATATTAAAACAGATGTTATAATGCCATTTTCTTTGAAAATGACGTAACCATGGCGGGTGTGACAAAATTTGTACAAGTGCCCCACACAACTGTAAACAGTGAGGTTAGCATCCATGCTAACGCTGACAAAAACAGGAAGTACCAGTTAGGGCAGGTGAGATTCTACAAATGACAAATCAGAGTAGCATCATCTAATTTAGAAAATTACACTTACTGTGAAAGAAGGAGAAGAAGAGGAGAAGAAGAGAGGAAACAGGAAATAATAAACTCTCCCAGCTGCTAACCAACGCCCCCGTCTCAGCCCGGGGTGAAAGGTCAGGTAAGAGTGGCGAGAGGGCGACCCAGCGGATGCCTGCGGGTCCTCCAGCAGCTCTCGGAGGTCACTTTAATGCACTCATACTCACGCATTCCTTAGCAAACAGGTGTAAAAGTGCTTAAAGAAACAATACAAGGCCGTCTTGGTAGTTTGGATTTCAGCGTGCTACTGTGTAATCTGACTTCAAGTGCACTCTGCACCGTTTCACATCAAACCCCGCAAGCTATGACAGGCCCCGCCATGCCCGCGTCGCTGGAATCAGCATATAGAATTACAATAATAGACACCAGCCTATAAAGCACGTAGCCTGCGGCGGCGTTGATGTCCCACCAGGATACACCATACTTCTACACGCCGTCCTGCCACTGCCGTGGCGACCGGGCGCCCTTGTGTAAACACACGCATGCAGCTGCCTATCACGCACGTTCATCTGGCGCGGCGAGGAAACACACGAGGGCATCCATCTTCTCTGTTATCTGTTTGCCTTTTCTCTGACATCCGCCACCATGGAGACGCACACCGCTAGAGTATCTGGTGTCACCCCAAAATCTCATTCGCAACCACTGCTGGTGGCACTGCCAAAAAAGGGGCTAAAGTCTAAAAATAAAAAATGTAAAATAAGCACGGTACAGGTAGCAACAATGCTACAATGCCAACACAACACATAATACTCTAAGCCAGGGGTCTCAAACTCAATTTACTTGGGGGCCACTGGAGCTAGGGTCTGGGCGAGGCTGGGCCGCATCAGAAAAAACGCATTTATTAAAAACAGAAAAATGAAAAAACTTGCTTTGGTTCCAATTTTCTACAATAAAAGCTCTGATAAAACATTCCACTGTTCTCAAATATCTTACTTTTTATTTTTCTACACAAAATAAGATGAAAAATAAATAAACAAATCAAGAATAAAGAAAATCAATCAATCAGCAATAAATAAATAAATATAATAATAATAATAAAACGGCAAATAATAAAAACTTAAGAAACCACATATAGTTGGTGGGTAGACAAATTATTTTTTTCAGATTAAAATGAACAAAGCATTATTAGAGCCCTGTAGACATGACAAAACACGACTATAGTCACATTTATACTCTTTTTATTTACAACATATTGCACAACTGCAGGGTCTTGAGAGACATGCTAACTCGCAAACTAGAGAGCTAGCGACCTAAACGGTAGCCTTCAACTTATTTCCTTTAAACTTAAATAGCCAAAAACTTACCACTTCCACACGGATAGGGAGGATAACTATTAACAGTTATTTAATGTTTAACATGAACATTAATCAAACGTAATAATTTTTTCTGGGTACATGATACCGTACAACATCCATATCAAACTTGCGCGGGCCGCACTAACATTAAACTTTCATATCAAGGCGGGGGCCTAAACTAGCATCCTGTGGGCCACATTTGGCCTGCGGGCCGCATGTTTGAGACCCCTGCTCTAAACTAGTGTACAACCAAAAGCAAAATTGGATGCTCAAAGCACTATGTACAACTAAAACAAACAAAAAAAAAAAACGCAAACACAACACAACATAACTGGTGTCCACGCCAGTCAGTCTGTATTATGAAACAAAAATCAGGTGATTCTGGGTCGGAATGGCACCTAAAGACGCAAAGTTTTCTTCTTCTTACAAGCTAGCATATAAACAAGCAATGCTATGAGCACTGTTAACTAGCACCCATGCTAGAGGCAAACAATTTGAGGGGGGGCTGGACTAATCCACCTGTATTATACAAGGAAAACAGGGGCTCTGTGGTCATAATAGTGACAAAAGACAAGTTATCACAAGCTAATTTGCAATACAAAGCCATAATTGCAGGCAAAATTCAAGGCACATAAGTTTAAATAGGACTGTTAGCGACTATCCTCACGGCTAACACAGCGACAGGTGTCGATGCTAATCCTCTGCTATTACTGATATTATCTGTGTTCTTAATGGCGACAAAGATAATGCACAATATCAAGCGATAATTGTAATACTAATTGGGATAATTGGCCCTCCACCAATTATTATTATTGTTATTATTATTATTGGGGCGGCACGGCGGTCGAGTGGTTAGCGCGCAGACCTCACAGCTAGGAGACCAGGGTTCAATTCCACCCTCTGCCATCTCTGTGTGGAGTTTGCATGTTCTCCCCGTGCATGCGTGGGTTTTCTCCGGGTACTCCGGTTTCCTCCCACATTCCAAAAACATGCTAGGTTAATTGGCGACTCCAAATTGTCCATAGGTATGAATGTGAGTATGAATGGTTGTTTGTCTATATGTGCCCTGTGATTGGCTGGCCACCAATCCAGGGTGTACCCCGCCTCTCGCCCGAAGACAGCTGGGATAGGCTCCAGCACCCCCGCGACCCTCGTGAGGAAAAAGCAGTAGAAAATGAATGAATGAATTATTATTATTGTTAGCGTGGCTAACAGGGATAGTGGAATTAGGTCTTCATTCCCGCTCCACCTTTTGCGGTAGTTTGTGTTTATATGTTGTACATGTGTTGCACCGGTCAAGCGACTAAATGTGAGCAGAATGCTGCAATACATGCACAACGCCTTACTGAAATAAATGAGGTGGTGTCAGGGAGTTCATGTGGAAAGATTTTTTTTTAAGGAGGAGGAATGGAAGGGTTTGACTGAACAATGTATGTTTAAGAAATGTTTGACTGGCACCTGGCTTAGCAGTAAACGCAGGCAACATCCCTCACATACTAAATCTATCAAAACATCCATCTTCAATGTTAGCATTACCGTATAAATCGCAGCACAGAGGCAGCCTCAACTATCCAAAGTGGGACTGGTGCAAGAATAGAAACATCCATCCCCCGTTCATGCAGGACAAGAGGGATGTGAGGTCTTGACACAGGAGAAAATAAACACACTGACAGGTTGCCCTGGGGGGGGGGTTCCATTCTGGGAGGTTTTGAGCACCTGCAGGAACTACTTAAAGCCCCATCAGCCCCTCATGTGGGCCAGACCCTTATCCCCGTCGTATTGAGTAAACAGGGACAATAAAAGCGACGCGGCGGAGCATCAAAAGACCCGGAGGGCAAAGGCAGAACAGGTCGCAACTGGCGCTCCTGACTAGGCTTCGGAAGGCTGCACAGCTGAGTGAAAGCAATGACAAACAATACCAGGCAACAGGAACCAGATCAAATCACCTTCCCGGAATGGTATCAATCTGGAAAGATTTATACGACACTGAATCAAACCTGAGGAGACGAGGTTTGGAAGAACTAGGGAATGCAGAAGGAGGTCACTTGTGGTTCGATGGTCTAATCTGACCTGCCAGCAGAACACATGCTATACCCCGAACCTGCCCGCACTCGCCCCTCAGCTCCCTGACAAGAGGATCCGAGCAGGGTGCACACATTCCTCAGCTCCACACAGAGACTAACCCGCTGGAAAAGGACAGACCTGCACACTCGGTGATGGGAGATAAATGCAAAACACGAAGACGGGAAGCGGAGAAGGGGGTAAATAAAAAGATGAGGGTCTAAGAAGGTGAAAGGTTGCCAAGCCCCGTCTCATTCCAGTCCGCCCCCCCATTTGCCACTCAGACAGAGATAATGACTGCGCTCGCAACGTCTGCCAAAAAAAAAACAACTTACTGATGATTCAGTCCGACTACTCTCAGCTTGAGAGAAAAGACTCCAGGAGTCCATTATTGGTCTGGATGAACCCACCAAGGCAGCCTGGGGCCACAGAGGAAACTAATGAGTGGAAGCACCAAGCAAACCGTCTGGGTTTGGGACAGATGACAAAAAACCCTAAAAGACAGGAGAGGCGTGATTGGGAATGAGTGAAGATAATTACATGCTGAAGATGAGACCTTTCTGCAAGAGGGAAAAGTCACAGAAAGTGTGAGAGTGGTATAAGTGGAGAAATGGGACACATCCTCGTGCAAAGTGCCGCAAAAGGACAGAGCGTCAACAGTTGGGGCGGTGTAGGGTGACGGCGAGGCCACGCGGGTCTCAGAGCCTAAAGACGCCGCCGCGGCCGTGACGGCATGGCTGCACTGTGGGATCAGGAATGAAAAGGGGAGGCCCCCGGGGGGATCAGACAGTCACATCCCACAAAGGCCTGTTTACCAAGGACACACATCCCCCCCCCCTTCCGTTCACCTCCTATCCCGCTCGACCCTCCCAAAAGTGCCAGGGTTGGAGACTTGGGAGACAACGCTAATACCGCCCTGAGGCTTTTTGGCCGAGGCTGCAAACAGAGAGCGGAGAAGCGAAGGAAGGGGAGGAGGCTGGCGAGAGAGAGCCTGAATAGTACAGTATGTAAGGCCCGTCTTAATTGGAGATTGTTCTGCAATGTCTTGTTTCTCCTGGGAATCTGTGAGGGGGGGGGCAGGGGCCGGTGGGAGGTACGCTTGTTTCCCAAGGTTTTCGAAGAGCCGGATTAGCCGACAGTGACAAAACTCAATAAGGACCTCGGACAGGGGAAACAGATCCCAGGGTATCGCCACCATACAAGGCCACCTCCAGACCTTTTGCAAAGTAACTAACAACCCGGGGCTTTTGTGGCAGTGCTCGGGGTCCTTCCAGCTGACTTCACAGGCCTTTCAGTCCTCAGCGGGATGCCTACTCGGACCAAAAGGTAATTCCGAAGGAAAAGAGGAATGCCCGAGGGGGCCCTGTTACCCGCGGGGAGTGTTATAATACTCCAACATGTGCCAAGAGTCTGATTCACTGCACCAGGTGAGACATTCCTCAAAGTCAGCCTTGACTCTAGAGATGATGGGAAAAAGGCGTTGATGCAAGGGGAGGATCAAGTTTGCCAAAAGGTCCACCTTCGCCGGGGGGAGTCAGGATCTGTTGTGCGGGGCATGCGGTGATCTGATCCAGCTGCCCCCGGCCGGGCTGGACCCCCCCTCCCTCCTGGATTCCATCACTGCATATGTCTCCACAGCAACAAGCGGCGGACAACGATTTCTGGTCAGTCTCCTCCTGATAGAGGCATGGCGGTGGCCCAAAATGTTTCAAAACAAATATTATTCATGTAAAATGTAGAAGCAAAACAGGCTTTGTGTCACGAGGGAAACTCA
The DNA here is from genome assembly GCF_037039965.1 of Doryrhamphus excisus. Classification (NCBI taxonomy): domain Eukaryota; kingdom Metazoa; phylum Chordata; class Actinopteri; order Syngnathiformes; family Syngnathidae; genus Doryrhamphus; species Doryrhamphus excisus. Next base: position 8,575,384 of record NC_136364.1, on the reverse strand, counting down.
TCCAAATGATAAATGGACTGCAGTGGATTAAGGGAAAGTTGGGGGGTGAGGATTTACAGGACGGAGAACCTGGTCTGCAAACGTTCCAGTCAGCCGCCAGAACAAAAACAAACATTTGTAAAGAGGCTAAATATAATTAGTCTTCTTCACCCATGCACAAATCTCTTGGAAAAACTCAAACAAACTCAGCCGTCTGTCGCTGCAAATAAAGAAAAAAAAAGAGTGCAAAGTCTTTAGATAGTTTGTCTAAATGTTTATTCCGCTCGCCGTTTGTTGCGCACCAATCAGGAGATCACAAAACAAACTTGTTGGGAGTCAATAAACAGACGCATCATAAGAGTCTTGGCTTCTGGCTCTCGTACAAGAAGTCTAAAAAGTTCAACATGCTTCATGCTGTAGTGTCGGGAGAATCTGGCACAAGAGTCCATGCGACGGAGCCAAGAAAAACACGACTTCATGACAAACAGCAAAACATAATCATAATAGAGAACGCATGGCCTCTTGTAGCGGGTGCCATCTTTTGCTACTGTGCAAGAGTCACACAAGGACAGTGATTGATTAGCGCAACAGTAGGCAGACATTCCCACGGCGGTGCCAAAGGACCCTTGTTCCGCCAGGCTTATTAGCCCCGATGGGGCCACAGCTCATCCAGAAGCCCAGAGGCCGCAGCAGCAGCAACGTCGGCCAGCACTCTGAAGGGAGGTTTTTGTCCCGGATCTAACCGGTCGCCTGCTCCGTCAGACAGGAGGCGAGCGGCGGGCCGCTGGTTTTCCGCCTTAATATAGTCCTGCTGGCCTCCTTCGCAGCACCGCACACATTCTGGGCCACGGAAAACCAAAGTCAGATGTGACTTGTTGGCTTGGGCATTTGAAATAGAAAGCTGTGGTCTCTCAGAAAGAAAAAAGTTAGCTTTCCAGGGGGCCCCCGTCAGGCCGAGAAACAAAGTCGGGCATATTTTGTCAGGTCATTTCACAAACAGGAAGATGCTGAGGATGCATGTCCAGAACTAGAAAGTCAAACAACACGAGACACAATGGCCGAGCATTTACGTGAATGTAATGACTAGGTAGTTTTGTCTGCAGGCGAGTTTTGCATCAAAGGACGTTTGGTCCATGTGGTGCTGTGCAACATGTTAAACGCACATACGGCGTATTACGGCAACGTGAGCCAACAGGCACTCCCTCAGATGGTTCCAAGCGCATAATAAAGAGTATTTATAGACACTTCAAATAGCATGGCTTAAAGAGGCGGCTTCACACAGCTCACTCCCTCGTAGCCAGTTTGCGTCTTTTAAGATGACCCGACTTGACGTATTTTCATGGTTTACATCCCCTTATCATACTCCGTGTATATTTAGATGAGGTTTGTATTTTCATGACACCAACAACCAACCTCAGAGGAGAAGCAGACCTCCGAGTCGGGCCCGAGTCCAGCTGGTACCGCCTCGCCCTGCTGCAGCCTTCCAGCGGCTGTCTGGAACATCTGTTTCTGCTGCTTGTTTGTCTTCACAATCACCCGCCCATGTTCCAGCTTTCATTTCTGCAATCTCTCGAAAGTCATTATCCCCTTTCAGGTCCTTCCAGGGTCCCGGGTTGGAGAAACCTGACCCGAGCGCCTGCTGAAAGCTGGCGTCGAGCTTCCGTGCCTTCAGGATCGCCTGTGGCACCTCCTGGAGTAACATTACTTGCATGGCATAGGATAGCGTAGCATAGTATGCTATATAGCATAGCACAGCCAGATCATCTGTCAAGAGTCGCTGGACCCCTAGGAGCACGGTCTAAAATAAGAGGTTCTGTTAATGACAGCGCTGCATAAACATGGCAGACACCTTCAGCTCCTGAATGATTGCTCAATTCCACAAGGAAGAACCGGGTGATACCATCCTAAAACCATCCCAAAAACAAGCTTCAGTCATAGGAACTTCATGGACCTGAGAAGGTGCGCTTATATGAAGTATTTTGCTGACAAAACAAACTGTGGTTCAATCCAAATATAAATGAAGACAACAAACATATGAGTGATTGAAAGTAGATTTTGAAAGACACCATCATGAATGGAGTGAGGTTCCCCAGGCTGGTAAAGTTAGCACGTCACTATGGGAGGAGTCATTTCCCGCATTTTCTGTACTATGGTAGCAATTTTAACAGCTGGACTGCTTCCACATGATGACATGCACATCATTTTATTTTTAAAAATGTAGCTTGGCGCCTCCTTTCTGTTTTGCTTAACTGGTGAATAATATATTTTGAAGGGGCCAGTAGTTGGAAAGATGTCTTCCTTTTTTGGCTTTTTCAGGCTTTCAGATGAGGGCTAGCGTCCTCGAGAACTCAAACTCGGGACTCGCCCTACGTCCTTCCCATCCGCCCTCAGCCCTCCTGGCTGCTGGCTGTTGTCAATCAGCACCCGGAGTCTCCTTGATCATGGGGGCTCTTTGGCACTCTGCCCGCTACTCCCCCGTGTCCACATAGTGGAGCTTTAGAGGGTCTGTCCTTGAAGAACGCAGGAGGGGGAGATGAACTTACATTTGAATCATCATTTAGAATTTGGATTTAGAGGTTCGGTCGTTCCAAATGTCAAAATATTTTGACAATGATTGCCTCTCGTCTTTTTACAACTCTCTCGAGCGGAGGTCAGCACAGTGGAGCAGAAATATGGCAGAAGCAAGTGCGAGCTCAAATAAACAGGCTAGCCGCACTGTGATTTAGGCCACTTGTGCTCTCTTCAGGGGCCGCAAACAGAGCCTCGCCGTTTGGCCTGAAGTCGACTAGCATGAGACGTAATTAGCTAGCACAGCAGGGAAACTTGCTAGCATGATCAAGACTTGCGAGTAACAAAATTAGCTCACATAATGCAAGGCAACAAAACAAGCTAGCATGATTAGTAGCAACAATGGAATGGATTGGATTGGAATGGATTATCAATGTTAGCAGGCAGCAATAGGAAACAAAAATGCTAGCATGATGTTTTAATGTTTAGCTCAACTTTGCTTGTAGACATTCTTCTTGTCACACCCATCAAATCTAAGTCACTTAGTCGTCTTTACTAGCACGTGATGCAACTTCCTGAATCCTACCTGCTCTGGCCCCTGTTGCTATGGAAACCAACAAGATGCCTCATCATCCATTAGCCTCTGGAACTTGAAAAGGTTCTTGTGTGGTTCTAAGCGGAGGAGGGCTGACTGGTACCATTACACGCTCCCATTCAAAATTGCCCACTTAACATAGCTTCGCCACGGCAACATGTGTTTGTCATTAGCGGGCAAGCTAATAGCCAAAAGTTGATGGGAGCGCCCTTAATGGCATCGTTGTGCTTTGTTCCAGGCCCGTCCGATAAGAGCCGGGACGCTAATGGCTTATTAATTTCCCTGGAAACAAAGACGCTCAATCCTACGTGTTAGCTTCAGGGTGAGAAAAATGCTGTGTTGAGTCAGTTTTATGATTTAAAACCTGACATATGAATTAGAGTTTGGCTGTGTTTACATGTAAACATCAGATTTAAGATCAAGTGGGTCATAATTCTAAAGAAACTTTAAACTAAAATACATATTTAAGGTTAATGACCACGGTGAGAAAACACAACGAATTAGGACTCGCCGTGTCCACAATGCGGATGATATCAGGGATCCCTGAAAGGATCTGAAAGCCGTCGGAAGTGTCTCCTTGTCACCCATTGATGCCACAATGCTCGGCCAGCGTTTGAACCAGGAGGCGTTTTTATCTGCGAGCAGCCATGTGTGACGCACTCGCTCAGTGTCAGGCGCTCCGCTCCGATTCCACTCTTTGTTCTGCCAAGCTTTTGGAGTGTTCACTTCGCCCGGAGCTGACAAAACATGGACCACGATACGACAATTAATCAATTAGCCTGACAGAATGCTACACTAAGTCACCCATGATCTGAACATGACATGTTAATCAGGTCCAGGAGTCACAGTACTACTTTCAATCCTTCAAATGTAAACGCTTAAAGAAAAAGTTTTCTTTAGTTTTGGTCTTTGGTGCAGATGACATCACACGCCTGACGTCAAAAAATAAAAGTTCTCTGACTTGAGAGAGAAACACTTCATGTTTCTACTCCAAGGTTAATGTAGCAGAAATACGACTCCCAAACGTGTAAGTCCAACTTTCTTTGCTACAATCTGACGATTCACCAAAGAAACTGCACTTTGTGAAAAGAAAATGTCAACTGAGGACATTGTGAGGACATAATGGACATGATGAGGAGTTGATGCTTTGCAGAAAATAAATACTTTCTTCTGCATGTCACCTGGAGCCGCCTCACAAGTAAACATGGATGTTATATGTTGGACAAAAATCTTTTTCAACCCCTAAATTCCAAACATGAATCGATATTATGATTGGTTAGAGTAGGATCATTGTGCTTATAATTGTAAATGTCCCCTTCATTCCCCTCAATACATGGGACTTCCACTCCAACTTTCCTCGAGGGATAAATACTGAAAAATAAAGATTTATCAAGTAAAACTAATCCTTGTTAAATATTTGTTAAGTAAAATACTAATACTCACACAAGATACAAACCTACGGAGCCTCACCCCAGGTCCCTGTCCGAATCTTTCCCAGGTATCAGTGAACCTTCCTCGGCTACTCTAGCTACAATTCTCCGGTGGCTAACAAGCCTCGCCGAATCGCTCTCTGAACTCTTCCCGGACTTCAGTGAGTATTCTCGGCCACTTAACGAGCATTCGCACGGGCCCTCTACTAACTTTCAGTGAACCTTCTCCGGCCACTCCGGTTCTAAGGCGAACCTTCCCCCGAACTTCCCCCGGCCGCTCACCGAGCCCTCCAGCCGGGCAGCCACTCAAGTCCGCCCCCGGAGAGATGACTCCCAGAGCCCCCCCTTCACCGATGTCCTTACCTCTGTTCCAGGAGCGCTGGTTGCGGGGGACTGACTCAGCAGCCAAACGCATTCTCCCTGTGGAAAATCCGAGCGGGGCCCTCCATTCCACGAAGGCGACACGGAGACCACTCTACCGGGAGCTTGGAGCCTCTTCGCCTCCCCGCGAAGAATCGTAGGCTTCGGGGCCAAAGTGCGACAATTTCCGTGCGGACAGTTACAAGCCGGGGGCGAACTGCTGCTGGTTGTGGTGGAGCACTTTACACAGGTGTGGAGGTTCTGAACTCCGGTGCTTTTGTAGTTTTTCCGAATAATAATCCCACTGAGTCCCCCACACAGCAGCACGCTGTCAGGAGCCGCGGAGTGAAAGTGGTCTTCGGCTGCAACACTCGCACCTCTGGAGCCTAGGTCGGCTTGCTCCGTGGATCATGGCAGCGGCGTCCAGGCTGGAATGTCCCAGCCCCGCATGGTGCTCCCACTGAAGGGAGGAGGGAGGAAGCAGGAGGGGGGGGCTTGGAAGAGAGAGAGGCAAGAAGGAGGGGGAATATTCCCTGCATAGACTGTGTGCATTAACACTTTTCATAAAAACAAAAACACAACATTGTGCTTTCATTGAGGTCTGTGACGTCACACTTAGTTTTGTCTTTTCCCACAGAGTGAGAAAATTCCAAGAATTGATGAACACTTTGATATTTTACATTTAAACTCATGCAGATTTAGTTTTTCCTCAGAATATTAGAATTTTAGTCCAGGGTGTACCCCGCCTCTCGCCCCGAAGATAGCTGGGATAGGCTCCAGCACCCCTGCGACCCTTGTGAGGAAAAGCGGTAGAAAATGAATGAATGAAAATTAGGATTTTATTCCTGTAAAATGACGACTTCTGTTCCCCTTAGACAGTGCTTCTCAATTATTTTCTGTCCTGCCACCCCCGAGGGACAGAAATGTTTTTTTTGTAACCCCTTGATTTGAAAAACTAAAAAAACTGATCATGTTTATTCATTTACTGTATCCACACTGTACAGACTGACCCTGAAACTGAAACCAGAGCGCATATACTACATGTATTCAAAAGTTAAATTGTGCTATACATTCATTCATTTTCTACCGCTTTTTCCTCACGAGGGGTGCTGGAGCCTATCCCAGCTGTCTTCGGGCGAGAAGCGGGGTACACCCTGGACTGGTGGCCAGCCAATCACAGGGCACATATAGACAAACAACCATTCACACTCACATTCATACCTATGGACAATTTGGAGTCGCCAATTAACCTAGCATGTTTTTGGAATGTGGGAGGAAACCTGAGCCACCCATGCACGGGGAAAACATGCAAAGGGTGGAATTGAACCCTAGTCTCCTAGCTGTGAGGTCTGCGTGCTAACCACTAGACCGCCGTGCCGCTGTGTACTATACATTGAGTACTATAAATTTGTACATGTTGGTAGGTCTGCATTAAAATGAAAGCCTCTCGCGGCCCCCGGGGGGAGGGGGGGTTTGCCCCACTATTTGAGAGACACTGCCCTAAGATGACCGCTCTTTTGTGGTATTATTCCAACTTTATTCTCCTAATATAACTTTTTCCCAACCAAATTTTCCAAAATTTGCAACTTCAGTCTTTGTTGTGTTTTGTGTCTTAAGAAAATGCTTTTAAAAATGACACCTTTTAATTTTTATTTTAATATTTCTGCTTTGTTGTAGAAATATTACAGTTTTTTAAATTTTTGTGGTTTTCTTGTTTAATTGTATCATGTATCACATGTAATGTGCCATGGACCAATAAAGAAACAGGCACGGGCCACAAATGGCTCCTGGGCTGCACTTTGGACACCCATGTTGTCCCGCAAATAAGGATAAGGTGAAACTCAAAACAAGCGTCCTTTACTGACGCAGCGTTGTTATGGATCAAAGTGTAAAAAGAAACAAGCCATCATCTTCTTGCAGGATTTACATGAGCGGTGGTTCATTTCTTTTCGTGTTGGCGTTGGACGGGGACCGAGTGTTGGTTGGCTCGGCCCGCTTCCTCATCACAGAGGCGGGGCTGTTAGAGAGGCTGCGTGTGACAGAGCCATGTGTTGTTGGTACGGCCGTGAGTCGACAACATGATCATCTATGAGGCGCTCATTACGCCTGGCGATCCACGGCGGTCCGTGGCGGCGGGCCCACCCTGTCTGTCTGAGACGGCAGGTGCAGCCTCGGAAGGTGTGATCCAATCCTCTGCCCGTCGAGGCCTCGGAGGCCAAAGGCAACAAATGTCTGACACGACAGGAGGAGGAGGAGTATGGGGAGAAAGAACGCCTCCATTGACTGAATGATGTCACGGTGCCGTTACCATGGCAACACTATTCTGCTGTTTTGCTGCATTTTATATCATTTTTGTGGATTATTTACAGTCTTATTTGGAGCTGTTCTGATTATTTCATGCAAGGTTCCCGTCGGTTGTCATTAATTACCTGCAAGAGAGGGCTCGCGTTCATCAAATGGTACGTTCTATTCTGCTGTTTTACTGCAGTTTATATGACTTTGTGGAATATTTTCAGTCTTTTTGGATTTCTTATGATTATTTATTGTGTGCAAAGTTGCCACTATCATTGAGTACTCAAAGTGGGGGTGATCATATTAATTAAACGGCACACTCCATTACGGTTTTCCTGTAATTTCTCTGACTTTGTAGACTATTTCCAGACTTATTTGGAGTTGTTCCGATTCTTTATTGTGAACAATATAGCCGCTGTCATCGATTACTTGCAAGAGGGCCGATCATCTTAATTACACTTTTTCTGCTGTTCACCTGTTACTGCAGTTTCTATGATTTTGTGTGTTATTTCCGTGTTTTTTTAGATCCATTGGGATTTTTGTGTGAAAAGTTGCCATTGTCATTAATTACTTGCAAGAGAGGGATTGCGTTCATCAATTGACACGTTCTGTTTTGCTGTTTTACTGCAGTTTATATGGCTTTGTGGAATATTTCCAGTCTTTTTGGATTTGTTCTGATTATTTACTATGTGCAAAGTTGCCACTATCATTAAGTACTCAAAGTGGGGGCGATCGTATTAATTAAATGGCACACTCCATTCCGGTTTTCCTGTAATTCTTCTAACTTCTGACATTTAACTCCAACTTGTGACTTTGTGGACTATTTCTAGACTTTTTGGAGTCGTTCTGATTATGTATTGTGTATAAGGTTGAAACTATCATTAATTACTGGAAGTGGGGGGGATCAAATTAATTAAATGAATGACATGTTCTATTCTTCTATTTTACGGCAGTTTCTCTGACTTGGTGGACTATTTCCAGTCTTATTTTGCATTTAGTTTGCACAAGGTTGCCACTATCATTAATTGACAAAATGACACGTTCTATTTTGACACAAATGCTATTTTGTTTTACTACTGCAACTTCTATGACTTTGTGGACTATTTTCAATCTTATTTGTAGCTGTTCACAGCTGTTTTGTGCAAGGTTGCCACTATCATTAATTACTTGCAAGAGGGACGATCACATTCATGAAATGACACATTCTGTTGTGCTTCAATAATGCAACTTTGGTGACTCTGTGGACTATTTCAAGGTAATTGTATTAATTAAATGACACATTCTATTCTTCTGTTTCCCTGCAATTTTTATGACTTTGTGGAGTCTTATTTGGCTTTCTGATTGTTTACTAAAGAGATCACATTAATCAAATGCCACATTCTATACTTCTCTGACTATGTGGACTATTACCAGTCTCACTCTTGAGTTTTTTGATCATGTTGTATACTAGCGTTGTTAGCAGTGGGGGGAATAAAGGAAGCTTCCAGTAAAAATGAGCGGCCATTATCAGCTAGTTTGTAAAGACCTACAAGGGGGGAGTGTTTTATGAGAGCCTCATCTTTTCTCACTGATGATAGCTGACCCCCCCACCACCACCTCTAAGGGTGACGAGCTGGTGGGAGACGTGGGCGGGGGGTGAGTGTCTGAAGTGTCTGAGGAGGTGATTGGACACAGTCGCATGTGAAAGGCCAGAGAGTCCACGGGGAGCGGTCTCCACACACAAAGGGCCAGGGAGGGGCCAGCCGCCGATGCAGGAGGGGCCACGCTGGGAACCAAAGCTGACAGCACAAACACCCCCCCCACCCTACCCCACCGTGGTATTTACTCACGTATGTGTGCCGGGCCACATCGGTGACCTCTGACCCACATTGAACTGATAGGTGCGGTCAACTGATTACAAGACTATGATGCTGCCTTCAAGAAAATGGGAAATATCAACACATGGAGCAAAGCAGGCTGGCGACAGTGATTATACTACTTGTTTGGTTACAGAAAACTTCCTTCATATGTTTAGAACTACGTCTTGTGACTGGAAATTATGTTAGTGGCGCCCCCTATGGGTTGTGGTCAAACTGCTTTGTAAGACATTCCAGCATCCTATTATATGTATGCAAGTATATTCATTGATTCATTCATTTTCTACCGCTTATCTTCACGAAGGTCGCGGGGGGTGCTGGAGCCTATCCCAGCTGTCTTCGGGCGAGAGGCGGGGGTACACCCTGGACTGGTCGCCAGCCAATCACAGGGCAGCATGCAAGTATAGCATACATGTAATGCTGATAGGTTTCATCATCATGACACAAATACTCAAAGACTTATGAGCAATTAGTTGATGTTTGTCAACCAATCTTGCTTAAAATTTTACACTCACCTCCTTGTCAGTCCCGTAAAGGTGTGTCCCAAATTCGGTGAGAAAAGACGCACAAAAAAAAAATCTAACCTCGTGTCACAGTCCCCATCTCTCTTTAAGTGCCATTGTTCACACCAAACAAGAACAAGCTAATAAATAGTCGCCAATTGCAATTGTTTCTCAGGGTTGAATCTCCAGAAAACAGCACAACCCGAACCACACCTACTAACTTTTGCATGTGAGAATAAGGGGAAATTTCTGGAAAATGAAAAAAAAATGATGTGAATTTACCGTCCACTAGTAAAGACCCGACTTCCTAGTCTGGTACAACCATAATATTGTAATGCTGTGCTTTTAAAATAGCGGAGGGGATTATTATTATTATTTTTTTCATGATAATTAAAATACAGGAAACATTTTCCCTTGAGGGGAAAATAAAGCGACAGAGACGGTGTAGGGCAGACTCACATGCCTAGACAGCCTATTTGAATCAGGTGATAAGCATGTGGAGGATTTGTGGAGTAAAATCAAATGGAATAATGGACACAAGACATTTTCTAAGAGTGTTAATAAACAACAATGGCGTACTGAAAAGTAAATACAGGAGACCCCCACTCTGGTCTCCTGCTTCATCCAAGAGGAGACTGATACCAGCCAGAAAAAGTCGAGTTTAATACTGGAAAAGTCAGCAGAAGCGATCCAATTTTATCCCAACGTCCAGCCGTGTTCCATTGAATGTCCAAGTTCCACACGGCAGGGCTTAGATGAGCGATGACCGTGATTTACAGATGGGTGGAAAGACGCTGAGACAACAAGAGCACAGGTTGTTCCAGCCTGCTGTCCTTTGCAGTGAGGATAATGAGCTTCCAAAGACCGTCAGCAGAGTGTTTATGACCTGCAAAGCAGCACTGGCCCACTGTTGACTCTGCCAGCAGGGGCCTGGGGAGGTGTGGGGGGCAGGTGGAGGGACTCCCTGTTCATTGCTATTAAAAGGCACTTGGAGATAACAGGAGTGTCCCCACCTCAGCAAAGCAAACAGGACAGTGTGGCACACTTTGTCATGAACTCTGACCCTTGAGATCTTGTCTGGTTGTCATCAAATGACATCACCATGTCTGAGCGCACTCATGAAAGTCAAATATTATTCATATTCATTCTTTTACACATGGAAACAAATTATTAAAGTACATATAGTAATACAATAAATAATAATTCTATATTTTTATAATAATAATAAAGATTAAAATGCATGAAAATGTAAATAAATACATTTTCATGCATTTTAAGTTACTATATTATAGAAATTGCTATTCATAAGACTCAGAACATTAACGAGACGATATACAGTACATATGTTGAAATATATGTATTAAATAATATAAATAATCATGAAAGAATAACATCAAAATAATATTAAGTGGGAATGTATTTACATTTGTTTCAAAATACTTCAAATAAAATGAATTAAAATTAAATTTAAAATAAAATGTCTACTTTCATGACAAAAAAATAATACTAACATTACCAATAATTATACAATCTAAATAATAAATATTGGAATAAGTAGATATTTATTTATAAATATATGAATTAAACTCCATGATAATACAAACATTAAAACAAAAATTTAAAAAAGAACAAATTAATTCAAATTAATAAAAATAAAATAATAACAATAAAACAATTACAAATAATTAGTAAGTAAATATTAAGAAATATTTGAGTGAATGGAAATGTGTTTAAAAAAAATCTAACAATTAAGACAAAGACATGTTTTAAAATATATATCAATTAAAATAAATGCAAATATTGTTTATTTTTCTATATTGTGTATTTTGCATTGCTTAACTGACTGTGTACTCTTGCTGCTGTGCAATACAGATTTCCCCACTGACGGACGAATAAAGGCATATCATAATCTTAATCTTAAAAATACTAAATACCTTCAGACTTATTAGACTATTTCCAAATGAGGTTGCATCAGCACCAGTAGTGTGACTCGGGTCAAGGCATGAAGTCAACAGTGGGAAACTCTCCTTCCTTTTTTACATTCCCACGGAGGCTGTAGTGTACGTATGTAGGGTATACATTGTACAGTACGAGTACAGTATCTCCACATCAGGCTGTACAGACAGTGTGTGTGGTGGGGAGTATAAGACCTCTCCATCTGCTTTCCACATCGCTGTGACCACTGGGACCACTGGGACCACACGATCCATGCCGGCCTCACTGGGAATGTCATCATGTGGAACATCTCACTTCTTCTTCCTTACAACCTCCGTATCCTATCACACGTCACATTTCATCACTTTGTCAACCACACTGGAACCGCTCAAGAAAATAAATGAACAAGATTCAGTCAAAATAACACCATCACCAAAAGTGAGCGTTATCATATTTGCAGGAGAGACATCCTTGTGTATGTCTAGTCCCTCCATAGTTATTTCCAGGGATTAGTCCGGTCCCAAAATGTGGTGCTGGATGCGTCTGACGGTCATCAAGTGATGTAGAAAACCAGCCAGACCATGAAGAGGATTAGCGCTGCTCGTATCATCTCAAGGTCGCCATGGAAACAGGAAGTGAGAGCCAAGCGTCCAAGATGGCCACCGGCTTGTGAATGGACACATTCCTCAACGGCAGGGTGTTGATGGTGGGGGTGTTTACTCCCAAAGGGGACTGCATAAATAGCGGCTGGTGCTGTTTTAAGGACTTCCTGTCACTCGCGCTTCCATAAAAGAGTACTTAAACAAACAACCCTCGTCCCATTGGGGGCGGCCTGCAGGTCTCTCTACTACGGGTTCATTCCAGGACCCCGACATGTGGACTTTTAAAGGCCCCCTGATCGGAGTCATGGAGCTGTTACAGGTCACCACACTCTCTTTCACTCACAACACTCACTCACACACACACACACACACACACACACACTTCCAACAAGCTACTTCACAACACAATCAAACCTTTGTTGTTCACTCACCTGCAATGACGAGTCTTTGATAATACACTGATGATACTTCACGTGGGATGGGTCCACAGCCCTGCTGTGACAAAAAATATATGTATAGTTTAACAGCAATATTTACAACAAAAACATTTTTAAAATGTAGAGCTGTTCAAAATATTCAAAATGTAATTTAATTTAATGTAAGTTGCACAAATAAAATAAAATAAAATAAAATAAAATAAAATAAAATAAAATAAAATAAAATAAAATAAAATAAAATAAAATAAAATAAAATATGGGCTACTTTTTCTGCTACTTAAATGAGTCAAAATATTAGACAAAATGTATTTAAACAAAATAGAGACAAATGAGATTAAATAAAATACAACACAATTGTGAACTAAAATTGTCAATTTCACTCAATCAAAAAATAAAGTAAAATAAGATCAAATAAAAAAATAACATTACATCACATGCATTAAACTACACTTGTTTTACTCAATGACTTTATGTCCTACTTAAATGAGTCAAAATAATAGAAAAAAAATAAAATAAAATGAATGACAAAAATGACAAAAAATGAAAACATGACTTCTTCAGCATTAATTCATCAAATGCAAAAGTATTGCAACAAAACCTTGCACATCAACGTCAAAACATATCCCAGCCACAGAGAGGAAATCAAAACAGCCAGATATATTTTCATCATAAACCTGCTGCGGATGTGCTGGTGTCTTGAGAACGCATCTGCCGAGTCGAGGTTGCAGGCAAGGACAGATGAGAAGGAACGGAAAGAAAGGCAATCTACTAATCTAATACACACACACACACACACACACACTGAAGATGATGCTCCAGCTGGCTTTGTGGAGAAGGCCAGCATCCATCAGGATGCGGCCGTGAAGCTGTCAGCGTGCATTCCAGCAAACAACATTTCCAGAAACCATTTGCCCACCTTCACCTTCAGATGAGAGCATACCCAACATGTCTATAGAGATGAGATGAAAGACATCTCATTGGAAGGCCACGGTATTCCCAGGCTGAGCGCTAATGTTTCATGCCGCAGGGGATTCTCTATTTGTCACATTTGGAGATATCCACTGAATGGACACCAGTAATGGGACACATACAGGACATCTTTCAAAGTGTGTCTGTGGGAGTTTTTTCAGTTCCCCCACACCAATCTTGTTCTAACTCCTTGCTTTGTGCAAGGGAACAAAAAAGAGCCTTCCCGAAAGAGTTCATGTAAACAAACAATTGTCCAAAATTGAGTTTTTTGACTGTACATCTTGAATGTCCAAGTCTATAACCTTTATTTTTATGGACTGGAAACCAATCACGTCCTCCCACATCCCAAATACCAGCATGTTAGAGGTCACCGGAGACACTAAATCTCAGGTCTGCAAAATGCAGCTAGGGGGCCATTTGTGGCCGCATCTCATTTTTATTGGCACCAAGACAATTACGCAAGAAAAGTAAAAAACAACAGCAAAAAGAAACCAAAAAAGAACAAAAAAGCAACAAACAGTTGAAAACGAATGAAAACATAAATTTCGTGTTATGGCGTTTTTTTGTTACGTTTTGTGAAACACTAATTCAAATTTCACAGCTTCACTCGATCACGGTTATTTCAAAATATATGAATTCATAAATAATGCTGTTTGGTGACTATTTTTTGTCAAATAATACGTACATTTCAGCAAACAGTATGTATTTTTTGCCTAGATTACAAATTTCCAAGCATTAAAAATGAAGTGAAATACAAATATAAGATTTTACTGTACAGAAACCGGAAGTAAAAAGAGAACAACTCTCCCAATGCTAACACGTGTGATATATTATATTATGCTTTATTAAGCTTTATTTCCTCTACTATATTGGGTAGGAGTGTAAAGGTGACTATAGGGGTGTTATGTCATGTCTAGAGGGCTCTACTAATTTTAAAACAATGTATTTAAATGGTGCAAAACAGGTTTGACGACAAAAATATTACGTTTTTAAATAAGAAGTCCTACTTCACAGAAATTCATTTAACACTGTTTGATCTGGAACCAATTAACCGTGATAGACGAGGGCTTACTGTACTACATTTCATGGCACATAGACACTCTCCTATTTTGAATATTGTAACCAAAAAAAACTAGCAAGGTGAACATGGCGGACTTTTTTGATTTTAGTCTCTTTTCCGGTGGCATCCAATCAAAATAAAGAAAAGTGAAGTGAAATTAGACATGGTAGAATGTTCAGAAAGTGGAGAAATCAACAACAAACATGAAGGCTAAAGACGCGTGGAAAGGATCTGCTCCTATGAAATGGACAGTGAGAACTAGGCAGTGTAGCGGCCTCATTATTGAGACTTCTTCCTCCTAGTAAGCCTGCATCGCCGTCCCTGTCAGCACCCTTTTTATGCTAGACACACCAGGGACCAGTTCAGGGTGGACCCCGCTTCTCAGTCAGGTCAAGCGCCATAGCCAATAGATGGGACCACTAATACTAATAACTAATACATCCTCAGTGATGCAAAGTCCTGTTGTGCGACGTTGGGAAAGACACATTCTATCCTCCTTTAACAGTCCTGGAAAGAACCCAAACAGGAGACGCCGTCACTCCCGGGTCTCTCATCACGGACCCTCAGCACCAGAGCGTACAAAGACATCAGATATGGATCCTCTTCTTCCTTTGTCCAGCATTCTCTGTGTGAAACAGGAGCCTCTCAGACGGCTCTATCCGGTCTGTTCCAGCTGTCCCGAGCGCGCCGAGCGGCGATTTATGGTGGCCAAAGCGTAGCAAGGCCTGCTGGATCAGGCGGATTGTTCACGGGGATAAGTTGTCGTCTCAGTGGCACAAAAGGTGGAAAGGGGTGGGGGGTGTTGCTTGAGAGATGATGATGATGATGATGATGAAGACATCAGTGTCTTCACATCTGCCACACATTTCCACCACGCTCGTCCTGTTCTGTTCCGGGGGAAATCACACCTCAGGGATTAGACGGCCTCCGACGAGTATCTCGTGTCCTGTCACCGGCGGCTTGGCGTGTCGTCAGCAATGCGACTGCTCAGACAAAACACCGCCCCCCCCTCGCTCTAACCGCTCATGAAAAAAAAACATTCCCTTACATATCCCTGGAATACTCGTTTTGACTGTTGACATTTTCCTGCGGCTCCATGCTGATTATCTGCTGCTGATTGCGTTTGCCGGCTTGTGCGGCGACTCCACAGCAGTCAAGTCAAACAAGTTGCAGCAATGAGGGTGCAGCAGTGCGGTTATTGCTAAATGTTTGTGACTCCGATGTTTTGTTGACTTTTAGCTCACATACGTAGCTACAGAGCAGGTGCAGGATGGACCTCTTGGACTGTTTTTAGGGGTCAAAGTGAGAGCCAATCAGTGAGGGATGGGGGCGGGGTCAATTAAGGTAACAGCCAATGTTTTACCAGCGTGGTAAGGACACTTTAAATGCAGCTGCTGCCATCCCGTGGAGTTAATTTTAAAGAAAACAAGACATCAGGATGTTGCCTACAGCCATGACCTCGGCCATGTTGCGCCATGTTGAAACTCCCCTGGGAGTTTAAAGAAGATGACTTGAGTCAGGAGGACAGTTAATCTTTCCAGAGCTCGTGTTTCAAAGCCGGCTGACATCCCATAATAATCAAAAGAGAAAGGTGCACGGTCAGAGGAGAGGAGAGTTACGGCCAACAATTAGCTCCTCCTCCTATGAGGAAGCACTGTAGCGGCCATTGTAGCCTGTGTCAGGTTTTTAACGAGCTGTGCTGCACTTAAACGTTAGTTAACACTCCATCCAGCCTTTTCCTCATTGTCCGTCATTAGCAGAGGGTGACGGGCTCGTCTTATTAGGCTGACAGCTCGCTTTCCTCCCCCTGCACATGTTCCTTAACGAGCGTGGTGGACCGTCGCCTCCTCGAGCTGATTTACGGCGCCTTGGGTCCAGATCAGAGACGCGGGGGCCCGTCGCGGGTGCCTGTGAAGCCGCCGGCCACCCAACCCCCGCTCCCCGACACCCGCCCCGGCCCGGGTAGCGACGGGGACGCAGCTGGGCCCAACATGGCCAGAGGTGTGAACCCGCCGCGCTTAATGAGGCCGCGGCACAGGCGGATTACACATGGGGTCAGAGGTGGCGGGACGGCGGCCAGAGAGGCTGTTGCTAATATCCATGAACCAGATTAAAATAGATGAACTGTGTCGCTGCGTGTCCATGAGAATTCATTCTACGTAGCTAATCACCTCTTTTTAACATCCTCCAACAGGAACCTCCACGCTTTGGCTCGGTCCTTCCGGAACCTTGGATGACCTCTGAAACTACTAAAGCAGCACCGTTTTAGGGTCAAACTGTTACCAAGACATGAAACGTCCATCTCATAACAACTACTGCACCCAAAAGCATCATGGTTATGCGTAGCATCACAATAGTTATGGGATGTGCTGTTTTCACCTTTATTTCCTGGTTTATCTCCTGGTTTACTGCCAACGACGACAGCATGCCAGTAGTTATGCTATATAGCGTAGTAGCTATATAGTATGACTTAGATCAGTGGTTTTCAACCACTGTGCCGCGGCACACTAGTGTACCGTGAGAAACCGTCAGGTGTGCCGTGAGGAATTATCCAATGTCACTTTTTATAGTTAACATTGATTAATCATTATTTGCAAATATTATGTCAATAGCCATGAATATATGGACCCAAATATTCCAATTGCATTTGGTATATTTGCTCAAACGGAAAGAATAGAACAGGGATGGAATATTCCTTTCCCCAATCCAATCCAGGTATCTTGTACCCGCTCAAACGGAAAGTTGTCAGGGTGCGTTCTTCTTCGCGGTGTTTTTGGAAAGCAGCTTTCGTGTGTGTGTTATCGCCATCTGTGTAACAGAATCTAAACACTTCTATACTTTATTCACAAGTCCAGTTTTATTAAAAAAGAAAATATATATCTATATAAAACATGTCCTGAGTTTAATTATAAAATATTAGCAAGATTGAATTTGATCTTTTCCTGTTTAAATTTATCCCGGGTGCGTTCTTTCAGCGCATGCTCAGATATGACGTAACACGCAGATCCAGACGTTCTTCACTTTTAAAAATGGAGGCCAGCAATCGGAATTGGACTGCTAGTGTGCAAGTTTGTTTTTGATTCAAACTAAATTTCAAGACTGGACAGACGAAAAACTGGCAATACGGAGTTATTCCAACAAGTGAAAGAAAAACTTGGGGAAGCCGGTATTACGTGATGTTAATGTTTACGTTTTACCGCACATGACCCATTGACTATTCTGGTTGATTTTCACGGTGCATGTAGACAAGAGATTGGAATATTCCTTTCTATGGATACCATTGTTTCCCAAAAGGTCATTCGGAAACGGAAAAAGTCGTCATGTAAAAACGTGGCTACTGTCGAGTGCCTGTGGTGTAAAGACTGGCAGAGCAATGTAATATTGGTCCGTGTGGCAACACCTACCTTGTTCCTCCGATAGACTTATTGATGCACGTGTGAGGTCGTGGTGACATTTTGTAACATTTTTGGTTAGTGGTGTGCCACAAGATTTTTGCAATTTAAAAAAAAACGTGCCGTGGCTCAAAAAAGGTTGAAAAACACTGATTTAGATAACTGCATCACGACGGCTAACTCAATAGAGCTCTGCACCCTGTTGCATCCTTTTTAGCCCTTTCCATGTTTAGATGGTGAGTATTTGGTGAGCTTTAGTATTTCTTTTGGTGTGTCCTTTTGCTCTGTGTGTAATTCATTCGATACCAAAGACGCAGTTATACGTTTTTATGAACCTCAATCCCAAAAAGAGGTGATGATGCAACTCTCCACTTATGGATTTCACCTCAGCGCAATTCCAAGCTAGAAAATCATGATCATGTAGATGGAAAAATCACAGGAAGGAGGAAGTGAGCATGGAGGAGTTATGCATTGTAGGGAATTGTTAATGCCTGCACACACGCACGCGCGCACACACATAGCACAGCTCCCAAGGAAGACGTCAACCACTGCTAAAGGTCATGATAACAATGCCAATGGTTGAAAAAAAAAACAAACACACCTTGAGATGCTTGCTAAACTGAGCTGCAGTCAGGCCTCATTGCACTTTGTACCTCGGTGGAATATGACGGTTCCCATCGTTTCATCTTCAGGTAAAAAAATAAATAAAAATAAAACTGCAGTAAATCTGCAGCCAGACAGCCCAAGAATGAAAGAAAAACTCGCTGCAACAGAGGAGGAGCAAATTGTTGGCCATAACTCTCCCCTGACAGCGCACATTTCTACATTTTATTATTATTATCATTATGGGATGTCAGTTGGCTTTGGAAGGTGAACCCTGTGAAGATTAACTGTCACCCTGGCATACACTGACCTTTTTTTAACCCTCTCAGGGAAGGCTGGTGAACATTCCGCTTCTTTGGAAAACCTGGCAACGTATTATTTCATAGATGAATTTATCCTCTCTATTGCAAGATGCATAGATCAGGAGATTTGCACAGAAATCAACACTCTGGGTGCCGTTGACTCCCATTAAAAGTATTTATCTGATGATATATTGTCATTATGACATATGAAAATGCTTACCTAATACCACCAAACAACTGTTTCCAAAGGCAGGCTTCTCTACACATCTTAAACTGCCAACTATCTGCCAGGCAGCTGTAAGTTTGATCAATTTGATTTGTTCTCAGTGAATAGTCTAACTGACAGTGATGTTAAAATGTGAGTGTAAGGTTAGCACTTTAGCTCACGTAGCGATGCTGGTGTCCCTTAATGTAACACTGTTGCACTACACCAGGGGTCAGCAACCTGCGGCTCCAGAGCCGCATGTGGCTCTTCAGCCTCTTTATTGTGGCTCCCTTTGCGATGCTTGAATATTTTTAACACCCGAGTGGGGAAAATGCACGTCTTTTGTAATGAGTTTTAAAAAATCCAACTTTGTCTGAGACCATGAATGCATCCTGAGTGAGTTCTGACTGCTATCCAGTTCAGTACATGAAGAAAAACAAGTAATACTTACCTACAAATCTAAAAAATTAATTTGAGATAATTTAAAAACAGCGGCATGGGAACTTGTTTTTACGTTTACAGTAGTTTACACATACATTTATGTAAGTTTATCTCCAAAACTAGCAAGAGTACTCCAACTCGTCTTTTCTTATCTGAACTACTTTGATACCCCCAAATTCCCTCCAATGTTGTTTTAAACATACTATATGTTTTGCGGCTCCAGGCTATTTTTCTTCAGTGGGCATTGGGTAAAATGGCTCTTTTCATAGTAAAGGTTGCCGACCCCTGCACTACACTGATGTACGTATGCCATCTACTGTAGTACATTGGACAATGTGCTTTTGATAAATTAATTCCGTTAAGGAGGTTTCCTTATTTATAAATGGAATACAGTTAGTGCATAGAAAACAAGTTTACGACTCTCTAAATATAGTTTTTGACATTATTAGAGCCCTGTAGACATAAAATAACAACCCTATACTCACCTTTACAATCCTATTACCCAATAAAGTAGATCATTTAAGAGAAAATAAGACATTTAAGACGTAAATATATGCAGTAAATGTATGGCGGACAGGAAGCTCAGAGTTGTGTTTTAGCTTGAAATCCTTCAAGAAGGCTTTCAAAATAAAGGCAACACAGGCTTTATTTGGGGGAAATTTTCTATTTTTCAACTGAAAAGTGTGTTCTTATGACAAAACTGGCATAAAAAATGAAAAAATAATTTTAATATGTATAATGTCAGGAAAATATGGTTAATTTTTGCCTTTTTGGAATGGTTTATGTCCATTATTATCTAGCTTATGTTTTTGCCGGCATTTATCTGTGTGTCTGTTTGCTTTCAAAATGGATCTGGATGAAATTGTCAGTAAGTGTCAGAAATGGGATATGAAAGGACTGGTAAAATTTTGGGGGGGTGATCTGGATCATTTTTTTTTTAAAGATGGGACCATTTTTGGCATTTGTGCATATACGTAACTGCAAAAAATGGTCAGACAAAAAACAGGACAAGTGTCCAACACGTTCTACAAAATTTCAAAGACTGGTCCAAAAAATGTATGATTATTATTCTGGTATGAATTACAATACGTATGTTGGAGGTAAAAGAGTGCTTGGCAGAGGTCTGTGCTCTTCAAGTGTTTGATTTTCCCAGTATTAGTTATAAAGATGCACTAACATTCATTTGTTTTTGCTAAAATACATTAATGTCACACTAACTTGCTAGAATTACAGTAAAGTCTCGTTATATCGATATTGTCGGGAGTCAGAAAAAATATCGATATAACCGGACTGTCAATATATCCGATCCTGCGCCGAACTGCATTAAAAGTGGGCAATAATGCACTCGACATTGTGTACAACACAATTAAATACATGTATTTGTACGCTTGCGTCTTCGTTGGAATAGGTGTGTATGCCATGTCAGTTGGTTCTTCTGTTGCAGGCATGTGTTTGGCCAGCTATGTGGGGCGGGTTGAGCATGACCTGTGAACCAGGAAGTGCGGGAATCGGTGTGTGTGCTGCGCTCTGGTGGTGGAAGTGTGAAAAATAAAGTTGACTGGAAGCAGCCGTTCGCCGTGTTCTTTTTTGGTATTGAAATCCTTAAGCAAAGATTGATTTAAGCTGCTTTTGTATCGATATAAGCAGACCAAATTGGCTGGCGGGAGATGAAAAGGGCATCGTAGTAACCGGATTATCATAATAACCGGGTATCGTACTAACGGAACTAATTATATCATAAAAGACTAGAAATTTGCCGGGAAATGAAAATAGTATCGTAATAAGCAGTACTTCGATATAACCGATATCGATATAACGAGACTTTACTGTAATTAATTCTCTAGGCCTCTTGACACCAACATTGAATGCAAAAGTCCTCCACATGCTTATCACCTGATTCAAATAGCCTTGGGTGTCTCGGCATGTGAATCTGCTCTTCATTGTCTCTGTCCGTTATGGTTTATGCTTTTTTATGTGAGTAATCATTTTCCCTACAATCATTGGTTCAGGTTGTATTGATATAAGTTTTATTATAGTTTCATTATTCTCAAAGATCTTGACTTTGATGTATTGATATTTGATACTATGAAAAGTGAAAAAGTATATTAGTTTCACTTTTAAAAAAGGGACCGTTTTGGAACCTAAGGGTAAAGTGTGTAACGTCAAGGGCCTCAAGGTTTAAGCAGGGGTAGACACACAATCACATCTAAAATCAGTACGACTAATCCCTAAAAGTGTCATTTTTCAGGACATCGACCCGATGAAACGTCCATTAATAAGCATCATCATCATTCCTGGTTGAAAGATTCCCGGGATCTGGTCTGGATGCAGTCAAAGGCGGGAGCAGGATGGATGGATAGTGACGGCCAGCCAGTTGGTTTTCATTACGACTTCGGCACTTCTAAACTATTCAGAGATCCCTCCCCTCCCGTCGGCCCTGCCCCCGCACCATCTTGCCCCCCCATCTGAAGGTACAAAATTGTTCCTGAAAGTGAAAAAAATGGCCAGAGGCGACGTTCTCCGGTGTATTTTTCTAATATCCTCTTCAGACTCGGCGTCTCCCCCCTTCATGCCTCCTCTCTTTTAAGTGAAAGCCTGTCATCCAGCCCGCGGGGGCTCGGCTGGAATGCTGCTCCAATATAAGATCTGTACCTTCGCGTTGCCACTAATGCCATGTGTGTCCGAGCGGGGCTGTGAACCCACGAGGAGGGAGGGGGGAAACCAGAGGGGGGGAATGGAAACAAGGTGCTTTGTTTGTTGCATACCAGTGCAACATTGAAGAGCAACGAAACAAGGCACAGATGTTCTTGGCTGGCTGGCTTGTCCACAGCCCAGTGTGGAGGTCACATGTCTTTGGAAGACCAGGCACTCCCAGGCCACGTCCACCCACGGCAACAAAAAGACAAGTCTCCTTGTCTCTACATTTGTGTGGGAAAAAGTGTCCACTTTTCTGCCATTCTCTCGTCTTTATGGCCGAGTATCACA
Organism: Doryrhamphus excisus; assembly: GCF_037039965.1. Lineage (NCBI taxonomy): Eukaryota > Metazoa > Chordata > Actinopteri > Syngnathiformes > Syngnathidae > Doryrhamphus > Doryrhamphus excisus. Next base: position 8,552,930 of record NC_136364.1, on the reverse strand, counting down.
AACCAGTGGCCTTTGACTTTTACCAAAGTTTTTTGCTTTCATGTTTTCCTATTAAGTCACCTTGGATGCAGTATTGATGTCAATACAGTATTGTATTGCAGTATTGATTCATTCATTCATTCATTTTCTACTGCTTTTCCTCACAAGGGTTGCGGGGGTGCTGGAGGCTATCCCACCTGTCTTGGGACGAGAGGCGTACACCCTGGACTGGTGGCCAGCCAATCACAGGGCACATATAGACAAACAACCATTCACACTCACATTCATACCTATGGACAATTTGGAGTCGCCAATTAACCTAGCATGTTTTTGGAATGTGGGAGGAAACCGGAGTACCCGGAGAAAACCCACGCATGCACGGGGAGAATATGCAAACTCCACACAGAGATGGCCGAGGGTGGAATTGAACCCTGGTCTCCTAGCTGTGAGGTCTGCACGCTAACCACTCGTCCGCCATGCAGCACTGCAGTATTGATGTCTCGTCAATTATCTTTTCATAGCTGAAAATGGTGTTTAATGGTTAATGGTTAATCAATTTGAAAACTGTGATTAATCTGATTAAAAATGTGAATTGTTTGACTGACCTTGTGATAATTCAGGTAAAATGCGGTGTACAGAAGAAAGTCAGCAATTTGTACATGTTTATGCATTTATGCTGCACAGTGGTTAGAGCAGACCTCACAGCTAAGGAGACCTGAGTTCAATCCTGAGTTCTAACCCTCAGCCATCCCTATGTGGAGTTTGCATGTTCTCCCCGTGCATGCGTGGGTTTTCTCCGGGTACTCTGGTTTCCTCCCACATTCCAAAAACATGCTAGGTTAATTGGCGACTCCAAATTGTCCATAGGTATGAATGTGAGTGTGAATGGTTGTTTGTCTATATGTGCCCTGTGATTGGCTGGCCACCAGTCCAGGGTGTACCCCGCCTCTCGCCAGAAAGAAAGCTGGGATAGGCTCCAGCACTCCCGCGACCCTTGTGAGGATAAGCGGTAGAAAATGAATGAATGAATATGCCTTTATGCTTCACTTTCCTCAAGTGCTGAGATTTCCTACTTTGTTCTGCGGCCCTGAAACACACCATAGTTAGCAAAAGCTTATTTGGCTCCGGATGTTTCATATGAGACCTTCAAATGAGTTTTAAAAAGTGTGTGAGGAATATTTAAGGCTGAAACAAAGATTGTAGTGTTGTGTAGTGGAGAAAATTTCAATGGGAGGTTACAATTGGAATGTATTCTTCCATTCTCCCGCCTTCCTGCACGGTCTGACTGCCGCCATTGGTCACTTTTTATGTCACTGTTCATATTAGCACATAGTTGCTGCAATATACGTCCTGATTAGCTGGCAATGTTTAACATTTAGGAGCCATGGCACCACCTGTGCCTGTTGCCAGGCTGGAAATGGCTTTTTATGTGCTTTGGTGTGGATGTGAGGAATTTTTGTTTTGTTTTTTTCAAAAAAGTTCCATCAACATTGGTATTTATGGATGTACGTGTTGTCTCTCTATGGACGTCTGGATGCCAGTTTATTGCACCGACTGTCACTCGGACACAAAACACTCCACTCTGCTCTGCTCTGCAAGAAGCGTTGCCCTCTGACCCAGTACGTCAGACATTCCTTCATGCGGCTGCTTTAAATCACACGGCGTCAGCAAAGTCAGGAGCAAGCAGACGTTCAGATGGAAATGCTGGAGAAATGAGACAGCAAGCGCAGCCTGGGGCTGGTTGTGAACATCCTTACTGTGGTCCTGAACTTGCCTGCTATGTTTTCTTTAACACACTGACTGAACAACACCACTGCCATCCAGTGTACATCCAAACACACCCACTCCGGTCTTGAACAAACCTCCCCTAATGCTCAATATGTCTATTGTGGTCGTGAACACACCTATCATGGTCCTGAATACACCTACCATGGTCCTGAATATGTCTATTGTGGTCTTCAACATGTCTATTGTGGTATTGAACATGTCTACTGTGGTCCTGAACACACCTACAATGGTCCTGAACACATCTATCATGGTCCTGAACATGTCTATTGTGGTCCTGAAAACACCTACCATGGTCCTGAATATGTCTATTGTGGTCTTGAACATGTATAATGTGGTCCTGAACACACATCGTGTGGTTCTTAATATGTCTATTGTGGTCCTGAACACACCTATCATGGTCCTGAACATGTCTATTGTGGCCCTGAACACACCTACCATGGTCCTGAACATGTCTATTGTGGTCCTGAACACACCTACCATGGTCCTGAACACACCTATCATGGTCCTGAATATGTCTATTGTGGTCTTGAACATGTCTACTGTGGTCCTGAACACACCTCTTGTGGTCCTGAACATGTCTACTGAGGTCCTGAACACACCTATTCTGGTCCTAAACATCTCTATTGTGGTCCTTAACATGTCTGTTATGGTCTTAAACATGTCTATTGACTGTGGTCCTAAAGACATCTACCATAATCCCAAACATGTCTATTGTGGTCCTGAACAAGTCTATCATGGTCTTGAACACAACTATTCTGTTGTGTAAACATGTCTATTGTAGTCCTCAACAGATCTACCGTGGACCTGAACACACCTATTCTGGTCCTAAACAAGTCCATTGTAGTCCTGAACAAGTCTACCGTGCTCTTGAACACAACTATTCTGGTCCTAAACATGTCTATTGTAGTCTTGAACACATCTAATGTGGTCCTGAACACACCTACCGTAATCCTAAATGTCCTGAACACACCTATTCTGGTCGTAAATATGTCTATTGTGGTCTTTAACATGTCTGTTATGGTCTTGAACATGTCTATTGTGGTCTTGACCACATCTACTGTGGTCCTAAAGACACCTAACCCTAAATATGTCTATTGTGGTCCTGCTCATTTCTCTTAGGGTCTTGAACATGTCTATTGTGGTCTTGATCACAGCTACTGTGGTCCTAAACATACCTACCATAATCCTAAACATGTCTACTATGGTCCTGAGTACGCTTACTGCAGCCCTGACCACGCCTACTGCATACTGACCCCGCCTACTGTGATCCTTCAAGGCGCTGTCAAGCTGCTCTTCATCTAACGATGGCATTCTGCCAACATATGCCTGGAAGCTTCTGCAGCTCGCAGGCACCAGATTTTTCAATAAAAAGTCTTCACGAGCGCAGACGTGATGGACTTCCATCTGTTTTGTGTCTCTTGGACAAAACAAAACTCAGCAGGACATAAATCTCTCAGGATGTCAGCTGGAGTCCGACTAGGAATTTCATATTTTTGATTATTTTTCATCTATCCATCTGTCTATCTACCCTGCTAACTATGCAACGATGTAAACTATGTACCTGTTTGACCAAGTTTGCCCATTTATTAATCACTTAGCAAACAGAATCTTTTTCTATTTTATGGAGTGTGATTCCTAACACATTCTTTGGGAACGTCAGCGCCTTTTTGAAAGCAATAAATAGCATTAGCAGTCGGGATGCAATAACACATGTATCTGTATCCAACCGCTCGATACAGTTGATCTTCTTATGGTCTTTATCATCGCAATCTTTAACAGCAAACTAGATGTGTGTGTAGCTGGTGGAGCTCCATTTACATTTAATTGAAATGTACTTTTGAGTTTAAACTGTTGTTAAATTGTTCCGTAATTTCAATCAAATACAGCTTAAAAAGCTTAATACAGCTTAATATCAAAGAAATATCAAAATATCGAATATCAAGCCTTCTGTTTTCTGTATTGCACTTTAAGACATTACTTTTCATTTCACGGCAACATTAGGGGAGCAATTTTTTGTGATTCCCGGGAGATGCGGAACATTTCCATCATGACAGAAAGACAAAAATCGACAGAAGTGTAAAGAATTGTTGAGGAGTGTTGGTATGTTGGGTTATTATTAGGGCTGTCAATCGATTTAAATATTTGATAGTGATTGATCGCGCTTTGTCCATAGGTACCTCACAATTAATTGTGATTAATCACACTTTGATCGCAGTGACCTCACAATTAATCATGATTAAGCACACTTTACCCGCAGTTAACTCACAATTAATCATGATTAATCACACTTTGCCCATAGTTACCTCACAATTAATCACATTTAATCACAGATAGAAATAAATTTTAATCTATAATAAGTAGGGGAACTCAATTTGTGGTCAACAATTCGATAATTACAAAAAATTTTATGTAAAACGACATCAATTTCAGCCATTATTTAAAACAATACAATCAGCAAGCATATTTTTGTTTATTATTAGCATATTAGCTCTTAAACTCGCCCATAAACGTTCAGCAAATACAAAATGAGAGCGAGTGAGACCTCTCGTACTGACACAAACAGGTTTTTGTTTATTTTTATTTTTTGAGCTGCGATTTGTTCTACTTTTTTGATGATCATTGAACGCACCATCCTAACGTTCTCCGATGCCCAGAGGGCTGTATGGATGTATATGGATGCATGTTTCCCCCTTTTTCTTTCACCTCATACTTGCTCCTGAATGCTGATACTATGTGGGAATGCATAAAGGTAAGATTTGATGATCTTGAGTGCTAATGTGCATCATTGTGGTTGTTCCATGCTAAATGGCTAATGCTAGCACTGGACTTCAGCCACGGTCATCACATTGACAGCCCGTCAATAGCAGCTGGAACTCCAATTTTAGATGGCCGTTCAATGCAAAAATGTTTCAGTCATCTAACTATGTACAAGAAAACAGATCAAGCAATCAATGTGATCAAAACAAACCTTGGGCTTTCATGTTTGTTGGCAGTAAAAACATCAGATTAAGATGTGCATACATTTTGCATATATGCGCAAATAACAATAAAATCATTAAAATAAAGCCCAAAAAAGGAAAACCTGATATGACCTTTGGCTGATGCTTGCTTAGCTCTCGGTCCAGTTGGCCTGCTGTTTGCGTTTCTTATCTCCTTCTCTTCTTCCTCAGATGTCTCTGCTGGCTTCCAAAGCACATGCCGGGAGGAGAACCACGGTCCAAATGGCCCGTTCCCTAGCAGTATTTTCCAGATAACATATCTGCTCTGGGAGCGTCTGTGGAGACACAAAGTAGCGCCATTACGCTTTGTGGTCCTGATAGCGGAACATGTCGCCTGTGTAAACGCTTCTTATCTGGATGGAGCGCCATAGACATGGAGATGCCAGGATAGGAAACACAATCAGCTGACATGTAATCTCCTCGCTAATTACTTCAGGCCTTTGCTGGATCTTAACATAGATCCTTTTTGTTTTAGGTGACTGAGCATTAAAAACTCAATAAATCCTTTTCACACATGTTGAATTGTGCAAGTATGAACATTACTGTTAGCATTAGCACTAGCTTTGAGTTTATTTGTAGGCTGCTGTTTAATAAACAATGGCTATACTATTGTTAGAGTCTAATAGCTCAGTGTATTTCAGCTTCCCAAAGTAATGCTCTCATTACACCCGCCACTCACACAGCACAATCAAGTTACAAATACACTTACTTACATATAACTGATAGACAAATACTCTGAGAAGTAATGTAACGTAACGTGAGAAGAAAAAGTTGAACTACTAACACTGTGTATAATAATACAATGATGACCTATATATTGTAACATTCCGTGCTCCCTATGCTTCTTGGGTCCAGACTTGCACTCACTATGTGGCCCTCAGTGGAAAAGGTCTTAAGCCTTTTTTGCGGTTTTTCTACTTGGAGGGATGAATCCTAGTTTAGGGCGGAGCTAATCACGTTGCTGTCTACTGATTGGTGGACAGAAAAAATCTGGATTGATGCAGAGGAATTTTCTGTATAAATGCCTTAAAAGATATGAATACGGAAATCTAGATCATCTAAAAGGTACGTTGACGTTACAGCAAGGGTGTCCAAACTGTGGAAAGGGGTCCATTTGCGGCCCCCTTTTATTGGCCTGAGGCGTATTTTTAAAATGACATTAAACACAGCCACGTCAGAACATTCGAAAACAGAAGGATGAGGCCTCACTGAAAACTAAGCAAACACACCAAAAATATGAAAAATAAAAGCTAATATTGTTTAGTGTATTTTCACCTATATTGGTGTTTTTATACCCAATAAAAACACATCAAAGTTGCCCCTGCAGTAACAGAAAATTCTCTGTACCCAGAGAAGTTTGGGCATCCCAGCATTACAGTCTTAGATCCAGCATAAAAGTCACCCCCCCAACAAAAACCAACCCCTGCCGAACATCCAACATCTGCTTGTCCGCCGTATCCAATCAGAGGGGGGCGATCCAGGCCGTGACCAATCGGGCCCCCTGCTCGGTGATCTATTCAGAGGGTCCTAGTGGAGGAGTTGGAACAAAAGCCGACTACCACCCCCCACCCCATCGGTGCAGCTTCAAACAACCCCCCCCCCATTCCCTCCTCTGCATCCATCCTCCACACAAACTTTGCCTTTGATATGTTAGACCCCTGCATGGAGGAGGCCCCCCCCACCCCCGCCATAGTAGTGGGTCATGACAGAAGCCGCGTATGGAAGCTCTACATCAACATGCCCATGAGGAGTGTCCTGTCTTCACCTGGACTGGGAAGGCTTGCGAGGTCACCTCATGGATCATCTCTTGTCTTGCTGCCAATGCAACGCAAACAGGGCTTTGTTTGTCAGTTGGCGGGTTTACTACATAAAAAGTACACAACCCTTTTCTTTCAAACTTTGTGGAGGGGTGGCATACATGCCGAGCAAGAAGTGAATAAATATTCACGGGTAAATATTCCCGCCTCTGCTGAATTCTCGCCCGAGAATCAGAAACCTGAGCCCCTTTTACACAGCCAGGATTTTTCTAGCCTTTTTTTCTAGGTCGCTGATCTGTTTATACAAGGAAATGGGGCGGACAAAGCCGTCCCACCAAGATTCTGGTAGTATCTGTAGCCAACAAAATCCCAACATCTGTCACTGATCCACATTTTACACAGAACCTTGCAAAGCAGGATATTCCTTCACATGTCAACGTCAACATGCAGCATCGTCACGCATCACATGTTAAACTCTTTACAGAGTACCCTTTCACACAGATGCTGTCCCACCTCCTTTGAGCATCTGGTACTACCTCTAAAGACGAAAATTGCCGGGCCAAATACGTCTAACCATGTCAGTTCTCCCAGGACAGTCACATGCAAAAACAGGCAGAAAAAAAGACAAAAAAAGCGCCCTTTTTTACAGGCAGCCTGAAGAGTAGGGATGGCACCTATGTGAAAGGGGATGTCGTAATACCGGGACAGTAACTTCTCCTACTCTGTTGTGGTCAAAGCAATGGTTGGCGTCCAAAACGTTTTCTGGGGGATGCTATGACACTGTGTAAAAGGCGCACTGTTACGTCTAGATACTGCCATCGCTGTATTCTGTGTGAAAAGCAAAAGCAGTATGAAGCGATGGTTCATATCAGATCCAACCTACCTTGGTTCCGTTTTGCAATCTTTCTGAGGTTTGGGGTTCAAAACTTATTCATTCAAGACCTTGTTCGCCAGATTGGTGTGGACTTTTGTTTGTTAAATTCTGGCACCTGGCAAAACACAATCAGTTCAAACAGACTCTAACTAGCACCCTTTAGTCTGTCCATAACACAACAACAAAACAGACTAAAAGGTTCTAGTTTGGTAGTGACCAAAGGGACAAGATGGCGAGACGGCTGAAAGGTAAGAAGTACTGTCAACCAGGAGAAACTCAGCGAAGAACCGCTGCTCCTACGCATTTTGAGGAACCAGATAAGGTGGATGGCGCATCAGTAGATGGAAGGACCCATGGCACGTTGGGAATGCCCTGGCCTGGGAATACGCGGGTCTGGATAGAGAGTCCAGAACCAAAAGAAGGACAGTCCTGTTGTCTTCCAGGTTAGATTCGTGGTTGGATTTATTTCTTCTGTGAAAGCAGACGCACGGCCAGCAGGACTACAACAGACAGCTCGGTAAGACCCGTCGAGACAGCAGATCCTCGGCCAGGCCCAGTTCTCAAAGGGCTGATGACACGGCTCAACATCTGAGGAGTTGGCAGACAGGCCAAAGGAAGGATGGGATCTTGAATGCAACCAGGGTGTAATTATGGGATGGAGTAATGGTGAGAAGGACAGAAGAGGGCAGGGGGGCAAAGTATATGGCAAAGGCCCCCATTCACACCGGGCCTATGAGGATGACACGGCCCATCATACACTTGGGGGCCGTGACCGGCTAGAATTACACTGTGATGAAATATGTCAGCACTGAGCACCCCCCACCACCACCACCACCGCACCCCCAACGCCACATACCCAACACCCCCACCTCTGCTGTGACTCTCTTCAAAGAACCCACAATAGCAATACAGTTATGAGTATTTGCTTGTGGAAGCCAACTCTTCTTCTTCGGAACCGCTGCACAGAAAAAGGTGAAAATTTGTCATAACCTGCACTCCGACTGTGTTTCCTGTGCTATTATTTTTCTGACAAACACCTCGTTGGTTTGACCCCCATCAAGCAAAACAACTTTGCAGAGGCACACAACCAATTGCCCCATAAGTCATTGAGCATTTCTTTAACAATTGTAACACTTTGAACGTTATTGTATTTCATGCAGGTATTTCAGCGTGTCTTACAAAGCATTTTGACCACAACCCATAGGGGGCGCCACTAATGTAACTTGGATTGGCAGCCATACCAGGAGATTGATGCAGAGTTGTTGATAGTAGGCCTCTACGCAAAAATGTAGATCGTTCTTTGAAAGTCATCTGATTAATTTTAATTGTTTGTGAAATGGATAAAAATGTTTGTGAAATACATGAAAATGTGTTTTTCTTTGGAAAACAAAGAAATTTGCAAGTGATCCCAAAGTTTTGAGCGGTAGTGTACATTAATTATATGCAACAGTTATTCATAATATAAATGTTATTTAATTTATTGAGATTGATATTGTGGGCAGCACGGTGGCCTAGTGGTTAGCGTGCAGACCTCACAGCTAGTAGACCAGTTCCACCCTCGGCCATCTCTGTGTGGAGTTTGCATGTTCTCCCCGTGCATGTGTGGGTTTTCTCCGGGTACTCTGGTTTCCTCCCACATTCCAAAAACATGCTAGGTTAATTGGCGACTCCAAATTGTCCATAGGTATGAATGTGAGTGTGAATGGTTGTTTGTCTATATGTGCCCTGTGATTGGCTAGCGACCAGTCCAGGGTGTACCCCACCTCATGCCCGAAGACAGCTGGGATAGGTTCCAGCACCCCCCGCGACCCTTGTGAGGAAAAGCGGTAGAAAATGAATGAATGAGATTGATATTGTTCCTTTGCTCCATTTACAGACAAAATAAATATATTGTATAATTTATATTATTAATAATAATTTGACCACAACCCATTGGGGCGCCACTAATGTAATTTATAGTCAACATCATACTCAACGCAGCCAGCAAGAAGTAAGCCTCCATGCCAGCAGGTGGCAGTAGTCTCCATTCTGTGCAGGATTACGTAAAAACCATGTAAATTGGGTTTGGGCTGAGGAAAAGGCCATTATAATTGGGTCCAAGATTTCTTGTCCACTATTGAGAAACCCCACAGAAGACATATCTATTATTTCAAAGGTTCTACTTCAATTTGGACTTCTTAATCGACTTCCAAAGAGGAAAACAGGAAGTCGGGAGAGATGGCATCAAGGAGCACACGCTCCTGAGGACCGAGCTACATGGCTCCGCTTGGTTTGTGGTTTCAAAGCAGATGCATCAGGGTATCAGGATCACCTAGTGATCCTCGTCTACCCCCCGCCCCCCAACCTCTAATCCCCCCCTGTCCTCCAACAGGTGCCTAATGGCTATCAAATCAGGTTGGCTCAGTGCAACATTCCCACTTGAATTGTTGCATTAGTCAATCCTCTCTCTTTCATCCTCTGGCCTGTCAGTTCAGATTTATCTAATTGGTGTTAGTGGTGAGGAGGCGGTGACCTCACCCCCTGTCCAACCCGCCCCCCCCCGGGCCCTGCCCTAACCCCCTCCAAGAGACCTGCCGTCTCTGCAGCGTCCATGCATGTGCTCCTTTTATGCACTTCTGCACACTGAACTCTGCTTGGTCCCCACCGCTGATGAGCCTCTGCTCATCACCAGTGACAGGCCCGACCCGGCAGACCGTCTCACTGCCGGGGGGAGGGGGGGCGGGAAGATAGAACCGCAGTGGGCCGTGTTCTAAACCGCGAGGCGCCACATTCCTACAGGTCCTACAGGTGAACTCTATTGCTTGTCCTCGTTTTCTTCCTCCGTGACGGAGGGGCATGAAATGCACCCTGGCATGAGAAATCAATCAAAGTGATCATCTGTTATGCCACGGCAAAATCATTTCCTTCCTGACATGTGCACATGTGCTGACACGTCGACTTGTATGCGTCTGCGTCCCATTAGCGACCGAGTGCTGCTTTGTATTAGCGAGGTGTTTTATTTATTTACAAGTCCGAGTTGTCTTCATGCACGTTGTCTTTCTCGTGTGAGGATCTTCAGGTTTTGGCCTCGCCGCAGAGGAGTGCGAGACAAATAATGGCGGTTTGGCCAGATGTGCGCCGCCTGTCCACATTCATCAAATGTGGCCTGCAGACTTTCAAATCCCGTAATTCCGTCTCCCAACGATTGGAGCCAAAGTATCTTTTGGTTCTTCAACGTACTTTTATTAGCATACATGCACATTGACAACACACAGTACTGTCTATATCCACCAGGCATGTACACGTCCTGCTCCAGGAGACAATTTCCATAGTTTTGGTCTTCCAGCCCTCAAGGCCTAGTCCTTATAGACTGCTGAGCTTCTGCCAAAGAGCAGATGAAGCTTTTTCAGAGGGAAAAATGTGGACACGGTTTATGGTTTGTGCTGTGAGGGGTCACTCGCAGGACAAAACTACACAACTCAACCCAATATATCTCCTTTTTCTCTTTAACCCTGCACATCAACTTGAATTTCACCTCAGATTTCAACGACTATCCACATAAATGTCGAAAAGGCACGGTCTAATCTAATGATCAAAGAAAAATCCAGCAAAAAAAACTCAAACATCCTCCTATAATTAGATAGAATCATTCACAGATCATTAAATCATGAACGAAGCAACTTCAAACATGCTTGTATGTTCATTCATTTTTCATTCATTTTCTACCGCTTATCTCAGGTGCAGGTGCTGGAGCGTATCCCAGCTGTGCGAGGGGCGGGGTACACCCTGGACTGGTGGCCAGCCAATCACAGGGCACATATAGACAAACAACCATTCACACTCACATTCATACCTATGGACAATTTGGAGTCACCAATTAACCTAGCATGTTTTTGGAATGTGGGAGGAAACCGGAGTACTGTTTATACATACACTACCGTTCAAAAGTTTGGCCAGTCTGAGATTTTCTTTGCTTTTTCTTTTTCTTTTTCTTGTCTTTCTCTTCACTGTTGATACTGACACTGGTGTTTGACGGCTACTATTTAGTGCAGCTGCCAGGTGAGGACGACCTGTGAGGCATCTTTGTCTTAAACTGCACACTCGCAGATATTTGTCTTCTTGCACAGTTGTGCATCGTTTTTCTGTCCTTGTTAGACCCAGTTTGTGCTGCTCTCTGAAGGGAGTAGTTAACAGCATGGTATGAGATTTTAGTTTTAGTTTAGATTTTTAGATGGCTTTTTTAATCATCTATTAGCCTTATAAAATCATTTACTTGGATTGGCAGCCATACTAGGAGATTGATGCAGAGTTGTTGATAGTAGGCCTCTACGCAAAAATGTAGATCATTCTTGAAAATCGTCTTATTCATTTTAATTGTTTGTGAAATAGATAAAAATGTTTGTGAAATGGAAAAAAATATTTGTGAAATGCATGAAAATGTGTTTTTCTTTGGAAAACATAGAAATTTGCAAGTTTTGAGCGGTACTGTACATTAATTATATGCAACAGTTATTCATAATATAAATGTTATTTAATTTATTGAGATTGATATTGTTCCTTTGCTCCGTTTACAGACAAAATAAATATACTGTATAATTTATATTATTAATAATAATGACAAAATCATAAATAAAATGGAATAATGGAATTAACTTGTTCATTTTTCCACTAACTTTTAAAGGGAAAAATCATTAAATAAATAAAAAAAAAATTTAAAAAAACAACTGAAGGTTGAATCCTGGACTGGATTGAGTTGGAAGCGTACATTAAAACCCAAGACAAACCATTTTAGAAGTCGTGGCGCCTGCTGCATTCAATATCATCTTATTGTATTGTCTGACTTTATGCATTGTTGACAATTTCAGCTTAACTGACAAATAAGACAACAATAACTCATATTTTTCTTCGGAGTGTAGTTGTCGCAGTGTCGTGATGGACGACAGGAAGTGTGGAGCGCTGACAGGAAGGAAGGCCCGTTTTTACTGCGGGGGGGGTGTGGGGTGGTGTTTAGTTGAGTTGTCTGCCACGGAAAGCAAACTTGGCCCAATGAAGGGCTTTCACTCAGTGGCTGCTGGGTAATTTATAGCACAGAATGGCTTGTAGGGTGAAAAACATTATTTTAGCGGCCTCTGCATCCCAATAGAAGCCAGATGTGGAGGGATTAGCAAAGACCCCCTCTCTTCTAACCCCCCCTCCCCAAATCTTTACCCCGCTAAGTGTCTTATTTTTCCCATCCTCCAATCCCGGGCTTCCCTGCTGTATGTTCCTCCTCCAGGGCGCTCTGGGAATACGAGACTGCTTGCTTTTGGAGGCCAGCGTTCCCAAACAGATGCTGTGTTTATCCCACGCTCGTGTGCAAACGGGAGCTTTGTGGTCGCTGATGTCACTTTGCTTCCAAAAAGTGTGTGTGTGGGGGGGGGGACAAGATGCCAGGCGGCACGCTTGGTCACAGCACTGATTGACTGGCTTAAGAAAGCTTGGTTGGAACATCGCCACCATTAAAGCTCCCCTGTGATGCAAAAGTGACTTTTTCAGGCATTGTGTCCCTACAGACTCTTTATGAACACCAGAAAGGATACAAATCCACCACTTGTTTGTTCCACGTTTGAGAGACGAGGCGCAGAAACGCTCACTTTTCAAGATATGACATTTTGATGACGTTTTCATGGACGTCATACCACCTCCAAGCCTTGATTTGGTTATTCATTCATTCATTCATTTTCTACCGCTTATCCTCACAAGGGTTGCGGGCATGCTGGAGTCCATCCCAGCTGTCTTTGGACGAGAGGAGGGGGACACCCTGGACTGGTGGCCAGCCAATCACAGGGCACATATAGACAAACAACCATTCACACTCACATTCATACCTATGGACAATTTGGAGTCACCAATTAACATAGCATGTTTTTGGAATGTGGGAGGATTTGGTAATGTTATTATTATTATTATTATGCATTTCTCCTCTAGTTCAATGTGTGTGGAATAGTACAATTGCCTATATGCTTGTACTATTTACCCTGAGGACCAATTTTTGTCCCGTTTGACGGTTCATTGGCTTCTGAGCCAACTGTGAGTTCCAGTATTCCTTATTTACACAAAGAATATTTTCATAGATTTGTTTAACATTATTAGAGCCCTGTAGGGATGAAATAACACCCCTACAGTCACCTTAACACTCCTATTACCCAACATAGTAGACATAATCAAAGAAAACAAGACATAATATCCACGCACACAGCTTGTTCCTTCTGGTTTGTGCGCTGTACTTCTTTGTCTCACGACATTAGTGACACCTAGTGACGAGTGTAGAAAACTACATATCATCACAACTCTGAATGCGTCTTCTGAATACCTTATATTTGTATTTTAAAGGGTTGATTGAGGCCAGAAATATTATATATAATATTCAACTTTTGGATGTATGTACGTTGTTCGATGGAGTGTGGACACAAGTGGAAAGTAAAGGAAGTGTGTGTGTGTGTGTGTGTGTGTGTGTGTTGGCGCTGACAAACCATTACTCTGTGATGTGTTCTCCTGCCTCCCAGCTGTCACTGCTGTTCCTCTGCTATTCCACTCAAACCAAGAGACCCCCACTGCCTCCCCCCCCCCTCCTCTCCCTTTGAAGACGTCTACCCAGGAAATTGAAAGCTGTTTTCCAACAAAGACAGGAGGAATACAGTCACGGTGCGGCGTGACGAGGGGGGTGATGGAGAGGTTGCAAAGGGGTCTCCGCTGACCTTCCTCCACATGGTGCTTCCCGCCCAAAGACCCCAACCCCTCTCTTTTCATCTGCCTTATATTAATAATCAACGCTTTTATATAGATTTTTTCAAAAGTTGTCAGCAACCCCCTCCCCCCCTTCCAAACACACCACATGGCTCGTCTTGTAATGAACCAACATCTCACCACCAGGAACAAAAAACAGTCCAAAAACTCAAAACAGATTTGTGCGTTAGGTTGTCGCTCACACGTAATCAATACGATCACACCCGTGTTCGTCTGACAGCCGACTTTGACGCTCGTGTTGTTCTTCCTTGTGAGGCATGTCATGATGTTTCAAAACAATCCTCAGCATGTTTTGCATCAACGCTCAGCAACCTTAAAAATCACTGACTTACAGCCGGGTGTGACACACAGGCGAGCAGGGAGCTGATTGGGAGGAGGGTGGGGGGGCTTGAGGTGACCAGTTAGAGGCCTGTGGAATGAGACAGTCTTTGGGGGTGTGAGAATATGCTCCCAACCAAGGCAAGTGTGACGATTGCCTGCAGGTGCTGCCGCGAGAAACCACACTGTGCTGGACGCAATGGACGCTTATGATGTCCCGCTATGATATCATGCAATGATGTATGATATCCCTTGTGAAATCATGCCATGATGTCACACTGTGATATCATAATGATATCACGTAATGATACTGTCAAAATACTGTCACTTATGATATCACATTATGACGTTACCGATGATATCACCTGTGATATGACGCTATGTCTTCTACATCAAGCTAAGATATCATCCTATGATATGATGCATTGATGTCACCTATGATATCACTTGTGATATCATGCTATGACATCACCTATGTTATCATATCTTGTCATATCATCCTATGATTTCATGAAATGCTGTCACCGATGATATCCCATCATGATGTTACCGATGATATCACCTGAGATATGACGCTATGTCATCTACATCAAGCGATGATATCATCCTATGATATGATGCACTGATGTCACCTATGATATCACTTGATATCATGCTATGATATCACCTATGTTATCATATCATCCCATGATACTGGGATACTAATGATCTCACCTGAGATATGACGCTAAGATGTAATCTACCTCGTGCTATGATATGATGCTGATATCACGCATCGATGTTACTTATGATATCACTTGTGATATCATGCAATGAGGTCACCTGGTGTCACTTGTGAAATCACGCAATGACATCACATATGTACTTCTCCTTTAATGCCACCTACATCATGTATGATATCACACAATGCTATCACTTATTATACCACATTATGATGTTAACTATGATGTCACCTATGATATCATGCTATGATGTCATCTATGCCAAGCTATGATATTATACTATGACAACACCTATATCACCTGTGATATCATGCTATATCACACTAAGATGTCATCTACATCACCCATGATCATCGTGTTATGATATAATGCAATGCCGTCAACTATGATATCACGCTGAAATCACCTATACCCTGGTATGATATCATGCTATGATGGCACGCTGTGCCGATCAGAACATTGCTCTCTCTGTCCTCTGCTCAATGGCTAGCGCTCTGGGCTATCATTCTGGATGAAGGTTCCCACAGACAGAGTCCAAAGTCTTCCCAGAAGAGGAGAAGAACCAAATCCTCATATGTCCCTACAGTTTTGAGACTTGCTATGACTTCCTTCCTTCCATTTTTCTTTGCTACTCTTATTGTCATGGAGACGTGTCCAAGCGTGCGCCAAACTGCGGGGACTCCACTTGTGCTGAGGTTGAGTCTGGAATAACATTTTGATGATCCGTGTCTGCGAGGGCAGACGGCTTGTGTGCTTTGGCCCGAGGGCGAGCGGCCGGGCGGTTAAGGCGGCGTCCCCGGGGGAAGGCAAACAAACGCTGATGGACAGGTGGGGCATCCAGACGGACAGCGGCAGATCCAGAGTGGCACCTTGGCACGGGGCCTCGCTGGCACGGGCCAACAAAAATGTCTGCCTCATTAGGAGTGGACCGAGCGAGGCCGAGCGCCAGCAGCGGGCACTTTAGAAGTCCAACAGTGGATACAAATAAAACAATGACTGAATTTGGGTGTTTGTTTACTGGTGTTAGAGCTTTTGAGCAAGTCAAACATACTTGTGACGTTGTTGAAACAGGAAAATAAATCAAGAATCAAATGAAAAATTTGGTAACATAAATAAAATCCAGAGTGATACATCTCTCCAAGTTGTAGCAGTGTATTTTATCTTGATCATTCCTACACTGTCACCTACTTTGTTTTTCCACTAAAAGCACTTTTGTCGAGTCAGCGCAAAAAAAAAAAGGTTATTGATAGATTGCACACCAGTGGAAGAAAAGGTGCTTCTGGAAATATTACCTCCAGTCAGACGCTCCACTCGGACACAAATCCTACGGAAGCAAGCGCATACCTAAAAGCTTATTGTTGCTCTGAGATGTATGACTAAAATATGTCTACATACGCTAGATCCACTCTAGCTAGCTGCTGCACATTCTGTTGCGACCTGAGTTCGCAGGTGTGGGGGTCAGGGGTCATCGCTTTATGGCAGAGCGGGAGGCGCATGCGGTGGCTTTTGGGGGAGGGGGTCAGGACCTGCGCTCCGTGGAATTTGGGAGTCATTGCGGCGATCGCAAACGGAGCGGCCAGTGTGACAGGTAGCCCCCGGAGGCTGAAAATAACAGCTCTCATACTTGTGTGTGTGTGTGTTTGGAGGTGGGGGCGACTCCAAACAGGAAGTGAACACAGAAGGGATGAAAAAAAAGAACTCACAAATGAGACCAGATGATAGCTTTGGAGCATAACTGCAAGCATTTACTTGCAAGTGTAAAAAGAAGTGAAGCAGTGTTGCTAGTACTAAAGGTGGACTCTAACTTCCTGTTCATATTCTTCTTCTCTTAACAGCTGATGCTGATTCTTCTATTGGAAGAAGTGCTACAGCAAAAAAGCCAAAGAAAAAGCACAAAAAAGACCTGCAGGCCATGCTTTGATGCTTGCTGATCTGTTCTATCATGATGCAAGATGGCCGCTCAGACAAAGAAGAGACAGTTAGGGACGGGTTTTCATACGTTTGAAGAAATATGAATGTGGCATCACATCTATAATGTTGAATACTATACAAAAATACTATGTCATGCGGTGATGTCACCTATGATGTCATGCTACAACGTCCAGTGATGATGTCACCAATGATATCACACAACTTTATCACGCTACATCATGCTATGATGTTACTTATAACTCACGCCATATCAAGCTATTATATCATGCCATGTTATGTTATATCACTTTATCATGTCACACAATGATATCAGGCAATGATATCACATATGTTATCATGCTTATAATGACACCAATGAGTCAAGCTATGTTGTAACCTATGATGTCACCAATGATATCACGCAATGTCACCTATGAGATCACCTAAAGCTTTGATATCATATACACTATACACATATACACACTATGATATCATGCCATGATATCTCTTTATCATGTCACCTATATCAAGCTATAATATCGTGCTACAGTATGCTATGCTATATCAGTTTATCATGTCACCTATGATATCACGCTCTAACATCAAGCAATGATGTTACCTATGATATCACACGATATCATGCTATAATGTCACCTATGAGGCAAGCTATGTGGTAACCTATGATGTCGCCAATGATATCACGCTATGTCACCTATGAGATCACCTAAAAGCTGATATCATGCTATGATATCACTTTATCATGTGACCTATGAGATCACTTCTGTCAAGCCATGATATGCTACGATATCACTTTATCATGTCAGCTATGATGCCATGCTATGATGTCATGTCACCTATGATGTCGTGCTATGATATCATGCTATAATGTCACCTATGAGGCAAGCTATGTGGTAACCTATGATGCCGCCAATGATATCACGCTATGTCACCTATGAGATCACCTAAAGCTGATATCACTTTATCATGTGACCTATGAGATCACTTCTGTCAAGCCATGATATGCTATATCACTTTATCATGTCAGCTATGATGTCATGCTATGATGTCACCTATGAGATCACCCATATCAAGCCATGATATCATGCTACAGTATGTTATGCTATATCACTTTATCACGTCACCTATGATATCACCCTATGATATCATGCTATAACATCAAGCAATGATGTTACAGCATGATATCCCAAAATATCACACTATGCTATCATGCTATAATGTCACCTACGAGGCAAGCTGTGTTGTAACCTATGATGTTGTCAATGATATCACGCTATGTCAACTATGATATCACTTATAATATCTTGCTATGATGTTAGCTATGAATCAAGCTATGATATCATAGTATGATCTCATGTATGACATCATGCTATAATGCCACATGTGATGTCACACTGTGATATCACCCATCTCCATCCCACACAAGCAGGATGAGCTGTATCGTTACAAAGCTGACGCTTGGATAGAAGCGTTGAGTGGGATCGTAGTTAAAGATATATTTTGTGCTCTTATATGGGTTTGCGGATACGAATGGCAAATTGAAGTTGGATGATTGCCTGACTTTTGTCCATCGGAACATTGCCTGCTCTGTGGGCATCGTCGGGCAGCAGCACAAAGAACTCATAGAAACGTCCGCCGATGACGTATTGATCCGTGTGAACAACCCCGAGTGGAAAGCCGATATGGCGGCTTTCTTTCCACGCTCTGTCACACGATCCCACCCACAAGAAGGGACTCAGGTGTGTACAAAATAAAGAGATGGGGAGGCACGGGGGAACCAGGCGTGGGGGGGTGAGGGGTCCTTCACCCGGCCCCAGGCTGGGTCACACAGTCCCTGACCTCTGACCTGGCTCTGAAAGAAGGGAATGTAGGGCAGGGAGACAGCGGCATGTCTCAGCAGAACCGTGAGCGCACAGCATGGAACAAAGCCGCTCAGATATTACATAGTAAGATGATGCAATATTAGTATCACTGCAACAATGAATAGTACTCACCTTCCTCTACTCTCGCTTTGTTGCCAAGGTGATGACTCTCACTTTAAAGACGCTTTCTCATCTCTGTTCTTCTTCACTCTTCTCCTTTAATCTTCCTTAAAGGGCCCCGCTGACCTTTGACCCATGCGTCTATCTGTCTCCCGAGCCATGTGCCTTCCAGATGTTTCCGCTGCAGCACACACAGGAAGTCAAGTAAATATTACACATTATTCACCTGCGTCATTATTCTGTAGAAGGGACATTTCAAAGACGCTCTACCGTTCTAATGTGTGTCCCTTGAGCTTGTTTACGAACAACAAATGTGAGAAAAATCTGAAAAAGAAAAAAAAAATCAGGCTTCGCTACACATCTTAAAATCAATATAAGGTGCTTGCTGGCTATCTGGCTGTAACTTTCATCATTTTGTATGATGATGTCTGTTTAATGGAAGTATTGGAAGTATATTCCCCAACTTCATGGAGAGTGGGGACAGGACTAGGGGGGCGGTTCACATTTTGTCAGTCTCCAAAGACCTGTGCGTGGCGACACACTCTTCCCCTGTCCGATTAAGCGCGCTAACAAGCTTAGCGGGCCCTGTGAAAGCCAGATTTAGCGCTGGTCGTCGTGACTGTAACAGTTCTTCCTATAAAAGCGCTTACTGCTCTGTCACGGTCCACCTCCCCACCGACCCACAGCCCCCCCTGCCCCACCGCCCCACTCCACCTTCCTGCTCTCTCGCTTCCAATTTGGCTCTGGGATCCTTGCTGGAGCTCAGAGACAGAGAGCGAGGGCGAGAGAGAGAGAGAGAGAGAGAGAGAGAGCCTTCTCTTCTTGGAGGAGGGAAATGCTGAGAACAAGTGTCAGGGAGAAAGGAGGCCATTGTGGGGGGGCTGGCCCGGGGACAAGTCAGCCATTGAGACGCGGCCAGCCGTGTACAATGGCTAAACTAACATCATTGACATTTGGAGTTGGCTGAGCTTTACAGCGGGAGGGAAAGGGAGGGGACAGGAGGGTTTGGGGTTGTTGGGGGGGGGGGGGGGGGGGTAGGGGGGGCAGTGTTGTCAGGGACTTCAGAGGCACAAATCATCTATCCAAAAAGTCATGTCAGCGACCCTCTGCAAGCTTTAAAGACATCTGAGATAGCCACCTCCCTTTAAAAGCCTGTCCCCATGGGCTGCGTGGGGTGGGGGTCACACCGGCGGGGCCACCAGAGGCCAGCGGGGCCATGGAGAACGGGCCCGGATCAAAGCGCTGCCCTCTCCACTCTAGTGGCCGCCATTAAAAGACGCTTTGATTAAATGAGGAGCGATACATGCTTCTGCTTATGACATGTGATACCGCTAGAAGACCACATGGAGCTGATACCATGTTGATCACCATATCAAAAACTGTGAATGAAACCTTTTCTTTCATAAATTATGAATTATTTCTTCAAATTAAATCATACTGTATTGATTTATAAAAGTTGTAATAATTATTATGATTTTTAATATTGATTATATTATAATAAGGAATACAGTATGGATTATACAAAATATCAAACAGGCATTTCTTTTTTTTGCATGATTTTCTTATATATATTCTCAAAATATTCCCACTTCAAGACGCACCATTGGATGAATTGATGATGTCATTAGTTTGTGTTTATTTAACTATTTTATATTATAAACACATTTTATGCTATTATTCTTTTAAATACATTATTTTGCATGTAATTTAAATGGATTATTTGATATCATAAATATGTTTCATATAAATATCTTGTAAATGAATTAAGTTGTATTCAATTTAATTTAATTTACTAATTAAAATGTGTGTTTTGATTCTATAATTTATTTTATAATGATTTTTAAAATAAATACTTTTGCTTATATTTGGAATTAATTACGTGCAAAAAATATTTAAATCAAATTGATTTGATATGATAAAACATATGTTGTGCTATTTTTATTTATTTTTTGTGTATTTAAAATAGACATTCTATTACTATTTTATAAAAATTATTTAGCGTTTCTTTAGTAACAAATTAGAGCTATTTTATAGTGTAAAATATATTTTATATATATTTCTCAAATAAATTATTTAGCATTGAACTTGTAGTTCATTACAATTATTTAAATATATTTAAAACATATTTTATATTATTTAAAATGAATAATTATGTATTAAATTTGTAATTCATTAAAATTATAAAATATTCCAAAATATATTTTATGTTATCTAAAATAAACATTTTTTAAATTAAATTTGTAACTGATGAAAACACATTTTAATGATTTGATTAAAATTTTTAATTCATCAAAGTTATTTTATGTTGTTATTTATGTTATTATTTTTTAAATGTTTTACATTATTTTGTATTTCATTTGTAACTAATACAAAACATTTATACTATTTTTTAAATAAATTATTTAGCACCTAATTTGTCATTCATTGAAATAATTTGATATTTAAACACGTTTGATGTTACTACTGCATTCTGAGTTGAAAGAAATATTTGGAATATACATATTTAGCGGGCAGCAGCTTCATGAAGGCCGCTTGTATGTTGCAACAAGACCGTGCACGCAGTCGTTAGCGGGTAAACACGGCCGGACCACCTAGCCGGCCTCACCTGACTCATCCTGGAGGCAGCTTTAACACGGTACCCCCGCCTGGGCCGTGCCATAGTGCACGGTACCATCCCCAAAGTCCCAATTTTGGCTTCTTTCAGGGCCCTACGAGAGTAAACCCTCCTACCACCACCACCACCCCCACCCGGCCTGATCGGGGGCAGCTCGGTCTCTTAAATGTAATAACAGCTGCTAAAAGCAACAAACTGAGAACCTGATATATACTCGCAAAGCCTGACCCCTGCCCTTGAATCAGCCCCCGACAGGCGCTACTTGAGTGCACCTCATAAACAGAATTCCCCTCGTAGAGCCCCTTGGAAAAGCACTGGACTATTTTGGGTCACCCCTAACGCATCCAAACACCTATTTGGTGCGGAGGGAATGTTTCCGGGTGTATGTATAAAGCTGATGATTTATTTTCATTAGGAGTGCACCTCCAGGACAGCCAACTGATGGCAGAATTAGCCTGCCTTAAAAAACCTGAACTTGAAAACGGAACTGAGAATTAACTGTAGTATCACTCCAGGTCAGAAGGTGGAAAACATATAAAATATAATATATCATAATATCTATATCTCTACAGCAATTCCAATGCCAGTTGTGCAGTAATAACCCCCCCCAAAAAAGAATGCAGGCTAGTAGTTAGCATTTACCCACATATAGTGTCGTCAAGTGGATGCCACATTTGGATGACGCTAGCGTGACTTCCCGTTGAACACCAAAGGCTAGCAGCTAGTTTTACAACATGATAAAACATTATAAAACATTATAAAAACATGAGACCATATTGTCAAACAGAAAAACATGGCTACCAACCTCCACAAGCTAGCCAGCTAGCACTTGAGATGCATTTTAGTGGCAAACACTATTTCCTGCTATTTTTGAGCATTTTTATCCTCATATCTTAATAACATAACATATCTTGACAACAAGTAGGATAACAAATAAATATTGATTCACTCTCATGAAGGACACTGCCATTGTTGTTGTGGTCAGGGTACGTCGACTCTGAAACGAGTGTTAGCATGTTATTATTATTACGCCTTTAGCTTTCCATCTAGTAGCTTGCCACAGAAGGCATTCTTGACACACTCACATAGCACAATAAGAGCATAACATGCGCAAATCTTGTCACAAATGTCACGTGGATATTTTTGTGAAGTATACTAAGACGTTATATTCTGTATACTGTATTGTGAGAAAAAAAACTGCATCCCGCTTTGTGATATATCTTCTTTTTGGTTTTTACTTTCTGCTGTTATTTAGCTAATTTGTAGACTTGTATTTGTTTCCTTTTATTATGCAACGCGTCTTTGAGTTTTTGAAAAGCGCTCTATAAATAAAATGGATTATTATTATTATTATTAGTAGTAGTAGTATGAACTTGTGTATGTGTTTTGCTCCTTTTTTTCCATTTCTTTTTCTTTCTTTCATTTCCATTTTTTTCCACACTTCCCTCCTCAATAATCTTCATAAATGTATTTTTGTTACGACTTTATTATCATAATATTATAACTTTTTCCCCAACCTAATATTACCCAAACTTTATTAAGTTTTCTTTGTTTAACAAATGTTTTCAAATATATTTTTATTTAATATTTAAATTATTTTTCTCATAATATTGCAAGTTTATTACTTTTTTTGGTAAAGTTATGGCTATTTATTTTCAAATTAAACTAAACTCAATTTTAACTAAACTAAATTTCAACTATTTTTCTTCTCATAATTCTCACTTCATCCCATGATGCACTGCTTCCAAACAACCAGAGATACGACACACGTGAAAACACAGTCAGCTCCTGTCTGGACAAAGACACGCCTGTCCTCGCCGCTACAACCTGAGCTGGAGTTTATGTGGGCCGGCGTCCAGCTCACCTTCTGTGTCCCGGGTGTGGGAGGGGCAAAGAGGAAGAGCGGTGAGACGGGGCGGCCATGTTGGCGGAACACTGTACTGTGCACTGTCGAGGCGGGCCCCCCCAAGCTTAGGCCACCCAGCCGTCCATCCTGATGTTTGGAGTTCCCCGCGTCCCGGGACGGCCGTGTGTGCCTTCTATTTAACGTGACGGGAAATGGCTAAAACGTGGTGCCAACACCTGCTGCGAACATCCCTGCAGCGTTGTTCGGAGATGTTTTTATCTTGAGAAAGTGAAGAAACAAATTGGACGCTGTTGCGACACGGTGGTCCGCTGTCACGACACCACAATGATGTCACATTGTCCTGAGAAAGCGCCACGTCTTCATTTGACTCCATATTTCTTCACTTGCACGCTGGGTGTTTGTGTAAATCATTCAGAAAAAAAAGATGGCTGGAGCCTCCAATGACATCATTTTGGACATTGTAGCCAAATGTTCTTGGGAGACCACTTTGTCATCTTTTCATACGTCTCTTTTTTGGGTCGTACACCTGAGCACAATTACGCTCCCGGAGCTCAGAGGACCTCTGACCCCGTTGCGTTCGGGGAACATCGGCAGCCTCGCCTCCCATCTCTGGTTTTCATCAGCATACGAGGGGCAGGAAGTCGCCTGGAGCAATCAGGCGTCCTTTTCTATCTTCAAGTTCACTCAGGCCGTCCGTCCTTTGAAGGTCCAAACCAATCTAGGCTGAGGACATAACTCAATTGTCTTTGCATCCAGTCTGCGTACATCCTGGACTCTAAATGAGCAACATGGTTTCTCTTCTCTGAAGGCAACAAAAACAGCTCTATTTCGTCTTTAAAAATATCAAAGGACCCTTAGATCACAACCTGACCTTACCTTAAGTTAAACCCAACTGAACACACTGTTTTTGTTTTGTTGGGGTAGCTTTAATGCTAATAAACTGTTTGTCTCCGACAGCAAGCGTGGCTCCAAAGAGCGCTTTTGTGCCCTTTATCCACTTCTGACATCGTTTATGGCGGTTAATCGATTCTAGACCCAACCATGATAAGGGAATTTATTTATCTTTATCTTTATTTACAATTCCAATATTTTCAGCGTTCTAGAGCATCAAAAACCTGTTTATCACCTTCTAAATTTGTTTATTTAACATTAATAGAGCCCTCTAGACATTAAATAACACCCCCATAGTCACCTTAACACTCCTATTACACAATATAGTAGATATAATATGAGAAGATATTACATATGTTGAATAATAAACCTGTCTATGACTTTCTAAATGTGTTTTTTAAACATTAATAGAGACCCGTAGACAAGAAATAACACCCCTATAGTCACCTTAACACTCCTATTACACAATATAGTAGATATAATATGAGAAAATATTACATATTTTGAATAATAAACCTGTCTATGACCTTCTAAATGTGTTTTTTAATATTAATAGAGACCCATAGACAAGAAATAACACCCCCATAGTCACCTCTACACACCTATTACACAATATAATAGATATAATATGAGAAAACATTACATATTATGAATAATTAACCTGTCTATGACCTTCTAAATGTGTTTTTTAACATTAATAGAGACCCATAGACAAGAAATAACACCCCTATAGTCACCTTAACACTCCTATTACACAATATAGTAGATATAATATGAGAAAATATTACATATTTTGAATAATAAACCTGTCTATGACCTTCTAAATGTGTTTTTTAATATTAATAGAGACCCGTAGACAAGAAATAACACCCCCATAGTCACCTCTACACACCTATTACACAATATAATAGATATAATATGAGAAAACATTACATATTATGAATAATGAACCTGTCTATGACCTTCTAAATGTGTTTTTTAACATTAATAGAGACCTCTGACAAGAAATAACACCCCTGTAGTCACCTTTACACTCCAGTGTGACCAGTGATACTATGTACATCTCGCTAGACTAGCTGATTCGCTGAAGAAAAACAACACGATTAAAGATACTGCTCCCACGTCTGCAGCAGGCAGACGGCTTCCTTTGTAGAGATCCTTTTTTAGGAAATGGTGGACGTATGCAAAGGGCAGGTTATCTAGCTAGAGGTGGGTATTATGTCCACATAGGTTCCTTCATGGATCTTCCATAGCGAGCGTTTGAGAACAAACAAGTCTCGCAAACAAGTGAAGGAGATGATGGATTTTCACCCCGTTTTCTCATAAACAGGCTCTAGGCACACATGATGCTGTTACAGCATCTTTAAAACGTCACTTTTGCATCATACGGGACCTTTAAAAATTGGGGAAACATTACAAAATCTGGATCAGCACCAACATGCAATGATTTAAAACAGATCTGAAAAGACGAGGAGGAATCCTGTTTGTATGCTAACAGTGATTGCTAACAGTTTAGTTATTTTAGGACGCTGGTGCTGCCAATGGCAAAATGCTTCCGTGTAACTGTGTACTTATCTAACATAATAGATGCCATATATCACATACGACAATGTAACATTAAGGCGCTAAAGTGCTAACATTTAGGATGCTAGCAGTGGCAAAATGCTTCTGCGTTTTCCCGTGGTGAGGTATGCTGATGTAACTGTGTACTTGTCCAACATAAAAGAAGCCATGGAGCACATACAAAAAACATAAAGAGCTAAAGTGCTAACATTTAGAATGCTAGCAGTGGCAAACTGCTTCTGTGTTTTACAAGGTACACTGCTGTAACTCTGTACTTGTCTAACGTAATAAGAAACCATATATCACATACAAAAACATCAAATTAAGGAGCTAAAGTGCTAACATTTAGGATGCTAGCAGTGGCAAAATACTTTTGTGTTTTCCCGTGGTGAAGTATGCTGATGGAATGTGTACTTGTCCAACAAAAAAGAAGCCATGTAACACATACAAAAACATAACATTAAGGAGCTAAAGTGCTAAAATTTAGGATGCTAGCAGTGGCAAACTGCTTCTGTGTTTTACAAGGTACACTGCTGTAACTTTGTACTTGTCTAACATAATTGACACCATATATCACATACAAAAACATCAAATTAAGGAGCTAAAGTGCTAACATTTAGGATGCTAGCAGTGGCAAACTGCTTCTGTGTTTTACAAGGTACACTGCTGTAACTCTGTGCTTGTCTAACGTAATAAACACCATATATCTCATACAAAAACATAACATTAATGAACTAAAGTGCTAACATTTAGGATGCTAGCAGTGGCAAACTGGTTCTGTGTTTTACGGTAACAAGGTACACTGCTGTAACTCTGTACTTGTCTAATGTAATAAGACACAATATATCACATACAAGAACATAAAATGAAGGGGCTAAAGTGCTAACATCAAGGTTATGCTAGGTTAGCCCACTATTCCCTGAAGAAAACCAACTTGGCTAAACTTACTGCTGTCTGTAGTCCCATGTGTGTAGCTGACTGACAGCTAGTTGAGGTGTAGCAAAGCCTGTGACACATTTGTGTGGTTTAGGATACAATACCATTCTATACAATCAGATACAAAACATGTTGACAGCTGAAGTAGATAAAAACTATAATGATTAGTAGAGGTCAGCTATGAGTTCTTAGTGTTACATAGTCTGACATTAGGAGTGTTTTTAATGAAGGTGGGGTGGGTTGGGTGTGCTCGGCTACAGCTGTGTTACAGGTGGAAGAGGGGGGGAGAAATTTAACGTGTTCTGATGCAAACAGCTAAAGCGGCACTAGATTCTCCTTATTAGTCTTGCGTCCATATGCAGCATGTCCAGTTGAGTGTTTTGGGGGTTTTTTTAATGCTCAGGCCACTTTTAAAGAATGTGGGTCCAAAAAAGCAAATGAAATGTAAAAAGCAGTTACCTCAGCACTTGGCCAGCGCTCTAATTAAAACCAAACTTGTTTCCTTCAGTGAACAAACACGACAGGCTTTTTTTTTTCAAAGCAAAATATTAAGTGAGTGCAGGTGCTGCAGGAATGGCCGTGTATGTGTTCGTGTGTGTGTGTGCGTGTGTAGTTTATTTATGTATTTGTGCATGTGCTTCCTCTTTTCACGCACACTCCAGCCGCACAGCAAAGGAGTCGCACTTTGCCTCAGCGCCGCTCTGTCGGCCTGCAGGAAGACTGGAGCGCATGATTGTTACGCTCTAAAGGGGGGTAGGGGCCGGGGGGGGCTAAACAGGACCAGATGCAAAGGGGTTCAGCTCCTGGTGGGACACTCGGTAGCCCCAGTGGACCCTTTGACAGTATCCATGTATTCTTTAGTAGGCTATTGTAATTCTATTTATTAGCTATATTATTTTAATTGTCTAATTTTTATATTATTATTTGAATGTCATTTGTATTATTTTGTGATTTTATTAATTCTATAATATTATTATATGAATTGAATAGTTGAATAATATTTATTTTTTGAATTTGAATATTTTGAGACACATAATGTGCCCATGGAGGCGGAGTTCATTTTATTTATTTTGTATTATTCCTATTCATAGAACGCGTGTGTGCATGTGTGAGGCTGCAGCGAAGGAATTTCCTGCAAAGGATCAATCAAGTATCTATCTATCATTTGGGGGGGAAAAATGCTAAGTTTGATGATTTAGCTTGTGGAAAACTGCAGTGCGTCATGCTGATAATGAACGTTAGCATATAAATGACAGTCACATGTGAACTTGGCATGTAAAAGCTAAGCTGTTGTCGTAGCGACTCATGCTCATTAGAACGGCAGAGCCCAGAGCCAGCGTCCTAAACGGGATGCAGCTGGGTTGAGATATTTTGACATCATTGCTGGAACTAAGGTCACGCTTGCTTCACCCCCTCCCCCCCAAAGAAGCAGGTGAACAGCCTGAGGGCAGTACCAAAGTTTGCACAGACTTTTAGGAGGTTTAAGGAAAAGTCTTTAAGGTCGATACCCTACCACAACATATGATACCATGGTAGAATTCTGTTCGATACCACACCATGTATACACGATACAAGACCAGATATCAAACAATAACATATGATTCAATGCAATACAATACATTATGACACAATATTATTATGATTAGATACATGATTATGTGAAATATGATGCACCATGATACCAAACCATATGATTCTAACACAATCCATAGGATTCTATATGATGTGATTCAATGCCCTTTTATACTATTCAATGCAGTGTGTGATATGATTCTATTTGATACTATGCAATACAATAATGTATGATATCATTGATATGATATGATACAGTGCAATGCATGCGTTTGGATGCGATACTATACCATTTCATATCAGACCACACAATTCCACGTAGGACACTAAATCATTCTGATATTCTTTACAATATTGAAGGCCAATTGCTATGGAAGAACGCCTTGAAGAGAGCAACTCCACATCTTTCCACTTCCTGTAGGTTGGAATGTGACCCAATACTTTTGCTCGAGTGGCGTATTTCTCCTGACTTTTTCCAGTGAAACATGTGAACTGTTTGACAGCCGCTATTAGTGGAACCGTTTGCTAGAAGGCGGATTATTTTTCCTCCGACCTTCCAAGAGCGGCCTCTTTTCCGCACTCACCTTCCATCCTGGTCACCGCAGCAGCACGTTTGGACACGGGGCGCCAGCTGCGGGAGGACAAAAACAAACGGGATGAATGATTATGTACAGACCAGCAAAAACAGTTAACTGTCATCTTATCAAAGATGGCTTTCTAGGCCACGCCCCCTTACATGATTTGCTCCTCCCATCAGGTCTGCATCCTCTCACGTTCCTCCTGGATCCCCGCCACGCCGGGGCAGGCGTCTTGGCACGGCGCTGACCGGGAATTTTCCACACGTCGTCACACAGGCCTACCTTTGTGTGTGCCCGTGCACTCCCTCCCTGGACGCACACACACACACACACTGACTCACAAACAGCGTCACGAAGCCGGGTCCAGATGTTGAAAGCTGGCCCTCGTTGCCTGGCTCGGCCCCAGGCTGCGTTTAATACGTGAAATGTAACGAGGAAGCACTTAGGAGAGCTATTGTTGCAGAAGGTCTGCATAAATGGGAATTACGCGTCCAGCTGGGCCTTCAGCGTCGCTGACGTCAGTGCTGGCTGTCAGAATGAGAACCTTTCCCTCCTTCATTATCAAACGTTGGCAGGTGCGGCGGGTCTGGACTCCAAAGGAGACCAAAAAAACCCAAAACAGTGTTATTGTTGTTGTGTTAATAAAGTTGGCGACAGTTGGCCAACACAATAAACGCTACAATGGAGTGTATCATGTTGCTGAAAAATAACCCAATAAAATAAGTGTAGCTCTTGTTAATTAATGTACAAAAAAACACTCAGAAGATAAGCAATTAACGTGCTAACTTCACAAGTCACTCATTCATTCATTCATTTTCTATCGCTTTTCCTCATGAGGGTCGCAGGGGTGCTGGAGCCTATCCCAGCTGTCTTCGGGCGAGAGGCGGGGTACACCCTGGACTGGTGGCCAGCCAATCACAGGGCACATATAGACAAACAACCATTCACACTCACATTCATACCTATGGACAATTTGGAGTCGCCAATTAACCTAGCATGTTTTTGGAATGTGGGAGGAAACCGGAGTACCCGGAGAAAACCCACGCATGCACGGGGAGAACATGCAAACTCCACACAGAGATGGCCGAGGGTGGAATTGAACCCTGGTCTCCTAGCTGTGGGGTCTAACCACTCGACCTCACTCTATTCATCTAATTCAATGAAATATGCTCCTTAAAATGGAATATGTTATTATGATGCCAAAGCTCCACCAGGGTCAGAAAGGTTGTTGGTGTTTAGTCCAAGCTGACCCAGGTGGTGTCTTCAGTGGATTATTCTCATGTAAAAACAGAAGCTTTTCCACACTCACAGCTTACTGCCCACAGGGCCGCTCCGAGGCCTCCTGGTGGCGGGGGTAATTAAAGCACCATAGTCCAGCCGTGCTGCAGTATCAGCCGCAAATCCACAGAGAATGACCGCAGACCCCGGGTGCCGCTAATCCTGTTTGCGGCCTTCGGGAAGCGCTTCAGCCTCGGCCGGAAGACGGTGAGGTCGCGGCCGGGCGACAATAGCCCAGCGGAGGTCGCCGGCAACGAGGGGAGGGGCGGGAAGGACGTTCCCGCATTCACCCTCGCTCCACGTCTCCTTCTGTGTCGATGCTTTTGTTGGCGCAGAGAAGAGAAAGTTGAAAAAGTGCTTTTTCTTTTTTGCTATTATGGTGACACATGTGAGGGGCTCAAGCATTGAGTGGGTGCATTGAACAGGAAAAGAACACGGCGCTGAATAAAATCAGTCAGTGAACGCAACAAGATGCTTCATCCTCAACACAAGAAAAGCCGCGTGTCAGACGAGCACGATATTGTCAACGCTCCCTAACATTTACACCCAATACATCGAAGACTTTGTCTCGCTCTGTCCCAGACTGAAAAAGCTGGACTTTTGTCTGCATGGAGTAGTAGGCCGCATTGGGAAAAAAATCAGAGATATCGAGAATAAAGTCGTGAATTTATGACAATTTATGATAAAGTTCGAAATTAAAATTTATGTGAATAACTTCATTCATTCACAAGAAAAAGTGCTGAATTTAATTCCTTTTTTTAATTGAAATAATCTAATAAAATAAATAATAATAATAATCTAATAAAATAAATGAAATTAAATTAATAATTAAATAAATTAAGTCGTAAATTTACTTTATTGTCATAATATTCTGACTTTTTTCCTCGTAAATTTATGGGAATGTTGCAAATTTACAAGAATGATAAGTATTGTCATAATATTCATTCAGTCATTCATTCATTCATTTTCTACCGCTGGAGCCTATCCCAGTTGTCTTGGGGTGGCGGGGTACACCATGGACTAGTCGCCAGCCAATCACAGGGCACACAACCATTCACACTCACATTCATACCTTTGGACAATTTGGAGTCGCCAATTAACCTAGCATGTTTTTGGAATGTGGGAGGAAACCGGAGTACCCGGAGAAAACCCACGCATGCACGGGGAGAACATGCAAACTCCACACAGGGATGGCCGAGGGTGGGATTGAACTCAGGTCTCTAAGCTGTGAGGCCTGCGCGCTAACCACTCATTCGCCATGCAACCCTCTTGTCAAGTTACTCTTTTCATACATTTTTGACTTTTCTCTCATAAATTTAACAACAAATCTATGACTTTATTCTTGTAATATTCCGACTTCCTCGTCAGAAATGTACTACTTTATTCCTGTAAAACTACGACTTTATTGTTGAAATTTCAGATTTTTTTTTTCCTCAATGTGTCCCTAATACTCCATCGTAATCACAGCCAAAACACCTGTGAGGGCCTGAGTTCATCAAATCCTGGATTGTTGGCATACAGGAAATGTGATGACATCACGATGTGGAGGGTTTGGACCGGCAGCGCCCAGAAAAACTGCAATAATAGTCCATCATGAAGAGACCCAACAGGAGGGACACAAACACCCTCATTGTGAGCAACACCTGTGCAGACACACAGGAGGCGCGGCGGTCATTCACAGAGTTGGTTGGAGGGGGAAAAAAACGTCTGCTGAAAACGTGACGCAAGGTCTTTGCAGGCGGAATGTTGTTTGGTTTTCCATGATGCAATGTCCCCCAGCGGGGAGACAAAACTGTCTTTCCGCGACACCTTCTTATACGCACACTGGCCAGCCATGTATTTGACATAAGTGAGCCCCAACACTGGAATTGTCTGAATATTTGACCAGAACCTCTTCCTGCAGTCCCACTATGACAATAAATCACCTTGGAAGGATATTACTCATCATTACACGCCTCATTAACGGGAGATAAATAAACTCTCGCTGCGGCTGAGGCTATAAGCGGCAAGCAGCATTTGAGCTCAAAGCCAGACTTGAGTCCACGTCCGAGACCGCAGCAGCTCGGGGAAACATTGTGGGCGGAGCTTAGCTTCCTTTATAGGGCATCTCATTGACACACTGTGGAAATGGGCAAAGGGTCAGTAAACACAACACTACCCTCAAAACAACATTCATTCATTCATTCATTTTCTATCGGTTTTCCTCACGAGGGTCGCGGGGGTGCTGGAGCCTATCCCAGGGCGAGAGGCGGGGTACACCCTGGACTGATCACCAGCCAATCACAGGGCACATATAGACAAACAACCATTCACACTCACATTCATACCTTGGAGTCGCCAATTAACCTAGCATGTTTTTGGAATGTGGGAGGAAACCGGAGTACCCGGAGAAAACCCACGCATGCACAGGGAGAACATGCAAACTCCACACAGAGAGATGACCGAGGGTGGAATTGAACCCTGGTCTCCTAGCTGTGAGGTCTGCGCGCTAACCACTCGACCGTCGTGCCGCCCCCTCAAAACAACAGGTAGGCAAAAAATAACTACCACGGCCACTCCCTCCAACGCTACTATATTTGGATTTGTATCCAGTGCCTGACTAAAATCACTCCTATATTAATTTTAAACACACAAAAATATTATTGACTTTATCCTCCGATGTTTATCTTCCCTCATTATTTCTCCCGTCCGAGCGCACAGATCCTCGCTGATCTCTCTCCCGACATTCCAGGAGAAATTACGGAATCAACAGGCATGAAATTCATTTCTCACATGGCTGCCTCCGCGCCTCCTAATCATAACCTGCACTGACAATTCAATCCTGCACTCCAGCGCCTCCTTGCTCCTCCCTCCTTGGCTCCCGCCCTCCTTGCAGCCTCACCCAGGCGCCACCTCATTAGCCCCCGACACACAACAATTAACAATGACAAGTATAATTACAGTAATGGCCGTAACAGACCAAGTGACCCGCTTCTTCTCTACAAGTTCACCCTGTAGACTGGAGGGTGGGGGCGGGGGGTGTGGGGGTGTTTGGGGAGCGGATGTGGCGTATGAAAAAACTCGCTAATGGCTGCTGGGGGCTGGTGATTAGCCTGCGTGGAACCGGGATGGCCGGGGTCCAGCTTGGTCCCCCCCCCCCGCCCCGGGGAAGCGCGTTTTACAGCAGGGGTCGGGTCCACAAAAGCTTAAATGCGCCTGCTGCCTCCGCATGGACGTGATGGATGGAGGCAGGTAAACGACCCAACTGGAGTCATGGATGATTGCAGCAATTTAGCCGCAGCGCTGCCAAGATGTCCGCATTCCAGCATCGTAGCTCACCAAGCGGGCTAATCCCCCCCAGTCAGGGACCACTAGTCAGGGATGTGTGTGTGTGTTGGGGGGGGGCGTTTTTATTATGTGTTGGGTAATAGGAGTGTAAAGGTGACTATAGGGGTGTTATTTAATATTTAGAGAGCTCTAATGTTGAAAAGCATTTTGATATTGTCCATACAGCTTTTGTATCTCTTTTCTTCTTTTATTACGTCTACTATATTGGATCATAGGAGTGTAAATGTGAACAGGTTTTGTGCGTCTTATTTTCTCTTCCAATGTCTACTATATTGGGTAATGCCTAGAGGGCTCTAATCTGTATTTTTATAAGGTCTTAAACAGGTTTAAATACAACAACATTACATTTATAAAGGGAATATTTTTGTAGTTAGCATATAGAAAACCTGTATACAACCTTGTAAATATGTTTTTTAACATTATTATAGCCCTCTAGACATGAAATAACCCCCCTATAGTCGCCTTTACACTGCTATTACACAATATAGTAAGACATAATAAGAGAAAATAAAATATATGTAAGTCTTGTTCTGGTGTGTGTTGCTGTGAATGTGCAAGACGCTGAGTGTGGGGCCGACAGGAAGTGACGTCGGGGGTTCAGAGTTGAGTTTTAGCTTGGCATAGGTTACAGCCGCAACAGTAGCCTGTGTTAGGGATGACTGTGCCTGTTGTGAGAGCATTCAAACCTGCCATGAAGGCTGGTGCTTGTGTGTCTCACCCGACATTACAGTAGTACATCACTGACACTTAGTGACCAGTGTACAATACTAGACATGACATAACATCCCTATAGTCACCTTTAGACCCCTATTACCCATTATATTAGAGAGTAAATATGACATATGTAATATAGACTAACACATATTAGCATAGGGAGAGTTCATCATTGTTTTTTACTTTTTTTTACTTCCTGTTCTGTACAGTACTTCCTTTGGTGGCTATTGTCTCTTCAGTGTAACAGCTAGTGACAAGAAGTGCTCACAAATGAAATATTTGGAGAAAAGGTTGTTACCCGTAGAAACTTGTTTTCTGGAGTTGATCTTGACGCTTATTAAGTGTATTTTGATGGCACATTAATGCTGATCTGATAGATTTTCCTGCTGCTGAGGTCAAAGGCTGAACAAACAAGCAGATTGAAGAAGACAATAAAGCGCCATTAAAGGCATGGCGCTCTCTTAACTTGTGAGCTGTGCTCACGTCACACAATGGTGCTCTGCTCTCTGGCAGCACTGCACTGAAGGCCCCTCGCTCCCTGGATTGATGCCGATTGTTTGGGAATGACTCGGACCACACAAGGAGAGCGGCGGGGGGAAGTGGAGTACAAGAAGAAGAAGAAGAGGGGAGATGATGGCAGCGAGAGAAACGCTCATTTACCTCCATCCTGCTTTGACTTGATGACTATCCTTTACCAAGACGCTGTGTACTTAAATTTGCAACATATTTATCTAATTTAAATGCATTTATTATTTATACAGAGCAGTGATTCGAAATCTAGATCTGTTTTTGAGACTGTAGTGGTGCAACCGTGTCAGTATAGCAAAGAACTAAGGAGTCAACCGCTGATGACATCATAGAGGGCGCGACGGAGCTGACTTTCGCTTCCTCTTTATATATGTGTAGCAAGCTAACAGGATGCTAGCGTGAGTTAATTTCCACAAAGTAGGATTCTTTATTTATAAAAAAAATAGTTTGGCAGTTAGAGCATAGAAAACTTACTAAATATGCTTTTTAACATTATTAGAGCCCTCTAAACATGAGATAACACCCCTACAGTCACATTTGCACGCCTATTGCACAAATTAGTAGGCATAATAGCAAAAAGTAAGACCCATGTGAGCATCCTTGATTTTGTTCTTTATTTACACTGTACAGTACTTCCTGCAGTAACATTACTGACACCTAGTACTGGTGTAGAATACAGCATCTTTGGATGTGTCTTCTGAATGCCTAACAGTACATTTTATATACTGATTAATTTAACCATTTTTATGCTGGAGAACATTGTGAAATTTGCTTTAAAATGTCAAATTTGTAGTAATAATAGGCCTATAAAGGCCTACACTATTGTAAATTATATTAGAATTGCATACTATTTGGATATAAATGTTTTTTGTTATTGTTTTTATGTGTGTTTTCTACTTGCATTTTTGTTATTTTCTGCATGTATTCTATGCGGTAGTGTGCATGCAAAATCTTTTATGGAGGGGGTGAGTAGTGGGTCGTGTGGGAGGTCTGATAGTAAGCATGGGGGACGCTCGGGGAGGGACAGCATGAGGACAAGCATCAATCCCAATCGCTGGCTTCAATTAGCGCAGCGTCCCAAACTGAGTCAGTGAGAGCTGTTTCTAATATTTTCAAACGCTGGTGTTTGCTAAATCAGGTCATCAAAATATTACAAACAGCTCTCAGTGTGATGCAGTGCAGTTGTAGCCCCCGCCCCTGTACACAAACACAGCCCCACACTGCTGGCTGAAGTCACTGCCAAGAAAAAGACAGGGGGCGGGGTAGGAGGCGGAGCTGAGCATCCACTTGGTCGGGCTGTTTATTTAATATTAAGTCAGCGGGGTCAGCCACAGCTTATAAAACTCTCTCAACATACACTGTATACCCCCCCATGAAGATATATATATATATATATATACACACACACACACACAGTACATGCACGAACACACACTCCAACATGCTGATGCATGACTTAAGCAGGATGATGTAACTTTTATGTGTTTCATGTTGTCAGGTGTTTGGCATTGCCACAATACACACTTTATGCAGGCAGGCGGGGGAAACAAAGAATGCACCTATTTGGTAACCTCAGTGGGGGGGCTCACACTTTATTATAATGTAACGTTATTTTTATAATAAGAGAATAATGTTATTAAAACTAATAATAATAATAACTGGAAAATTCCCCTGGAAATTTTGATGGTCATGCAACCTGTGCTATGAACCTCGAGCCTGGTGTCTGCTGTGCCACGCCACCGAGCAATGCCGTGCGTACATTACTTGAGGAATTGAGCAAAAAAGCTAACATGCTAACTGCACGGTAGCTTCTAGCAAGGTGGCAGTCTATAGCAAAAACGTCAAGGCGGTGCTACAATATCCCTGCATCATGCCATGTCTGTATTAGGCTTTAGACGTGAGGAATACAGCTAAAATGTTAACATGCTAAAAGTTAGCATGCTAGCACCAAAAGTGCAGAGAAAGCATCCCTACATCATGTCTTGTAGTATATATGTATATAGGCCTTTAAACAGGAGTAAAATAGCCAACATTCCAAAATAACTGTTAGCATGCTGACACCTAGCACTAAGTTCCGAAAGTACCAAGACAGTTCCATAGTGTCCAAACATCAAACATCATCAATTCCATAATGTCCCTACGTCATGCCATGTGTGTATTTGCCCTTTGACATGACTAAATTAACTAAAATGCTAACATGCTAACAGATATCATGCCAGCACCTAGCAAGAGAGCCTCAAGGACCGAAAGTGGCAAGGCTGTCCTATAACGTCCCTGCATCATACCATGTGTGTATTTGCCTTTAGACATGAGTAAATTAGTAAATAATGAGAAAAAATGCGAACATGCTAACAGTTAGCATGGTCTAAGCAAGAAAGCAACAAGTCCCAAAAGTGTTACAGCAGTCCTATAGTGTTCCTACATCATTTCTTCTATTATGTCTACTGTATTGGTAACAAGAGTGCAAAGGTGACTATAGGGGTGTTATTTCATGTCTAGAGCACTCTAATAATGTTAAAACCCGTATTTAGAAGGTCAAAAACAGGTTTTGTCTTATACGTATGTTGTGCTTTTATTATGTCAAATATTTTGGGTAGTGTAAAGGTGACTATAGGGGTGTTATTTCATGTTTAGCAAGCTCTAATAATGTTTAAAAAAACAGATATCAAAGATTGTTAACAGGGTTTGTATGTCTTGTTTTCTTTGATTATGTCTACTATATTGAGTAGTAGGAGTGTACAGGTGACCATAGGGGTGTTTTTTCATGTTTAGAAAGCTCTAATAATGTTAAAAACTTCTGACTGTCCAGTCTCTACTTCGGAATCCAACACACACTGTATGTTAAAAGATGACATTTTAAAAAGATACATAGTGATATGAAGATACTAGCGGCACAAACACGGGAGTGTGACCAACTACAGCGGAGGCGGACCGTTTTCACAGGAACCACGAAATTCAAGGAAATACAGCTGAATAGGTGCAGATTATGGAAGATCTAGAAAGCTTTCTGTGCTGGTTATCATTTATAGCTGCACTATAGGAGTCCACAACTCAATACAAAGGGATGAAAAATTTGCATAATAGGTCCCCTTTAATACAAATGAACCTAATACATTTTAAGAAAATAGTATTTAAGATGTTTATGAGATTTTAAGAGAATTTTAGACACTTTTTGCCATGGATTTTCCATCACTATTTAATCCTTGTGTGAAAAATGATGTTATCATCTTAACAACCTCAGTAGGAAAGTTCAGAGCAGCGTGAAGGCGACAGATATGGATTTGTCTTTGAGATGGGGGTTGTGGGGGGGTGCTGTGCTCTGCAGGAGATACTCATGCTGCATCCACAGCCCCGGACTGGAAGGCTCCGTGGCAACCTCTGGGGTCAGGGGCCAATGGGAAGGTTGCTTTTATCTGCTAATGAGGTCGATAGTTGGGGTGGGGTGGGGTTGGGGGGGTGGCCTTATGAATGGCTGCCAAGTGACGCCGGTGCCATCTTCACTCATCTGAGCTTCACTCACGCTTCACTCATCTGACACCCCCCCCCCCCCTCATCTTTGAAGGGTGTCATGATTGACGAACTTTATGCTTCCCTTTGTGACTCTCTCGCGCAGCAGATGGTGCTCTTGTTTTTGTCCTATATTTAAGCGACAGGGACATTCATTTTCTACTATTTATCCTCACGAGGGTCGCGGCACGAGGTACACCCTGGACTGGTGGCCAGCCAATCACAGGGCACATATAGACAAACAACCATTCACACTCACATTCATACCTATGGACAATTTGGATTCGCCAATTAACCTAGCATGTTTTTGGAATGTAGGAGGAAACCGGAGTACCCGGAGAAAACCCATGCATGCACAGGGAGAACATGCAAACTCCACACAAAGATGGCAGAGAGTGGAATTGAACTCGAGTCTCATAGCTGTGTGGCCTGCGCGCTATCCACTTTTTCCGCTGTGCAGCCGCACAGGATCCATTCGACTAAAAATCAATGTGTATCAATGTTCCTGCCAGCTCTCCCTGTCCTTTCCGCAAATAGGTCTGCCTAGCAACAGGTGGTGGATCACATGACCAGACAAAAGATTCTTTAAGATTCACGTGTGCAGTTTTGTAATCAATGTTGCCCTTTGTTTTTTTTTCTTTCCATATTAAACTTTTTTATGTTGTGATATGCTATCAATCAAAAGTTTAGAGACACTTTCTCCTTCAAGAGCTTTTTCTATCTAATTAGTGCGTCAGTCTCCTTGGGTGGATTCAGCACACCACGGCCCCCACCCTGCACACGCCCCCTGTCATGTCGTCGGAGTGAGAAAGAAGTCCATTAAGTGTGCTTTAGTGCCAGTGTCATGCGGCCTTCTTTGTGCACTGCTGACATTCCCTGAATAGGAATCCGAATTTGCTCCCCCCTTTCCTTCCCAGACACCCCCCCCCCCCGATCGATGGTTAGTGTGGGAGTGTGAGGGGTGGAGGGTGGGTGTGGATGCGGATTGTGAGGCTTCTGCTGCCACATGTCTGCGTCTTTGTGTGCACGCCCGCCGTGTTTGTTTAGCCCCTCGTCACAGCGCCGCCTCACACGACGCCTAGGCCGCATGCTAACTAGCGGTGAGGGGAGAGGGCTGGTTGCCGGACGGGGGGGGGCTTTTGTTGATTTCCTGTTGTTAAAAATGAAAATTTATTCATATCAGGGTCTGTTAGTTGGGCCTTGAGTGCCGTAGATGAGTATGAACCAACAGTGCCCGTTAAAGAAGTAATAAGGAACTATTGTTGTTGTTGGGCTGCAAAAAAGGGGCACCATTGATTACAAAACTGCTGGGAGTGTGAATGGTTGTTTGTCTATATGTGCCCTGTGATTGGCTGGCGACCAGTCCAGGGTGTACCGCGCCCGAAGACCGCACCTGTAACCCGGTAGAAAATGAATGAATGAATGTTGTTGTTGTTGTTTTTGACTCCAGGGCTCCCCCTTCAGGTGTGGAGTCTAACTGACTGTCTAACGCGTTATTGAACGAAGGCAAAGACGCCAAGGGCAAAAAGCTACAGCTAAAAAGATACTGTAGCAATGAATGAACAAGTCGTGTCCAGCCTGGTCCAACGGGTGTTACATGCTAAGAAAGTAGTCAGGAGCCCAGTCCAGTACATTATTATTACATAGTGTGGTTTTAAATTGGGAGAACAAAAAAATTCCATTCCATTCCTAATTAATTAAAAAACTATTATCAAAATAAAAATGTGTATAAAATATACAATAATAATACAAATATTTATAATAAAATATTACAATAACAATACAATCAATTCATTAAGCTCCTTCTTTAAACCAAAACTTAACACCAATTTTCAATTTAAATTAGTAACGTTTGTATTTTTTTATGAATATACAGATATGATCCATCAATATAATGTACTTCTCTTTCATTATGAACAATTTTACAATTACTGTTGCCTGGGATAAATCACATTTCTATGTATTTATTGCTATATTGTACATGTGTTATATTTGTATTATTGTTTTCCAATCCAAACACATCTGTTTTATATTTTATTCTATGTTTTACTTTGTGTAATATTATTACACTTTGTTGGTATGAAGTTGCTAAATATGCTTAATAAAATACTACTTTAGCATGACTGAAGCGCTCCAGTGTGGTTTTTAGGGCGACTGCGTCCAGCAGAGAGCTGTGGCATCTTTGTAGCAGATGCCTGCACACAGTTTCCAAAATAAAGAGTGGTTACTTTGCAGGGATTTTGTAGATATGAAGTCGTGCACATGTTTGGCAGCACACAAAGAACATTAGCCAAAGATAAAAGACAGGTGGTGCCATGAATACGGCCCCCCCCCCACCACCCGCAAAAGGATTAGGACACCCTGGGCCAAAAGCATTCATCATGCAATATTTGCACTCAAACATGTGGAAGCTATATTGGCCTACATTTTCAAAATAAGATGTAAGAAAATGGCAGCTACTTATCGCTGCTGTGCTGACCTTTAAGGTGGGAGGGGTGGAAGGAGGGGTCACAGGTCTTCTGAAGGCCCACAGGAAGCAGGAGGCCACGGAGGTCAGCCATGATTATCGTAGCCCGCTCACCTTGGCGACACAATGAGAAAATCTTTACTCCAACAGGAAGTCTCCCTAATGACAGCCTTCAAGCCCCGCCCCCTCCTGTCTAATGCTCTCACTAAAGATTTAGCGGCGTTCGCTAACTTCAAACCCGCAGCCACGTCAGATGAAGCACAACAATCTGACACTTTATGGACCTTTGCTCTGCAAATGTCTACCATGTTGCTAATTGCGTACATCTGCACGTGGCCTTTTTCATGTTGGCGGCAGCTGCAAAGCGCCGTGGCCCCCGTGTTATCTCAGTCAGGCCCTGCAGGGGGAAAACACAGTAAGAATGAAAATAGTTGGGTGCATTTTGTAAAAAGAAACATGGAATGTCACCACCTGCTTCCTTCCGAGCATCCTTTTGGCCTTGAATGCAGCACAGGTGCTAATCAACAGCAAACAGAATGGAAAGAAGGATGGAAGGATGGATGCATTCGATGTTCAGCTACAATTACAATTACAAGACAAAAATGAAGAAACTTTGGGGATACTTGCTTTTCCATTTACAATACAAACCCTTTTTAAGCTGAATATAAAAAAATAACAAAGCTGAAGAAAACCTACATGATTTCCATTTCAAGCCATAACAGATATTTTTGTTTCCTTGTTTAAAAAATAGGAAAATTAATACATCAATAACATTTAGAGATGCTTGCTTTTCAAGCCAAAGTATGGCAAAGTACCATTTTACAAAAGGTGCTTTTTGACTTTGAACATTGACTTGTGTTCTGCGCATGTTCCATTCGAAAGGATTCTTGTGTGTTTGACAGGAAGTATTGAATTTGGAAAAACATGTCGGCACTGTACATTTTTGGAGCGAGGAGGAAACTAACCATCTCATTAATGTGGTAAAAGACAGAAACACGTTTATGTCCTTTACACACAAGTTCGACCGGTCCCGGGTTATTCATTACACGCCTTAGTGGTGTTGGTTTTGTATACAGGAAGAAATAGAAATGACGCACATTACGTCATGACGTTCTCCGTGCGTCACTGTTTTGTTGGGGATATCCCTATTGTTTATAATACCATATATACAGGATTAACCCTGTTAGCTCAGGCATGTAAAAGGGTTATTGCGAATGTTTCAGAAACCGGAATATTGAATACTGTATGCAAACATAGTGATATTTGGCTAAATATTATTTAGAAATAAATAGGAGATGCAAGTGTAATCAAGAAAAATTGGAAATACGTGCTTTTCAATACAAAACACAAACTTTTGGGGGCTAAATGTAAAAAAAAAAAAAAACCTGCTGAAAATAGAAAATATGTGCTTTTTGAATCCAAAACAAACCTTACATAATTAAAAAAAAGGAAAATATAGAAACACCTGCCTGGAGACAATGTGTTTTTTTGGGGGGTAGGGGGGTAAACATTTAAATAGAATAAAATAAAATAAAAACCATCCAAGTTTTCAATCAACATCAACATGAGCATCTTTCCACGCACGAATCCTGACCCAAAGCATTGCCTTCCTTGTGGTTCTGCCACTTCCACCAATGCTAGCAGGCCAAGCTAACCTTCCTTTCATCCCAAACCTCCAGAGGCTGAAACACAACAACACGACACCTCCGCACGGCTGCTGAGGTATGAATCAGTCCAACACAAGTCAAACGGCGTCTGTGTCGACCTTTTAGCTCCTTGTTGGCCACCTCAGAAGTCCACAGATTGAATTTGGGATCAAAGACATTCACGTTTCGCAGAGGAGGTCGAGAGGGCCGCCTCGTTTTCTGTAATAACAAAAACGCTTCCGGCGCTGACCTTCACTAACCCCCCTCCGTACAGCCCTCTCCTCTAGACTTTGAAGCATGACGGATAGGGAAGAAACTTATTTTCCTTGTACTATATGCACTATTCATCTTCATGGCATTGCATTGTAGCAAACAAATATAAAATTCTAATTTTATTTAAATCAAGTATAAATAATAGTACTTTCCATGATGTTGTCATAAGTGGTGGCAAGGTGCCCCCTTGTGTACAAAAACATAGTTAAAATACAAGAACGTTCATTCATTCACTTCTTCTTTCGGGAAGATTTCCTTAAGTGTCCTATAGTGGAGGTGACCTTGAACGCTGACCTCTCACACAGAGACGGTTGAGCGTCTGTGTCTGAGTCGGCGTCCACCTCACTGTCCGAGTCGGCCGTGGTGGTGGACTCCCAGTGGTCAGAGGAAACATTGCTGGAGCGTCCGCTGTTGAGGTCCAGGGAAGGGCTGGAGGAGGCCCTGTCAGCGACGAGCCCCTCCAGGTGCGCCTGGAAGGTGGAGGTCTGCTGCTCCAGGGACAGGAAGCTCTCCTGGCCCTTGTCAAACTGCCAGGAAAGAGATACGCTTGGGTCTGAGTCCACGGACTACACTGTGGGCTTTGTCTACAGAGCCTACCTGCTCCATGTTGGACTGGAGAAGCACTTCTGGCCACAACGACTCACTGGTTCTGCTGTTGCTGCCAAGACAGGTCAGAGCACGACTGTGACTCCATGTCAGCTCCTGGAGGGGTGGTGGGTGTGGGGGGGGGGGGGGCAACATAGGAGGACGCACATGTCAGCTGGCAGACGACCTTCAGTGGACTGAGGAAAGTTTTACCTGGAGGAGATGTGTGCTGTCTTTCAGGAGCTCCTGGCAGTCATCAAGTTGGCTCCTGTGATGGCTCAGGACTGCAAATAAGGTCTTTGCAGATACATAAAACATTCACATTAGTCATCAACAGCAGGAGACCATGAAACGTCTACAAAGATGTCCAAAACACATATTCCATGACAAATAACATCACTGTCACGTCCAAACACATGTTGGGTTGTTCAAATATGTTGTATGTACTAGATATGCACGATATATATATATATTTTTTTAC
Organism: Doryrhamphus excisus; assembly: GCF_037039965.1. NCBI lineage: Eukaryota > Metazoa > Chordata > Actinopteri > Syngnathiformes > Syngnathidae > Doryrhamphus > Doryrhamphus excisus. The sequence goes on along the minus strand of NC_136364.1, from coordinate 8,508,990 downwards.
CAATACAAACAATGTTCAGTTGTCATGTCAACTGAAACAGCAAGCTAGTTGATCTGCGTGGAGCACGTCATTTTTTATTTCACGGCAATTAATATTTTTTCTGGTTGCCTAAAATCTTTGTCGTGTATTTTATTCTGATTATAATCACAATTTATTTTATTTTTCCTGACCGTAGTACAGAGGCTGCACAGTTGTCGTTAGCGAACACGTTTTAATGGCCCCAAACATAGAGACACCGTGAATGAGACACCTCGTGCCAAAAAAAAGAACTACAGCACAGAGACTTCCCACAATGCCATTTTTCTTAAAGGGACAGGCTAGGCCTGTAACGTCCGGGTTAAAAGCAAAAAAACTATCTTGAAACATGTCCAACTAAAAAGTATTGGTAGCGATCGGTGATATCAATTTTTTTAATATATGTAATATATATATATTGTAATATATAATACCTTTATTGTGCAGATTTGGCTCCACGTTTTTATCAAACTTTGAATATGTAAAACATACAGTACAACTACAAAATAAGTATTATTAACATTTCAGACACTGAAAACAAATTATTTGTTCAAATCGATCAACAACAATCCTATATGTGGTATCTACCCCGCAACTCACCTCTGCATCCTTGAGGGTAGACGCCAGGTCCCTGTGGTCTTGCCCTCCCTCTTTAGTGAGCGTGACCCCTGTGTGCAGATCCTCCAGCTGGGCCCAGCGGAACGCCACCTCTTCCTGCAGCTCCTTCACACCAGCCTCAAAATCAGCCTGGACTTGGACCAGCCTCCTTAGGGAGGTGGTCCTACACGGGGGAAGAAGATGTGTTGGAAGAATAGCCAAGAAGAGTCTTCACTGAAGGGGGCGGCGCTTACCTTTGCTGCAGGTAAGTGCGGATGAGTGTCACTTTGTCAGTCAGTACTTGACTTTGGGTCGGGATGCCCAAGACCAGGTCTGCAGGGTCCAGGGTGTTTGATACAGCCTGCAGAGAAGAAGAGTTTGGGTGAGTGATGATGTCAGCCATGACAATAATGACGGTCAGCCATGATGGAACAGCATCATCAGTATAAAGCACCCTCAAATATTATGTACTGTTTAGTCATCATTTTAATTGCTCATTTTTAATAGATTTAAAAATAAAATTATAAGTGTGGAAATAATAAAAATATGAATTAATATATAATATAATAAACTACAAATATTAAAAGAATAAAAATAAAATACAAAATCAAGTGGGAGTACAGAAAGAAAAGAATATGTAAAAAAATTAAGATAAAAATAAATAAATAAATATATATATATATATATATATATATATATATATAAATGGTTAAGCGTAAACACAAATAAAATTTGGAATGAATAACTAATGGAAAATGTTATTACATTAAAATAAGTAAATACTGAAGTCATCTGACATGAAAAAAGTAAATGTGAATTATGCAGTAAAATAATATATAATAATCATAATAATAATTGATTGCCAATAATCAATATTCATTGTTCTAAATGGCATACATGCTTCTACTAAAATCCATTTTTATTGTTACATTTGCTCCTGCATGAAGTAAAACGTCTCAATCTGCAGGATTGCATGTTATTTTCTGCCAGATATATATAATAAATCAATAACAATCATTGAAATAATAAATATTGACTACAATTTTTAAAAACTATTTTTTGCTAGTTAAATTGAAGAAGGCACGTATGATTTATGACCTTTGAACTCAGCTGCCACTGCCCAGATCTCCGGTGGAGGTAAGTGTAGTTGGAATGCATCATTCCACATCAACAGGGCTCTTGTTTTGACATTGAAATGATAAGCACAGAAAGAAAAAACGGAATTTTGAAGGTGTGGCTAACGAGTTGGCTGCCATGGATGAACGAAGGAGGACGACAATGGAAGATAAAAAATGTTCCTGTGTTGCCTCCAGGCTAGCACATGTGTGTGTGATCACCTCTAAAGACTTTCCACGCTTGTGTGCAAACTGCAGGTAGTGTAGTGCCTGAGGCTCTTCTGAATGTTAAGTGTTTTTTTTCATCTCACTTCCAGCCTGGAGAGGAGATCCAACATATTGGGTCCACTGGGATCCGGCGAGGGTTCCTGGAGCACGCTCAGGAGCAGGCTGTCAGCCAGGATGAGGCCCAAGGCTATGTGTTTGTCTGGACTTCTTGACCTGGACACGACATTAGCTACATGGTCTAATCACATCTATGAGACAAAAACATTAAAGAGCAAAGCAGCCTCACCGTTCACACAACACCTCGCTTTTGGTGACGACCTCCTCTTGTAATCTGGGAGCGGTGCCCCCCGATGGGTATGAAGACCTCAGGTAGCGCATCAGCAAGTAGACGCAGCCCCCCAGGGTAGCCCACAGCGAGCACAGCAGGGACAGACTCCAGCAAACGTCCACCAGAGACAGCGCCGCCTCCAGGTGGCACACTGACCACACCGCCGCCGCTGGGAGGAAGGTGCACCATGCTTTTTTACAAGAGGAGGAAGGGAGGAGCCTCCTCCTCCTCTGTGAGGGAGGTGAAGGTGGTGCCTTCTGAAGGTCTGAACTACACACAACATCAAGAATAAAAAAGATGACTCTGCTGGTGCGTTGAAAAATTGAGCTCACTATTTACCGAATAACATTCATCACTAAGACAGGCAAAGCAAGAGAGCTTAATGTTTTGCTCACTATTTGGCAGGGTGACTGTTTGTTACTATTGTGATATGTCGTATTCTACACTGGTCACTAGATAATCAGTAATGCTACATTATTATGTCTACTATAGTGACTAACAGGAGTGTATAGGTGACTATAGGGGTGTTATTTCACATCTAAGGGGCTCTAATAATGTTCAAAAACAGGAACAGTGAGGTCTGGCACCAATACACCACAACAATCAAGACATTACTGTATACATTTCACTTTTGTGTTCATGCCCAAAGTGTGAAATCTCAAACCTCGAGAAAAAAAAACAATATCAGCAAAGTATAAAAGACTAACTGTGATTTGTGGGTTAAATGTATGCAAATGCTGCCCCTTTACAAAGCATTCTGAGAGTACAGACGTCCACCAATAACGCCATAGTTACCCCTATATTATGATTTCTAACATAAATATTAGTCCTAGTTATTATATGTACAAATGCCAAACAGTGATCCGGATCAGCCACAAAATGTGACCAATTCTTCCATATCCCATTTCGGACAATTCCTGAACATTTCATCCAAATCCATTTAGAACTTTTTAAGTTATTTTGAACACAAACTCTGGCAAAAACATAACCTCTGTGTTGTTCTTGGCCGAGGTAAATATCAATGTGGCCCTTTGTTGTTTTTACGTGGTAAACAATCCTTATTGGTATGAAAGAGGCTATGTTGTTGCCATAGCAGCAGCTATAATATTCAAATAAAAGTTGCCTAAATACTGCAACTGTACACCTAAAAACACAATACTTTTTTTCATATTCTGTAAACATGCTTATAATGAATGCTCATCACTGACACTCAATTGCAGTAAATATAATAATTATAATTAATAGTAGTAATTGCCTTACTCTTCCAGTGTGTACGCCGCTTCTTGTGCAAAATCAGCTGGGATAGGCTCTAGCTCACATGTGACCCTGGCCAGAAAAAAAATCAAAGAATCAATGAATGTATTATTATGACACAAAACGGTCTTAATTTGTTTCTATAATTTATCTAATGATTAAACTAAAAATATAACAAACAACTCATAAGTCATCATGACATCAAGTGGTTGCTGGTAGAAGTTGAGTCATAAAAGAAGCATTTCATGAAGAGGAAAGTTACTCAGTCACGTTAGAGTGTGTGTGACAACTCACGTCTCAGCAGCATCTCCTCCCTCCCCCCACCGCCGCCGGAGGGCCCGGTCCAGAGCGGCTCTCACACCGGGACCCGGGCCCCCGTGACCTTCGGGCCTGCCGAGCATCAACCGAGGCATGAGAGCCGAGCAGGTACGCTTTGAGACAAAAAGAGAAACATGCCGAGAGTTCTGCGACTTGTGGAGCTCGTTGAACAGGTCGAGCGCTGGGATTTATTTATCTACTTAAAGGTGCACCGGCCCCGCCCCGCCCCTGCGAGGTGGATGCCGACGACGACGCAAGCAGGCCACTTCCTGCCCCTCTCAATCACTCACATGCAAACGCCGGGGCCGTGATGAGCTCACATTACACATAAGACAATATTACTGCATGTTGAAACTTTATCTAAATGCTCTTAATATTAATATAATATATACAGTATGAACATGCAAAATAGTACGAGCTTTTGTAGGGATTTTAACCTTAGTACAAGAGAAGTCTCCTTTAAACATGTCCACAACAATGAAAAGTGCATATAAAAAAATAGACCTGGATACATTTTACTATAAAAACATACATCTTGTAGTTTGGACACAACATAAAAGGGGAAAAATCTACCCTAAAATGTCAAGCAAATGCAGCAAGAAAACATGACTGCTGTTTTCATTTACCGTCACAGTTATGGTGCACAAAAAAAACTAAACAAAAGTACTGCAGAAATACGTGCGAGATGTCCAAAATAATGACTCAGCAAGATGTCCATGAGGCTCCGCCCCTCCACGTGAGGTCAGTTTGGATAGTAACTTCTATTTGTCACTGGTTGAGATTCTAGCAGCTTGGTGTGATACAACATCGTTCTAACACTTAACACATAAAACTGTGCTGCTCTTTACTTTGTCTTTTTTAACGTCTTTCTTTTTTTTTTAAAAAAAAAAAAAGGTCGGCGTGTTCATGGTTTGGTGATGTGGACCTCGCTGGCGCCGCTGCCGTTGGTGGTGGTGGTGATGATGTACTGCGTGGTGGCTTGCTGGCTGCTCGGCTGCTCCAGATGTTCGCCGTGATTCTGACCCGCGATCGGAGGACCAGGCGGCTTTGCGTCCAGCTCGGTCTGACCTTCAGAGATCACGTAATGCGTCTGGAGGGCGGAGATCAGATGTTAGGAGTGTGTAGAACACAGCCCTTAGGGGTCCTACATCAAATTTTAGCGCGGCCCCTGAGACCCACGTGAGATGTACTTTAGCTTACTTAAAAAGGAAGAGGCTCTTTAGTTAGGCCTTTCAAGAAAACACTAATTATAACCACAAAACGTGCCGCAAGGCATTCTTGGTAGCCGGAAGCACTCCCAGCGCCGCTACCAGCTGTCTGGTATCAAGGGGTGGGCAAGATAACGTGATGTTCTGGAAAACCGTTCATGTTCTGAAGTGTCACCTCCAGAAGCTCACAAGTAAGTTGAGTTTGAGACCCCTGGTGTAGAACATTTTAGTAACACACAACACAGGACGTCCACTGGGTGTCCAAAGTGAAGCCTGGGGGCCCACTTGCAGCTGGCAACTCATTTCTTATTGGCCCATTGCATACATAGTACACACTTCTTAGCATCTATTTTACTTTATAAAATGGCAAAGTGGCAAAGTTGCATCCTTTCATTTTCATTTTTCACTATGTGGTCCTTGCTGGCACCCCCGTCTAAAAATCTTTGAAAAGGCTGTTTGAGTTGTCGGAGTAATAATAATAATAATAATAAGAAGAAGACGAAGAAGAATAAGAAAAAGAAGAATGGGCTGCACAGCGGTCAAGTGGTTAGTGCACAGACCTCACAGCTAGGAGACCAGGGTTCAATTCCACCCTCGGCCATCTCTGTGTGGAGTTTGCACGTTTTCCCCGTGCATGAATGGGTTTTCTCCGGGTACTCCGGTTTCCTCCCAAAAACATGCTAGGTTAATTAGCGACTCCAAATTGTCCATAGGTATGAATGTGAGTGTGAATGGTTGTTTGTCTATATGTGCCCTGTGATTGGCTGGCCACCAGTCCAGGGTGTACCCCGCCTCTCGCCCGAAGGCTCCAGGACCCCCCCGCAACCCTCGTGAGGATGAGCGGTAGAAAATGAATGAATAAATAATAATAATAATAGTAAAGGACAATAGAAAACAATGTCTTTACATTTACTTCATTCCTTGGCATATCCTGACCCACATTGAGTAGATTTTAGCATACCTCAGTGTAAAATGGAGCTGGTCACCCCATCACGACCCTGAACTCACCGTTTTCACCTGGTTGCTGTTGGCTCCGCTCACCGGTGTGGCGGCCTCAGCGATGACGTACTGCGCGTGAGGCAGAGCCATCATTTGGATCTCCGAAGCTGCAGTGGAGAGAGCACGACAAGTTATTTGCGTGTCAAACTGTAGCACAGCTAGCTAGCTGTGTGCGCCGGACTTACGGTAGCTTCTGTAGTTCCAGTTGCCAGGTATGTAGGCGTGCTGCACTGCCCCCTGCTGCTGCTGCTGGGTGGTACTGTTGCTGCCGTTGCTGCTGCTGCTGCTGCTACTGCTGCTGCTCTGGAGGCTGTGGCTCTGAGCCAGGGTGACGGGGGTCAGCTGGGCAGGGCTCAGATCCTGATTGGTCTGTTGGGAGTTGGGGCTCAAAGGCTGGGTGGTGACCTGGAGGAGCACAGATGCTCAAGTACAAATCATTCTTAATTTTAAAGAAAAAAAGTATAAGTCTGCCTCTACCTGGGTGACACCTGGTCCAGATGCGGAGGGCTCTGTGACTTGGATGTGCTGGACCTGGATGGAGTGCTGGCTGTAGCCATGCGGGTCATGCAACGGGCCAACATCCACACCCGGCTGCTGGGAATGAGGGGAGGAAGCCTGGCAAACGTACACATGGTCACCACATTGAAAGATTTTTTTTCTTCACATTTTTATATTTTAAAGCAGGTGCAGAACATACCGGCGCCACCTGGACCACCTGCAGCTGAATGTGCTGCGGCTGGGACAGGCTGCCTCCTGCCTGGGACACGGGGATGTACTGGATCCTCTGGTAGTCTCCCTGCGCCGTTCTGTAGTCTGTGGTGAGCGTCTGCGAGAGCTCCGTCATGGCCTGCGTCAACAAGTCGGTGGTCTGGGGATGGAAATCAGTCATGAAGTGGCATCACATGCACACACACACGTTTAATATCGTACTGCATGTACATTATTGTATCTTACCACCACTGCTTCGGCGGCCGTGCCGTCTGCACTGATGACGGCGGGAGTGCTGCTGATGACGGCCGTCGCCAGAGGAGCCTGGATGGTGTTGACGAGCTGAGCGAACTCTGGGTGCTTCTTCCTGATGTGCTGCACCATCTTAGTCTGAGATTGAAGATTACTAATTAGTCAGTTTTCAAATAAATTAATCATGATTAATCAACTTTTGCAACTACTATGTGTGAAATACTTTTACGGTATTTTATGATCAAAAAGATCAAAGTCATTGAAATTGTATATGTGGGCAGTGGCTGAGAAGGTAGAGCAGGTCGTCGGTTCAATCCTCGGTCTATCCACCCAGTCACTGTTGTGTCTCTGGGCAAGAGACGTCACCCACCTCGGCTCCAGTGCCGCCCACGCTGGTGTACGAATGTGAAAGAATGTTTGGGGGTGGTCCAAGAGGCTGTAGGTGTGAATTGGGTTCACTTAATTGTGAAGCGCTTATCTATATATCCAATCCATTATTATTATTCATTCATTTTTCGCTTATCCTCACGAGGTTTGTGGGGGTGCTGGAGCCTATCCCAGCTGTCTTTGGGCGAGAGGCGGGGAACACCCTGGACTGGTGGCCAGCCAATCACAGGGCACAAATAGACAAACAACCATTCACACTCACATTCATACCTATGGACAATTTGGAGTCTCCAATGTTTTTGGAATGTGGGAGGAAACCGGAGTACCCGGAGAAAACCCACGCATGCAAACTCCACACAGAGATGGCCGAGGGTGGAATTGAACCCTGGTCTCCTAGCTGTGAGGTCTGCGCGCTCACCACTCGATCGCCGTGCAGCCCATTATTATTATTAATATATACTTGCATCTATTAACACCTCCAAATCAACAACAAAAATTTAACTCAAGCTAAAATGTGTCTGGGCAAAGGTCCAACATGAGGCTCGAAGCATGTTTTTTACCCGTGTTATAACCAGCCATGAAGCGACACTAAGTAAGACAGTAAGACACTAAGTAGTTTAAGATGAATTCACATGTGTAGATGTATATTTCTGGAGATTTCCAAGCATACTTAAATGCATCAAAATTTGTGAGTGATAAGAATATCTGCTTATTGTGTTGGGTTTTTTGTCTGTTTGTTGATACCACACATATAAGCAAAATAAAGATTTTATTGTGATTTTCGAAGTGTCCATGAATGCATCTCGTGGTGGTCGAGTGACATGAGGAAGTGTCGTTCCAAGGAGGACTATAGGCGTGTTTGTGAGTTGGAGCTCTATATACGGTGTTACAAAAGAACGTCACAGAAGTCGGTGTGACTGTGTGGGGACATGACACCACGACTCTACCATAAAAGAGAGGCGTGGCTTGACATGATGGGAAGCATTAATTACAGCAAAAATATTAACGGAATAACTTAGTTTGCCTTGTTAACATGCCATTTTTGACAGCCCTAATTATTATTAGTTGAAGCAATGGCGGCTTATTGAACTTTGTGGCAAACCAGCAGAGGCCAGGATTGATTAAGAAATAGAGGAATTGAACAGGACGTCGGCATCACTATGCATCCTCGTACTCACCTTGCTGCTGTACTGTTTGGCGCAGTGCGGGCAGCAGACGGGTGCGTAGGCGATGGTGCCGGCCAGCTGCGTGTGCGTGGTCAGCATGGGGTCGGGCTCCCCAGGAGCCGCCGGACGCAGCTTGCGGATGCTGGGCGGCAACTCTGCGCCCGGGTGGTTCTTCAGTATGTGCGACTTCCTCTTGCTGGCGCTCTTATATACCTGCAGGGGTCAGAAGCAAGAGGTCAGTGTTTTCTTCTTGTTGACTGAAGCCAACACTTCATGCGGGTCCAGAATATCTACAGTAAACGTTACCTTGTCACAATATTGGCAGAAGTAGTCCCTGTTGGGCTTGATGATGGGCAGCGTCAGCTCGGGGACGTCGTCCACACGCATCTCAGGGTGACGCTTGGACAAATGGTTGACCTGCGACCACAAGAACGAGAAGGAGTAAAACGCTGGCTCTCACATGAAATCTTTCTGAGCTCACCAGCATTCCCCGGCGTCGGAATCCCATCATGCACAGCCTGCATTTGAACATAAAGCTCTCAAAGTCAGTGGTGGGGACCTTCAATTTCAGGTTTTTGGAGCGGAGGATGCGTTCGGCTTTCTTGGCCTCCCGTTCGGGATTGTGCATACGCTGCATGTGCTCCCGCAGCTTATCTTTCCTCTGCACGGCACAAAAACACAGAAATGTAATACCGATCCTAAACGGAGGAGCAAACATCCGACACGGCCTCACCTTGAACTGCTTGCCACATGTTGAGCAGAGGAAGTCCCTGCGGTCCGAGTGGCGCAGCATGTGTAGCCGCAGCTTGTCCGGTCGACAGAAGGCTTTTTCACAGCTTGGACACTGGAAGATCTTTGCTGAATGGAAACAGCGGATGTGCTTCTTCACCTGGAGGAGGATGCAAAATGACAGTCCTTTTTGGTTATCATTTCTACCATATCCCATTTGCGACATTCATTCATTCATTCATTTTCTACCGCTTTTTCCTCACGAGGGTCGCTGGAGCCTATCCCAGCTGTCTTCGGGCGAGAGGCGGGGTACACCCTGGACCGGTCGCCAGCCAATCACAGGGCACATATAGACAAACAACCATTCACACTCACATTCATACCTATGGACAATTTGGAGTCGCCAATTAACTTAGCATGTTTTTGGAATGTGGGAGGAAACCGGAGTACCCGGAGAAAAACCACGCATGCACGGGGAGAACATGTAAATATGCACTCCACACAGAGATGGCCGAGGGTGGAATCAAACCATGGTCCTCCTAGCTGTGAGGTCTGCGCGCTAACCACTCCACTCCCCCACCGTGCCGCCCTCCATTTGCAACAAATTTCATTTGCAACAAATTTCATCCAAATCCATTCAGAGCTTTAAGATATTTTGAACACAAACAAAAAAAAGCAAAATCAAGCTCTGGGGAAGGTAAAGTTGTGAGAGACATTCAGTGCCAACCTGGATGAAGTCTGCAAAGGTCTTCTTGCAGGACGGGCAGGTGAAGGTCCCGTCCACGCCGTGCACCTCAATGTGATCTCTGAGCGAGTCCAGCCTGTCGAAGGTCTCGGTGCACAAGAGACACGAGTACGCGCGGCTAGCCGTGTGCACAAGCAGGTGGTCGTCCAGGGCCGTGTCGGTCATGAAGGTCTTGCTGCACAGGTGGCAGGGGAAGACGAAGGTGTCGCGGCCGTGGACCCGCAGATGCTGGTCCAGCTTGTCCTTGTCACGGAAGGCCTTGTCGCAGTGTTTGCACTTGAAGGGACGGAAACTCTTCCGGATTAAATGATGCTGCAACGCCGCGTTCTGACAAAACAAAGACAAAATGTTTGTTATGGAGGAGCGTCAAGAGTGTGCAGGAGGAAGGGGAGGCCACAAGGTCCTGCCTACCTGCACATCCGTCTGTTAAAGAGGCATTCAGGAAGAGAGACAAACATTGAAAGCAAATCAACACTAAAAGCATCTTTTGGCACCAGGCATCATCTCACCCGTATCCTCTTCGCACGCCGCATGTCCTGAGACGAGAGCTGAGCGTCCGATTGGTCCGATTGGCTTTGTGCAGGGTCCTCCTTCACCGGTACAGTCGTGTCCACACCGGAGGGCTGGGCTGGCTCACCGGAGTCCAACATCATTTGGCTCTCCGCCTCGGTGTCGGGCTCCGACACAATCACCTCCACGCCGTTTTGAGCTGCCTCCGCAGGCTCCTCCAGCGGCTGTGCCTCCACCAGCTCCAGCATCTCCTGAGAAAAGTCACACATTTTTAGCTCATACAAGTTTCCAGGTGGTAAAGCAGACGCTGTTTACCGTCGCCTTGTCTGCATCATCTTCTACTGGAGCATCCAAACGTATGAATTTCGGCGGACGTCCGGGTCTCCTTCCTGTCCCGAATCGCCTCCTGCCTCTTCCTCGCCCGCGACCTCGGGACCTGGAGAGGGCAGACAGAAGCGGCGCTGATGTTTCATGTGTGCTCAAGGACGTAGAAGACAGGGTTTGAAGGTCAAAGGCACCTGCTAACAGAGTGGATCATGTTGTCATGCAGGTTGAGATGCTGCTGAAGTTGTTCGGAGCTCACAAAGCGTCGACTGCACTCGTAACATGGCCAGTTCTTCTCCTGCTCCCGCAGAACTGAAGGAAGTCCAGAGTGAAGTACAAATGAAATGCATTTAGAAGACACATTGATGCAATATATTGATAGATGTGATGGATATGTAGTATCCTACACTGGTCACTAGGTGTCAGTAATATACACAAGCACCAGACTTTTGTTGAAGGGTTGAATGATCTCACAACAGGCACAATAATCCCTAAAATGGGCTACGGTTGTGGCCATAACCCATGCCAAGCTAAAACTCAACTCCCCGACATCACTTCCTGTCAAGATACACGAGCACTAGTCTTATTTTCTCTTAATATGTCTACAATATTGGGTAATAAGAGTGTAAAGGTGACAAGAGGGGTGTTATTTCATCTGTAGAGGGCTCTAATAATGTTAAAAATATATGTTTCTTATGCTCTAACTACAAAAATATTCCATTTACAAATAAGAAATCCTACTTTGCAGAAATTCACTTATCACGGTTGGGTTGGAACCAATAACTGCAATAAATGAGGGATTACTGTACGAGATAATATAGGCCACAATCTTTACTGATCATGTTTTTCCTCAAGTGTATGCTAGGGGCCTCGCCTCCACCCACCATAGTTATACATTTTATACTTGAAATGCGTTGAACTAAGGGTTATGATGCATATTTAGGGATTAAATCTAAACTGTCAATTTAGCATTTAGCTTGTTGGCTTCCGGTGCTGCTGAACAATGGCAACAGTGAGCAATCGGAGGTGAACACAGACGTCAAGCTAGCTTTAATAATAATAAAATTAATGCTTCTTTCAGGCTTTTTTGATGTCTTCAAGTGTGGATTCTCACTAAAAAGTGAGGAATATCTACTTGACTATCCAGCTTTATATCCATGACCGGCTCACCTTTCCTCTCTTCTTCTGTAACACTGTGGATCTTCTGGTTGACGAACTCTGCATACGAAGCTGCATACCAAACCTGCAGAAAGGAACAATCATCAAAAGCCATCCTCACCACTCCCAACACCGAACTGATTATTAGGCAGGGCGGACCTTCAGTTCTTGCTTGGGTTCGATGTTCTTGATGGAGGTGTAGAAGATCTCGGCGCCGTACTGATACGCCACCAGGTTCTGCTCCAGGTGGTTCTCAGCGGGCCTGACAAACATCATCCAGTTGCAGCTGTCCTCATCGGAAAGGTCCAGCCAAGTGTCCTCGGATTTCTCTCCATCTTTCTCCGCATCCAGCACGCTAAGCTGAGACAACATGAACCCAAGATCTATTTGTGTGTTTCACCTTCAGTGTGGTTGTTCAGTAAAATTCTTCAGATAATACACAAAAAGGAAAGTACGGCAAGAATTATCGCAGCCTACTTTTATCTTCTGCCACCGAGATGGCTAGAATAGGTGCTCCGTCCTGATTACGCGCTTGTACGGAGATTCATTCATTCATTGTCTACCGCTTTTTCCTCACGAGGGTCGCAGGGGTCATGGAGCCTATCCCAGCTGTCTTCGGGCGAGAGGCGGGGTACACCCTGGACTGGTCGCCAGCCAATCACAGGGCACATATAGACAAACAACCATTCACACTCACATTCATACCTATGGAGTCGCCAATTAACCTAGCATGATTTTGGAATGTGGGAGGAAACCGGAGTACCCGGAGAAAACCCACGCATGCACGGGGAGAACATGCAAACTCCACACAGAGATGGCCGAGGGTGGAATTGAACCCTGGTATCCTAGCTGTGAGGTCTGCGCGCTAACCACTCGACCGCCGTGCCAGCGCTTGTACGGAGATGCTGAACCAAATACTGTGGTGTGGTGGTGTTTTGTCGGCAAACCGATACTTTGCATGTCAAATGATCGATGTAAGGAAACATGGTAGCCAAAATTTCATAAGAAAATGACAACTTCCTAGCCTTCCTCCTTGGCACAAGCAAGTGTGCTCCATTATTGCTTCCGCCTACGTAAGCGTACACGCCCACCTGCGTCCACGCCCCTCTACACCCGTGCAGACTAAGTACAGTGCTCCCCAACAAACTTACAGCCTGTCTCCTACTATACTTTTCAGATCAGTGGCTCACTTTCAGATGAATGTAGTTGTCCTGCAGCTCGCTCTCAGGAACCAGGGGTCCCTCCACGGGGCCAAACTGCGTGCGCTTGGGGATACGTCTCTTGCAGAAGACCCCGCCCAGGAAACGATCGATGTAGAGGACTAAGGGCAGGCTGGCCCGGGCCCGGGACATCACCGGCCTGTTGGGGACGGGGTGGAGGGGACCGTGGTCCAGACACTCAGAGGGGTTGGCGTTGTTACACTCCTCGCACCCTGGGAGACGTCGGACCACCAATGAGACATGAATTGCGGGCTTTTATGAAACAACATCTTTTCAAGCACGGTTACGCACAGAGGTTGTGAGGGTTGAACGGCTGACGAGGCTCCCAGTCATCCATCTCAGAGTCTTCCTCGTCATCTTCATCCGTGTCATCCGTGGTGTCCATGGCCCCCAGTGGGCTGGATGGGGGGTCTGCCATCTCGGTGAGCGAGTTGGATACGGACAGGTGCTCCTGTGTTGGAAACAAAGACTTAGTGCTTAATAGTGGCATCATTTCAATTATTAAGGACACTCAAATGTGGCAATTTGTCCTACAAAGAGACAGGAACCTCACTCTCATCACTCAAAGCTTAGAGAGTCGTGCTGAGGAACTCAGCGCCAAGCAAGTGAGCCCTCACCTGGGACACTGGCTCCAGTGCAGCCTGTGGAGCCTCTGCCACGTTACTGAGTACGTGTAGGCTGGCGGCGTTCATGTTTTGCCCGCTCGGCAGCAAAACCGCCACCTGTAACCAAACAAAAGTGTGGTTTCCGGTTGCGATGAAATAGCAGGTGTATGAATGGCGTGTGACAAACGCACCTGCTGAGTGGTGCCGTCCTGCTGAATGTACGCCACTTGAGGCTGGTCTGCAAACACGGCCTGCGAAGGAAGTCATGTCGATGTTTAGAACGCTCTGTTTTACCTGAATAGTGAAGAGATTCAGGGGTGTCCAAAGCCTTGGTGGGGGGGGGGGGGGGGCGCATTTGTGACCTGCCACGCATTCTAAAAATATAACTTAAGAACTAAAAAATATATACAGCAATTTTACAAGAATAAAGTCAAAATATTTAAAAAAAACAAGAAAAAGAGATTATGAGAATAATGTTGTAATATTACGAATAGCGTAGAGTTGAAATATTAGTTTTATTAATACAATCATAAGTTATTATTATAAAAAAATATGCTATTGTTTAAAAGTCTTAATATTACAAGAAACAAAACAACAAAGTTTTAAAAATTAGGTTAGAAAAAAATATATTATGGAATAAAGTTGTAGTTGTAAGAAAAAAACAGCAGAAATAGGAACACTAATTTTATCAGAAAATATTAACAGAAAAAAAGTCACATTCTGACAAGAAAAAAAAAGTCAAGAATACATTCTTAATATTACGAGGAAAAATAATGCATATGTATATATGCAACATAGAGTTAAAGTTGTTACTTTTGGGAAATTACTCAAAAAAACTATAAATATTATGGGAATACCACCATAATTAGGACAAAATTTTGAAAATAGAAAAAAAAGCAGCAGAAATATTAAAAACACTGTAAAAGTTGTAATTTTAGAAGAATAAAGTCAAAATATGAAGACAAAAAAGTTACATTGCAAAAAGAAAAAGTCCGAAAGTCTTATTATAAAGAACAATGTCATTAGTAGTACTTAAAGTTGTCCTTTTTGAAAAATTAGAATGGTTAAAAGGCATAAGAATAAAGTCTGTATATTATGGGAATACAGTCATAATCGTTGGCAAATTCACTGCTGCGTTATTGTGCAATGACAATAAAGAAAGTCTATCTATATATAATATTTACAAGAAGTGGAAATATTTGGGGAAAAAAGACCCAAGTTCATACCAATAATATGCTTTTTCAAAGCCAAGATGCATCTTTTTCTTAAAATATATATCACTTTTTAGCTTATCTACAGGTGTTGCTTTTCAAAATACCAAAGTGGCCCTTGCATCCAGTTTGGACACCCCTGGATTAGATGATAAGAGCCCATCCTGACCTGCGTGCCATCTGCGGGGTGGATGTAGACCAGCGTGTGCTCAGCAGACTCCACTGAGGTGTACGAGCTGCCGTCTGCCGTGTAGACCACTTGCTGCTGACCACTCTCGGCCTGGCCTCCACTGTCTCCGCTGTAGACTATCTGAGCCACGGTGCCACTTTCAAAATGCACCTACAACACATGATAAGTCTTATGTTCCCAGAGGGCGCTTTGCACATTTCGGGGGATAGTATGGAAGAGCTCTGCTGAGTGCATGCAGTTAATTCAGCTGTGTTGCATGCTTCCACCTGTGTCGTCTCGGCGGATTCCGTGTTGGCAGACTGACTCCACGCGGCAGAGGGCTCTGGCTTGGCTTCCATGGCGACACGGTGTGAAGCCTACGTCCACTTGAGACACTCAGGGACACCTGCTGGACACGGATGCCATTTAATTTCACTATCAACAACAGACATGCATTAACTTTAAAAACGAGACAGTTCATTAGGTACCCAACCTAATGAGATCCACTGCAAGAATAAAGTCAAGTCAATTTCATCCGCTTCACAAACACGCTTGAAAACCAACCAAACCCCACACAAGGGAGCATTTTTGGCGAGGAATGTTTTTTTTTCCCCTTGGTGGAAAGCTTTGGACCACCCGTGTTTATTAATACATTTCCAAATAAATAACTGGGAGATTTACAATATAAGAAATAAAATACCAGTGGTTACCACTTTGCCCTGCACACACCCCCCTCCCCCACTGGCTGGTGACCAGGTAGGGTGTATGCTGTCTCAAGCCCAAAGTCAGCTGGGATAGGCTCCAGCATACCAGTGACCCTTATGAGGACAGGTATTAATGAAGAGAATGGATGTGTGATATTTGTTGCTAAATACAGTCCATTAAAACCAAAGATGGGCTTATTTCAAACGTTTAGGTCAACACCACGTGGTATTTATGGAGCTAAACAGGTTGCCAACATATGCAAGCAGTAGCAGCATGCACCACCTTGCACAGAGCGGTCACTAGCCACTTCTCAGCGGGGGTAAAACGCTCGCAAGGCGGCTAACGTTTGCCGGCCAGGCCGCCGGGGAAACTGAGCCCAAATGCACACACGCATGGATACATGAGTTACGGTGGAAGAATCGCCACACAATTATTTGATTTAACAAGCAAAATAGCCTAATCGATAATCAGTTTACCCCCCGTTTTAACCCTGCAGGTTGTCGGTTCCAACCGGACCATACCACCAAAATGAACGGAGTAGAAACGCGGGCGTTCAGTGAGCCACAACGTTAGCATTCCGGCCTTATAGTGACACTGTAAGGCCGACATAGCCACAAAACATAACATGTCGTCTCTTAGGTCGTCGACTACATTTTTGATATTTTTGACAAAACGCTGTATTCTACGGTAAACTGTTCACTTATTTCAGTCGACCCACCCGTCCCCCCACGCTAGTTGAGTCCAGCCCTTCAAGGCGAGCGGGGAACAAGGAAGACGGGCTCCATTTTGGGTGGGACTACCAATGCTAGGAGACACCGGAGAAGTAGCTTTTCCGCTGGCGCCGACGCTCGTAAAAGCAGATGAACGTTAAACTTATAACATCATGGAGAGTCCTTAAGATGAACGCGACATTTCTGGCATGAGCAAATCGTCGGTGTTTAGGCATTTTGTGGAAAAACTTCAAGCTGTTCTTACCTCAGAATGGTAGCTGCAGCGATGGCTGTATTGCATATATTACCATAATCTGCCCAGCAACGGGTAGTGTTTTGCCGTTTGATTGGTGGCCATTTACCCAGCGACAAACGTAACCATAAGTGGAGTTTAAAGTCAACGTTTAAACTACGGACCATCACAAATGACACTATGAAATTATGTTAGTATAACGTCTCATTTTTAAGGACGTGGTTTGCATTTAATTCGTCATTATGAAAACAATTGAATCAACGCGCCACAATGGTAGCCAATCAAAAACGACACACGGACGTTGTCCAATCAAAATCTTGGGTTTTATTTCATGTTATCCAATCACGTAGTTTTTTTGGGGGGACGTTGTTGTTTTGGTATAATTATTTATCAATATTCACGTTTTTATTGTCATAGTATTTGCATACAACCACCTGTTATGGACATTTCTAAAAAAAAACCCAACACGTTAGTCTTGTTCATGAAAGTAAGTGCTTTCAATGGGGAAACCGTTCCTTTCAAATTTGGACAAATGGCATTTCCGGTGGGCGAAAAAATACATAACCAACACAGTTTGTTTTGCCTCAAGTAATTTATATCAAACTAGATCAACGAGTATTACTGTACAATTATGGTTTTCATTTCATAAACAGCCAACTCCTCTTCTCATATACTCAAATGTCAAACTGATGAAAGGTTAAGTTTGGTCGTAAGCACGTAAACTACCACACTTTCAAAATAAAACCAAATTTTGTTTTCCGGTTGATACTTTCAAAATAAACCCAAAGACTATCATTATGGCTACTTCTAGCTGCCGCTAGAGAACGCCAGAAACAAAAAAATCTAAACAGGCAGTAAAGAAGAAACATTAATTTCCCTGACATGTAGGTGTCCTAGCTGATGAGTCTACATTGTAGGGAAAAATCATCTGGTTTAAATGGCAAACTCCCCCGTGATACAGCAATAGCAATTAACCCCCAACAGTTTGAGCTTGATGTTCAATACAGCCAGAGGCAGGAGAAGACATCCTCCTGCAGAGATGCAAATGTGACCGACGCAAGAAAAAAACCTGTGAGCACAAGCATATAATGGATTGAAAACATAAAACTTCCTGATACTGACAAGCAATAATACTCTGATTGGTTTGATTTCTAAATGGATGCAGCGTGTGTAAAGTACAGGGGAGTGTTTCTACTTTATAGCATTTTTGGCAGGAGACCACACACTGTAGAAAGTCTCATGTTTCTTTTCCCTGCTGTGTTTTCAATGAGGCACCTCTGGATCCAAATGCAATGCAAATTCCGCTCATCCTCACACGGATGCTATTTTAAAAGTTAATAACCTACTAGGAGCAAAGATTCCATTTAAATGGCGGTCTTTTTCAACATGCTATTGAAGAGTATTAAAAGTATGCCACAAACGGGGATAATATCATTCAATTTTAAAGATTAAGGGATGTGTAAAAATATCAACTTGTTTCCTCTTAATCCAGTGAAAATGCAGCAATTCCTGGAGCACCCATCCTGAAACCATGAGTGCTTCTGTCATGTAGACAATCTTTGCTGAGCTTTTTTTGTGGGGGAGGGCGACAGAACGGCCTTCAGACAGTGCAACACTCCTGTCACATAATGTAGATGATCTTTGACATGCTTTTTGCTGAAGGTCCTTAGAGACATGAGAACACCGCTGTCATATAAAGGATTTTTCACACACCTTAGGGATGGAAGAACACTCCTGTCATATAAATGATCTTTGACTTATCTTTTGATCTTTTACAGGCAGAAAAACACTCCCATCATTCAGAAGATCTTAACATACTTTCAGAACAGAAGAACACTCCTGGCATTTAGAATATATTTGACGTACGGCACACAATTTCTCAAACTCATGGCCCACAGGCGCTAGTTTGAGACCCCTGCCTTGATATGAAAGTTTAATGTTAGTGTGGCCTGCGCAAGTATGATATGGATGTTGTATGGTATCATGTACCCAGAAATTACAGCTTAAATTGTTCATTTATTTTTTTTCATCTTATTTTGTGTAGAAAAATAAAAATTAAGATCTTTGAGAACAGTGGAATGTTTTATCAGAGCTTTTCTTGTAGAAAACCGGAACCAAAGCACTGGAAAAGTGTAGGGTATAGCAGAAGCACATGCATTGAAGGCATTTTTTTTAAATAAATGAATTTTTCTTTAAAACCTGATACGGCGCAGCCTCACCCAGACCAGAGCTCCAGTGGCCCCAAGGTAAATTGAGTTTGAGACCCCTGAAGGACGACCAAAAACTCCTGTCATATAAAGGATCTTTGACATGCTTTTTGCAGTAGGTCCTTACAAATACCAGCGTCTTCCTGTTATGGAGAAGATCTTTGTCATACTGTAAGGACAGAAGAAGACTCCTGTCATGTAAAAGATCTTGTGTTTACAGGCAAGAAAACATTCCTGTCTTTATAAAGGATCTTTGACGCACCTTAAGGAGAGATGGGAGAACTTTTAGTCACATCAATATTGACAAACATATAGAGGTTGTTTAAGACAGAAGAACATTCCAGTCATAGGCGGCACAGCGGTCGAGTGGTTAGCGCATAGACCTCACAGCTAGGAGACCAGGGTTCAATTCCACCCTCGGTCATCTCTGTGTGGAGTTTGCATGCGTGGGTTTTCTCCGGGGACTCCGGTTTCCTCCCACATTCCAAAAACATGCTAGGTTAATTGGGGACTCCAAATTGTCCATAGGTATGAATGTGAGTGTGAATGGTTGTTTGTCTACATGTGCCCTGTGATTGGCTGGCGACCAGTCCAGGGTGTACCCCACCTCTCGCCCGCAGACAGCTGGGATAGGCTCCAGCACCCCCGCGACCCTCTTGAGGAAAAAGCGGTAGAAAATGAATGAATGAACATTCCAGTCATTTAGAAAATGTGTATTTGGAAGAGAAATCCCACGGGGAGAACATGCAACCTCAATATAGAGATGCGTGAACCCTTGTCTCTTAGCAGTGTGGCATACGCGCTAACCACCCGACCGTTGTGCAGCTCCGTTTGATATCCCCGTGTTTGACCTGCAGGCGCTGTCACCTGCCTGCCACTAGGGGGCGCAGTGCGAGCAGCCCACCGTGCACGGCTCCAGAGGAGGGAGGAGGCTCCATTGGGGGAGAGCAGCCTTCCTCACAATCCGCACACATTTCCACACAGGAGAGACTCCGGCTCAGTGCACTCCAACATACCGTCTGCGGGCCCGGTGACACCGAACGCGATAGCGCTAGAGAAGACAGAGCAGGCGTTAGGCACAGATTTCCCTGGACATTTTTTGAGAGGGGGGCGCCCTTGTGTGTCCGACACTCGGCTGCGAAGGATCTAAGTTGTTTCCCTGCGTCGATTGTGGAAGATGGTTTCCTTCCCGGTGATCTCAGCTGTCCTGCTGGCTGCCGTGGTGCCAGCGCTGGGGGGCTACATTGAGGTATGTCAGCACTGTTAGCAAAGCTTCGTGAAGACGGAACGTTGCAGTATGTCGGCTTCTCGTTTGTTATTTTGGGCATTATGACTACTTTAGCAGCACACAGTTAACATCTCTGGATGTGGTTGACATGAAATGGTGAAATATGTATTTAATTACCCCTCTCCCAAAGCCCTCTCCACCTGATTCGAGAAGGTTCCATCATCATAGCTGGGGTGCAGAGATCAAATGAAAGACGAAGAGTGCTTTGGTCAGGCCTCATGGGGGGGCACACAGACCCCCACCCCACCCACTATGGAGCCCTGCTATGGAGCCCTGCTGGGTGTTTACAGTCTATGTTTATCACCGAGGAGTCTATGTTTAATCCACCCCAGCACTTTATTTTGGTCAGGTTGGTCCATTTGGTGGCCATATTTGACGTCCCAAGAGAGTTGATTTTTGTGGTACATCAAACATGGCCGCCACTGACCCTCAGAAGGGCCTAATTAGCTTAAGGTTGACACTAACAACAGTACTTTAAAAAAGAGACTGCTGGTTTTGTTTGAAAGCAAGAAACCTATTGATTTTGATAATTGCTGCTTTTTTAGAGTACCTGGTGAACGATGGTGATGGGTCACTTTGGGGATAACGCTCACGTGGATTATTATTGGCAAGACAAGAACACTACTGATGTTATGTGGCGTAAGATGGCATTTCTGTACCATATCTGTACTATATCTGAGCAAGAACCCTTTTCATTTTGAGTTTGATGTCCTTTGTTGCGACAAGAACACTATTGCTTTTGACTGTGGCTGCATGCTTTGAATTGTTTCATCAGATTATATGGGGAGTAGTCCAGTATGAGACGGGATAGCGTGTGGTAACGCGGCCTGACACCTTTTCCTGTCCAAACAAACCACCCCCCTACCCCTACCCCTCCTCTTCACTTCACACCTTCCTGACCTAGCTACCCTCCTCATCCTCCCCCTCCTGCGAAACATTTTAACAAGATGTCTCCTGCTGACACCTCAGTGAATGCTCCTCTCTCCTACGCCATTTGGGAGGCCGGACCGCCCGCCAGGCACATAGCGCCGACCTATAAACAAAATCGATGCCGCCGCGTGGCGAGTCAATGCGGGACGGACTCCCCGGAGGTGATTAATGGAGGAAATCTACGACTCCTCCATTAAATGGATTAAATGGAGGATTCTTTTTTTTTAATGCTGGCGGATGTCAGTGGCATGCTGAGTGTTTGTGTTCTGTAATCAATAGCCAAGCTTGTCTTCTTTGTTCGGGATTTATTTGCACTCCCTGCAGCTTGTACATATACATATCGGCACAGATGTCACACCGTCACCATTTTCAGAACACGATGAATGAATGAATGACATGGGTCAGGTGAAAAGGAGCAGCAAGAAGCAGAGATTATTTAATCCTATCCCTCTTCTCCATGTCTCAGCAATTACTGATTATTTCTTCACTTCCTGTGTTGAAATGTCACCAAATGACACACTGCTGATGCAGTGATGAGAGAAAAGGAGGAATGGTTAACTCATTCAATCCCACCTTTTGTTCAGAATTCAACCCCATCAGTACCAACTGTTTCAGATTATTTTGACTGACTTTTCAAAGCAACCAGAATATTGTGTTCTATGGCTACATAAACATGGAACCTACCAAAATAAAAATGTTGCTTTCTCCTAGGATATGGACCAAAACTCATACCTCGACATATTTAGGTTGAATATCGATATACAATATATATCCCTATATTTATTTCCACAAAGTGAGTTTAGATAAAGATCAAAGCCAAATATATAATATTAAATGTAAACATTCTTGGAGAACAATATCCACTGAAATAAAATCTTATATATTTAAATAAATATAGAAAAAATATAAATATACTGTTCAATCTCCAGTGCAATCATGCTGCACTCACACTAGTCTCTCTGCAGCCAAGTTAGCGCACGTGAGCGTTTCCATCTCAGGTTCCACATGATGACAGACGGTAAACAAGGTTGATACCGTCTTTATCCAGCAACCTTTATACAGTCTTTTTTGCTGTTCACTCCTGCTATCTCGATCCCGGTGATGGACAATCGCTCCACATAGCGAAAGGGTGCTGAAAGCTAACAGCTACTCCCCAGTGTAAACATTGGAGCAAACTACAATGTTAACAAGATGAACATCCATAGCTGCACACTTGCTTAAGGGGTCGGCATGGCACAAAAACAACAAGAAAGTGATAAATAAAGCACTATTAAACAATAAAAACACAGCAGAAGACACGGAGCTGCCTTAACTAGTTTGCACTTGGGCAGCGCCATCTTGAAATAAGAGACCTCGTATCAAATCCAGTCGATATTGGTATGAACGATATGCTTGTTTTTCATATCGTGCTTAACAGGAATATCAATCTTTTTTTAAATATTGATGTATCGCCCAGCCCTAGTTTCTACCTTTTTCCATTCTTTAGTATTCACCAGTAGAACATGGTAGGTAATTTTCAGGAAAATATCAGTTCCCAACAAAAAAGGGAGGAAAAACAGCCTTTTGTGAAAAGATACAATACATACTGTACTGTAACAAGCTTTCAGTTAAAAAAAAAAAAGTATGAATATGTTGTTGGCGTATATTGTGTTGGGGGGGCTGTAACTTTGAAATAATAAGACTATAGGAAAGTTAATAACTACCATAGTTGACAAAACCTGTGATTAACATGAAACAACTTGTGATTAATTGTGATTAAATAGTTTAATGGATTGACAGCCCTACTCGTATAATAAGTATGGCTGTCAATCCCTACCCCAAAAACAATAAATACAAACAAATCAGGGTATAGACAATACAATAAAGCAGTTTTAATTGATGTATGTGTTGTTTGATTGCATAGTGTAAATCATATTCTGAGGGATTTCCTGTTGACATTTGAATCTAATATCACGTCAACACTTGACTTCATGAAGTTGTGTGTTGCCTTTCAAGTTAAAAGTCAACAACAGGTTGTCTGGTAGACGCCGCCATGGCCGACCTTGACCTTTTGATTTATGAGCCTCCAGAGAGGCTGGCCGTTCCCGTGTCGGACGTGCTCTATTCCCAGCGCTCTCGCGCTCGGATGGCCGCCTTCAGCTGTGCAAACGCCTTTGTTGTGTCAGATACCTGCGAGGACGCCCGCTTTTTGTTGCCTCAGCTGCGGCGCCTCACTTTTCGACGGCGTCATCTATGTGACGGATACTCGCTTTAATGGGCTTGTTCTTTGTACTGATGCGCACGACCTGGTGTGCGAGCGCCATCGCAGGTTTATCGGCATTTGCTTTGCAGTTCATGTAGTTTTCTGTACATTTTATTCTGGTTGGACTGCAGGACGTGAGATCACGACATACGCACCAACACGTTATGCAACAAAATTGTACAGTAGATCTGCAGCGCTAAGCAGGTTGTCGGCAGAGGATTACATCACCCCATGCCGTCTAAAATATCAACCTTTGACTCAGAGGATATGACAATGCAAGCTGCTATGACAGTCAAGGTTGGGTGTTTTATGTCCTTAAATAATCTTGAAATGAATAAGTACCTAGAAAAGCTCTCGGAGAGCGCAGACCTCCACCCATATTTTGATTTACACCATAAATATTAGTCCTATATTTATTTAATCTAAATATTTACATTCATTGACCAAGAAAACATATCATGGAAGAGTTTGAATGACTTAAAAGAATGCTAACATAAGCATGCTAACACCTAGCATAATAGCGCCAGGTGTTTCTATAAGTCCCTACCTCAGAAATTGTTAAAAACGGTAGTATAATTATGTTGGTATGCTAATATTAGCATGGTAACACCTAGCATGATAGTGGTGTCTGTTTAAGTTTATATTTATGTAAATCACAAATGCTAGTATGCTAGTATGTTAGCATGTTAGCAATGCCAACATGCTAATGCTAGCATGGTAACACCTAGTATAACAGTGTCTACCTATGAAAATGGCTAAAAATGCTACTATGCTAATATTGGGACAATAGCAAAGCTAACATGTCAATGTTGGTAACATGTTTACATGGTAACAGTTACAGTTTTATATACATACATGTTTGAATGGATGGGTGGATGAATGTTTTTATATACAGTATGGATCTACTCATGAAAATAGCAAAAAAATGCTAGTATGATAACATTAGCAAAGCTAACATGCTACGACCACCTAGCATGCAATGTACCTAGAAGGCTAAATTTCCCAACTGCTCTGAAAATGTTTTTATGTTATATGCACAAATGCCGCATATGGTCCTATCTTGCAATGCTGAAGAATCCTTTATAAAGGTCGTGAACAGGTTTTCTTACAGCTGATAAAAATGTTAACCGTGTTTGCTTTGTGATAAAAGTTGATAATAAAAGTAGACATAGCCTTGACATTTT
The DNA here is from genome assembly GCF_037039965.1 of Doryrhamphus excisus. Classification (NCBI taxonomy): domain Eukaryota; kingdom Metazoa; phylum Chordata; class Actinopteri; order Syngnathiformes; family Syngnathidae; genus Doryrhamphus; species Doryrhamphus excisus. The sequence continues at coordinate 8,484,225 of NC_136364.1, read as the reverse complement.
TTACTTGACCGTGCACGTACTGGATAAGAGCAGATAGCTAGTGTTTACGTGCAAATTAGCACGGCTGAGTGTTTTGTTTTGGGAAGGACTCAAGCTTTCATTACCATACAATTGTGGGAGGTGGAGGATGATGGCGAACAATCGACCCCTCCAACCCCCCTCTCCTCCAGAGTGCCACTTGCATTGCTAATGATATCCCAGTGTATCATCGTGGGTGTCGGGCTCTCTCGTCTCCATGTGTAGTGTCAATCATCCGCCGCCCCCGCTGCCCTTCACTTGTGGCTTAGCAGGTAAAAGCTTGTTTGAAATTGTCGGGCCGGCATGCCAATCCTCTTAGTGGCAACAAACGCACATAAGCCACCTTTCCACCAGCTTGACTTGGCTACCAGATGCATTTTTTACACCATCTTTGGTGTGGAATTGAGCAGAGCTGCACTGGTTCCTACTGAATCCTCTTCCGAAAAGTCGCAGAGGTCCAGGAAATTTGATGCACGGCTACTTTAATATCCAATAAATGCATGATGTGCTATGTGCTTCCAAGAGGGGGGGGGCGGGTGATGCTTACCTTTACAACATGACAGAACCACAGCTCCCCCAGTGCCAGCAGCACTCGTGCAGCTGAGCTCCCGACAAGACACAATTATTTTGTATGTGCTGCCGTGTTTTCCCTCAGCGAACCGCAGCTCCCCAGTGCATGCAGCACTCATGTAGCATGTAGCACCAGACCGTGGCGCTACCGCTACCATGCTTGACAGTGGGCAAGACTATTATCTTTTTTTTTTACTTGTTTGTGCTGCCATATTTACACAATTATACTTGCATGTTGACAGTAAGTCTATACTGCTATTCAAGTTATACACTGACTACTTTAAAGTATATCCAACTTTGCCGTATATAGTTTTATGGCTTTACAGAACCACAGCTCCCACAGTGCCAGCAGCACTCGTGCAGCTCAGCTTCCGACTGTTCCGACCACCAGCATGCAAACAAGACACAATTATCTTGTATGTGGTGCCGTGTTTTCCCTCAGCGAATCGCAGCTCCCCAGTGCATGCAGCACTTATGTAGCATGTAGCACCACACCGTGGCGCTACTGCTACCATGCTTGACAGTGGGCAAGACTAGTATCTTTTTTTTACTTGTTTGTGCTGCCAGATTTACACAATAATACTTGCATGTTGACATTAAGTCTATACTGCTATTCAAGCTATACACTGACTACTTTAAAGTATATCCAACTTTGCTGTATATAGTTTTATGCCTTTACAGGAAACACTGTAATAAGAATGCTTGCTGAAATGTGGGGGCTTGCATCCTCAAAGCTTCCTCCTCGTGTTCTTGCCTAGCCTCACCTCCTCGCTCCCTTCCTTCCTCCTCCTCCTTGCATCTTCCTGGAGCGATTCCGCCGCCAGTCACGCTCGTAAAGCTCATCTCGCGGATTTAAGCACAAGAGGGCTCATCAGGCGGGCCTTGTTCTCACCATGCCCACCTTTGTCTGCCAGGCTGTGGGTGCGTGTTAATGATCCAGTCTTATTGCGTCAGGAGAAGACGAGGTTCCTCAGATGCTCATCTTAGATTTATCCCCGCCAGGTACGAGCAGGTTCATATTTGTGCAGGCGCACAGCCTTTTGGGTGCTATGTAGGACAACATGGCCGCCCAGCACACCTGTGCCGCCTGGCAACAGCTGCGCCACCGCAGCCTTTGTGTGTCCGAGCGTGCAGGAATGCAGAGCTTTGTGGTCGTATTGTGCTGCCAGCGCTTCTCTTCCTGCCATAGAGCGGCCTGCTAGACAAAAACATCCCCCATCGTGCCGCTGCAAGAGGACCGACTCTCCTGACTTTATTATTTCATGCATTTGCTGCTTTGGGAACGCGAGGCAACGCAGGCGATTTAAACCCAGTCACCCTTCCCTCTCTTTCTCTCTCTCTCTCTCGCTCTCTCTCTCCGTTTGTGTGTGTGTGTGCTTTTATTGCATTAATAAAACATCCAGTGGGCTTGTCTGTGAGTGATGGAGCACTTGTAAGTCTGCCTGAGGTCCATCTGTCCCCAAACAGTCCCTGTCTGTCCATACGGCAGCAGTCCCCCTGCAGGCTGACGACTCTGATTAGCTCTTTCTGTCCTAACATGAAGGCTGCTTGAACTGCTTTGATGCTTTCATGAGGACACGGAAAGAGAGCTGGAGGAGTTGGCGGGAATATGAAGAGAGTAGGCAGGAATATGAGGACGGAGGAGGGATAGAGGAGGCGGTGGCGAGGACTGTAAAAGAAGTAGGAATAACAGAGGAGCATGACGGAATGAGGGGACAGGAAGAGAAGGAAGTAGGAATAGAGATGGCATGAATATGAGTAGAAGCAGGACTTGGAGGACAGGAGATGGTGGGAATATAATTGAGGAGAAAACAGACGAGAGGGGGAATATGAGACAGAAGATACAGTCAGAAAAGAGAGAATGAAACAGGGATAAGGAAATAGCAGGATAAGCAGCGGATGCAGGAATTGATGGGAAATACACAGTATATGTGAGGATTAAGGGTGAATAGAGGAGTTGCAGGAATAACAGTGACTAAGTGGAGAGAACCAGGGATCGCAGTGGATAGGTCACAACAATAGGTCACAACAAAAGGGAATAAAGCCAGTGGAAACAGGAATAACTTTGGAAGGAACAGACAAGGACGAGGCAGGATTATGAGAGGTTGAAAGAGAAATAGAGGAATTTGTAGTAAAAAGGGGGAATCGGGTCATATATCAATATGAGAGGATAAAAAGTGGAATATGTTGGAAGCTATGGGAGAAGGAGGAATTTTGGAAAGAAGGAATGTACAAGGAGGAAAGGGGAATAAAGGAAGCAGGAATGTAAGAAGAGGCAATCAAGTTAGAGGAAGAAGCAAGAATAACGTAAGCTTGAAGCAGACATAGAGTACAATGGCAAATAGGATGGAAGGAGGATAAAAAGGTGGTTCTGGAACAAATAGTGGAAGAGAAAAGAATGTATGAGCAGGAATTAGGAATAAAAAAAATCCATATGTAGATTAAATTAGATATAACTTTAAGAGGAAGAAGCCGGAATTAGACGAATCAGGAATATGAAGGGATAAAGGGTGATCGCAAGAAACAGGAAAACAAATGGATGGAGTTGGAATAGATGGGGAAAAGGAGGCAGCAGTATCTGGAAGTGTGGAGGATGAAGGGGGAATACTGTTGAAGAAGAGGTGGCGGGAACAAGAAGGAAGCAGGAGGAGAAGGATAATGGCAGAAACAAGGAATGTATCAGCAGGAAGCAGGAATAAAGGGAACTGGAAGAGAAGGTGGCGAGACAGGAAATAGGATAGGAAACAGGAATAGAGGAGAAGAGGAATACAAGTATAAGAGTCTCGTCCATGAGACTACATAATATGATGCCCTTAATGAACTTCTGCTCAAAGTGAATGCGACTCTTCCGTCTGTGGCTGCGTGGGCGGGGCTATTTATATCCAGAACGAGCTGTGCGCATGTAGCTCGGGTCAAAGGTTCCTGGTCAGCCACCCACCTCCCTGCCAGCCAGCGACAGCGCTGTCATGTGACAGGCAAAGATGACGTCTTGTTGTTTTTTCTGTTAAATGAGCTCAACCACCAGTTCATAAAATTTTAAAAAAAGAACAGATCAAGCGCTTCTTGTAGCTTTGCGTGCATGCCCAGCCGTGAAAAAGAAAGGGGGTGGAGTCACCTTTTTATCCTGCTTGAATGACTGACAAGCAATCGTGTAACGCGGTGTGAATCCTCCATAGAATGTTTATTTGGCCTCTCTTTATATGTCCGTTGCTGCCCTCGAGTAGTTTGATCCGGATGTCCACCAGGAGGAGGACTGCTGTGTCTTTCCAGAAGTGGAATAGGAGAGGTGTAAGTGTATATCCCCAGAGAGAGTGTCCGACGCGGCACTTTGTCAAGGAGAAGGTGGCCAAGGGCAAACGGTGGCTCTCGTGGGACACAGGCGGAAGACGAGATGCATGTTAAAGCTTCACGTCTTCTCACCCCCCCCCCCCCCCCCCAACCCCCTTGTGCGATCAATTCCAAGAGAGATGTTGGCATCTCCTATTCTCCTTGTGGGGCCGCACAGCAGGAAACAAAAGCGTCAGATTTGTGTGTTTAATCTGGCACACGTTGCAGAGAGAACGCATTGTCTCCATCCTGAAAAGACCCCACACCTCCCTTTTTCACGTTGCCGGGGATGCCTGCTGAAAAAGCCAGGAATAAAAAGGGAAAAGGCACGCCGGCGTCTCCTTCATCATCCCTAACTGGCACAACATGACATGTATGCAAATGTGCTTAAAGCCAATAAACTGCAAACAGTTTTAGCTTTATCGTCTACAAGCTGATGCTTCACTGCTTTCTAATGAGGATGGTGGCATCGCTGTTGTTACCATGGTGACCCTGGACCACATCCTCATCATTTTAGACCACTTGTGGTGCTCATCAGTCACTAGAATCCAGGTTTTTATACTCAATTTCATAGCATAGTGCAGTTGCAATATAGCATGGGTGGAACAGTACATGTATTCATTACCACACGAAAACACATTTACCTACTCCATATACAAATACAGTACAGCCTAGCCTTTGCCGAGTGGGAGTCAAACGTAACGACGCCACGGCCAATTTGCATAATTGGCCATGATGCATTTGCATAACAGACGCTGTGGGTGAGATGAAAAAAGTGTGTAAAGAACATGAAAAGCAAAACAAATATGTTTAGAACTGCAGATGTTGCCTCTTTTTGTCATTTTTGTTTTTAAGTCAAAAACTACACTGTTGGACTCCACCACGCTTTCTTTTCATAACTTTTATGGACGGAATGTCCAGGTGCACCCAGGGCGTTGAGGGGATTCGGTTTGGTGGCTGCTGTTTGCAGATGATGTGGTCCTGCTGGCTTCATCGGGTCGTGGTCTTCAGCTCTCAGTGACTCGTCATTGGTCCATTGGTCCTGAGCTGAAAAGCAAAGATCTCATTTTAATGGTTGTTCTACGTTCCTACCCTCAAATATGAGCTTTGGGTAGTGACCAAAGGGACAAGATCGTGGGCTGATGACGTCTATAGCGAAGCAATTTTTTCCCTTACTGTACTCAATTGAAGGCAACCGTGACCTTAAAACGGAGGTAGAGTACATAGCCAAGTGTGATGATGATGTAATCTGACTAGAACGCAGGTATATAACAGGAGGATAAAACATGCGATCACAGAGCAGCAGCATTCTGCCTATTCTTGATACATGACTCGGTTTTCAGCTTATTAATTATTTACAAGGAAATTCACTCTCATCTCAGCAACACCTCCTTTTTTGGCGACCTGCTTCATATGACCATGATGCACAGTAGTTTCCCGAGATTGCACATTTTTTCCCCTTGTAATGCCAAAACTCTGTTTTTTGATATGAGATAAAACCCAATCAAGCATGGAAGAGAACTCCATTACTTTGATGAGATATGAATTTAGCTCCCGGCGCAAAATCCGAAATAGTCTGCCTCTTTCAGACGATCCCATTAAGAATCATTTGATCTTCTGCGGCTAATTATAGCGCCCTTGGAGCGTCCGGGACCCCGCCCCCACCCCACCAAGGCCGCCCTCATCCCATCAGCATTCATCTCATCCTGCTTTAAAGGGGAACTGCACTTTTGGGGGAATTTTGCCCATCGTTCCCAGTCCTTATGTGAAACATGAACACATATTTTTTCTCTTTTCCGTACATTATAACACGAGAAAACAAGTTAATATGAGCTAGCTGACAATGCTGTCATTGGGACACACCTATTTTGACTATAAAGCCCTCTGATGGTTTGATATCCATGATCAACACGTACACTGATGATGATAATAGTATTTGATGTTAGCGGCTACAATAATAATATCACTGTAGCTTGGTTAATATACAAGTCACTTATGTAAATGGAACACTATTGCTGTTTTTTTTTTGAGTTTTTTAGCGTCCAACTAGGTATTTCCCATGACGTCTGTTGTTAGCTGGCTCATATTAACTTTTTTTCTCGTGCCAGAATGCACAGGAAAGGGCAAAAAAATGTGTCTTCAGGTTCCACATAAAGATTGTGAATGATGGATAAATTACAAAAATGTATAATACCCCTTTAACGTCCCGCGAGACGATTTATCGCCAGACATGCAGGCGTACTCGTCGAACCTCCATGTGTCGATGTCATGTTCGAGGGGATTCCCGTGCGGGAAGAGGCGCGGCCAGCGGTCACGTGATCAAAGACAAGGTCAACAGACCAGCGTGGGCCGGCCACCAAGGAGTTGTCGGACATGACTGATTAGCCTCGGCGTGTCTGGCTAGTGTGATAGAATGACTTCCTGGCTCCCCCGCAGACCCGCTGCATGACAGACGAGGACATCTACGTCACATTCATCATTTTCCCCTTCATGGGGCCGTCACGCCCGCCTCCTTCATGCGTCTGATGGATGTGATTGGGATTTTCATGGCGGCGCCTCGTGACACACAGCTGCTTTGTTAGGTCTGAATGTGACAGCATGTGGACATTATTGGATATATGGACCCGTGCCCTTATTTGTCTGTGAACTTAATTGAAAACTACTTTTCTGCTCCCAGTGCATAAAGAAAGGACTATAAGCTCTTCTAGTTTCTAAGTTTCACATTTTCTTCACTTTCGACTTGCATGCCCACTTACTTTGTTCAGATTCTGGATTAAACCAAGGCTGCAACTGAGGATTAATATTTTTAATTAAATAAATAAATATATAAAATACCTAATGTTTATGGTATTAATTATTCATTCATAAATATGGAAAACAAAAAATAAATTTAGTAAAAAGACTGGTTGTCCTTTTTTATTATATATTTTATACTGACTTATTTTATATATACAGTATATTTAAATTGGTTTTTAAAGATTTTTATTTATTTTATTATTTTTAAAGGATTTATACCTAAATTTGGCCGAGGGTGGAATTGGACTTGGGTTTCCTAGCTGTGTGGCCTGCACGCTAACCACTTGGTCACCATGCCACCCACAAAATTTTAATGAATTACAAAAATGTAAATATAATATACAAATATTTTTAGTTTTTTTGACAAGCAATATTTCCATGCTTCCACGGACCATGCAAATTATATGGTGGGCCAACTCTGGCCACTGGGCCTTGACTTTGACACTTGTCCCCTAGGGACCAAATCAATATGAATGGAGCAAACACTAAGAGTTAATGGTTTGGTCCACAACATATCAGAAAAGAGGCAAAAATGTCCATCACAACGGTATTCCAAAGTCAAAGTTGATGTGTGTGAATATCTTAGGATAATAGGTCTGCTTTCACACATGACTCAGGTAATTCACATCTGCGAGGCTGAAATCAGAAATATTTACATTTTTAAATGCAAGCAACGTTTAATGAAATAATACAATACTTGTTGATAAATGTGATAATCAATGTCATTTTTGCAGCTAAACATGTCCAGTGTGCAGCATCGTTTTAACTCACATTTGAATATTTTCAACTGCAATAAAAGTGTAAAAAGAAGCTAACCACAAACAATACTTCAGTGACTTTAGTTATTTGTAGCAGCCAGCCACAAATAGCTTTGGCTCTACCTATTCACCCCGGCTCATAAACAAAAGGCACCTGCTCTGCCATCTGCCAGGGAATATGAAGACAGAACAGGAGGGATCGGGGTTGCCAGTTTCGCGACTTTGTTGCTACATTTAGCAACTAATCAAACCCCGCTAGATAGACTAGCGACCTGTGGGCCCATCCCTTTGTCTTAAAGCGTGCACAGGTGAGTCCTTGTCATGACGATGTTCTGGACAAAGTTTCCTCCTCGATATTTGGTCGGCTTCCGAATGATACAACCTCCGGGGTGAAATTGCACTGTAGTGTTTTCCACCTTGTCCTTGAGGCCACTCCACTGTCTCTCACGTGGATTTTGTGTCATTGTCCACTGTCATTCGTCCTCTTTTATCACCGCCTCACTTCACTGCCACTTTTGCTTACTTGGCAATTACATGCTCATTAGCGCAGGGGTTGTGGGGGGGACGTCGGTGCTGGCAGCCTCGTTATGGCGTCCTCACGCTGGCTTTGTGTGCTTATTGACAGCTTTGGTGACGGCAGAAGGCAGGAAGGATGCACTTCCCTCCTGCGTAGAGGGCAGGAGAAAGTGAAGCCAGCGCAGGTCATCCCTCCTAAATCCCTCCTTCTGAGCACCAGAGATTAGCCGGGCTGTGCTTCCCGGGCCGATGAGAGCGAGGCCCACTCCGGCGGCTAATCCTCCTCTTTTTAAACTGCTGAGGGTGCAGAACGGAGGGAGGGCATGGGGGTGGAGGTGGGTGGAGGCGTCCACAGGAAACAAAACACAGCCAGGCGTCTAAAACAAACGGAGCGCCATCACACAGTCAGCTAAGCCTTAAAGCCGCCTCCTTCTCCCCTGCCCCACTTCCCAGCGAGACCCTGCTATCACCTCATCTAATCGTCCGTGCACATCGCCACATCCTTCACTGACTTCATCGCCCCCTCCCCACTTAATGGACCTTCCACCTTGCACCGGGAGGCTGCGGCTAATTTAATCAGCCTAATGCGTGCGTTACAGCGGGAGGCTTATGAGCTGTCGGATCCCCGCGGCGGGCACGCTGCAGGGGACGGCGAGGTAAACGAGACAAAGCCTCGTCCATTTGGGGATTTGAGCGAGTTACTAAAGACGGCAGCTTCTCGATAACTAAAAGAGGTGGAGTAATTGCTGCCTCGTTTGGGCTGAAGGACCATGCGACTCGGCAGGGAAGGTGGTCTATTTTTGCATAAATATCTGACGTGTGGACGTCAGGAATGTAATCCGCTGCAGACCACGTGGACCCTAGTTAAGCCCTGTTGGCCTGTCATGGGCAAGTGGTCGAGGCAGAAAGCTGCCCCAGATGAGGAGAGGTCGGTCTTGCAAAGTCTGCATGAAATCATCTTAATGCTCCCTGGTTCATGAGGAGCAATTATCTTCCTTTTGCAGGAACTTCTTGTTGTTGATGTGCATCATTTATGCAATCATACGCCTGCGTATCTTAGCAACGAACCTCGCTCTAATTAGGTCTTTATCTCGGCATCGCACCCTCATTGTTCAGCTTTCCACCTACTGGCTTAAATAGCGGTCCACTCCGCAAAACCTCAACTTAACGTCTGTCCAATTGATTTGGCGCCTTACAGAATCACTGGGTATGTTTAGATGGCATCACAGAAAACGTCATTATTAGGATTGTCATTAGCTTTTTCTAATAAAAGAGAAACAGATGCTGGATTTGTCGCTGGTTTCCTAAATCGGGTAGAACATGGATGCTACATTTTCCTAAAAGACCAGAAATGGTTGCTAGAATAGTTGCTAGAGTTTTTTAAAAGACCATAAATGGTCACTAAAGCTTTTTCAAAGACCAGACAGGAATGGTCGCTAGAGTTTCTAGAAATTGCTTCATAGAAAGACTAGAAGTGGATCTGGATTGTCAAGAGACTTCTAGGCACTTTGCCTTTTATAAGTTGTGCACCACAATGAAAACAAGTGTTTTTAATCCAGAAAAAAATGCTCAATGGTCAAACAATAATTTGTGAAGCAAAGGTGAGAAAGGTTTGCAAATTACCACCGGAATTACGCAGTCCGTGTTTTACCAACACCCAACAAGAACGGCTTTTATAAAAACTCTTGGCAGTATGGCATGCCAAAGTGCGCTTGCCCGACGGGAATATCACTGATTGGATTTACTTGCCCCAATTTTGTTTTAACTTGCCCCGGGCCATCGGTACATCGTTATTGTCGAGAAGTGGTTACTTGCGAAATTGAGGCTAATCAATTTAGAGACTAGTAGAGCAGGAGCCCACAGGGGTCAGGGTAGCCGGAAAGCTAACAAATTCCCATGTGCACAGCATACTCAAGGGTCACTGTCTAGAGAAATGGACATCTGCCGATCTTGCTCTGGTGGGTGTGGTCATGAGGGCCGTGAAAAGGCACTGAAAATTCAAGCCAGATTAGCTCCACCTTCTAACAAAATGAAACATATTGAAATTCAATCAGCGTGTTGTATTGTGTGATAAATAAGCAAAGACAGACATTTCTGGTGGTGGCCTACCCCCGGCAGATACCAAAATAGGACAAGAAAAGTTTGAGCTAGATCAGCTTTGTGACTAACAAATTGAAACCGATGCTAAATTGTTCAGTACTGCAAACTCTTTCAAAAATCACTAACGCCAGATAATTTTTGTGGTGGGATGGCCGCGCCAGACACTTTGAAAGGGCCACACCCTCGGAGGTGACCTAGATTAGCTTGTGGGCTAACAACATAAAACCACTTGCAGAATGTTATCTATGATGATTTCTATCCCAAATAACCATTGCCAGACATTTCATATGGTGGGGTACCCCTGCCAGATGCATTGTATAGGCCCCACCCTTGGATGACCCAGATCAGCTATTCACCTAACGACATAAAACCACCTGCAAAATGTTAACCATGTTAATGCTTATCCCAAATGACCATTGCCAGACATTTCGTATGGTGGGGTACCCCTGCCAGATGCAATGTAATGCAATGTAAATGGCCTTGCCCTTGGATGACCCAGATCAGCTAGGCTAGCCATTCCACCTTACAAAATATGAACACTTGCAAAATATTAACCATGTCAAGATCAATGGGGCTAATAATACTGTTACAGTCATGAGCTTGTGAATTTCTACATGATTATAATTATTTGAAGCCTTCATCGTCCTCCAAATCAGAATCTTCACTCCATGCCTCATCTGAATCAATCGGTTCTTCACCCTCGGCGACGTCAGGATCAGCCTCCTCTCCAACGATGATAGTTTCATCGCTGTCTCTGTCGGTGCATTCTTCATCAAAGAGAGCATCTGGTGTTGCGAATCCTTGGAACCATATAGGTATGAGAAGGCTGTTGCTTTCAGCCCAGCCATAGTCTGTGGGTGATAATCCATTCCCAGGATGTGCGGTTGTTGCTTGGATCCACAATATTGTGACATATTGCGATCTCTTAACCTTCATCTGAAGAGTACGTTGACAAGGTGGCAACAAAGCACAGTCATAGTAGTAGTAGTAGTAGTAGTAGTTGTCTTTTGGTCCCCTTTTGGAAGCACATGATGAATATATGGTGTTGGCCTCGGTAACCCATGTGTGGTTCTTATGAGGTTAGCAGCCCAAAGACTGGTAGCGCCACCTGCTGCCACCTGACGTCTTGCCGCTAAAGCTTTTAGGCGGTACGTGAGTAAACTCATCATTAGATTTCACATTTCAGCACATTGTCTTACGCAGAAATCACCAGGATAAGCACAGCCACTTTTAATGGAAGTCCTGGCAGCATTCCACCTTAAACACACTGGAATTTTCTGCCTCTCTTGTCTCACCTATCCCATAGGAGCTTTTAAGACGGAAATTTACAAGACGAATATTTGGTGAAAGGCTAGAAGTAAATCCCGGTGTGTGTGTTAATGCTCCGTCGGCTGGAAGACGAGACCCCGTCGGCCCAATGAGTGGAACAACTTATAAATAGTCCAGACGCGATTTCTCTCTGTCTCTCCAGCGGAAGGAACCAAGGAGAGCGCTTTGCTCCAATTAACAGTCCTCCCCGGGCAGCGTACTTTGCCACGGAAAAACACTGAAACAATTTGCTGTTGGTAGCATCCTAAAATATGGACAATAATTATGTTGATGCAATCCTGGGCGGGTCAAAAATGAAAAGCTAGAGAGCATTACTCCAATGCAAACCCTGGGCCTTGCTTTAGCACATTTAAATCATTCATATCCATCTTGTTAAAAGAAGTGACCCAGTGTGTACGCCCACCATTTTATAAAATAGGCTTTGCTACACGTCTTAAACTAGCTAGCTATCTCTCAGTTACAAACTTGGGAGCTGTAACTTTGGTCATTTTTCTTCAGTGAATAGGCTAACCTCACATGATGTTTGCTGGGAGTGTAATGTTAGCATGTTAGCTGGCATAGCCGTGCAAGTGTTGCCAACATTTGACTTCATCTGTCATAGGGGTTTGAAATTATCATTTCAAACCCTTTATCTTTACCCTTTATCTTTATCTTTCCATACATTTTGGCTGGATTCCAAACTGTACAACGGCAGTGGTATTTGTATACAAAACTACAAATAAAAAAAGTTTTGTTGTTAAAATAGAAGTGTATTGTTAGCACTTTAACTCACATCGCCATGCGAGTATTGCTAACACTTAACTTTGGGGCAAATCCTTTAGTTTGTAAATTGTAAATTGTGTACGACCTCAGCGGTATAATTGATTGTGTTGTTTCAGAGACAGAGTGTGAGCGAATGTGCTAACCTAGCTGTTAAAATGGGAGTGTAATGTTAGCACTTCAGCTAACATTTGACTTTGTGGTATATGTGTTTGAAAATTTTCGGGTTGCAGAATTCCAAGTGGTACAACCTCAGCTGTACTTGAGTCTTCGCTACACATCTCAAAATGGAGCTCTGCCAGCTATAAGTTATAAGTTTAAGCATTTTTCTTCAGCGAATAGGCTAAGCTAGCATGATGTTTGCTGTTAAAATGGGAGTGTAGTGCTAGCACATCCATGCTAGTGTAGCTAACATTTGACTTTGAAGCATAGCTTTTTGAAAAGTTCGGCTGAATTCCAAATTGTACGACCCCAGCGGTATTTGACATGAGACATTTTGCATCTTTCGTGACGGTGGTCTGCCTCCCCCACTTTCCCCACCCCGGGCGCCTCCCTCTGCACTGACTACAGTCTTTGTGAATAGCTGGGATGCCTTTGTGGAGCGTTTCCATGCCAACGAGCCATTTGAGCACCTCATCATTCAGGTCTGTTTGCTGTACACTAAGACAGAAAGAGAAAGCACAGCCGTGTTATCTCGCCCTGTCACACCAAGCGGCGTCTCATCTCTTCTCCACATCAGCCAGTCGCTGTCTAATTCTAAACGTCTGTATGCTTTGTCTTTGTTTCAAGGTGGGTCACAAACGGTTTTGACCAGAATGACGCTCAAGTTCGGAAAAGTCACTTTGTGGTTTTTCCAATTGATGTGTGAGCTAGCACACCACTTTCTGTTTCACAGGGGAAGACGTAAGACGACAGGCCCTCCCCATTACTCATTCAGGGGCAAGGGGAACAGTTGGACTGTTGCTCAGGATTCTACCAAAGAAAATAAATCCAGCTCATGAAAATAAAATTACTTCTTGGTTCATGGAAAATGACGTGAAGATGTTAGAAGAAGGGCGACAGGACGCTACCATTTCATTTCTGTTGCAAAAACAGTAAACAAAAGTCATCTATACACATTTATTCTCAATATTTATTGAGTTTTCTTTTCTATGTTGGTGTGTGTGCCCAGAATGTATAATATAAATAATATAAAAATGCATTTCAGATGCATTTATATATTTTACTTAATTTTGCTATATGGTTATATATTTTAAAAAAATGCAATTTTTACCTATTATGCACATTTTTCAACCATTTGTATTGACTTGTAGACTACACATAGAAAATGTTCTGGTGCTTCCAGAATCTGCACCTATTCAGCTGTATTATTTGGATTTTGTGTTTCCAGCGAAAACGGTCTGTTTTAATGTATTCCACCCATGTCCCGCCTCCAGGCATGCCTACTCTACTGTGGTTGGTCACACTACTGAGTGCATATAAAGACTTCCCGTTTGTGCCGCCAACTTTATAGGAGTTGATAAACTGTGATTTTTCTTTTTAAAATGTCCGCTTTTAAACATACAGCCCGAATCAGAGACTGTACAGTCCAAAGTGTTTCAAGAAAAGAGGTTACTTCAAGATGTATCTCAATGGTTCGTAGCTTTAGCATTTAGCGTTGGGTTCTCGTATTTAGCTCCTAGATAACATTAAGAATAATTTATTTTAGTCATTGGGTGTTCAGGTGAAAGATGCTGAGACCTCAGCGGAGTTCTGAACCTTGCATGCTAATCCAATGGGAGGACAGGAAACAGGAAGTATAAAATAGGGAAAAGTCTGTTGATGAGACATGTACTGGTTCAGTCCTTCTCCCTCCAGATTCAGCATCTAACTTGAGACATGAAAAGCAAATATAGGACACACTTGCGTCACGCAAGTCTTTGTCCCTAGCTGGCTAGTGTGTTAGCACAAGCGTGTCGAATCAACACTGAGTGGAAAGAAACACAAAAATTCTCCAGCGGCGCGCTGCTGCTTGACACCTGCTTGTCCCGTGACCGTGACCGTAACATTCTGCTCCTGTTCCATCCTGTCTGACAGCGATAGAACGCTAACTTTGTGCAAATATGATGACATCATTTTATTATGTCTACACCTTGAGAGACACGCCTTGAATCAGCAAGACCCTTTTTTGATTTTCTTGCTTAGTCAGCGCTGAGGCTCAAGGAAAGGTTTCATTATTTATTATTCATTCATTCATTCATTCATTCATTTTGTACCGCTTAGGGTCACGGTGGTGCTGGAGCCTATCCCAGCTGTCTTTGGGTGAGAGGCGGGGTACACCCTGGACTGGTCACTAGCCAATCACAGGGCACATATAGACAAACAACCATTCACATTCACACCTGTGGACAATTTGGAGTTGCCAATTAATTTAGCATGTTTTTGGAATGTGGGAGGAAACCGCAGTCCCTGGAGAAAACCCACGCATGCACGGGGAGAACATGCAAACGCCACACGGAGATGACCGAGGGTGGAATTGAACTCGGGCCTCCTAGCTGTGAGGCCTGCGTGCATCCCAGGTTTCAGTATACAGGCTAAAAATGTCTTAAATGAGAGTTAAGTGTCCAAACTTTTCTCTTTTTTAATACATAATAAGTTAATAAGTCCAGTCCTGTGTTTTTGTTGCTGCCCCTCTTTTGTCTGGGAGGAATGATCTCCTCAGTCTTTCCGTGGAGCAGGGCCGTGATAGTAATCTGCCACTGAAACTGCTCTTCTTGTTGAGCGGTGATGCTCTACCACTGTATTTATGTACATTTTGAATTGATTACTGCATGTGAAAACTATAAAAAGATGTTTTGTGTTAACATTTTTGGTGTTCTTGAGCGGATTGTTTGATTGTTGTTAAGATGATTTCTTATGGGAAAATGGATTGGGTCCATTTCGGTTAGAGTTGGACCTTCTCGAACAAATTAATAACGCCAACCAAGGTTCCAATATCTTTTCAGATTGTGCCTCTGTAAAAACACCCTGCTTTCCTCAAATGGGGCCCGGGCCGCACTTTGGACACTCCATCTAATAGAAGAGTGGTTTAACACTGCCCGTGTCAAATATTATGATAACAATAATGACAAACATATAATAATTTAGTTTATAGAACTTTATACTGTATTTTCACCCTCTCTCGTCGCTACGAGAGCAAACTAAAAGATATGGAAAAATGCACACTGGTGGTCAGGAATGTCCAAATTGTGTTGCAAAAGTCTCCTCCCTCCCTTTGTGAGCTTGCGTCCAGCGAGGACAAAAGAGTGTTTCACTCGGACAGAGAAGCTTATTTGCATTCCAGCGTCGTTTTGCCCTTCGGATTCAGAGCATGACACCTTTTTTTTGTTCTTTTATGACTCTGTTTTTACTGTCCGCCCTTTGCAGAGGGGGACGGGCTGTCCTATCTGTGTGTGTGTGTGTGTCTGTCCCTGAATAGCGTCCTTCCTCTTGTTGTGGATGTGATGTTTGTGTAGCGTCCGTGTCTCAGGCCTCAGCCTTCCCACGACTTCACTGGGGTCGTGAATCATGAGTGCGTGTGTGTGTGTTTAGCTAGCTTGTTTGCAAGTGCTGCAGAATCCAACCGGTAATGAAAAACATTGTGATTTTCTGTCCATAAAGACAAGTTAGCTGTAGCGCTGAGACAGTTGGGTTATTAACATTTGGAAATGAACTCCATTGCAGTTTGGCCAGCATGACTTGATGACCACTGTTTGACCTTTGCACCCTGCCATTTTGTGTTTCTTCAGGGAATAGCCATAGAGGGCCCTTTAAGGCTGGCCCATTAAGGCTGGCCCATTAAGGCTGGCCCATTAAGGCTGGCCCATTAAGGCTGGCCCTTTTAGGCTGGCCCTTTTAGGCTGGCCCTCTAAGGCTGGCCCTCTAAGGCTGGCCCTCTAAGGCTGGCCCTCTAAGGCTGGCCCTCTAAGGCTAGCTCTGGCTGGCCCTTTAAGGCTGGCCCTCTAAGGCCATAGAATAGGCTATGCCAGCATGATGTTAAAATGTGAGTGTAATGTTGGCATTTTAGCATCACTAAGCTAGCTATACCCCCTGTTGCTAATGTTCCTGTCCCACTTTTGTGTTACGTTGTTGTATGTGATATGTGGCGTCTATTATGTTGGGCAAGTGCAGCGTTACAGTGTGAAGTACATGATAGCACTTGTGGGAGATACACACTCTGCACACATGCATGTCACTATCTCTGCACTACGTCTCATCTCATTAGTATTAAAGCTACACACACACACACACACACACACACACACACACACACAGCGGCCTGTTCTGAAGTCTCAGTTTGATCATGTTGTGATTCTTCGGTGATCGGCTAACTTGTATGCTGCCGCTGGTAAAATGTAATGCTAGCACTTTAGCACCACGTAGCTACTGTATGCTTGTGTTGCCAGTGTTATTCATTTGTGGCAAGAATTTGAAGCAATGATGTGACTTTATTGCCGTATCTTTACAAAAATGTTTGAATTTCAACGTATTTGACGTTTGCGTCCCAACATTCGAGGTTCTGACTGATTTACAAGTTAGCAACATTTTTGTTCTCAACTGAATACTTGTGGCGTACATTGTGGTTTTGTCTGATGTCTTTTAAGAGACTTGGCGCTACTCAGAAGCAGGCCTATGTAACAAGACTGTGTGCAGTGATGTACATGAGGCTTCGCTACACGTCCAAAATGGCACGTGGCTCTCTGCCAACCATCCGTGGGAGCTGAAACTTTGATCATGTTGCTTTTCTTCAGCGAACAGGCTAGCATAATGTTGCTATTAAAATGCGAGTGTAATGTTCGCACTTTATCTCAGGCGTGTGTTGCTAAGAGGCAAAATCAACAGATTTCTCCTTCTGCAAAAACAACAACCACCTTAAAAGGTCATCCTAAGCTGGCGTCCCGTGTCAGACGTCACCTTAAGCTCGCTAAGCCAAAACGTGAGCACTCGTCAGCGACGTTGATCACTCCTGACAGCAGCTTGTTTATTCCTCTCATATCCCAGCAGGCTTTGAGGGCATTAGGTACATCCCAGACATCAGTCGCCCGGCGTGATGCACAACACCTGAGGGTTAGCATCAGTTAGGCCGCCCTTCTGTCATAAAGAATCAGGAGGATGCCTAGTGGAGTACATTGTGGTCATTAACAACCATGCATTGGCATTGTTAAAATAGGTGATTCCAGTAACTCCAGATCCAAACCTACAAAAATGCATCATTCATTGCCATAATTTACATTTTATTTATGTGTTATTGAGGTATAATAAACAGAATAGCAAGCTAACACAGATAAATTCATTGCACAAGTGTTTTATGTCTGCTTTATTTTCTCCACCGTTTTATGACTCCTTGAAACAAAACTGAAAATTAACACAGCAAATTGGGTATTAAAAAAGAGTTGTAATCATCCGGCTGCAGCAATAAATGCACAAATTACAGCACTGCATTTTAATACACACAGCAGGAGAACATTTATTCCCAGGTATATTTCATTTATGTGTGTGTGTGTGTCTATCCCGCTTAAGTGTCAAGTCACCACAGGGGAAGATTAGGCGGATTAACCATGCCAGGCATTTTTCCGCAGTCACATGGCCCCTAAGCATTCTGGGAAAAGTCCTAAACCGATGCGCTTTTTATAATGAGACGGCTTGGAGGTCTATGCCAAAATTAGATGAGGTGCTGGCCGTACGCGGCCGCCCCGGAAAGTTCACACGCAGGGCAGAATGTAAGTGATAGTTTGTGGCTTGCTCTTCTTCCTGTTGACTTCCATCCAGGATGCTCGGGTGTTTGGTTTTGCTTCCCAAAGTGCCTCACGGTGTGTGTCCAGGCTCTGACACACACTCAGGGTGATTGGATTAGCTTCTAATCTTTGGATCCGACCCAGGTGGCAGTGTCGCAAGTGACCCGTGTCTTGTCAGGAGAAAGTTCTGGATCGAAAAGTCATCATCGGTGATAAGACCCGAGAACCCACGTTGTTCCTGTCAGACGGTCAAAATAAAACTGCTCTCTCACGGTGGTGGACCACAATGCTTTTATATACGTATCATGTTAGTGCAAGGATCTGGCACACCATCTCATTTTTACCTCACCAATACACTCGTCAAAGATCCTCTATATGACAGGAGAGCTCTGCTATTATAAAGAACTTAACATAAAAACGCTAATCAAAGATCCTCTGGATGACAGCAGTACTTTGCCGCTTCAATGAACTTACTGTAAAAAAGAAACACCAGTCAAAGATCCTCTGTATGACAAGAGCGCTTGGCTGTTTATGATGTAAACAAACGTCATTTCTATGATGTCAAAAATTTTATATATATATATGTGTATATATGTATATATATCATAAAAGACTAGAAATTTGCCGGGAAATGAAAATAGTATCGTAATAAGTAGTAATTCGTTTTAACCGATATCGATATAACGAGACTTAACTGTATGTATGTATGTGTATATATATGTATGTATGTATGTATATATATATGTATGTATGTATGTATATATATGTATGTATACATATATATATATATATATATGTGTGTGTATGTATGTATATGTTATCCACAACCTATAGCAAAAACCCTAGTTCAAGAACTTTTATATAACAGACCTACTGCACAATAATGTGTTCAAGGACCGTCAAACAAAGTGGGACAAGTCGGCTTTCACAACAGACAACATATGCATGCAAAATGCAAAAACTATGGGATTTGTATTATTTTTTACATTAAAATAATGTCCCATACTTCCAAAATTGATACACATTTACATCATATTCAATGTACTTATTTACAAATGTATTTTTTTCCGTGTAGTTTATTACACCTGAAAGCTTCCTGCTGGGCTGTTTTTGTTGATTTTCATCCTGCTGACCCGACATCGTTCCAGTTGTCATTGTGGTCACGCTGTCTCTCCTCCTCCTCTTCCTCTTCCTCCTTCTGGGTTCCATGTGACACTCAAAGGAATGAGGAGTGCGAACAAGTGCGTGGAGGAGGAGACATGGAGTGTGTGTTTGCCTTTGAACATGAGTCAATGTGGGTGTGTGCATGCTGGTTATTGTGCGTAGTGCTTGCTAGTGTGTGGTGTCAAGTTGTGTGTGTGTGTGTGTGTGTGTGTACGCTAAGCTGCGTCCAGCTCTGCAGCAGATCATCACGCGCTCCAGCCAGTCGCTGATTACGCAGCATTTGTTTTGTTGGAGCTCTCCTACCCGGGCGGGGCACACACACACACTAGAAGATGCCTTGAGCAGCACTTTTCCACCAAACCGTACAGTTCAGTTCAGGCAATGGTCTTTCCGATATGTCAAGTAAAGCTGGATATGCTTTAGAGTAGTCAGTGTACAGCTTGTATGGCAGTGCAGGAAGTATATTAATTGGTTACATGGGGGCGTCCAAACTTTTTCCACCAAGGGCCAAATACTGAAAAATTTCAAGTTTTTTTCTTATTAGTAGCAACTTCAGTTTTTGCTCTTTTTTCCCATTTGTATGTTGTTTATCCCACATATTGAGTTTTCTTATTCAATGACATAATCTTTGGTCAGGGGCACGATGGTCGAGTGGTTAGTGCGCAGACCTCACAGCTAGGAGACCAGGGTTCAATTCCACCCTTGGCCATCTCTGTGTGGAGTTTGCATGTTTCTCCGGGTTTCCTCCCACATTCCAAAAACATGCTAGGTTAATTGGCCACTCCAAATTGTCCATAGGTATGAATGTGAGTGTGAATGTGTTTGTCTATATGTGCCCTGTGATTGGCTGGCGACCAGTCCAGGGTGTACCCTGCCTCTCGCCTGAAGACAGCTGGTATAGGCTCCAGTACCCCCGCGACCCTTGTGAGGAAAAAGCAGTAGAAAATGAATGAATGAATGAATCTTTGGTCATTTCTGTTTCATAATATCTTGTATGTAATATCTAATTTGTTTTGTTTGTCATACTATTACGACTGATATAATATTTTCTTTTCTTTAATATTACAACTTTATATTGTTAAAATTACATGTTAGTGTTATTATTTTTACTCATAATGTTAAAAGTTGCCACATGTTGGTCACACAGTCAGGATATCAGGAAGATCTGGGTTTCTCTTAGTTGGTTGTTTGTCTATATGTGCCCTGTGATTGGCTGGCCACCAGTCCAGGGTGTACCCCGCCTCTCTGCCCGAAGACAGCTGGGATAGGCTCCAGCATATCCCTGCAACCCTAGTGAGTATAAGCCGTATAGCAAATGGATGAATGGAACAAGTTTGTCCTCGTATAATTTTTCTTTAATTAAAAAAAAATTAATTGTCCTCATCATATTTCAAGGTATTCTCTTCTCTTCATATTTTGACTTTATGCTTGTAAAATGACAGCTGTTCATTTTCAATTTTGCTTTTTTTCCCCAACATTTCCAACAAATTTGGTTTTCCCATTAAAGTGACATAATGTTGATTTCTTTACGACCGTAACAAAAATGATCATAGATTTAACCATGAAAATAGTGATATTTAATAACAAAGAAACACAACATGACTCGTTCAAGACTCTTCATCATCAACAGCTAGTATTGTTTCTTGAATTGGCTCATCCTTGTGCATTGTTTGAGTCCCATATTCAATCTCTTTGATTCCACATACTCAGATGCTGTGGCTTTTTAACGTTGTCCGAGCATATAAGTGTTTCAAGTTTAGTTCTTCCTTGAGATCATATTTTTCATCTTGTAGAGAAGTATTGGATGACATTTTTAGTTAATAAGTTATTGTTAACGTTATGCATTATTTTAGCTGTTTGAAAATGAACTATATCAGCAAATTTTAGTATTTATTCTCTACAGGCAACTTTATGGATTATCTGCACTGATCTTTTTTGCAGTGACGATTGCTTTTAGTTCATTCATTTTCCGCTTATCCTCATGAGGGTCGCGGGGGTGCTGGAGCCTATCCCAGCTGTCTTTGGGCGAGAGGGGGGGTACACCCTGGCCAGCCAATCACAGGGCACATTTCGACAAACAACCATTCACACTCACATTCATACCTATGGACAATTTGGAGTCGCCAATTAACCTAGCATGTTTTTGGAATGTGGGAGGAAACCGGAGTCCCGCATGAACATGCAAACTCCACATAGAGATGGCCATGGGTGGGATTGAACTCGGGTCTCCTGGCTGTGAGGTCTGCGCATTAACCACTCGACTGTCGTGCAGCCTGCTTTTATAGTTGTTACACACAATAAGTTAGATATGATTTAGAGTGAGTTAGAGTGATTTTTGATTGAGAATTCATTTTTCTTAATATTTTGACTTTCTCCTTGTAAAATTATTGCTGATGTTTCCATTTTTGCTATATGGTTATTTTGCAATGTTTTTATTAAATTATGATTTTAGAATGTGCTGGGGGCCAATAAAAGTAGAGTGGCGGGCTCCACATGGCCCTCGCAATGCATTTTAGACTGAGAATAAAATGTTATTATGTATGCAGCAGTGAGTTGGACCTTGGTGGGTGTTTTCCTCCGCTCTCGAGTTGAAAAGGTCAGATATCCGCAGGCAGGAAGCTGCTCACAGGGGAAGACGACACGTTTCCCCTGTTGTGAAAACACCGGGAGGTGAAAAGATGCGGAACGGTGTGGCTCAAATCAGACCAATAAGCATCTGCGTCACTGTGTCCTCATGGAAACTACATTACACTGTATGTGAACTGTCCGACAGGATCTGAAATTGTGTCTACAACTGTCCCCCATTGTTTTGTTTTGTTTTTTGCCTGGAGGGGTCTTATTTGTGGTTGTCTGCCAGAAATAATGAATGTACGAGAAATGCTGGCATTTCTGACACCTCAAGGCCCAGTTAATGGCATTTTATTGTCTATGTGTGATGTTAATGTGCTATTTTCTGCCTGATCCAGGCATGGCTAAAATCCTCTTAACTCTACATTTACTTGTCATAGCTGCTTTTTAATTCAGTAAAATACCAGCGAGTAAATGAGTGGTATTAATGACTAACTTTGGAAGAAGAAAGTTGCTGATGCGTGACCAAACCCGATGCATCAATCCAATCCCAAAGCTGCTCGTTTAACCATCAACCTGACAGAACATTCCCAATCAGGTCATTTAACCTCACATGCTAGAACTTACAAGAACCCAAACAGTGTCTCCACCACGTGAAGGTCATCCACCCACATCCTCTCCATCTGTTTCCTCCTCCATTAGGCGCTGGCGGCCAACGCGGGCACCGGTTTTGCTGTGGCCGAGCCACAGGTGGCCATGTTCTGCGGCAAGCTCAACATGCACGTCAACATCCAGACCGGCCGCTGGGAGCCTGACCCATCCGGGACCAAGAGCTGCGTGGGAACCAAAGAGGGTGTGCTGCAGTACTGCCAGGAGGTGGGTCCCTGTTTGAAAGCACCTTGTCTCCATGCCAGAAATGCACTAGTTCAGTGCCGTTCTGGTGGCCATTCTTGCCTCCACGTTCACTTATTCATATTAACACATTTCAATTATTCTATATTTTATTTATTGGGGGATCCATGCCGGTTGCTAAAATGTAAAATGATTTTCTGCCCCCAAAACACGTAAATACATTCACAGCAGACGCTCAACGCAGAGCTATTTCTCTAAAAAGTATATTATCATTTTATTGAGGGCCACATACACTTGTACAGTTTCTTAACCAACTCGTGTAGACCCACGTTTATTATTATTTTTAGTCGGAATTCACTTTTCCTCCTTAGCTTATGTTTTTGGCTTGTTTTTCAACTTTCTTCTTGTACCTTTTTTCCCTTTTGAATATTATGTCCTTATTCTTACAATGTTTTTAATGACTTTATCATAATAATACTATTATAACTTTGACCCAAACTTGATTTTTATTTCTCATAATATTAGCACTGTTAAATGTCAGTTTTATTCTAATATTTCAACTTTTCCAATTAATATTATGACTCCATTCTCCAAAGATTTTGTCTTTTATTCTAGGAAATGTACTGCTCTTTTTTTTTTTTTTTTACAAATATTTAAACTTTTTTTTGTCATTCATTTTACTCACAATATTATGTCTTTATTTTAATATTATATTTTGACTTTATTATGGGAGTATTAAAACTTTTACCAACCTTTATTTTAAAATTACAACTTTCTTTCTTTCTTGTTTTTATATTACAACTAAACATTAATACTATTACTTTATTTTCCAAGTATTTTATCTACTCCTCTATTTTTTTATTCTAGTTAAATCTCTTCTTTTTTTCATTTTTGGGATAGGCTCCAGCACCCCCGCGACCCTCGTGAGGATAAGCGGTAGAAAATGAATGAATTAATGGCCCCCAAATGGTAGAGTCATGTGATCTGCACACGCTAACTAGCATAGCAGAAGCCTAGCATAACCCCCAAGTACTGTTATTAAAAACAAACATACATTGACAAAGCAAAGGTAATCTTATGAAAAACAGAGAAAACCCCCCAAAGTTAAGATTTGACACCATTACTCAGGCTTCATGCTAGGCTATGCTAACTAGTCGCTAGCCTCACCTTTTACAACTCACATACAACTTGCATTTTATCATACAAGTGCACTCGGAAAGTAGTAGTTTGACTCATTATGATCCAGAATATATTTGGCTTTCTCATATAAATGGATGAAAGTGACATGTATATTTTTATAATGAAGGTGAATGTGAGGCAGTAATGCTTTCTTTTGACTGTGATTTGTCATTGAGAGCTTTTTCTTAACATTTCCCTTCACCATCCTTGACTCTTTGTGGCCGTGCTGGCGACGCGGACACCCTCGCGACTTACCCTCACCCTGTCGGTTCCACTGTCGGCTTTGATTATGCAGCTGTGCGAGAGAAATGAATCGCTTTCAAGCTGCGCGTTTGAATGACATTTTGGGGAGAGAGCATCTAAAGCAGCCGTTCTTGTCTTCGTGCAGCAGATGGCATCCGGAGACGAGGAGAAGGCTGGGATTTAAACTACATGCACTAAACTCAACAAAATTTGGATGAAACCAGCTTTTAAAAACACCATCTAAGCACCTTAATTAGACCGTGTTTGACTTTCCATCACAATCTATTAACCCGCTCCATACATACAGTAATCCCTCGTTTATTGCGGTTAATATATTCCATGATAAGTCAATTTCCGGAATATTTTTGTAGGTTTATGGTTACAACCTTATAAATATGTTTTTTTAACACCATTAGAGCCCTTTAGACACGAAATAACACCCCTATAGTTAACGTTCCACTCCTATTACCCAACTTAGTAGACATAATAGAAGAATATAAGACTTGCAAAACCTGTTTACGACCTACATACAGTTTTTAGCATGAAATAAAGCCCCTATAGTCACATGTAAACTCTCATTACCTAATATAGTAGACATAATGGAAGAAAATAACACATACAAAGCCAGTTTACGACCTTATACAGTTTTTAACATTATTAGAGCCCTCTAGACATGAAATAACACCCCTATAGTCACATTCACACTCCTATTACCCAACATAGGAGACATAATAGGAGACAATAAGACATACAAAACCTGCTTACCGCCTAAATACAGTTTTTAACATTATTAGAGCCCTGTAGACATGAAATAACACCCCTATAGTCACATTCACACTCCTATTAGCCAGCATAGTAGACATAATGGAAGACAATAAGACATACAAAACCTGTTTACCACCTAAATACAGTTTTTAACATTATTAGAGTCCTGTAGACATGAAATAACACCCCTATAGTCACATTCACACTCCTATTACCCCATACAGCAAACATAACAAGGGAAAATAAGAAATTAAAGACAGAAATTTGATATTTTAGGGGCCCTGAACACCAGAACTCAGTAGCGTCCCCTGCCACCAGTTTCACAGATCATCACTAAAATTAGTGGTGATGTCAATCATTTATGTGAGAGACTTGTGCGCCCATATTAGTTTACCAAAGGGCCAAATATGACAAAAAAAGTAGCTGTATTTGTGTTTTTTGGCAAAAAACTGAATGTAGAGGAGTCTGAATACTGGCTAAATATGGCCGTTAGGGTGCCATCTGCTGTATGGAGTTGGAATGACAAGCTACATTATAATGTTCATGAGCTGGGGCCAACAGGGAGCAGCAAATCTCATTCATTTAAAGGCACATGAAAATATTATAAGGTTGTCACCTAACCAGTAGGGGTTAGCGATTAGCTTGTTGCATGTTCAGAAAGTCCTCCACACTGGAGCCAAACCATGCCTCCTCATGTTTGGGAGGCGTTCAATGGAATGAGAAATATTTCACACAGACGTGTGAAAAATGGAGAAACTATTTGGGGAGCTAGATTTTGTTTTTAGCGCATGTAAACCTAGTCACTGACGTTCCACTTGTGACACCTTCTCCCCTGCCACCATCCTCCTCTTATTTGAATACTTGTCACGCAGATGTATCCCGAGCTGCAGATCACCAACGTGGTGGAGGCCAACCAGCCGCTGCGCATCGAGAACTGGTGCAAGAAGGAGAAGAAGGTGTGCAAGGGCCATGCCCACATCGTGGTACCGTACAAATGCCTCGGTAAGTGCCCGGGATGTGCTTTTGTTTCAAAGTCTGAGGCCGTGTGTGTGTGTGAGTCGCGTGGCCCCAGGCGGCAATCTTGCACTTTGATTCAGGTGACTTAAAGCCGGCCCTGAGCTGCAGACTGACGGTGTCACGCCGCATGAATCCAGGCGGCTGCTGGCATTGCTGGGGAGGCTTGTTAAGCAATAAAGCACAATCTCATTTCCCTGCTCAGACAGAAGCCATAAACCCACACAGACATGCCGGGTCAGCGAGCTGGAGGTCTGCTTTATTGGCTTGCACCCTCGCGCTGTGCATACTAGCTATCGGGACACCGACAGGGAGGGGAAATTATGGACTTGTTGGAGCTCCAACAGCTTCCACTCTTCCGGGAAAACTTGTACAAAAGTCACCTAAGACTCCAAAATGCACCAAAGCATCATACAATTATTCAAAACCCTCTGTAATATTTATTGTATATTAAATAACAATAATACAATTATTAAAGGTGAATCATTTTAAGTGCAATTGTAAATGCATTAATTACATAAAATACTGTCAAATAATGACTAAATTATTTTTAAAAGTTATAAAATATACATATTTCATGTGTAATAAATGACTATTTAAATTTCATTGTTCACAATTGAATTGTTGGGAATGTGATATATTTTTTCTAAATTTAATTCATGTTTTAAAACAAATAAATGATTTTAAAAGGTAACAAATCTATTCATTGAATGCATGTTAAGATTACATTTCACAATATTTTTGTTTAGTCCATATAGTAGTTAAATTTTGACAGAAAAACCTTTCATAATGCTAAGAAAAATATGAATGAATAACAATAATAGTATTATTGAAGTCAAATAATTTTAGTGCAAATGTAAATGTCCATTAGATAAATAAAAATGCTGTTAAATAAGTAAAAAGGTCTTTAATTTAAAAAATATCTAATATAATTTTGGGGTGTTATAAATGGTTAATATTAAGATGATATTTCATAAATGAATGTCATTTTGTGTCTATCTTTTACATTTTAATTCATTCAGACTTCAATTGTCGGGTTTGTTGGGTTTTATAGAAGAGCCCCTAGATACATACTACATACATGCATACTGTACACGTGCATGGAATGAAGTGAAATATGGTTCAGCATCCTTTGGGCCCCCTGAAAGGCACCATATCTATCCAGTAAATCCAAACGAGACCAACCTCTGATGGATTGATTGATGTGTCCCAATACTTATGTCCTTATGGTGTGGCAGCGTACTCGCACTGAATGTTGCTCATTGTGTGCTTTATGAGCTCATTGCTGTGTTTGCCTTGGACGAAGACAACACACTGCAGCTGGCAAACACAATGGCTAAAAAATATCAACATCAACCCCCACCCAACTTTACCGCTTCCTCGGTCCAAAAGCCTTTTTTGCTGATTGAGTCGTGCGGCTGTCCGGGATTGAAAAAGCCATTAGCGTTTGCGCTGGACTGTGAAATGGGCGACAATTCAAGAGCATTTTTGGCACAGGAGGAGGAGGGGAAGCTTTGGGAGATTGCTCGCACGGTAAACACACCCCCCCCACTGGATGGTGAGGCTGAGAATACCCATGAAGAACATTTTAGACGCAATTTTATTCTCCGCCAGATCCAGAGGAGCTCAGACTGACTTACTTGGCAACGTGAGGCACTTGTTTTGTTTCAGACTTACTTCTTGTTAATAATTTACATGCTAACATTTGCATGATTCACCGTGTCTGAAAAGGAGTCGGAAAAGCCTTTCTCAATATCCATTACTGATCATTCATTCACAGTATTTCTTTTACACGCTTACTGGCAATATCAACATGAAAAACTAAAATGCTCATGAGCAAAAGTGACATTATATGTTTGGTGCAGGGGTGTCCAAACATTTTCCAGCGAGGGACGCATTGTGAAAAATGAAAGGATATGCAACTTTCCCATGTAGATATTTTGTAAATATTCTAAGAGGTATGTATTTCATAGATGGAAAAAGCCTACTTTGCTTTATTTCCCCCTTTTTTGCTGCTACGGTTGTCTTTATATTTGTTTAATTTCAACAAAAAAAGCCCTCTGTAATACTAAGAAAAATATTTTTATATGTTAAATAACAATGCCACTGTTATTAAAGTTGAGTCATTTTAAGTGTAACTGTAAAAGCCCATTAAATAAATATAAATATTGTCAAATAATTAAAACATGTATAAAATTATTTTTAAAAAGTAAAAAATATATATAAATTGTATTTGCAATACATTTTTTTATATATTTTTATTCAATTTAAGTCATATTTTAATTCTATTTATTTAATTTTGACAGTAAAACCCTCCATAATGCCAAAAAAATTATTTATTATATATTAAATTTAGCAATAATACTATTATTGGAATGGAATAATTTGAATGCAACCGTAAATGCCCAGGAAATAAAAAAAAATACTGTGAAATCATTTTAAAAATCACAACATGAGTTTAACAAAAATGTATGTTTAAATTTAAATTGTATTTATGTTTGAAAGCACATTTTTGCTGTTTTTATTTTTCAAAATATTTCACCTTTTTTAAAATATATTTTTTGCACATTTCCCCCCTAATGTTATGACTTTATTCACATATTACAGCGGTGTCTTGGTTAACGTGGTTAACAAAACTGTGGTGAGACCAGCCATGTCGTTTGGTCTAGAGACAGTGCCACTGAGGGAAAGACTGGAAGCAGAACTGGAGGTAGCAGAGATGAGGATGCTGAGGTTCTCATCGGGAGTGACCAGGATGGATAGGATCAGGAACGAGTACATCAGATGGACATTACATGTTAGAGGTCTTGGAGATAAGGTCAGAGAGGACCGACTGAAATGGATGGGACATGTCCAGAAGAGAGATAGTGAATATATTGGTAGAACGATTCTGTGTTTAGAGTTGCCAGGTAGGAGGTGTAGAGGAAGACCAAAGAGGAGGTTTATGGATGTAGGGAAGGAGGACATGAGGGTAGTTGGTGTGAGAGAGACAGATGTAGAAGACAGGGTTGAATGGAGGATATTGATTTGCTGTGACGACGCCATAGGTAAAAGCCGAAAGAGAGAGAATAAGAAGTCTTGGTTAACATAATTAATCCATTCCAGAAGGTCTGACTCAAACCAAAACAAACTCTAACCAAGGATGAGATATGAGCTGAGATGTGGCACTTGTTGGTATCATGGCTTCAACTACTTTGGATTGATTTTTGGGTGACACACTAACCAAAAAAGCTAAAGAATATCATAAAATAAGTGTGACGATAACCATAGAAGCAGATGTGGAAACAGCATACGCTTCCACTGAAATGTGAGGTTTGAGTCAATGTATTATAATGATACAACTAAGCCCCACCCACCCCCAAAAAGGATATGTAGCATTTGAGTCAAGCTAATGGCGTCTTGTGAATAATGCACACACTGTGGAACATCTCCGAGCCTCAAAGCCGCCATGTTTGTCATCAGCACCAGCACTAATCTTCCACGGCAGCACGGGTGCGTGTGTGTGAGAGTCAGCGCTGGATTATTTTCTTTTTCGAAACATCTTCACGCCTGCCGAGAGAGAGAGAGAAGAGTTTGCGGGTTGTCATGTGGCGTCGTTGACAGACCGTCGCTTTTTGCCGTGATTTAATTCCCTCCAACTGCTGCACGTTTGAGGAATCCCATTTCTTTCTCTCCACGGAGCTCTGGCGCTGACATTCCTTCTAAAGAGAACATTTCACACAAAAGATATAAAAGTCACCTCACACACAACTCCTCCACATGCTCATCTCCCGATTCCAATAGGCTTGAGTGTCTGCCCTTTATTGTTTCTGAGGTCATATGTGATGGTGGGTGAAGGTCATCTGTGATGGTAGGAGGAGGGTGTGCACCTCCTGGGCGGAGATGAGAAGCAGCTGCAGAGTTCGCTGCTATTTGCAGCTCTCTCTCTCCTCCTCCTCCTTCCATTCTAAACCCTCTCATTTTCCAAAACACTGCTTTCCACCCGGCACAGGAAGAGCGAACCGTGACGCTCCAAACGAGCTGTTATAGGAGAGCTCCACAAATTCCTGCAGACCCTTTCCTCGTGTCCTCAAAGTGCCACTCTACCTCCGAGGGTCACATTCTGGAAACAAGCAAAGCATTCGGGAGCTGTTATGCTAAAAAGAGGTGTATATTTAAAGTAAAAAAACAGCTTGCATGTGAGCTGTGTTCAGGGACAATGGAAATATGTAATACAACTGATTACACCTATTGTCAAGTCAAATATTTCATTTCCTCTTTGGTGTACAGTATGTACCTTACACAGATAGACGTCAAATATCTGATTTGCTTTGATATTTAATTTGTGCATTATTTCTATGTATGCAGTTACTATGTTCTTCCTCATTTCATTGACAAAATACCTTCATCCGCTAAACTAGCAAACTAATACATTAGCTTGGTTTCCAATTGTCCGTAGATATGAATGTGAGTGTGAATGGTTGTTTGTCCACATGTGCCCTGTGATTGGCTGGCCAACAGTCCAGGGTGTACCCCGCCTCTCACCAAAGACAGCTGGGATAGGCTCCAGCATACCCGCCACGACCCTCGTGAGGATAAGCAGTAGAAAATTGAATGGTTTGACTTTCATCGAAAAAGTGTACAAAATTTAAAAAAAAACAACAAAGATAGGCATAAATAAAGACTCGGGCTGTCAAATGATAAAACCCTTTAATCAGATAAATCCCGGTTTTCAAATGAATTAATCATGATTAATCACCATGTCTCACTATGTCTGAAATGCCAATTTTACCATATTTTTTATTAAAAAAAAGACTAATTATAGGTTAGGATTATGTATATTTGTATGTATTAACAGTGCCTAAATTTCAGTCAAAATAAGAGATGGCACACATGTCTGAAAATCTATTTACCTTACACTGCTTTATTTAATTCTCGTATGAGGTCAGCTGGGATAGGCTCCAGCATACCTCTGCGACCCTAGTGAGGATACGCGGCACAGAAGATGGATGGATGGTTTTATAAATTAATTATTAATTATTTAAATGTCTAAAAAAATTTAATAAAACTGGCTTAAATTTTTAAAAAGTGTAAAAAGAAAACTAATAAAAATTACAAAAAAAGAGGTATAAGTAATACAAACAAAGACTCAAAATATAAAGACTCAAATTACAAAAAGTGTAAAAAGTAATTCAAATTGGGAAAAAATGTAAAACTTAAATAAAAGTATAATAAAATTAAAATGGTAAATGTGTAAAACAAAAATAATGCACATAAATAAAAAGGGTGTTAAAGGTTTAAAAAATGATACAAATGACTACAAAGTGTAAAATAAATAAATATATATATAAACAGTGATTGGAAAATGTGGCTCCCAGGTTAAGACCATTTGATTCTATTAGTGTGAACATACAGCATATTTATACAATATTGTATATTTCTTCGCGGGAGCAGCGTCTATAAATAAAAATATAGATTGGTTCAGCGATGTATCATAACTTCCATTTGTACCATTCTCTCACGGCTCTTGTGAATCACAGCATTTTCTCACCACTCCGACCCAACATTCACATTGACAGCAGGTGATGGTGTCACAGAATCTGCGACGTCGCTTTAACGCCGCCTCTATTTTGACGTTGCAGTGGGCGAGTTCGTGAGTGACGTGCTGCTGGTTCCGGAGAAGTGCCAGTTCTTCCACAAGGAGCGCATGGACATGTGTATGAGCCACCAGCAGTGGCACAGCGTGGCCAAAGAGGTAAGATGCTTGCAGTGACGGAGTGCAAAAAAAAAAGAAGAAACTCACCTTCTTAAGGGATTAGCATGGATGTAATGCTGCTAATCCCAGTTTGAAGCAGGGAGGAGGAAGGGGGGGGGGGCACTGCAGTCATTCTAGAAGCTCCTGCATCACACTCTCCACCAACATCTGCAGTCTCATACTTTACTTTTTTCCCCATGCAGAGATGGCTTCCTCCTAAATAAGAAAAGTACCAGCAGGGGGCTCTACTGAGCTGAGGTTTTCTAATTTCGTGCAACTTTAGAGGCCTTTTTTTCCCCCAGATCGAATTCCATATTCCATATCTTGGTGGGTATTGGAATTCGCAGAGATTTATTTTATTAGTTAGTCGCCCTGCTTCCTTCCTGTTCTATGGTTATTATTTTCTTTCTTGCCATCGTTACCGGTTACCCCTCGGCAGTGACATGACACGCAAAAAAAGCATTCTTTGAGGCAGGAGTGTCCAAACGATTTTCCAATGAGGGCCACATAGTGAAAAATGAAAAAATGCAAGGAACATTGGGATATTTTCTATACATATACTAATAAGCAATATATATTTGAAGAAAAAGATAAATCTTAGCTTTGTGATAAGGTGAAAAAGCCTATTTTTACTATCAGTTTTGTGTGTGTGCGCTTATTAAATTTACATTTTCTTCTCGGAATTTATTCCCATAATATTTGGACTTTTTCCCAGGCCTAATTTTCAAAAAATGACGACTTTTTGTGTTGTTTTTTTCTTATTTTTGCTGGGTTTCTTTTTTTAAGTGTTTTTATCAAATAGTCTTTATACGTTTGTCTTTCTGAATTTTTTAAATTTATTCCCATAATATTTGGACTTTCCCCATCCTAATTTTTCCAAAATTACGACTTTTCGTGTTGTTTCTCATGATATTATGACTTCTAAAAAAATCAGATTTTTTTTCCTTTCATGTTTCAACTTTATACTACTAACATGACATTATTCTTCCTCATAATACTATGCAAGGCGTGCTCCAAGAGCTCCACGGTGCTGCACAGCTACGGCATGCTGCTCCCATGCGGCACCGACAAGTTCCAGGGCACCGAGTATGTCTGCTGCCCACCCTCCCGTTCAGGCCAGCCCGACACTCCCTCGCCCCCTGCCCAGGAGGAGGAGGAAGACGACGAGGAGGAAGAGGAGGAGATAGAGGACGAGGAGATCGATGAGGCAGACCTGGATGATGAAGATGAGCTGAAGGAAAGGTGAGCAGAGGAAACGTGGGGGTTACTTCCGCCAGCTGTTCTTCCTGCTTTGATGAATGACTCCTCTTCTCTCTTATCATTCCATCACCCCCTCACCCAACCCCCCTTTCTCCTCGTCAGCGAGGCTCCAGCTGACGAGCAGCCCACGCGGAAGGAGGAGCCGCTGGATGATGAAGATGAAGACGCAGAGGACGAGGAGGAATACCATTATGTCTATGAGGATGAGGAGGCAGATAAGGACGATGACGACAAGCAAGAGAGCAGCAGAATGTCAGACAGTGAAGAGGAGGACAAGACCCTCCATGAAGTGAAAGGTCTGAGAAGATGACATCCTCGCTTCCGATTAACCTTTGAGATAGAAACCCTCGTGGCACTTAGCACCACTTGTCCTTTTATCCGACCTCTTAGAGAGACGAAGGGTTCAAAAGTTTTCAAGAAAAACAAATTCAATCACGTGTGATAAAGCTGCCACATTTAGTTAGCAAAGCAGCCACAAGAACACAGGGAAGGACAGGGAGAGTCGGCAGAGGAAGCGGCTACTAAGCCACATGTGTACAGACTATGAGTCAGCAATTGAATTATTCATTCATTCATTCATTCATGTTCTACCGCTTTTTCCTCACAAGGGTCGCCACAAGAGCCTATCCCAGCTGTCTTCGGGCGAGAGGCGGGGTACACCCTGGACTGGTGGCCAGCCAATCACAGGGCACATATAGACAAACAACCATTCACACTCACATTCATACCTATGGACAATTTGGAGTCGCCAATTAACCTAGCATGTTTTTGGAATGTGGGAGGAAACTGGAGTACTCGGAGAAAACCCACGCATGCACAGGGAGAACATGCAAACTCCACACAGAGAAGGCCGAGAGTGGAATTGAACCCTGGTCTCCTAGCTGTGAGGTCTGCGCGCTAACCACTAGACCGCTGTGCCGCCCCAATTGAATTATGACTCTGCTTTTTCACCACATTGTACCAAGTGCCAACCTTATGTAACGATGTACCTGTTGCTTCCGCCCGCAGCCGTGTGCACCCTGGAGGCGGAGACGGGCCCCTGCAGGGCCTCCATGCCTCGCTGGCACTTTGACCTGAGCCAGAGGAAGTGCGTACGCTTCATCTACGGAGGCTGCGCCGGCAACCGCAACAACTTTGACTCGGAGGAGTACTGCATGGCCGTGTGCAAGCGCCTCAGTAAGTGCGACGCTCTCTCTGTTTATTTCTTGACTAGCCAGAAGTAGCATCGGTGTGAGGGAGGCGGTGGGGGCTGCTTTTGCGTGACAGGAAGTCTGATCACGACCCGGCCGTCAAACGGGGGCGATTTTCTTCTGTTAGCGTCGGCGATGCGAGCTGTCAGCTAAAGGCCAGCGGGAGGATGAAAAGAATGCTAAAGGAAAGACTGTCAGCTCCTCTTACGTTCATTACGTTCTCGCTCGCTTCTTCACATTTCTTCCTCTCTTGCCCTGCCTTCATTTTTACTTGTTTCCCCATTGCAGCCACACCCCCCACTCCTCAGCCCACCGACGACGTGGACATCTACTTTGAGACGCCAGCCGACGACAAGGAGCACAGTCGCTTCCAGAGGGCCAAGGAGCAGCTGGAGATCAGACACCGCAACCGCATGGAGAGGGTGAGCGCTTGTAAAAGTTCCCACTTGCACTAAAACCAGACACAGGACCGAAGATTATTATCATTATTAATATTATGTACACATTATCAATCACTGTTCTCCCTCTCCCATCGCGGCAGGTGAGGAAGGAATGGGAAGAGGCCGACCGCCAGGCCAAGAACCTCCCCAAGGCTGAGAGGCAGACTTTGGTTCAGGTGCGTCTACAGCGCCCTCCTGTGGTTGGGTCCGACATGGCTGCTTATACAACCATCTCAATGCCTCTTTTTTAACATCATAAAAGAAATCCAAGGGTTTGATGTGATGTTAATTGGCTAGAAATGTATTTAGCCAAAAAAGTATTGAGAGATTTCATGTAACTACGCCCCCTAGTGGTTGTGAAAAGCATAGGGATGCCATGGTTACAGCATCTTTAGTGGACACTTCAAGGAGGAAGGCCATATACTGTAAATCAGGGTTCTCAAACTCAATTTACTTGGGGGCCACTGGAGCTAGGGTCTGGGCGGGACTGGGCCGCATCAGGTTTTCCAAAAAACTATTTTTTTTTATTAAAAACAGAAAAATGAATAAACTTTGCTTTGGTTTCGATTTTCTACAAGAAAAGCTCCGATAAAACATTCCACTGTTCTCAAATATCTTAATTTTTATTTTTCTGCACAAAATAAGATGAAAAATAAATAAACAAATCAAGAATAAAGAAAATCAATCCATCAGTAATAAATAAATATAATAATAATAATAATAAAACGGCAAATAATAAAAACTTAATAAACCACATAGTTGGTGGGTAGACACATTATTTTTTCTGATTAAAATGAACAAAGCATTATTAGAGCCCTGTAGACATGACAAAACACCACTATAGTCACATTTATACTTTTTTTTATTTACAACATATTGCGCAACTGCAGGGTCTTGAGACACATGGTAACTCGCAAACTAGAGAGCTAGCGACCTAAACGGTAGCCTTCAAGTTATTTCCTTTAAACTTAAATAGCCAAAAACTTACCACTTCCACACGGATAGGGAGGATAACTATTAACAGTTATTTAACCTTTAACATGAACATTAATCAAACGTAATAATTTTTTCTGGGTACATGATACCATACAGCATCCATATCAAACCTGCGCGCGCCGCACTAACATTAAACTTTCATATCAAGGCGGGGGCCTCAAACTAGTGTCCTGCGGGCCACATTTGGCCCACAGGCCGCATGTTTGAGACCCCTGCTGTGACTGAAAGGGACACCTTGATATTTTGTAGACCAACATATAACATATGTTATCTGATGGTGGCTAGAATAACAATAACAATAACGATTGCTGTTTTTGGGACTACTTTCATATGTGGGACGTGTGCTTCCTTTGCAGCACTTCCAGGCCATGGTGGAGTCCCTGGAGGAGGAGGCAGCCAGTGAGAAGCAGCAGCTGGTGGAGACCCACCTGGCCCGGGTGGAGGCCATGCTGAACGACCGGCGCCGCCTCGCCTTGGAGAACTACCTGGCGGCCCTGCAGGCGGACCCCCCCAGGGTCAGTCAACATCTCACGCCTGCACTCCTACACTGCACCACACAGGCTTGTCACAAATTGGAGTCTTTCAGTCAGTTAAATGGCTGATGTTAAATAATGCTCACAGATGTTTCCTCTTCTGCAGCCTCACCGCATCCTGCAGGCTCTGAGACGCTACGTGCGTGCCGAGAACAAGGACCGCCAGCACACCATCCGCCACTACCAGCACGTCCTGGCCGTGGACCCCGAGAAGGCTGCTCAGATGAAGTCGCAGGTCAGTGAGTGAACTAAACCACTCAGGCTGAATACAGTTTATTAGAGCATTATTATTTATCAACATTATTAGAGCCCTCTAGACATGAGATAACACCCCTATAGTCACTGTTACATTCCTATTACCCAATTTAGTAGACGTAAAAGAAATTAAGACATACAAGAGCTTAGAAAAGCTGTTTAGGATCTTTTTAAATACGATTTTTAACATCATTAGAGCCCTCAAGACATGAAATAACACCCCTATAGTCACTGTTACATCCTATTACCCAATATAGTAGACATAATGAAAGGAAATAAGACTTATTAAACATAGAAAACCTGTTTATGACCTTCTAAATGCATACTATTACTCAATACAGTAGCCACAATAATATCATTTAGACTTAAATAAGCCATAAAATAGACGCATACGTGTTGGTATCGAGTGATTTCCTGTTTTTATATATACCATATGTCCTGCGGTGGTTCTTGTGTCAGCAATGTAACATTACCGAAACTTGATAACAAAACACCTACAGCAGGGGTGTCCAAAGTGCGGCCCAAGGGCCATTTAATCACTTTTTATTGATTGAGTAAAGACAAAAAGGTGGAATGTTAATACTAATAATAACACAAAAGTATATATCTAAAAAGTATATATCAATGTCCAAACAACTAAACTATTCCAACATTAACAACACAAAAAGGGGTGGTTTTCCATCTCAACAACAATTTATTTACAAATGTAACACCATGAACTACTTATAATTTTCATACTTGCGCGTGTTAAAATGTCACTACAATGCGTACGGAACCTTCTGCATGTGTGTGCACAAATATATAAATATACACAAATATGAAAGTTGACTTTTGCATCCTTGTATTTATCAGTATGTGGCCCTCTGTCGAGAGACTTTGGATCCACCATCTTGTCTCCTAATACTATTTGATTCCAGCATGACTATGGACATGATTCAGAGCAGGGGTTCAAGTAGAGTCACGCAGGAAGTTGTGGAAAAGTCCCAGTTACCTCCTAGCTTCTGACTCACTCTTCAGTCTGGCGTCATTGTGCAACTTCCAAACAAACAGTTCTCGTGTTCTACAATCTGCAGTCCTCTAAGTTGACACTTGGAAGCTTCCGGAAGGTCCTCATAAAGTATTGGTGCTCATCCAGAGGAGCCGTAGTGATGTCTGCTAAAAGTGTACGAGGAGAAATGAGGGGGTGTGTCTGGCTGAGGGTGGAGGAGGCTCAGGCTTAGACTTGCAGGTCTTGTATAACAGTGCTACTGTGTGTGTGTGTGTGTGTGTGCACGACTACCTAGTGTCTGTTGTGTTTACTTGTGCGGTGGCTGTGCCATCGGCTTTCATCCAAAATTCCATTATCTGTCTGCACAACTCTCTCTCGCTGCACATTGGTGTTAAGTGTTGTATACGGACCGGCGTAGCATAGCTCCCGTTCTCACAGATGCAGGCAAGCAAGAACCCACCACCACCACAGAGAGCTGTTTTTAATCATTTGACTCCTGTTGCTAAACGAGCGACTACAGGATATGTTTCTTCTTCTTTTTTCTCTTCTTTCTTCTTCTTTCTTCTTCTTTCTTTGCATGATGCAGTGTCTCTGTGTTATCATTTTTATAAAGACTCATGTCTCATCGTAGGCAAAAAATCTTATCATCTATATCAACTTCACTCTTGGCTCTTTTTCTCCATTTTTGCTGTATTTATATTGTATTTTTTCCATATTTTTCTTAAATCTTGGTGCATTTTCTACTCGTAATATTATGTTTTTATTCCAAAATTCCTGTATTATTAACTTACTCCCCAGCCTAATATTCCAAAAATTACAACTTTATTCTGTTTTATTCTGTTTTGTCCTGTGTTTCTTTTAAAATGACTTTATTTTTCCTGGTAATATTACGAGTTCATTCTTGTAAAATTGCAGCTTTTTCTCTCATCAGAGTATGACTTTTTGTCTTAATGTTTTGACTACATTTTTGTATAATTAGTTATTTTTCAAGTATTTCAACTTTTTTCTTGTACAAATTCTGTTTGACTTTATTCCCATAATATTATAACTTTCACCCAACCCTTTATTTTGTTTTGGATCTCATAATAATATAATTTTTCTTTTTTCTTTAATATTTCAACTTTGTCATTATTCCTCATAATTTTATAACTGTATTCGGTTTTTAAAAAAAATCTTGTTAGATCACAAACAGTTTATAGTTTTCTTATAAAATGACACTTTCAGAATGATCCTGGGGCTGCACTTTTGATACCCGAGCATGAGAGAATGCAGGTGTGCCTAATATACTGGCCGGTGTGCACACATAAACAGGAAGAGGAGGTGTGAGCACGCCCCCTGTAGGCGGAAAGGTGCACTGTAGCCTCCTATTCGTGGTGCTGGATTCCTCCCTTTGACAAACACATTCAAATGAGTGTAGAACAGTGTGTGTGTGTGTGTGTGTGTGTGTGATGATGATAAGGCCTGGTGGGCCGAGGATGCTGTGGAGCGTCTTCAGATGTTGAGCATATTTCAGTATTAGACGCGGCGTTGTGTTTCATGTCGCTGTGTGTTAGCGCGGGTTGGCGCCAAGAAGGAGTCACGACAACCTGGTGCGTGTCTTACGTGATGTGTTTTCATGTTTCCTTGTCAGGTGATGACCCACCTGCGTGTGATCGAAGAGAGGATGAACCAGAGCCTGTCTCTGCTCTACAAAGTCCCTTATGTGGCCGATGAGATTCAGGATGAAATTGGTGAGTGCTGTGCCCCCTTTGGTGGTTTTCTGACAAACACCAAAGGGGAGACCCTACTAAGCGAGGACCCTGTTGCTTTTAATGCTGTCCAGTCGCTGATGTTTGATGATGCAAGAATGTAAGCTAACTGAGGCGGTGAACATCACAACCGATCTTCGCTGTTTAAAAGCAAGAATCAAATTGATTTTGAGTATATTGATCCAAGATTCTTGAGCTTGCTGAGGTCAAAGGTTAGGTTAGGCGGCCTTGATTGCGCTATGGTGTTCTTCCGAGCCAATTTTCATACCCAGTAGGAATATTACTAGCATTTATGAGGCAGCTGGGATCAAAGGTTTAAGATAGCAGGCATTGGTTGCTTTATGATGCTCTTTTGAACCAATCTTCATACTCTGTGTGGATATTATCCTGTATTAAAGTAAGAACCCTATTGATTTTAGGGATATTGATCCAAGATTTGTGAGGTAGGGTTAGATGCAGTTAGGCAGTGCTTGCATTCTGTGCTCTTTTGAGCCAATCTTCATACTTTACTGAAAGTTTATCCTGTATTAAAATAAAAAACATTGATTTTAACAATGTCGATCAAAGATTTGTGATGCAGCTGGGCTCAAAGATTAGTTTAGGAGGCGTTGGTTGCATTATGTTGCTCCAATGAATCAATCTTCATACTTTTTATGAATATTATCCTGTATTAAAGTGAGAACCCTATTGATTTTAGGGATATTGATCCAAGATTTGTGAGGTAGAGTTACATTAGGAGGCAGTGCTTGCATTCTGTGCTCTTTTGAGCCAATCTTCATACTTTACTGGAAGATTATCCTGTATTAAAGTAAGAAACATTGATTTTAAGATTGTCGAGCCAAGATGTGGGATGCAGCTGGGCTCAAAGATTAGTTTAGGAGGCGTTGGTTGCATTATGTTGCTCCAATGAACCAATCTTCATACTTTTTATGAATATTATCCTGTATTAAATTAAGAACCCTGTTGATTTTAGGGATATTGATCCAAGATTTGTGAGGTAGGATTAGATTAGGAGGCATCGATTGCATTCTGATGGTCTTTTGAGCCAATCTTCATACTTTATTACAGGATTATCCTTTTAACGTAACAACACCATTGATTTTAACGATACTAATCCAAGATTTGTGATGTAGCTGGGCTCAAGGTTCAGGTTTGGAGGCATTGGTTGCATTCTGATGTTCTTTTGAACCAATCTTCGTACTTTGTATGGAAATGATGCTGTATTAAAGTAAGAACCCTATTGATTTGAGGGATATTGATCCAAGATTTGTGAGGTAGGATTAGTTTAGGGGGCATTGGTTGCATACTGATGCTCTTTTGAGTCAATCTTCATACTGTGTATGAATATTACCCTCTATTAAAATAAGAACACTATTGATTTTAAGGATATTGATCAAAGATTTCTGAGTTAGGATTAGTTTATGAGGTTTTGGTTGCATTCTGAGGGTCTTTAGAATCAAATACTTGGATTATAATTATCCTGTAATAAAGTAAGAACCCTAATGATCTTAAGGATATTGATTCCAGATTTGTGAGGTAGGTGGGCTCAAAGGTTAGGTTAGGAGGCAATGATTCCATTCTGGTGCTCTTTTATTGCACTTTATATTATATATGCAATATTATCCTGTATGAAAGTAAGAACACTATTGATTTTGAGTGTTTTGATTTTGATTCTCATCCTTTCAGGGATTATTACTATGAATCAAAGCATAACTTTATTGATGTAGAGCAGACTAAGGCCAAAGTTGAGTGGGGGTTTGGTGGAGTGTTCTACCAGCGTGAGCGTCTCCACCTCCATGAGCGGCGCCCGGCGTGTGTCAGAGATGAGATGAAAGCGTAACGAGCTTGGTGACAGAAGTGGGTCACATTTGAGCTGCTGCTTCCTGCTGGGAGACTCCCCCAGAAAAACAACACTAATTGCTACTTACCAGCCATGACAGCGCAACTCCCGCCTTTGTCAACATTTTGCTAGCACTAATTAGTTGACAGTATTAGTTGGATGTTTTTTTTAAGTGTCTCATCTGCTCCCCTCCTCGCAGATGAGTTGCTCCAGGAGCAGAAAGCCGACATGGACCAGTTCCTGTCGTCCATTTCCGAGTCCCAGCCCGACGTCACCGTGTCCTCAGAGGAGAGCGTGGAGGTGCCCGTGCCCGAGGTGAAGCCTTACCGGCCCATCAAGGTCACGTCCCTTGGGTCCCATCCAGAACCAGAAGGTAAGCAGTTACACATCTAAAGACTCCCCACTGTGTGCCGGGTGTCTGGAAAGTGGTAGAATCATCTCAGGGTGCCAAGAGTTTAGGTTCTGGTTCTCAGCGGGACTCTGAAATAACTTGACAGGAAAATAATGGAAGATGACGCAGCCAGCTAAATAAAAGATAATAAAAGTAGGAAAGTTAGGAGAATGAAATTGGAAGCTAAAGTTACCAGAATAAAGTTGGAATGTTCAGTCGTGATGGTGAGGTTAAGACACATGTATGCACACCTCATTAGGACTCATTTGCTCTATGGCGCCATCAAGAGGTCAATGAAATGTACTACACTCCAGTTTCCGCTTACAAACCACAGATGGACCACAGTGATTAGAGTATACTCAGTATATAGTAACACAGTATTAGAAACAGGCAAGCACCTTTAGTTCTTGTGATGAAACACTCGCAAATAACTAACCAAATACCAACCAAACCAAACACAAGATGTGGGGGCGGACTCCATTGCGTTTCGCAATCACACACGGTTCACACGCCAACCCAGCAAAGCACTTCCTGAATCAGCCACATGGTACAGTGCTTCAGGAAGGTTCCAACGTCATCGCTTACGTCATCAAACCATGCTCCCAAACACACCTCGCCTGGAGTTTTGCGGAATACTCGACACACGCTTTTAAGCCGTCTTTTAAGACGTCATGTTATGAGAATAAAGAAAAGAAAAACTCCTGATGTTACCAGAATAAAGTTTTAATGTAATTAAAAGTAAAGTCATAAACTTACATACAGAAAAAAATTCTATTGTTAGCATAGGAGTTGCCATGGTAACGCTAGTCATTTGCTACCAAAGATGTATTTTGATATTTTTATATTGTGAGAGGCACAAAGAGGTGATGATGCAACTGCACAACAGAAGAGAGCATGTTTGGTGCGATTTTAGGCCCCAGAACATATACCACCATATTTTATAAAAACATTAGCATGCATCTCACCAATAGAAATACAGTACTACTCAGCAGCAGCAACCAGGAAGTGAAAGGCATTTCAACTTGTAGCATGAATGAGGTTACGCATTGAAGGCAAATGTGTGCACGCGACACAGTTCAATTCCAAATGTGGAAATTGTAAAAAGTTCAGTGTAATATTTGTAAACAGATGGATATTTTCATGTAAAACAACCATTGTTTGTGTTGTTTATGATATTTTGCTGAGACTTACTTATGTTTACTCCTGATTACTAAAGAACGTAGATGAAAGATGACAATCTAATCTGCCTTTTGGTATAAAACATGGCCGGTACCGAGAGGCACGGCTTATGAAAAATGAAGTCTGGAATAAGTTTCTTAAAACTTTCTAGTTTGTAAATTGAATTGAATTTCATAGTAATCATAATACTTTGGATATTGTGTGTGTATTCAGTGTGTCCCTCATACTCCTTTTATACTCTTTTTGGTTTGTTTTCCCCCCTTATTCAGTTGTAAATACTGTCTTTTCTCCTCTCACTCAACTTTTCTCTTCTTCTTTGTTCTTTTTTGTTGTTGTTTTTTTTACGTGGCTCGTTTGTAACGACAAGGCGATCTTTCTGGTCCTCCACGAGCCTTCAAGAAAGGTTGGTCTTCTGCCCCTCCTCCTTCTTGTGTCCTTCAAGTGTCCTTCCTCGTCTCCTCACCTTCATTCTTTCCTTCCAAGCTGTCCTACCACACACACACACCCCCACCCTTTCATTCCCGGTGGTGATGTATTCATCCCTGGCAGGATGAGTCGGGTGTCACATGGGAAGACGTGTTTTGTGTGTTTAGTGTAAAAGTCCACAGTCCTCATTCTGTGCCGCGCACAACAAAGCTTTTATTCTCATCCACCATGGAGACGAGGCGGGGGGGGGCGTGCGCGCGCGTGATGCCGTCCACCATCGCTGCCGTCGCCGTCTCCCATCGGTGTTTCATTTCTCCACTGACTCCTCCGCCTACTTCTCGCAGGCTCCGCCATGTCCGGGCTGGACGGTCTGATCGGCGCTGAGGAGAGAATCATCAACAGCAAACCCAAGATGGGTCCCAGCGTGGTAAGAACTTCCTCGCCCACCTTGTGCTGTCTTTCTGCCCGTACGGACGCTACAATGACCTTTGCTACCACTTTACTATAAGCCTGTTCTTTGGCGAGCTTACTCTTCTGCCATTGATGACATGTCAGAGATATCATAAATAAATTATATCAATGATGGGGGTATTGGTAAATTTTTCTCATTCAAATCAATCAATAAACTCATAATTATGTCATAAACTACTGCTATTTGTTTTTAACTATTACAATGAAAATGAAGTCGGATTAGTCGGACAATTAAATATCATGAAAACATTTTAATTAAACTTGTATATCATGATTATATGTAAAAGATATTTATCATGATTTGTTTAAGTCATAAAAATAAATTAACATTAAACTGGTGTATCCTTGTTTCATGTCCAGGATAATTATCATGATTCTTCTAAGATGCAAAAATAAAAAAAATGTTTTTAAAAATGCCAGTATACCCTTATTTATACCCTTATGTGTATACAATATAATACTATATTATAATATATAATTCAAATATATTTAAATTACAAGAAAACACAAATACAAATTATTCAAATAAGAATGACACAATTAAATATAATTAATATTATATCTTATTTTATTTTATGTACAAAAATTGCTCAAATGAAAATGTTGCAATTAAATATCATGAAAAAATGTTTACTAAATGTATTATACGTGCAGTGTAATTATAAAAGAATTTAAGTTACAAAAATAAAACAATAAATTAGATATTATAGTAGTATTATAAATGTAATATTTATAT
The DNA here is from genome assembly GCF_037039965.1 of Doryrhamphus excisus. Taxonomy (NCBI): domain Eukaryota; kingdom Metazoa; phylum Chordata; class Actinopteri; order Syngnathiformes; family Syngnathidae; genus Doryrhamphus; species Doryrhamphus excisus. The sequence goes on along the minus strand of NC_136364.1, from coordinate 8,440,327 downwards.
TATATGGCAAATAAAACAAATAATGGACACAATATTTTTTTTAAATTAGACAAATGTAGTTTATGGCATTGTTTTTTATTCTACACAGAATTGTAGTGAGAAACATACTTAAGTAAAAAATATATGTATTAATATACTGGAATAATTGTTACCAATTGTTTCAGCATGTTGAATTGAATGAGTGACTCTTGCGTTGATGAGCAAAGCAATAGATTGGAGTGGGGGCTGGCTATTGGGACTTTTCCACGAGGGGGTCTTACTACCATTCATCAAAACTTCTTAAAACAAAGTGTGCTTATAACAAAGTGGTACCCCATTGTCTCGTCACACACACACACACACGCACATTCCAGCAGCTATGTTGTTGCCATGGTTACAGCCAAGTCACATCAAATTGTTTTGAGATCAACTGCAGGCTTTGTTAGTCCGCCATTGCATGCAACTTTCCGACATGTGCTGCAGTGTGTTCATGTGTGTGTGTGTTATGTGTGTGTGTTGCATGCTAACAAGCCGCTCAAAGCTGTTGCCTTTTTTTTTTATTCTGTGTCTTGGCATGCACATGTGTGTGTGTGTTTTTGTGGCAATATTGGTGCGCACGTCAACATCCGTGGCTCTTCTGTCTCTCTGCACTTCGACTCGCATCGCTTTCCCCGCAGGTTTGTGCACTCGGCTGTGAAACGTGTGTGTGTGCCCGGGAGTGCTGTTGATGTTTACACACACACATACACACACACACACAGCTTGCACAAGACAGAATCATCACCCACACACTAATAATCCCTCCAATTGAAAGCACACGCTCTCCACCTGTCTTATACACACACACACACACAGTAACCCGGGCTGCCCTGTCTGTGTTGACAGGTGATTGATGAGTCTCTGGATGTAAAAGAAGTTGTTTACAGTGCAGAGCGAGTCCGCATAATGCATGATGATGAGCTGGTGAGTATGGCGGCGCCCTCCGCTGGCCTCTGTGAGCAACTACGGTCAGCTCTCAGAGCGGGCTGGCCTAACCAGTGTGACTTTTAACGAGGGTACACAGTGGAACCTCTAAGGTGTTAGTTAACCCCAGTCTGCTCCAGGACCCCCCTATGGAAATAGAAATAATCCGTTTCGGGGGTCAAACTGGGGCAATCATTAAAGTTTTGTTGAGCGTACACTCGCTTGACTGTCATACAAGTGTAAAAAGAAGCGAGCCACAGTATAAGAAAAGGTTGACTCATCTTTGATGACTGATGCGGCAAGCAAAGGGAAGGAAAAAGACTTTAAGAAACATCCCAATCATGTGCTACACCTTTTGTGTGCCGGGGAGTGGGGGTTGGGGGGTCACATTGATACATATTGACTTCACATATTGACTTCAGATTGCATGGTTATAGATTGTATATCCTGTTCTGTGGTTATCGTCATCATTTTTCCTACCACTTGTCACTGGTATCGTTCAAAAGAAAAAGCAAAAAGTGGAGTACTGAACCCTCAAACGACACCTTTTTGCTCTACTAATGGGGGCGTTTGACGTTAGAGGTTCCACTGCCGCAGAAGTAGAACATGTAGAAGCAAAACCTACAAATCTCACCCTGTTGTGCATGTGTGCATGTGTGTGTCATGTGAATCGGTTCATGCCATGGACGCAACGCACGTATGACCACATGAGCGTCATACGTGCCGGATCACATGACCGACCCAAGTGCCACGTGACTTTTGTAGTTTTTGCACAGAACGAACATGCACCCTCACAAACTCACACACACACACTCATGTGAAGTCTCATTGACATGATCATGCTTATGTCATTAAAGGTCAAAGATCAATCAGGTCATTTCAATTATCACATTTATTTCTAAACTATGGCCATTAGAAAACCTAAATCAAATACAATACAATTTAATTTGAAGTTAAATTAAAGGCAGCGGTTTTGCAGTTAACCTAAATACAATTTCAGAAACTACAATGTAATTTAATTTTGAATAAGTTATGTTTAATTAAAAGCAAACATTTTTGCACATGACCAAAATCAGATATAATTAAATACAATAAAATTGAATTGAGCGTAAATTAAATGCAGTGTTTTTTGCAGACAACCACATCAAATTTAATAAAATAAAATCAAGTTTAATTAAAATAAAAATAAAAAAATAAACAAAATAAAATTGAATTGAATTAAATAAATTAAAATGTAATATACTTTCATTTAAAGGCAATGGTTTTTGCAGATAACTAAATGAAATTTCATAAAATAAAATACAGTTTAATTAAAATTAAAGGCAATAGATAGCAGCCAAAAAACATAAGATACATTTCAGTTAACATTTGGAGCAGTTATATGTGAAAGCGTATAAAAAGACGTTAACTGTGTTAACAACAACAAAAAAACACAATAAAAAAACCTCTTAGCTTTGGAAAGTAGCATATGAGGGAAAATGGAAAGAGAGACCTCCTTTTCACCCTCATAAGTGGAGTGTAAAAAGAAGTTGACAAGTACAATAAAACACACTAAATACGATGGATGCGTGCGTAGCTTTAAGGGAAATGGAAAGAGGCACTTCCAACACGTCTGAACTGTAATACAAGTGTAAAAAGAAGTTGAGCGGCTTCTAGTAAGAACCAGCTAAACTGTGACGACGGATATGTAGTGTATAAACATCCAAAAGGATAAATGGTCATTCTAGAATGGCTGAAAAGACACACCCACACACAAAAAAAATGAAGCCTAAAAATGTCCTCCGGGTTTACTGTAGTGTTTAACGTGGCGTCCCTTCGCCATGTGCGTATGTTTGCGCCCAGCAGGAGACCTACAGGCCTCTGGGCGAGGACTTCAGCTTCGGGAGCAGCGTTCTGATTGGCCTGCTGGTGATTGCGGTGGCCATAGCGACCGTCATCGTCATCAGCCTGGTGCTGCTGAGGAAGAGGCAGTATGGCACCATCAGCCACGGCATTGTGGAGGTACGCTCCTACCTGCATAGAACACCTGGTTACGACTTTATAAATACACTTTTATCAGAGACCTCTACAGGTGAAATAACACCCCTATAGTCATTCACATTACCCACTGCCGAAGACCAGTGACCAGCGTACCGTACTACATCTTTGAATACATCTTCTATTTTACTTAAAAATGGATTGCAAACAATGTAGAAAACCTGCTTACAACCATTTAAATATATTTGAACATTATTAGAGCCCTCTATATATAGAATTGCACCCCTATAGTGACCTTTTATACTCACACTGCCCAGCATAGTAGACATAAGATAAAATAAGACATATGATGGCTATTCACCAGTGTAGAATATTACAAATCATCTGTCTTTGAATGCAACTTTTGAATATTTTATTTTTATTTTACTTCATTTAGACATTTTTATGCTTAAATGCTCAATTTAGGCCAAAAAAGACAAAAATTTGATACTACTAGTCGGCATATTCAACCACGAAACAGCTTGATTTTTTAATGAATATATTTTTGGAGAAAAAAAAGTGAAACCACGGAATTGGAAGCACAAAGTGATGAGGGAGTACTGTAGTAATACATAATGTACATGTTCATTAATAAATCTACATGTATAAATTGTGTCACGTGTCCCAGGTTGACCCCATGCTGACCCCAGAGGAGCGCCACCTCAGCAAAATGCAGAACCACGGCTACGAGAACCCCACCTACAAATACCTGGAGCAGATGCAGATCTGAGCCGGAAGGGGGTTTGTGGGGCGGGTATGATGAAGGGAGGTGGGGGTGTGGGGGTATGGGGGTTGGCGGCTGTGACCATACTACTGACCAATAATAACGATGCTGTTGTTCAACTCATTTGCATACATCCCATTTGTTGCATAGCGCTACTACTGCTATTCTCTTGTACCATAGAGCTTTTGATTTGACTTTGGACTCTGTCGGATGGAGATGTATGACATTTATTTTACACCCAAAAAGCTTTCTTCATTTTTTTTTTTAGAAGTCAATCAGCTCGTTTTTATTTTTTCACGTTTTTTAATGAGTTTTTTTTTTTCCTCCAAAAAACAAAATTGGTGTTTTTTCCTCTGTGATAGGTTGCTTGTATATGAAAGTTCTTTGTACCAATTATACTGTATAGTGACACAACTAACAAGGATGAAAAGAGATTATACATATTATATATACTATTATATAGAGATATATTTGCAGTCGACGGAGAGGAGGGTGTGCACAGGCCCCCAGCTTGACTCACACGCCCTATAAGGGCGGTATCCTCAAACTTCCTTGCAAAATTGAATGTAAGCTGGAATTCCCCTCCGCTCAAAAAACTGTGAAGCAGATTTCGGCCTTTTTGGCGCCCGAATATACACTTAGCATATACACTTAGCATATACTACACTTAGCATTAGGAGCGACGTCTCACCCCAGCAGCTTTTCTGGATACTTTTTAAGATGTGTGCCAAGTCCACACCTTAGGAGGAGAACTAATGAGGTCTGGATGAGCTGGAGGCCTGTGCAGAAAAGAAGAATCCTAAAGTGGTCTTTTGTCTCTCTAGTCTTTGTATAGTCGATGTTACAATCATGGCTTTTCTTTCCTCGACCTTCGGAGGACCGTCTGTGCTGGTGTGCTTTGTTCTGATTATAAAATGACGTGCTCTATATCTATTTTTACCTTGCTTTTCTATTGCTTTCTTCCGATAGCTGTGTACATGTCAACTGTCTCACGGTGTACCCAAACTGCTTCTCAGTCTGGTGGCCTGCTCTGCTGTGTGACAGATACAAGAAACACACACACATATACATACACGACTAATATACGCCGATATTAGTCATCAAAGATGAAAGTTTAGCAGACTTGTGGTTATGGAGGAAGATACACGTCAATAAACTCACCAATTCCACTTGGACGTGTCGTCTTTTCACAGATGGATGATTCCAAAAATGCAACTTCATTCATTCATTCATTTTCTACCACTTTTCCTCACGAGGGTCGCAGGGGGTGCTGGAGCCTATCCCAGCTGTCTTCGGGCGAGAGGCGGGGTACACCCTGGACATATAGACAAACAACCATTCACACTCACATTCATACCTATGGACAATTTGGAGTCACCAATTAACCTAGCATGTTTTTGGACTGTGGGAGGAAACCGGAGTAATAATGCAACTTATTTACTCTTATTTAGTTCATTCAACTCAAAAATGGTGTGTCTTCCTCACACACACGCCAATTAGGATCAAGCTGACCTTGTGGAGTCCAGTTTTTAACCATGACATTTTTGACAACCATCAAAATTCCGCCCCGCCTACATTCTACGTCCTAGGCTAAGACAATACATCTGTCTAGTGATTTGGCCTCCTTTAGTCCAAGAGTTAGTCAGGATATGGCCCCTGGTTTTGGCCCAAACTGGTCAGTCCAAACCAAAACGGCGGCCTTCCTGTTTGTTTACGAACATGAGTTCTTGAGACTATTTTGTGCGCCCAGTTGTGGCAGACGTGTCTACCTAATATGGTGATGATCTGACAAACTCGTGCCAGTTTTTTTTTTTTACCTAACCATTAACACTTAACATGCATGTTTTTGTGATGTGGGGTTCTGCTCAATAATATTACATAATATGCGTTGTTTCATCAATATCTGGCATTTTATTTCTTAACTTTAAACTATCCCCAAAAATAAAAACATATGGTCTTGTTAGATAGCTGGTTCAATGATAAACAATATATAAATACATTCAACAAACTCGTTGCCACATGCTATACAAACGGCTTGGAGGTTTTTATGTGAAAACATGAGACTGGAAAATGTGGAAAATAATAATAGTCCTCCCGCAAACATTCGGGATTTCCTGTGTGACCAAACTGAAACCTGGCGTGTCACGGTGGGGGTGGAGGTGGAGGTGAGTCAGCACAGGTGAATCATGCCTAAACTCGGATCAAATCTCATAACCGATACTGAAAATAGATCAGCCTCAACCGAACCAATACTTGATCCATAACAAAAACAGTACAATCACGTCAATTGTCGACTTAATCGATTAAAATATCAGGAAATGCAGTCATCCGCATGGAAAAGTAGTCCGCTGTGTGTGTCTTGGGTTTTGTTTTGTTTTTTTTACAAATGCATTCCAACACATTGAAGTGTACTCATTTATATGTATTTGGGAGGACTAAATTACTTAAAAAAAAAAAAAGCTATTACAAATGCTGTTTCGTCTGGCGGCGGCAGGTAAACAGGAAGTGCTAACTGCTGCGCGAGGCGGAGGCGTGGTCGAGGCCACAGATACCTGAAGTTTCCGGAAGGACGTTTTTCTTCTGTTCTTGCGTTTCCCTTCCTGGAAGCCAGTCGACACATAGACAGTGGAACTTAACCTGCTGAGGTGGGGAAAAATACTTCCAAGAAGGTTTTGTAAGGTTTTTGCAGCTTTCATTTTTGTTAGGTGGACCCCTTTTGGTACACCTCGGAGATTGGAAAGTCTGTTATTGGAGGCGAAAAGCGGTGAAGTGAAGCTCAGGTGTCTTCATTTCCGCACTCGTTCCACTTTGACCCCTCCTTGATGGACTACATGGACAGCGGCCTGAGGTACACACCAACCCAGGTAAGTTGGATCATCCTGTGATCGTTCGTGTTTGTTGTTTTTAGTGCCTTTAAACGAAAGCTGACATTGAACTCACCTAGTGTGACGTCACGAATAGCATCAAGCGAAGCAGCAGTGTGGCCTTCAGGGACACGATATTAGACTGGAAACTTGTTAACTTGGAGAAAAAAGGTTTAACCTGCAATTACTGCGCGTCTTGCACACTGACGATGAATATTACTGAACATATTTACGAAAAAAAAGAGTATAAGGTGTTTCTCTGTGGCCTCACTGGTAATATTAGCTTCAAGCTAGCACAACATGACCCTCCCAAGTGCTGTCACTCATGTGGAAAATCAGTAAATCTCTGTTTCCATGGTAACATTCCAAACTGTTGGCATATCCCAAAACCGTCCACCAGGATTCAGTTTGGGAAGAAATACTATGTTTAATTGCAATGAATCAAAGTGTGAATGTTGTGAGGAAAGCCTTTCTTCTCCCAGTGAGGGTCCTGGTGGTTCCAGCCTGAATTCCTCCTGGTTGTCCGCCCTGTCGGGACTTGTTGGCATCCTTTCACTGCTATTTGCTAGCATCCTACCACGGCGACATTAAAAACTAGAAACACTAAAAATAATTGTTGGAATGGCTGTGATATGTTCAAGTCCTGCGAACAAAAAAAGAAACCTCCAAGGGTCTTTCTGCTGTTCCAAGGTTCCAGTGGGTTTTTAATAGGAATGAATAGAAAGACTGAAAAGGTGGCACACCTGCTCACCCACACAATATTTACATGAATCCACATAGGAAGAAACGTCTATTAGCCGACCAGCAGTGTGCTTTGTTGGCCAGGGCAGCGGTGCCAACTTGTCCTGACCGACGGGGAGCATGGGTAGAAAGTGTCGACAATTGTGCTAACACAAACAGCATTAAGTCTGTGAGTAAAAACTGTCAGTGTTTGTTGGTAATCAGCTCATTAAGTAACTTTTAAATATTGATCGCGTTAGTGTGAATTAATATTGCGATTTTGTTGATCCTCAAGACCTTTGAGAAAATACTCTCTGGTCTGACCAGACAACAGTTTTGGGAGGTTGTGTGTCCCATTACATCTGGCATAAAAGCAACACCGCATTTCAGAAAAAGAACATCATAGCAACAGTAAAATATGGTGGTGGTGGTTTGATGGTCTGGGGCTGTTTTGCTGCTTCAGGACCTGGTAGGAAAATGGAAGCATGAGTTCTGCTGAAGGAGAATCTCTTGGTGACCTTGAGCTGGAACCAACTTGGGTTCTGCAGCAGGACAATGATCCAAAACACACCAGCGAGTCCACCAAACAAAATGAAGACTTTGGAGTGGCCTGGTCAAAGTCCAGACCTGAATCCTATTGAAATGCTGTGGCATGACCTTCAAAAGCCACCTATGTGGCTGAATGACAACAATTCTGCTAAATTCCTCCATGGCAAGTTATCACAAATGCTTGATTCCAGTTGTTGCTGCTAAGCGTGGCCCACCCCGCTATTCACCTTTGGTGGCAATCACTTTTTTTTTTTACACAGGGCCATGTAACTTTGGATTTTTTTCGCCCTTTTATAAAAACTTTCATTGATAAACTTCATTTTGTGTTCAGTTGTGTCTCATATTTCCATTTGTTTCATGATATGAAACATTTGACAAATAAGAAATCAGGAAGGGGGCTAACACTTTACAACACCTCTGTACCTGTAATCGGGTCGATGCCGCCATCATATCATTTGCATAATTAGCATAATGTGTATGGATGTTGGCTGCACGGCAGACGAGTGTTTAGCACACAGGCCTCACACTGGGAGACCCAAGTTCAATTCCACCCTCGGCCATCTCTGTGTGGAGTTTGCATGTTCTCCCCGTGCATTCGTGGGTTTTCTCCAGGCTACTCCGGTTTCCTCCCACATTCCAAAAACATGCTAGGTTAATTGGCGACTCCAAATTGTCCATAGGTATGAATGTGAGTGTGAATGGTTGTTTGTCTATACGTGCCCTGTGATTGGCTGGCGACCAGTCCAGGGTGTACCCCGCCTCTCGCCTGAAGACAGCTGGGATAGGCTCCAGCGGTAGAAAATTAATAAATGAATGAATGTATGGATGCTGTGAGAGGAACAAAGATGTGAAAAGAAAACAAATGTTTCGAAATGCACAGCAGGGCCTGCTGCTCGTTGAGCAGAGCAATATGTTCTTCCACTTTAGTCGAAGAAACAGATTTGCGGTTATGTTGGTGACGGGTGTGTATGAGCTGTGCTAAGAAGCAGCGATCCCATGCCCTCTACTGTCCGGTGTTGGAGCAGCAAGCTTACGGTCCCATTATAAGGTGTTTATGAAGGAGTGTCGTGCCAAGTCAAAACATTGTATGCCACTACTAATATTAATGTGATGCGTGTGCGACATCTAATGTAAAATACCAATAATTAATAGTACAGAGATAATAATGGCATGTTATGACATGTTTTAAATCGAAGTCCATTCTCTTTCATTTCAATCTGCTCCATTAAAAGTTACCCTCCCGGCAGTGAATGTGAGGTTTGGCTCATCACCAACAGTGACGAACTTAATAAAAGTGGAGTTCATGCCTGCTGGAGTTGTAACTTTGTTTCCACACAAAGACAAAAAGTTGGAATTTACGGTCAGTCATGTGATGGAACAATGAGGCCACCCTCATGTTGTAACTCTTCTACTCCTGAAGCGCAGCACACAAAAGGGTAAAACTTTGTGGAAGCTTGTGCCGCTACCGCCTTGCCCGTGCTATCGATTCCCTGACAAATCCACCACATAGTGGCGCTATGATGGGCTCACACAGCTCAATGGGCTTAAAGAGCATTTCGTCAAAACAACACCAATTTTGGAATGCACCTGTAGGTGGCGCCACTGGTGTCAGTTACATGCTGCGCTGCGTTCCAGAGCGCCTATAAGTGAAATGCACAGCTTGTGTTTTCAGCAGGTAGTCTCACACTTGAGTGTTGTTGTGTTGTCACGCGCCACCGGCTTTTTCCCAGCAGGTTTGACAGGATTTTACATGGTGAAACCCCTCCCCCCCTTGTCCTCCCCCCTCCTTCTCCTCCTAGCCAACCACAGATAGACGTGCTCCTTTCTATAATTGCATCAACGTGCAAGGATGCTGTTCCGTGTGGCTGCCACCAAGACGTGCGTGTGCTGTGTAAGAAGCGTATATTTACAGTGTTTGCTAGCAAGGGGGCTGAGCAGGTTTGGAGGCTTGTATAGGTCATAAGGGACAAAGACATTCCTCGAATACGCAAGCAACACGAAGCTTCCACGGATTACCGCACCCGACCTGGAAAGTCGCCGCTTCTTTCAAGTCAAAATGTTGGTCATCATTGCAATGTTGTCATCTGGGGACGCACCTCTGAATACACATTGTCATATCTCGTGTGCAGCCTGGCGGCCATTTTGGAGCCTGCTACTTGTTTTTAATTAGCCTACTCCACATTGTAACATTCATTCATTCTTCTTCGTCTTCCTGCGAGAGGCGGGGTACACACTGGACTGGTGGCCAGCCAATCACAGGGCACATATAGACAAACAACCATTCGCAGTCACATTCATACCTATGGACAATTTGGAGTCGCCAATTAACCTAGCATGTTTTTGGAATGTGGGAGGAAACTGGAGTACCCGGAGAAAACCCACGCATGCACGTAGAGAACATGCAAACTCCACACAGAGATGTCCGAGGGTGGCACATTGTGACAATGAAATGAAAAATTATTATTACTCAGGAGGAGCCACAGAGTTGTACTTATCACGGTCTGATGTGTAACCAATCAACTGCGATAAAGGAGGAGTTACTTTACATGGCCCAAATTTCTGTAAACCAGAATGTCCAACTGTCTGCGTGCATGTTACAGCGCAGTAGATTGGGAGTCGTGTTCCAACACCTTTGGTAAACCACCTGCCCTTGACAAAGCCCTGAAAAAACCTATTTCTAAACCTCATCATTTGCCTCACATTGTTATTAAACACATTGTATAATCAGATTATCAATCAAAATTATTATTATTATTATTATGAGTTAGTATGTCTGGACTTACTTACATACTTGTCTAGCTTCACCCCTCTTGGATTGTCCCACTACAGTGGGTACCTTGGCACAAGGGTGTGGCATCCACAGGACTGTCCTAGCAAGCACTTCATCATGCTGACCGTCTGTCCCTCATGCGTCCTCCAGAACAAAGACTGGGACACCACTGTTCAGTTCCTGCCGGCGTCCGACAACAAGAAACTCGAGAAGAAGAAGGGTCCCAGCAAGGTCGGCGCAGTGATCGGAGTGCTGATCTTCGCCGCCGTGGTGGCGTTGATGACTGGCCTGCTGGTCTGGCATTTCCACTGTAAGTATCTTTTTTGTTAGTATGTTGCTGCTCATGTTTCTTTCTTTTTTTGAGGGGGCGGGTGTTAGTATTACTATAGGTTGTATAATATTATTTATTATGCCAGGGTTTTAATACTATTTTATACATAGATATAGATTATTATAAACTACAACTTTATGTGGATTGAAAGTAATCAACATATACTACCTACACCCCTCCTGAAAGTTTAATGAAAATCAGCTTGGTACTTTGTGTGAAATAAAAACATGCCGTATTATGCTAACAGAGGCATACTGTGGTTACAGTGGGCTGACTTTATCATGAGGAAAAAAGGTGCAAGGTTGCGTGAAAGCGTTGTCAGAGCCTGTAGACAAAGACACGATTGGAGATACTTTTTTTTTGTTTTGGAAACAGAACAGCTCCTCCCTTAGTCTTAGCAAGGCGCTGTGATACACTCAATGAATTGCAAGAGTGTACATATCAGCTGAAGTACTTATGCACCAGCATCCATGTACAACTACAACTAATGCAGTCCAACTTGGGGTTTTGTTGAGTTTTAATACAATATTGCATGTGCAGTATATGGAAACATTGCATGCTAACAAGATCGCAACGAAGGCGCAGAGACAGAAATAAAAATATACATCACAGGGAAAGTTTGGAGCTCCTCACTCCCTCAGCTGTCTTCTCCGAGCTGCTTTTTGACGAAGCGACGGAAAAGCCGCAGTCGCCGCCTTCGGAAGGAGACTTGAAAGTGGCGTCAGTCTGCACCAAAGTCATCCTTAGGGCTTTCGCGTGGCTTCTGTCTTCATGCGTCAGAATGGAGAAAAAGCAGCAAATAAACAAGCTGGAGCGGAGAAGCTGTGGATTTACCGTTATTACCTGACTTCCAAACGTTTGGAGTTGTGCGACAGTGCCAACTACAGGCCTGGCATGCACAGTGTGACCTTTTTTCAGATGGGCATTGTTATTGCCACTGCCGACCGCATCAGTGTACCCTCATTCTTTTGTTTCAGTCCGTAAAGATGTGCGTGTCAAGAAGATGTACAGCGGCTCCATGCGCATCACCAACCAGGTCTTTGAGGACGCCTACGAGAACGCCAACAGCTCCGAGTTCAAGGCACTGGCCAAGCAGGTCAAGTCGCAGGTACCGCATGGAGCGCTATGGACCACATCATCAGCTTTTGACACCCGCTTCACTCTCACCTCCATCATGTGTGTGTATTCTAGCTGAAAACTGTCTACAGCAGAAGTCCTCAGTTGTCTAAATATTATGTTGGATCTTCAGTTCAGGCTTTCAGGTACACATGATTGAACATTCAGTGGCTGGCCTGGCTGGATAATGTTTGAGTCGTGTATCTTTCGATGTTTTTCCTATCAGTGAGGGCAGCGTCATCGCCTACTACATCTCAGAGTTCAGCGTTCCCAAAGGCCAGGAGGCCGCGGTGGACAGTGCCATGTCCTCCATGGACAAACTGGTGGACAAGGAGCAGCGCAACATCTACAGACCTGGGAACTCCCTGCTCGTAGAAGACGTGGTGTCCTCGGGTTAGATTCCCAGCACCTCTCAGTTCCATCCTTCCATTGAAAACTTGCTCGTCAACTGTCTGTGTTTCCATCCTCTAGAACTTGATTCCAGATTGTTCTCCACGGAATTCAGCAGTAAGTCCTCTGTCTGCTCACTTTTAAATTATATTATATTCAATTATTAGGGGTCATTTCATTGTTCCGCTTTTTCCCCCAACTCTAAATCTGATAGTACACATATTGAGACTAATCAAAATGTGTATTGGCTCTGTTTTTAGCATATAATTAGCAAATTCATGAATCATAAACACATGGCATTTACAGTAATGGCATGTTGACACGAGGCACTTCACGGTGATTCAACAAAAAATACAGATTTGAAAAATGATTAGTCAATTTCCATAAATGGAATATTTGTTATTCAGTTAGAGCATGGAAAACCTGTTTACAACCTAGTAAATGCAATTTTTAACATTAGAGCCCTCTAGGCATGAAATAACACCCCTATAGTCACCTTTACACTCATATCACCCAATATAGTTGACATAATAAGAGCAGATAAGACATATTAGACGTAGAAACCATGTTTATGACCTTCTAAATATGTTAACCTTATTAGAGCCCTCAGAAATAACACCCCTATAGTCACCTTTACACTCATATCACCCAATATAGTTGACATAATAAGAGCAGATAAGACATATTAGACGTAGAAACCATGTTTATGACCTTCTAAATATGTTAACCTTATTAGAGCCCTCAGAAATAACAGCCCTATAGTGACTTTTGCACTCATATTACCCTACATAATAGGTATAATAAGAAGAAAATAAGACATATTAAACCTAGAAACCTTGTTTGGGATGTTTTACATATACTATAGGGTATATGTATAAGATGTAGAATTCAATGTTAATTAATGCAATATTTTTGTAATTAGAGCATAGAAAATCTGTTAATGATTTTGTAAATATGGTTTTATGTTGCCCAGCATCTTTTTTTAAATAAAGAAATAAAAATAACATATGTCAATTCAAATGTAAATATTGTATATCATATTAATTATACAATATATACTGGACATATTATATCTAATAGTATTTATATATAAACCATATTTATTAAATAAAAATAATATTATAATTATATATTTACTTTATTGTACAAAAATATATTAAAGTTCTGAAGAATTTACATCATTCATTCTTTTTTGGAATCAAGGTTGTGCAACATGCTATTTTTGAGTTAAAATGTTCAATTGTATTTGTTAAATATGCAATGAAATCACTGCAGGACACTTGCTTAATAAACATATTTTTCAGTTAATTTATACAATTTATTTTCTGAGGCACCGATTTAGTGGACTAGTTTAAAAAAAAAGTAGATAAAAAAAATGCACTGTCAACGAGATAAATCTGGATTCAACTTGAATGCGTACATTGAGAAAATGCAAGGACATGTAAATCCGGCATGTCTCCTGTCTCTTCTCAGGGTTCTTCAGGTTCTCCGAGCACACCAGGAGCAACCACATCGGTCAGATCAGGTCTCCCGGCTTCCCCGACAATCCCTACCCGCCCAACACCTTCATCCAGTGGCAGCTGCGGGCCGACCCCAACTACGTCATCAAGCTGGACTTTGACACTTTGAACCTGGAGGAGAACTGCGGCAACGACTTTGTCAAGATCTACAACTCCCTGGTGGCCATCGAGGCCAGCGTCCTGCAAGAGTGAGTCATGGGGCTTCAGGAAGGGTTGCACGGTTTGTGGCGCCCCCTGCAGGAGGCATGCTTGTATGCAATTGGTCAAAAAGTTGGGAAACTCTTTGTCATACCATAATATGACAAAGCGTCTCCAAACTTTTGACTGCCTGCAGTGTTGCTTACTTTGCCGCACGTTACACTTCCACCAAGGCTTATCCAAGCATAAGTTGCTTTCCTAGTTGGCTGACAAAAAGCTAGAACCCAGGATCAGACACCCGACTAACGTCACAACGCTCTATCCACAGGATGTGCGGCTACTACTCGCCCAGCGAGCCCCTCACCTTCCTGTCTTCTAGCAACGTCATGCTGGTCACTATGGCAACCAACGACTGGAAGAACTACCCGGGTTTCAGGGCGCAGGTGTCGCAGGTGCGGCGCGGCAGCGCAGGTATGAAGGACGCCGCGCTCGGCATGCCCGGAGCTCCACGCCAGGCGAAGACAACGCGTGGCTGACTTTGTCTTTCCACACCATGCAGGCACGACGTGCGGCGGCCAGCTGACGGGCGACAAAGGCACCTTCAGTTCCCCCAACTTCCCAAACTACTACCCGCCTCGGACCTCATGCCAGTGGTCCATACAGGTGACATGACGGGAAAAAGCCCTGCACCAGGGTGTCCAATGTTTCCAATCAATATATGCTAAACTATCTGGCACTATATGGTACATTAGCGTCATAGCTAATAACATAGCTCATAAGAAATCAATTGGTTTTATTTTTACAACATGCCATGGGTCAATAAAAATTGTGCTGTGGGCTGAAATTGACACCCAGGCCGCACTTTGGACACGCCTGTCTTTCACATGTAAGCAAATCTTACCTATTTTTGTCCCAAATGAAGCATGTTCAAGCATGAAAATGTCTGAATGAAGTAAAATACAAATACAAGACACATTGAAACATGTACGATTCTACACTGGTCACTGGTTGTCAGGTCGGGTGAGAGACACACAAGCACCAGATATAATTGCAGGTTTGAATGATCTCACGGCAGGCAAAATAATCCCTAACAGTGGCTACTGTTGCGGCAGTAACCCACACTCTTAACCATTAGACAAGTGGAAAAAGAAGTTAACTTCATCACTGATCTCTGACAAATGGACAGACTCTAAAATCTTACAGAAAGTCTTCCCACAGCCGTTGTCGGACAACTCCACCCTTGCTTCAGTTTTCACTTCCAGCTGGTGCGGTGATCACGTGTCCAAATACTTCTGTGTGTCCATGTCAAAGGTTGCCCCCGGGAAGTCTGTGAAAGTCACCTTCATAAAGTTCCTCCTGTCTGAACCGGGCCAGGACGGCAGCAAGCCGTGCCGCAAAGACTACGTGGAGCTCAATGGGAAGAAGTGAGTCCCCAGGAACAGCTTCAACCCAGACAAAGACGCTCCATTTGAGCCGATGCCTCACACAGTCCTGTATTCTTGTCTTTCAGGTTTTGCGGCGAACAGCTGGACGGTTCGGTCACACAGACCAGCAGTGGCAACAAAATGAATGTTGTGTTTTTCTCTGATGGTTCCTACGTGGACCGAGGCTTCACTGCCGTGTTCGAGGCCGTGGACATCGCAGACCGTAAGCAGGAGCATCAGCGTTTGATTTCTGGTCATTTCTAATCCTTTCCTTCAACTGACCGCATGACCGTGTCACTGGCAGCCTGTCCCAAGCAGTTCCAGTGCAGGAACCAGCGCTGTGTGAAGTCGGAGCTCAATTGTGACGGCTGGAACGACTGCGGCGACATGAGTGACGAACTGACCTGCAGTAAGAAGTCTTTGCTGCTTTTCTAACACACCTGGTCCTACCAGGGCTTGAAACCACGTCCACGGTTCCTCACTGAGCTAACAAGCCAAAAGCTCTCAACTCCGTTCCAGCATACGAGCTGAAACTTTCCCAGCAAGAGCCACATAGTGAATTAGAAAAGCAGACCTCTGCTAAGCACCATAGTTCCCCCACATTGTAATTAATAACATAAATAGTACTCCTACATTTATTTTATCTACATATTACATTGTTAATGTTAGCATGCTAGAAATGCTAACATTAACATGCTAACACATAGCAATGCTAATGTGCAAATGTTGTCAACGCTGAACATGACAATGCTAGGTGTTTATGTGTCTACACATGAAAATAGCTTAAAATGCTAGTAACGCTAACGTGCACCTAAAATGTTACAGGTAAGGCTAAATGACCTTCATATTGTACTTTTTTGGGAATTATGACTTCATTCCCATAAATTTTGACTTTATTCTCATAACATTATACGTTTTTCCACAACCTAATTTTCCAAAATGACAACTTTATTTGTTGTTTCGTTTGTCATAATTACCAAATTTTTAAAAAGTTTTTAATATTTCACCTTCTTGCTTATTTTTCTTCATAATATTACAACACTATTCTCGTAAAATGATGACTTTTTTTCCAATAGATTACAAATTTATTTCCCTTAATATTTTGACAAAACTACTGCAGATTTTTCCATTTTTGTTGTTGTGGGGATTTTTTTTGGTTTAATTAACATGCGGAGGGCCAATGAAAAAACAACCACAAGCCACAAACTGCCCCTAGGCTGCACTTTGGCCACCCTTGCAGTGGTGCCATGAGCTAATGCCGTCTTGCCCCCTCCAGAATGCAGCTCAGACCACATCAGCTGCAAGAACGGCCTGTGCAAGCCCATGTTCTGGAAGTGTGACGGTGTCGACGATTGCGGCGACGGCACGGATGAGCAGAACTGCGGTAGGACCTTTTTGCCAGCACAGTAGCTTTTAAAACAAAAGGGTCTCTAAATTGTTTGCTTCCTGTCTGACAGGTCCCTGTTCTTCCGGCCAGCTCACCTGTAAGAACAGCAAATGCGTCTCAGAGAAGTGTCGTTGTGACGGACGGGACGACTGCGGCGATGGATCCGACGAGCTCGACTGCGCGCGAGGTGAAGGAGACGTTTTTGAGCTGACTTTCTGAATATTTAGCTTGCTCATTTAGCTAAGAGGTGAACACCCCTCCCTTCTTTGCTCCCCCTGCAGGTCCCTCCACCGTGAGGTGCACTGACTTGACATACAAATGCAAGAACAACAAATGCATTAGCAAGGTCAACCCGGAATGCGACGGCACCCAAGACTGCGAGGACGGCTCTGACGAGGAGAACTGCGGTGAGTCGACTTAAAAAGCCTGCACCTCCTTGTGGGCTCGGTTTGACCTCCCTGACCGTGTTGGCCTTTTCAGACTGCGGGAGGAGCAAATTTAAAGCGACGCGCATCGTTGGCGGTCAGGACGCAGAGCCCGGCGAGTTCCCATGGCAGGTCAGCCTCCACGTGAAGAGCTACGGCCACGTGTGCGGAGCGTCCCTCATCAGTAGTCGTTGGCTGGTTACTGCCGCTCACTGTGTGCAAGATGACGGCAAGACAAGGTACCGTTCCCCTGCAAAGCTTAACTCCACCCTCACTGCGTCACCACATGGCCACTTGTAGCCAATCACCATCCTCATTGCCTGACCTCAACCTTCTGTAAGCACCTTGCAGGCCTGATTGCTTATGTGTAGCCCCACCCATATTTCTTTAGCCCCACCTTCTCCAAGCAATACTTAAACTCTTACCTCCTAGCTCCGCCCTCACTGCTTAGCACAAACCTTGATGAAAAGAGCTCCGCCCTATTTCTTATCCCCTCCCCTTACGGCTTAGCGCCTTCCTCATTGCCTGTCATTAACATTGCTCTGTTGCCCCACCCACATTTCTTTGTGCCACCCACACCTTGTTGACCACACCCACCCTCACTTTTTAGCCCCACCTTCTCCAAACACCATCCTTGGAGCTCTAGCATCATATTAACTCCACCCTTACTTCCTAGCTCCGTCCTCACTGCTTAGCACCAACCTTGATGAATAGCTCCACCCTATTTCATAGCCCCACCCCCTCATTGACGAGGGTTAGCATTGCTGTGTGTTGCTCCATCGACATCTTCCCAGCCCTTAACCATAGGGCTGAGCGCTAACCCTTCTTAGCCCCACCTTCTCCAAGCACCATCCTTTTAGTTCCACCTTGACTTACTGCTGAGCAGCCTTACGCTGAGTATGAACCTCTTAGGTTCTCCTTCATTTTAGTGCTGCCTGTCCCATCTTTGCCCTCTTGCTCCGCCCTCTCTGCTTAGCTACTCCCTCCCAGTGTTGTCACTGAAAGCCCCCCCTTCTTGCATAGCTCCACCCCCTTCCTGTTGCACCATCCATGTCAGCTGACTATTATTTTTAAAAACCCTTCCCAGGTTTTCCCAGCCCGGCACATGGGAGGCGTACATGGGCCTCCACCAGCAGCGCAACATGGGGAACACAGTGGTGAAGAGGAACATCAAGAGGGTGATCCCACACCCAAACTACAACGACTTCACCTTTGACAACGACATCGCCCTGATGGAGCTGGACAGCCCACTTGAATACAGCGGCCACATTCAGCCCATCTGCTTGCCGTCCGCACAACACGACTTTCCGGTCGGGAGCACCGTTTGGATCACGGGGTGGGGCGCCACTCGGGAGGGGGGTGAGTCTCGGATGAGAGTGGAGCATTACAGCGCTTGACGTTTGCGTCTTCAACATCTTCCCGTGTGTCCTTCAGGCTTTGCCGCCACAGTGCTGCAGAAAGCGCAGGTCCGCATCATCAACTACAGTGTGTGTGACGGTCTGATGGGGGGGCAGCTCACCAGCAGGATGATGTGTGCTGGCGTGCTGAGCGGAGGAGTCGATGCCTGTCAGGTAACATCACTTCCTGTCTGCTTCCTCAGTTATTCTTCCTTAGGAAGTATGTCCATGTGGACTGACTTAAGCTTAAGGCTGCATTTGTCTCGGTCAGGGGGACTCCGGCGGACCGCTCTCCATTCCCTCAGGTAACCGCATGTTCCTTGGCGGCGTGGTCAGCTGGGGCGACGGCTGTGCCCGCAGGAACAAACCGGGCATCTACACGACGGTCACAAAATTCCGCGGATGGATCAAACAGAATACGGGAGTGTAGAACAAAGGGCCTCCCCCGGCCGTGGGACATGGACTAAGACAGGGACCGCAGTGAGGATGGTGGACTCTCCAGCCTCCACATACGCTGAATCCTTCACAGGAAGCAGCAATGTCTCCACTGTGATTTTATTCTAGTCGGCTTGATGAATTGTAAATATGTTTTATTTTCTGTATGTTTTGCTGATTTCTTTTTTTTTTAGCATCTTTGGCTCAAGAACACACACAACAGATTTGAAGTGGACTGTCGATGTTCTTTTCCATGTCACCTCTCCTATAGTAAAAAAAAGCAACCTTTAAGCTCAATCCACCCTACCTCCTATGGCGCCATACACCTTTAACTGTGACTCTTCGGTCAACTGAGGTCTCTGAATGCATCGTTTGCTTTTAAATACTGAACAATACTGAACTCAATAGTCGTGTATATATATATATGTCGATTTTATTCTGACTCGAGGCGTTGAGGAGGGTTTTTTAATGTTTTGAACTCAACACATATAGTACTGCAATATGTCCATTTTTTTCTGTTTCAAGTCGCCATTAATGATTTTTTTAGCAGATGTTTTAAATAAACTATTTGTAATATAAGTTTTGTGTTGCATATATTGCTATGTGTCTTGATTTTTTTTTATTGCCAATTCTCTTTCTTTTATAGGTCTTTTATAGACCTTACCAATGCCATTTCTTTGTTTTTCCTAATACATTGCTAACATTATTACTTTTTCACACCTGCCATTATTACATTTTCCTCACATATTGCCAATATTTATATTTCCTACACATTAATTGTACTGTATTTCTTACACGTTACTGATGTTGCAGTATTTGTATTTCCTAACATATTCCTAACATATTTTGTATGCCGCTTATCCTCACAAGGGGTCACGGGGGTATGTTGGAGCCAATCCCAGCTAACTTTGGGCGAGAGGCCGTGTACACCCTGGACTGGTGGCCAGCCAATCACAGGGCACATATAGTCAAACAACTACTCACACTCACATTCATATGGACAATTTGGAGTTGCCAATGAACCTAGCATGTTTTTGGAATGTGGGAGGAATCCCACATTCCGCATGCACGGGGAGAACATGCAAACTCCACACAGACATGCCCAAGCTGAGAATCGGACCTACCCAAGTTTTCCCCATCTCCTGACTGTGTGGCCAGCATGCTAACTACTCGACTTTCCTAACATACTGTTTGAGTTTTTATAAATATATAATATATTTATATGTAATATAGTTGGATTTATGCAATGCATTTTCGACATTTTATTACAAAAATTATCAACATGACGTGCTCCCTGTACGTCACGTTTATGTCGGTTTATCTCGGAACCCTTCTCCGACACCTCTGTCTGTTGGACGTATTAAGGAACGGACCGGAAGCTCGTCCTACTGTAAATGGTTCCCGTGCACGTTAAAACAACTTCTGTGCATTACAACCGTCATTGTTGCTTCACATATATTTAATTCAGATAAAATATAATATTTATTCAACCTCCTGGACGTTTTTGCTCATGTCGACCGTCTTTAAAATGAAGGTGAACGTTGTTGTTATTATGTGGCTGTTTAAGGATTTGAAGTGAAGGCAGTCGACACGTTTAAGGTATCTTTCGGTGGAAAGAAACCAGGACCATGGATGTAAATGGGAGGATCTATCGTCGGTCTTGGGACTGGGACAGTCCCCACTGCCGAGCACAACTGGATGACATCTTCTTCCGCCCGAACGACTACATCCAAGCTGGCAGTCCAGAACATAAAGACTTCTGGGCCTTTTTTGACCGCTTCCAGAGGTTTAAGTTAAAGAGAGACATGTGTGGACCCGGTCCCAGCCCTGAAAACAGCAGAGGTAGAGTCCAGTCTGGGTCTTTGGACCTCCCTAAGGAGTATGACGCACGCTACCGTATCAACGTGTCCGTGTGCACCAGAGACATCGAGGAGAGACTTGGAAGATCTCATCCAAACCACAAGCGAGACCCATCAGGTCCAGGTCGTCAGCAGATCTCAGACTTCCGGCTGGCCCTCCTCCATTTCCTGGACTTCAGCCAGAGGCAGAGCTTCAGCAAGCTGGCCAAGCTGCGCCGGGAGCAGAAGAACCTACCCATCTACCAGTACCGAGACCGCATAGTGGAGATGGTGAGGCGGCACCCGGTGGTGGTGGTGGCTGGGGACACAGGATGCGGGAAGTCCACTCAGGTACCCCAGTATCTCCTCTCTGCCGGATTCACAAACATAGCCTGCACCCAGCCCCGGCGTATTGCCTGCATTTCCCTGGCCAAGAGGGTCAGCTATGAAAGTCTCAACCAGTATGGCTCAAAGGTTTGTCCCGGACCACCAAGTCCTTTTTTTTTTTACTTGTAATAGTCATCGTTCAACTTTTTATTTGTCTTATTACTTATGGGCTTCCTGTTCTATGGTTAGCATTACACTTTTCTAATGAAAAAAGCAAAACTTGTCACACTATACCTTTATGATTATATACTGCATATATATATTCTATTATATTATTATACTATTACTATTACTATTACTACTATACTATTATATATTCTATTATTATTACTATTACTATTATTACTATTATTATTATTATTATTCTATTATTATAATATTATATATATTCATAACATTTCTTCATTTTATTCTTCAATCATTGCATTTCCAGTCTAAACATGAGTCAATGTTCTGCCAGGTGGGCTACCAGATCCGCTTTGAGACCACGCGGACCACCGCCACCAAGCTGATCTTCCTGACCGAGGGCCTGCTCCTCAGGCAGATCCAGCAGGAGAAGACGCTGGAGCAGTACCAGGTGCTGATTGTGGACGAGGTGCACGAGCGACACCTCCACTGTGACTTCCTGTTGGGCGTCCTGCGCACCCTGCTGGCCGAGCGCTCCGACTTGCGCCTCATCCTCATGTCGGCCACCATCAACATCAACCTCTTCTCCGACTATTTTGGCGGCGCTCCTGTGTTGCAGGTGCCAGGAAGGCTCTTCCCCATACAGGTGGGCACACCGGAGGAATGGGGGAGGGGGCTCAAATGGTGTCATCCTCTATACCTGTGCATCTATAATGACTCGTCTTTTCAAATGACCCTCTCAGGTGATTTATCAGCCCATCCCCCAGGAGGAGCAGCCGTCCCGCTCGGAGAAGATGGACCCTCGGCCTTACCTGCGCATCCTGCAGGGCATCGATCAGCGCTACCCGCTGGAGGAGCGCGGCGACCTACTCGTTTTTCTCAGCGGTGTGGCCGAGATCGGCACCATCCAGGAGGCGTGTCAAGTTTACGCCACTCACACACAGCGCTGGATCGTGCTGCCGCTGCACAGCACACTTTCCCTGGCTCAGCAGGACAAGGTAGCACTCGTGCAGCTTTGAAACATGATGGTGGAGCGCCCTTAAACGTGTGTCCTGACATCATGGATAGGTGTTCGACATAGCGCCACCCGGTGTCAGGAAGTGTATCATCTCTACCAACATCGCTGAGACATCAGTCACCATCGATGGAGTACGCTTTGTTGTCGACTCGGGTAAGAAAAATACACACTAGTACATTTTTAGACTCATTCACATGGGATTTGTTTTGGGATATTTAGGTTTCATTGCTCAGTGTTACAAGTAGTAGTCATTGTATTTTTTTAAAAGCATTGAGTGTATTCTTATCGGTATTGAATACTAAATATTATAAATAAATTGCGGGCTGCACGGTGGACAAGAGGTTTGCACGTACGCCACACAGTCTAGAGATTGGGAAGACTTGGGTTCGATTCTCTGTTCGATTTTCTGCTTGGCATCTCTGTGTAGAGTTTGCATGTTCATGTGCCCTGTGATTGGCTGGCCACCAGTCCAGGGGGTACCCTGCCTCTCGCCCGAAGACAGCTGGGATAGGCTCCAGCACCCCCCGCGACCCTTGTGAGGAAAAGCGGCATAGAAAATGAATGAATGCATAAATAAATTGCGTTCATTTCATCATAAAATTGCCTGTATAGTAAAAGTTATAGGTGAGCTGTTTGAATATTAAAAATTTGAATATTTAAATATTATAAAATGTCAATATACAGTAATATAAATGTAAAAAATGCATAGTTTTATTTTTTATTTATTTTATATATTTTTTATTATAGAGTATACAATTTCTTATTTGTATTTACTTTATTATTTTTTTATATATTTACTTTTTATTGATTATAAATTTGAATTGTATTACTATTGAAATGTAACCTACGTATATAAAAATCTGCTGTTTTTGAGTATTGTTCAGAATAAATTGCCAAACAACAGTCTTAATGATAAACGTGCTGTTTTCACCATATTCATTCATTCATTCATTCATTTTCTACCGCTTATCCTCACGAGGGTCATGGGGGTGCTGGAGCCTATCCCAGCTGTCTTCGGGCGAGAGGCGGGGTACACCCTGGACTGGTGGCCAGCCAATCACAGGGCACATATAGACAAACAACCATTCACACTCGCATTCATACCTATGGACAATTTGGAGTTGCTGCAGCAATAGTAATAATAATTATTATTATTATATGATATCATACTTGTCGTATCATTATATTATCAGTAATTATCAAATATACCAAATCCAGTTCATAGATATGCAGGATTTATTATTATAGTTTTTACTTTCATTAAATTAGTTAAAAATACTTGACTTTTAATAATGAAAATGTGGTGTATTGTGTTTTTCCCAGGCAAGGTGAAGGAGATGAGTTTTGACCCCAAGGCCAAGATGCAGCGCCTGCAGGAGTTCTGGATCAGCCGAGCCAGCTCAGAGCAAAGGAAAGGTCGAGCCGGCCGCACGGGTCCCGGTGTGTGCTACCGTCTCTACGCCGAGTCCGACTATGATGCCTTTGCTTCCTACCCCGTCCCCGAGATCCACCGGGTGGCACTGGACTCGCTGGTCCTGCAGGTGTGTGTAGAGTACAGCAGTGCTGTGGTTGCACTTTTTACCTGAGTCCGCCGACACGCTTTGCTCCCGCAGATGAAGAGCATGGGACTCGGAGATCCACTTTCTTTCATCTTCATCGATCCTCCTCCCGCTGCCAGCATTCAGACCGCAATTACTTACCTCAAGGAGCAGGGGGCACTGGACCACCGCTGCGAGCTGACCTCTATCGGTACTCTGCTGGCTCAGCTGCCGGTCGACGTCGTCATCGGTATTCTTCCGGAATGTCAAGTTTAGGGTGTGATCAATATCCTGGACACACGTGATGGAGACTCGACTGTGTGTGTTTGCGTGTCCCTCAGGGAAGATGCTTGTGCTGGGCTCCTTGTTCAACCTGGTGGAACCCGTGTTGACGGTGGCCGCCGCCCTCAGCGTCCAGTCGCCATTCCTCCGCAGCTCCCAGCACAACCCTGACTGCACCACCGCTCGCCAGCCCCTTCACTGCAACCAGGGAGACCCCTTCACGCTGCTCAACACCTTCAACGCCTGGGTGGAGGTATCCAGAAACTAATATAACATATAAAAACACCTGCATTATCTAATTAGGAACAAAATCACGTCATCATGTCAGTTTTGAGGTAATAACATCTCAATATGTTGCCATTGGGGTTTGAAAAATATGGCAATTTTCCAAAATTGGAAGCTTTCCACAAAAATGAAGTGAAATTGTTGGGAATGTACCGTAATTGATGGGAAAACACGGAGAGATTGTTTGTCTGGAACTTTTTGCCACATGGTTTTGGTTCCACAACAAACTACTCAGTTCTACTCAGGCGTACCTACTGAAGCGACCTGCGTTTAAACAGGTGAAGGGTGAGCGAGGCGGCGGTTCTAGGAAGTGGTGCCGGAGGCGAGGCCTGGAGGAGCAGCGTCTATACGAGATGGTCAACCTGCGCCGACAATTCAAGGCAAGCCTCTGATGAACTTAAAGTATGCTGATTGGCCACCGTGTTTCATACTGTACCTTTGTGTCGACCAGGAGCTGCTGAGGAGCCACGGCCTGCTGGAAGGCGACGATGATAGCGGCGCCTCGGAGGGCGGCGACCGCCAGCAGCGTCGTGAGCGTCTGACCGAGAGGCGGAAGCTTCATCAGATGAAGAGGGACCACGAGCAGCAAGAGGGCACCAAGCGGAAAGTCCTTCGGATGGAAGAGGGCCAGGAAGGAGAGTTTTCCTCTGGATCCGACATGGAGGAGACGGGGAGACGGAGAAGCAGGAAGAAGACCAAAGAGGAGTCTGGCACCAACGTAGACATCCAGGTGAGACAGGTTTTCATATAACCTCGCCTGTGAGCGGAAAAGATTCCACATTTTTCCTGTGCTCCCCGCCACAGGAAGTGAAATTCAAGCTGCGTCACAACGTGTCGGAGCTTCGTGATGCAGTCAGTGCCAGTCAGGACCTGTCGTCCCGCCAACAAGCGCTCCTCAAGCTGCTGCTGTGTCGGGGGCTCTACCCGCAGCTGGCTCTGCCCGACGAGCACAACGCCACCCGCAAGGACACCGAGCAGGTTCCCACGCTCGGCCTCCATTCCATGAACTGTCCAAGCAATGACGTCATCTTGCATCTACACGCAGGTTTTCCATACCAAGAATAAGCATGGAATCGTCATCCATCCCACCAGCGTGTTTGCCAGCGACCCTGAGGTGTTACATGTGCCTCAGGATGACGTCCGGGACGTGGGTAAGGAACATGTCAAAAACAACACATGTACAGAAACAATCTGATACCAATGTTGACTGATTATCTGTACTGATAATTATCGGACATCCTTACCCATAATATTTTGACTTTATTCTTATAACATCACAACTTTTCCTGCAATGTATTTTTGCAAGAATGACAACTTCATGAGTTGTTTTGTTTGTTTTTCATAATTTAATGGCTTTAAAAAACGTCTACTTTATGCTACCAAAATGATTGCAATTTTGTTCAATATCATTATCATAAATTACGACTTTAACTCATTATTTTTTCCTCTTATTATTTTTATTTTTTTATTTTTCCATTTTTGCTGTTGTTTTTAGTTTTTTTCTTAAGTGATATATTTAGAATGTGCAATGGGCCAATAAAAAAAGAGCCACGGGCTGCACATTGGATAGTCCTGGTATGCAATATGATGTACTACAAAGTGTCTCATCATTGTGGCGCATGCAGGACCAGACAGACGAGACAGCAGCAAACATCAGCTGTTGGCCTTCGTCACCTTGCTGGAGACCAACAGGCCCTACCTCTCCAACTGCGTGCGTGTTCCTGCGCTGCAGGTGAGTCCCATCATGTCAGGAGGACAGCAAAGAGGAAGTCGAGCGTGTTGTGACGTCCGACGCCCCCCCCCCCCTCCAGGCTCTGCTGCTGGTGGCCAACACGGTGGACACCAACGCTGACTGCTCCCGGCTGGTGGTGGACGGCTGGCTGGAGCTGCAGCTGAAGGAGCCGGAGGAGGCTCTCAAAGTGCTCTCCAACGCTCTCAACCTCAGGGCTGAATGGGAGCGCCTCCTGCTGGCCCAGCTCGGGGAGAGCCCCACCGGCGTGTCCCACAAAGCCACGGGCAAGCTGGGCGAGCGTCTGGTCCGCTTCCTGCTCTACAACGAGGTATCAACGCAGACTGGATGCTTCCTGTTTAAAAGATGCCGAGCTTTTTATGTTTGTCATCTTCAGATCAGCTACAGCCTGCAGAGGCTCTCCGCCCTCCAGACCCAGAACCTGTACGTCGGACCTCAGGCCGAGTCGGATGCATGTCTTGGCACAACGGCGGCCGTCAACCCGCTGTTTCCGGGTACTGAAGCCAAACCTGACCCAGTGAAGGGAGGCCTGCGCGTCACCAGCTTCTTCACCTACAACTGTTTAGCCGTGAGTGGACTGATCACACATGTAACGCCCCTCCTCAAGTTTCAGCAGAAAATGTGAAAATGGTGGAGCATGGGTGTCCAAAGCGTGGGCTGGGGGCCATTTTTAGCCAAAGCTTGTTGTGTTTTGTCCAATAAGACAACATAGGGGGGTTTGAATACTCGCTAAGTTGGCAACACCGATCTCTCCTGCTACATCTTATTATTCTCTGGCAGACCAGAGTGT
This sequence comes from Doryrhamphus excisus, assembly GCF_037039965.1. NCBI lineage: Eukaryota > Metazoa > Chordata > Actinopteri > Syngnathiformes > Syngnathidae > Doryrhamphus > Doryrhamphus excisus. Next base: position 8,413,165 of record NC_136364.1, on the reverse strand, counting down.
GCGGTGTGTCATGAAGCTAGTTGTGATGCCCTCTATTGTATGGAGTTGGAACGACAGACTGCTTTCACAGTGTTAATGTTCCCGTTAGAATGTGTTTATGACCAAGCGCCAAATGTATCTCTGGTGGTAAACAAATGTATGAGAAACAGCATCTTGGAAAACGTTTGGCCACAGTTTGACCCCAGAACAGATTATTTCTATCTGGTTCCAGCGTTATCAGTAAAGGGAGTATAAAAAGTCAATCAAGTGTGATGCTGGCGTTTCCAGGACTCCAGGGACCTGTACAGCGAGTGCCTGCAGACCTTCTGGAACTGTCCTCACTGTGACCTCCACATGCCACTGACCCCTCTGGAGCGCATGCAGCATGAGACCACCTGCAGGCCGGCAGGAGAACAGCAGGACGAAGGTGGGGAGCCTCTATTTTTTTCTGATGTCTTCTCTCGGCGTCAGCACACATGCTTTATCTTACGTCAAGGGTGTCCTAACTTTCTAACATAGTGAAAAATTTTGTCTTGGCTCTTTTCCCCCATTTTTGTAGTTGCATTTTCAAAGTATGAATATTGATCCAAATATTTTAAGTTGATAATAATGAGTTAATTATTATTATTATTTTTTTATTATTTTGACTTTATTCTGATATTATAAACTTTCCCCCAACCTAATTTTGCACAAAAAAGCCAGCTATAATAATAATCAACTCCGTCGTACAAAAATGTCATCATTCATTCATTCATTCATTTTCTACCGCTTTTCCTCACGAGGGTTGCGGGGGTGCTGCAGCCTATCCCAGGTGTCTTCGGGCGAGAGGCGGGGTACACCCTGGACTGGTCGCCAGCCAATCACAGGGCACATATAGACAAACAACCATTCACACTCACATTCATACCTATGGACAATTTGGAGTCGCCCATTAACCTAGCATGTTTTTGGAATGTGGGAGGAAACCGGAGTAAAATGCCATCATTTTTCCTTAAAATATAATAAAATATCTTCCTTCTTTCTTCTCGTACCTTGGCATCTTGTTCACAAGTTGGCTCTCAATTTACCTGCCGATCTACGTTCCCACATTCACCCTTAGCCATGGCCATGAGCTTTGGGGGTGACCGAAAGGACCAGATCCCCGGTACAAGAGGCCGAAATGAGTTTTCTCTTTAGGGTGGCTGGGCTCTCCCTTAGTGATACGGTGAGAAGCACTGTCATCTGGGTGAAGCTTCGAGTAGAATCGCTGCTCCTCTGCATTGTGAGGAGCCAGATGATGTGGCTTGGGCATCTGGTCAAGATGCCTCTCAGTTGCCTCCTTGGGGAGGTGTTCAGGGCATGTCTGAATGAAGGGAGGTCACAGGGAAGACCCAGGACATGTTGGAGAGACTATGTCTCTCAACTGGCCTGGGAACGCCCCGGGAACTGCCAGGAAGGGCTAGACCAGGGGTCAGCAACCTGCGGCTCCAGAGCCGCATGTGGCTCTTCAGACTCTTTATTGTGTCTCCCTTTGCGATGCTTGAATATTTTTAACACCCGAGTGGGGAAAATGCACGTCTTTTGTAATGAGTTTTAAAAAATCCAACTTTGTCTGAGACCATGAATGCATCCTGAGTGAGTTCTGACTGCTATCCAGTTCAGTACATGAAGAAAAACAAGTAATACTTACCTACAAATCTAAAAAATAAATTCGAGATAATTTAAAAACAGCGGCATGGGAACTTGTTTTTACGTTTACAGTAGTTTACACATACATTTATGTAAGTTTATCTCCAAAACTAGCAAGAGTACTCCAACTCGTCTTTTCTTATCTGAACTACTTTGATACCCCCAAATTCCCTCCAATGTTGTTTTAAACATACTATATGTTTTGCGGCTCCAGGCTATTTTTCTTCAGTGGGCATTGGGTAAAATGGCTCTTTTCATAGTAAAGGTTGCCGACCCCTGGGCTAGACGAAGCAGCCAGGGAGAGGGAAGTCTGGGCTCCCCCACTTAGGCTGCTGTTCCCACGACCCAACCTCTGATAAGCGGAAGAAGATGGGATGCAAGGATGGAAGACTTTTTACCTCATATTTTGACTTGATTGTTTTGGTTGGTATTTTTAGGGGAAGATGGCGGACAGCCAGTCTCGTCGTCGTCCTCCCATTCCAGCCTAAGCAGAGTTTACCACTGCGACGTCTGCAACGAAGACCTGATCCTCACGTCCACGGAGATCCTCAAGCACAAAAGGCAGCACATGTACTCTGCTAAGTAAACCACTCTTATTATTCTGATTACCAGTCTCGTAATAAAGCATTATTTTTGTCATATATCCTGACAGTTCCCTCCTCCCATAAGCGTAAAAATGACAGCAGTGTATAAAATATAGAGAGAGGGTTTAATAATGTTACAAACCCACGATATGTAACACCTCAAAGCAGCACATTGGCACAAAGTCAGAAGTAAGACAGCACGGAAGATTTAAAAACCTGCCTCAAGGGAAAAAAAACTAACCAAAATAACACCAAAATAAAGATCATCAGAATAAATATCTTTATAAATAAATAAACAGGTCATATCTCATTAATTACTTTGAAACTCATAATCATAATAATAAATACGTACATTTGAAAATATGCACATTGGCAGAAATGAAAAAGTAGTGAATACAGAGTTACTTGAAAATCAAAAAGGGATTGATTACTCAAATAAAAAGGCACATTTATTAAGATGTAAGAAGAATGGGGGAAGGGTGGGGGGGGGCCTGGAACACCATCAGTGGAGCGCAAGGAAGGAAGGAAGGAAGTAACAAACGTGTGCACGATGGCTTTACTGCTTTGGTCCATCTGCATCTTCAAGTCAGCGTGTGTGTGTGTGTGTGTGTGTGTGTGCGCACATGTGTGTGTGTGTTAGGAGCGCGAGGATGGGGAATGGCAGTTTTCGATTCCTGGAACAACCTCGTGATAAAGGCTGCTCGTGGTAGTGTTGGGGGGGGGCGTGGCCTAATTGGACACGATACTAAGAGGAAAACGGACTTGAATCATAACTTCCTTCACATGTCCATCTTTAACATTTCCGGTTCATTCATGTTAGGATTCCATCCAATGCCACGGCGGCTCACAATTTGGCGAGAGAACTCTCTTGCGGAGGGTGGAGCTAGACGTTATCTTGCAACTTGCATGTCAGAATGTAATTGGTTGTACAAAAAAACACCATTTTTAAAGTACGGGGCGGGGGATTACATTTTTATCATATAATCCTGTGTTTCCCTACAGGGCTGCAATCTATTTGTGGCAGTCGTGGGGATACATATGCAAATTTGCATGAAAGGTTATACACATTTCTTAATTTTTTGTCAATGTTACAAACAAGACGGAGCTGCCTGTGAGTGCTTTTAGATGGGACGGGGGCCGCAGGAGCACTCACGACTACAAAAAATCTATAGGGGTTGGATTACTCGCTAAATACAGTCATCCCTTGTTATATCACGGTTGGAACATCTCCCTCATTATAATAATAATATCATTATTATTATGGCTGTTTTGTGGGGGACTATGGCCTATTATTAGTCAAAAATATTGAAAGACAAGTTATATGTAGTATTGTCACTAAGCATCAGTAATCTTAGACATGAGGTTAGATGACAGTACTGTTCACACTGCATGGAGACTGGCTACTGAGCCATGGCTGTTATCAAGCTGAAAACAAGGTTTCTCCTCTCATTCTGTGTGGAAGTGGTCCTTCTTCCCCAACAACATTTGAAAGACTTTAGAATAAGTCAATTGGAGAGGATAACTAGTTAGTTTTGTCCATGCAGTGATCCTGTAGCCTGCACAATGTGATGTAAAAAAATAATAATTAGTGAAAAGTGACTATAAGGGTGTTATTTCATGACTACAGGGCTCTAATAATGTTAAAACCTGTATTTAGAACGCCATAAACATGTTTTCTATGCTCTAACTGTGGAAATATTCTGTTTATTAATATTCATGAAAATTTGCAGGTGGATCTGGAACCAATTGCCCGTGATAAACTAGGGATTACCGTATTGCAACAAAGTTGTTAGCTTGGCAACACTGATCCTGCTTGGTCTTCTTATTATATATTACGCTATGATGTTGTGTTGTTAAAGACGCTAGCGCAGATATTAACTGATCTGAACCCTACAGTAAATATACACTACCAGTCAAACCATTGGAGACACTTTCTCATTGAAAAGCGTCGAAAAATGTCTCCAAACTTTTGACAGGTCATGTCTCTGTTGTATTTTGGGAAGGAGCCGGCGAAAAGTCTTGAATTTTGTTATTAAGCTATACTTAAGACGGGGCTGTTGAAGGATTCCGATTCCAACACAAAAAACAGAAAATCATCACGCGAGAATAGCCAGGAATGTTACGACTCAGCAAAATGTGAAGGGTGGCGGTTTTGAAATTTAAAGCAGCAGCTTCAAGTCTCTTTCGCTTTCTAGTTCACGTTTCCCCATGAGCACGCCGCCGCTGCCGCCGCCCCTATTTACCAGCTGCTTTGTCGGGTACGCCTGCACAATGTGTAGCTACAGCTGTATGGAACATGATAATGCTCACTTTTGTTTCAGATGACGTTAGATTGGGCAGGCGTACCTAATGTTGCGTCCCCTTGCTCCTGCTCCCAGTAAGACAACAGCATTCACTTAGTCATCACCTTAGATGAGCCTCACGTTGACATACAAAAATACTCTTTAAATACATTGTTCATTGCACTTTTTCCTCCACAGATTAGTTAGTCGGATTTGTTTTTCTTTGGGGGTTGTGATGGGGGGACGGGGTGGGTGATGAAAGGATGTGAAGTTGTTAATTCTCCATTCCTTGAACCTACGGTTACAAAGCACCATCACGTCAAGTCTAGTGGTTGTCATTGCAACTTCCCTTACTGATAATTGTCCCTTTGCGTTTGGTGGAGACGTAGTCTCCGAGGCCGCTCTCTCTCGTCCCTCCTTTAGCTAGCGGACGTGTGGCGGGGCGGCGCGTGAGGTAAAGTTTGGAGGTAAAGGGTGATGTCTGCTCATCTGACCACGGATGACGCAGGCTAACACTAAACAGTTAACGTTTTCCCCTCCAGTGAGTGTGTGGTAGCGTGTGTCTGACATGTAGTAAAATAGACCAATCACCTCAACAATCTCTTTTTTTGTCTTTTTCTTTCTAAACGGACATTTCAAACACATCATGGTTACCCACCCTCGTTCTTTGCATTAAGTCTCTGCTCGCTAACTCTACATTAGCGGGGAATCCACAATAAAGGCTCCATGCGGTGCCACAGAACCTGGTCCTGGAGCCTCTTCAACGGGCGTGGACAAGTCCAGAAGGCCCCGGGTTGAGAAGAGAAAGAGCGGAATGCAGTTGGAAGGCTGTGAGGGCTTCGGAGGGTCTTCCAGGCTCCGCCCCTCTCTGAGAGAGCCCTCCCGGCCCGAGCCTGGTCTCATCGGACCGCCTTGTGCTTCCCCCCGCAGCAGCCACACCTCTCACCGCAGCGCAGGCAGGCGCGCAGAGGCAGGTAGCAGCACATGCAGGGCACAAAGAGCGACAGGGCCACGAGGGCCAACCAGCGGGCACAGCAGAGGGGGTGCGGGTTGCCCCCCATGGAGTCATCACACGAGCACGGCTCCCAGAACTCCCCCTCAGAGTCCGACATGCAGTGGTAGAGCAGGCTCTCTGCACACCACACACAGGTCCACTGGCGCAGGCAGTGCAGGGCCGGGTCCGGGGCATCCCTGCAGCGACCCCGCCCGTTTTCCGAGGCGCTGAACACAGAGCGGCAGTACACACAGCGGGACGAGCACGATGACGACGCCTGAGGACATGGGCTGTCGTCATCGGGGGAGATGGCCCCTGGGTCCACTCCGGACCCTCCTCCCCTTTTACGAGTCCGCGATCGAGGCGTTGCCAGGGAAGTGTGTATGCAGCAGGGCGACGGGGAGCCTTTGCCGGTCTCCTGGGGGGAGCCGGCCCCTGAGGACACGCCGGACACAGCATTGGGGATGGACATGCAGGTGGGCGAGGATGAGGACAGACGCTGGGCGGCCTTGCTGTCCAAACTTACAGTGACGTCGCAGCCGGCCGTCCCCACACTGGACAGCTCCTTCTCAAAGCGGACCACGCACAGCTCTGACTTGTCCTGGTGACTTACCCCACCGCCCACCACCACGCCCCCGGTCAGCCCACCGACCATAGTCCTGGTGGCTCCGGCTCTCCGATAGTCCTCATACCCTCTGGACCCCCACAGGTCCTTGCAGGGATCTACGCTGCGTAGATCCCCCTCTTCCAACAAGGAGATGGTGGGCGAGAGGGGGGACAGAGGCGACGAGGTCGGGGGGCCCGCTGGAGGGGATGGAGGAGCAGGTGGTGGGGGTGGTGGCGCTGGGGTGTTCAAAACATTTGCCGGGGTGGTCATTTGCGAGAGCTGGTGCTGTCCCGGCCTGGTGTGGATCTGCAGAGACGGTGTAGAGTTACAGAGTCAGGAACGGCATGTCTCGCTGAGGCCGACTTTTATTTCACATCTCAAATTTCATCCAAGCAGAGGTCACTTTCATCTTAATTTGACTTCCTGCACAAGCGGACTAAAGACTTTAACGTGGGAAGGACTCATACAAGACAGATCCCGACCCTTAAATTGGTTCCCACCATGCTCATTTCAGTACGGGGCAAGATTTCCTTGTACTTCTATTGTCAAAAGCGGCGAATGCAGCGAAAGTCGCCATTTAAACAATACCCCTTAATAGCCCCCTTTGTTGGGGCACCAGCCAACCATTCCAAACCCGACTTTGACCACTCAAACATTATCGCACCTGAGCAGGCGTCTGCGTGGTTCCGCCGGATCCAAAACTGAACTCCTCAGTCCGCACGAAGCAGGTGGCGGATGACTCGCTAGTCACTATGGTGATGGGTTTGGGGAGCATCTCCTTCCTGCTGTTGGATGACGACTCACTTCCTGTATGGGACTGGCAGAGGCCGCAGATCATTAACCATGATTCGACAATCCACAATCTCAGGCATTCAATGGCTTGTTGTACCGTACCATATGACAGTTTGGGAACATGTCTGTTCCTTGTTGGTGCCACGGCCCTGTGTTTGGTAGGGATAGACTCCTACTGTGTCCTAGTACAAGATCCAAAACCCTGTCTCCGGGTTGCTGCCTTTTGTACATGGAATACTCAAGTGTAGTTATACCAGGATATGAACTGACTTATTGCTGCTTGTTCCTTTTTATGGGTTTTTACGGTTTTGAACATACCCATTGGTTTTTTAGCCATGAAACAAGTCAAAACGGTACCACTGGAGTCCAATATTTAGCCCTCTGCGGTACATTAACAAAGACTTGACTCCTAGTAGTCCTCTTTTCAATTGTACAAGGTCTTAAACCTTGTCCCTGAGTTGATTTCTTTTGAATGTTTTACTTAAACACCCTTGACATTTGACTGTTTTTGTGAACGTGTTGTACCTCGAAAAGGTCAACGTTTTTACTTGCGATGCTACATAATGTAGTTGTACCAGGAAAGGCATTGATTCTTGTTGTACCTTTAGGGGTGAAATGAGGGAACATACCAGTGTCTTTTTGGACATGGGAACAGTTATCTTAGAGTCTAGTATTTAGCCACCGATTAACTGAAAGAGGACATATTCTGCTAATTTTTCGGCCCTTTGCATTGAGTTGTGGACTCCTATAGAGCAGCTACACACAATAACCAGCACAAAAAGTTCTTCCAGAATCTGCACCTATTCAGCTATATTTCTTTGGATTTTGTGGTTCCTGTGAAAACGGTCTGTTTGAATGTATTACACCCAGGCACCAGCCACTCTTCTGTGGTTGGTCACGCTCCCGAGTGCATAGAAAGAGTTCCGGTTTGTGCCGCTAACTTTATAAGAGTTGATAATAAACGTTGACTTATCTTTTTTAAATGTCTGCTTTTAACACACAGCCATACTGTATATGTGTTGGATCCTGAATCTGACCCGGAAGTAGAAACTGGACAGTCCAAAGTTTCTCAAGAAAAGAAGTTACTTCAAGCCATCTCTCAATGGTAAGTAGCTTTAGCATTTTAGTGTTAGGTTTTCTACAGCATCAGTAACGTGAAATGTGTTTTGTGGGACTACCAGTGTGTAAGTCAGGTTAGAGCCACTAATTGTGGTGGGAAAAGGCTATTAGCAACCCAGCTTCCTGTATGCTATAATGCTACACAGACAAGCGCTTTTGCTCCGTGACTTACACAAAATAAACACAGTTAGGACATGGATAAACTGTTACTTGCTCTTCTGACTTTTCTACACGACCAAGTAATGTTGGAAAGGCGTTTATGGGCTAGTCCAGCTGGATACTGGCCCATGTTCACAAAACAGTCCAGTCTCAAAGTCCATTGACAGATTAAAATGCATTTCTTTTTCTGGTAGGGAATCAGGAACTCCAACCACTTGTTCCTGATGGTGGAATCTTTAGGAATTGTAAACAAATGTGGCTTTCCCTTTCGAGGCATTGCCAGCAAGTAAACAGCAGAGCAGCACTTGGGGGAAAGGCAGAGAGATTATATATAAGGAACTCTGTCGCTCTGTGACATCACAAAGGGGCAGTTTTACCACGCCTTTTGAAACCGAGCTTTTTGAGCCATCCCAAACTTCTTTCAGGGCTCACTTCCAAATTCACAAACCTCATTATCTGAAAGTTTGGCGTTGTTTAACACGAGAAACAACATTCTAACTACATTTATAAGTCAGAAAAGTGGGGAAAGTATATATAGATCCACTTTAAGGGTCAGTTAGTTTCATTTTAGGTCCAAGACCTGGTCCCTGGGTTGCTAGCTTTGAATGTTCTACTTGTATACCCCATCCATTATGCTGGACTATGACTATGACTTTTATACCCTTGATATTTTTACAGTTTGGAAACATCTTGGTGTCTTTTTTTACCAATGGTTATATTGGAGTTGTGGGAACCCCGGCCTGCCCACAGGGAGAGACTCCTGACACACTCCCGTTTCAAGATCCAAAACCGTGTTGCTTGGCTGTTACCTTTTGTACACTTGACTTTTCCACTTTGGGAACATAGTTGTATCTTTTAGGACCTGGAAGTGGTACAGTTTCCCTCGAGGCTAAGAGACCGGGACAGAAACTGAGACTGGGACAGAAACTGACCACTAGGTTGAATCACAAACAGGTGCACTCACAGCTTGGCCGTCATCTTCAGTGTCTGCCTCCTCCGGCGTGGACGACGAGGGCGAGTCGGAGCCTGAAAGACATCAGAGGGGAACGTTTAGGCCGTCCTACTTGTTCTCCACAAGAGATTTTCCTGCGCACCTCGGTCCAGCTTGTCCAGGATGGCCTGCAGACCCTTCTCAAAGGAGATGGCATCAGCGGGACTCTGGAAGGTGAGGCCAAACTTGCGTTCGTCCACTCGCCAGTGATGAAAGATGGGGTTGACCTTGTTGTAGACCAGCCCCCTCTGGACGGCGCACTCCAGTACCGGCTGGAGACACAACGAGACCCCCGTGCCGCACCGGGAGTGAGTTGACAAGTAGCGGTGCTATCGTGACCCCCCCCCCCCCCCCCCCCACCCGCCCATCCCTGCCAGCCACCCCCAAGTAAGTAAAACCACCCAGACATTTTCTTCCACTCACCGCCCGGTCTCGCAGCCGCTCCCCGCGTATGATGTGCTCTCTCCGCCCCCGGCCGTTGTTGCTCCGCCCCTTGCATATGACCACGTGACTGAGGCCGCCACCCCCGAGTGGCACCCAACCGCCGCTGGAGTCGTCACGTGTCATCACCACCGCGCGAACACGCACGCTGGCGCGGGAAGGAAGATGAAGGAAAAGGAGAACCACGTTAGCGTGCGTGAGGGGGTGGATCAACGTGCGTGGAAGAAGAAAAAAAAACATCCTCGCTTGGTGTAAGGGGGAAAAAAAGAGAAGAGATTAAACAGAAGAGGAGGAGGAGGAAGAATGAGCCGTTCCCACACATCAATGAACGCGCCCGTCCGTTCGCGTGCACGTTTTGGCCAATGTGCACACTCAAACATCGCGATAATTCCACCAGACGACGTTCCCCCCCCTCCCTCCCTCCCGCCTTCTCTCTCTCTCCATCCCGCCCCATTAACACCAGCAGACATATATGTTGTTTTTTATGAATGGGATGGAACCAGGCGGGGTTCGACTGGCCTCACATGAGCACACTTTGGTTCCAACGACAAATATAATAACGCAATGGGATGAAGACGCGTGAGTGGGTGAGGATGAAGCAGGGAGGGTGGGTTGATGGGGGGGAGGGGGGTCCTATGAGGGAGAAAAGGAAGGAGGAGGGCTGAAGAGGGAGGAAAAAAAATCACATTTCATTCATAAAGTTTGCCTTTAAAAAAATCATAATGAAAGCCTGAGACACGTTGATAAAAATCACGACGCCTCGTCTTGAATGGCGCGATGCTGCCCCCCACTTCCTCCCCCCTCCCCTCCTCCTAACTCGCCATATTTTGTCTTTTTTTGAACACATACATGCATTTGCCACAGCAGATTGCGGTTCACGTAGCTCATCTGCCGCCGCCGCTGCTGCGCTTTCGTGACGTTTAATGTTATTAATGGAGCAGTCACGTGTTAGGAGGCTTTAACGTTGATGATGATGGTGATGGTGCACCACTGGCTGGTCAGCGTCCATCACTGCTGGCGTGCATGTTAGTGATGATGGTGACGGGGAGGAGAATAAAATGTCAGGACTTACTCGCCCTCCATGGCTGGCCGTCGCCCGCCGCTTGCAGCAGGAGCCCACCCCGGGCTCACCTCGCTCTCTTGTCAGCCTCCTGTCAGCAAACGCACGCCGATGTGGCTCACATTCTCCCCGCATCCGCGCTCCTCTCGCCCCGCTCTCTCCTCCTCCTCCTCCTCCTCGTCGTCTTCGTCTCAGTCCCCCCCTCGCCCGACCCGGCCCGGCCCGGCTCGGCCTGGCTCAGCCCACCTCGGTGTCGTCTCGGTGGATCAGGACAGGCTCGAGGTTGCAGCAGCCATTTTCCGCTGGCAGCATCCTCCCTCCCTCCATCCCTCCCCCCGCCCCCTCCCCTCCCGCCGTCGTCACCGTCCTCGCTCGCATCGCATCCTCTCTCTACCTGCGCTAATCATTGACAGGCTCGTACACGCGGCGCGGCCATGTGATGGGAATGTAGTGTGCGTTGTATGCAACGGAAATATCCCTGCATCGTTTTAAGGCTTTTTCCCGCCTTCCTCTTGAGCATGTGACTGCTGCTGTCAAAAAAAGCACGAGGTAGCTTTCAGCACCACGGAGAGCAACCAGCAAGCACCCCCCCCCTCCCCTTAAGTGCAGAAAAATGGACCTTCATGCTGGAGTTGCTACAAGGTGGCTTTTTCATCCTTACTTTACATTCCCATATTTAAAGGGGACCTGTTATGCACATTTTTTGGGTCCTTTGTATTCACTTTGTATTCATAACCAGCACAGAAAGCTTTCTAGATCTTCCAGAATCTGCACCTTTTCCAGCTGTATTTCCTTGGATTTCGTGGTGCCCGCAAAAACCGTCTGTTTTAATTTATTCCACCCACAGCCCGCCTCCTGGCATGCCCACTCCACAGTGGTTGGTCACACTTCCAAGTACTTAGAAGGACCTCCGGTGTTGTCTGCTAGCTGTCCACCCCAACATTATAGGAGTTGATAAACAGCAATTTATAAATTGCTGTTTATCAACTCCTATAATGTTAAAAGGATATATCCTTTTAAAATACGATTGGCTGGCGACTAGTCCAGGGTGTACCCTGTCTCTCGCTCGAAGACAACTGGGATAGGCTCCAGCACACCCATGACCCTCGTGAGGATATGTGGTAGAAAATGAATGAATTAATGAATGAAAATGTGGGCTTTTAACATACAACCATGTGTTGATCCCAATTCAGATCCGGAAGTAAAGACTGGGTGGTCCGAGGTTTCTCAAGGAAAGAGGTTACTTCAAGACATCTCTCAATGGCAAGTAACTTTAGCATTAGGTTTTCTACAGCGTGGGTAACGGCTAATGTGGTCATTACAGGTTTTTTTTGCGGGACTACCAGTGTTTAAAAAAAAAAATAGGGTAGAGCCACTAATTGTTGTGGGAAATGGCTATAGCAACCCTGTTCCCTGTATGCACACTCTATAATGCTACACAGACAAGCACTTTTGCTCCACGACTTACACATAATAAACAGTTAGGACACTGATAAACTGTTACTTACTGCTTGCCCTTCTGGCTCTTCCACACGACTAAGTAACATTGGAAAGGCGTAAGGCTTCAGCAACAGTTTGTGGGCTAGTCTAGCTTCATACTGGCCCATGTTCATGAAACAGTCCAGTGTGAAATGCCGTTGATGCAGTAAAATCTTTTTATTTTTCTGGTAGGGAATCAGGAACTCCAACCGTCATTAGGAATGGTAAACAAATGTAAGTTTCCCTTACACTGTAAGAAACACTTCCTGTGAGCCAATGCTAACAATGTAAACAGAAGCAAAGCTTGGGGGGGGGGGTCATTCTAACTTCATTTATAGGTCAAAAGTGGAAAAAGCATAACAGGTGCCATTTAAGTAGATATGTGCATGTTACTATGTATTTGATTTTTCCATAAAACTCACGGGTTGGGTTTAAAGACAGAGCAAAGGAATCAATACGAACACAAAATGTCATCAAAAGTTTATTTTTTCCAATTTACACCGTGGCTAACAAAGCATACAGGAATGGAAGGGTATTGGGGAGAAACGCAAAGTTTGGCTCTTGTCGGTTGCCAGGATACCAAGAAGGGGCAACAACGTTTGATGCGTGTGTTAGTGGTGTTGTGCTCAAAAAGGTTTTGCACTGTGGACTTCAGTCAGAACCACCAAGTGGACTGAACGCAATGACATGTGGGTCACAAAAAGTCTTTTCTGGGTTTAAGAAAATGGTAACAATGAGCAGAATGGGAAACTGTGTGTGTTACACGATCATTTCCAGCTGTCGTGCATACTCGATGACCTGCTGGGCGAGCTCCGTGGAGGGGATGTTGACCTCCTCCGTGCGCTGCTGCTGACTGCTGAAGGAGTAGCAGCTGTCTGCGTTCAAACTCCACCCCCGCTGCAGGCGTCAATGATGGGTGTCAAGAGAAGAAGAATATGTAAGAAGGAATTTACACAGTTAATGCCCATGACTCCAGCGTCACCGTACACGTTGCATACTGGAACTGACTGTTCTCCACTGGCAAAAACCTAAGTCAACATACCTTCTTCGCGTAGTCTGTCATCTTTTTAGGGGAGGTGAAGAAAAGCACGCGTGTGGCCTCTGTGAACTGGATCTGCTCGTAGGCTTTCTCTATGCAGCCTGCGATCTCGTCCCTGCAAGTCAGAAAAGCGTCATCGCTGGACCTTTGTCAACCAGGTAATTGGACATATTACATTTGAACATACGAGTTCTTTCGTTCATGTCACTAGAGTAATGCTAATGCTGTTAGCACACGTCAAGGCTTCCACATCAAGGTATTTTCGGCGTCCTTACCGTATAGTGTCTAGCAGGATGTCGATAAAAAAGGTGTAGCTCTCAGCCGGGATGTTGCCTTTGGCGAGGAACACTTTGTTGTAGCTTCCCTCCATTAAATACTGAAGAAGTCATCGGCAGGAAGGAGCAGAAGAAGTGAATGTTGAGACATTGCAAAAGCTCTGGGAATGTGCAAATGCGTGACGTTCTTTTGGACCAGGAAGTGTACAATGATGTGCTTTACCTGCTCTAAGGACACCGGATGCCTGATGTACACATTGGTCTGAATGTCGCGTGCGCTCAGTCGTTCCAGCTCCGTGTGAAACTCAGACACGCGATTCTGTGATAGCAGGAACAGGAGGTTGAGACCCAGGATCTGGTGCATGTAGGCTGCTTCCGGCAGCTCATCCCTGGAAAAAGGCGACATGGATTGGGACATATACACACAGCTCTTGAAGGTAAACTCAAAAGCTTAATCGTCAAACATTACTTGTAGTCAAAGTAGTAGCACTTCAGCTGGGCCATGTATCTCTCAAAGGAGGGGATGTCCTTTTTGAGGATACTCCACAAGGCTCCGATTTCAAGGACATCACCTAAAAAAAACCCCAACATGTAACAATGCAACTGTATGATACTGATATTTTTTTAAAGTACTCACGAGCTAATATAAGCTGCTGCTTTGTGAACGCAGAGCCACTCGTTGGCAGAAAGTTGAGCTCCAGTAACGATACCTGTGACAAGAAATGACAATATTAACTTAATAGAAGTCTAATCCAAACTATCTGACACACACTGATACAGTAGCTACAGTTTTACCACTAAAGTATAAAAACTAAGGGAGACAAATCCATTCATGAATGAACATATTAAATGAAACTGAGAAAATACTAAAGATTCTCAAAAAAACAATTGAACATAAAAATTTTGAATAATGTTTTGGGTGACAAGTACTCATGTAAACAGCCCTTTAGCAGACGTTAGCTGTGTTGGTTGTGGTCATTTACATGCTAACTCTCGCACAGACTATAAAATACAAATTTCTGACATTTTGAACATTTTGACGGTCAGTCTTGAGACATGACAATATTCACGTTCAAATGGAAAAACAGCACACCGACAGCGTTGCCGTCGCTAGCTAACGTTAGCACGCTTAGCTCCGCTAGCTAACAGAATTAGCCAGTTTGCAGCGGTTAAAAAGCAGGCGTTACTAGTTGGACTCACAAAGACGGAAGCAACATTTAAGACGTGCGAGTCTACCTTAAGTTTACTTAGGAGTTCGCCGCATTTGTTCAGATTAGGGTTCTTTTTGTTCCACTCGGCTTTCAGTGTCTCGTAGAGCCCCGCCGTCTCCCGCAACGCCATGGTGATTCTGCAAATTACAACACGACACCGGTCACCGTAATACGGCAAACGTCTGTCGTAAAACGGCAGAGTAACCAGGAAGTGTTTCCTCTTGGAGACGGGTCGAGATGGCGGCATTTGGAACAGACCGCTGGCTGAGTGGCTTACCAAATCATGAAATCTTCAAGAAAATAAGAGAAAAGCTAGATTCGGAACCTAAAGAAAAGGAAAAAGTGGTCGCTAAAAACCTAGCTTTTAGTTTAGGCGGGGACTTTTTCGTGTGGGACGACGTGGACCGCGTGTTTTACACGACTAGCTTGCGACAGTTAAACACAACAGAGGATCACAGCGGCGGTTACCAGACGTTCCTGTGTATCAACCCGCCCCGCTTCCCAGTGTGCCAGCTGCTGCTGAGTCCACTTCAGAACCACGTCGCCCTGGTGGGCCAGCGAGGCGTTTCGGTGCTGGAGCTCCCTCAGCGGTGGGGCAAGAGGTCAGAGTTCGAGGGCGGATGCAGCCGCATCAACTGCAAGACCACTCCCGTGGCCGAGCGCTTTTTCACCAGCTCGCCGTCTGTGAGTCTGCGGCAGGCGGCATGGTACCCGAGCGAGACCGAGGAGCCGCTGCTGGTCCTGCTCACATCAGACAACACCATTCGCTTTTACAACTTAACGTCCCCCCAGTCCCCTGTCAAAGTGGTGCCTGTGTCCCAATGTGATGACGACTGCAGTGTGCGTGCCCCTACTCGCTCCTACGCAGCATCCCTTGGTGAAATAGCGGTGGGCTTTGACTTTGGCCCAGTCTCTATCGCCAAAGAAAGGTCCTACCACCCTCTGTACATCCTGTATGAGAATGGGGAGACTTACCTGTGCTACACGAGCCAGATGAATGGCGTGAGCGTGAGCAAACGCATGGGCCCTCTACCCATGTACCCTGCAGCAGAGGACAACTACGGCTACGACGCTTGCGCCATCCTCTGCCTCCCCTGCGTGCCCAGCATCCTCGTCATCGCCACAGAGACAGGCACACTGTATCACTGCGTTGTGCTGGAGGAGGAGGACGAGACGCCAAAGTGGGCACCGGGCAGGGGCACCATGCCGGCCCTCTATGTTTTCGAATGCGTAGAGCTGGAGCTCACCCTCAAGGTGGCCACGGGGGAGGATGACGAGCCCCAGGAGTTGGACTTCACCTGCCCCATCCGACTGCATCGGGACCCCCTGTGTAAGCAGCGCTACCACTGCACCCATGAGGCGGGGGTGCACAGCGTGGGCCTCATCTGGGTGAGCAAGCTGCAGATGTTTCTCCACGCTGGCGATGAGGACAAGGACAGTCTGCCGGAGTTGGCGGCGGAGAGGCGTTGCATCGTGGAGCACATCGTGTGCACGCGGCCCCTCCCCTCCAGCCAGTCTGCTCCCATTCAAGGCTTCTTGATCTTGTCGGACTTCACCCTGGGGGCTACAATGATCTGCATCACCAACACCTATGAGTGCATCCTTCTGCCCCTGCTCAGCGCCATACGCCCGCCCTCGCCTCCCCTGCTGTGCACACAGTCCGGACCGCGCTCATCCAGCTCACCGCTGCGGGGGGTGGCAGGGAACTCCTTCGAGCAGCACATCCGCAACATCCTAACCCGGAGCTCCACCAATCCCCTCCTGCTTAAGGCCGGAGACAAGGAGGCATCGCCCTCACCTCAGGAGTGCCTGCAGCTGCTGAGCCGGGCCACGCAGGTGTTCCACGAGGAGTATGTCATGAAGCAGGACATTGCCCGCGATGAGCTGCAGAAGCGCGTTAAGTTGCTGCGAGACCAGAAGAACAAGCAGCTGGAGGAGATGGCGCTGTACCGCCAGGAGAGGAAGAACCTGCGGGAGGCAGCCGAGAGGCTGGCGGACAAGTACGAGGACGCCAAGTACCGCCAGGAGGCCACCATGGAGCGTGTGAAGAAGGTCCTGGGCAGCACGCAGAGCAGCTTGCCCGTCCTGTCCAACAGCGAGAAGGACATGAGGAAGGAGCTACAGGCCATGGGCGACCAGCTCAAGCACCTGGACATCTGCATCAAGCAGGTAAAGATGAAGATGGAGTACCAGAAGACGCAGGTGGACAAGGATGTGCCTGCTGCCAGGGCGACCATCTCGCTCAGCGCTCAGCAGAAGAAGGTGGTCCAGGACGTCCTGCGTGAGCAGGGACAGCAGATTGTGTCCATGATGAAGATGGTCAAGGAGATGTCTTGCCTCATTGCCATGAGAAGCTCAGATTTGTACTTGAGTCAGAAATGAACCTTTATACTTACTTTATACTTCCTGTCAGAAACACGAAAACTATTTTGGTTTGCATCTTCAATTAAAAATGTAGTAAAAAATAAGATTCCATTTTCATCTGTAGTGGTCCTCTGATTGATGTTTTAATTACATATATAAAAGTGGATTTTAATTATATTCAAACAGTAACATATTTCCCTAGATTCTGTTATGATGAAGAAACGTGAGAAAAATCGTCTCGCACACTTCGCGCTACTTCGAGTTTCGTCCCGGAAACAGATGCTCCAACTAGCCATAGTATTGCGCATGCGTACATTGTGACAGCCATCTTGGAAACATGTCAGCAGTAAATTAACAGGTGGCCGGTTGACAATGCACAAATAACCTTTATTGGCGCCCAAAGAGCAGCAATGTCGCTAAACATTAGCATTACCGCACCAAGCCTTAGGTCTTCTACGCCCACTGGGCCGGCGTTAAAAGTCGCAGGTAGGAGCCTCATTTCCACTTGTTGCCTCGCACCGGACAGCTATTCAGAGCCCTAAAGTTTGCTCACGCACGTACGACATTTACGGTAGGTATTTGGCGACAAAACACTTACGCAGTACTAATTGGACTATACGTGGCTCAAATGTGGCCGCCAACTCTGCTGCCCAGTCTTTCTAAGTCGATGCTGTTACTTGTATTTCTTACATTGCAATTTGTCGATATATGTGTATTGCTGTAGTGGTTACTTGGGTATATTGTCTTATTTAAACACCAAAGCGTAAAACGAGGAAAAAAGCTTATCAGGTGATTTTCATGCATGAATTTACCCTGAATTACCCTTGACGTCGGTTTCTATTTATAACTAGGTGGCTAATTTACATTATACAAAAACAGGCTGGAATACTACTAAGTTGTAGAATAGGACCACTGTAAACGAATGGAGCATTCGTCTGACGTCACTTCCGCCAGTGGAGCGATTGTCCCACCGGAGTTGCCGTAGAGTTTCCACTCAATATTTACTTCCGCATGCACTTTGTAAACAGCCGTAGGGACATAACAGCCCGAGACGGCGATGGTGGTGCGTTCTCGGCTGTGTCAAGCAACCTAAAAGTTAATTTCTGAAATCCAAGTGGCTGGTCTTCATTTTCGGCTACAACGTGCCGGAAAAGCCTCGTAAAGTTTTGCATGCGTACGCCCACCAATTCACCGAAGACAGCTTCGTTAACCTTGGGCAATTCTAAGCACGCTTTTCTACACATCTTAAAATAAAGACTGGAGCCCTGCCAAAATGTCCGCCAGGCTGCCGTAAGTTGAAACCTTTTGTTTTTCCTTCGAAGCTAGCATGACGTAGCTGTTTAAACCTGTCTGTAGCTAACATATGTAGCTACGCTAACATTAATGGTACGTTTTGTGTGATATACGTACAGGTGCAGAGTGTATTTCTATTGTTATATACTTATATACTAGCACGTGTAACATTTACTGCGTTTACCCTGGAAGTATCAAAATTGTGTACTGAAAAAAATAATAAAGCATATTTTTTTTAGCTTTGCTTAAAAATGTATTGTTATCCATGCAGGCCAGCTTGTCCAGTTCATCATTCTCCGACTAGAGAAGCACTCTTCAGGTATGTACAGCACTTCCCCAGAGTGAGTATTTATGGTGGTATAAAAAACAGAAATATATTTGGTGCTACCTGTTCACCCTTGCTCATAAACACATTATCACACACATGTCCTGCCAGAGAATATGGAGACAGAACAGGAGGAAGCAGTGTTGCCACCTCCATTATTCAGACCCCTCGAGAAACATGCACAAGTAGTACACCCTACTTTTGTCACAGCATTGACACAGTTCCCATATCTGTTCCCTTGCTGAAATGTATTCACTCTGACCTAATAGTCCTGCAAGAAAATTCGTACTACTGTAATGATGCAGGGAAGAGCCATCCACTCCCGACCACAAGATGAAACAAGAGAGAGTGAATGAGAGCTGAAGGGTTTTAGTGTTTGCCGGTGACCCCACTGTCCCTTTCTGAGATCCAGGTTTTCTCGTGTTTGGGTGGGACAACATGCCTGGAAACTTTAAGGCAAATATTGATTATTTGATTTTTCCTTTATCTATAGTAGATATCCTCTTGTTTATGCATCATTTATGCTTAAGAAGAAAACGGCCCATTCATGAATGTTAAGTGTAATTGGCATGAGGTCGGCTAATAGCACATGTTCATTTTTTGTGGGCCAGTGAAGGTGTTTTGATTTCAATGTTGTAGTATTTTTGTTGTTTTTACAGTCAAATTGATGTTCTCTACAATGGACATGCTGTAATAAAAGTATTTTTATATCATGTTCTACATTGTGGACTTATGGTTTTTCCTCCAAACAAGCCTTTCTACATCTGCATCGTTGTTCAATGGCCACTTGGGGGCGGTGCAGCAGACCAAACCTTGGCAAAATATTATCCTTGGTGATTACTCTTTTGGCAAAATATTATCCTTGGTGATTACTCTTAATAGCTTTTTGGTTTTGTGTGTGTGTGTGTGTGTATATTTATTTTTTAAAATATATATATATATATATTTTTTTTTAAATAAAAACAAATTGTGTTCATGTCATAATGTAAATTATACATCATACCTTTGGGAATGAACAAATAATTAGTATTGCTTTTTATTCAAGACAAACTAATACAATTTTATGTAAAAAAACATTTCGATTAAAATTATCAAACAAGTGAAAAATGTTGAATAAGACAACTCCATTCCAAATATGTATTTTAATACATTGTGATAACTTTCGTTCTGATCATTTTCTCAATTTGTTTTTATTGACCATTAGGGGGCGCTGCAGCGGACAGTCCAAGCCTTATGTAGAGGTCCAAATAACAACATTGTATTGGATGGTGTACCTAATGCTTCGTCTGATCCAGTCTAGCCCGCCAGAGGTCACTCACCACACTTTTCCTGCATGTCAGAGAGGAATTCCCTGTGTGGACACCCACTCATTTAGGGCGACCCCGCTTTTGTTGAGCCTGCAGGGGAGTGGGTGTTGGGGTTCCCCCGGTGTTGGTCACATGTTTCAGTGTATGCTCAAGCTGAAATAACTGAGAATGTGTTAAAAGCCATGCTGTGTACAATCTCAAAGGAGGGGCGGTGCCAAAAAGGAAAAAAAAATGTGGATGCTGTGAAGGAAACTTAACAGAGGCTTGGAAAGGAGATATTAATAACCCTGCAGGCCAGCCCTCCACATTCTTCACATGTGAGTCACTGCAGCGGCAGCAGGCAGCAGCCAGCAGATTACTGCTGTTGCTCATTTGCTTCTCTTTCCACTGAGTGGTGGAACAAGGAGGAGGTGGCCACGCCGTCCACTTCAGGAATAGCTGGAAAAAGTAACGCAAACACGCTCACGACCTGGTAGTGTACACACAGACTTGACTTTGTGTGCCTGACGGTGGAAAAAGCTTCTGCGTGGACTCGGCCCGTTCCACCGTGACTGAGTCAGTGTTTGTCCGAGCTTGGCAGAGGAACACATGAGCAGTGTTCACGCGAGAGAGAGGTGAAAGGTCAGACCAGACACAGTCTACAGGTCACTTTATTGCTGTAAAAGCGGGCGTGAGGACAGGCGGTGGCGCTGTGCACAGTAGTAGTAGTCGTCTGCTCTCTGCGGAGGCTTTGTTACAATCGTAGGAAGACAAGCAGACGTGGAAATAAAATCAAGTGTAAGGCGTGAAGCAGCACTCAAGGGCTATGCTAATAACGCTAACAAGTATGGCTTTAATACATACAGCTTTGTTATGATAAATACACTTTTGGACCTGCTCGGCAAACACAAGGAATATATACACTCACTGGACACTTCATTAGGTACACCAGTCCAGATTTTTCACTTTCCTCCATTTGAGTCACTATTTTGTCATTTGTGGTACACTTTTTCCATTCTTTGATGTCATGCACCAAACAGGAAGTGGTCATCAAACAAATGATGCATTAGGGGAAACTATTTGCCGTTTAACACAAGCTGCGGTTGTCAGGACTGTGTCGATTCATTCGTACTAGCTTAGCGCTGTCGGCCATGTTGGGATGGAATGCATTGGATGTCGTTATCTTGTGTACCTAACGCAGAGTCCAGTGAGTCATGTGGAAAAACAACATGAGGGCGCCAAAAGTGAGAAGGGATGTTTGACGCAACACTTTGGTCCAGGACGCTCCACCGTGCTAACCTCACGACTGCAGCAGAGGGCCTCCTCAAACTATGTGGTGCATGGAGGAGAGCCAGGAGCAAACATACAAACAGAAGTGTGAGAGGACGCCGGTTCACGCGTCCGAGCCTGCCTGCCTGCGTTTGGAGGGCGGGACGAGGCGACTGGGCAACTCAGGGGGCAGGCCGTGGCCCTCCAGTTTGACCTCGATCAGGTGGCTGGCCAAGGCGAACTCCTCCTCATCCAGCATGCCGTCTCGGTCCACATCCGAAAGCTTCCAGATGCGACCCAGCACGGAGTTGGGTAGGCGGGAGCTGACCATCCAGTTCTTGGCCTTGGTGCCGCTCAGCTTGCCCTCATTGGGGGCCAGGTTGTAGAAGATCTCGTCGTACTTGGGCTTGTCCTTGGTCACCACCCACATCTCCTCCTCCTCGGCGCACTCTCCCTCCTCCTCGCCGAAGGGGTCACCTTCGCCAAAGGGGCCGGCTCGCGTGCCCAGGAAAGCCCCGCCCTGCACGCCGGGCTGTTCGCCCGCCTCCAGCTCCTCCTGGCGCAGGAGGGGCATCAGCTTGGCGATATCCACTGACAGCAGCTCGTCCAGGGCCGCCATCAGGTTGGGCTTGAGGGTTTTGAACTTGGTGAAGTCGTGTACCATCAGTTGTTCCTGAAGAAGGACATCCACCACAATCACTGACATGTAGGATGTTTCTATGTCTTTTATGTACGGACTGAATGACTATACATCCTGTTCATCCATCAGACAATCTAACATGTATCTATCATCTCTCTGTCTGTCTGGCCATCCAACTATCCGTCCATCAGGCCATCCAACTACCCGTCCATCAGGCCATCCAACTACCCGTCCATCAGGCCATCTAACTATCCATCCATCAGGCCATCCAACTATCTGTTCATCAGGCCATCCAACTATCTGTCCATCCAACTATCCGTCCATCAGGCCATCCAACTATCTGTCCATCCAACTATCCATCCATCAGGCCATCCAACTATTCGTCCATCCAACCATCCGTCCATCTGGCCATCCAACTATCCGTCCATCAGGCCATCCAACTATCCGTCCATCAGGCCATCCAACTATCCGTCCATCAGGCCATCCAACCATCCGTCCATCAGGCCATCCAACCATCCGTCCATCAGGCCATCCAACTATCCGTCCATCAGGCCATCCAACTATCTGTCCATCCAACTATCCATCCATCAGGCCATCCAACTATCTGTCCATCCAACTATCAGGCCATCCAACTATCCGTCCATCAGGCCATCCAACTATTCGTCCATCCAACCATCCATCCATCTGGCCATCCAACTATCCGTCCATCAGGCCATCCAACTATCCGTCCATCAGGCCATCCAACTATTCGTCCATCCAACCATCCATCCATCTGGCCATCCAACCCTCCGTCCATCAGGCCATCCAACTATCTGTCCATCCAACTATCCATCCATCAGGCCATCCAACTATCTGTCCATCAGGCCATCCAACCATCTGTCCATCAGGCCATCCAACTATCCGTCCATCAAGCCATCCAACTATCCGTCCATCAAGCCATCCAACTACCCGTCCATCAGGCCATCCAACTACCCATCCATCAGGCCATCCAACTATCCGTCCATCAGGCCATCCAACTATCTGTCCATCCAACTATCCGTCCATCAGGCCATCCAACTATCTGTCCATCAGGCCATCCAACTATCTGTCCATCCAACTATTCATCCATCCAACCATCCGTCCATCTGGCCATCCAACTATCCGTCCATCAGGCCATCCAACCATCCGTCCATCAGGCCATCCCACTATCCGTCCATCAGGCCATCCAACTATCCATCCATCTGTCCATCCAACTATCCATCCATCAGGCCATCCAACTATCCGTCCATCAGGCCATCCAACTATCTGTCCATCCAACTATCAGGCCATCCAACTATCCGTCCATCAGGCCATCCAACTATTCGTCCATCCAACCATCCATCCATCTGGCCATCCAACCATCCGTCCATCAGGCCATCCAACTATCTGTCCATCGAACTATCCATCCATCAGGCCATCCAACTATCTGTCCATCAGGCCATCCAACCATCTGTCCATTAGGCCATCCAACTATCCGTCCATCAAGCCATCCAACCATCCGTCCATCAGGCCATCCAACTATCCGTCTATCAGTCTCGCTGACCATCCATTCATCTATCCAAAACCATTTATCCATCCGTTACTCCATCCAACTATCATCCATCCATCTCTATTTATCCATCCGGCTGTCCATCGCTCTATCAGTGCAGATGTCCATCCATTCATCCCTCCAATTATCCATCCATGTGTCAATCTGTCCAATTCACCATCCATTTGGGTTTGTTTGTTCATCCAGCCATCCATCCATCCATCTATCTATCTATACATATCTATCTCTTCCTCATTCATTCATTTATCCGTCGATCCATTCATGCTTCTATCCATCCTTACATTTTCCTGTCCAATCCATCCATCCATCTAACACTGTATGTATGCATCCATCATCTTTCTGCCCTTCCGTTTATTCATCCATCCATCCACCTTTTGTCCGTGTGCATCCACTTGTCCTACCTGCATCTTGGCACAGTCAGGGAAGTCACCAGCGGAGATGTTGTGCTGCAGTTGTATCTTGGAGAAGATGACGGGCAGCTGGTAGATGAGGTTCTTCTTCTTGTTGTCCTTCCTGAAGACAGAGGGCATCTCCTGCTTCAGGTAGCTGATGATGTGAGCGTGCACCTGAAGACACAGAGAATTCCTGGGTGAAGCTATTCATCATCAGTTAGGGTTCAGAGAAGTCTCCTTATCCCGGCGTTCCTCCCACGTATTCCTCCCACATACTTGGAGTAAGCTCCGAAAACAAACACCCACCCGGACCAGGCGCGCTCTCTTCACCAGGTCGTTGAGCTTGCGCAGAGCCGCGTTTCTTGGAAGGTTCTGGATATCAGCGAACAGATCCTCCTCCTCCAGCTCGAACAGCTTGCGATTGTCGGACACCATGAGCGGCTCAGACCAGAAGGACCCGATGTAGACTCTAAGGACCTCCGGGGTGCCGAACACTTTGCCCAGGGACCACATGAGGGCGCCGTAGACTCTCATGAGCTGCTGGGTGCCCACCATGTCAGCCTTGTTGAGGACCACCCGCAGCTTGTCCTCGTTGCCCTTCAGTGCCCCGATGGCCTCGGAGAACTCGTCGGAGATCTCCAGCTTGTGGGCGTCAAAGAGCAAGATGATGCGATCCACTCGCTCCGCGAACCAACGCAACACGGCTGGGAAGTCGTAGCCTGGCAGGGGGCAGAGGTCAGGGGTCAAACATTTTCACAGAAAGACAAGGACGGCTTGAGTCGAGAGAGGAGAGGAGAGGGACAACTTAGATGTTGACACTACTACTACTACTACTAATATTCCTAATATGAATTTTTATTAATATTATAGTATAATTAATTATTATGACATTATTATATTGTGTCATGGTTTTAGCAGAAGTAAATACAGACAAATAAAATATGCTTTAAAAATTTTTGATTCATTAACATGATATATTTTTGTATTATATTTATATAAATGTTTTAATAATTGTTTATGTAAGGTTTTACAGCTATAGTAAATAATTGCCAAAACACAAAGTAGAAATATGAGCAATAAATGCCACCCAAGTAATACTACTATTATGACAATAAGCAGAAATATTGAGAATTTAAGATGTTTACCAAATATTATTGAAATAATATTCAAAATGTTTTACATTATTAAATATTTTATAATTATATATATATATATGTATTTTTTATATCTGTATTATTTAATAATATATACATTTTGTTGAATACGTTTTTTTCAAATATAGCAAATTATTTAGTTAAAAAGAGCAATAAATACTAATAAAATTCTTAAAAGTTAAGAATTGAATCTAAAAAAAATAAAATTAGCAAATGTTATTGAAACATTTTTAAAAAGAATTTTTAAAAATGTTATCTTTTTTATATTTATTACATTATCATATTATTCCATTAGAAGCTTTAATAATTATTAAATTAGGAAATATTATTCTAACAATAATAAATACATAGTTATTGTATATATTTCCAAAGACATTTTGTTGATGATTAGATGATTTGTTAGTTGTTGAGTAGTAAAGTGTGGTAGAATAATGTCGTAGAGTAACTTGTGGTAATGTGGTAGAGTAATGTGTGGTAAGAGTAATGTATAGAGTAGTAATGTGGTAGAGTGATATATGGTAAGAGTAATGTATAGAGTAGTAATGTGGTAGAGTAATATATGGTGTAGTAATGTGGTAGAGTGGTGTGTAATAATGTTACTTGGAGTGAGGATGACTTTTGGAATGGTTTTGCAACACTTTGCTTCTGGCGGAGACGTTGCTGTGGTGAGTTAGCAGCCGTGTTAGCTAACAGGGCGTCAGCACACGCAGGGACGGGGCGGGGGGTTTGGGGGCGTTGCCCTCTCCTCACCTTTGTAGCCCTTCTCACCTCTGCTGACTCTCTGCTTGGCCCCCGACAGGATCCCGGGGGTGTCAATGATGCTGATGCTCTCCAGCACCTGATTGGACATCTGGGCACACTGGAACCTGCCCCAGCAAACACAAACATGGATGCTAATCAACTTCGACTGGAATGGAAACGCGGACCCCGCCCCAGCAGAGGCGGCCCATTGTGTCCCGGCTCTCATTGCTCTACGCTTCCTGAAGGAAAATGACGACCGGTGCCAGAATCAAACAATACGGCGGCTAATGATGTGTGCCTTCCAACAACAAGACCTCTTCCTGTGGACCGCCAACTTAACGAGCCCAACGCTTCCCTGGGCAGGAAGTCAAAGACAAACACTCCTGCCGAGGGAGCGAGGGAGTCCCAGCATCGGGGTTTTCTTGGACCGCGCCTTGTGGGAGCTAGCTAGCTAACGCGTGCCGTATTGACATCAGTGGAAAAACATGCTGGTGTCGTGCACAGGACGTCCATTGTGAGTTGTTGCCTTGACCCCCCTGATACCACCCTCCACTCTTCCCCAAATAAGGCCAACATTTGGCACCCAGAGTCCAAATTCCACAAAAAACTCACCTGTTGAGGAAGGTGTTTCCGAAAGGGTTGAGCTTACGGAAGGGCTTGTTGGGGTCCACGATGAGGGCGTTCCCGGGGATGACGCTCTCCACCTCGCCGTGCATGATGGCGGTGAAGCAGTCGGTGGTGGGCTCGGGTCCCACCCTGCTTCCCGGGATCTCCTGCTCCAGGAGGTACCTGTCAGTCACACACAGGACTTACATTCCGCACCGGTAAGCGACCCGTGTGGCGTCGGGCGTGGGCGGGACTCACTTGATGAAGGTGGTCTTCCCGGTGGAGTACTGTCCCACCACCAGCACCATGGGCTTGTTGTCAAAGTCGGCGTCCTCCAGGCTGAGCGAGTGGAAGTCGTGGAAGCCGTAGTACTGCTCCAGGGGGAGCAGCTTCTTGCGGTACAGCGACTTGAGGCCTTCGGTGACGGTGCGGATGACCTCCGGCGCCTTCTTCACGTTCTTTCGCCCCCAGCGTGACATGTCGGTGCTGAAGATGCCTTTCCTGCTTCTCCTGCTTCCTGTTTTTACTCTGTCGTCCTTTCAAGCCTCCTAGCGCTGAAAAGGTGGACACGAGAAGGTCAGAAGACAATCACTCACT
This sequence comes from Doryrhamphus excisus, assembly GCF_037039965.1. Taxonomy (NCBI): domain Eukaryota; kingdom Metazoa; phylum Chordata; class Actinopteri; order Syngnathiformes; family Syngnathidae; genus Doryrhamphus; species Doryrhamphus excisus. Next base: position 8,386,251 of record NC_136364.1, on the reverse strand, counting down.
CCTGCAGGCAGCTGCAGATGTGGAATCTGGAGGGAAGTTCCTGAGCCCTCCAGGAGGCTGCCTAGCGTTGTCAGTGCATGCCTGGAAAAAGCTGCTGGAAAATTCTCAAACCAAACCCTGCGTGCGAGCGGGGCAGCAGTTTGGGACGGGAGTGTGAAGTGAGTAAGACATTCCTTTCATCCCCTCAGTGGAACAACCTCTGACTGCATTGTTCACGGCAGGAAAAGCGGACCAAAAGACTTCAAGTTCACACAAAAAAACAGCTAAGCTTCCATTTTCTCATCATTTTCAGCAGGGGGGGGGGGGGGCGGGAGGGGAGAAATGTCACAAGACCCGTGTGGGGAGCGTCAAAATGGTGAAACTAAACGCCCATGAAAAAACCATCGAAGTTTTAAGAGTAGCTGGGTGCGCCATATTTTCCTACTGTACACAAATGCAACACTTTACATTAGCAAAACTAGCAGACGCTAAAAAGTGAAAAGAAGTAGAAGAGATTTTACCACAGCAGACGTCGGCCTCTCGGAAAATCTTTACACAAGATGAGAAGAAGGAGCTGCTGTTACTTGTACGAGTGTACCTGCGTCAGCCTATGGGAGCCCTCGGTCAGATGAGTGTGGGGTGGGGGGGGCAAGTTGGGGGGCGGGGGTCGTTCCTTCTTCCTCTGAAGCTGATGTGGTTCACGTCTCTGCTCGCTGCAAAGACCACTCTCCTCCTCCTCCTTTCACGGACCTCCTCCTGCAGGGATGCCTGGCAACGCTGTGGGCAGCACAAAACACTCCAGGCAGCCAGTGGTGGGGGGGCGGGGCCACGACCAGCAGCATAAAATAATAATAAAATACGCATGTCCAACGAATTACTTTGTCACACATTTTACATGCGGGCCTCACATGACAACTTCCTGTTGACCTTCACTGCGTGTACTTTTTAAAGTCACACAATATGTACAGCCGTCGCTTCTTTTTACACTTGAATGGCAAATTCAGGTTATTAATAAATGTTTTTATGAACATTGGTTGACTTGTTTTTACAGTTATATACACAGATGTGTGTTTTGTTTTCACACTATCATTAGCAGCGGCTTGCGTCTTTTCACACTTAAACAGCAGTTAGCAAGGTTAAAGGAAAAGTGCATCTTTTTTTATCATCACTACATGCTAACATGTGCTACGTGCTACGTAACCTGGATAGAAAACCATCAAACCTTGTTGGGGTATTTTGGAGGCGTTCCAGTAGCAGGCTTCCTAGGCGCAATAGATGTGTCCCATTATGTGCATTAATTAACTGCCTCTATTTTTATATCTTTAGAATGTAAGGATTGTGGATGATGGGCAAAACACAAAAAGTGCAATTTTCCTCAAAGAATGAGGGGGTTTGGGTCGGAATATGAACATTGCTTGACTTCTTGTTACACTTAAATGGTAACTATAAAGTGATACAGTATGTATTGTTTTGACGCTTGACCAGTGGGATTGTTCTTTTCACAGTTCAACAGCTAGCCATTAGCAAGGTTATGAATGCGGGTTTTTAGGTCAGGATATGGACATTACTTGACTTCCTTTGGCACTTTAATGCCAAATGAGTGTTTTTAGATGAGAATGTTATAATTGTGTAACTTCTTTTTGCACTTTATTGACAAAGTTATGAATTACTGATTTGGATCATAATATTAACATTGCTTAACATCTTTTTACTAATTAATGCTTCACTTCTTTTTTCATGGTTATAATGGGGTCCTGATAGGTCGGCAAATGAACACTGGTTGACTTCTTTTTGCACTTTCATGGCAATTGACAATTGACAAGATGCATGTTGCCACTTTACTGGTAACAGTGGTAGATTGGTGGAGATTTAAACGCGTTTGGCACGAGTGGTTTTAGGTTAGGATATCAACATTGCTTACCTTCTTTTTACACTTTAAGGGCAACCACGGTTGTGACTCACTTCCTTTTAAACAGCATAGAAAGAGGCTATTACCATTGATTAAATACTTTTTGTACTTCAATGGAAAGACAGCAGCCGGGATGTTAGGGTAAGGAAGTGTTTTTATGATCCGTTAGCAATGGTTCACTTCTTTTTACGCTTGTGTGGAATGGCCTTATGTTTGACCCTGAATCTTGTCAATCATTTCTAATTGCTACCATTGTCAGCGGTTCACTTCTTTTTACACTTGAAGCGGTGAAGAAATGAGGTCAGCGGGGATTCATAAAAGAAGCAAGGTTTAATTTACAGTTTTACTAAATGTACATTTGTTTTGTTTTAAAAAGTATCCATATACACAATAAATACAATACAAAATTAATCTGTAATACTATACTTCAAATTCTCTTGCGGTCTTTTTGTACATTATTATTGTTCCTTTTTCTCTTTTACTTCTCCGTTTCCATGCGTGTGCTGTGTTGGACTTGTCCGCCAAGCTTAAATAATACAAAGAAAACACACGGGGGTCATGTAGTGATGAGGCTGGGCTGCCCCCTGCTGACCCAAAGCAATCATGGCAGCTTGTGTTTGACTAGTTGTTAAAAAGACGGTTGAGGGAGGAGTTTTCATGTGATTATGGAGGCTTTTGCACTTTTAGTTTTCCACGCTTGTGCTCTGCAGTGTCGGCCTTTGAACACAATCCCAAGCTTGTGCGACAACAACTGACTGCTTTGTGGCTGTTTGAAACAACGTTTAAATGTGAGACAGGCTCCTCACTGGTGGAATGTGGTCAAAGGAGGAGGTCACATGACAGAAGGTGAAGAAAAAGACACGAGCCGGCTGGACAAGACAACCAAACATGACTGCTCAATTCCACGGACACACATCACATCTTGGCAGAGTAACAGTTCACAGTGCCAACCAACCTCCCCCCCCCCTGCACCTAGCGTGTCTCTTGGGCGCCCCATCTCCCCCGTCAGTCCAGTTTGGGGCTGGGGGGGGGGCTGTTATCTGCTCTGAGTCTGCGGCACCAGGCTGCCATTGTGACCGCGGCCGCCGACCTGAGGGTGCTGGGCCAGCGAGGATGACGAAGAAGCGGTGGAGGATGGTGGGGGGCCCGAGGGCCGGTGGGGTAGACCCTGGGGTCCCCCCGAACGCGGGTTTTGGTGCGTCCGGCTGTTGCCGCCCTTGTGGTGGTGGCCGCGCAGCGCGGGCTCCTGCTGCAGGTTGAGGATGCTGTCGATGGCGCACTGCAGGTGCTTGTTGAGGGAATCGTCGGGGGGGCTGCCGCTGGAGAAGCTGGTGTTGTCCATGTCAGGGGAGTCTGACTTGCAGCGCTTGGCGGGGAGCAACGAGTCCCGCGTGAACTCGGGGGAAGGGGGCCCGGGCGCATGCTGGTCCATTCGGAAGGTCCCAGCTTGCCGCTGTTTGTGTTTGCCGCTTGTCCTCTTGTACTTGGCGAAGTCAACGTCCTGCTCCGAGCGTTCATCCCCCCTGCCTTTCACCCCCTCCCTATCCATGTGATGCGGGAGGTGGTGATGCGAGCCCTTGAGACCGCGGTTGAAAACCTCATCCACGCCATCCAAGCCCCGCACCGTCCCCCCCACCTGGCCCGAGCCCCCGTCCCGGCCTCTTTTCTCCACCTTCATGCTGGCTATGACTGTCCGCTCTGTGGGGGAACGCTCGTGTGAGGCGGGGGACAGCGAGGGCGTGGGGTAGGACACTGTGTCGTCCCCGCCACCTGGGACGCCTGGCCTGACTCTGGGACTTACGTTTTCCCGGTAGGTTTTTCTTAGGGGGAGGCGGCAGGTGGTCTGTGAGGGTGCCGTGGTGGAGGCAGGGTTGTGTTTGACTCCGCCCACTTCATGGTGATCCAAAGTGCCATTCATTTGTGTGGAAGGTGTGGCGGGCGGGGCTCTCTGCGGCGGGTTGGACTGTGAGGTCGCCGTGGCGACTGACGAGGTGGCAGTGGAGAAAACCGGCGACTGGGCTCTGATGACGCTGGGGGGCGGCGTGGATAATGGGTGGGATTTGGGGGTTTCTGGCTGAGATGCGGACTGCGGGGTATGCACGGGGTCTAAGGCTGTGTTGTGGACCACCTTGCTGAAACCAGTCTGATCTTGCTTGATCTTCAGCTTCAAGCCGATCCTCCTCCGCGCCTCATAGGTCTTGATGGGCGGCTTGCTGGTCCTCTGCGGCAGCGCATCATCGTCGTCGGCAATTTGGGACTTGGAGGAGGAAGAGGAGAACAACGATGATGATGATGATGCCGCTGCTGCTGCTGCAGGAGGGCGAGTGTAGGAGGAGGTCTGAGTGACAGGGTCGGACTCTGGCTTGCTCACCGCTGGTGGAGCAGGGCAGCTGCTCGACCACGACACAGAGGCGCCACCCCCACCTTGCTTTATCACCAGTTTTGTTGGGGGGAAGGAGGCGCTTGGAGGGGGGGCAGCAGCGATGGTGACAGGTGTGGGGACTGGTGCTGGGCTGGGGGTTGGAGGTGGAAGTTTTGGGGTGACGTGCAAAGGAATGGAAGGAGCGGGAGGCGCAGGTTCTGGGGGTGGAGCGGGGGCCAGCGGCGGGGCCACAGCAGCTGGAGGCGGGGCCATGGCAGAGGCAGGCTCAGGCTTAGGTGACTTTTGTTGGGAAGAAGCTAAACTCTCCAACAGGCGTGCGTTTGCCACAAACTCCTCTGCAAACACATGATGATTCGTTAGTCTCCACATCCAAACACATCGTCAACTTTGGGGTGCGTTCACACACTCCTCTTCGGTCCGGTTAAAACAAACCGAGTCTGTTTGCTCGGCTAGGGTAACGGATGCCAAGTTGGTGTGACTGTGCGACTGGACGTTGTGTAAACCTCGCTCCCTGACACCTTAGGAGCTGCACTGGATTATAAATTGACAACTCAGGCTTTTAGCTCATTGGCTAGCGCTGCTCAGCTTAACTCTCAATCAGTGGGGATGTGTGATCGGCAGTTCGATCCCAGTTTGATCCCTTACACTTGTATGCGTTTGTGGTCCACGGAACCCAGAACCGCACGACTTCATGCATCCTTTGATGACATAAATCGAAGTCACCAGACAGCACTAAAGCACCTTTTTCGTGAACGCACCCCTTGAAGATGGAACCATACCTGGTCTTTCTTTGGCCAGAATCCTGTCCTGGCTGATGGCGAGCTTTTCCTCCTGGATGAACATGCGGTCGATCATCACCATCTCCGCCGAGGGTCCGAGTCTCTGCTGCGGGGCCCAAAGCACAAGCGTCGTCAGTTCAGCACATCACCAGACGACAGGAGGGCAGGGTTTGGGGGACTCACCTTTGACTCGGTGAAGAGCAGGTGGCGATATTTATCCAGCATGGCTTGCGTCCTCTTCAGCAACTGGCAGGAGACGCTCTCAAATTCGTCATCCACTGTGCACGGTAGAGTTGTTGACAATTATAGTGAGGGTTAAGGGATGGGCTGGGGGGGGCAGACAATATTGTTGAAAGTACCTCTCTGGTAGTCTTGAGAGGAGTTGGCAGTTCCCTGGTAGAGATGGTAAGGCAGCAATCTGTGCAGCGTGTCCTCAAAGGAGTAGAAAGGAGCGCTGTAGTTGGGGTGAAGCACCGAGCCTTGCTGCTTCCTCAGCTGCTCCAACATCCTGCAGGGAGGCGGCGAGAGAAGCGTTACGCACCTAAATGCAACGCGAAGGCAACCTGAGGATGCGTGGCTACACACCTGGCTTCTTTGCTCGGCTCCGCGCTGAAAGGCATATTCACTGATGTCTGCAGAGAGGAGGTCAGACAGGATGTCAAGCCATGCTGCCATTGGACAACTACTTCCTGTCTAGACTGTTACCTGAGGTTGCAGTGGTGCCAGGGGCTGTGGAGCAGGCATTTGGGTGACGCTGGCGCCTAACACGTGTATCTGCATGCCACCTTTACCCAGAGTCACCCCTCCCACTGAGCTGATCACGCCGGGCTTTGGCTGAATCTGAGCATGACGCAAGGAAGGGAGATTAGCAAAAAAAAGAAAAAGAAATCGTGCTATCGGGATTCCACATAAAAAGACAGCCCACCTGTGCAGGCTGAGTAAGGCTCACAGGAGCGACAGTCTGATTCACCTTGGCTCCAGCTGGTCCCTGGACTCCTGAGACTACCTGTAAGTCACTTGAGGCTACACACAAGACAAAGCATGAGCGAGGGCTCAAAGGCGGCGAATGCGTGGCGAGGGCGCCGCCGAGGCTCACCTGTAGCAGGACTCGTGATGAGCACTGACGCGGGCTGCAGCGTCGGGGCCAGCTGAGCAGATGTGGCGGTGCCGGCCGATGAGGCGATGGCCGTTTTGTCCACAGGCACGTCTTGCTGGCCACCAAATTGACTGTTGGGTGGAGGCAGGACCTGAACGGGCTGCTTGACCTGCAGGAGGATGCTCTGCTGGATCTGGAAGCACATCAGGATGACACGGCACTCAGGCTGGGAGGTGTGCGACAGTTCTTTTGCCCTCCTTCAAGTTAACATGTGGTGCAGGTACCTGGTGAAGCTTCTCCAGCAGCTGCTTCTGCTGCAGGGACGGCTGGCTGATGGCCGACAGCGTCTGGATCTGCGACCCCAACAGCTGCAGGTGCTGCTGCTGATCCGCCGTCAGGCTGTGGACGGGAAGCTGGGCTTTTAACACGGCGGAGGCCAAAGTGCTGACGGGAGGTGCGGCAAATTGGTGCGGAGCGGGCGGGGGCTTGGGTGACTGCGACATGGGGGGCTGCTCGGGCGGCTGGTAGGGCGCAGGCTGGGAGGCGGGACGCGGCTGAGGCAGGAGCTGCACTTGGATCTGAGCCGGCTGGGGCTGGCCCGGAGCCACCTGGGGTTGCGGAGACTCGGCCACTTGGTTGTGGACGATGAAGAGCGGCGGGTGAGAGGACGGCGTGCACGAGCGGGACGACGTTTGTGATGGCGGCTGAGGCTGCGAGGGAGGACGCGACTGCTGATGGTGCGGCGACTGGATCTGCTGGCTCAGGGTCAGCGGGGACTGGGAGGGTTGGGGGCTGTCGGACACTGGGGGCGCCGCCGTGTGGCCGGTCAGGACCGGCGTGGGGGACATGCTCTGGATCTTCAGGGGCTGCTGGTGCCCAGCGGAGGGTACCTGAGGGTGTGGAAAACGGCATTAAAACAAGGTAGTTTGGATCCGGTGATGACATGAAGACATGGGGCAGAGGCCTACAGACTGGGGGTGATGGGCCACATGACTATCTCTTCTAAAGTTCTAAATTACACTCACTGTCCACAACATTAAGTACATCTGCACACAAATGAGATCCAATGACACAACACAAAACTAAACAGGGCTGCCATCGTCTCGTTTGCATGATTAGCCATGACACAAAACTGTGTGTAAAACACAGCTTTTTGTTTTGCACCATTTGTGACGTGATCTCATGTTTTAAACTGCATTTCACAACGCAACATGAACTCACTGAATACCAAGCATGCCTTGTGGGCACTAAGTAAATAACAGCTAAAGTTACATGTTTGTTGTTGTGTAATCGCTACCCTGTTACGTGTTGTGCTGTTTATTTTTCAGTTCTTACAGTGAGTGAGACTTTGTTTGATCCACTGTACAATAATGCCTTGCCACTTTGTGCTTCCCTGTATCACGGTTTTCCAAAAATATACTAATTAATAATTCACTGCTGTGTTGTGGTTGAGTACTGGCTATTTTTTTTATTAATATTCAATAGAATAGAATAGAATGCCTTTGTCACTGTACACATGTACAATGAGATTGAGAGCAGCTCCTTTAGTGCAAACGTGGAATAAAAAAAGGAGAGATAAATGACAGTGTAGATAAAATTGGTAAAAATAATCATTTGAATTATGTGATATATTAATATTCAAGATTATTCTATGTGTTTTTGCCAAAATGAAGCATGTTCAAGCATAAAAACAGCTAAATTCAGTAAATACAAATATATGGCATTCAGAATACACACTCAAAGACGTGATGATACGTAGTCTTCTACACTGGTCACTAGGTGTCAGTAATGTTGCACTGATGAGACAAATGCCACTGGAGTTCCGTACAAAAACTGGGAAAAACAAGGAACTCTCCCAATGCCAACATGACTAAGTCAACTCTTCTGCCAGAGAATCACCATCTCAATTGTAAGCAAGAAAATTGTGATTTGCATTTTTTGCAAAGTCGTGCAGCCCTTAAAATGAACATCATCACCTTAGTAAAGGAACAATTCTGTATCGGATGGCATCACGTTGTTGTACAGGTGAAGCTAATGTTGTGGTCGGTGAACATAGTCTGTTACAGAACATTTACAGAAACAGTCATTGCGTAAAAATGGTGTCAAATACGAAAAACAAGATGAACACAAACACAGTCTACACACACAAAGTGAATGAACAGAACTACAAGAGCAAACAAGTGGAAAAGCCCAATGATTGTGCCTTCAAGGTGATCAAGGTGGAGGTCGGGAAGCTCTGACAACTTGTGGTTTGGGTATCGTTCAGGGGTCTGACTCCGGGTTGCGGGGGGACACTTGACTTGCTTTAGTGCAGCTTGGGAATTAGACATTGACCATAATGAAAAATGAGTTGGCCAAATTGGACTATTGTGATTTGTTTTTTAAAGCATCCAATTGTTGTAAAACTAAAATCACTTGACAGATGAATTGATTCCAATCATGCTCTCACACGCACCAAAGCATTGTTAGAAACACACAGAAGCTGCAAGCCGGTTAGTCTTTCTTTGCACAGCAGCGACATGGAAGCACACGCTACAAAATACACAATAGTACCACAACTAAGGGGAAAGGGAACTCCACTAAGGTTGTAGTGGCGACAGGAGCAGCGGCAGCAAGTGGGTGGGGCTTAACGTAGAGGGCGTTTCTACCTGCTTTACCGAGTGGGAGTGGCCAGGGGAGGGGCTCTGACCCACCAACGAGTCACTTAATAGGCTGTCACGGACAGCGGGGGCTGCAGTTGTGACGTCGGTGCTGTTGACGATTACAGATGCCGGGACCCCCACGGTGGGGGCGGAATGGTTCTCCGTTTGGTGGTGCTGCTCCCTCGGCTAATAGGAGCATGTTTACCGTTTCAGGGTGAGGGAGGAGAGAAGGAAGGGGGTTGGATGAAAAGGGGGGAGTAGAATGGTGAGCCAGAGAGGTCAAAGCAGGGTGTACCACTCTGCCACAATGTTAACGCAGCACATTTTAGAAGAGCGCTCGAAGACGACAACACTGACCTGCTGCAAGAACATCTGCAGGGACTCCTGGCTCAGGATCATGCTGGAGCCCTGGTTGGTGAACAGAAGCCTCCCTGGACTGTGTTGAGCCTGCGGGGGGACCAGCCCGACTGCTGTCACAGACGAAGACGTGGACATGGACGGAGTGGAGGAAGCAACCGTGGTGACCACACAGGGAGCTGGCTGCATGGCGAGGATGGAGGATTGCGCCACATGCTGCTGGGTGGGCTGAGCAGCCTGGTCTGTGGCGCTACCCAGCACCGTCACACACTCCCCGGGCTGCCCCTGAACCATGGTTGCCGCCATGGTGGCTGCTCCGGTGCTGCTACTGCTGCTGCTGCTGGGGACTCCGCCCGGTTGGGGTTGCAAGGCCGGCTGAAGGCTGACTGCAGGGCTCAAGCCCTCCACCTGGCCCAGCATAGTCAAGGAGTTCTGAATAGGCATTCCCTGTATGACTGTCGGGGCGTGTCCTGAGACGGTGTGGGTCTGGCCTGTCTGAGCCAATGACACGGGCATCTGAAAGAGGGTGGGCGTGCCCATTTGGCCAGGCTGGAGCTGAATGGGTCCAGACAAGATGTGGGCGGCCCCGGGATGACCCTGGGACGTCAACACTTGACCCAGATTGATGTTCTGATTCGCAGTTAAAATCTGGTTTGCAATGAGCTGCCCACCAGGACCCTGACTTGTGATGATGTGTCCCCCGGGGTGTTGGGTCAGGATCTGCCCACCTGCCTGCAACTGTGGCAGAAGGAACTGGTGGTTCTGACCTTGTAGAACCGTCTGAGAGGGAATAACGATGCTGCCTGATTGGTTTAACAAGTGGACACTGAGGGGTTTGCCGGATGGTTGCCCGGCTTGCTGCTTGAACAGGGTCTGCTGAAACTGAGGGGCTTGTGTCGTTTGAGTGCTGAGTACAACGTTTGAGCCTGGCTTCCCAGTCAGGAAAGTTACATTCTGAGCTGCAGAAACTGGAATTTGCTGCAGCCCGAGAGCCTTGGTGGCATCGTTTTGCAGGTTTTGGGGTGCCGGCTGTGTCTGCTGCTGCTGCTGCTGCTGTTGTGGTTGCTGCTGCGGCTTGAAGAGTTTGGGCTGGATGGCTCCCCCCTGAGGGGGTTTAGGCTGAATGGGTGTTGGTGTGCGCTGGATAATCACGTTCTGCATTATCTGGCCTTGGGATTGAGATTGGGCTGCAATTCCTGAACTCAGGGGGGTCCCTCCAAAGCCCACAAGTCCAGCAGGAGCGCTCATGGTGGCGCTACTGTTTGTACTGCTAACGACTGCAGCCGGTCCATTTAAAGCTGGAGATCCCAAAGAGGTTTTGTTGCTTTGGATGAGAAGTCCACCGCCTGAAGCCCCGATCCCCGTCTGAGTAGTAGCCCCCGATACCTCTGGCCCAGACTGATGCAGCTGGTAACCGCCCATGGCTTTGGCCAAGATGGGCTGCCCAGACTGATTGATAGTCATGACTGTGGGCTGACCCACAACCTGAATCTGTCCGATCCCCAAATGTCCAGACTGGCTCCCGTTGGGAAGCGTTTGAAGACTCGAAATTGGTTGAAGTGTCACATTTCCGAGGCCCACCGGCTGCATAAAGGGCTGAACGCTGATGGCCTTGTTCATGACCTGTGGTTGGAGCTGGAGGCCTTGCTGAGCCAGTACAGACCCCAGCATGTCAGCCGTGGCGTTTGGGGGCGTTGTGGTGGCATTTGGGGCCGACCCGGGAAAGATCGTCGCCGCTCCCCCGACGCCAATGCCTACGCCGACGGCGGTGCCACCGGCTCCCGAGAGGCCGGTGTCGGGCAGCGTCTGGACCACTTGTGTGAGGCCTGGGATTCCAAAGGAGCCCAGATCCAGCTCGGCCTCGGCTTCTTGTAAGCTCTGCTCTGTGATGTTGGCCTCGGCCAAGCTCTGCTGGAGGATGTCGCACGGCTCGTGGTTCGCCCCGATGCCGTTGCTGCCGCCTTCCCCATCAGGCGATCCTCCCAGGATGTCGTCATCCTCCAGGAAGTCCAGGTCAACACTGACTCTGGGCAGGCCTGCCGCCTCGGTGGCCGAGAGCTGGACCGTCGGCTGGACTTCTGGAACATGTCCCTGGAGGGGAAAGTGATAAGATATCAGAAGACAGGAGTTTTTTTAAAAAAAAAAAAAAAGAAAGAAAAGTATATAGGGCAGGGGGAAAATATTTTGATAAATGGCATCCTTAGCTTTCACGCTCAGATGTCCAAGTATGTCCACTTTTAACATGTTCTAATCTAAAGTCGTCATAATTGCTGGATCATCACCTTGCTGGCATACTCAGACGCAAATCTTAATACTGTACACACGTGAAAACTCCATAAACATCACAGCAAAAATCAAAGCTTGTAGGCGTGTTAGTGGAAGGGGGAGCAGGGGGCAGGGGGCAGGTCTCTGGACATGCATGCTCCACAGACAGATAGAAAACAGGGGGGGAAGGGCATTGGGGGATTTTACTCACCCCGGTGGTAGAGAAGAACGAGCTGGAGGGGTCACCCGAACCATCCAAAAGGTCGTCAGTGTCCAACTACAGACACACCCACCCAGGACAGGACAGACAGAACCCCCGAGGACCCCAAAACCAGCAGGCAAAAGCCATCGGGACAGGGAAACAGAACATCGGAGGAGGGGGGAGGTAGGGGCCAAGGGGGCAGAGGAAAAGGACAGAACATAGAAAAGAGAACCAAGATCGTAAGGAACCAGCCAAAAGATTAGGGAAAGAGAGGCAAAACAATGGGATTTGCAAGACTCGGGAGGCGTTAGTGTCTCATTTGGTGAGTAAGCCCCAAATACAAACAAAGGAAAGGACAGGAAACCATAAATAGTGCATTCAAAAAGCAAACAGTGACAAAAGAGTAAGCAAAGAGAGGATGCTGCAGGCTGCATCAAAGTATAGCCCGGCCTGAGCTAACTTACCCAGAGTTGGAATAAATGCTCCATTTACTGTCCCTTTTACACTGCATGGTACCTGCTTGGCTCACACACACATTCTCTCCCATGTTTGCATTAAGGAGCTGCATTTCATCCAAGAGGAGACTGAGGGCAGCCAAGTTGAGACCTTGGTGCCTTCAGAGGTAAGACGTAGCAGCGGGGTAAGCCAATGACACCATGTGTTTATTTACCAGGGTTGTTGTGTGAAGCCAAGTAGCTACCATGTGGTGAAAAAGGGCACAAGACTGCAACAATCCCTGAGAAGGCCTCACAGGAGGTGACACCATAGGAAATGCAAAAAGTAAAGTTCCGCCTGTTTGATTTCCAAGTCTACCAAAAGCCTGCTTCGTTGTCGTACTCACATGGGTCTCAGATCCATGAAGAAAGTCATTGAGAGCTTCTGGGTCACTGCAGGTGGAGGAAATGAACAAACTGTGAGTTATACCCAAGTTATAGTTGCATCCAAAACTGCCAACCGTGACTTACCAAATCACATCTAGAAGGCACCTGCCGTCTTCATCATCCATGACAACTGGCAAAGATGACAACAATGACAAAGATGAGTCCCGCTCCATCCCATCGATGGCTTATTAGCCTGTTATTTGTTTACGGCACTTTTTCATTGACGGGAAGAAAGAAATAAAATGACATGAATCAAGTCATAATACAGTTTTCCCACAGGAGTGACATCTATATGTGGTGGTGGGTTGCAGGTTCCTGTAGATGATTTCATCATCTAATCTGCATAATCAATATAGCGCTGTCACAAGATCTTGAGAGATTAAAACGTGCCAAGATTTATCGTTTCGGAAATATATGTCTTACGTTTGTTTGGGATGATACATTTATTAATTAATTGATCACACAATCAGTGAAAGTAGCTGCACGGTGCACAAATGGTTAGTATGTTGGCCACACAGTCAGATCTGAAATATTTGGGTTTGCATGTTCTCCTCGTGGGGCAGCACGGCGGATGACTGGTTAGCGCGCAGACCTCACAGCTAGGAGACCAGGGTTCAATTCCACCCTCGGTCATCTCTGTGTGGAGTTTGCATGTTCTCCCTGTGCATGTGTGGGTTTTCTCCGTGTACTCCGGTTTCCTCCCACATTCCAAAAACATGCTAGGTTAATTGGTGACTAAAACTCGTCCATAGGCATGAATCTGAATGATTTTTGTTTATATGTGCCGTGCGATTGATTGGCGACCAGTCCAGGGTGTATCCTCGCGACCTTAGTGAGAATAAGCGTCATATAAAGTGGATGGATGGATAAATGAAAATAACTTTGTTAATTTTTCTGGCCTCAATATATTGCCGTGTGCATGTGTGTTTTTTAGGGTTCACTCCGTGTAGCGATTTCAGCACATTGGCGTGTTTGTTACATAAACGTCATGGTCAGCGCCCCGTGCTTATGTTCTAAAGGTTTTCTTTGTAAACTGACATTACTAATGTTATTATTATTAGACTTTGCATAGCTTTATTCTGCTTTAAATATCTGCCGCTGTTCATGGACGATCCCAGAAAAACCATTGACTTCCTTCATAGAAATTAACAAAGACTGAAAATCCGCCAAGTAAAAAAAAAAATGCACGCGAGCTCACTTGACTGAATGTTCATGCACATGATAAAGTCGAGTCAAACAAAAAGCCAATTAATTGCTGATGAATGCTGTCAGCAATTATAACCAGGGCAGCGGAGCCAACTCGCTCTGGCTCGTTGGCAGACAGGTGTGGAGAGTGAGGACTAACTGTTGACAAGTCAAGTCCTTGAGTAAAATGAGCAGTAAAACCTTTTAAAATGACCATAAATGAGAAATCAGATTGAGATTGGCATTCTCTTGAGTTTTTGTGCAGCCCTTAATGCTGTCAGAAAGTCAGAGTAATAACATAAGTGTACGTTAAAAAACTACTTTACTCTTGACATAAGCTTTTACCATAGTAGCACTAAAATAAGCATCTTCAACGGGGTGTGTTTATCCTATGTGAAGCTCCATGAAGGAAGAGTTTGCAGCACGGCGTCCAAGCAGTGGAAGGTGAAAGACAACAAACTGAAAACGCGCGGTTTTCACGCAACCTGGGGGAGGTTTTAACTGCGGTCTCTCCGTGCCACCTTAGGGACGTCTGTGGCAATGAGCACACATAAATAAACACCTTCAGACGTCCACACAAGACACAGTGGCGGCGGGCGACAACGTTTGAACACTCGCCGCTCTACAAAGGCAGCAGATCGTAGCCATTAGCAGCGCCACTGCGCAGGATATGAATGGAGACGCTAATAGCTACTTGCTAGCTAGCGTTTCCCCCAAACAGCTACACCTACCAAACAACACTATCCGGTATGTTCCGCTTCAAATAACAATCACAAGAGCGACTAAAGGCGGCGATACGATGAACAAAACCACCAACCTTCAGCTGTAACGCCATGGCTGTGCTACATCTGGGCTCGATTTCGGCTAGTCAAGCTAGTTAGCCTGGCTAGCCTGTTATGCTATCAACAATATGCAGACGTATCGCTAGCTTGAGCCTTTGACATTCAAAACAAACCGCCATGAGAGGCGTTTTTAAGAGCCCTGCTGCCCCGCCACGCCGTATTCAGCCCTGGCTGGTCTCGCTGCTGGCGTGCAAGCGGAGGAGACAAAATGCGCAGCGAGCCATCTATGTCCCCTTGCGAGCAAAATATGAGTTAATGTTGGAATACTCTTGGATGAGGGGGGTATGCTTGGGAATTCGCTGGCAAAACGAGCCCGTTCGGCGGCGTTGCGCTTCGACGGCGCTCGCTGTGCACTCGGCGATGCCGGTGCAGTGGTGGAATAATGCAGCTTAGTTGCAGTTATTGGCATTAATAGACAAATTGCTACATTGTAACAAACTCACCCGAGACGATAGAGGTGCAGGCAGCGCGGGGTCTCCAGGACAGCCTCGCACGGGCTGCTGCACAGGACCCAACTACAGGCAGGAAGCTTAGGTGACTTCTGCAATGCCTGATGGAAATCTGTAATCCTTTCACTCGCGCTTTCGGAAAGAATTCATTTTCCCCAGGATATAATTATGCTGATACAAGTTATACATTTATTTCGAAAAGAAAACCTACACAAATTTCTTGCTTACAAAATGGCAATACATGCATACTGTACAGTGGTAACAAAATACACAAACACAACAAAACAAATGCTTCAGAACATTGCATGCTACATTGCTAATTATTTATTGTTAATACAGTAGTTTGCTAG
This sequence comes from Doryrhamphus excisus, assembly GCF_037039965.1. Taxonomy (NCBI): domain Eukaryota; kingdom Metazoa; phylum Chordata; class Actinopteri; order Syngnathiformes; family Syngnathidae; genus Doryrhamphus; species Doryrhamphus excisus. The sequence goes on along the minus strand of NC_136364.1, from coordinate 8,370,932 downwards.
AAATAAAGGGGTGAGAAATAATATGACATTTTATCAACAGTTGTACAGAATATGAAGACGAGAAGGACAGGATAAAGGAGACGATTAAAGGGAATGGATGACAAAATAAAAAAAAAACCTAAATGGACTAAAATACAAATATCTACAGTATATGTACAGTATGTTAGTTGTAGTATTCTACACTGGTCACTCTGTGTCAGTAATATTGCTGTAGTGGTTGGTGAGACACACAAACCCCAGACTCGATTTCCTGAACAACAGCATTTTATTGCAGGTTTGACATATGTCACAACAGGCACAATAATCATCACAATAATAACACTGTCTACCATTGCAACCGTAATTCACTCAGCTCTGAACCTCAGATGTCCCTTCTTTGGAACACATGTATTGCAACACACACAAACCAAGTCTGATTTATGTTTAATATATCTTATTTTGTCTGATTATGTCTAAAATATTGGGTAATAAAAGTGTAGAGGCAACTATAGGGGTGTTATTACATGTCTAGGGGGCTCTAATAATGTTAAAACTGTATTTAGAAGGTTGTAGGCAGGTTTTTTATGCCTTAACTATGGAAATATTCAATTTATAAATAAAGAATCCTGCAACAAACAAGGGATTACAGTACACGCCATTTGGTGTTGCTTTGGCAACACATAAAAGCTAAAATCTGATTGGACAACACACGTACTGGAAGCAGTGACACTTACTATTAAATGAAGATCGTATACTGTCAGGAGTAAATCAATACAATTTATTGTAACAAATACTAGATTCTAAGTTGTAAACGTAGGTCAGTGCTTCTGCTAGTGCTGTAGGCCAGTAGAGAAGTCATATATGAACTCATATAAATATATTGTTTATTAATATATTGTTATATTATTGTACAAACTCAGGGAATAATTTATAGGACACAGAAACATTGTGCCCAAACAATGTGATGTAATAAAATAATAATAATAATAATGCCTGTATTATTTTGATTATACAGTTGCATTGTATTATGTAGTTGTATTTATAGTTATTGGTGTTGAAAAATGTCCAAGTGACAAGTTTGTTGGCATCAGAGTTTCCAAACAGCCCGTGAACGCACCAGGCAGTGGTTCCGGCGTACCGATGTCACGTGACAGGGGAGCTGCTGTGCTGCTGACTGGTGACAAATCAACCGCTGCTGCTTCTCGCTGCTTCAACTGCTCACCAAGTTTTTGTTGACTTTCGCCTTTTATCCCTCCCCTCCCAAATCACACACTCGACACCGAGATGGACAACAGCGGCAAGGAGAAGGAAGCCACGGCACTGATGGCCGAGGCGGAAAAGAAGTTAAAATCCTCTCAGTCGTTTTTCGGAGCTCTTTTCGGGTGAGTGTCGCATTGTATGCTAGCTGTCATGCTAGCTGAGGGCCAACTAGACGGAAGGTAGCTAGCCAGACTTGACAACCTCAACTGACGGAAGACGGAATAAAAACACGAATAATCACTCGCACTGACAGAGTTTCGATGTGTGCGGAGAGTTACGTGTAACATTGTCAATGTAGTCGAAAAGAGAATAAAAAATGCATTGAAGCATAAACGTAGCAGTAACATAAACAACATGGTGGCCTTGCCTGCTGTCAGGCTTCTTGCGTTTTAACAGGCAGCTCTGTTGTACCCTGTAAAGGACAGTTGAAAGATGTAATACATGCTTTACACTATGCACTGTACCTTACATTGCGCCATCTACTGGTGGAAGGTTGTTTACAATACAAGTGAACCTCACCTGTGTTATTACACTGTTCAACTAAATCGTATGCACTGCAAAAATAGTCCTGCAAAGCACTTCAATAGTACTTTTTCCAGTAATATCTTGTTTGTGCATAAGTCCCGTCATAAAAAAAAAATATTTGTTACCTTATGTTGACCACAGGGGTTCCTCTAAGCAGGAAGAGGCCTGCGACATGTACGTACGAGCCGCTAACATGTTCAAGATGGCCAAGAACTGGTGTGGTGAGATGTTTGTTTTTGTAGAGAAGGTTGCACAAGGTTTGGAGATGCTCTTTGACTCTTTTAATACGAAACATCCTGATTGCAGCCGCAGGAAACGCCTTCTCCCAGGCGGCCCGCCTCCACCTGCAGATGCAGAGCAAACACGACGCAGCGATGAACTTCATCGATGCAGGGAATGCCTTCAAGAAAGCAGATCCACAAGGTCGGAGATGTGTACATTTAACTATATGTTTATTGTTATGCTTGGAACCAACAATCTGTACCGAATGGTTTGTTTCCACAGAGGCCATAAACTGTCTGAATCGAGCTATTGAGATATACACAGATATGGTGAGTTTCTTTTTATTATTTGTCAGATTTTATTTCCAAATTGTATTGAGCTTGTCTTTTTTTTTTTTTGGCTGTGCCTGACCACAGGGCCGCTTCACCATTGCAGCCAAACATCACATCACCATCGCTGAGATCTACGAGACAGAGATGGTGGACATCGAGAAGGTGAGCTGCTACCTCCACATTGATTCACCGATTATATGAAATGTCCCATGTGAGACTTTGTGTCTTATAAATCAGGGAACTGCTCATAGGTCACTTTAGCATAATAAATAACCTGTTTAAAGCATGAAAATGTCTTCACCTGGCAGGCCATCGCTCACTATGAACAAGCAGCAGATTATTACAAAGGTGAAGAATCCACCAGGTGAGTAGTTCATGAAAACCTCATCCTATTTCATAGCATTTCATCTCTTCATTCCTGATCTCGGAACTGCTTGACTTTTCAGTTCAGCCAACAAGTGCCTTCTGAAGGTGGCCACCTACGCTGCTCAGCTGGAGCAGTACCCCAAAGCCATCGAGATCTACGAGCAGGTCGGGTTTGAATAGAGAGGAAGCAATTTGTTCCAGGGTCAAACTGTGGCCATCGTAAAGGCTTGTCCATAGGTATGAATGTGAGTGTGAATGGTTGTTTGTCTATATGTGCCCTGTGATTGGCTGGCCACCAGCCCAGGGTGTACCCCGCCTCTCGCCCGAAGACAGCTGGGATAGGCTCCAGCATGCCCACGTCCCTGGTGAGGATAAGTGGTAGAGAATGAATGAATTCACTGATCACGGGTCGGGTCCGGAACTAATTCTTCGTCTCATCCCACGTTTTACTCTGAACACCCACTTGTTCAATCGAATTCTTGGTTTGGGGTGTTTTACTTAAGGTTTGAGGTTTTCTGCAACTTTGGGAGGCATGCAATGTTTTTTTTTCAGAGAGATCTGCTGCAACTCCAAATGGTACGACGTTCCACTCTAACGCCAGTGTTGTGTTTTTGAAGGTGGGCACTCATGCGATGGACAGCACGCTGCTGAAGTACAGCGCCAAGGATCACTTCTTCAAGGCGGCTCTGTGCCACTTCTGTGTGGACATGCTGAACGCCAAAGTGAGTCCCAGCAGCGCATATATCAGCTTCAGTGATGCTTATGATAATATGAATGAATTCTCTCACCACCTAGCTGGCTGTGGAGAAGTACGAAGAAATGTTCCCGGCTTTTTCAGACTCTCGAGAGTGCAAACTGTTGAAGGTAGGTTCTGTCTGTTTTTGGAGGTGGCCGGAAGTTTCCCTATACCGCAACAGCAATCAAAACGCACAGGGACTTACAATGAACTGCGTCTCCCCTGCTGCCAGCAGCACTCATGCAGCCCCAGAGCGGCAAGACGGTGTCAGCGGTACACTGACCCCTCTAAAGTACAGTGCATCCGGAAAGTATTCACAGCGCTTCACTTTTTCTACATTTTGTCATGTTACAGTCTCATTCCAAACTGAATTAAATTAATCTCTTACCTCAAAATTCTACACAAAATACTCCATTATGACAATGTGAAAAAAGGTTTTTTTGACATGTTTTGAATTTATAAAAAATAGAAAACAAAAAAATCACATTTACATAAGTATTCACAGCCTTTGCCATGAAGCTCAAAATTGAGCTCAGGTGCATCTTTTTTCCACTGATCATCCTTGGACATGATTTGGAAATATAATAACTGTCTATATAAGGTCCCACAGTTGACTGTGCATGTCAGAGCACAAACACCAAGCATGAATTCAAAAGAACTGTCTGTAGACCTGCGAGACAGGATTGTCTTGAGGCACAAATCTGGGGGAGGATACAGAAACATTTCTGCTGCTTTGAAGGTCCCAATGAGCACAGTGGCCTCCATTATTCGTAAATGGAAGACGTTTGGAACCACCAGGACTCTTCCTAGAGCTGGCCGGCCTTCTAAACTGAGCGATCGGGGAAGAAGGGCCTTAGTCAGGGAGGTGACCAAGGCCCCGATGGTCACTCTGTCAGAGCTCCAGCGTTCCTCTGTGGAGAGAGGAGAGCCTTCCAGAAGGACAACCATCTCTGCAGCAATCCACCAATCAGGCCTGTATGGTAGAGTGGCCAGACGAAAGCCGCTCCTTAGTAAAAGGAACATGGCAGCCCGTCTGGAATTTGCCAAAAAGCACCTGAATGACTCTCAGACCATGAGAAACAAAATTCTCTGGTCTGATGAGACAAAGATTGAACTCTTTGGTGTGAATGCCAGGCGCCATGTTTGGAGGAAACCAGGCACTGCTCATCACCAGGCCAATACCATCCCTACAGTGAAGCATGGTGGTGGCAGCATCATGCTGTGGGGATGTTTTTCAGCAGCAGGAACTGGCAGACTAGTCAAGATAGAAGGAAAATGAATGCAGCAATATATAGAGATATTCTGGATGAAAACCTGCTCCAGAGCGCTCTTGACCTCAGTAGACTGGTCATGTACCTTGACCATATAGACAGTAGACATTAGCACACAGCCAAGATCTCAAAAGATTGGCTTCAGAACCACTCCGTGAATGTCCTGGAGTGGCCCAGCCAGAGTCCAGACTTGAATCCGATCGAACATCTCTGGAGAGATCTGAAAATGGCTGTGCACAGACGTCTCCCATCCAACCTGATGGAGCTTGAGACTTATTGCAAAGAAGAATGGGCAAAACTGCCTAAAGATAGGTGTGCTAAACTTGTGGGATCATATTCAAAAAGACTTGAGGCTGTAATTGCTGCCAAAGGTGGATCAACAAAGTATTAAGCAAAGGCTGTGAATACTTATGTAAATGTGATTTTTTTGTTTTCTATTTTTAATAAATTCAAAACATGTCAAAAAAACTTTTTTCACATTGTCATAATAGTGTATTTTGTGTAGAATTTTGAGGTAAGAGATTAATTTAATTCAGTTTGGAATGAGGCTGTAACATGACAAAATGTAGAAAAAGTGAAGCGCTGTGAATACTTTCTGGATGCACTGTACATCCACGTTTACATTTTCCTGTACTGTCCCTTGCTCTGTCTGGTCATCCTTAACTTTTACGTCCTTGTCACCCTCTCTTGTAATCAATGTACTTGAATTATTCGAATAATTGTTGCAGCCCTACTTTTTAATTTGTTTTTTTTTTTGGGTTACTTTTTCCGCATTTATTGAAGCCATTTTTATTATTTTTTACATTCTTACTCAAGTCATTTTTATTTTTTACATTTTGTGACACTTTTATTGGTCATTTTTATTATTTTATATTTATTTATGCAGTCACTTGGTTTGTGTGAAAGGCACAGGTGGACAAATGTCAGATCAGTTCTGACAAGACCCTGTTGCAGGATCTCATATTTCTTTGCTGTTTCTATTCCGCCAGAAACTTCTAGACGCATATGAAGAGCAGAACGTGGATGCCTACACTGACTCGGTGAGTGCACGTCTTCTAGAGAAGCGGGGTGTCCAAACTCCAGCCCGGGGGCCATTTATGGCCCGCAAGTTGGCTTTTTAGTGGAGGTGGGCGGATGGACCCAAATATCAATATTACACACACCCGAGTCGTAGCAATATCGCATGAATACTAGTGTGTGAAATGGATATTTTTCACTTCTCTTATACTCATACAGTCGCACTTTGCAACACCACAATTTGATTATTGCTCCCTCGCTATGTAATTTCTATAGTCTATTAGTCAAAACATGTAAGAATACAAGTGATATGTCGTATTCTGGTCACAAGGTGGCAGTAATGACACAAAATATTAACTCCACCAGGGCTGCCCTTTGTCACCGATTCTGTATATTATTTTTATGGACAGAATTTCTAGACACAGCTAGGGTCTTGAGGGGTTCCGATTTGGTGGATGCAGGATTGGGTCTCTGCTTTTTCCACATGATGTGGTCCCGCTGGCTTCATCCAGTCGTGAGCTTCAACTCTCACTGGATCGGTTTGCCGCCGAGTGTGTAGCGGCCGGGATAAGAATCAGCAGTCCGATGCTCTATGGCTCTTGCCCGGAAAAGAGTGGAGTGCCATCTCCGGGTCGTGGATGACATCTTGCCCCAAGTGGAGTCTGGGTGTTGTACACGAGTGAGGGAAGGATGGAACGTGAGATTGACAGGCCAATTGGTGCGGAGTCTGCAGTGATGCAGACTCTACATCAGGAAAAGCTCTCAATTTACCAGGCAATCTACGTTCCCATCCTCACCTACGGTCATGAGCAGCCAAAAGGAGTTTTCATCGTGGGGTGGCTGGGCTCTCCGGTACAGATAAGTTGAGAAGTCAGCTGAGAGAGACAGCATAACCGCAACTCCGCCAAACTGAGAGGAACCACGTTAGGTGGTTTGAGCATCTATCTGGTCAGGATGCCTCCTGTTCAAGGCATATCCGACCGGTAGGAGGCCTTGTGGAAGACCCAGGACACATTGAAGGGACTATGTCTCCCAACTGGCCTGGGAATGCCTCAGGAGCTGGACGAAGTGGCTGGGGAGAGGGAAGTCTGGGGCTTCCCTGCTTAGGCTGTTGCCCCCACGACCCAACCTCTGATAAGAGGTAGAAGATAGATGGATGGATTGACACATTAGCTTACATGACATTACCTTAACGCTGCATCCAGTCATGAGGTCAGCCTCATGTTTGACATGATCGAATGAAAAAAGTTCTTCTCGAATACCATGTGGAAGTGGTAATGTGTGACTTCTGAAGTTTAGAAGAAATGAATTTGAGGCTGTTTAGCTCACTAGATTTATAACTCACAAGCTAGGAGCCGTCTTGGGAATACAGTAATCACTCATTGAGCACGGCTAATTGGTTACAGACCCGATTGTGATAAGTTAATTTCCACAAAGTAGAATTTCTTATTTATGAATGGAATATTTTCATAGTAACCCATAGAAAACCTGTTTTATTTAACATTAGAGCCCCGTGGACATGAAATAACACCCCTATAGCCAGTTTACACTCCTATTACTCAATGTATTAGATATTCATTTTCTACTGCGTATCCACACGAGGGTCGAGGGCGTGCTGGAGCCTATCCCAGCTGTCTTCAGGCGACAGGCGGGGTACACCCTGGACTGGTCGCCAGCCACTCACAGAGCACATATAGACATACAACCATTCACACTCACATTCATACCTATGGACATGTGGGAGGAAACCCACACACACGCGGGGAGAACATGCAACCTCCACACAGAGATGGCCAAGTGTGGAATTGAACTTGGGTCTCCTAGTTGTGTGGCCTGCGCACTAACCACTATATTAGACATAATAAGAAAAAATAAGACTTGTGTGTTTCTGTAAATGTGTTCCGGTGCCAGGGGAACAGAGTGGGGGGCGGACAGGAAGTTGAGTTTTTAGCTTGGCGTAGGTTACAGCTGCAACAGTAGCCTGTGTTAAGGATTATTTTACTGGTTGCAAGATCATTCAAACCTGCAAAAAAGCTGGCCAAGCTGGTGCTTGTGTTTCTCATTACTGACACCTAGTGACCAGTGTACAATACTACATATCATCACAACGTCTTTCTTAACGTATCTTCTGAATGCTGAAATGCTTCATTGAAGCAAAAATGAGGTCTTTGATGTTTGTATCCATTTGGCAAACCTGTGCACCCGTGGACGCCCCAGCCCTCGTAGACTAAAGGTGTGCGTGTCCCTCAGGTGAAGGAGTACGACACCATCTCACGACTGGACCAGTGGCTGACCACCATGCTCCTGCGCATCAAGAAGACCATACAGGAGGATGAGAGCGACCTGCGCTGATTTCCCTCCACATCGTGTTTTTTTTTTCTTCTTTTGTTGCCTCCAGTCTCTCGCTCCCATCTTTCTGAACTTGAATTATTACTTAGCCCTTATTTGCTCCCGTTCACACGGTCTGCAGTATCTGACTCTCCTGGTGTGAACGCTATCCTGAAATCACGTCGTCAGTCGTCCCGCTCTGCATCCTCATCCTCTTCTTAGAAAACGGACGAGAGACAAAAGACAGAAATGACGAATGGTTACTGCCATCGTCTTAATAATCCAACAGGACTTCGTCTCAGCTGCTGAGCTCCTCAGGACGCTAAATCCCTCACATTTGCAAAAAGGCCTTTTCTTTGCTTTTATGCCACATATTTGCATGAGAGCCATAAAGTAGCGCTTCTCCATTTATTTTCTTTCCAAGTTGTCTTTGTGTGTGTCTGTGTGTGTGTGCCTCATTTGTGTCCTTTTGTCTTAACCAAGCAGGCTTTTGTCATATTACAAAAAAGGAGTCCTGCACAGGATGCAATACATTATGAATAATATTCCTCTTGGAAAAAAGCTTTATTGATCTCCAACACTGTGCTAATAAGGAACCCTTCATTGTGGATGATGTCATTTGGAATAAACGCTCATGGCGAGAAGGTGGGGCGTCGTGGGCGTGGCTTACTTCTTACCAGGTACCCTGTCACGTGACGACCTTCCATGCTCCCCCTCCCAAACAGCAGCAACCGGACCAGCGTCACCTGCTGAACCTCCTGTAAGTTGATTTTTCACTTATTTCTTGCATTTTCACGTCTCATATGCAGCAAATTTAGACGCTCTTGGCTTCGAAAGACAGCTGCTTTCTGCTTGTTGCCTCCTAATCGCCAAGTCCCCTGTTAATTGGGCACGACTGCTGTGTGTTTAATTAAAGCGGAGTGTGCGCACCCTTGGAGACTCGTAACCGGGAGCTCCGTGCTCATCCGCACACTCTTCTGCTTTTGAACCCATGTTACTATTTTGATCCTTCTCGATTCCCGGCAATCCTGTTGTGAAACGAACAAATAGAGCAGTAAAAACTGACAGAAACGTCGAAATTTACACGGGCCCTCTTTGCATAACGCCACTTATAGATGTTTGTCTGCCCTCGGGGGCTGGGCTGGGACCGCAGTTGGCGCCCCTGGCTTTTGGGTATAGCTCCCAACACAGTTGACGTGTTAGCAATAACATCGTTTTCATCCACTGAGTCATTTCTCTACCCCTACAAACTAAAGTTCAACTCATTTAGGACAGGCTGGCTATCCAGGATAGGACTTTGCACAAATTTCCCTGTTTAACTGGCATTTCATGTTTTCTGTGAGAATGTACTCTTTGAAAATGAATGGGCAATTTATTTGGCGCCCTCTACCGGTGGAAAAGTCATTGAACGAAGTCAGTCATTGGGACTGTTTTGATTTAATTTGGAGCAAAATAACAATAATAATAATAATTAATTTGGAGCAAATGGGGAGGGGCGTGAACTTTTCTGCGTTCCACGTTTTCTGCAGCACTAGTGTCAAACTCAAGGCTTGGGGGCCAGATTGGGCCTCTTATATGGTTTCATGTGGACCACAGAAGCCTGGAAATAATGCTAATGAAAAAGACACCTACTATTACTGTTACTATTTGTATACATTATTTAAAAATATATATTTGTTAGTATTTATTTGAATCAAATGATTAATATATATTCAGTAAAAAATAGACCTCTCGACATGAAATAACACCCCTATAATCACCTTTACACTCCAACATAGTAGATATAAGTAAAAATAAGGTATATAATGCAATAAATATGACTTGTGATCATGTTGATCCATCCCAAAAATGGCTGTGATAAGTGAATTTTCTTATTCATAAATGGAATATAGCACAGAAAACGTGTTTACAACCTTCTAAATACACTTTTAACATTATTAGAGCCCTCTAGACATGGAACAACACCCCTATAGTCACCTTGACATGCCTATTACCTAATAGAGTACACTCTAAAAAGTAATTCAGAGTATCTCTTGACACCACTTGATTTAATACATATATGCAATGTAAAAAATGTAATTGATTTAGATAAACTTTCTAAGTTGCTAACTTTATTTTTTAAGTTATGTTCAAAGTTACTGGTACTTAAAAAGCTGTGTGCATTGTTATTATAATTAAGTAGACAACAAATTAAACTACTTTGAATAAAATGATTAAGTCAGTTGACTTAACATATTTCTTTGAGTTACGAACTTAAAAACTTGTCCCTATGACAACAATTATTCAGTAAGCGTTACTTAAAATGAGCTTTGAGTTAAGAGGAAAAGCTAATTTGTGCAATGCAATATTGTTTGTTGGTTCAAAGCAATTTCAAATTAAGTTGTCATAACTAAGAAAGACTAATGGAAATTGTTGCGTTGTTTTTTTTTTGTTGAGGCTAAACATTTATTTTTGTGTAGGCATAATCAGACAAAGTCTATACAGCGCTTCCTGCTTTGGCTATTGTCTCATCACTGTAACTCTACTGACACCTAGCAACGAGGAGTGCAACAATACATGTATTTGTATCGAATCGAGACCCCTGTATCAATCAATACTGAGTTTTACATTTATTTCATCAACTTCTGACGCTGCTATCTGCAATCAATTACTCCTGACTTAGGTTGTACAGAGCACTGAGCCTCTTAGCTCCGCCTACCGCATTCATTCATTCATTCATTTTCTACCGCTTATCCTCAGAGGGTCGCGGGGGGTGCTGGAGCATATCCCAGCTGTCTTCGGGCGAGAGGCCTGGACTGGTCGCCAGCCAATCACAGGGCACATATAGACAAACAACCATTCACACTCACATTCATACCTATGGACAATTTGGAGTCACCAATTAACCTAGCATGTTTTTGGAATGTGGGAGGAAACCGGAGTACCCGGAGAAAACCCACGCATGCACGGGGAGAACATGCAAACTCCACACAGAGATGGCTGAGGGTGGAATTGAACTCTGGTCTCCTAGCTGTGAGGTCTGTGTGCTAACCAAAAGACCGCCGTGCCGCCCTACCGCATTCATAGCATGCTAAAAATGTTGGCAATTTGAATAAAATTCCAATTAAAAAAGGGACGCTCATTCATTTTTTGTATCGAAAAAGTATCAAACCATAGCGACCAGTGTGTAATACTATAGTACTACTACTACTGTAGTATTCACACCATCTTTGAATCCCTCATAGGCAAAAACTATGTCAAATTGCGCTTCTAAATGAATATTAGGGCATCGTCAACAAGAAAAGAGTGATGATGAATAGTCTTGTTTTCCCGCCAGGCACTTCCTCTTCCTCTTCTGGTCGCAGTTAGCTCCTAAAAGATGGTCCACTTCTGACTCCCTCATGAGACCCGTTCAGATGTTCAAAGCCATGCTTCTCCTGTCCACCTTGTTCCTCATCTTCCTCTACTCCTGCTTCCATAAGGAGGTGCTGGTCGACACACACAAGTCTCGACCACAAGGCCCCCTCAAGCAGGGCGGCACACAGCCTGCAAATGTCACCAAGTCCTCAAGCATTAAGTGGGCCACCTCCGCCTCCCGTCTTCCCGCCGTCCTCAATGTGTCCATCTCTGCAAGCTTCAGGAGCTCCGTCCCAGAGAACGGCGCCTACTGGAACCGCCTGCTGCACTCGGGTCTCAGGCGTCTGGAGCCTCTCGGCCATGAGGCGCCGTGGCAAAGCTGCAGGGAGACCAATCAGGAGCTGCTGGAGACCAACGTGCCCGATGTGGCTTCCTACCCGCTCCACTTCCGCAACTTTTTGCAGGGGATGAAGTGTCGCTCGCCCCCGCTCCTCATTGACCAGCCCGCCAAGTGCGAGGAGGCGAAGGGGTCCAACGCCACCTTCCTGCTCTTTGCCATCAAATCCAAGCCGGCTAACTTCGAGCAGAGGCAGGCGGTACGGGACACGTGGGGGCGGGAGCAGCTTCACAAGGGGCGCTTGAGCGTACGCACGGTGTTCCTCCTGGGCGGCCCCTCCACGGATGACCCCGACTTGGGCTCGCTGCTGGCCTTCGAAGCCGGGCATTACAGGGACATCCTGCAGGCCGACTTCCACGAGTCTCTCTTCAACCTCACGCTGAAGATGAACGCCTTCCTCCAGTGGACGCTGGTGAGGTGTCCTCGGGTGTCATTCGTCTTCAGCGGGGACGACGACGTCATCGTCAACACGCAGGCCTTGCTGAGCTACCTGGACTCTCTGGACGGTTCCAAGGCCGCTCGTTTGTACATGGGCCAAGTTATCAAGACAGCCAGCCCCCTAAGGGACCCCAAAAGCAAATACTTCATCCCTCTGACCTACTACGACGGACGCTACCCCATCTATGTGGGCGGCGGTGGCTTCCTGGTCTCTGGAGCGTTACTGCGGCCTCTCTACTCCGCCTGCAACGCAATCCCCTTCTTCCCCATCGACGACGTCTACATCGGGATGTGCTTCAGCGCTCTGCAGGTTTCCCCCGAGGACCACGGCGGCTTTCACACCTTCGACATCCGCAAGAAGGATCGAGACAACATGTGCGCCTACAGAAGTCTGATCCTGGTCCACCGGCGCTCCCCGCAGCAGGTGAAGAAGATCTGGAGGGGCATGCAGAGTCCGCTGTTGACTTGTTGAGTCGGGGTACTTGAATCTGCAGCATCGGCCGCACTCTTGTCACATGACCACCGACAGGATACTGTTTTCTGTGAGCAAGGATCACGCCACAACGACACAGCTGAATTTACTCCAAATCCCTTCAATATTGGATTACACCCTGAAGAAACTATTTCTAAACTATTATTTCTGGATTTAGTGACAAACTGCTGTCTCTGCAAGAAGCATCAAAGCACAACTATTTTTTTCATCTATTCTTTTGGAAGAGTTTTATGTTGATCTTTTCTGGTTAGCTTGCAGGATCATGCAAAAATCAGATTTCCATGAAACTTTGCAGAGGAAAGGCACTAAGGGCACAGTTTGAGGCAGATTGTTTCATCGCTGTTCACCAACCCGTCTTCCGTGACCCCGGAAGCAGCCTGCTAGCCAACACGTGGACAAACACGCATGGAAGTCCATTTTTTGCGTTAACACCAGCAGTTTTAGTTCATGAATTGAGGCGGTCCCCTTTTTGAAATAGAAAGCTGTCAAGGTGCTGTACAGGTTTCCCAAAATCTAAGAATGCTATGTGAATTAAAAAGGAAAGAGGCCTAAAGTCCTTCTATTTTTTACCATATTACATTTGATAAAAAGCATCTAAAACATGCTTTAAAATGTTTTTGTGACGTTATGTCATGTAACTCAAATATTTCACACCCAAATGTTGATTTGAATAATTAATATTTTAGTAATAATAGTAATTTAATATTTTATTTAATATAATAATAATTAATTTAACAAGTAATTGTTATGAATTAAATTAATAAGCAATTGTTAATTAAATTAACAAGTAATTATTAATTGAATAATTCATTATTATTATTAATTGATTTAATAATTTTTCCAGCTTAGTGTGACATCTTTTAAATATTCCAAAAGTGTTGTCTGCTGGGTTGACTTCTTAAGCTGTTTTATTTTCTTATATTTACCATCTTAGATGTCCCAAAAAGCTTCTTAAATATACTTTTTTGAAATATATTTGCTGATGTAACTCAAACATGCCAAACCAAAATACCATCTGCGGGGATGAATATGTATATTTTTTTATATTCTTATTTCTTTAACCATCTTAAATTTCACAAAAAATATTGTAAAATATATTTTTTAAAAGAGTTTGACATATTTGTTGATGTAATTCAAATATTACAAAAACAAAATGCCATCTGCTGGGTGGACTATGTAGGTTATTTTTATATGCCACTATTTTCACAAGCTAAGATTTCACAAAGAGCTTGTGAAGTATACTTTTAATTACCTTTATTGACATAGTGTATTAAATATTCCAAAACAAAAAATCTCTACTGGGTTGAATACTTACTTTTAATATTCTTATGGTCACCACCACCAAAGGCTCGTAAAATATACTTTTGGCGTTATACGTTTGTCTTGAGAGAACTCAAATAATGCCAACTGCCGAATAAAAAATACAAATTTATTTGTATATGCCTACGTTTACCACCAAATATTAAAAGCGTTTTTATGACACATTTTGTGACATAACTAAAATATTACAAAACAAAACTGTTTGTCTTTTTGTCATCGCAGATTTAAACAAAAAGCTTCTAAAATACACTTTTAAAGAGCTTTTGTGTCATTATGTGATTTAATTATTACAAAACAAAATGCCATTTACTGGGATGAATACGTAGGTTATCTTTTGTTTTTATCAGCTTAGATTTCACAAAAAGCTTCTAAAATATGCTTTCAAAGGGTGTCGTTCACACACACACACACACACACACACAGGGATGCAACTCGATCCTATTTATTGTCCACAAAACACAGAGCATGAAAGGAGCAAGAGTGGAACCTCGGTTTTCACCGAAAATGACCACAACAGCACTAATAAGCATAGTGAACAGATGGCTGCTGAGGCGTTCAAGCACGCTGCGTATTTCTCAGCGTGAGATGAATCTGTGCTTTTTTTTGTCAAAATATCTTCACGAAAGAGTTGCAGATACAAAAGAAGGCGTAGCTTTTGTAGTGTGCTACAATAGGATTGCAATGTAAAGGCTCCTAGTTCCTAGGGGGAATGGTTTAAGGGAGACACATAACAGAAGATGAGTTAGGCCACAGTATGTGTGACAATTGTACTTGTTGCTGAAGTTTACATTGAAGTTGAAGTGAGAAAGTATACAGCTCTAACAGTCTACTCTTTTACGTTAAGTTTGTAACGAACTAGCATGAAACCGCGTCAGCAGCCTCATCACAGGTCAACAAGTCTTCCATAAAAGGTAATTTTATTCCTCACCTATGTATTTTTGTTTTTAACATGTAAACTCCAACTATATAGATTATGGGGAAAATGTGTAACGGTTTTCATCGGGACCGTTTGGAACAGATTGATGACGAAAACGGAGGCTCCACTGCACATGGATGAGCGACGTAACGCCCTCCTACAAGGTGAGCGTGTCCACCACGACCTACTTGAACCAGAACAGACAAAGAAAACCCACAACACCACAAAAGAGTTTACATGTGAAGTCAGCGTTTACATTAGTGTGACCTGACAGGAAGTGTTAAGGCACCAAACGGGCTTGGATGTAACGCGTTCTATTTATCGTAGAGGTCCAGCGGATAGTGCTCCTTGTACTGCTGCACGTGCCTGAAGAGCTCCTCCCGCTGCTTGCTCAGTGCGGGCGGAATCTCCTCGTACACGTCGGTGAAGAGCAGCTCCGGGTTGGGTTTGAGGCGCTTCTCGGCCCGCTCGAAGACCTCCATGACCGTCTTGCGCGACTGCTTGCGCCAGCTCCGCTCGTCGTCCTCGCTCCACCAGCCGCGTGCCGTCATGTAGTGCCGGAGCCGCGAGATGGGGTGATCCTGCTTGTCCCAGTAGTTGACCTCGTCCACCGAGCGATATGCCGAGCTGTCGTCACTCGTGCTGTGGTGACCGATCCTGCGGGAGGGATGCCCATCACACTCTTATTGCAAGTATGAACGCACAGGAGCTGACAAAAGCAAGCATTTCTTTTGTGCCGGCAGCACTCGTGCAGCCCTGACATGCTTGACACAATATTCTCACCTAAGACCAAGATCATGGAACAAAGTGTGCTTGACAATGCATGATACTGAAACTCAAGAAAAAGGGTGGCGATCGTGCGCATGCACAATATGAATGATAGAATTCACCTTTCCCCTCATTGAACCATGGCTCCCCTAGTGGCAGCAGCACTCGGGTAGCCTTGCTCGTTTTTCAGATAATAATGGTTGTGTGTAGACGGTAAATCTATACTGCTACACAAGCTGTACATTGACTACTCTAAGGTATATCCAAGTTTATTTACAGTATTGTGATTAAAAACGCTACTCTGGACTGAAATGTTGTCTCCTGCACAGCCAAGTCTCACCTGTACGTCATTGCCTCAATGAGGAAGGGCTGGTTCTCCGCCACTGCTCTGCGCCGAGCTTCCTTAGTGGCGTTGTACACGGCGAAGACGTCGTTGCCGTCCACGCGGATGGACAACATGCCGTAGCCCGGCCCACGAGCGGCTGGATAGAAAGATGGATGGAACACAGGTGAGAAGAAAGAAAGGCAAAGTGTGGATGTTTCCTACCGATGCCGTCTCCTCTGTACTGCTCGTTGGTGGGGGTGGAGATGGCGTAGCCGTTGTTGCGGCAGAAGAATATGATCGGGCACTCGAGCGTGGCCGAGAAGTTGAAGCCGGCGTGGGCGTCGCCTTCACTGGCGGCCCCCTCGCCGAAGTAGCAAATCACTGCTCGGTTGATGTTCTCTCTCTTGAAGGCGTACGCCGCTCCCACCGCTGGGGGAAAAGGAAATCAGACGGGAGGGGTCGTGCATCAGCGTTGTGCATTACGAGCCGCCGAGCTCACCTTGCGGGATCTGCGTAGCCAGCGGAGACGAGATGGTGACAAAGTTGAGGTCCCGCGAGCCGTAGTGGACGGGCATCTGCCGACCTTTGCCCAGGTCGTCTGCGTTGGCGTAGCACTGGGCCATGAAGGAGTCCAGGGGGAAGCCGCGATACATCAGCACGCCTGCGGGGGTGCAAAACATTTTTTTTCCAACCATCCTGCTGCATGTTGACGTGACGTTAAGACCGACCAGCTTCTCTGTATTGACCAAAGACCATGTCGTTGGGGTCGAGAGCCGCAGCGCTCCCAATGTGCGTCCCCTCCTCGCCGTAGTTTGTCATGTAAAAGGAAATCCTCCCCTGCCGGTAACCACAAATGACCAACCGCCTCTCCAACAATGTCACAGGATGTGACGAGCGGGACGTACCTGTCTCTGAGACTCGTACAGAATACGGTCCATGGTGTTCAGCATCGTCATCTTCTGGTAAAAGTTGAGGACCGTTTCTTTGGAGAGCTGTGAAGGGGCGAAACATCTTTATTTCATCTTGATGTAACTTCAAAGTCTTTTAGGAGGCGGGTTATACCTGAGGGTCCTGTGAAGGGTTGATGATGTTGCCCTGGCGGTCCATCACACGGTACACGGGGATGCCTGAGATGACGTTGGGCTCGATGAACTCCAGATGATCCACAAACTCTGCAGAGGCTCCGGGAAACTGAGGCTTCTCCAGTGTCGAGTCGAAAGGCTGCTGTCTTTGTACGGCCTGAAGGAATGAAGGACAATTGACATGACAGACAACGTCACACAGGTATTTCTCTCTTTGTGGCTGTGGTTTTTTAACAGGGGATCTGCTATCAAACACCTGTGGAGTTTGTGCGGTCCGGGTACTCTGGCTTCCTCCCACAACCCCAAAATATGCATGTTAGGATAATAGGAGATAGACTCCATTAGTCTGATTGTCAGTTCCACACAATATAAAGTGTTGTGTACCTAATGTTGTGGCTAGTGAGCGTACACATTATATTATTATATTTTCCGACTAATAAAGTGCGTTTAAAAGTGCTTTGGCGCCACATTGCCCTGCATTCAGTTGTCTGTCAAGCTGCGTTATTTGGACTCTAACTCGACGCCCCCTTCATCCCACCAATCATAAGCTCGCATGCTAAAGCTAGCCACCTAGCTCCCAAAACAGAACAAAGCAAAAACAAAAAAATGTACATCTCACTATCAAACTATCAAATGTGTATTCTCTCCTGAAATGTTAAACGTGTCTGTTTTGCTCCAATGTCAACCAAACGTGTTGTTTACAACGCGATTGACTTGTGCAAGGTTGTCGCTAAACCAGCCGGACCACGAAGCATCGCGAGAGACTGAATACGTCAAGCAACGCGATTTGTCAAGTGTCAATGAAAAAACACATTTCTGCATCTTAATCTCGACCTTGATTACATAATGACTTAATGGAATAGTAATATATTCAATAATGAAATGTTTCGATGTTGTGAATCTGTCATTCTCGCCCCGCATCACAGCATTCGCGGATCTCCACGCTAACACGACCTTCGACGGTACAAGCAAAGCAACGCTACAAATAATAAACACAAAATGTAGTCGTACTTACGTTGACTCTAAAGGTTCTGTGTTGAAGCAGCCTCGACGCTTTAAGTCCCGCCGCTTGTCGCGCAGCGTGGAAACACAGCCGATACATTTTGTTCATGCTGCCACCGTCCCCACGCTGTTTTGTCGTCCGCTCGCTTGTCAAAGGCGTTCCGCGCTAGTGATTAAAATTTTTGAAACCCGACCAGGACGAGGGTTAGCACTTTTCACCTCGCAATCAGAAAAGTCAAACACTTCAAACCAGATCTTAGAGACGTGTACGACAACGGAAGTCAAAGAAACCTTAAAAATAAAACACATTGGCTTAATTTTAATCACATCATTTTAATAAAATCATATTTGCAAATGTAATATTTTGTATTTTTTCGATATTATTTTCCTTTAAAAGATAGCCATTCATATCATTGTGCATTGCTATGATTTATAAGACACAGAATTGTCAACTTCCGGTATGTTCGTTGTATAAATCAGTGATTCTTAACAAAAGGGCCGCGGCCCAAACTTGGCCCTCAGGCGCCACCTATAGGACCACAAAAACAAAAGAATTTTGCACAAGTGGACAGCGATGGCCGTGGGACTGCGTAGTAGGTTATCAACTGAAGACGCCAGAGAGCGAGCCAGCTAGTCGCTATGCTACTGTATGAGACGCTCACGTACAGTTCAGCTTCCAACCAGATGGTGGCGGTAATGTGTCAGTCAGTTGTTTAACAAGCGCACAGAAGATCAGAATAAGACATTCGACTACAACTAGCAATGGAGAAGTTTTTTAAACGAAAAAATGAAGACAAAAGTGGTGCCAGCCCCCCCTAAAAGACTACATTTTTACATAAATACAATCCTGACTTCATCAAGTACGGCTCTGTAAATAGGACGTCAAAAAGGTGAAGTACCCCTGGTATAAATCACAGCGTTTGCTCAGACGTCTTTTTTCTGCGTTGTTTCGCCTTAACATATCATGGAATTCAATACACTTTACAACTACAACTACAACTGCAACTACACTCTCTATATGCGTGACGTAACAGTGTATACCAAATTAAGATGGCACAATGTTACAAACAGTCTGTATACATTTGTTTCTTCTTACAAACAAACAATGTTATAAAGAATCTGTATCTATTTTCATCTCTTTTTTAGTATTTATTTATTTTTATTTGTTTTGTGTAGTCATTGTTTGTATAAGCACTTGGTCAACAAAGCTGATTCTGATTCTCTGCTTTCTACCGAATGGACGTGAACGTCGCACAACAGTCGGGAGCCGTTCTGTGACGTCATGAGCGTGCGCCAAGCAAGCGATAAACAAGTATGACATCACTTTCCCGTGACCGACAAATATCTCGGCACGATGGTGGAGTGTTGTTCTCCCACGGTTTCTCTCAGAGAATTTGGCTGTGAGCAAAGTTTACTCTCCCGTCCTGATGGCTCAGCGTCCTTCATTCAAGGTAATAACTTCTAGGAGTTTTACTCGCACTCAGCAGTTTTATCACTGTTAGCTTATTGTTAGCGTTATCGCTTATTATTAGCGTTATCGCTTATTAGCCGGGCTAAGCTGAAAGATAATTGATGTTGACTAAAGTTCACTGTTCTCAATACCATGCGACGTTTACATATGTTGAGCCAGTATGTTGGGTCTTAATGTGTTCAAATATTAGCTGCAGGGCGAGTGACAGAGCTACCGTTCTTTTATGTGATGTACTAGCGTTGGTAAATATTGAATGAATAGCGTGATTCCGGGTCGTGCTTGAGAGGGCACAACTGCACTTAGTCATACTGAGAGTTGTTTTCAGTATTTTCATGTTAAAACCACAAGGGAATGTCAGAAGGTGCACAGTTATTTGACTAAAAGAGAAATAACTCCATCAACAATAATTATGTTCGGACCAAAACAATATCATAACCATTTTGTGTCACCAATACATTACAGTACTAGTGTATTTACCTAATAATGCTGTCTTTTGTGTGTGTTCTGTGTGAAGGAGACATGAGTGTACTGGCTGCAGTGTATGGACCAGCTGAAGTCAAAGTCAGTAAGGAGATTTATGATCGGGCAACACTGGAAGTCATAATACAACCTAAAGTTGGCCTTCCAAGTAAGTCAAATGTTGTGTGTTTTGTATGTAATCACGGTGGTTATGATAAAAAATGCATACAATGGATGCACCTTTAGAAATGCCCATTTTTGACACACCCTGAGCCCTCTAATACGCCTCTCACCTGGAAGCCAGGCTACCATGACAACTGCTTCTTTGGCACAGCGACCTCTATTTCCTCCTGGGTCGCCCCGGCTTGCAGTCCGAGATGATGCAGGCTAGCACTGCTTTAGCCACCCAGGGTGCTGCCATTTTACACTTGTTCCTTATACTTCTGTTGTTATGTATGTGAATGAGAAATGCTATATTAGTGTGATGTGTTTGCAGTGAAAAAAATGCCAATTTTTGGAGCGAAGAAGTAGGAATGGGTGGGTTCTCAAGGAAAATTTTATTTTGGATTTTTTAGTTGAATAGGCAAGGATCCACTTTTATATCCACCTTTTTTAAAGCTAAAAAGCTGCCTTTCAAGGCATCAACACCAGGTGGCGACAGTAAGAAGCATCCCAGTTTAAATCAGCCCTCACTCCCCTGTTTCCAGGTGTGAAGGAGCGAGCCCAGGAGCAGTGTGTGAGAGAAACCTGCGAGGCGTCTCTGCTCCTGTCCCTTCACCCTCGCTCGTCCCTCACGCTGGTCCTGCAGGTGCTCCACAACGACGGCTCCGTATCCTCCACTTACAAAGCAGCTTTAGCTACCGTAGCCTGTCCAAGTGTGTTTTGATTCCTGAGCTGCACTGCAGCTCCTGTCCGGTTTCCTGAATGCCGCCTGCATGGCTATGATGGACGCCGGCTTGCCTATGAGTTGCTTGTTCTGTGGCGTGACATGTGCCATCCACTCGGACGGGAAGATCATCACAGACCCGACCGCCGCTCAGGAAGTCGTAAGTTACAGCCTGTGTGCTTTGTTTTCACTACACAAGACACAAAGAAAGTAAGTGGGCCTTGATGGTTCCATGTTCCTTCATTAGGAGAGTCGCGCTCTGTTGACCTTCGCCATTGACAGCAAAGAACGCCGCGTGGTGATGACCTCCACCAAAGGATCGTTTTCGGTGCACGAGGTTTGTGTCACACACACACACTCATAATGATATTTACTCTGCAGTTTTGACGTGTGTGTGTGTGTCCTGTGGCACGCAGCTGCAGCAGTGCATCGCCGTCAGTCAGGCGGCGTCAGAGAAGATCTTCCACTTCTACAGAGACTCGGTCAAGCGGCGCTACTCCAAAAGTGTCTTCTGATCTTTTTTTTCCCCCTTCCTAGTGCTCACAAAGAATAATTTTTCTAATAAAATATTCACCAACCACTTTGGGCCTGCTCGGCTTGCAGTTCACTCACGGGTCACTTTGCTGCAAGTGTGTGTGCGTGTGTGGGGTTTTTGTGTGTGTGTGTGTGTGTTTTGTGGTGGACCGTTTGAGGCTGAGCCTGACAAATTCTCGTTGCCAGTAAGCAGTAGTCTCCTCACGTTTAAACCCACAAACAATCTACCGTAATTCCTCAAGTAGAGGTACAACACCACTTTATTTTTTATATTGCATCGTGCCATACATGAGACAATAATTGATCAGTGTTTGTGAAATTGGCCGTATTATTTTAGCATTTTCTTTTATTAAAATTTTATTCATGAAAAAAGAATTTTGTATTTTATCTTATTGATTTACGGCGGCACAGTGGTCTAGTGGTTAGCACGCAGACCTCACAGCTAGGAGATCCGGGTTCAATTCCACCCTCGGCCATCTCTGTGTGGAGTTTGCATGTTCTCCCTGTGCATGCGTCAAACAAGTCAAGTCAAACAAGTGCGTGTTTATTATTATTAAGACCGACTGATATTTCCTTCCTGTCATTTATTTGCAAGAGTCCCATCAGCCATTCCGCCAATGTCCAGGTGTCATGTGACAGGAAGTGAGCAGTCCCGGCGGAGCTGGAGACGGCTGGAGGATTGTCGGAGGACGGTGGAAGCTGAGGAGGTATCACAGGTCATCTTTGTGTGTCTTTAGTTGTTACGATGTGCACTCTATCATATAAAAACTACATCTACATAGAAAAGAGTCACTCATGGCACGCCGTCCACTCCGGATTCCCCTCATACGCTTTTCCACCCTTGGCACTTGATAGCGTCCATGTCTCTTTGCTCTCACCTCCTCACAAGATCCAGTCTACGTTTGAACCGGAGCACAAAAGTTAGCCTCTTGTGTGCAAGTGAAATATCTATACAAGACGCTCGCTTGTATCGTACATTGTTGCACCAGACAATAAAACCTGAGATATTAACTCATGTGCACGACAACATAGAAACGTGTGTACATGAGATACTAACTCACGCGCTGCATTCAGGACGGCTGGGAAGTCGGAAATATCCCACTCACAGTTTACCATGGCTACGTTTTTGAGGTTTAATCACAAATTATTCATGATTAAAGATGACACTACATTGCTTTGTCGTTTATTTAACGCAAAGCTAAGCTATTTTGTTATAGTTGAACTTTTACAGTCATCCCTCATTTATCGTGGTTAATTGGCTCCAGACCTGACAATGATCAGTGAATTTCCACAAAATATGATTCTTTATGTATAAATTGAATATTGTCATAGTTGGAGCATAGAAAACCTGCTTCTGATCTTCTAAATATGTCAGATACAATACTAGAGCCCCGGAGACATGAAATAACACCCCTATAGTCACTTTTACACTCCTATTAACCTATAGAGTAGACATAATAAGAGAAAATAAGACATCATATAACACATGTTAGCATTGGGTAGTGCTTCTCAATTCTTTTC
Organism: Doryrhamphus excisus; assembly: GCF_037039965.1. Taxonomy (NCBI): domain Eukaryota; kingdom Metazoa; phylum Chordata; class Actinopteri; order Syngnathiformes; family Syngnathidae; genus Doryrhamphus; species Doryrhamphus excisus. Next base: position 8,347,948 of record NC_136364.1, on the reverse strand, counting down.
GGTCATGTACTCTCCTACAACCCAGCCCCGGAGGACCCGCTCCACTATTTGAGAAGCACAAGTATTGGGAGAGTTTCCTGTTGTTCCTTTTTTACTTCTGGTTTCTGTACCGGACGAGGGATTACATGGGAAACACGGCCTTGGCTTAAGTCAGACATAAGCAAAAAACATGGCCGACGATCTTCTTTTTGTGCAGCCATGTCGTAACATCCTTCCACTATTGTGCTTTCCCATCAAGGTTGGAATTTTCCGACTTTTCAGTTTCCTAGAAGGCAGCACCTCAACACAGCAAAAACCGTGCATTCAAGATACCAGCCCCTTTCACACAGAGTCTGCGCTGTCGGCACATCAGAGCCATAACGGCATTTACCCGCCAGTGCTTTTTCAACAAAAACCAGGACGTTTCCGTCACGGCTCACTTTTTACACAGCAACAAAGTATTCCATCAAGTATTGGTCGGCGGGAAAAGCGGTTGACTTCCTGGCAGCGCAGGATACACTTTCACACAAGCATCGCCCGGCCTCTGTCACGGCTCTGATCCCGCCCACGGGACCTGAATGTTGTGGCATGTTGCCCCCGTTCCCTGTCGGTGCTGTTCACACAGGAAAGCGACAGCAACAAAGAAGCAAAAAGGTGGCTTGTAAGGGGTTACTTACATCATTTCTACACGTGAGATATTTCTACACAAGATATCATCTAGTGCAGGGGTGTCCACTAGTTTTCCAGCGTCACATGATGAAACATGATACTACAATACAAGAAAATGACTAATACGTAGTACTAATACAAACTCACACACACACACAAAATTTTCTTTCTTCATGTCTCCTCTGGGGCTCCGTACTAAGAAGTTATTTATAATTCAAGAAAAAAATACAAATCGGCTTTGTGATATAGTAGATGGAAAAGATTATTGGCATCAAATTCAGTGTTTGCTGGTTTATTCCTACTTTTGCTGTTTTTTAAAATAAAATTTCCAAATATTTCAGCTTTCTTCTTAAATGATTAATAATTTTTTTCTCATAATATTATGACTTTATTCCTATTATTATATTTGAGGTTTTTTACCCCAATCCCATTTTTCAATTATTTATTTTTTCATATTACAACCTATTACAATTCTTGTAAAATTGCACCTATCTTTCTTGTAACATCTGTTTTTTCCCCATTTCTGCTGCCCCCTCAACCCTCAAACTATTTCAAATTTATTATTGTATGACTTTATTGACATTCTATTTTGAATGAATTCCAAGCTAATTTCCCCCAAATTACAGCTTTGTTGTTTGGTATGTTTTTCGTAATATTAACATAAAAAAATAACCTGTCTTTATGCTGCTAATATGAGGTTATTTTTCGTTGTACTATGCTCGTAAAATTAATACTTTTTCTCATTAGACTGCAACTTTTTTATTATATTTTTATTTTATATTATATTTTGTCTTCAGTCTTGTATTTTACATTTTATTATAGTTTTATTATATTTTATTTTTTGCTGTTGTGGTATGATTATGTTTTCTTATTAAATTATATTTTTCAAATGTGCCGCAAAAGGGCCACAAATGGCCCTGGGCTGCAGTTTGGACACCCGTGATCTAGTGGATGCTAAAACAATCAGCAGATTCTAGTTTCTAGATTCTAGAAATGCAATTATTCAGAAAACATCGTCTTATGGGACCTACGGGATGTCAGCACGATAAAAAGAAAGAGGATTCCAAAGCAGACTGAGATCCACCAGGGTTCTTTCCTCTGCCCCATGTCCTTTTTGAAGTTGCTAACGCTGCTAACTGCGCACTTGTTCATGGTGATAATGATATCTACAGTGTTTCTTCTAAATTTGGTCAAGCTAACGTGGCAACACACGCACACTAGTGTCAGGGGGCGCTGCAGGTGGGTAAATCAAGCACATCCGCTTAGAGTTGAAGGTAGAAGACAACCTCAGAAGAAGAATGGCTGCACTAAAATGTGATCATTAATCTTATTATTCTTATTATTACAATTAGCGTGCACAAGGTCCACTTTTTTGTGCGCCCGATGTTGGGGTGGGAGGGCATTTATGGCGGCTTGGCGGACAGGTAGGAAATGAGGGCGGCGATGGCGCAGATGTAGGTGATGATCCCAAACACGATGGAGAGGACGGAGAGCCACAGAGCCTGGCGAGATGCCGCGTTTGCCCCCTGGAAGTCGCCCTCGGCGGAAGCCTTGTTGGTCTGGAAGACACGGGATATTTGGCGCATGAACAGGCGACTAAAGTGATGACACAGCAGAATCGTGGCATCGACATGACCTAACATTTGAGCTTTTCAAGCTTCTTTGTGAGTGAGCGCCAACCCAGCGTTTATGGCTATTTCATCACTTTCTTACTCACCAGTCTTTGTATTTGACCACCCCCTTGTGTCTCCGCCGGGCAGTATTGGGAATCCATCACCTTGGGGCTTCTTCTCATGACTCTAATTAAACCTTAACGAAGGACATCCATTGCACAGGACTGCCAGGTTGCTTTGCAGGAGCGTTAATGAGTTTGGGTTCATGGAACCGCTGGGGAGGGTCCAGGGATAAAGAGGGGACTCCTGGATGACAGCAGTCAATGCCGTCCTGATTTCCTACCAATTTGAATAGTATATATAAACATACTGTATACATTTATGCCAGCAGGGGGTGCCAGTGAATCTTTTCAGGGCTGCCCTCACTAGTACTTTTACACAAACTCACAAAGTAGCTTCCCGTATGTGTTGGGTATGCACGATTCAAATTTGGAAACAATTGGACCAAATTTCTGTGACTAGATGGTGTTTAAAGAAGCCCTGGAAATGGACAAAGCCACCCGAAATATCCTGTTTGATTCCACGCCTGGGTTTTTGAGACTTTTGTGGGTCTAGTCAGGCTTGACAAGTGAAACTGACTTCTGTGGATGAATTAGAAATAGTATGAAAATAGTAGGGCGGCACGGTGAGCAAGTGGTTAGCGCGCAGACCTCACAGCTAGGAGACTAGGGTTCAATTCCACCCTCGTCCATCTCTGTGGAGTTTGCATGTTCTCCCAGTGCATGCGTGGGTTTTCTCCGGGTACTCCGGTTTCCTCCCACATTCCAAAAACATGCTAGGTTAATTGGCGACTACAAATTGTCCATAGGTATGAATGTGAGTGTGAATGGTTGTTTGTCTATATGTGCCCTGTGATTGGCTGGCCACCAGTCCAAAGTCAGCTAGGATAGGCTCCAGCACCCCCGCGACCCTTGTGAGGAAAAAGCAGTAGAAAATGAATGAATGAATGAATATATATATTTCTTCATAGAAAATAAATCCTGCAAATTTTCTACTTGTAATAAAAAAGAGAAAAAAAATCATTTTAGTTTATAATAACAATATTTTGATATTTAATAATGATTTTTTTTAAATATTCCAAAACTATGCTACTTTATTGCTATTTTTTTTCAGAAAATAGCATGTTTATTCTAATAAAATTGCTACTTTTTTCCTGTCCAAATTGTCCATATGTATGAATGTGAGTGTGAATGGTTGTTTGTCTATATGTGCCCTGTGATTGGCTGGCCACCAGTCCAGGGTGTACCCCGCCTCTCGCCCAAAGACAGCTGGGATAGGCTCCAGCACCCCCGCGACCCCCGTGAGGAAAAGCGATAGAAAATGAATGAATGAATGAATGAATGAATGAAAATAGTATAGTCTAGTATGCGCACATTTGGTAGCCATTTGGACCAAATCTCCGAGACCAGTTGGTTTAGGAATAAATCTCGGAATTGGACAAAATGGTTGCTTTTAGCCAAAATTATACAAGTTTTTGCACTACATGCTCTGCCCATGACATGCTTGCGTTAGCGTTGCTGCTACTTTTCCATCCAATCCCATTACTTCCGCCCTGCATCATGAAGTCATGAACCACCTTTATACACCAAACCACATGTATTGTACAAAAAAAAAACACTTGTTTTAGTTCTTTTTTCACATCAGTTTTACATCATGAAAGGTGCTGGGAAGTGTGTGTGGTTAACTTAATCCTACAAATCTAAGTAATCCCAGCACTTGTGTTACACTTAAAACAGTGAAGCTGCTGTTAGTCCACTGCTGCCAACCACAGTGCCAGCTTGCATCTTGTCAGCTCACTCTCTCTCTGTGTGTGTGTGTGTGTGTACCTTCTGCGAGAGGTAGAAGGCGGCGATGCCCAGGGGCCAGAAGCAGCAGAGCATGGAGAAGAAAGCGAGGCCCAGGTAGTCCTGAGGGATCATCAGAGGGAAGTTGCTGTCGCTGTCGCTATCGCTAAAGTCTTCAATGGACGAGTCCTGAGGGTCAAGGAGGACGCAGGCGGGAGATCAGACATGAACTGGTCAGGTTGGCTTCATCGTTCTGCATTTGCACACTTTAACCCTTTATAGGACACTTGCTACATACCAAGATCCTATATATGCATTCTGCTGTTTTTAGGAATCTACTGAAAACAAGAGCAGTTTAAGGGCCTGCTGCAAAAACACAAAGCAAACATTTTCCGAGTGCTGTTTTTAGGAGCGTATTGCAAAACAACTAGTCAAACGTCCTCTATGACAGAAGCTTTTTGCTGGTTTTCAGAATTTACCACAACAGCAGAAACAGCTTGTATATACAGTTACAATAGTGCTGTTTTTGGGAACCCAATGCAAAAACTGGCCTTACTGTACATAGTTCTTATATATCTGCTGTGTTTAGAAAAACCCTGTAAAAAAATTGGTCAAAGATCCTCTATATGACCAGAGTGCTGTGCTGTTTTTGGTAATTGGCTGCAAAAATGCTAGTCAAAGATTCTCTATATGACCAGAGCGCTGTGTTGTTTTTGGTAACTGTTTGCAAAAATGTTAGTCAAAGATCTTCTATATGACCAGAGAGTTGTGCTGTTTTTGGTGATTGGCTGCAAAAATGCTAGTCAAAGATTCTCTATGTGACCAGATTGCTGTGCTGTTTTTGGTAATTGTCTGCAAAAATGCTAGTCAAAGATCCTCTATATGACCAGAGTGCTGTGCTGCTTTTGGTAATTGGCTGCAAAAATGCTAGTCAAAGATCCTCTATATGACCCCAAAGAGTTGTGCTGTTTTTGGTAAATGGCTGCAAAAATGCTTGTCAGAGATCCTCTATATGACCCGAGCGTTGTACTGTTTTTGGTAAATGCCTGCAAAAATGCTAGTCAAAGATCCTCTATATCACCAGAGCGCTGTGCTGTTTTTGGTGATTGGCTGCAAAAATGCTAGTCAAAGATTCTCTATATGACCAGAGCACTGTGCTGTTTTTGGTAATTGGCTGCAAAAATGCTAGTCAAAGATCCTCTATATGACCTGAGCGCTGTGCTGTTTTTGGTAATTGGCTGCAAAAATGCTAGTCAAAGATTCTCTATATGACCAGAGTGCTGTGCTGTTTTTGGTAACTGGCTGCAAAAATGCTAGTCAAAGATCCTCTATATGACCAGAGCGCTGTGCTGTTTTTGGTAATTGGCTGCAAAAATGCTCGTCAAAGATCCTCTATATGATCACAGCGCTGTGCTGTTTTTGGTAATTGGCTGCAAAAATGCTAGTCAAAGATTCTCTATATGACCAGAGTGCTGTGCTGTTTTTGGTAACTGGCTGCAAAAATACTAGTCAAAGATCCTCTATATGACCAGAGCGCTGTGCTGTTTTTGGTAATTGGCTGCAAAAATGCTAGTCAAAGATCCTCTATATGATCACAGCGCTGTGCTGTTTTTGGTAATTGGCTGCAAAAATACTAGTCAAAGATCCTCTATATGACCAGCGCCCTGTGCTGTTTTTGGTAATTGGCTGCAAAAATGCTAGTCAAAGATTCTCTATATGACCAGAGCGCTGTGTTGTTTTTGGTAACTGTTTGCAAAAATGTTATTCAAAGATCTTCTATATGACCAGAGAGTTGTGCTGTTTTTGGTAATTGGCTGCAAAAAAGTCAAAGATCCTTTATATGACCAGAGTTGTGCTGTTTTTGGTAATTGGCTGCAAAAATGCTAGTCAAAGATCCTCTATATGACCAGAATGCTATGCTGCTTTTAGGAGTGTATTGCAAAATCACAAGTCACAGATCCTCTCTGTGACAGGAGCATTCTGCTGGTTTTAAGACTCAGCTCTGTAGAAATAAAGATGTATTTTACTAAGCTTCATGTAGACCAAGATGTTTTACCAGATAAATAGAAGATGTAGAAATGGAAGGCTTTGTTTATACTACTGTTTTTAGGAATCTACTGCAAAAACCCTAGTCAAAGATCCCATGTACTGCATATGACGGGACATTGTTGCTGTTTTAAGGCATTTTCTGTAAAAACATGAGCGGGTGAATTATGTATTTGACATGTTTAGGCTTGTATGACCTTGGCGGAGGTCTGCACAAAGAACACATGAACATCATCAACATCAAGAAAACGCCGTTTCAGTAGTGGAGTTTCTGCCAGGCATCTGACCTATACGAGTTATTTCCGCTCCAAAAGAGGCCCGAAAGCGTAAAGCGAAGCGCGTGCTCGGCCTTCATGTCTCGCAGCGGTGAAACTTTGCTGGTGCCACTGAGGTCATGTGACTGAATGAGGTTAGCCTGCACGGACGAGTTCTGACAGGCCGCTCATGACTCACGCTTCTTTGCCAAAGCACCGCTTATTCTATCTGACTTGGTGCACACATCGCACCCCCCCAACACACCAACCCCCTCACGCCCTCCCTCGCCATGACAGCGTATGCAAAACATGCGTCTGCACCTCCGGCATGCACGCGTCCTCCCCTGGCCTGACATTAGCTCCATATATTGGGTACATTCTGATACATTCCTGTAAACGCAGAATTTGCGGCGCTGCGCTCGTGCTTTCTCCCGCCTCTCCGGTGTCAGTGACCCGCCATCTTGGAGGCGCTGGGTCCCGAAATAAATGTTTGCTTAGTGAAGTGTGCTGAAGGAGAAGAAGATGCCGTGTTGCCTTTTAAGGTCACCGCAAGGTTCTCTTCCCACAAGCCTGAACTTTTGCATGACTGCACCGCCGCCAGAATTGCGAATGAGCTTTAGTTTAAAAAATAAACATCTTTGTTTGTCCTTGAGGAGCAACTGTTTGACGTCAGCTATATGCTAAGTGTTTCTGCTCATGAAAAGAAATGTAAAACAGACTCATACGGGCTCCTGATTTTTGATTTCTCGTCCTATTTCGGGGGCTTATTTGTGCGGTTCCTCAAACGTCACGTGACAGAGCTGTCATCCCGCATCGCTTCTGCGGCTTTCTTACCTGCACCCAGCTTCATGCAGTCTGACTTTTTGACAGGTTTCGTTTGCCGCTGTCCCCAAAATACTTTGCTTACGTCTATTTTTAAGTCTGTCCTCACAATATGAGGGAGAGGCTTGTGCCTTTTTAATGTAAGCATCCTCCCAGCAGCAGCAGCAGCAGCAGCAGCAGCAGCCGACGTGTCAAACATTTAAACTGGCCGATTAAATATTGTTTGCTCTTTAGTACAGCCTGCTTTCATCATTAAACTGAGGAATAATTACTTTTTTAATGAACCCCTTACACGAGTAGAACTGGTCTGTGTTTTAGTGGCAGATGGAACGTAGGAAATATGACAGCTGAAGAAGTTCAACCCCACAACGTCCTGGTCAAACGTTAACAAAAAACATGGCCTGGATAAGCATATCATCATATATCGACACTTCAGTTTACAATTATCCCTCCTTTATCACTGTTAACCACTTCCAGACATGACCGTGATAAGTGAATTTCCATGAAGTAGGACTTCTTATTTATAAATCCAATGGTTGTGTAGTCAGAGCATGGAGAACCTGGTTATAACCTTCTAAATATGTTTTTAAAGCCCTCTAGACATGAAATAACACCCCTATAGTCACCATAACACTCCTATTGTTGAACTTTGTCCATTCATTTTTGATGGGAATGTTATCATGGAAAATGTCGGAATTTTTGTGGAATGTCTCCCTAGATAGGCCCCATTTCCCGAATGAGCTGAACATTTTAATGTTGGGAACGGCTTGGTTGACTCCGGTACTCTGGTTTCCTCCCACATTCCAAAAACATGCTAGGTTAATTGGCGATTCCAAATTGTCCATAGGTATGAATGTGAGTGTGAATGGTTGTTTGTCTATATGTGCCCTGTGATTGGCTGGCCACCAGAAATATGGAACTTTATCTGTTCCATTTTCAATGGGAATGTTGTTGCGAAAAAATAGGAAGTATGGAAAATTAGGGAATTCTGAGGAGGGGGGTGACATGTCCATATACAGGTTTCTTGTCCAGACGGAGCTGAACATTTTGATGTTGGAACAGTTAGAATTTGGTTGTGGAATGCGGAAGCTTTGAGAATTGTCAAGATCCTTTAGTTTGTGTTATGGAGAATGTGGAATTTTGGTTAAAATGGAAATTTGTGCGATGCGGAAAACCGTTTCTTGAATGAGCTGAACATTCTGATGTTGGAATACTTTCAATCGGTTGACAAATACGAGAAATGTGGAGCTTCTAAAAAATGGTCCATTAGTTTTTTTTATGGGATTTTTGTCACGGGAAATGTGGAAGTACATAACAAAATATGGGAATTTTTCATGGGTTGCATGCCCTGAATGATCTGAACATTTTGATGTTAGTATCTGTGGAGAAATGTGAAAATATTTTACTTACAGTTTACAGTTTCCTGCTCTATGGTTATCATCACACTTTAACTCCTTTGCGGTCATGGTGGCATCACAAAATAACCCCCCCCCCCCCCCCCCCCCCCAAAAAAAAAGCTTTGTCTTACGTCGGAATCGGGTAGCAGATCGTCCTCGTCATCCAAGCTGTAGGATGCGCTGTGGAAGTCGTGCGCCTCGGCCAGCAGCTTCCTCTCCAGCGTGGACCCGGGCCCGATGTCCACAAACGTGGTCTCCAGGTAGTCCTTGCTGAGCAGGGAGTCCGCGTGACCCCAGATGGGGGCGGCCGGGTAGAAGGACTCCAGCGTGTGAGGCAAAGAACAGGGGTCCAGAAGCTGCTGGGGCTGCTGCTGAACAACATCTGGGGGATGTCCACAGTAGCCCCTCCACGCTAGAGGAGGGTAGGCCCTGTCCTCTTCGCACTTGACCAGGATCCCCTTGAAGACGCCTCCAGGGGCCGCCCCGGGCGCCGTCACCCGGCTGGGATGGGGGTTTTCTCCCAGAAGAGGGTGCTCCAGCTCATCGCGGTTCTCCATCGCTGTCTTTGAGCGGCATCCACGCCCAAATGTAATCTGCAGAATCGGAGTGGCCCAGCGGCTCCACAATGGGATTACGCTCAGGCAGATGCTTTGCTGGCTGCTAGTCTTTCACTGATAATCCATCTTTAATCCAATTCTTTGATTTCTCTCTTACTAAACGCGTTGCTCCGGAGGACAACAGCAATCCTCTCAAAGATTCCACACGATGTCATCGACTGTTGGCGTCACACCAGGATGACTTCATGAATATAATAAAGTCTAAATGATGGACCTCCTCAGCAGGCCCGTGAATACGCCCTGCTCGAAGAAGTACGTCTTAAAGTACGTCTTGTGGAAAGAGAATAAATGCCCGGTGTCGAGGATGAGGAAGAAAGTTGAGACAGTTGAGGAAGGACAAGGTAAAATATGCTGCTATGATTTAAATGCGTCCCAAATGTTCCGGATGACTGCACTGACGCTTGCTTATGCGGCAGCAGTCAAACTAGCGGCTGGATGGGCGGATTGGGGGCATATTGGAGGGCAGTTAATCTGTAAAAGCAATGAGGCTCCACAAATAAATCCTACGGTGCGCCTCGGCAGGTCAGCCGGCCCGCCAGCGCCGGGCCGCGCCCGCGTCTGCCGCCGCCGCCACCGCAGCAGCCGCAGCGTGCCATGATGAAGAAATCAAAGAGGCGGCGTGTTGATTTATGGTACGCCGGCTTTGCTGCTGGCCTGAGCTCCTGTGGGACATGTATTTTTAATGTCCAACTTCACAAGCCTGAATTCAGGACAAACGAGCAGAGCGAGGCTCTTTATCCTCGAGGAGGAAGAAGAGGAAGTCTGGAAAGAGAAGAAAGACAAGCGTCAACTCTCTCGTCATGCAGGAACAATTGTCCTCCACTGGTGATCAATGAGTGCTGCGCTATTTTATCTTTCTGAAAAGACTGAGGCGCTGCTGCTGCTGCTTCTGCTGTGAAACGTACACGTCCTCCAAAGCCCAGAGAAGAACTTTCAAATTGAATTGGAGAGCAGATGTGTTCTACTTTTTAAACGTGGACCTCTGGGTGACGTTTACAAAGTTAGCTTTTGGATCAATACACTTACTGGGTTCTGATTGACTCCTTCTGGAAGGCCTCAGACATCAGGACGTGCTCTGCAGAGACACCAGAAGACGTTACAGTAGAACTGCACATCATGGTTTGATACTTGATACAGGACTGGTAGATACTTGATCATACCTGGAAGATACAAGATTGATACCTGAGGCACACTTGATGATGGATGAATACAGGATAATGATGCTATATGATTGATTCCTGATGATATATGATGAGGTATATATGATGATACCTGGTGGATACGCGATGATATATGATTGATACATGATACCTGATGGATACATGATGATATCTGATGGATACATGATGGTATATGACAGGCACATGATGCTATATGATGGATACATGATGATTCTTGAGGGATACATGATGATAACTGCTGGGTACATGCTGATATATGACAGATATGATGCTATATGACAGATGCATGATGATACCTGATGGATACACAATGATATATGATGGATACATGATACTACCTGATACTACATGATACTACAGATACATGATGATACCTGATGGATACACAATGATATATGATGGATACATGATGATACCTGATGGATACACGATGATATATGATAGATACATGATACCTGATGGATACATGATACTATGTGACAGATACATGATGATACTTGATGGATACACAATGATATATGATGGATACATTATACTATGTGACAGATACATGGTGATACCTGATGGATACATGATGATATATGACAGATATGATGCTATATGACAGATACATGATGATACCTGATGGATACACGATGATATATGATAGATACATGATACCTGATGGATACATGATACTATGTAACAGATACATGATGATACCTGATGGATACACAATGATATATGATGGATACATGATACTATGTGACAGATACATGATGATACCTGATGGATACATGGTGATATATGACAGATATGATGCTATATGACAGTTACATGATGATACCTGATGGATACACGATGATACGTATATGATCGATACATGGTACCTGATGGATAATGATACTATGTGACAGATATATGATGATACCTGATGGATACACGATGATATATGATCGATACATGATACCTGATGGATACATGATACTATGTGACAGATATATGATGATACCTGACGGATACATGATTATATATGACAGATACATGATGATATCTGATGGATACATGATGGTATATGACAGGTACATGATGATTCTTAAGGGATATATGATGATACCTGTTGGGTACATGCTGATAGATGACAGATATGATGCTATATGACAGATACATGATGATACCTGATTGATACATGACAGATACATGGTGATGTATGAGAGATACACGATGACGCCTGATGGATACATGATGATATATGATAGCTACATGATGCTGTATGATGGATACATGATGATGTACGTAATTGATAGATTACTGATACAGGATTTCTCGATACATGATTCTTGATTGATGAATACACAATGATACCCACTCGATACATGATGATATGATTGATTGACTCTACAAGGATACCTAATAGATACCTGAGGATAAATGATAGATACAGGATGCCACTTGATGGATATGTGATGATACCTGATGGATGTATGAAGATACCTGGTAGATACCGACACAGGATTGACCGATATATGTTGATATGTGAACGATACATGATTGGTAGACTTGGATTGATTGATACATGGTGATACCCGATGGCTATACCATGGATACACAGTGGATACCAGGCAGCTACATAATGATAGCGGAAGGATACATGGAGAATGCATGACATAGGCAGAATACCACAGCAGATTGAAAGCTACATGGTATCGTTGTGTACTACTAAAATATATGGTGTTCTCATCAAACATAGTACATTTTCATCACAATGTTTCAAGTGTAGGCTTGTTGCTTAGGAATAGAAGTTGCTGCAGGCTTCTTGTAAACACAGAAAAGAATCAATACACCACCTTTGTGGACTTTTTCATTCCAGCTATAGAAAGCGATGCTACTGATTGTTGTACTTCACTGCGCCTCGTTGCTGCTACCCCATCATGGAGGGCTCATATTGAACAAGATGTGCAATGGCTGACGTGCCCATGTCAACACACACACACACACACATCCCCAGAGCACTGCAGCTTCATTCCAGGAGCGATGCACTCAGGTTATTACACCCCACCCCCTCCTGCCAGCACCTCTATGAAAAGACTTCTGTCAGCCTCCCTCCTCTTCACGTTCTGCGGCGCTTATAATAAAAGAGCGCAGCGCCTACAAGGGAGGTGACAAGGACGCTGCCACAAATCACCAACACCGTGTAACAAGAGTATCCAGCCACCCCGGCCCCCACACCAGCACCCCACCTCCTCCATCACGCATCCACTCAGCTCCTCCCGTCTGACTCACCTCTATGGATTGCTTTATTCATCGATTCCGTGGGGACAATGCAGCTTTAGCATTATGGATAGCAAACCAGTAAACACACACGTACCGTAGCATACTGTATGTGCAATGGAACCAACCAAAAATTGGTACAATGGAGTTTAACACAAATAATTGTATGCACTTTTTATATGAGTTTTTTTGTTCAATTTGCATAATTGGCTATGCTTATGCTTACTCAAGACAAAGCAATGCTGTTTGGACACTATGGGAGACCAGAAAAGCCCCGGCAAATACTGTGCAGTGTGTTGGAAAAGACTACCGGCAGTTACCCAGCATGCCTTGTGGCATCTAGATAGGGACGCAATTTTGCGTGTTTGTTTGTGCGCAGGGTTTTTATTTTGGATTTCTGCCACAAACAAATGTTGCACGGGAAATGCAGTGTATACGCTTTGCAAAGGACATCAGCGATGTTACGCCAAAATAGCGCCAGAACTCGAATCTCCACTGCCTGTTTATACTTTGCATTACGGTAAAATTACACCTAAAAAGCTGAATGAAAACTGTTAATGAGGATAAGCGGCATAGAAAATAAGTGAATGAATGACACAACATTTGGTCTAACCACAGCCCAAGTTCGTCCCCCATTGAGCAAATAATTTCCAGTACTTCTTATTTCCATTTGGAGAAAGTATTTCCAAATATCAGCAAATCGAAGGCCAAAAGTGTTTTTAATCCCTTGGTTATCCAACAATGAGTGAAGTAGAATTCCTTATTCATAAGTGGAGTATTAAAAAATAAAACTGTTGTAATATGTTATTAGAGCCCTCTAGACATGAAATAACACCCCTATAGTTACTTTTACACTCCTTTTACCTAATACAGTAGACATAATAACAAATGTTGTGTTGCTGTAAATGTGTTCCGGTGCTCTGGGATCTGGCGTGTGAAGAAGCAGAACCATGGAAACGGGCGATTTTTTTCACTTCTGAAATGTTGATTTTGGGGGAAAAGCCATTTATTTAGAGGGGCTGTCTATCGAGTTGGTGAGCTGGACAAAATGACTACTGCGTTGGGTGCGCCACCCTGCGCCACCTTGCGCTGCATCACAAAATTAGAACCTATAGTCTTCTGAATGCCTTATATTTGTATGTGACTTAATTTAGCCATTTTTATGTCTGAAAATCCTCATTTAGCTAAAATGTGCTTAAATATGCATATTTTAGACTAACAATAGGACGCATACAACAGCAAAACAGCATGATTTATTCATATATTTAAAAAAAAAACATGCAAAGTGGCAAGGAATTACTATGTTCTGCCTTTGAAAGTAAACAGTGATGCCAATAACATAATAACATAACATAATTACATAAGACCATATGCATCACAGTAGAGTACAAGTAGGGAAAGTTGAGGTACAACAGGAAAAGGAAGCTAAAGTCCAAACTGCTGTTGCTGCTGCTGACTTTGTCTGATTTTCAGCCACTCTGCAAACTAACACACACACACACACACACACACACACGAAGAACAGTGCTGTAGGTAATTGCTGTAAGAGTGGTGCTGCTACACAAATGCACAGCCAGTGAAGTCACTCAAAGGGAAGAAATGCAGTGTGGCTGCAGGAAATTGGAGCAGTGAGAGGCTACTGATGAAAACACATTGATGTCCGGCCAATAAGAGCCCAGCAGCCTTGGAGACACGCCGCAGGGAAAGTGGCACTTAAATGGCCCTATTGATTTCATCTCCAAGCTTCTCTATCTCTCTTTCTCTCGGCCCGCGTCCTCATCTGTGATGAGGATGAGGCGGGATGAGTAAAAAGGAAAAAAAAAAAAAAAACGTTACGCCGTGCCCAAAGTAACCTCCTGTTCCTATGGAAACGCACGGAGCACTGGCTGCAGGATAAACCAAGCGCAGGCTAATTTGCCATTTTGCTTGTTCTCGTCTGCCGGGCTCGATAAGAACTGCAAGGGATGGTTCCCGCCTTCCAGAAAGGATGCGCTAACATCGCATTAGCATGCAGGGATGACAGCGTTCCGCAGAATTACTCTGTGATCACTGACCCGCTAGCACAGTCACATATAAATCATCAATAATAAGCTTTGTTTACATTCATATGTTTGTATCCATGTATGCGCTCCTTACATCTAACCTTTAACCTTCCCCTAACACTACGAGAAGGCGTCAAGGTAATATTTTAAAGGGGTGGGGTGTCCCCGGGGGTGCCCACACTGGGACCAAGTCCACGCGGTGCCAGGAAAACCTGTCATAAAACACACACACTTTATTTGGCATGTGCATGTATGCGCTCCTCCCTTCAGCAGCGTAGGAGTGCTGCTGCAGATGAAATTTACTGCAATACCCTTCACAGACATGTACCTGACAAGGGCAGCATCTTTTGGATACGCATTTGACATTTAACAACACAACACGGCTGCAGGGTAAAGGACAATCATGTCCTCAGGAGTCCCCACGCTCTCACCGGGTCCTCACAACACCAGGAAAACCTCAAACACACACACTCTCCAGTGTGCAGTGAGGTGTGTCTTATGTTGGACACAGTGTTCTGTGATGTGCATCATGATGACACACACACACACACACACATGCTGGCAGGCTGTGTGCTGCACAATAGTGTGCGTTTGTGTGCATGACTCAATTGTGTCTCGCTGCCTCCTGCAGCTGTTTCCAACCCACTTTGCAATCATCTGCAGAGCTTATGGACGACTTGGAGGTGACCGCTCATGCTGGTGTCGCTTTCCTACGCCAGCGCTAGCCGACTCTATCCTTGTCCATGTGACGCATTTTTAAAACCCCTGAAATCACACGAAAGCTAGTCGAATCTTAAATATGGCCGGAGCACCTCTGCTGTTAGGACGCGCTGCAAAAACAGTAGTCAAAGATCCTCTAGGTAACAGGAAGATGCCACTGTTTTGTTTTTTTCTTCAATCTGTTGCAAAAATGTTGGTCAAAGATCTTCTATATGACACGAGTGCTCTGCCGTTAAGCTTTTATTAAGGTTTTATTGCTCAATATCCACAAGACTGAAGCACTTTGTTGTTTTTATGGACCTTCTTCAAAAACACAAGTCAAAATTCCTCTAAACTACAAGTGGTGCTCTGCTGTTTTTGGGAATCTACCGCAGAAACACTAAGTAAAGATGTTTATGACAGAAGTACTCTGTTGTTTTTAGGAATATAACCGTAGAATCACTAATCAAAGATGTTTATGACAGAAGTGCTCTGCTGTTTTTAGGAATCTACCGCAGAAACACTAATCAAAGATCTTCATAACAGAAGTGCTTTGCTGTTTTTAGGAATCTACTGCAAAAACACTAACGAAAGATCTTTATGACGTGAGTGCTCTGCTGTTGTTAGGAATCTACCGTAGAAACACTAATCAAAGATGTTTGACAGAAGTGCTCTGCTGTTTTTGGGAATCTACCGCAAAAGCGCCAATGAAAGATCTTATTGACAGAAGTGCTCTGCTGTTTTTAGGAATCTACCGCAGAAACACTAATCAAAGATGTTTATGACAGGAGTGCTCTGCTGTTTTTAGGAATCTACCACAGAAACACTAATCAAAGATCTTCATAACAGAAGTGATTTGCTGTTTTTAGGAATCTACTGCAAAAACACTAACAAAAGATCTTTATGACATGAGTGTTCTGCTGTTGTTAGGAATCTACCATAGAAACACTAATCAAAGATGTTTATGACAGAAGTGCTCTGCTGTTTTTGGGAATCTACCGCTAAAGCGCCAATGAAAGATCTTATTGAGTGCTTTGCTGTTTTTAGGAGTCTATAGCAAAAATGCAAATTAAATGTCTTTATGACATGAGCGCTCTGCTGTTTTTAGGAATATACTGCAAAAACACCAAAAAAGATCTTTATGACAGAGGTGCTTTGCTGTTTTTAAGAATTTACTGCGGCAACTCGAATCAAAGGTCTTAATGTCAGGCGAACTTTGCTGTTTTAGGGATCAACTGCAAAAGATCTTCTATATGACAGGAGTGCTCTGCTGTTTTGATGAATGTGCGCAAAAAATGCAAATAACTTTTGATGACAGGAGGCCTGCTTTTTTTAAGGACCTTCTTCAAAAATGCCAGTCAGAGAAAAATGCCAGAACAGAGGAACACGCTCCTATTTTAGGAATCTTCTGCAAAAGATCCTCTATAGGACAGGAATGCTCTGCAAAATATGGTCTGCGGTAGATCTGGACTGAGCATACAAGGCCTGGACTGGTGTCATTTTGAGGCTGTCGGTTGACATTCTGCATTCATGGCAGCCATGAATCGCTACTACTCATGCACATTAGGAAGTGAGTGAAACGACATTGATGAAATCACATGACAGCAATTAGTCATAATTGATGAAGTGGTGTTTGGAACAAGCTTGACATTTAACGTGTCATGTTTGCTTCCACTGTACAGGAGCATCGCAATCTATCAAGAGCAGCCTGCTGATGACACGCCTGATGCTTTTTAAAGGCACCAGTGTGTGTGTGTGTGTGTGTGTGTGTTTCGCAGCGTGTCCTCAATGCTTTTCTAATTATTATGATAACGAGCTCTCAGCGCTGCGTTTGCCAGCTCATCATTTTATGGTATCAACACCACCGTTACACAAACACACTCCCCTCCTGACGCCTCGTCCACAACGTTCAAATGAGGTCGATGTAAACAAAAACAACAAACTCACGACCCCTCCCTTACGGTTTCAGTGTCATTGAACACAACATTTCACAAGCCGGGGCTGCGTGGTGAAAATCACAGAATCCCGTGGCCGTTTCGCTATTTAGAATCATTTAAACAGGCAAAACCAACATGTGGGTATGATTATTATTATCATTATTATTATTACTGTTTTCAACTTTTCTGCTTACATGATGCATTTTGATGTTTTTATTGGTTATTTACATTCTCAGACTGGGCTGCGGGCCAATACAAAAACAATCCGCAGGCCCTAAAGCAAGGGGTGTTGAAAGTGCAACCTGAGGGCCGATTGTGGACCACAGCATGTTTTTTATAGGCCCACGACACATTGCCTACGACAAAGTGTGAAAAAAGGGAAAATGTAAAGCGAAGAAGCTGAAAGGTTGCTAATAAAAAAACGTTACATCTTCAAATATATATATACATAAATATATAAGTTGTTTTATGCAGTATGGCACCCCCGCATCCTTTGATTTTTTAGTATGCGGCCATTGTTGGAAACACCATGCCCCAAATAAGTCCTATTCCTATTTTTTCTATTGTATTTTTATTTAGTTTTCACTTTCCTATTCACCTTTCTCCCGTCTCCACCTCCCAAGTTATTTTTAAAAACCTACTGATCAGGGTCTTAGAGTACCTAGAAAAGCACCATGTAGATCAGAACCATGCAAATCCTGCATAAACCTCACTTCCCTTCCTAAATCTCCACATCGTGTTTATCTCACCTTCGGGCTGGACTGTGTCCTCACAGCGAGTCCTCTGTGAAGACAATCCCGTGCTCCTTGTTTTGCATCCGTGAGCGCACACAGCTACTGTATGCATGCACCAGCACACGAGAGGATGTTGTTGCTGTCAACGCACCTGGCAGCCTCTCCCCCCCCCACGCGCCGTGTCCTCTCCCATCCTCGTCTTCTTCCTCGGAGCGTCTCTCCACGCATGCAAACTTCTCTGTGACCCTCTCAGCTTCTCTCAGCTTCCTTCAAGACACTGCAGCCCTCTCCTCCGCTTTGCAGCTACATCACCACCGGGTCCTAAAGCCCGCCTCTTTACACAGGCAGCCCCTGCTTGTGTGTGTGTGTGTGTGTGTGTGTGTGTTGTGTTTCAATTACTGCTGGGGACAGAAACAAGCATGCTAAGTGAGGACATTTTGCCTTTTCTTACTTGTTTAAGAGGATTAGTGAGGTCAAGGCTTGATTTTGGGTTGGAATTAGGATTGGGGTTAAGACCAGAGATTCAGAGCTTTAAGGTTAGTGTGCACATATAAATGTGTGTGTGTGTTGACTGGGATCCCAGTGGATCTCTTTGGATTGAAGCTGCACCGCTGCTGCATCCAAAAAGGTGCAAATCTGCTCTGCAAAGAGAGAGCAATCAGCATGAAGAGGTGGGAGAACAAAAGATGGGGGAGGCAGGGTGATGTTATGCAGCGTGTGTGTGTGTGTGTGTGTGAGGATGACTCCACTCTACGTCATCTCCATGTGTGCCCACCTCACCCCGTGACCCACTTTGGGCCTCCTGACTCACAAAGCGACAGCGAAGAAGCATCAGCGTGGTGGTGGTGTCCTCCATGTTGGCTCAAGCTCTGCAGCACCGCCAATCAATGCTGCAGGCTTATGTTGACTATTTCATGAGGCGCAGAACCCCCCCCCCCACACACACAGCTCCCTCATCACGCTTTAAGCATTTTATGTGTTATTGTTGGGATGTTTGTGCGCCGGTTGCAAAGCCGCCTGCCTGAAAGCGTATTTGTCTTCAGCTCCAGAGTCCATCATGGCCACGCAGGGATCAATACACCAATCCTCCGGCGTCACTCGGCTCTCTTTGCTCGGCCCCCGCCACTGCTCACACTCCATCTTTGTGTCTCTCTCGCTCCCTGGTACAGCAACTTCCTGTCTTTTCCTTTCGTTTTCCCACAAGAAGAAGGCCATTCATAGCCTCACTGACTAACAAACACAACCATGTTCACTTAGCTTGACACCTCAATCCGCTAAACAGCCTTGGCGCCAAAAAAGGAGCAACTCTGCTTATCTAGAGTTGGGACGCAGGGACAGACTTACCTTAACCTGGCTGCTTCGTCCAGCTTCTCCTGATTCAACCCCAGGCGATCTCAGGCCAGTTGAGAGACATAGTCTCTCCAACGTGTCTTGAGTCTTCCCCGAGGCCTTCTGGCAGTCTCCTGTCCGGGAGGCAGCTTGATCAGATGCCCACTCGTCCTCTGAGTGCGCAGCAGCGGCTCTCTTGTAGGTTCTTCTTGAATGGCAGAGCTTCTCAACCGATCTCCTAGCCACCCTATGAGAAACCTGCGATCTTTGGTCACTCCACCAAGGTCATGGCTGTAGGTCATAGGAACGTAGATTGAGTCGTAAATTGAGAGCTTTACCATCACGGACTGATGCAGAATCCATCCTTCCCTCACTTGGGAAGAAGACCCCAAGGTGCTAATCTCCTCTACTTGGGACAGGATCTCATCCCCAATGCGAAGATGGCACTGCACCTTTGTCTGGGAGGGACCGCGGACTCGGACTTTGAGGTGTTGATTCTAATTCTGTCCGCTTCACACTCAACTGCAAACCGATCTAGTGCAGCTGAAGATCACGGTCTGATGAAGGCAGGAGGACCTGATCCTGCAGCCACCAAACCGGATCCCCTCAACACCATTCATTCATTCATTTTCTACCGCTTTTTCCTCACGAGGGTCGCGGGGGTGCTGGAGCCTATCCCAGCTGTTTTTGGGCGAGAAGCAGGGTACACCCTGGACTGGTCCCTTAACACCAATGCTGCACATAGAATTATCTGTCCATAAACGTTATGAACAGACTCTGTGCCAAAGGGCAGTCCTGACGGTGACTTGCTGCTGGCAATGTGGACCAAGATCCGGCCCCGGTCACACTGGGAGTGAACTGCCCAGATCAGACAGTCTGATACTCCAAACTACCGGAGTACCCCCTACAGGAATCTGTCTCCAAGTCCCCAAAACACATTTAGACTGGTTGGACTGGTCCACAGTTCCTCCACCAGGAGGGAAAACAACACTGTCCCTCCTGAATCCCAGCTTCAATTACTCGGCACACGCTCCTCTCCAAGAAGGCCGAGGAGTGTGACCACCAGTTTTGACCACGGCCCATAGGGGGTGCTGCACATGTCATTTCCAGCCACTTAAAAGTAGAAGTAAACCGACACTAATAGGTACTAATTCATCCTCACACCTCCAAAAGACATGACGGGTCAAGAGGTGAGACTAAGATTCTTAC
The DNA here is from genome assembly GCF_037039965.1 of Doryrhamphus excisus. NCBI lineage: Eukaryota > Metazoa > Chordata > Actinopteri > Syngnathiformes > Syngnathidae > Doryrhamphus > Doryrhamphus excisus. The sequence goes on along the minus strand of NC_136364.1, from coordinate 8,327,326 downwards.
CCGCTGACCCTCCACTCCTCTGCCACAAGCCGATAAGGTAATAAGGCGCTAAAGTGGGATTGAGGGCGACGTGCTGGACCACCTTGCAGGGACGCTAAAGTGCACCTGACGAGGCCGCACGTTCAATGTAGCAAACAAAAAAACCCTTTCAGCAAGCGCTCATAGAAAGCTTCCCTCAGGAGCGCTGGGGCAGCAACATCTTGAAAACCCACCTCAGCAAACCATATGAGTTGGGGAGTGTGTGTGTGTGTGTGTGTGTTTGTGTGTGTGTGTGAGAGAGAGAGAGACAGCCTGAGGTGGTAAGCAGCTCATTAGAGAAAACACGGCTAATCCAATTCTCCTGCAGAGCTCCAAAACATTGTTTTCAATCTGCGGCGTCCCATTAGATACGCTCACATTGCAACCACACTCCTGTCCAACCTGCTTTTTCTTGTTCCTGAGAAACAGCCCGGGGTGACTCGCCATATTTTGGGAAGGTGTAAAGCAGGGGTGTCCACTGTGCAGCCCGGCGGCCATTTTCAGCCCACAGCTAATTTTTTATTGGCCTTTGGCATATTGTAAAAAAAGGTGAATAATTATTCATTTATTATTGTGAAGCACATTTAACTTTTTTTGTTAAATAAATTAATAATAAATATATATAGTAAATATATAAATATAGATAATAAAATCAGTGGAGCCAAATGTTATTTTTTTCTTTTATTTATTTGAAAGGCAAAGCAGTTTATTTTTATATTTAATTTTCTACATTTAAAATTAAATGAATAAAACAGTGTTACCCATTTTTATTTTAGTTGTAAAACTTTTTTTTTTCTTAAATTAAGATATGTAACTGCATAGATAAGAAAAACAGTGGGGCCATATTTATTTTTATTAATTAAAAGGTGAAGCAGTTGATTTTTTATTTAAATTAATAAAATAACACAGCAGTTGAAAAAAAAATTTTCATTGAAAATGTAAAGCATTTGATTTTTTATTACATTTTCTTAAATTAAGATATGTAAATGAACGGATAAATAAGAAAAACAGTGGCAACATATTAAATGTTTTTTTATTGTATTAATTAAATGTTAAAGCAGTTTATTTTCATATAATTTTTCTAAATGTAATTTATTTATTTATATTATTATTTAATTAAATTAATAAATTAGAAATGTTTTATTTTATTAAAAGGTAATGCAGTTTATTTTTGTTATTTAATTTTTCTAAACATAATATTAAATTAATAAAATAAATAAACAATAAAACAGTACGTATCATATTTTTTATTATTTTTTTATTGAAATTGCGGTGTTTGTATTTTTTTTTTTCAGAGAAATAAATAAATAATACAAAATACAGTGGACCTATTTTTATTTTAAATATGAGCATGTTTTTGTTTTTATTATCACTAGTCTTCAATTAAAATAAATGAAAAAAACCAATGGAACTCTTTTTTTCTTTTTTAAATTTAAATTTCTGAGCATGTGATTTCCTAAATGTAATTTCCTTCAAAGTAAATTCCTTAGAAAAAGGGTGGAACCCATTTTTTATTCCAAATATAAAGATGTTTATTTTTATTTAGGAACATTGAATAAATAACGTTACACAGCATTCAAATGTGCAGACAGCGACGTCGTGTTCAGTGATAAAAGTATCAACCCGGACTCTACACTCATGTGTTTATTTCTTACATTGTTATCCACCAGAAGAAACATTTGCGTACATAGGAAACAAGATAAGATGCGATACGTGAAGGTTGTTGTGCTGGGTGAGTGAAGCAACCTCAGCCTTTGTGCTCATAGTGCTCGCTGACAAATAAACGCTCTCTGCCTCCGGAGCTGTGAATTATTCATGTTACATAAGGAGAGGGAATGCTGAGGACATTAAAAATGGAGAGCGTTACACTCACAATCATTTGTGATTGCTCCAAGCCCACACACATACACACATGCACACACACACATGCACACACACACAATTCGATTCAGTGATGAACACGTGTTTATGTTGACACGCTAGCTTTGCTTGACTGCAGAGGAAGGAGTGAAAGACTGCAGGTTTTAGTCTATTATTTATTTGTATTTATTATTATTTAAGTATTAGATAGATAGACTTCCTTTATTGTCATTGCACAATAACACAGCAGTGAAATTGCCAACGAAATGTGGTTGCCTGGCTCCCGTATAATAATAATAATAATGTGGAGAATAAATAGATGACATCAAATATGAATAACAATGTACAGTGTAAACAGTAAATTGCGCAAATAATTTTGAATAAATAATAATAATTTAAAGTTGTACGTGTGCGTGTGGGCATGTAGAGGGGCTTATTTGGCATTCAGCAGTCTGATGGCCAGGAGGAAGTAGCCGTCTCTAAACCTGGTTGTTCTACAGCGGATGCTGCAGAGCCTTCTCCCCAACGCCAGGCGTCGTATTATTAAGTATTATTATACTTATTGTTTTTCATTTTTGCAAAAAATGCTAACATGCTAAGTGTGTTCAAATAGCATGTGATCGCTAACTTGCTAACACCTGACATGATAGCACAAAGTATTTATATCGTTTTCTACTGACAAAACCGGCTACAATGCTACTATGCTGATGTTAGCATGTTAGCAGTATGTTAGCATGTTAGTGTCATAAACCAAGCATGATGATGAATGAATGAAAAATGAATGAAAATGGCTAAAAATGTTACTATGCTAATGTTAGCATGCTCGCATGCAACGCCTAGCGCATGTGTCTGTGCATGTTTAATACTAAAAACTGCAGAGGAAAACAAGACTTTTGCAATTTTTTGCTGTTTTGTTGTTAAACGAAAAAATGTGCCACGGGCCAATATAAAAAAAAAAAGCAACGGGCTGAAAATGGCCCGTGTGTGTCACTTTGGACACCCCTGGCTTAGTGTGTAAAGAACAGGTGTTTTTTGGGGGTGTGTCCCTTTTTTGCAGTTCTTGCTTTCTCGGACTGTGCTTGCAGTTATATACCTATACTTTATAGTTCTATATGCACTGTACCATACAGCCACAGTGTCCCGTAGCGCCACATCCATCTCTGCAAGGAGCCACAAAGCCAAAATGTGGGGAAAATGCAACGCTGCGTGCTATTCTGCTGAGGTGGCCGCATTCAGTTACGGTACATTGTATTGTTCCATCTCCCTGCATGCTTTGCTGCCCTTGGGAGGGTTTCACTTTTGCTCTTTGTCCGGCCTTTAAGTCGTTAACCCTACCACGAACTCGTTATGGACATTTTGGAAGAAATGCTGGGATGGCCACTAATCCAATCAGACAGCCAGAAAATACCACAGCATGCACACACACACACACACACACACACACACGGAGGCTGGGTTGTGATGGCAGCAATGAAGCAGCGGCAAATAATGCAATCAAAGCCTAAGTGGTGCTTTAAGGGGATTAAAAGTGTTGAGTGTGGATGGAAAGTCCAGGCAGAGACAACAACACCACCACACGGAGGATGAGATGGTGATGGAAGTAGGAAGGGCGGTAGGGGGTGGGGGGGGCGGTTTCAGGCTTTGGGGCAATTAAAGTGATTAATATCCTCCCGGTGGGGGGCTGCGGTGGTTAATGGAGCCAGATTAAGAAGAGCTGCTGCTTCGTCTGTAAGGAAATCAAAGAGGCTGAGAACACCCTGAAGGGAAGAGGGAACGCTACCAAGGACACATTGGTTGGGGGGGCGGAGGGGGTGGGGGTGTTCTCTTGAAGGAAACAAACAAGGAACTTCCAATCAGTGATGGCTGCCAGGATGTTATCCTTTCTGTCTCTCAAACAAACTTTTGTTGTGCAAAACAGTTGTTGTAATACAATAGCATCCAAATAGCAGACGGTTGTTACCTCTGCCAGGGAGCTTTTTCTTTGTTTTCAGCAACGATTACTCCAAAAATACCAAAACCACTCCCACAAGCTTTCATAACAAGGAAATCACCAAGGAAGCTTAGATTCCATTTATTTACCATTTGGTTGGCATGGCAACTCTATTTCTCAATGAACAATGCATCAATCTTGGCAACAGATAATAGAATATTAATAGAAATAATATAGCATTAATTTGTAAATTGGCGACTTTAAATTGTCCATAGGTATGAATATGAGTGTGAATGGTTGTTTGTATGTCTATATGTCTATAAAACAGTCATTTATTTCACCCACGGCATGCCTCCTGGCACTCTTACTCACTGTGATTGTTCCAACAGTGTGTGGGTGTATCCTGATACGCCCATATAAGGGAGTCTGGCTCAGTGTGATGTCACAGGGAGCTGTCGTTTGAAAAAACTCTCTGAAACGGAGCGTTCAGAACCATGCCAAACTTCTTTCAGGGCTCACTTCCAAATGAAACTGAAACTGAAAGTTTGCCATCGATTCGAACAGGATAATACAACATTCTAACATTATAGGTTTTAAAAGTGCTGTGAATGTGTTAGGTGAATATGTTGTTAGGATTGTGCGTTAGGGATTATAAAACGTATAAGAACGTTTTTGGTATTGAATGAGTCAAAACTGCTGCTACTGCTGTCTAGACCAGGGGTCTCAAACTCAATTTACCTGGGGGCCACTGGAGCTAGGGTCTGGGCAAGGCTGGGTCGCATCAGCCCCCCCCCCCCCCCAAAAAAAGAAACGCATTTATTACAAACAGAAAAATATCCAAACTTTTTCAGTGCTTTGGTTCCGATTTTCTACAATAAAAGCTCTGATAAAACATTCCACTGTTCTCAAATATCTTACTTTTTATTTTTCTGCACAAAATGAGATTAAAATAAATAAACAAATCAAGAATAAAGAAAATCAATCAGTAATAAATAAATATAATAATAATAATAAAACGGCAAATAATAAAAACTTAAGAAACCACATATAGTTGGTGGGTAGACAAATGATTTTTTTCAGATTAAAATGAACAAAGCATTATTAGAGCCCTGTAGACATGACAAAACACGACTATAGTCACATTTATACTCTTTTTATCTACATATTGCGCAACTACAGGGTCTTGAGACACATGCTAACTCGCAAACTTGAGAGCTAGCGACCTAAACGGTAGCCTTCAAGTTATTTCCTTTAAACTTAAATAGCCAAAAACTTACCACTTCCACACGGATAGGGAGGATAACTATTAACAGTTATTTAACCTTTAACATGAACATTAATCAAACGTAATAATTTTTTCTGGGTACATGATACCATACAGCATCCATATCAAACTTGCGCGGGCCGCACTAACATTAAACTTTCATATCAAGGCCACAAACTAGTGTCCTGCGGGCCAAATGCCGTGTGTTTGAGACCCCTGGTCTAGACAAAAGAGGTGTCCAGGGTGGTCCGCCAACATTAGCACTATTCTGATGTGGCATTAACATCATGTGAAGTTTCCTCGTACCGTACCTTTTTAAGGAGATGGGAGTCCTTGGAGGAGCGAGCGGTTTCGTGTGTATGTGAATCCAATTCTGCCTGAGGACATTTTCACTCACGGCTGATTGCACCCTGCCTCCTTAAAGCCTGAGAATCGCTCATCATCTACAGCACAAAGCACACACAAAAGTCAGTGCGTCTTCTTCCTGCCTGCCAGAGGAAGCACAACCTGCCATTTCCTGCGTGTGGCGGCGTGAAGCGTCTGCTGCTCGAACGCGTCTCAAAGTGGGAATGAATGCAGGAAATGACTTTTTCTCAGCACATCCTGCGCCACCTTTTGTTTCCCTTTTTGCATTCCCCACACATCGCCGTGACGTCAACACCCGCCTCCCTCGGAAGCTTCCTCCTGGGGGGGGCGGAGAATGGTCCAAAGTGGAGGAGAAGCCACCGATGAGGAAGTGAAGGGCGCTCAGAAGGAGAGAGGAGACTCTTAAGGAGATGAGGTGGAAGTGTCTCGCCGTTGGCTTATATCCGGCGCTGATGGACCTGTCACCCTGAAGGCCTCAATGATTTATTCAAGTGATGAGCAGCCAGGCAAGCTGTGATTAACTATGGGATGGAGGCAGGACAAGCACTCCTCTATTATTCAGAGCATTGCTGTGATGGACGTATTAGCCCCGCCCCCTTGTGTGGGATAAAACTGGGACGCTTCACTCCATTTGGATCAAACTGTAGACACTTGAAGACATGGTGGCCACGGTCTTCCCAGTGAGGGTCCTGTACATTAAAATGAAAGCACTTTCATACATTTACATTATTATTTACATATTACATTATGTGCTAACCTAACTCCAGTTTACATGGTATTTGTGCTTTTGGGCCTCATGCCCGTGAATCTGGGGTGCAGGCCTGCACAGCATGGAACAGAGAGAATGTATAGCACGTGCATATGGATGCAAACCTGACGTAGAAGTTACCATAGCAACACAAATGCAACCACGCCGCCAACCTGTACTGTCATCTCTCGCTATGTCGCCTCCTCCTATGTGTTTCCTGGTTAAATACGGTTGTTAAATAAAAAATATACACATTTCAACAACTTGTATTTTCAAGCATAAAATGGCAAAATCAAGTCAAATGCTGTATAAGGCATTCATTCACTAGGTGTCACTAATGTTATTTAATATTGGGTGAGACACACAAGTGCCAGGCTTGATGGTAGGCACAATTATCTCTACTACAATTGTCCCACGCCCAGCTAAAACGTCACTTCCTGTCCGCTCTTCACTCAGCTCCGCTAGCACCTGAACACATTTACAGCAACACACACAAGGACAAGTCTTATTTCTAATTCTCTCATGTCGACTACATTGGGTAGTAGAATTGTGGAGGTGACTATAGTGATGTTATCTAATGTCTAGAGGGCTCTAACCGTGTTTAAAAGTGCATTTAGAAGGCTTTACAACTACAAAACTTCTACTTTGCGGAAATTATCACGGTGGAGCCAATAACTGTGATAAATGAGGGATTACTGTTTTAAAATGTGATTTAAAACATGGCTGGTACACTTAATAAAGCTTTTATGGTGGCCACAGCTTGACCCTGGAACAGATTATTTCTATGTACAGCTGTCCCTCGTTATGCGGCAGTTCACACCTTCGCTATATTGTGGTTTTCCAGAAAGTGAATGAAAATGAATGAATGAATGATCTCTGCTAGGGTTAGATTGTGGTCTATTATTAGTCAAAACATATTGAAATATAAGTAATATGCAATATTATGGTCACTAGGGGGCAGTAATGGCAAATATTGAGCCATTACCTGACATAACATTGCTAGCCGTGACTATTACTTTTTTGAACGCATATTGACCAAACTCTTTACTTCAATGGCCCACCAACTAACTGGCATTACCATCATTTCTCATCATGGAAATCATACAACTTCATGTCACAAAATTCCATCTAGCTCATTAGCTAGCTAAGCTAGCTCAAGTTCCCGCAGCGTCAGTGTTGCAATGTGGTGTAAACAATGAATAATAGCAGTGTAAATTGACTATAGGGGTGTTATTTCACGTCTAAGAGGCTCTAATAATGTTTTAAAAACATATTTAAAAAGTCAAACAGGTTTTCTACCCTACATTGTGGGAATTAATTTAACACAGTTGAGTGAGTGAACCAATTAACGCTTATAAACGAGGGATTCTGCATGTTATTTAGCATTTTTTTCCAAAGAAAATTAGAAAAAAAAAATCCATGAAAACATGACCACTGGTGGTTCTGGAAGGAGACAGCTCCTACTAGACAAGCACACGTGTAAACATTGTCTAAATTATGGAGGAGTGGACCGCATCGTCTACATGATACTTGTGATACTCTTTCTCTTTGTGGTTCCTTCTGACCCTCTACTGTATATCACCTTAATGGTGTCATATATAGAGAAGGTTTCTTTTAAATAAAGTACTCTATAAGAAGAATAACACAAAGGTTGAAGCATTCAGAAGCAGACATTTTAATACTTGATGACATGACACCGCCTAGTGGCCATGGATGGACATTGCACATTAAATTAACCATTGCAGAGAATGACGTTTACCTAGTGTGAATAAGTGTATATTGTTATTATTATTATTATTATTATTATACAACCATCTCCAACTAAGCAGTGGAAATACACACAACAAAAATACATATCAAAGTCACAGAACACACATTCTTTTTTGGCCTCTGTGGGTGCAAACTAAACATTTTAACATAAACTGACATTAGTAGATTCACACAGTACAGGGAAGGTTGATGAAATAAGAAAATAGAAATAAAAAAAAAAAGCGCTTCAAAACACAGTGGAACCTCAGATCCAAAAAGTCACTAAACCAATATGTCTGAAAAACGAGTCAATCATTGCCATAAGAAATAATGTACATCAAATGATGCATGATGAACAAATAATTTTTATCTATGTTGATGACTTGTCAGCGAAGATGGCGAGGAGTGGAGGGGGAGGAGGTGTGGCCGGCTTTCCGTCTTTATACTTAGAGTTCTTTCTTCAATTCGATCATATTTCTCACCTTTTATATCAAATTACTGGCACTGCAACTTTATTTAGCCCCATGGCGGGTTATTTAGCGGTCGTGTAGGGTACTTTGTTTGGGCACGGCAAACAGTTTTGTTACCAGGAGAAAATTTTGACAAAAAAAAAAAACAATTATACAAAAACTAGGGCGCTGGAAAACCGAAGTTTGATTGTGTTCCTAAAAGCACGGACTCCAGTCTGAGCACTGTGCTTAGACCCAATGCCAACTTCCTTTTGGCAAACATATGACAGGAAGGTCCGCACTGTGCAGACTCGAACAGTTGTAAAAACAACCCACAGCAAAGTAACTCAATAAACAATACTGAAACCTGTCCTTCAAACATCTCTCACACACACACACACACACACACAATTCCAACACACTTTTATAACACATCAGCATCTTGGCTCAAGCGGGTGGTCCACATTTACGACAGAGACTTGGGCCGCACCTTTGGGAAAAGCTGGGAAAATCAAGCAGAATAATATAATTAGTATTTTCTCATAAAGAATCAATTAACCGTTTTTTTCCTAAACAGCAATGTAGCCAAAACAAATAAATAGTGTAGTATGCATGCCAGGCCAATAGATGGCGATAACACATGTGCATTTCAAGTGCTTGTCGAGTTACGGATGTGCTGTATGGAAGTCATGTGACTGTGTTAGACTGCTTGTGTCTATTGAACTTGTACACATCCTCCGTTTCTACATTGACGACCATTTTTGGCATTTCGACATTTGGTAAAAGCTGTTCAATTGACATCTCCTATAGTCGTCTGATGCGTGGTCTACAAAAGGGCTGTCTAATTGCACCAGCCAAGAAACACTGGCTTTATTGAGCTGTGGACTCCTATGGAGCAGCCACACACCATAAACCCCCACAGAAAGCTTTCTAGATCTTCCAGAATCTGCGCCTATTCCAGCTGTATTTCCTTGGTTTTCCAAAACGGTCTGTTTTCATTTATTCTGCCAATGGCCCGCCTCCGGGCACGCATACTCCGTTCTGATTGGTCCCATTCAGCTTGTACAGCTAACAGCCTGTACAGCTTGTACCCAGGCGCGCCCATATAAGGAAGTCCGGTCACAGTGGCCACGTTTACATGAGATTTTCCTCTTTTTGAATGGAATCTTTCCGAATGACGTACCAGAAAACAGTGTATACATGGAAAGGAATATTCCAATCTCCTGTCTAATCAAACGAAATAGTCAGTGGGGCATGCACAGTAAAACAACATCACGTGATTCATCAAAGATGGCGGACAAGAGTGTGATTACCACAGTTGTTGAGACAGTTGCTATGCTTTTTTTTAAAGCAGCAACTTGAACGTTCAGTTCTTTTAAAGTTTGTATCAAAAACGAACTTTTCCGCTGTAGTCCAGTGATGACTGCTCGCCGCCATTTTCAAAACCTGAGAGATGTCTGCGTGTTACGTCACAGCTGCGCATGTGCTGAAAGAACGCACCCTGACAACTTTATGATTGAGCGAGTACAAGATACCTCAATCGGATTGGGGAAAGGAATATTCCACCCCTGTGAATCCGATTATATAGTCATTCAGATTGGCACTTTTCTTTCAGAATGAGGTGTATACAAAGGCTAGATTATTTCCGTTTGAGCAAATAACCTGAATGGAATTGGAATATTTGGGTCCATGTAAACGTGGCTATTGAGTCGGAAAACTCAGAGCCATCCCAAACTTCTTTCAGTGCTCACTTCCAAATGCACAATCCTCATTATCTTAAACGTTGCATCTTTTACCACGAGAATTATAATAATCAAAGCATAATAGGTCTCCTTAAACAGCTGTGGCTATAGGCAACCTCCTAAAGTTTGTTTTTGGCAGTATCCGCATTTGAGGTGTGAGTCACCTAGCTCTGCATGCGCTTTAAAGCATAGCCGCTCAGGTGTGGCTGTGAAAGTCATGTGTGTTAGCCTTGTGATCGTTTTGTTGCTTACAATCAGCATCAACTTCCAATTAACAATATCATCTTCTTTGCATTTTATGTCAATTATAGCATGTACTGTATGGCATTGAGCAGCATCCTACCCCAAAGTAGTTGCTGGGCACAAAGCCCTCGCGGCCGCACAGCGAGGCCCACCACCAGTCGGAGGCGTTGTGCTTCTGCAGGATGGTGACCATGTCTCCCTCTCGGAAGCTCAGCTCATCAGACGCCTGAGCCGGGTAGCTCCAGAGAGCGTACAGCACGCCGCTGTTCTCGATGCCCATGACCTCCTCCACACCTGACACCACAACATTGAATACAACATGAATATTTTTACATTTTAATTAAAATGTTTGATATATTTTTTTTATTAAATACTACCTGAATATATGAGTATATTGGATATGAGGTAAGGACTTTTATTGGACTAATTTTTGAAGACTTTCACCTCTAAGGAAAGTCTCGCACTCTTCAAAGCCAATGGCATAAGGGTCGCACTTCTGGGCGGCGGTGGCACCATCGCTCTCCGTCATGGCCATGACCGCTGCGCCGTTCCTCACCAGGAACTCGCACAAGTGTCGGTCATTGCACGATGCGGCGCAATGTAGTGGAGTCCTTCCAAAAGAGCCATCATGACACAGATTTAGGAGGGATTTAGGAGGCTACTTACTGCAGTCCATGCTAACTATTAGTACGGTTTACTTGGAGTGATAAAGTGCAGACAAAAAGCAGACGCGTTACCATCCATGGCTGTCTGGTGAGCTGATGTTGGCCCCGATACGAACCAGAAAGTCCACCACGTTGTAATGGCCCCCGCAGATCGCATTGTGAAGGGCGGTGATGCCCTCGTCGTTAGGCTGGCTCGGGTCTTGCATCTAGGAATACAGACGGCGGACTTATCAGGCAACTTCCTGGTTCATAGATCAATCCATCGATCAGTCGTCCATGACAATTGTATTCACAGAGCAAGGTCCATCCATAAGACTGGAAGAGCATCATTAGCAATAGCAACAGTACTATCAGGCTCACCTCCTGTATGGCCCGCTGCACCGTCTCCAGCTCGCCCATGAGTGCCCCATCCAGCGCTAGGACCAGCGGGCTCAGGCGAGCTCGTCTCCCAGAACTTTTGCGGTCCCGGTTGGACCGGCGCAGGATGGAATGATAGTTCTGAAACAGAAGGAAGGACTTTGAGAGAAAATGCGGCTGATGTGCTGATGGAAACAAAGACATAAAAGATTGAAAAGGAGTTTTTTCTCACTCTGTTGTCCTCGGTGGAGGAGGTCTGGGGGGGAGCTGGTGGAGGAAGAGCGGCGCTGTTGTCTTCCCCCTCCGACGAGCTGCTGGTCTCACTCCCCTGCTCGCCCTTGTGTCGGCGGCCCTTGCGCTGGAATAGCTTGTTGATGAGGTTCTTGTACTGGTTGGGCTCGTAGTGGGAGGCCTTCTTCAGGGGCCGCAACTGGTCCACAGAGCCCCGCCGCTTCAGGGGTCGGGGGATCTCTGCCCGGAGACGGAGCACCTCCTCCAGATCGGGGATCTCCTGGCTCTGGGCCTCTGGAGCCACCATAGGCTGAAGCCTGGTGGGGCTGAGGGGCCGGGGTGGGGCCTGCATGCTCTGCTCGCCCTCATTGATCATTGGCATGTGATGAACTAAGTCCAGTCGGGACAGTTCTGCATCGATATCACCCGGATTCAAGGCTGCCAAGATGGATTACAAAAGACATTAGAAAAGGAATGCTCAGCTATTTTTAGCCTTATAGTTTGCTTGGTTGTTTTACCATCGCTGTAAACCGCCGGTTGTCTCAGCTCAGGGGGCTGCGACGGGGTCTGGATTCCCGGCTGGTTGGAGAAGTTCCTGGACACCACAGGCTGGAAGGGTACCTCCCGGGAGTCTCCGGGGGAACGGTAAGACATGCCGCCCCAGTGAGGGTTCTGGAGACGCATGATGACAGAGAGCGGGATGGGCCTGCGTTGACGGGACTGGGTGGAAACAGGCGGGATGGAAATGCGGGAGATAATGGGCTGAGGGTATGGATGAAGCTGGGTTGGGGATGCGACGTCGGGAGGTACGGACACTCGGGTATTCCGGGACAGGGAACCGTAGGAGAACTGGGGAGGTTGAGAGCGATGACTCTGGAAAGGAAACAAAGAAAATCTTGTGGTAACTGCGGCTCTCTTTTATGTCAAAACCGAACAATCGTTGACTGCTTCACCGTCAAACACTCCCAGATTCAGTTACCATTGCAACACAGACTGCAATCCCACACCCACACAGTATCAGCCTGATTTTTCCTTTGTGGTTTGGCTAATATGACCATAACCCTTAGACAAAGACATGAATAGCAGATGAAAGAACCATCACCGTCGAAACAAGGGGTGTCATACCTTTTTGGGGCTGGGGGCCGGAGGAGGGCCATCCAGGTTGGACTCTTTCCAGTTGCTGTTCGGCACTGACGATCTTATCCACTCGTTTTCTGCAACACAAGCGGTCGCGGTGAGACTCCTCGCTCGTTTTGTTGTCCTGCAGTTAAAATGGAGGACTAACTGTCATAGGTGTGGTGAGGCTTGCTGTCGTAGGACATGTCCAGATCCGTCTCATTCCACTTGCCAGGACTCTTTTGCCTCTGCGTGCCCTCATCTAGAGGAGGTTATAAAACAGGAAAAAAAAAACTATTACGATGGGTGTAGCATTTAATGTGCGCACATCAAATTTTTGGGTGGGTTGGCCCGCTTTGAAAAGTGTGTCTTCTTGCTGTCTTTGTTGCAAACCCGTTTGACTGCTCTCTTTCTCTCTCTCTCTCTCTCACTTTTATGAGCAAAATTAGTTTTCCACAGCATCCAAACAACCAAGGAATGTCTCTTGAATCTGGTCGTGACTCCACCCTCTTAAGCAACCCGAACCCTTGCTGTCATGTCGTCACATTGCATTGATTGCTTTCAGGAAGATTAAAATCATCGAACAAAACGGCCTATTATTGGGTGGGGTTGAAATATGCCCGCTGGCCTGAGCTGGAACTACCTCCACCCCCTTTACCCCTCCCTTAGTGCAAGTCTTTGAGTTCTTGTGTTGTAAAGTGTGCTTATTTGTGCTTATGTAGCCAAGTTTTTTTTGCCAGTCCCACATTGTACTCCCCCATGCGCCTTGCATAGTTTGGAATTATTTGATTTCTTCCCCCCCTCTTGTTCTTCTGTTTGCTCTCCCCCTTTTATCGCCTAGTTTTTCTTTGTTTTTTTTCTTTCTTTTCTTAATTTATTTCAGACATGCATACTATGTTACATTATTCTTTCTCACATACGTATACACCTACAATATCTATTTATATATATATATACATACACACATATACATACACACACACACACATATATATATATATATATACATACATATATATACACATACATGCACACACACAACACCTCATTACTACACATGTCTGAAAAGGAGCAGGAAGAAGAAAAGCTTATTAAATCCTACCCCTTCTCCACGCCATAGCAGTTACCAGTTCACACATATAATCACAGAATCTTACATAAGACAAAACAACAAAAGAAGAATGGGAACATCGGACACCCCAGCAAAACCCCAGGACATTGCTGAAGCACACCACCAACCCCCGCCAGTCAACCCACCTGGCCCCGACCCCTCTACCCCCTGAGTGCACCCACCCCGCACACCCCGCTGCCCTCCAATAACATGCCATTTTGGCAGTCCACCTTTTATCACCCAAACAAACTACAGAAACAATGTCGAACAATGAGGAATACGAGCGATTTCGGACCACCCTGTACAAGAAAAGTGAGTAAAGTTCCACATCACTTAGTTCCAAGTCAAGCCATGACTACACAGGAAGCTAAATAGCTAGTCAGACAGAGTTGCGGTTGCTACCTGTCAGGAAAACACTGCCCCCTAGCGTTTGGTAGACAATTACAAGTCACCCGCTTAGCCCCCGGCAAAGAGCTACAAGATCAAGATGCCACGACTTCACTGTAGGATAATTCAGTCTTTGAACGGGATCCACTGGACGCAAACATCCTGTTGACCCGCCCCAGAAAGAGAGTACTCACCAGGCTGCCTGAAAAGAAAATGTCTCTGAAGCGTGTCTGCCTGTGGTTGCTGTAACAACAAAGGGGAAGGGCCTCTGTCGGGCCGGGGCGACCTGTGACCCATCTGCCCGCTGTCGTAGGGGTTCAGGTGAACGGGTGATGGGAGGTGGGAGGCGGCAGTTGGGCTCGGGGAGGGGCTCCTCTCGCCGTAACTCAGCGAGCCGCGGGGGCTCCTGTCGTAGCGTGATGGTGAGCTCCGCCTCGGGCTTCCGGGCGACTGCTTGGGGCTCATCTGGCGGTATGAGTAGCTGTCGGGGCCGCCCCGGGGGAGGGGCGAGTGCGCCCTGCTGATCTTCGGGGAGGAGAGCGGGCTGATGGAGGGTGCCGGGGAGGTCGGGGCGCTTTTGCTGATGGAGATGATTGAGTCCATTGGGTGGAGGGTTGCTGTGGTGGCGGAGTAAGGCACGGAGGTGGGGGCGCCGTTGCTCCAACTGCTGGACCCCCTCAACGTGTTGGACGGGCTAGACACCGTCACGGTGGGTTGTGGGGGGATCTGCACACACAAATACATGGATAAGCTCTTCTAGGCTGACTCTGGGTCAGTGTCTGCTATGTGGACAAAAGTATTGGGACATGGGTCCGATTCTAGCGACAGGTAGTGTAAAGTAATGTGTTTATGGGCAACGACCAACAGGAGGTAGTCAAACCCAACCTTTGACTGGTTCATTCACTGATTACAGCTGCGTCCCAAAACATTTGTCCATACAGTGTAGATCAGGGGTGTCCAAACTTTGTCCAGCGGGGGCCACATGATGAAGAATGAAAGGATGCAACGTTGCCTCTTTGATATTTAGTAAAGCATCGCTATATGCCATCTCTTTTTGAATTATTGAAATATTATATATATTTCAGGCGGCATGGCAGGGTTCAATTCCACCTTCGCCCATCTCTGTGTGGAGTTTGCATGTTCTCCCCGTGCATGCGTGGGTTTTCTCCGGGTACTCCGGTTTCCTCCCACATTCCAAAAACATGCTAGGTTAATTGGTGACTCCAAATTGTCCATAGGTATGAATGTGAGTGTGAATGGTTGTTTGTCTGCATGTGCTCTGTGATTGGCTGGCGACCAGTCCAAAGTGTACCCCGCCTCTCGCGCAAAGACAGCTGGGATAGGCTCCAGCACCCCCGCGACCCTCGTGAGGAAAAAGCGGTAGAAAATGAATGAATGGATATATATATTTCTTCATAGAAAATAAATCCTGCAAATTTTCTACTTGTAATAAAAAAGAGGAAAAATAATAATTTTAATTTATAATGACAATATTTTGATGTATGATAATATATTTTTAAAAATATTCCAATTCTATGCTACTTTATTGCTATTTTTTTTCAGAAAATAGCATGTTTATTCTAATAAAATGTTTCTATTTCAACTCTCATCTTGTAATACTATAACTTTTTTCCATATTTTCACTTTGTATTTGCACTTTACAACCCATAATATTTTCACTCTTGTCTCAAACTAATAAAAAAGACAACTTTATTTTGTTTGTCTTTTTTAAATAAAGCATTTCTCTTTAATATTTCAACTCTGACACTCGAATGATGACTTTTTCTTGTTAATTTATAACTTTTTTCTTGTAATATTTTGATTACTGATAATTTTTCCATTTAAGCTGTTTTGTTTTTTTTAGTTTTCTTGTTATGTTATATCTTTAGAATGCACCACAGGCCAACCAGAAAACAGCCATGGGGAACAATTGGCCCCCAGGCCGCACTTTGGACCCCCTGGTGTCGGTGGATGTATGTTTGGTGTGATATGTCTTGTCCGCAGTGGTGATGTTTCTTTGCGTCTTTATGTGGACTTCCTGTGATGAATCCAAAAAAGGATGTGTGCATACTTGTGTGTTTCTGGTGCTCGAGGCCTCCTGCAGCAGGGAGCTGAACTCTTTGGACAACTCGTCTGCGGTAGCAAGCGATGCGTTCAGGTCGTTGTCGATGGTCTGGACTGGAGAAGACGGCACAGACAGTTAGCAGAGGGAGGAAGCGGCTGAGCTCGAGGTGGAGATCTCAGGCAGCGCTTACACAGCATGTTGCGACCGTAGCTGGCCTGAGAAGCCATGGCTGGGAGGCGGCGGTGCTCAGCTCCTGCAAAACAAAACAATACTATTTGAAGAAGATTCGGACACCAAATGTCATCAAACAGTGACAGCAGGCATGACCAACACAAAGTCTGTAGTGACTCATTAGTGAGCGTCGGGGGGCCTCGGCGGGGCCCCTTTTCCAGACGCGGCCGTCTTTCCAGTTTGCTGACTCATGCTTTTGTGATAGCAGGTGTTCCGAGCTCGACTTTGACAGTTAAAATTCCTCGCAGCTTTATCAGATATGTGGTGGTGCTAATGTTCCACCTAGGTGTGTGTTTTCAGACCTACCAGGAAGCTACAGAGACAACAATACGTTGCTTCGTAAGTCACTCAAATCCGTAAGCAGTGGTGTGCAATTTGCAGCCTGTGGTTACTTGCGGCCCGCGACTGTTTTTTAATGTTCTAAAAATATCATCTAAAATCAAAACTACTAAAAAAATACTAAGAGAAAGAAAGTCGCACTTTTACAAGAATAATATCATAATATAATGAAGTATAGAAGCAAACAGTTTAAATATATTACAGAAAAAAGACACAATATTATGAAGAACGAAATAAGAAAGTTGTAATTTTTGGAAAGTCAGTCATGAGAATAAAGTCAAGATATTATGGTAATGATGTTTAAATTAAGAGAAGAAAATGTAGACAGTTGAAATAGTTTACATTTTTTTTTAAAACAACAAAAGATGAAAAAAACAGCTATGATTTTACAAAAATAAGTTCAAAATATGACGGGAAAAAGTTGTATTCCTAATAATTTCAGGCAAAATTATGTCATTTTAGTAACATGGAGTTTAAATATTAAAGACATTTTTTTAAGTTATATGAGAAACAAAACAGAGTTATATTGTCGACAAATTAGGTTTGGGAATAAAGTCATATCTTAATATTATAAACACAAGGTTTATAAGGATTATTTAAGAAGTCAGTGTAGAAGAAGTCAGTCAAGTATTTGGAAAATAAGGTTATATTAGATGCACAAAGTTAAAATATTAAAATGAAAAATTCATAATAAACACTCCACACCTTGGAGGGATGAAGGCGTGGGTGCGCAGCACTGAATCAGACTGTGGAAAATTATGTTAGGGAATAAAGTCAAAATATTATGGGAATAAAATCATCATATTATGAGAAGAAAAATTATCTTGAAATGAAATGAAAGTTGAAATATAAAAAAAAGACAGCAAAAATGGGGGAAAAACAGAGCAAAGAATGAATTTGATAGTAATAAGCTGAGACAGTTTTTTTCTTGAACTATATATTGTAGCAGTTGCATCCTTTCCTTTTTCACTATGTGGCCCTGGCTGGAAAACATTCGGTTTCCCCCTGGCCTCCGTCACGTGCAAGTAGCAATGCTTCCGTTAGATGACGCACACAAAGGCTGTGGCACTTCCTGTCTTCCAAAAACCAAGCAACAACGCCCACAATGCAATGGGCTCCGCTTCCTCGCAAGGCCATCACTGGGCTGCTGTGACGCGGCCGTGTTATTAAAACACACTTAGTCTCTTACATGTTTGCCTTTCTAACCCGCTGGCTGCGCTCACCAACATGGCCAGCGTCCATGTTGACCATGTTGATGTTGACTTAGGACGCAGATGTGGACATGTGGTCTCCTTCATACTCATTTTCAACTCCAAATAAGTTGGGTTTGCAGTACTTTTAGCGGGCTGATTATACAGACTGGAGTATACTTGGCTTAGAGCCGACGAGCTGAAGCGCTAGTAATGGGATCACATGACAAATAGACTTTTCTGTGAGTATTAGCCAAGTGAACGTTTGTGAATATCTCTGCCGTGTACTTGGCCCTGAAACCTGTCTGCATACGTGCCTCCTAGCAACGTACATCACTACTGGAGTGAATGAAAGAATCAACAAATGAAACCAGCATATTGGAGATTCAACGTTCACAGTCCTGCAAATTAGGGCCGTGTTTTTCTTTCCGTGGTAAAAAAAAAAACACGTCTCATTCACCATAAGTTAGTAATAATTGAGAAATAAATATGTGATAATACAGATAGAAAAGGCCACAATTTTTGTCTGTACACTTCACTGAATATGTTTTTTTGTCAAGCATTGAGATTTTGCACTTTGGTTGATGATCTTTGAACACACCACGGTTGCCGTGACAAGCAAAAGTGAAACTTATAAACAGTATAACTAGAACCTGTACATACAGTACATAATTATCCCAGTTAATTGCTTCCAGACCCGACCGCAGTCAGTGAATTTCCTGAGTAGGATTCAATATTAATAAATGTAACATTTTCATAATTAGAGCATAGAAAACCTGTTTACGACTTTCTAAATACAGGTTTTAAAATTATTAAAACCCTGTAGAAATTAAATAACACCCCTATAGTCACTTTTGTGTTCCTATTATTCTTTGTTTAGGGACCCAAGAGCTAACATAAAGTGTTTCAAAGGGAGTCGGGAAGAAGGGTGAAGAAGGCAAAAATGTACCACTTCCACATGAAATGAAGTTTTTTTTCCCACCACAAAACAGTGATCGGGTATTCATTATTTTCTTGAAAAGCCGAGATAGGATGTCAACGTCAAGCTAGCAAGAGAGTTTTTAAAATTGACATTTTTATGGGCGTCTCTATAACTCACTGGTTAACCCCACAAAAAACGGGGAGCTATAGTGTATTTCATTAAAACTGTCCAATTACTCACAAGGCTTCACTTCTTTTTACACTTGCATGGCTGTTAAGAATGTTAAAGTGAGCCTCACTTATTGGCCCCATATTTCTTGTTAAAGGGTACCAATGATGCCTTTTCCACTTTTCTGACATACAAATGTAGTTAGAATGTTGTATTCCTGTGTTAAACCATGCCAAAGTTTCAGATAATGAGGTTTCCCCATTTGGAAGTGAGCCCTGAAAGAAGTTTGGGATGGTTCTGAACGCTCGGTTTCGTCACAAGGATCCAAACTTCCTTATATGGGCGTACCAGGGTACGCCTGCCCTCCTCCCTCCCTGCTCTGCTACACTCTTGTTGTTTCACTGTGTTAGCCCCGTGTTTATTTTGTGTAAATAAGCGGTTGTCTGTGTAGCATTATAGAGTGCGCAACGTCTTATGTGCATGTTTGCAAATTACCAGCTCACCAGTGTCTGGAACACGGCTAATCCCACAAAACACGTGTAATGACCACATTTCCGCTACCGATGTTGTGCCAAGATTGTCTGCATTTTGAAACATGTCGCCCTCACGTCCGACTTCTGAGCTTCATGGCACCAGCTGTGCTTTGACAAAGTGTGCCCGACAATGAGTACTCCCCCTCGGGCAAGCGAGGTGGATGCAGCACCCTCACGTCTTGGTTCTCCTGAGCTCCATGGCATCAGTGGTGCCTACATTCCAGTCGCTCCTAACCACGTTTAAGTAGCTCTGCAAAAGGTTCATTCCTTTATTACCAACTTTGGAGTTGATAATGAAGGAAAACCCACAACATTGAGTTTTAGCAGTAGTCCATAATTAGTCTGGAGCACTTGGGAGTGTGACTAATCACAGCGGAGTGGGTGGAATAAATTAAAACAGACCGTTTGGGTAATCCAGCTGGAATAGGTGCAAATTCTGGAAGATTTAGGAAGCTTTCTGTGCTGGTTATTGTGTGTAGCTACTCTATAGGAGTCCACACTTCAATACAGAGGGTGGAAATGAGCATAATACAGTAGTTCCCCTTTAGGAATGTTAAAAGTGCGGCACAGTTAGCAAAAAGAAATGATTTCTTATTAGCATGTGATGTTCCTCCTTTCTTCATCACGTTGCAAAGAAACCAGCCAACGTCATCTGCACTAAAGTTAACTTCATGAAGTGACCTTTATTTTGGTAATTGCTACTAATGACACATCTCGTTGATGAAAATATTTTCCCGTCGGCCAAACAAGCTGGAGCGATGACTGACAACCGTCACAGGCATTGGTGGACGCAGCTCCTGTTGAACATTAGCCAGACCCAAAGGAAGGAACAGGTTATATAAGGCCATCGATAAGCACCGCTTGTCCTGTTGTGCGTGTGCATGTATGTGTGTGTGTGTGCGTGTGGCATTCCTCAGTGCTCCTCCCTGTCAGGAATTCAACTTCACATGCTTGACTTGTGTGCTTGTCAAGAGCAGCTCACAGAAAGCAGATTACGCTCTTGAATTGCGGCAGTCAGGATGGACGTTAAGGCCAATCGCTCCACTTCCTGGTCAGAGATGAACTGACCCCCACCCCAACCCACCCCCACCCATGCTTACTGGAAGCCTTGTTGAGCTTCTGTTTGCTCTCATCTGTGATGACTTTTTGTTTTTTTTTTTTAGTTTGTTCTTTGACATTTTGACTTACTGGAATGAAATGTGACTCAATCTGTGGATTGTTGGGCAAGTCACAAAAAATGTGTAGTTTTTCCTGCGAGGACCACATAGTGAAAAATGCAACATTTCTTTGATATTTTGTAAAGATATGCTATATGCTAAAATATATATCTCATCTTTGTCTATTTAGCTGAAAAAGCTTGGAATTAGTATCAACGTCACTCTTTGCTCCTTTTCACTCTTTTTTGCCTTAAAAAATAATAAACTCTAAATATTTTTGGTAAATTTTGACTAATTAGTGACATATTTTCCAAACATTACAACTTCATTTTGGTTTGTTTGTTTTTCTTTAATATTTTGGTCTATTCTCCTAAAATGGTAACTTTTTCATGTTAGAATACAACATTTTTCTTTTTTCTCATAAAATCGCAGCAGTTTTTTTCCCCATTTCTTTTTTTTCATGCCTGCAATATTTGGCTTTATTCCCACAATATTAGAACTTTTTCTCAACCAAATTTTCAAAAAAGTAAAACTTTATTTTGTTTTGGATTTCTCATAATATTACAAAACAAAACATATTTTTCTTTAATATTTCAACTCTATGCTATTGACATTATTTTCCTTATAATGTTTTGACTTTATTGTTGGAAAAGTGCAGTAGTTGTATTGGAATAATACAGAAACAGCATTTCTGCTGTTGTTTTTTTAATATTCCAATTATTTCAAATTACATTTCTTCTCATAATACGATGACTTTATTCACATTTAACTTTTTCCGCAAACTAATAAAAAATTTTACTTAAAAAAAATTATTTTTTTATTTTAACATTATACTGCTAAAATGTTTTCCCTAATATTTTGACAAATTTTTACATGTTTTACTGTTATATATTTTTTTGTTAAATATTCACGTAGATGACATACCAGGAAAAGGTCAATCTCTCTCAAACAACAAAATCATTTGCAGTACTTTAGCTCATACTTCCAACGTCAAGATTTTTTTCATGCAATCTTTGCTATTATCTCTTTGCCTTCCTTTAGCTGGTCACTCCATGGTTGCCAGCTCCATTAGAAGCTATCCTTCTACAAATATGACAACCTTAGTGGCTGCCGTGGCGTCCCACAAAGCTCCCATCCGGGCCCGTTGCTGTTTTATTCATGAAAGTGGGTCGCTTGGTCAAACTTAATACCGATTCATTTCTCATATGACTGAATGAGAAAAGCCAAATGCAAAAGTCCAAAATGCCATGTGGAACGTGACGTTTTTGAAAGAATGGTCAATCACTGATACAGTTTCCTGTTGCTTCATCCTCTAGAGGAGTATCCCGCCCAAATGTAGGACACAGAAATATTACATGTGGCAGCTGTCTCGTCCTTCATCTCTGGCTTGCTTTCTCACAAGATAAAAACATTCATTTTTCTCTTCCCCGGAAGAATATGTTGCAAGCAAACACTTTCATTTGCTGTAACCCGAGAGCACTACGACACAGGAGGGAGGGGTGAAGGGTTGAAGGCAATAATGATGAGTCTAGCAGAATACAGTAGGAGGGAGTGTCCTAGCAAGACAACAAGATAACAAGCAGTCACCTCCTGCTACTCTCACTACTTTGATTTCCTGTTTCAGTGAGATCATCAGTGAGACCTTTTCCTTCCTCTCTACAGTTTCATGTTTCATTTGATATAACCTCAACTGGTGTCAGGGCGGCCGCAAATACCACTACATTTCAATTAAAGCAACAAGTAGCGTTGAGCGGGCCCCCGCACATCCTCGCAACTTCCTTCACTTACTGTCTCCAATGGGTGGGGTATTTTTACAACTATTTCAATTTTCTTTCTGTAGGTATTTATTGTCATATTTGGACTTTATATCATAATACAGAGGATAAGATGCTTTTTTTAAAGTACATTTAATATTTAAACTTTATTCAGTTGACGGCGGGCACCTGGGCGACCTGGTCTTCGGCGGCCAAATCTGGTTCTTGGGACATTTTTACAGTGTTTTTTTTTATTCATTCATATTAGCGGGGGTGCTGGAACCCATCCCAGCTGTCTTTGGGCGAGAGGCGGGGTACACCCTGGACTGGTCGCCAGCCAATCACAGGGCACATATAGACAAACAACCATTCACACTCACATTCATACCGATGGACAATTTGGAGTCTCCAATTAACCTAGCATGTTTTTGGAATGTGGGAGGAAACCGGAGTACCCGGAGAAAACCCACGCATGCACGGGGAGAACATGCAAACTCCACACAGAGATGGCTGAGTGTGGAATTGAACTCGGGTCTCCTAGCGGTGAGGCCTGTGCACTAACCACTCGACCGCCGTGTTGCCCGTTTTTTTAATTCTATTTTAATTGTATTTTTAGTATTTGATAGGTTTAATTTATTGTATATTTATATACAGCTGCTTCAAGTGTACTGTAAAAAAATCATATTTACACTTTTATCAAGATCCTCACCATATACGGAGTATTAGGGCCAACACATTTTGAGATTTCGAGAATAAAGTTGTAAATTCATAAATTTATGAGAAATAAAAAGTCATGAATTTACGAGAACAAAAAGTTGTAATATTACCTTGGCCCAAGGCCAAAGGTCACATAAATCCCCCCTTGTCATAGCTGTCTCACTTAGGTGACCCTCGGTCTTGAGCATGTGGAGGGGGCGGGACAAGTAAGTGGAAGTGAGAAGGGCTTGCTACACATGCTAATCTAAATGCTCATTTTTGAAAAGTGGCAAATTTAGTTGTAAAATTCCTTTATTCTCAAAATCTCCGGGTTTTTGTTCAATATGTCCCTAATACGCCGTCGTAACGCAAGCATACAATTCCAAAGAAAAAGAAGTCAATCCTGATTCTTCATTCTCAGACGTCCACATCACCGAGCTCCATCCTGACATGTCACCTACTCAACAAGGAATGACTCACCTTTGTTCCAGACTCCTCAGCTACGCCCAAGCTCCTCACAATAACCCCCCCCCCCTCCAGTGAACAGCGAGGTGCTCCACGTTACCTCATAGAACACACAACATTGGTGTGTGCGTGCACCAGTGCACACATTCTATTCATGTGCACAAACACAGGAGGGCATTGTCCCACCTTCTTTTCATGCCGCTGGTTCTGCTTCTTCTGGAACCGGCGTGCGACTGAGGAATCTCTCAGCTCCTGAGCAACACGCTCGACATTTCTAGCCACTCTCAGCTCGGCGTACGGAGAGAACAAAGCCTGCGGGAGCATTACTGAGATTTGCAGCTTGTCTCTCTTCATTTATGTTCCTCTTTGCAGCCAACTCCAGTGAGACGTGTGTGTTTCTTCAAGTGGAAGCGAGGAAATCAGGTGACAAAAGTCCAGTAGCAGCCGACCGGCCCGCTGGCTCAACATCAGAACCTGAAGGCTTTGGACAGACATGTGTTCTTCGTTTGCCACTGCAGGTTTTTACTTTCCCAAGAGTGTATTTTACACCGCAGTAAAAAAGCTTTCTAACCAAACACTTTACATCGTCAAACCACACATCATCACCGTCAAGCGGAACGCCCCTAAGGTGGTACTATTCAGGATCAGGCCAAATTTGTCTGGAAAAGTATGCCTCCAACTTTGTCAGTGGTTTGTGCGTAACTTGTTTTTGCACTTGTATCGGTGTGGAGAAAGCGCTCCCATAAATTAATGCTGCTGAATCACCGGCTCAAGATGACATTGTTTTCCAACCAAAGTATACAACAACAACACCATCGTCTAGTATATATTACTAGCGGTGGCTTAGAACAACAATAAAATGTCAATTATTTCCACAATTGCTAATAAAACCACATAATCCGTAATAATCCACTCGCCACTTCACCATACAAATTTAGCAGTGTCACAGATTTTCAAAAATAGATATTCATGAATAAACTACTGCTGTTTCATGGTTGAATACAACCTATTACTCAAGCTAATATTACATACTTTTCGCCTAAATTAAGCATTTTCGAGCATAAAAATGACTGGGCATTCAGAAAATACATTCAAAGGTGTTGCGATGATATGTAGTATTCTACACTGGTCACTAGGTGTCAGTATTGTTACATTGATGAGACAAAAAGAAAAACTACAAGGAATTCTCCCAATGCTAACGTGTGAGTCACTATTATTCCTTATTTGTCTTATTTTTTCTTATTATGTCTACTATATTGCATAACAGGGGTGTCATGGTGACTACAGGGGTGTTAGTTCATGTCTAGAGAGCTCAAATAATGTTAAAGACCATATACTTGTCAGGTCTGAAACCAATTAACTGCGACAAATGAGGGCTTACTGTACACGTACATGTCAGTAGAGCTAATGGCAGAAGAACTTTGTCAAATCACTATTATTAACACGTGTGTGTTACGTGGGCTGGCAGTTGCCTGGTGCACAGAACCACGCACAGAACATGAAGTGCGCCAAAGAAAAGGAAAGCCTAAATCAGCGTGGAAGTTAAAGTGAACATCGTGAGAGGTTCAGAGACAGAAGACATGCTCACCAACATTGGCCACTCAAACTTCTTTACCGGTGTAGTAACACCTCGCCACTCCACACTGGCTAGTGACTAGCAAGAACTAGTCAAAGCTAGGTGTAGCGTTTCTTTCAATGTTGTGTGAATCAATGCACTCAGGGGGGATCTTCCAGTATCTGCACCTATTCCAGCTGGATTTCTTGGAGTTCCAAAACGCTCTGTTTATTTTATTCCATTAGTTTTTATTCTTTTTATGAGTTTAATTCGTGTATTTAATCTTTTTACTTGTGTATTTCATATGTCCTTCACTTCTTCTGTGTATGAGTGAATGACTTAGGAGTTAAGTTCAGACTTACACTAAAACTGGACATACATCACAGGCTCAGAACAGAGCTTTTATGGTTTGACCCCGCAACATTTCCGTCATTTCCTACGGGGAACATGACATCCAAGCTTGGCTGTGGCATCCAGAACCTGTTTCCTTTAACCCGAATGATTTAGCTTTGGGCCGCACGGTGGGCTAGTAGTTTGCATGTTGGCCACAAAGTCAGGAAATCTGGAGGATCCTACTTGGAATTTCTGATTTGGCATCTCTGTGTGGAGGTGGCATTTTCTCCCCCAGTGCGTGCGAGGGTTTTGTCCTGGCACATCCCAAAACATGCATGTTAGGTTAACTGGAGACTCTAAAGCAGGGGTCTCAAACTCAATTTATTTGGGGGCCACTGGAGCTCGGGTCTGGGAGAGACTGGGCCGCATCAGGTTTTCAAAAAAAAAAAACCCAACGCATTTATTAAAAACAAAAATATTTAAAAAACTTCGCTTTGGTTCCAATTTTCTACAAGAAAAGCTCTGATAAAACATTCCACTGTTCTCAAATATCTTACTTTTTATTTTTCTACACAAAATAAGATGAGAAATAAACAAATCAAGAATAAAGAAAATCAATCAATCAGTAATAAATAAATAAATCTAATAATAATAATTAAAACTTAAGAAACCACATATAGTTGGTGGGTAGACAAATTATTTTTTTCAGATTAAAATGAACAAAGCATTATTAGAGCCCTGTAGACATGACAAAACACGACTATAGTCATATTTATACTCTTTTTATCTACATATTGCGCAACTGCAGGGTCTTGAGACACATGCTAACTCGCAAACTAGAGAGCTAGCGACCTAAACGGTAGCCTTCAAGTTATTTCCTTTAAACTTAAATAGCCAAAAACTTACCACTTCCACACGGATAGGGAGGATAACTATTAACAGTTATTTAACCTTTAACATGAACATTAATCAAACGTAATAATTTTTTCTGGGTACATGATACCGTACAACATCCATATCAAACTTGCGCGGGCCGCACTAACGTTAAACTTTCATATCAAGGCGGAGGCCTCAAACTTGTGTCCTGCGGGCCACGTGTTTGTGACCCCTGCTCTAAAGTAAATAGTCCAATAGTATGAATGTGAGTGGGAATGGTTGAATGGTTGTTGTCTATATGTGCCCTGCCTCTCGACCTCCATCAGCTGGGATAGCCACGAACCTTGGTAGGATGGAAGATGGCTGGCTTCATCTGCATTTTGTCAAGTGAAAAAGTCCCGGATAGAAGTGTCGGCTTGTGTTGTCGTGAGCAACAAGTTGCAGCACAGCGCGTGCGACTTGGACACGCGCCACTTTCACATTCTACAAGCAGGTTTGATTTGCACGCAGAGGTGAGAAGGCTTTGGCACATCGCGGATACGTGTCAATCCCTGTCAGCTCCCACTCCCCAAACAAGTCCTGATGTGCTCAGTACACGTTCGGTACTTCAACAAAAGCCAAAGTCTGTGTCCCTCGACTTAAAAGGCTATAGCATCCTCAAGCAACCCTATGTCGATCCCTTCTGTCCTTCTCACCACAAGACACATGTAATGATGATGAAATTATACTTCCACTGTGGTTAAATGCCTTTTGCTGTGTCTGCAAAGCTCAGTAACTAGTCGAGGCACTTCTCCTGTGGTTGCAGACAGTGAGGCAACCCAGACAGGAATAGTAACATCTGATTTGGATTAGTTTGAGAACAATGCCCAACACACCCCCATCGCCTTCTAGAATCCCCCACGTTGGGAAACTGAAGCAGAAACCCAAAAGGGATTCTTAACACAGTTACCAGGACGACGAACCGACTCTTTTCTTATGCACACAAAGCAAATGAGTAGTGTCGTACCTCAAAGAAGGGGGAAATCTTCTCGCTTAGAAAGCCAAGAGAAAAAAAGTTCCGTGTCCTGGTCCTGGAGCACTTTCCTTCTGGTCTTCCTGAAGTAGACTGCAGTTAGTCGGCGTGTGCCTCCTCCAGGCATTGAGTCATCCGGAGCTCGCGGGTCCGCCCCTCTCTCGTCCGCCTCCAGTAACCTGAGCCAGGTGTTTGAGCCACAGCTGGCCGCATGCTGCTCGTTCATTTCGTTTTATTTACTATGCCATTATTACTTCACAATCTTGTTATGCGTTTGCACATTAATAATTTATATAGAGCCTGTTTAGTATATTACAAAATGCAACTTTGTGTCTTAGTAATGAAGTGACAAAGCAACTGTGTGTGTGTGTTTATGTAATGTATAAATAGTGTGTACGTTTAATATAACATCATAATGAATGTAGTCCTTGCTCATTATTATTTTGTCATCACAATACGACACTTAATGCCCCAGGGAACGTGTGATTGGTCGCCAAGGTAACCATGTGATTTTTTTTTAACACGCCCCGCCCCTAGATGTGAAGCACTTCCGCCAAGATGGTTGTCGGTGCCTTCCCAATCGCGAAGCTCCTCTACCTCGGAGTGAAGCAAATGAGCAAGCCCATAGCCAACCGGATAAAAGCAGGAGCCCGGAGGAGTGACTTTTTTAGAAGTTACATCTGTCTGCCGCCGGCACAACGTGAGTAGCCGCGTTAAGGGCGTCTAGTGACCGCTAGCTTCCAGTGTCAAACACCCGGATATAATGTATGCTACATTCTCCAAGGACCAATGAGATTGCACTTTGGTAAACCTGTTATCCAATAGGCGCCGTGAGTTAACTTGACGGTCCAACAGTAATAGGACAATGTTGCAGTGGGTGGGACTTAGCAATCCATCTTTTTGCTAATGTTAGCCTCTTAGGATAACTTAAAAACTCCACAATGGCATTAATAGTAATTAAAACAATATTGGTACATACCCTGTTTGCATTGTAGCGATCTTTTTAAGCTGATTAAAATGATCTGTTTTAACATGTGCACGGAAGTAATCATAACGTATCTTTATTACAATAAATACTTTACGACTGCTAAATACAGGCATCAACTGAAATAAAACGTGGGCGTTCGCTAACAGATAACTCCTGTGGATGGATGGACGGACAGCACACGGCAAACTGTTAAAACACAGTGACAACAAACAAGTGATCCAATCCTTGCATATTAAA
This sequence comes from Doryrhamphus excisus, assembly GCF_037039965.1. Taxonomy (NCBI): domain Eukaryota; kingdom Metazoa; phylum Chordata; class Actinopteri; order Syngnathiformes; family Syngnathidae; genus Doryrhamphus; species Doryrhamphus excisus. Next base: position 8,298,569 of record NC_136364.1, on the reverse strand, counting down.
AATACTTTAATCGCATAAATGCTCATAGATAAAAAAAAACGAATCCACAAGAAAAGTCCTGAAAATGCCCCAAAAACCTCCCAAAACAACTGCTTGAGAGACGTGTAACTTGCATTTTTAAGTAACACAATGGACGTTTCCCAGGAAGAGGAATTGCTGATGTTTGCCCGATCAGCCACCATAGATATCATCCATCAAATGACTAAAAAATTAAGTTCCTCCAGCTTCTACGCTATTCATTTCTTAAAATGTAATAATGACTACCAGTGAGTGTATTTACAGTGTGTTAACATGATGACTGCATGACTTGTACATCTTTGTTACAGTTTACCACTGGATTGAGATGAGAACAAAGATGCGTATCATGGGGTTTCGGGGTTCCACCATTAAGCCGCTGAATGAGGAGGCGGCGGCAGAGCTGGGCGCCGAGCTGCTGGGGGAGACTGTGGTCTTCCTCATCGGCGGCGGATGCATGGTGCTGGAGTACAGCAGGCAGTCTGCTAACTCGCGCCGTAAAGAGGAGGAGCTCACCGAGACCCTCACAGGTCTACAGACTCAAATAGCAGAGCTCACCTTCACCACAGAGACGCTAAGCGCTCAGCTCAGAGAAGTCAACAGGCAACTGCTCTCCTTTCCTGCACCCACCAAAAAGTGATTTGTTTCAGGTGCTGTACTTTTGTAAAAGAGGTAAATGAAGGGACACACAACATGTGATTGCCTGGCTGATGGCAAATACTTCACACACTGACCACTCTCCCAAAGGCTGGATGAAACATCAGTGTGCTGCAAGTAATTAGCTCACATTTGGAGCAGCTTGTTCTATGATATTGCTATGATATTCATAGTGTATTTGTGTGATTGATATTGCATGCTCATTACAAAATGGACTGTGTCAATCTTTCAAAGGTTAATTTATATGATAACAGTGACATTTGTGGGCCTTTAATCACTCGAGAGATGTTTCATTTGTGATTGCTTTGAATATTATCCAATCTCTCAGAATTTCAGTCAAAGTCACTGTGAAAACCATTTGCTGTTTGATGTAATAAAAGAAAAAAATGGTTGTTAAATAATTCTGCAAGATAAAAAATAAAGACAATACAATATTTTTGAATACATATTTTCATTATTTGAGCCAAAGAGGGTTACTCAAAACAATTTCAATTAGTAATGTACACTAAAACCGGTTGTAAGACTACATTACCCACAGTTCATGAGGCGCACAATCTGTCACTTCCCGTCTTCAAGCGTCCCGTGTTTTTTACGGCGATGTTTTAATAATATTCTTCCCTTAAATTCTCAAATGCGGCATATTAAAGAGAAATTATTGTGTCCAATGCCTTAGGTCCATCTGAAAAGAAACACTGTAAAAATGAATGATCTCATGTCCGGTTTTGTGGCTTCCGGTGTGAAGGTCGCTGGCGCTAGAGGGCAGTAGTCGCTCTTTCCGTCTTTGCCCGCGAGAGTCGCTGGAGAGAAGAGGTAGGCCTCAACTTTTAATTATTCACACTATTTGCAACACAACTTTATTATCGCTGAACGAAAATTGTGCAAAAACTCCACGACTCCCATCCAAACCGATGCATGTTTGCTAATTCGGCTTTTGAAGTCGTAAAGCTTACACCTCTAGCTCTTGCAATGTCCTTACCGTAGCTAGCTAACCTCGAACAAGGCTAAGCTAGGCAAGTTAGCGTATCGAAACTACTCCTGTAATGGCATTTACATTTCACTACTCCATTTTGTCACATAGTCATTACATGTATACCAGTGGTGAGTTATTACTCTGTTATTAATGCGTGTTTGGCTCGGAGAAAATGTTAGCTAAAGCGCTAAATTTTAGCTTCGCGCTACAGCTGCGCGGTGGGCGCCCCGAGTTAAGCGTCTTCGCAACTGTAGCTTAAAATCGCCAAAACTTTTTCCCGTTCTTTCCATTTAATTTCCACAGCAAATTGCACAGAGACGCTCGCACACCAAAAGCGCCATGAGTTTTGACGTCAAGAAACTGAAAGTGAACGAGCTGAAGGATGAGCTCCAGCGCCGGGGCCTGGACACTAAAGGCCTGAAGGCGGAGCTTGTGGAGCGGCTCAAGGCGGCGATGGAGGAGGAGGAAGCCCTGGCAGAATCCTCGGAGCAAGGCGATCAAGGGGACGAGGGGGACGAGGGCGCCGAGTACGCTGACGATTTCACTGGCGACGGCGTGGAGGATGGAGGAGACGATGGAGGGGATGAAGTCTTGGATGATGACGGCGACGAAGCAGAAGAACAACAAGGTAAACATTGCACTTGCAACTTTTCACGCTACTCTCAACTACCTTTGACCAGGTGCGCGTTTCTCAAACTTATCACTGCGGTGGCCGACAGGGACCTGTACAAATACAGAAATGATCCAATGTAATCATAATCTTCTGCATCTGATCATGGTGCATGTGTAATGTTAATCGTTACTACAAATAAATTTAAAAAAATGCAGAAGTCGGCCACTGCACATCACTTACCTCACAAACTCACCATCTCTCAACAAGAATGAGGCCTGCACTGAACTAGTGCTTATTGCAAATTCACAGTGACAAAGTAGTGATAAATCCTAGTATAAATATGTATTTTACTCAGGAAAAACCCTTTTAACTTAAAAAACATTGTAGTCTTTTCCTGATTTTTGTGCTAAAATGAAAATGCATCATCAAATGATTTATGGGTATGTTTTTTTTGCCTGTGCACATTTGCAGAGGCGGCAGAGGACTATGGCGAAGACGAAGGCGCTGTGCTCCAAGAGGAAGATGGGGGCAGAGATTCGGGTGGTTACTACGAGGAAGAGGAGGCGGAACAGGAGCCAGACGTCGAGCCTTATGAGAGTCAGCTGGCGCCCGACTCTGGCCACAGCGCACCCGACTTTACCGCCAACGTCGACCTTCTTAAACCGGACGTCATCTCTGAGGATGCCCTCAAACTCGAACCAGAGCCGAGCGAAGACATCAAACAAGGTGACAGTTAAATTGTGGCCACTCCTTGCTGTGAGATGATTAATTTTCCCGCCAAAGCTCACTGCTATTCTCTTCGGCTTCAGAAATTAAAGAGGAGATCATAAAAGAAGACACCCCGGAGGCTGCCGGAGACGGCAGGCGGGAGGCCCGCGGGGCAGAACCGCAACGTGGACGTGATGGCGGCGGTCATTCCGAGCAAGTGAAGGTGGAATCTGACAGAGGACACTACGGCCGAAAGAGATCGTACGAGGAGAGCAGGGGCTACGGCTACTACGAGCACCGTGAGGAGAAAAGGTATGACGGAAGTACCCATTTATGCCATCAACGCATCTCATACCATTGTGGCTCACTCTCTTGATTGTGCTATTTTACACCAGGGGTCTCAAACTCAATTTACCTCGGGGGCCACTAGCGCTAGGGTCTGGGTGTGGCTTGGCCGCATCAAGTAAAAAAAAAATGCATTTATTAAAAACTGATTTTTTTATTTACAGTTTTATCCAAAATAATTTCCTACATTTATTTGTACCCAGCATCATAAGTCTGTAGCGTCACTGCTAATACAATGTTGTCGTTGTTGATGGATCAGACAGCGCATTGACCTTATTAATTTATTGATTTGGACCCAACAAACACCGCTATACTCACCAGAGACAGGTGGAAGGGCACTTGGCAGCTGAAATAAAGCGCCTGTAGTTGGTTTCCTGCCTGGAAATCCTGGCGCTAACCCGGGTTAGCAGGTCCTCAAGCTGAGCCTGAAGTACCGCTGGAAGCCGCTTCAACCAGACGGAGCTCTGGTAGGAAGCGTTGGAACCAGCCGAGCTCTGTGTGCCTCCAGAGGGTGTCATGTACCCAGAAATGACAGCAGAGCTTTGGACTTTCAGAGCAGTACAGCGCAGCAACGGTGGTGATATCAGTCATGGATGATGAGAGAAAAAGCAAAACAGGCGGGGGGAAAATCGTGTAAATTGTGTCCGGTGTGCACACAGCCTTAAGCTGTCATTTCTGGGTACATGATACCATATAGCGTCCATATCAAACTTGCGCGGGCCGCCCCAACATTCAAATTTCATATCAAAGCGCGGCCTTGAGTTTGAGACCCCTGTTCTACATACTGTGTCACATCTCTGACTAAAGTGTAACTTTTGAGGAGGATGCACTTCCTTTGGCACTGTCTTTGAACCCGTCTGGTCTGACTCGTGACTTCCCGGGCCAAGCTACAGTGCTAAAGCAAAAGTAGGCTTGTTCATAACTGGAGCGGCCTGGCACTCCCCCAGGCCGCTCTTTTAAAAGCAGGCCACAGCCTCGCTCAACGCCAGTTTTTAATAAAACGCTAATAGTATTGGTCTGGCGTACCTACCACTAATGTCATTCTCTGCCATTTAGATCTCGCACGCCACAGCCGCCTGCAGAAGATGAGGAAGAGAACATTGATGACACCCTTGTCACTATTGATACTTGTGAGTGTGACGACGAGCCCCATAAACGTTTTTACGTGCAGGGAGACGACACGTTACTTATAAAAACTTTTGGCCCTGCTTTCAGATAACTGCGACCTGCACTTCAAAGTGTCCCGGGACCGCTACAGCGGCTATCCACTGACCATCGAAGGCTTTGCTTACCTGTGGGCGGGGGCTCGAGCCACCCATGGGGTCACCAGTGGCCGTGTGTGCTATGAGATGAAGGTAATGTAATGACAATAAAATACACAAAATAGAGTCGTTACTGAAAAACTAATGCATTAGGTACATACAATGAATTTCTCTTGGAGATTAATAAAGTATCTATCAATAGAGTCGTTATTAGTTAGTTAGGAACTAAGGCACTTATATTTAGAGTAGTCCCTGAGGAACTAATGAGTGGTGGTTAGGTAGGTTTGTTCATACATTCTACTGTAATTTTGTGTACCTTACTGTAAAATGTTACCAAACAATTCTCCTTCAGATCAATGAGGAAATTCCTGTGAAGCATCTGCCCAGTTCTGAACCGGATCCCCACGTGGTCCGTATCGGATGGTCCATCAACCACAGCAGCACACAGCTTGGTGAGAGAAATTAAACAAAACCAAAAAAAAAACCTTTCTGTGGCATCAGTACTCGAAACGTTCTTCTTATGTTCTTGTTATAGGAGAGGAACCCTTTTCTTACGGATACGGAGGAACAGGAAAAAAATCATCTGACTGTAAATTTGCCGATTTTGGGGAGAGATTTGGTGAAAACGATGTCATCGGTTGTTACATCGTAAGTAATAGCGGTACTTTTAAATAGATAGGAGGTGGACACCAGGATTAGTCTGCATAGAGAGATACATAGCAAATGAAATACGCTTAAATCATGCAGAGTTTGGGTCATTGTGCAAATGTGAAGCTTCTTCTAAAAGCTAAAGCCTACTGTAATAACGACAGGACTTTGACCAAGGCGATGAAGTGGAGATGGGTTTCTCCAAGAACGGGGTGCCGCTGGGTGTGGCCTTCCAGGCGTCCAAGGAGGATCTGGCTGGCCGTGCACTCTTCCCTCACGTGCTGGTAAAGAACTGCGCAGTGGAGTTCAACTTCGGACAGAAGCAGCCTTACTTCCCCCCACCCGAGGGTTTCACCTACATCCACAGCATGGCCTTGGAGGACAAGGTCAGAGGCACCAAGGGACCTGCCAGCAAAGCCGAATGCGAGGTACAGTGGTGCAAAGTGACACAGCCTTCTCCACAACCTGTTTCATTTTGTTGTTTCTCTTCACTTTTTTTCATAATTCCTTGGGCACTGATTTATTGTTCTAGTCAGGTCTCTCCATAGTTCTATCTGGGGGCTATTTACACCCACCAACTTTTTTTTACTCGCACATTCTGCAGATGCAATGAATTTAAACTGTAGCCGCCTCCCAAATAATTATTTTTTTAAAACCAAAATGACTGACTACCTGTGTAGTCTTCTGATGATTTTTGTGTCTTGTCATGATGAATGTGTATATATCTGTTAAGGTTATGTAATGTTTCCAGTCCCATTTTTTTCCTAAATGACGCATTTTTATGTGTAAAAATGGCTAAATGAAGTAACATAGTAACATTCGGCATTCAGAAGATTCTTTCAAAACATGTGACAATATGTAGTATCCTCCTCTAGTCACTAGGTGTCAGTAAAATTACTGTAATGTTGACCGACCCAACAACGGGCTTTTATTGTAGGTTTGAATGATCTAAAGCTAAAATTCAACTCAACTCCTGACATCTTGTATGTCCTATTTTCTCTAATTATCCCTAGTATATTGGGTAACGGGAGCGTAAAGGTGACTATAGGGGTGTTACATTATGTGAAGATGGCTCTAATAATGGTACATACTGCAGAAGGTTCTAAACAGGCTCTAACTACCAATTCACTCAGAGTATAAATCAGGAATCTTGCTTTGCTGAAATACTGGAACCAATTAAATGTGATAAACAAGGGATTACTGTATTTAATTGCTTAGCATATGTCTGTTTAAATAAATAAAAATCTGAAACATAGTTTCCAAGTGGCCCCCCACCTTGGGCGCAGTGTATATTAGACAAGCGGGCGCCATTTGAGGCACTAAATAGAAGCTAAGAATCCAGCAGTTGTCTTGGTGTTTTAGATTCTGGTGATGGTGGGCCTGCCCGCCTGTGGAAAGACCACCTGGGCTGTGAAGCACTCAGAGGCCAACCCCGAGAAGAAGTACAACATCCTGGGCACCAACGCCATCATGGACAAGATGAAGGTGGGTGTGCAAAACAGAAACGCATGTTGTCCCGGTTGGTTCACAAGAGCTTGTCGGCGCAGCTGATGGGACTGCGGCGCCAGAGGAACTACGCGGGCCGCTGGGATGTCCTGATCCAACAGGCCACTCAGTGTCTGAACCGGCTGATCGAGATCGCCGCGCGCAAGAGACGCAACTACATCCTGGACCAGGTAGCGTGGCGCCGTCCTCACACACTCAGCACCGTCAGTCAATGATCACTCTCTCTAATGGACTATCTATTTATCTTTCAGGTGTGTATTAGTAGTAGAAGAAGCATTGATCACCCTCTTGTTCTTGTCACTTTGCTTTTGTCTTGTATTGTAAAGGAAAATGATGAAAGTGACAGAACATTTTAATCCATGTTGTCATCCCTCGATATACTCGCACTTGCTATCTCTTGTCATAATGCAGTACTGTTTGTCTTGTGAACTGCGACAATGTACAAGTAGGCCATGACTTTGTAAAGATGTTGAGAAACAAGTAAGCTCTGACTCTGGTGAGTAAGAAAACACCTTCTGTTGCTAATTTCTAAGAGAGAGCTTTTTTTCTTTAAAAGCTATTGCTTTTTTTAAACAAGTGAGATACTTGGAACTTTTGAGTGTGTGTTTTAATGAATTGACCCCCCCAAGGTAAGTAGCGACTAACGGTGCTTTAGATTTTCAGCTCTATTGGGGAGCGGCGAAAAGGTAGGTGAGTCTTGGCGGGGGCGTTGCCATGGAGACGTGAGTATGCACAGGTGAGTTGTATCTGTTGTCGTGTCAGTTGGGACCAGAGCTCTCTTTGAAAAGCAGGTAAGTTAAGGTAAGTGTCGAGTGGGGGGAATGGGGGGCCCAGCTTTATGATTTTAATAACTAGGTGTATACTGAATACAAACTAGCTTACTGACTTGACTGTTAAATCCATTTGTCAACCTAATATGACTTGCACTCCATTGCTGCCACTAACTTATTTGGGGGCGAAAAAAGGTTTCGTGCTATGTGATCACTATTTGGGTCAGTTGCTATTTTAGCATAATTGGTCTGTTTTTGCGTTTGTAGTAAATGGCCAGGACTCGTTGAAGTGGAAAGCACAAAGGATCTCATTGCCCAGTGTCAGCTGGTACAAAATTCCAAGTTTATCCAAGCAGTGCGTTTTTCAGTCTTACCAATACATTCATCTATTTGTGCTGACCCGCCATGAATATATCAGGACCGCCACAGACGGATTTGTCCTCGCTCACTAGCCCATTGGAAACGGGGCGGTCTGTGTAGCTTGTCATCCCAACTCTGTGCAGTAGGTGACATCGTACTTCTTAACACACCGCAGCTGACTCGGTCGCACACTGCAAAGCAGCCGTTTGTCATTATGGTCATATATGAGGTGTACAGTTGCCCCTTGCTACAGCAAGGTTTGAACATTGCGTCCTCATGCTGTCACGTTTTCACCAAAAGAACTCATAAATGATCACTGTTTTGTCGTCGAGTGTAAACAGACACAACAATAATAAGCATATCTTTTGCGGCCACAACACGCTACAACCACAAAATCTGTCTAGCTGCCACCGCCGTGTGCTAGGGACCACATACACTGAAACGCAGGAACAATAGTTTTATTTTACTCTTATGTCTACTATATTAGGTAATATGAGTGTAAAACTGGTTGAGAAGTACGCTGTCCAGAAACGAGGAATTGCTAACATGTGAGTCTGTTATTTTATTTATGTCTTATATTCTCTGATATATTGGCTAAGAGAAGTGTAAAGATCACTATAGAGGTGTTTTTTTCTGTGTCCAGTTGGCCTTAATAATATTAAAAACCATAATTGCAACAGTCAACAGTTTTTACTATGCCATAACTCTGAAAATAATCCATGTATTAATATTGGATACTACTTTGTAGAAGTTCACCCAACTTGTGGTCTGCTCTGGAACAAATTAACTGCGATTAACGTAAAATTAATTTTATTTAAAAACAGCGCACACTTGCATGGAGCCCAGGAAGCAGCAGGGAGGTTTTGTTAATCGCCCGTACGCGTTCTAAGCCACAGGCAGCTACCCAAAATGACATATCAAATCAAAAAGCACCACAGGTAGATCACAGTCCTATGAGAAACACTGCTGTGTGGTCCTGCCAGACACAAAGAACGCCGCGTCAGTCGCCTGTTTGCCTCGCTAGTCTCAGAGCATGCTCGCTATATGATTTGTAACCACACACGTTAATACTCTTAAATGACGTCATTGATCCTGAGATGAGTGATAAGTGGTGTAATCTGCTTGCCCTGCCGAGTCTTATCATTTGTCGTGTTGACAGCACGCCTCCGTGCAGTAAATGTAGAAGCGTTGCATGCGTAAGAATACACCCAGCACTTAACACGCGCGTCATTTTCCTTGAAAACATTGTCATTTGAAATTGGTTCCTTGTCACATGCAGATGGCGCCTGTGTTTGGGCAACGTTGGCCAAGCCTGGAGCTAAAGCCATGTCTACTCTTACGTGTAACGTTAACATGGTTGCGAACGCTTGTTTGCTTTGAAGCCTTTTCCGTCTTAATGAATGCGCTATATTGAAAGTGTTTATTTAGGAAAAAATAATTGACAAACATTGTAAAGAAAGAAGTCTTTATTTTATTTTACTTGAAAAAATATATGAATCAAAAAAAATAAACGGGGACACGGAAGGAACAGTTTTTTGTTTTTTAAACAAACAAAAAAAATCAAAGACAAAATAACAAAGTATTTACTTTGCTAAACTCAATACAAAAAAGGAGAAATGGATATTTAGCTTACAATAAAAACACTTTTGTTTAAAAATAGTTTTTACGTGTTTTGCAAAATACACAAAAATAAAACAAAAATATGGCGTGAACAAAATGAAATTATAAAAATGTTATCCATTTTTTAATGACAAAATGAAGTTTATTCATTTTTTAAAAAAAAAGGGTCTAAAAGTGTTTATATTGGTTTAAAACAATTAAGACAAAATAGAAAATACAAAAAAGTGTGCCAAAATAAAAAGGAAATAGTATTTTTTCTAGAAAACAAATGGAGGAAAAAAGTGTGTGTGTGTGTATGTATAAGAATATCTGTTACCTTGCGCCACCTTGGCTAAGATTGCGACTTCCTGAGGCACCACACCGCTGCTAGCTTTAATTTCATGCTTGTCATGGCAAAGACATTTGCATGTTTTCACCTTTGACCCCATAGTAGCCAACGGGTACTGCTTTCTCGCTAACGTTGCTTGGCAGCAATCAGTTGTTAGCTTTGGGTCCCCTGCCCCCTTCTGTTAGCCAGCCCACAGTGGTCGCGCAGCAGCCGTCCCGCTGACGCCAAGGTGAGTGTGCGAGTGACGAGGCCTATTAGCAGCTAACGCGTAGTCTGCCATCAAACCCCCAAAAACCTCTGTCACTTGATTACAGGGTTCCAGCTTCCCTTCCAGTGGAACGCCTTTGCAAGTAAACAATAACAAACAAGCTTCTACCTCTTTCTTGTCACCATTGCTAGACAAATGTTTATGGATCAGCCAGGAGACGAAAAATGCGTCCTTTTGAAGGTTTTCAACGCAAGGCTATTGTAATTTGTCCCACGGACGAGGATTTAAAAGAGCGAACATTAAAGCAAACCAATGAGCAGGGGAAGGATGTGCCCGATCATGCTGTGTTAGAAATGAAAGGTAGGAACGCTGTGGACTCAAGCAACTCAACACCAGATCTACTTTTTCTTTGTTGTTATCTTTTATTTTGGATCTTTTTCTATGTGTTGTCTCTATTTAAAAAAAAAAAAAAAAAAAATCAAACTTGGAAGATGACCCCACCCCATCCTCTCCCTGCCCGCCATTGGCCAGTTATCAGCCCAGGACTTTTATTTTGAAGCAGTCCATGTGATTCTTTGTGTAATTTACCCTCATGCACTGCAAACTGAGGCGGCGTGCTGCTATCATCCTAATGCTAATTTTATTTTTGCCATCCTTGGTTTGCAGTGCCCTATCTTAGTCTCTTTTTCAAAAACTCTCCACCCCTCCCCATCCCTGCCCCCTCCTGTGTCTGCTTACACAAATGTTGCCTCCATGGAGGAAGCGTTTGTTCTTGTAACTGCTTCATCTTTCTGCTCTTAAGTTGTTCCTCCTCTGTGTGACACTAACGGTCATCTTTTTTTGTCCTCTGGTGGTGTGGCTGCTCTGGGCCTCACTACTCCCCCCTCTCCCAAACCCCTCTCCCCTTTCCTCTCTGTCCGTCCGTCCATTTTCGTCCCTGGCTCCACCAAGCCAACTTCACTCTCCCGGAGGTGTGCGACTTCCTGGAGGACGTGTCCTTCGGCGAGCTGCAGCGCGATGATGCCGAGAAGTTGCTGAAGCAGTACAACGAGGAGGGGCGGAAGGCCGGCCCGCCCCCCGACAAACGTTTCGAAAATAGGCAGGGTGGCTACCGTGGCCGCGGCAGCTTCCAGCGCTACGACAACCGCGACTCACCCCGTGGCGGATACCAGAACCGCAGCGGCGACGGGGGAGGGTACAGAGGTGAGTCAGCACTCGAACATTACCCTCACATTTGGCAGAGCTCCAGCATGCATTTTCAGATGTGTAGTGAAGCCTTTTTTTGCTCTTGTGCTCTTGATCAATTTTTATGCAGTATACACTAACTCTGCACTTATGTTAGCAACACTAGCATAGCTATGTGACGCTAAAGGGCTAACATTACACTCACATTTTTATATGGACGTCATGCAAGTTATCACACTGTTATTTTAAGATACGTAGCAAAGCCTGCTTTTCATACAAAGTGGTGGGCGTATACACCGGGTGGACTCGTCTAGCTAGGAGTGAGTCAAAGGCGGTGTCTTGTCCATGGGGATCAATGAGCTCCAAAAGCAGGTGATGGACTTTTGGCGCACGTGAACAGGCTCTAAGGACACATGTTAGAACATTGTTAAATTGTCATGGAGGCTCTTTATCAGTTGGATTGACGCATCTCGTGGTGGCAGGCTACAATCGTGGAAACTACAATCAGAACCGCTGGGGCAACAACTACAACCGTGACGGCGGCTCCGACTCCCGCTCTGGATACCGCAGCCAGTCGTCTGGACCCAGCTACAACAGAGCGGCTCCTTACAACAAGGGCGGATACAACCAAGTGAGTCCTCATCTGCACTTGTGGCAGCCAAAGACAAGTCCCAGTGGACTCACACACCCATACTTTACACCCCCACCCCACCTCCCTGCAGGGCTACAGCCACAACTACAACCAGGGAGGGTACAACCAAGGAGGCTACAACCAGAGCAGCTACAACCAGAGTTACTACGGCAACTACAGCCAGTACCCGGGCTACAGCCAGAGCTACAGCCAGCCGGCCGCCAGCGCACAGACGTACAACCACCAGCAGCCCCCGCCTCAGCATCAGCCCCCCGCTCAGCAGCAGCAACAACAACAGCAGCAGCAGACGCAGCAGAGCTATAACCAGCAGTACCAGCAGGTAACGCCCCCTTCGCACCTTCAGGGCAAATTCATTCCACGCCTGGCTTTGCTTCAACATCTTAACGTCTCTTCTTCAGTACGCTCAGCAGTGGCAGCAGTACTACCAGAACCAGAACCAGTGGAACCAGTATTACAGCCAGTACGGCGGCTACCCTGGCCAGGGCAGCCAAGGCTCCACCTCTGGCTCCCAGTAGCCCCGCCCCCTTTACACCATACCAGTCGCGTTCTAATGCCGAGGGCTTAATTCCTCACCAGTTCATGTGTCTTTCTTCTTTACCCTCCCCCCCAATCAGTCTAATATAAGGCGGTGGCAGTGCGGTGGTAGATGTTAGCTATGGAGAAGCTAACCCAACGATGCTTGGTTTGTGTCTGAATGAGAGGAGAGCTTCAGTGTATGAAAAGTCAACACTAGAAATACGTCAACATGAACAAAAGCATGCTTTTTGCTTTCATTACACCTTCTTTGTTTTGCTTCCGGATGATTTACTCCTGCAACATTTTAAAAGTGTTCATGCCGTTGTATTTAAGCGCTCATGCCACTTTTTCAGTAGATGTATTATGCTTTTTTTTTTAATCCCTTTGTGCTTGCTGTAGTTAAAAGAGACATATTTCTTTTGTACCAGTGTGGTTAAACTAATTATGATCCAAGCTGTTTCTTGTCTTTGTACAATAAAAGCCGTTGTATACACCTGGACGGAACCTGTTGGCTTTTTTTTCTTCACCTTTTCACACACTTGAAGGATTTTAAATGTCATTTTTATTTTGTGCTTTAACACAATAATGCAAGTCAAAGTGATCACCAGCCAGTTGTGAGGTGCTTGGTGCTGAATCGGCTCTGAAATCAAAAAGCAAAGTTTGAAAAGACAAACTGATTGGAGTTGCTATCAAAGAACGCCAACAACAAACCTTGACTTCTTCCAGCAGGCTTTGTGGACTGAACTTAGCTGCCAAGGTTATGTCAATGCCAACTTTGCCTTAGTGTTCATTTCCCTCCATGGGCTCCTTCTGGATCAGGAAACTGGTCACAGGACGTTCCCAAGATACTTAGCACCAGAAACTACATGAGTAATGGAAATATTTAAAACAGTCCATCGTTGAACTGTGCTGGGTCACAAACAATGAAGGTTTGGGAAGTTTTGTCTTTTTTGGGGGGGGTGCAGTGGGGCAGGTTGATGAAGGAGGGGCGTGGGTTGGATCAGTCCGGTTCCCGGCTCTTCTCCTTGGAGAGCTGCAGCTCCTCCAGCTTCTCCTGCAGGAAGGAGACGGGCATGGAGCAGCCTCGACTCCTCTGAGCAGGCAGCGTGTTGGAGCACTTTGTGAATAAAAACAAAAAATTTGTAGATTATTATTATGTAATATGTACTGTCAATCTCTTTTATTTCAACAATTCAGTCAATTTGTAAAGGTTAATGGATGAGAAATTAGTATGGCAAATTAGAGTTGCACTTGAAGATGACTTGTTGATACACAGTGGGCAAAAAATCATTCATTCATTCATTTTCTACCGCTTTTTCCTCACGAGGGTCGCGGGGGTGCTGGAGCCCATTCCAGCTGTCTTTGGGCGAGGGGCGGGGTACACCCTGGACTGGTCGCCAGCCAATCACAGGGCACATATAGACAAACAACCATTCACACTCACATTCATGCCTATGGACAATTTGGAGTCGCCAATTAACCTAGCATGTTTTTGGAATGTGGGAGGAAACCGGAGTACCCGGAGAAAATCCACGCATGCGCGGAGAGAACATGCAAACTCCACACAGAGATGGCCGAGGGTGGAATCAGAACCCTGGTCTCGTGGCTGTGAGGTCTGCGTGCTAACCACTAGACCGCCCGGCAAAAAATCAACCGAAGACAAAAACACTATCACGATTGCTGGTAGTTTTAAAGATGAAAATAAATTTTCAAATAATCAAAATAAGTCAAGTAAATGTTGTTTCAACCTGTCCAGGAAAACTGTGGTTGTAAATCCTGGGTGCCTTCTTCTCAGGGGTCCACACTCCAGGGTCCGTCTGAGTGGAGCGGTCCAATGGGGTGGAGTCTGTAGTCTTCCTGATGGGGGCGCCCTTGTTGTGTTCCACATCATTGCCCTGTGAGAAGACGAAGGCCTCATCCTCTGTGCCTGATATGGACACAAGACATAAGTTCCGGGTGGTTGTATATGGATGGACAGATGGAGTAATGATAGGGTAGACTTACTCCACGCGGTCCCCTTGGTGCGAGAGTCCGGGGCGGGTGTGCACGGGCAGGACCCACTGTTGTTTTTGTGTTTCTTCACACACTCCATTCCCACCTGATGCCTGCAATGTTTGTGGCAATTCATCCCGCAGCCTGACAAGGCGAGGAAAGAGGTCATAAGACCACACTCAGCAGCATCTTCACTCACATTCACGTGTTTGACAAGCACAATGCTGTTCTTCAATAAACGGAGGGAAAACGTTACGCGGGAAAATATTACAAAATTGTCTACAATTTGTGTAACTGTGGTGTAAATTAACTGTGATATAATCTGACATGCAAACAGCAATTTGTGGCCAATAATTTCATACGTTGTGATTGTTTTGGGGTCTCAAATCACTTCTGTGTTTTCAGCGGCCAAATCTCGTCAAGAGTGTGCAAATCACGGACCAAATCTCGCGCGACGGCGTCACGGCGGAAGTGGGGCTAACTCCATGTTCCGATGAAAGTGCAACAAGTTGAATGAATGTGAATATGGCAACAACTTGTATGTAGTAAACACATAGTGACTGATCTACAGGTACAGGTGAGCAAAGTATCTCTATATTATTACTACTGTAATAACTATTTATTTCTGTTAAGCTAACACTGTTAGCCATTAGTGTTAATACATGTATGTATGTCTACTATGTAGCCACTTGATAGCTAGCCGCTTTTACACTGAAACTGTAAGCTGAAACAAGACAAACATGACAACAAAATTGACAGTAAAAGTATTTTCGTGCATTCCACTAGCAGACTTTGACGTAGTACTTGGACTTACCTGTGAGAGGCAGTAATGAGACAGACATTTTCCCATTTAATTTCTATTAAGAAAGTTCCCTGTCAGCTGTCCCACTGTAGATGAGCTCAAAGGACATACCGATTCTATTTTTCGTCTATCACAGTATTTCCTTCATTTGTCAAGATTAAGATAGTAGGTGATATCTTCTTACCTTTGCAGTGGTAGCCTTGTTTGATGACACCCCACAGCTGCAAGACACAACACAACACAACACGTCACGTGACCGACAGGTGATTATGAGCCTGAGACTTGGGTACTCACAAAGCCCCCGCAGGTGTCGCAGAAGGTGGGTCTCTTGTAGGTGGTCTCGTGGAAGTTGTGAGGGTCGTTGAAGCTGTAGCCCAGCTTGGCGCACACCGACATCCCCCTCATGAAGTAGGACGTGATCTCCTCGCGGCTGATTTGACCCTGCCTGGGCGTCACAGGTGTCACATGCATTTTAAAGTAAGGCTTATTAAAAAGCATGTGACTTTGTGGCGTCTTCACCTGTCAGTTTCCTGCGTGCAGAAGTAGAAGGGGAAATTGGCGGCTATTTTCTCAAAGTCCTCCAGTGAGATGTAGCCATCCTGCTTGTGGTCGTAGTTCTTCATGATGGACTAAAGGGGGCGACAGAGCAAACAGAGTAAAGGACCAGTTCTGCTTTGTCTTACCGGTTAATGAGGAAGTGAAACTTGGGTGGAGGGGGGAATCATACTCACGTCTACCGTCTGTTTGACGTGTTTAGATATGGTGTTGGGGTCCAGGCGGGGCGTGACCCCTGACCCCCATTCTGCCACCACCGGCGGCTTAATTGGAGTGACGGGCTGCAGCGACGACACACAACCAAATAAATATACATATTGTACACACAAACACATACACACCCCGACCACAAAGGTGCGGCACTTTGATGTGGCTGTGTGACGGTTGTTGATGGCTTTTCTTGCGAATAGGTCACGCCCACGCTTGTAACACAAACATGTATGTGCTTGTTGTTTGCCAAGAGTGGAACTCATAGAAAAATATGTTCATACAGGACTAACCTGCATTGCTTTTCAACGTCACGCCAATCAATCAATCAATCAATCTTGATCTGCACCATAATCTTTTATCGCTTCCTTCTTGTATCTTAACTAGCTCACCAGCAAAATCAAAACCAACACTTTCCAGGTACTGTAGATACACTAATATAAATATCACTATTTCACGTTTGTGTACACTGAATGAGATCATTCGTTTCTGTGCTGCTTGTTGTGTTTCACGAAATAAAGTCCCAGTTCTCATACATTATTGTATACATTTTCTATTTCGGTTTCAACCTTAGATTTTACTCATTGTAGCCAGCATTTGTGTGCTGTTCACTTTTATGGAATCTACTCCACCTAGTATGCTAGCAAATGATCCTCTACATGGTAGGAGCGCTCTGCTGTTTGGAGGAATCTACTGCAAAAGCACTTCTCAAAGATCTTTTATGTATATGATTGGAGTACTTTGCTGTTTCTTTGTTGAATCTCCTTAAAAAAAATACTTGCCCAAGATCTTCCATAGGAAAGGGGCACTCTGATGTTTTTAAGGAGCTACTGCAACAAATACAGTTGAGGACAAAATTATTAGCCCTCCTATGAAATTTGTTGAAGTTTCTTCAAGATATTCCCAAGTACTTTTTAAACTTTTTTAACATAGCATTTCTGAACATACAGGTTGTATTTATTCAGTCATTCATTTTCTACCGCTTATCCTCCTATTTTGTTTTTGTTTTTAGGAATCTACTGCAGAAAACACTTCTCAAAGATCCTTTATATGATTGAAGTCTTCTGCTGTTTTTTTGTTGAATCTACAGAAGAAACACTTGTCAAAGATCCTTCATATGACAGGAGCACTGTGCTGTTTTTAAGGACCTATGGCAGAAATGCCAGTCAGTGATCTTTGCTGTGATGCTTGTCAAAGATCCTCTAAATGACAGGAGCACTGCAGTGTTTTTAAGGATCTGTTGAAAAACAGTTGTCAAGTGATCTTATGATAGGAGTACTTGGCTGTTTTTGTTTGTTTGTTTGTTTTTAGAAACTCCTGGAAAAAAGACGCATCAAAGATCTTCCATAGTGAAAAGGCACTCTGCTGTTTTTAAGGACCTACTATAAAAAAATACACACCAAAGATCCTTTGCATGACAGGGGGACACTGCTATTTTTGGAAGCTACTGCAGCAACGCTTGTGAAAAACAAGACAGGACCAGTTGCTGTTTTTAAAAACCTACTGCAGAAATGCTTCTCAAAGATCCTGTATTTGACAGGAGCTCTCAGCTGTTTTTAAGGATTTGCTGAACGAAAGAAGTGCTCTCCTTTTAAGGACCTAATAGCGTAGTATGTGATGATGCTAGATTGTTTTGGGCGTGAGCGTTGCTGACCTGTATCTTGGGGTTCTTGGGTTCCTTGGCGTAAGAGAGTTCATAGATCTCGTCCTCGGTGTAGTAGAGATCCAGAGAGAGCTGAAGCAATCAGAAACATCATTGAAGCAGGCTCCTGGCAGCATCGTCGGTCGGCGTCCTACCGTCAGCAGGTGAAGGAGGTCCTTATTGGCCTCGAAGGGCGGCGTGCAGCTGTGCAGAGCCAGAAGCTCATTGATGTTGCTGTAGATGTGCTGCAGCTTGCTCAGGTTGATCTTGTCCTTGTCCGTGTAGTCGGGCAGGGCCTCGTTGAGGGAGATCAGGTCCTTGAGGTGCACGCCCAGGATGGGAACCTTGAAGCCACTGCACTCGCTGTAGAGGCGGCGGTAGTTGCTGTAGTTGCTGCATGACGACAGCAGATCTGTCATCTCACTCAGGACCTGGCAGGACCATGGAGGACCAACAGCATGTGTTATAATATCATGCATGGTTGTGGATCATGTGACAGTCGTCGATGAAGGACATGGCTAAGGTGGTGGTTGTAGCTGGGTAGCTCAGGTAGACCTCGGCAGAGAGAACCAAAGCCTAAAGAATACCTTGGTGACGTCAGGAGGCAGCAGGTTGTACGTGTCTTTGAGGCGGGAGATGGAGCTGTGGCACAGGCCTCCAGTGACGGCCATCAGCGTGTTGAAGTTCTGGAGAGCTCGAAGCCTCTGAGCGGCAAACAACAGCAAGTGAAAAAGCCAGTAAAGAAGGAAGTCAAGCAGGTCGGGTTCCTCGGTGTACCTGAGCCACATGGATGAACTTGGTGAAGACCTGCGCCCTCTGCTGGGCCGTGTGCCTGCTGAGGATCATCAACTGGACCCACTGGGACACGCCGTTGCACATCATCACCGAGCGCTCCAGCGCCGGGTTGTCCCTCACCGAGCCTCGCACCACGTAGCTGCGGTAGTCCAGGAACTGAGCAACCAGTCGGAGAACGGAGGGACGTCGTTAACGGAACAAACGCTTCAACGATAAATGCTGAGCTCACCGAAACGTTGCAGAAGTTCTTGAACTCCAAATAGCTGAGATGTTGGGCCATCTCATCCGCCTCCATGTGGTCGAAGATGAGAGATACCTTTCTCTTTTTCACTGAGGGTGATGGAGCCTGTGACACGCTCACGTGAGGACTTCTGGAAATGAAACAACGCTGTTATCAACACCAACGGACCCAACATGTGGTCTCCAATGAACCCGGCTAACCCGTTTTCCTTACAGAATGAAACAAAAGTCCTACTCTTCTACGATGCCAACATACCTCCCAACGTATGAACCTAACGCACGTGTTTCCGTTATTATCAAATAATTCAGTGCATCGGGAACTTTGTTGGGAAGTTAACCCATCGTCCACGATCCTTTCCCTTTGGTATGCGTTCTCTCTCTCGAAAAACAATTAGCATGAGCATTTGGCTATAAAGACTCTAAAAACCTCCAACAGCGTTTTGTGGTTTTATATCCAATCAGTGACCATACAGTAACAGGTACATTCATGTGTTTCATATGTAGTATTTGCAGTATTTTGTCATATTTTGATCATTTGCCCAGAACTTCACAGAGCCTATCGATAGGAGCTAACGTTTATTGATGTGTTTTACGTGTTTTTGTAACACAGTGAAGACTGTATGGTAAAATGTCTTAGATTTGCCAACATCACCAACGAGTCTTCAGTGACTCCAACATACCTTTTGTAAACATTGAAGACTATTAGTAAACCAAACTAAAAACTAATTAGTCTAACTTATCTAACGTCATATTTTTAAGCAACTTAGTTCACAAAGTTAATGAAAGTATTTCAAAGACAATCTAAAGAATTTGACGCACGATTCCTAGACGACGAAATGTACACGTGAAAGACAATAAGATGAGATTCGGGGGCCTAACATGCTTGTTAAACAATGAGCAGGAGAGAAGACCCAAACGTAAACGGAACGCCTCCCGGAAAGACACAAGCTGAGATTGAAAGTAGAAGCTTCTTGATTTGTTGCCATGCATAGCCCAAGTCGGGAAAACGCTCACAAGCAGGAGGTCTCGATGAGCTGCGTCTCCTCCCCGTCCGAGCGGACCAGCGCCCACAGGTCCCCCATGGTCTGCTCCAGAAGGGGGTCGGCCTCAAACACGGCAGGAAACTGGCCGATCCAGGTCCTGGTGAGCGTGCGCGACAGAGAGCGTGTTTAGTAAGCACAAGCTCACCGGTAGAACCGGTTCCGTCTCACAGACTCACCTGACCAGATGGCAGACTTGACCCCGCCTCAGTCCTCGCTTGTCGGGGGGGCAGTCCTTGTACGTGAGAGACAGTCAAGGAGCGGAAGACAGTGTGAACATGTGGGTCATCATTACACGGCCTGTCCCGAGAGTGGAATCACGCCAGCTAGAGCTCTGCTGTACTGACTACACAGCGCCATCATCGGGATGGATCACCGGGAGCAGGATATAAGGCCAGGAGCTTCTGGGCGAACGTCTGGGACGGGACCACCCAGCTGTGCATCATCAGGGTCATGTGGACCGTCTGGGAGCCTCGGGGGCTGCATAGCTTCCCCTCAGAATCTGCTGGTGCAACATAGAAGCACAACACTTAGAGCATTGCTATGCTGAGGCTCAACAATCCCTCCACCAAGGAGGTTTTGGGTTGTAAAAGTGGACCAAGGATGACCTGTTTGTACTGGGTTTTGATTTGGATGGAGGTGGGGATGAAGGATTTTGTGTTGGAAAGGTGAAATTAGTGCATAATACACAATTCTATAAATTCTATAAATATGCAGTATATATATGGCGGCAGTGCTGATTCATGGTTAATGGAAACATCACGACTTTTGGCCCCACCACAAAAAATGTACTATTTTCTCTGGCCCGTGTCAGTCACGAGTTTTTGTAACCGTCGTCACTTTCCTCCCCCTCACGGCGCCTCCACTACACTACACAATTGTGTCACTTGTTGCTCTAAAATGGGCCAAAATCATATGGAAAAAAAACATTAAAAACATGCATTATTTTGTGTTTTAGGCAAAACAAGATGTTCACATACATCAGCTTTGACTGACATGTGACCAGACACATTTTTTTGTCTAAAATGTTCCGGACCAAACCACTAACTCTTTGTGTTTGCTACATATTGGTTAGGGGTAGCCCGGGGGCCATTTGCAAACAGTTTTTATTGGCCCACGGCACATTCTAAAATGATCATTTAACAAAAAACTGTAAAAATTTGCACTAAATTTACATTCATTCATTTTCCACCTTTTATCCTCATTAGGGTCAGATGAAGCGACTAAGGAAACAATGGTTGGTTGCATCCACAGCTACTGTGCTTGAATGTGAGTTTCACATGTAAATAATCAGAAATGTCATTTTTGCATGATTGGCGGGGAAAACCCAAAAGCTTGCTGAGTTGCGAGTGGCTCCACATCACACAGACTTTGATCAAGTTTGTGAAAGCCAAAAGTGTGAGGTGATTTTGGGGCAGAGATAAAGACGTGCAGCAAGATGTTAGATGTTTGCTTTCTGCAGCCCAGCACAAAAAAAGCTCCATTGTTGTGACCCCCCCCTTCATTTACATAAGCAGGTTATGATCCATGCGTGCAAACTGACCGAAGCAGTTGAGGCAGCGTAGTATGAGCTCATCTAGGCTGGCCGCACTGGCGCTGGGCGCAGAAGGGGGGCCCTGCAGGGCCCGGGTGATGTCCTGAGAACTGGGACATGTGTTCCTCCTCCGCTGGACCTGCTTCCTGCCCTGCAGCACGTTGGGTCTCTCACAGTTGGGCTTCCTGCGAGAAGGCAGAGCAGAATGTGGTGAGGTCAGCGTGTCACTAAGTACGTCCTGCAATGCTTTGAAAGATTGTGGGGCAGTGCCCCAAGTGGAATTTTCCACCACTTTATTAGGCACACCAGTCCCTTCTACTCCTACTCCTACTACTACATATTACCGAAGCTCCTGTGCTTGCGCAATCGTGCCCAATCTCGTGTCTAATAGATGCCTGCCCATGTGTGTATCTGTGTGGCTGCTGTGTTTGAAATTGTGTCCCGCATCGTGTGTAGAAACAGTGTGTACTTGTGTGTGCAACGCTACAACGCTGCCGCTAATATTGTGACATTACCAGGAAACTCGGACAGTTCAGAGAAGTGACGACAAGTTCCCTGAATGGCCAGACCTACATCCCCTTCTCTTAACCTGTGTGTGTGTGTGTGTCTGACACACTTACACAAGCATTGAACTAACACAACTTCCCAGTGTGCTGCTGATGTTAATGATGAGTAACTTTGCTGTCTTATCTTAATTTAGCCTCACATGTCACAGGTACACAAAAAGTGACAAGTTCAACATATTTTCATTCCTAAATCATTGCTGTTTCATGGTTGAACACTAACACACTAGCACTAACCTCTATTCATTGTCAAACATGCATATTTAAGCAACAAAAGGCAAATAGAAATATACCCAAAGGCATCCAGAAGATGCATTCCAAGACATTGTGATAATATGTAGGACTCTATACTAGTCTTATCTGTCATTCATTCATTCATTTTCTACCGCTTATCCTCACGAGGGTTGCGGGGGTGCTGGAGCCTATCCCAGCTGTCTTCGGGCGGGTACACCCTGGACTGGTGGCCAGCCAATCACAGGGCACATATAGACAAACAACCATTCACACTCACATTCATACCTATGGACAATTTGGAGTCGCCAATTAACCTAGCATGTTCTTGGAATGTGGGAGGAAACCGGAGTACCCGGAGAAAACCCACGCATGCACGGGGAGAACATGCAAACTCCACACAGAGATGGCCGAGGGTGGGATTGAACTCGGGTCTCCTAGCTGTGAGGTCTTTGCGCTAACCACTCGACAACTGTATAGCCTCTTACTGTCGTATTTTCTCTTATTATGTTCACTATATTGAGTAATAGAAGTGTAAAGGTGACTATAGGGGTGTTATTCCATGTCTAGAGGACTCTAATAAAGTTAAAAAAAATAAAAACTAGTTAAATAAAAACATATTGATAAGCCGGTAAACAGGTTTTCTATGCTCTAATTACAAAAATATTCAATTTATACTTGGATCATACTTGGATCTAATTGATGTCTGCCGAGGGTCAATGAAGGTTCACTCCGGCTTTATTGATGACAATGTTTCAATCATGACTCCTGGCTTTAAGTGAATATTTGCCCAGCAGATGGTGCTGCTTTTTCCCATTCAAAGCATGCATGCATGCTGTTCCTGTTTTGTGAAAAAAACCATAAGAAAATATGATTCATATTTCATATGTTTACTTCCAACCTGATGTTGTTTAAAAAGACTGACTCGTTTAAGGATGGGGGAAGTATGAATATTTAATATTTGTATGTGAAGCATCGCCAGCGTTAAATGTGTGAGTGGATTCAAAGGATGTATTATTAAAGAAACTCGAGCAGGGGTTTCCAAAGTGTGGCCCGGGTGTCACTTGCGGCCCACGGCTGTTTATTATTGGCCCTTGGCACATTGTAGACATACAATTTCACGAGGAACAGCAAAAATAGAAAAATCATTAGCTATTTTGGAAAGAATAAAGTCAAAATACTCAGCAAAAAAAGTTGTAATCTAATGACGAAAAACGTATAATTTTTTACAAGAATAATGTCTCATTACAAGAAAAAAAAGACGTATTTTTATCAGTATGTTTAAAGATGAAATAAAAATATGTTTGGAATATGCAAAGTTGTAATTTTATGGCTGCACGGCGGATGTGTGGTTAGCATGCAGGGCTCACAGCTAGGAGACCCAGCATGCAGCAGTGCATAAAATGTGCGTGTCTGTTCCTTATTATTTGGTTCATTAATGTCATTGAATTACACTTGACGAGTACTTCTGAATGTTTAAACGCATATTGATATGATAATTGCTTGCATTGATTTAAGAAAGTGATGTGACCTTTTCTTCTGACTTGTGTCTTCTTTGTGACTCAGAATGAATGTGAGCAAGATAAATTCATTTTTTTTGTACAATAAAAAATCTTATTGACGTCGGTTTGGGAAAGCCCCCCTCACCACCACCAGCACCGCCGCCACTCTGCTGTGTCTGATGCTGTAGAAACACAACAAGTAGACTATTTGTGTTGTTAGCGTGTGCACAAAGCTGGTCAATGAACTTGTGAATCATAAGCACGCCGCACTTTCTGCTGTAGGAGCTCATTCGCCTTTTCCTCGTCAAGACGTCTTTCCTCTTTCTTCATCCTCACTCTATTGGAGTCACAAAGCTGCTTCCCCCTTTTCTTTCCCCTTTGGAAACCCCCCTCTTGTTCCCATCTAAAGTCAGGACCCCCGCTGCCCACCACCGACCCCTCCTCTCCTGCTTCCACGGGATATGCAAATTCCTGCCTTTCTTCCCTTAATTGATTAATTGAAGCCCTCGTTGAAGGCCTAGATTGTGTGCTGCTCTCTTTGCCCCCCCCCCCAACCCGTGCGCTCCCCTGACAACATGCATGAAGGCCACTCTTCTCAGCCTTTCACCCGTTTGCTCTCACAACCCGAGACAACAAGATGAGATGAAAATATGGACAGTAAAGTGCCGACTACTCATTTTCTCCCTTCTATTATTCATTGCAGTGATTCCAATGCATTCCTTTATATAAACACATTATAACGGGACTGTTCGTAGTATGTGCATCGGACAGTTCCATGTTCCAATGTAGATGGCATTATAACTCTGCCTCATAAGCAATTGGTCCGCTGGAGAAAAAGAAGACGTAGCAAAAGAAGCGACAGAAGGAAGTTGATTTGTATTTCTCGAAGTGTTTGTTTTGCTTTTCATGTTTTCTTGCTTTTTAGTCCATTCATTAAAATGACAGGCACGCGCCACATAGCCTTTTATGCAAATTAGACGATGATGGCATTTTTGAAATTGTACTTGTACACCTTACTGTCATCTTCATCTTCATCTTGTTTCCCAACTGGCTTACCTGGAATTTTAATGTTGTTTTGATCTATTATAATAACATTTTATATAATTATTTAATATAATCAATTCATAATAATATTCATTAATTCATTTTTTAAATACAGTGCATCCTCATTAAGGTCGCGGGTATGCCGGAGCCTATCCCAGCTGTCTTCGGGAGAGCGGCAGGGTACACCCTGGACTGGTCGCCAGCCAATCACAAGGCACTCATAATAATAAATCAATGAAATATACTGTAGATACATAATTATTTCATAATCGACTCATATTAATTTAGTCTTTTTTAAATACACAAGAGTAAAATAATAGCCTGCAGAAAATGTTGATGATTTTGACAATGCACATGACATTTTTAAAATGTATTTAAAAAGTCAATGATAAAAAATAATTAATAAATACAAATAAATGTTAAAATATTTTTGTTATATTATATATTATTATATTATTATTACAACATATATTTATTCTAAGACAATATAATACTATATAATAAATGCATAAATAAATGAAAGCATGAGTCTGAATATAGAATTGTATTGTATTGTATAGAAGTGCGATACAACCTGACCTGTAACCCCAGACATCCCGACTCAGCTTTTTTCCAACTTGACTCACTTTTCCAAAATGCTTCAGCTCGATGTATGAAATACTTTTGGCAGAAATCGCTCCTTTTCCATGCCCCCTCATGCATACATTAATATACAGTATGAGGTGTCTGCTTCATTTGACCACCTGAACGCCGCATCATCCCCACCATCTGATCGCAACAGGTCAGCAGGTCAAAAGGGCCTAAAATGCATAAATACAATAGTAAAATAAATTGATATATTATTTCTTTTCAATCTAAAAAAAAAGACACTTAAGCTAGCATTGTAAAGGTGAGCCTGTGTTGAATGTTGAACCTGCGTGTGTGTACACATATTGTGACATGTTGATATGCAGGTCAGATAAATTAGCTGTGACCGTGTGTGTGTGTGTGTGTGTGTGTAACCTTTTCCTACGATACAAACATGACTTTCCCACCACAAGACAAACCACTGATGCTAAGCAACAGCTTCTTTTCTTGCGTGTACACAAAGCACTGCATGTGACCTATGACCTGAAAGGTGACACATCTGTCCTCCACACACACACACACTTGCACTAGTGCACTCTCTCTTCTTCGTTTTTCATTACCTCTTGCTCCTGTTCATCTCGGCGGCCGCACGCCTCCTCCTCCTCGGGCGTCCGCATGGGCATCTGAGCCCGGGCGTCAATACAGCTCCATGCTTGACCCCCGCTCCTCCTCCTCCTCCTCCTTCTCCTGTCTGGCCCCTGTAGTGCTCACCTACCGTCCAGCCACAGCGCTCCCACGTCCTGCCTGCGCCCCACAATTCATACACCTGCCTTGGAGGAAGAGGACGGCGGAATCACTGGTCCCTACTACATAAACAAGTCAGCATCTTAAATGGAGGGACTGGCTCTGACAGATAGGGGAACTTGCATCAGTTTCTGAGCGTGTGCGTGCATGCTCAAGGGGGAGGGGTGAGGCCACGGAGAGAATAGTCAACAGCGGCTGCATAGGAAGGAGGAGGCAACAATCATCGTAGCGCCCCAGGAAGCAGCACTTCTTGTCCTAAACCTTAGCAAGAGCCAGCTCTTTTAACAATGACAGTCGGACCGATGAACTATTGCAGAGAACATGTTCACTTTTGGTGGGGATTTGGGTAAAGGTGCACCCCCCACAATCATGACAGAGCCGAGATGCAGAACAGTAGAGACAGACTTTAATGCAGTCTTATGGAATTTCTTTCACCTAAATTCAAATACAAATGTGGGAACACATTCAAAGCTGTTCCCATGATATGTACTGGTCACTAATGTTACTGTAACGTTGGGTGAGACACACAAGCACCAGATCTGATCGGCAGTTATTGCAGGTTTGAATGATCTCACAACAAACGTGGAAATCCCGAGCTGTTGCGGCAAAGTTAAAACTCAACTTTGAACCCCCGGCATCACTTCCTGTCCACTGCGCCCACTCTGCTGCTAAAGCACCGAAACACATTTACAGCAACACACATGAACATAAGTCGTATTTCCTCTTATTATGTTTACTATATTAGGTAATATGTGTGTAAAGGTGACTTTAGGGGTGCTATGTCATGCCTAGAGGGCTCTAATCATTTTAAATAGTGTATATAGAAGGTCATAAGCAGGCTGTGTATGCTCAAACTACAAAAATAATCAATTTATAAATAAGGAATCCTACTTTGCAGTCAGGTCTGGAACCAATATAACCACCATAAACGAGAGATTACTGTATTAATAATTGTAGATGACTTATCCGGTATTTGTCCTGTCCTCCATTAAATTGAATTTTACAGTTGGGGAAGTCGCTGTTATGTTTCGTCAGATGCTCACTGGTGTGGTTAAGTCCTGCTTAAACACAACAGGGGACGGAGAGGTTAGCTTTCCGCCCCTTTCACACAGCGTCCCGCCTCTGGTGCGCTTTTGATACGACAGCCGGCAAATTTGCGGCCTGGCTCCGACCCGCCATTGTCTGTGACCTCATCCTCCAGGAACCAGGAAGCAGCCTGTGAGAAAGATACCACACATCCACACCACTACTGGTTGTGTTTTCACTTTTGGTGGAGATCTCTACTCATGCATCCAAGATCTTCCACATCCAGTCGATGATCCTGATATCGTCTTCCTTGTCGTGTGAGGGTGGCAAGCGATCACACAGGGCACATAGTGTTTGCACTTGTGAATGTGGCCGTGCAGCTGGACGGGGGGGTCTCAATGGCATCCTTGTTTGAACAGCACACCGGGAGGAAGAGGCAACCATACAGGGGGGACATGAATGCGCCTCGGGTGTGCAGAGGTGGCCTCTTTTGCTGCAGGAAGCTGACTGGCTGGCACAGAGGACGATATGGCATTGAGAAGCAGGCAAAGATGCAGAGCAGAGCGAGGCGTCCTACAGGCCATACATGCAAAGTCCGAGTGCTCGAGTGTGCAATGACGGATGCATGCATTGCACTGCCGCCAAAGGGCTATGTAAGCGATGTAATGTAGCAAATTTACAGTCATCTTAAGCAACAGGAAGAGATGTAATCAACACTGCTGGTAAATCCAGTGAGTGTATTGAAAAAAATATGAACATGATATGATTACAATTTTTAATCGATGTAAAATTAAACCTGTAATGCATCGTCATTGTGAGTTTGGTTTTAAATACTGTATTGTTATTAGTCCTTGCTTTGGGATTTTTAATCTTGCATTTCCTGTATAGGCCGGAAGTGAAGCGGAAAGCTAGCAAACTACGGTCTTTAGCTGGCGAAAAAAAGTTATCTCACGAATGTTACTATAATCTTTCGATGTTAAGAAACGAGTTTTAAAGAGACCTGCTCCGCGTCATTTGTAGGATTCAGACGTTCTATTTTCATCACGTGACAAGCCTGTAGACGTTTGTAAGCTAACAGTCTCAGCTGGGCAGCGGTCGGCGTTAGCTTAAAATGACTGTATGGCTAATGTCTGTATGTCAATATCCACTTGCAAGGTGCTTGTTGCTTCACGACTACTCCAAATGTTAGCATATTGTCGCCGCACTGCGGCTTCACAATGCAACTGCAAAAGAAGCGGATGCCACGTCATGGTCTTGGGGAGGACCAAGTGGCAGCGGGACTTCACTTCCCAGAAATCACGACGGCTTCTCTTCATTGGCGTGCTACCTCCTAAGCGTCCTCTGTATATACCGGCTGATGCGAGTTGTTTCCCGGAGAGCCGCGTCCCCTAAACGCCTTCCTGCTGCAGCCACAGGCAGATGGAGGACAGGATGACGGATGCCAGATGGATACTGAGCAGGTAAGGATGTGTGTGTGTGCTATTCCAAGCTTATGTTATGTTATACGATGCATCTTCATGGTAGTCTTTCTCAATGACACCCATACAGTGCACCTTCCTCTTCATGAAGACCAAAGGTTTTATAGCACCCACCTTATTGGAATTCAGGAAATAATCTTAATATAAATAGTCTGTTCCAGGGTCAAACTGTCACCATCCTGCCTGTGTTAACTGTACAATGTCTTAGCATTTGCAATGTAAACATCCATAGCGCTTGTCCTCATTATGGGTCATGGGGGAGCTGGAGCCTATCCCAGCTGAGCCCACGCAGCAATTCATACTCAGATCTCCTGATTGTGAGGCAAAAATATATGAAACAACACTGAATATGGCCTATTATTAGTTAAACATAAGCATATTTAAACAAATGTCACATATATTGACCTAAATGAAGAACTTTCAAGTCAAGAAATTGGCTAAATGTAATGTTACATTGATGATGTACAGAACAAGGGACTCTCCCATGTGAGTCGATATTATGGCTTTTGTATGTCTTATTTTCTCCAGTTATAATGGGTAATACGTATAATGTGTAACAGTGACTATAGGGGTGTTATTTCATGTCTAAAGGGCTCTAGTAGTTTTCTATGCTATGAAAATATGAAAGTCAAAGTGGAATACTTTATCTATTTAGTGGAACCCTCCCACTCATTTTTATAGCCTTGCCCCCATGGAGGGAAGATTTGCCCCCCCTTCTTCTTAGAAACATGGCGGCACGGCCAAGGTGGGAGGAGGGCCGGGCCGGGCCAGGCTGGGCTCTGCCCCTCCCCTCACACGCCCGACGTCCCTCCCCTCCGATCTGGAGGATGCACGCTGAGAGTGGAAGGTAGTCTTCGTGGGAGGGGGTGGGGGGAATCACTCTCTCGCACAACACTGTGAGAGTCCACAGGACGGGTGCTGTCCTCCAGCACACCCACACACACTCGAGAAGGGAGGAGATAAAAGAAAGCGAAAGAGAAAACTAAAGGATCTTGTCTTCCTTCTGGAGGTGCTGCCAATAACCCTCGGTGAAGGATGGCGGAAGGCGGTGAGGGAGAGGAGGAGATCCAGTTCCTGCGAACGGTGAGTCCTGCTTACTTGACTTATTTTGTTTTTGTGTTGTTTTTTGGACCAGGTCAGGATAAGTTCTCTGATGTTTAGGTGTTCACCATCAACTTCATGGCAGGTTCATCAGCAGTTCAATCAGCAGCTGAGCTCGCTGGTGCCCCAAATGTGGATTTATTTTGGTGTTGGTGACCTGCCTGATGCTTGCTCTCTTTAAACTTGGCACCTGATTAGTGCCCTGTCTTGTGAAGCTGTCAATTTCTAGTGACATGCTCACATTCTGCTCCTGTACGTGCATGTACGTGCACAGACAGACAGACAGTGCATCTGTTTGCATCATTATCTATTTTTATCTGAGGAAAGTAGAGCCTCAGATGGCTTGAGGAGTCGGAGCTAGCCGCTAGCAAGCGCCTGCAGTAGACAGCTGCTGCTCTGAGACAGCATGACAGAGTGGACGGGTCCACTCCACACTCCACCCCACCCCTCCCAAAAAAAAAGACCTGAAACTGCTGACCGGGTGGGTGCTTTCCACAGCTGAGGATAGGAAGATATGGCAAGCACAGGGAAGTGTTTCCCTGAGATGTTTCCAGATGTTGCTACTAAACCACTCATCTATCAGCGCCCTCACTTACACTCCTTACACCACACCTGGTCTGCACCTGGAGAATAAGAAGATGGAACAAGAGGGATCGGTGTGGCCAACTTGGCAACGTTATTGCAATATGCAGTAAATAGTAGATCAGGGGTGTCCACACCTTGGACATATAGTAGGTGGAAAACTGTATCATTAGTATGAAATACGCTCTTTTTTTCCTGCCCATTTTGCTGTTTTTCAAAAATGTTCTAAATAGTTAAACTTCTGAATTTTCATCCTGTAATATCATGACTTTATTCCCGTAATAATATAACTTTTTCCCCAACGTGATTTTCCAAAAATGCCAACTGACTCTCTACAAGTTTGGATACCCCTCTACTAGATGTTTGGATGTACATTATCTTCATCACATCAGTGCACCCCTACATGGCGTCCAGGACACAAGTAGATTGTACTGTAGCTTACGTTTATACTTTTTTGTGGTGTAACGTCACCGGTCAGTCACTACAGTTGCAGTCGGTGGTCTGATGCGTTCCACGAGACTGTTTCAGGATGAAAGTAGAAGCGTGGCTTTATGTGAATTATTAAAGGGTGGTGTGCTTCAATGATAGAGCGGGGGTCAGACACACAGGGCTAAACGTGACTGCGCCGCTTGGATGGAAATGTTTGCATTGGCAGGAAGATGGAGAATGGAGTGTGTGCCGCTTGTCTCCATGTGATGACAGCCACAGTCCAGACAGTTCCCATAAGTCACTTTGAGGGACCACCAGTTATTTAGCCAAATAAATATCTTTATTTAATATGCGGTGGAGTTCCATTTGCCTCCAAATGCACCTTGAATGACTAAAGGCACAAAGAAATGAATATTTCCCGCTGACTCTGTCATCAAATAAGCCAGATTTCATACAACAGCACCGTCTCTGTCTTGCCCAGCGTGTGCATCACACAGACAGGAACGACACTTACATGCTGTATTTGAGTTTCAGTCTATAATTGCAGCTTCCTTTTATAGTGTGTCAGTATAAGTGTGCACTCAGGGGGGGAGAAGCCAGAGCAGCCACTGTCCTACTTGCTAGCATCCTTTGGGATGTGTGTGTGTGTGTGTGTGAGTGTAGCAAGTGGACTTTTTATTCATTGTTGTAGCACGTGCGCACCTCATGGTTGTATTGTTTGGACAGTGACTCCCCATCCTACAATAAAAGTACATTGAATTGGTGTCATGTCTGATATTAAAGCATGGCTGCCTCTTCATTAGCTTGTGGTTGTTTGCAGTGTACGTCTATTTTTTACACTTATGTTGTTGTTTTTGTTTGTTTCTTTGTTTAATTGTGTTTTAAAAATGTGTCATTAGATTGTGTCTCCAGTGTTGCTTTTTGCAGTCTACAATGACATGATAATGTGTTTGCGCCATGGCTGTCTGGCTATGTCGTGATCCAAAATGAGCAAGAAATACTTTTGCTAATCTTCCCCATCAAACCCGCCTCTCCTCCCCTCGTGAGACGATTTAACACTCAGATGCTCGCTTTAGCCACGGTTCTTCTCGTTGTAACATCCCCTCAAAGTCATTTTGGGGTTTAGCTTCACCAAGATGTCCAAGCTGGCCCCATCCCGAGGATCGCACGGGCAAAGCCGGGCTTTAGACGTGTTGAGCCCAGGAGATGAACACATCTAAAGACACGCATACACACTGCACCTGTTGTGTCTGTGTTGGGAGTTTGCACAATAAACAGGTGCTTGTCTCTTGTCTGCCACCAGGGTGGCAAGCCGCTAAAGCGACGTGCGATCAAAACCAGCTCCAGCAAGTGATTGTAATCAGTCACAAGTTGTTTACTTATTTCTTTGATGGGATGAATGTGAGAACAGCAGGAACGTATCATGAGAAAATGATGTTCTTAGGCAAACATGAATAACTACAATCTGCAGCTGTATACGTTTCCATTGTGAGTGCTGATTGATTAGCTTTTGGCCCATTTTTCAAAACAAGTTTGGTTGTCCTGCTGCCGGCTCTCCTGGAGCAAGAGCCCAAGTATCTGCTGGTCAGCAGAAGGAGGGAACGTGATAGCGACAGGTGCAGCCACCCAAAATAGGAGTGGGAGCAGAGCAGAGGGGCTGGGAGGTCCATAACAGAGCGGAAGAGCTGATGGAGCAAAGAGGCAGAACATGGCATGCATGGTGGAGGACTTGTTTTGAGAAAGAAACATTTGACATTGTTTGAGTTCCATTGTGGATTTAGTCAAAGCCAGTATGATGTGGTGCAGATCTCCACCAGTGCGGATCGTGCTCATAAACACATTATAATGGGACTGTCTATGTTACACTGCTTGTTAACACACTTGGTCTGCCAGAGAGCAAGAAGATGTAGCAGGAGGGATCAGTGTTGCCAACTTAGTGACACTGTGGCTATTTTTAGTGAGTACCCAGACCCCTCCAGATACTTCTTTTCAGTCAATCTAGTCAGTTGAGTTGGATAGTTTTTTGTTGACTTTTGGTGAGATGTCTCCTGGGATTGAAATGAGTGGCAAAGATATAGCAGTGTGTGTTCAAGTTAAACAACATGGCAGTTTGATTTATTATGCTGTGGCTGCATCAGATAAATATATGTATAGGACTCACTTTGCCATCTCATCGCACCTAAAAGTGTCAAATCTCAGTGCTTGACGAAAAACACGATCAACCAGATGAAGCCTTTTCAGTAGAAATTGTGACTGCTGAAATGCCAAACCTGAGTGTTGGAATGTCGTTGAAATGTGTTGAAATCTATTCAATAACCAAGGATTGAACCGGCAACCATCAGGTTGGAAATCAAGCCTCATTCTACAACCTGAGCCATGCCATTGTGCGCGGAATAAGCAGAATGTAATGTTAAATGTAACATTTATTTCCACCAATAGGGGGTGACATGGTAATATCCTCTCATTGTAGAATTATGGAAAATGTAGGAATTTTTAGAAAAGACCTGATAGGTATGTTTTGAAAGAGCTAACTAAACACATCGGAATTTGAAATGTTGAAAAGTAAAAATGCAGGCTCGATATTGAAGCAATTACATCAGAATTGAGAATCGAACCAGTGACCATCAGGTTGAGAACCAACCACCAACCACTCGTAGAATGTCAAATGAATGCCAAAAGGTCATAGAATTCGGCCGAAGATTGAACCAGCAACCATGAGGTTTGGAGTTGACCACTCAACGACCTGAGCCATGCTGTTGTGCGTAGAATAATGTTTCATGTAATAGTTAATGTAAAATCAATTTCTTCCAATGGGAGGCGACATTGAAATTGTTCTTTTCATTTTCATTGGAAAAATGTCACCAAAAATGTAGGAATTTTGATAGGTCGCCTACATGTCTTGAAAGAGCTGTCCCCCTTACAATACGCAGAATTACAATCGGGGGGCACTAAATAAATTGCCCATTTATTTTCATTCATTCATTTTTTTATCGCTTATCCTCACAAGGGTCGTGGGGGTTGCTGGAGCCTATCCCAGCTGTCTTCGGGTGAGAGGCGGGGTACACCCTGGACTGGTGGCCAGCCAATCACAGGGCACATATAGACAAACAACCATTCACACTCACATTCATACCTATGGACAATTTGGAGTCGCCAATTAACCTAGCATGTTTTTGGAATGTGGGAGGAAACCGGAGTACCCGGAGAAAACCCACACATGCAAAGGGGGAGAACATGCACACTACACACAGAGATGGCCGAGGGTGGAATTGAACCCTAGTCTTCTAGCTGTGAGGTCTGCGCGCTAACCACTTGACCGCCGTGCAGCCCCATTTATTTTCAATGGAAAAAATGTCACAGAACATTTGGAATTATGGACAATGTGGGACATTTTCTGAAAGGTCCTGTTAGATAGCCAACGTGTCTTGTATGAGCGGAACATTCTGACGTTGGATTGGTTTGAATCAGTTGAGAAATGTGGGAGGAGCTAGAATTTTAGATGTGTAAATGTTTCCCACACAATGAAACAAAGACTTAAACATGTAAAGCATGCATTGCTCTTCTCAACGTGCAGCGGGTGCCTGGTGCGGGCCCCGCCCCCATCTCAAAGCACTCGTAGACACGCCTCCGTCTTAATGTGACATTAAAAAAAAATCACAAAAAGAAGCATCAGAGGGAAGGTGGTAAAGGTGAGGTCCACATAGTGTGTATTTACTATTTGGCATCACTTCCTGTGTGTGGCGTTGACTTCCGTCTGTCTGCACACACACCATTAGATACCTTTACATGCATTTAGTCCATCACATGAGGTCTCCCCCATGGTCCAGATGATGGACGCATCCACCATGTGTTGCTGGTGCAAGCCCAGTAGGTCAGCCAGGCGATAACCTGCACATCCGAACCTTCGCCCGGAACCTTCTCGGCTCCATTAAACGTGGCCAGATTATCAAATAATCAGGGCGCGTGTTTGCCCCGCCGCTGAGTGTCAACCTTCAAATGCGGAAGGCGGCTTCTATTAATAAAGCGGTGAGTTAAGCTACAGAGTTTGCGCGGCCTCCGGGCCAGCTTTCCACGCGGTCCACCTGGACCAAACCGAAACATTCTGACCGCTGGAAGGTCGAAGCTGTGCGGATGCAGATGCGCTTGCCAAGCTGCTATTATTAGTCTTAGCAGGGAAACCATCGGGACCTGACCACGACTTCACTCCTGGACCACATTGTGTGCATTCAGGCTTGATGAGGTGTATGTGGTCATGTGTCATCTGTCACTGTTCTTTCTATACTACTTATCGTGTTGAGGGTCACTGGGGGTTTAACCCTGTGGTACACCCTAGACCAGGTCTATTCAACTCAATTGATTCCTTTCACTATTATTCTTACTTTGTATCAACAGTTTATTGTGGTTATCAGTTGCAGACCTTTGCAAATTTCCCCACTGAGGGACGAATAAAGCCATATCTTATCTTATCTAGACAACCTGACTACAACAAGCCAAATACAGTTGTTAACCTTGTCAGAGCTCTCCAGACACGAAATAGCACCCCTATAGTCACCTGTACACTTCTATTACCCAACATAGTAGACATTCATTCATTCATTCACGAGGGTCGCGGGGGTACTGGAGCCTATCCCAGCTGTCTTCAGGCGAGAGGCGGGGTACACCCTGGACTGGTCGCCAGCCAATCACAGGGCACATATAGACAAACAACCATTCACGCTCGCATTCATATCTACGGACAATTTGGAGTCGCCAATTAACCTAGCATGTTTTTGGAAAGTGGGAGGAAACCGGAGTACCGGGAGAACATACGGGGAGAACACTCAAACACCACACAGAGATGGCCGAGGGTAGAATTGAACTCGGGTCTCCTAGCTGTACCATTTCTATGCTGAAAATGCTTCATTTAGGACAGACATACATACAATTTGCTAATAATAGGCTGTAGTCAACTAAAAAACAACGGGATTTATTTATACATTTTTTTTGAACCCGTGATGAATAAAGTGATAAAATAAAAAAAAGTGTGACGTGATGAGGGGCGGTTGTAATGTCAATAAGATAAAATGGCATGAGATAAAAGAGAAGCCATGGCTATGCTAGTCAAAGATCCTCTATATGACAAGATCACTCTCCTGTAAAAAATGCCAGTCATAGGTGCTCAAAATGAAAAAATGTGAGTCGCTCCAAGTTTTTTTGGGGGTTTGATATCATTCCCGGGGTGGATTCCCCTGCTGAATAACCATGCCTGAGCCAGATCACCTGTCAATCACAGGACGGACGGATGGAGACACCCAACCATTCACATGGTGGTTGTGAGGTAACACTATTTGGAAAACGAAACACTCCGGAGGCCCGTGGGTACATGAGAGGCACATCTTTTGTTGCAAGGTCACTGATTTGAGTCACTTTTCATTTTTCCCGCTGTGCGTCACAAACGTGCTACATGTCCTCGACCTCGCTTTAAAGTGGCGCCGCTGTACCCAAAACTCTCCGATGCACAGCACTCACGGGGGAGCGAGCGGGAGCGGGTCAAACACTCTAAGACCGAAATATCCTCAAGCCGCTAGACGAGAGCAGAGGCAAAAGTCACAAATGTGACCAGAAGTGAGCGAGAGCGGCAATGAGTCAGGTTAAGTGGTGGATCTTCTTGCTTGTATAACGGCTGAGGGCAGCGAACAGCTGAGAATGCCAAGTGTCAGTTGGGAGGGTTGACAGGGGAGGCGGTGTTTATTGCTGTCTTTTGCACCAAGCCATGCGGGCAGGAAATTACTGTAAGTTAGCGCTTTGCTAGGGAAGTGCACGCACTGTGCTTTACACACAAAGAAAGAAAAACACATTCTAATGGGACTGTCTGTGTCTATACCTTGTAGCTTACAACACCGAACAGTAGGTGGCAGTATACATCATCATTCCACTTCTTCACGCCTCATATGCAGCTGGCCTACCCAAGAATAAGAAGATGCTGCAGGAGGGACCAATGTTGTATTTAGACCTCTCCACATAATCATTGTCAAGAAAGTGAGCGTTTTGGAAACATGAAGACACGTATTTCTGGTTTGGGTGATATGGACCAAAGCCAAATATGTGTGCCAAGTTTTAGTAAAATGTAAACAATATTAGAGAAAAATAGTCATTGAAATAAAAAAGTACATTATCTTTTTAAAATAAATATAGAAAAAGTTAAATATGCTTTTCAATCTTCAGTGCTATAGTGGTGCACTCATGGCAGCAAGGTTAGCGCCGTTAGCGCTTCCATCTCATGTTCCCCATGGCGACAGAAGGTTAAACATGGTTGATGCCGTCTTTGAAAACTGTCTTTTTCGCTGTTCACTCCCGCTATGCAGCTTCTTCACCTCCATATTTCTGCTGGGATATCCAATCATTCGACATAGCGAAAGGATGCTAACAGCCGCTAACAGCTGCTCCCGAGTGTCAAAATGGCGCAAGCGGCTACCTCTAAAGTAATGAGATGAACATCCATAGCTACACACTTGCTTAAGGGGTTGGTATGGCAGAAACAATTAGAAAGTAATTAATAAAGCACTATTAAACACTACACACTCTACAGGAGACACAGAGCTGTTGTAACCGACTTGCATTTGGGCGCCGCCCTCTTGGAACAAATCCAGTCCATATCTATATGAACGGATATGCTTGTTTTTGATATCAGAACAGAAATATTGATATAAAAGAATATTGATATATTGCCCAGCCCTCACTATGACATAAACATAAATCACTCTGAAAAGAAGCGACTTCTAAATATGCTTTGCTTTTCATATTTTGTACTCACTTTTATCTCCCCCAAAACATTACTCTTCATATGACCAGTAAGAACATGACGCCATCTACCACAAATCCAAAATTCAGTACCGTAGTTTCTACTTTAGTGTGTGTAATTACTTCCAGAGCCGACAATGATTGGTGAATTTCCACAAATTTTCTTATTTAGAAATCACATTTTTGTAGTCAAAGCATAGAAAACCTGTTTACGACCTTCTGAATACGTTTTTTAACATTAAGGCTTCTAGACATGAGGCACCCCTGTAGGTAAAACTATACACTCCTAGAGGAAGTGAGTGGGGGGCGAACAGGAGGTGGCTTCATGGGTCCAAGAGTTGAATTTACTTTGCCAGAACCATAGCCTGTTTTAAGGATTATTGTGTCTTCTTCTGCTAATCTGGTCTGGTGCTTGTGTGTTTCACCCTGGGTTACAGTAACATTACTGACACCTAGTGACCAGTGGAGAATACAACATAGCGTCTTGCGAATGTCTTATATTTGTATTTTGTTTAATTTAGCCATTTTTATGCTTGAGCGTGCTTAAATTGGGCCACACCTTCGACACCCCATGCCATAAAACACTTAAAGTGTCTATGTTACCTTTTTTAACTGTTAAAAAAAACGTTACAAAAGAAAAAGCAAAACAAAGATGTCAAAAATTAATTTGAAATCCAAAGTTTTGTACGAATTAAGAAGTGTGTTTTCCCTAAATACGTGTTTATTCATGCATGTAGGATGACCAGGTGGTTCTGCAGTGCACCGCCTCCATCCTGAAGGAGCAGCAGATTAAACTTTGTCTGTCCTGCGAGGGCTTCGGTAACCGCCTCTGCTTCCTGGAGACCACGTCCAATGCTCAGGTACAACCACTGGGTATCCACCTTGATGCACCTCTGGCCGTTCTTACTTCCTCCATCTTCTTTTTTTGCAGAACGTGCCTCCAGACTTGGCGATATGCAACTTCATTCTGGAGCAGTCCTTGTCAGTGCGTGCTCTGCAGGAGATGCTGGCCAACACGGTGGAGATGACCGAGGTAGCGTATTGAAAACGTGGAATGGAGCGAATGGAAAAGGATTTCTCTGTGTTTTTTGGATGTTTGGCATTAGCACCATAGACGTGTTATTTGCATGTATTTTACATTGGTTTCCTTATGATATCTGGACCCCTCCCTTCCTCCTCAAACAGGCAGTCGATTTGGACAAATGGGTATGTCCGTGAGCATATACGTAACTGTCTCTTTACACTTTTTGTATCACACATCTGTCTCCAGTGTGACTGATGGACCAATCTTACAGTTGTCCTACTGTCCTGTGTCTTAGATGTGTCTTAGATATGTCGTAGACCTCATTTATGCACTTCATTTCATTACAGTCAGGTACTGGTGTTGGTTCTTCCAGAAATACCATCAGCACCTCATCCTGCCTCATGTCCAGATGTTAGCATTGTTTTGTACATCCTTTGTCTCCTCACAACCACGTCTGGCTATTGTGCGATACCCTTCCTACCAATTGTGATTTAACATGAAAACAAATTGATCTTTTTGCCATGTCAGCCCCCTTTTTGCACCATTAGCTCCATGTCAGGCGTCTCAGACGAGCATTAGCAAGGCGAGCCGGAGGATGAGAATAGCATGGCATGCGGCCCAGTGGGGTGTCCCACCCACCTCTGTCAGAGGTAGAGGGGCAACTAAACACCCCCACAAGCTCTGGCCACACACACACACACACACACACTTAGAAAGACAAGCACCACCACCTGTCCTAATGCAGCGCTAATGCACAGCGGAGCTAACAGTGTAGCGCTAGCACTGCATACCTCTTGCCTTGTGTGATCCCAGTGGATCATGACTACTTAACCCTGCATTAAGGTCTATTGTTGACACCCAGGTGGTGGGGCCAAATTGTTTTTTTTTACAGTGCATTGTTTGTTCGTGATCACTCCTGTAGTCCAGATATATTTGCGTTACAGGATTTATTTTTATAGTTTACTTTTACCAAGTTATGATTATTATTATTAATAATAATAATAATATACCAGTATGGTGCCAGGCAATATTGTCATTCATCCATGTCATTGTACTCTCAGGGCATTGAATCTATCGTAACAGAACTGTTCAGGCTGTCTTAGAAGACATGCTTCTCATCAGCCCAGCAGGCTTCTCTATCTGGTCTTTCAGCTTTATCACTCGAGCAGGCTTTATACGTTCATGCTCAAAGACTAGATAGGACAGCTGTTTGGTTTTTGAGCTTTATCACTCGAGCAGGCTTCATACGTTCATGCTCAAAGACTAGATAGGACATCTCTTGTCTATCTAGTCTTTGAGCTTTATCATTTGAGCAGGCTTCATAACTTTATTCTCAAAGACTAGCAAGACTAGCGAGCTGCCTTGTCTAGTCTTTGAGCATGAAATACTCACGATCTAGGTAGATGAGAGATGTCCTATCTAGTCTTTGAGCATGAAGTGATGAAGCCAGCTTGGATAAGAGAGATAGGACAGCTCTAGTCTATCTAGTCTTTGAGCATGTGATGATATTCCCTGAGCATGAACAGATGAAGCCATCTTGGATGAGAGAGCTCAAAGACTATAGAATACTATAGAATAGACTTGATAGACTAAAGCTGTCCTATCTAGTCTTTGACCATAAACTGATGAGGCCTGCTCGGAAGACAGAGCTCAAAGACTAGATAGAAAATACTAGACAGAATAGAACTGTTCTATTTAGTCCTTGAATGTGAACTAATGAAGCCTGCTTGGGCGAGAGAGCTCAGAGACTAGATAGACTTTTGCTGTCCTAACCTGAGCTTGAACAGATAAAGATGTAGACCAACTAGAGCTGTCCTATGTAGTCCTATGTCTTTGAGAAGTCTGCTGGAATGAGAGGTGAAATGTCTTCTAAGCCTCCATGAACAGTCCTGTTGTGATGGATTTAATGGCCTGAGAGTACCGGCATATGTAGTGCTGTCTTTCATTGTACAGTCGTGCAAAAAAATATTAGACCACTTTATTTCTTCATTTTCTTGTTCATTTTAATGCCTGGTACAACTAAATTTGGACAAATATAACGATGACAACAAAAGTAGCTCATAAGAGTTACATTTTTTGGGTGTACAATGTTATAGTTATTCATGTAAGAATATTAGTGATTTTGGAAAACTTAAGAAAACCATGGAAGTTGCTATATATCATCTCTTAATTTCATCTTAAACTCTTATGGATTATTTATGTAATCGTCATTATATCTGTCCAAACAAATGTACCTATGCTTGTAAGTGAACAAATAAAGTGAAAAAACAAGAGCGGTCTAATATTTTTTTTCGGTGACTGTATTTTCCATTACTCATTCTTATCATACCTCTCTTTGCTGATTGGCTGGGAGAAGTCACATGGTCCTACTGCCTTACAGTGAGGCTTGCACTGCCCATACAAAGGGCTATGTGGAAGCTGTATGTTGTTTCTTTATGATGATGCTGATCTGTGGAATATTGTATGTACTTCCACCAGTCCTCCCAAGGTGGCGGCCACCGCACCTTACTGTACGGCCACGCCATCCTACTGAGACACAACCACTCCGGCATGGTAAGATGAATATGGTTGAATATGCTTTGATATAAACATTGTAAATCTGGGCTGTCTCGTCAGTACCTGAGCTGCTTGACTACGTCTCGCTCGCTCACGGACAAGCTGGCCTTCGACGTGGGGCTACAGGAAGACTCTACCGGTGAACTTCTCTACGCTTAAGACTTTGTGCCTTCTGGTATCACGTAAAAGATGCCCTGACTCAGCACTCTTGTCCTTCCAGGTGAGGCATGCTGGTGGACCATTCATCCAGCCTCCAAGCAAAGGTCAGAAGGTGAAAAGGTCAGGGTGGGCGATGACCTCATCCTGGTCAGTGTATCGTCAGAGAGATACCTGGTGAGACTCTTTGAATTCCTCTGACGTCGCTGCATGTTTACCTGACCCGTTGTCCACACTCTTGGTCCTCAGCACCTGTCCTACGCCAGTGGAGACCTGATGGTGGACGCCTCCTTCATGCAGACTCTGTGGAACATGAACCCCATTAGCTCAGGATGTGAACTAGCTGAAGGTACAAACGCGCTTCGCCAAGGTACATTGACGATTGACACGTGCAACTTCATGGTGTCCCGTGTTCCTCCTTTCAGGGTTTTTGACGGGGGGTCACGTTCTCCGGCTGTTTCACGGCCACATGGACGAATGTCTGGCCATCGCCACACCAGAGGAAGGAGAGGAGAAGCGCAGGTGAGAGGGGTGCATGGGTGCTTGTAGACAAGACTCAGCAAAAAACGACATCTTTGTAATTGCTAAGGACGGCTAATGCAAACAAGGACAATGACATGCTGCCAAGCTCTTCTGCAGGCTGCCATTAGGCTATTGAACTGTATTTTCTGTTCACAATCATTTCCCTTCTCCATGTCTATGTCCCTGTATTGGTGTTCAGGATGGCTCACTACGAAGGTGGTGCTGTGTGCAGCCAGGCTCGTTCCCTGTGGAGGCTGGAGCCTTTAAGGATCAGGTGATTTTATCGTCAAGCACATCTTAGTGCTAATTTGTCCCTGTGGATTTAGTGCATAATATATTATTATTAGTGCAGTGGAACCTCAGCTTTTGTCATGAGTCTGCTACAAAAGGTCTGATGGAAAAAAATGTTTTCCATAGAACATAATGCAATACAATGAATCCATTCCAAACCCAAAAATATGAACACAAAACACATTTTATAGAAAATCCTTCCAGTTTTAAATGCAGAAAACAATGCAAAATATGTATAAATGAGGAATGAAATGGTTAAATGTGTTGATGAGTGGAGGGAGAAGGGGAGGGAATGGAAGGACCTTTGGGACACTAGCTGGTTTTATAGTGTTATTTTGTAGCTGTACACTCAGAAATGCACGGTGCATTTGAACTTGAGTGTTTTATAGGAGGAAGAAAGAAGACAAATTGAGTTGTTTGTACATGAAGAAATAAAACACACACATACTAAAATAAATGTTCTCTAGTCTGAATCTGTCTATAGTGTCACAACTATCCACGCGTGGATGCCTTGTTTGTGTCGATTCTTCGGAATAACAAAGGGTCTATTTTGTTAGGTGCACTGTTTGACAACATGATAACCGAGACAGCACATGACCAATGTTTTTCTGCAGTTGGAGCGGCAGCCACTTGAAGTGGGGGCAGTCTTTCCGCATCCGCCACATCACCACAGGCCGGTACCTGTGTCAGGATGAAGAGAAGGGCCTGCTGGTGGTGGACTCGGACAGGGCCAACACCAAACTGTCTGCTTTCTGTTTCCGCGCTTCAAAGGTCAGATTTAGCTTCGTCGTGACCGTGCGATGGTATCGCTTTGTCTGAACCGCGTGCTTTTGCACGAGCAGGAGAAGGTGGACGTGGCCCAGAAGCGAGACGTTGAGGGGATGGGCATCCCGGAGATAAAGTATGGAGAGTCCATGTGCTTTGTGCAGCATGTCTCCACTGGCCTGTGGCTCACGTACGCCGCGCTGGATGCCAAAGCTGCTCGCCTGGGAATGATGAAG
This sequence comes from Doryrhamphus excisus, assembly GCF_037039965.1. NCBI lineage: Eukaryota > Metazoa > Chordata > Actinopteri > Syngnathiformes > Syngnathidae > Doryrhamphus > Doryrhamphus excisus. The sequence goes on along the minus strand of NC_136364.1, from coordinate 8,255,742 downwards.
AGGAAGGTGAGCTTATAATGGTCATGATCATCAACGAGAGGGAATCAGCTCTTTCCCTGATTTTGTTCGTGCTTGCAGGTCATGCTGCACCAAGAAGGCCATATGGACGACGCCCTCACTGTGTCTCGATCCCAGACTGAAGAGTCTCAAGCTGCTCGTATGATTTACAGCACCATGGGTCTCTTCAGGCAGTTCATCAAGTAAGTCTTCTTACATGCATTTATTAAAGATGTTAGTATTGATAGCAGTCAATGATAAATAGCTACAAGCTCTGCAGGTTCACCTCAGGTCGGCTGTGAATTGATTTGCATTCTCTCAGGGGCTTGGACTCTCTGAGCGGGAAGAACAAATCTCCAGGAGCTGTGTCACTCCCTCTGGAGGGAGTCATCCTCTCCCTGCAGGATCTCATCTTCTACTTTCGTCCCCCCGAGGAGGAGCTGGAGCACGAGGAGAAGCAGACCAAGCTCCGGTCCCTGCGTAATCGGCAAAATCTCTTTCAAGAGGAGGCACGTGCAGTCACCGTAACATCACGTGCAACATGTAGCCGAGGCTTCTTAGTCATATTCCGTGTGTGGCTGTGTTTCTGCACCAGGGAATGATCACCATTGTGCTGGAGTGCATCGACCGGCTCAACGTGTACAACACAGCCGCGCACTTCTCTGAGTGTGCAGGGGAGGAAGCTGCCGAGTCCTGGAAGGAGATTGTCAACCTTCTTTACGAGCTACTGGGTACTGGAATCACAAGCATTTAGTATGATACTGAAAAAAGTCACTTTGACTTTGTCTCCCTGTCTTGCAAAGCTTCTCTCATCAGGGGCAACCGTTCCAACTGCGCCTTGTTCTGCGACAATCTGGACTGGTTGGTCAGCAAACTGGACCGTCTGGAGGCCTCGTCAGGTAAGGCGTGGGCCCTCCAAGAGGCTCCCACAGGGCTTGGAATAAGGGGCACATGATCTGATCAGAAAATGCTCAGATGACGTTTAAGTCAATTTATATAATAATGTATAAAATCGTTCCATTCCACCCTCGGCCATCTCTGTGTGGAGTTTGCATGTTCTCCCCGTGCATGCGTGGCTTTTCTCCGGGTACTCCGGTTTCCTCCCACATTCCAAAAACATGCTAGGTTAATTGGTGACTCCAAATTGTCCATAGGTATGAATGTGAGTGTGAATGGTTGTTTGTCTATATGTGCCCTGTGATTGGCTGGCCACCAGTCCAGGGTGTACCCCGCCTCTCGCCCGAAGACAGCTGGGATAGGCTCCAGTACCCCCGCGACCCTCGTGAGAAAAGCGGTAGAAAATAAATGAATGTATAAAATCAAACATTAGTATAATTAAAGACCGAAGTGGTGCCGAAAAGAAAATTTTGGAGGGATGGTGACTGCACATTTTTTATTGAGCCTAATTTGTTGTTTGCACAACTTTTATATTCCTATTACTTTGCCATTGGCCGGCGACCAGCCCAGGCTGTGCTCCGCCTCCTGCCCAAAGTCAGCAGGGATAGGCTCCAGCATACCCTTGCAACCGAAAGAGGATTACTTGGCACTTTTTCAAGTTCATATTGATATTGTGTATTTTATTAGGGTTTCTGGTTTGTTATTCATTTAATCCTATTTATTACTATTATTTCTTTATTCATTTACATTTACATTTTCATTTACAGTGGCATTGTCGTCCTAAGTTCATTCATTCATTTTCTACCGCTTATCCTCACGAGGGTCGCGGGGGTGCTGGTGCTTATCCCAGCCAATCACAGGGCACATATAGACAAACAACCATTCACACTCACATTCATACCTATGGACAATTTGGATGCATTTGCATGTTTTTGGAATGTGGGAGGAAACCGGAGTACCTGGAGAAAACCCACGCAAGCACGGGGAGAACTCCCAACTTTCCACAGACCAAAGTTAGTTAGTTTTTTCATACATGACAGTTTCGAGTGCCCACTTACAGTTTTCCTCAGAGTAGTCACGTGATGTTCTTGTGACAAGCTGATGGTTGCTGGTTCGATCCTCAGTGGGTGAATGATTACATCACCCTTCTAGGATATTTCAGCATTCTTTCACTTCAGTTCAGCTTCAGCATTTCAGAATTCACATGCATTTTTTTACTGAAATGTCTTCATCTGGTTAGTGATTGGTTTTATAGTCATTTGGTTTCTGACCCAAACCACTTAGAAGTGCCTTACTGTGACTTCCGTGTATTTTCTTTAAACGTGTAGGTATCCTGGAGGTGCTCTACTGTGTGCTCATTGAAAGTCCTGAGGTTCTGAACATCATCCAGGAGAACCACATCAAGTCCATAATCTCTCTTCTGGACAAGCATGGAAGGAACCACAAGGTGTGTTTGAGTCTCTCATTTTCCTGCTTGATTTACAGAAGTGCTGTCTCTAGGTTCTAGATGTCCTTCGGTCTCTGTGTGTGTGCAACGGTGTCGCTGTGAGGTCCAATCAGAACCTTATCACTGAAAACCTGCTGCCGGGTCGCGACCTGCTGCTGCAGACCAACATTGTGAACTACGTGACCAGGTACTGGAAGAGCTGATGGTGAAGATGTGGTGATGACGGTGATGATGATGATGTGTCCTGTGTGCTCAGTGTTCGGCCAAATATCTTTCTGGGCACATGCGAGGGGTCCACGCAGTACAAGAAGTGGTACTATGAGATGATGGTGGACTACGTGGAGCCCTATGTGACGGCGCAGGCGTCTCACCTGCGTGTGGGCTGGGCCATGACAGAAGGCTACAGCCCCTACCCTGGAGGCGGGGAGGGCTGGGGGGGTAACGGCGTGGGAGATGACCTCTACTCCTACGGCTTTGACGGTCTCCACTTATGGTCAGGTAAGGCGATTCCCTCAGCTCCGTGTTTAGGATCTTTCCCGCCTGTGCCCTCAGACCATGCCGTGCGCTGTCCTTCAGGCACCGTCCCTCGCCAGGTGGCCTCGCCCAGCGCTCACACTCTAGCCGCTGACGATGTGGTCAGTTGTTGTTTGGATCTGAGCGTGCCCAGTATCTCCTTCCGCATAAACGGACACCCGGTTCAGGGCATGTTTGAGAACTTCAACGTGGACGGCCTCTTCTTCCCAGTCATCAGCTTCTCAGCTGGAGTCAAGTAAGAACAATGTCGGCTAACTATCGTCAATAATTTAAGATTCCACCCTCCTGTCTCTCCAGAGCTCGTTTCCTCTTGGGCGGTCGTCATGGAGACTTCAAATTCATGCCCCCGCCCGGCTACGCCCCGTGCTACGAGGCGCTGCTGCCGAGGGAGAGGATGCGCATCGAGCCCATCAAGGAGTACAAGCATGACTTCAGCGGCGTGCGGAACCTGCTTGGGCCCACCCTGTCGCTCACCCACACTTCCTTCACACCCTGCCCGGTGGACACAGTCCAGGTAAACCCCCTCCCACCCACTCCCACAAGGACAGCCAAAGTCATCATGTGTTTCTTTTGTGCACCCCTGTTGTAGATTGTGTTGCCTCCGCACCTTGAGAGAATTCGAGAGAAGCTGGCGGAGAACATTCACGAACTCTGGGCCATCACCCGCATTGAGCAGGGCTGGACTTATGGGACTGTGAGTATGGAGTTAGGCAGCAACATCCATGTTTATCTAGCTGTCCTTAAAACTCCTCAGTGCCCCTCTTGGTTGAATTCGAGGCAGTGGTCAGAACCTGAAAAAGTGGAATATTGTGATAGATGCGTGACTTTTTAAACACATATTATTATATAAATATAAATAAAAATATTAATATTTATATTAATAAATATAAATATTATTATTTTTGCTTCACAGTTCAGAGATGACAACAAGAAGCTTCATCCGTGTTTGGTGGACTTCCAAAGTCTCCCCGAGCCTGAGAGGAACTACAACCTGCAGATGTCTGGAGAGACTCTCAAGTCAGTTTCTCTTTCTTAAAGGGATTGTTTGCAGATGGCTGAAGATTACGTTTTGTCAACCATAAAATACAACACCACCACCAAAATATTTATTTTTCACAGTTATGAATTGAACTGCATAGAACTTCAATTGAATAAGATACATCTGTCGGTCGAATACACACACACGAGCACGCAAAAGCAGTTTCAAGGAAGCCATCAATAACTTTCAGTCATTTTCACCAGGACCGGGGGTGTCCAAAGTGCAACCCGGGGGCTGTTTGCGGTCCATAGCTTGTTTTTTATTGGCCTTTGGTACAAAAAATTGTAAAAAAAATAGAGCAAAGGGGCAAAATTGCAAGAGAAGACCAGATCAGTTACTCCTTGTCACCTCATCATCATGTGACAGGACTCTCCTGGCGCTGGGCTGCCATGTGGGAATGGGTGACGAGAAGGCGGAGGAGAATCTTAAGAGGATCAAGCTGCCAAAGACGTACGTCCACTCATACGTTTGACTGTAACAAGTACTTGATGTATGGTTAAAACAGATTGGTCCCTTCCACAGCTATGTGATGACCAACGGATACAAGCCTGCACCACTCGACCTCAGCCATGTCAAACTGACACCCAACCAGAACCAGCTGGTGGAGAAACTGGCAGAGAATGGGCATAACGTCTGGGCAAGGGACCGCGTACGGCAGGGATGGACTTACAGCATCGTGCAGGTAACGTGTTTACTTTATTCAGAAATCCACATACTCTATATTGCATGTTTGTAAATCCATACCCTTCTTAGGACATCCTTAATAAGCGAAACCCTCGTCTGGTACCCTACAACCTGCTGGACGAGAGAACCAAGAAAACCAACCGCGACAGTGTGAACAACGCGGTCCGCACCCTCATCGGCTACGGCTACAACATCGAGCCTCCGGATCAGGAGAGCAGTGAGTCCTCCTAGAGAAACACACCTTAAACCCAACATCTGCTAGACTTCACTTACTTCACCTGCTCCGGCGTCCTACAGCTGGCCACGGCCTGGAGAACATCCGCGGGGACAAGGTTCGAATCTTCAGGGCCGAGAAGTCGTACGCTATCACGCAAGGGAAGTGGTACTTTGAGTTTGAGGCCGTCACCACGGGGGAAATGAGAGTTGGCTGGGCTCGTCCGAGCGTCCGATCGGATACAGAACTGGGAGCGGATGAACTTGCTTATGTCTTTAACGGCAATAAGGTCAGTCCGCCTTCTGTGATTCTTCTAGCAATCTGTACATGAGCAGATGATATGTGACTAAAAGCAGAATACACATTATTTACATGTTCGTATTAAATGACAACTTTCTTACCAATATCCTCTACTCTGATACAATAGATACTTCACTACTACTATGCAGATATGCTGATAACAACTGATATATCAGAAAACAGGGATAAAATATTTTTAGTTGTTTTGGGGGTTATTGGAACCCCAAAATGGGGAAATTATATTGTAGAATGAATCTTTCTGTAAACACGTCAACGTCACCTGACTTTGTTTCACAGTTTTTCTTTCACAACATGTTTTGTTAATTTTTTTAAATGTGATGTCTGCCAAAAGCCTCATTCTTGTAGAATCACCGATATTCAGATAATGTCAGGTAAGGCCTTTATTTGTTTTTTTAACTCTAGGCCAAACTGGGAAATAATGCCAGCAACATTTTTTTTGTTTTGGGGTAAGACCCCCAAAATGTGGGAATTACTGTATATATATATATATATACAGATACCATCCAGCACTTTATTACACATGCTGATATTAACTGATTTGTTTGAGGGTTAATCGAACGCCGACCAGTCCTGGGTGTACCCCGTCTCTCACCCAAAGACCGCTGGGATAGGGTCCAGCATGCCCCTAATTAGGTCAAGTGGTAGAAAATGGATGGATGGGTTAATGGGACACCCAAAATTTTGGAATTGCTGTATATTGTAGATGATTTGCATATGCATTATTAAATGACAACTTATCAATATCCTATATACTGATACTTATAGGTTATCACATGGTTTGTCTGGTATCAGGCCAGGTATCATGCCCCCAAGTGTCAGTATGTGATGATCTTATTATCACATACTATTTAATCATGAGCTTATTATCACGTACTATTTAATCAAAAGACCATTTTGTTTCCAGAAAATGTTCAGTTTATTACATGTATTATATCTAAACAGTGTAAACACAACAATTGCGAAAATATTTCAACAATAATATTTTATCAACAGTCTTATCTTATCAATGTCTGACAATTAAAGTTCCATTAATCAAGTTTGGATTTTTTGGTGACCGGAGAAGCACTAGGCACTAAGTACTCGTGTGCTGTTCTCTGATTGGTTGTTTCACGGGCACGATACCAGAGCAGCGCGCTCTGAGTGGACAGCTACGGGGGCTGATACTGGACATGGTTAAACTCTATATTTTATCAGTATCACTGCCCTGGGCTTTGACACAGTATCATTTCGGCCTTTTCCCGTATCATTCATGGGCGGTTTCTAGGGTACAGGGCCAATTAATACTGTAGTATGTGATAACATCCAGTATATCTTAATTACACATACCGATATGAACTCATAGATCAGAACACAGATATACAACAAATGTGTTTGTTTTGGAGGTTATAGGACACCCAAAATGGGCGTGTTTTATAGTGGAATGGATTTCATTGAACTCCAACTGCACTAAAGAAGACATCTGATCATCTTCAGGCACAAAGGTGGCACATTGGCAACGAGCCCTTCGGTCGCCAGTGGCAGTCGGGTGACGTCGTCGGTTGCATGATTGACCTGACGGAGATGAACATCATGTTCACCCTCAACGGCGAAATGCTGATCAGCGACTCTGGCTCGGAGATGGCTTTTAAAGACATTGAAATTGGGGAAGGTGAGGATGTTGTACGCTATTGGAACGGTTTGTTTGGTTTGATGCAGTGTGCCCGTGTACGGACCTCTTTCAACTTTGGAATCCTTTCTTTCCTGATCAGGTTTTATCCCGGTGTGTGCACTGGGCCTGTCCCAGGTTGGAAGGATTAATCTCGGTCAGAATGTCAGCAGCCTGCGCTTCTTTGCAATATGTGGTCTTCAGGAGGGATTCGAACCCTTCGCCATCAACATGAAGCGAGACATCACCATGTGGTTCAGTAAAAGTTTGCCTCAGTTTGGGCCCGTCCCTACCGATCACAACCACCTGGAGGTAACCGCCTTCTAACGATAACAATCATAAAAAATATAAGCCACTCGTCTATTTTGTTATCTGTCCTGAAGGTGTCTCGCGTGGATGGGACAGTGGACAGCGCCCCCTGTCTCAAGCTGACCCACAAGACCTTTGGGTCGCAGAACGCCAACACAGACATGATGTTCCTCAGGCTCAGCATGCCTGTGCAGTTTCATGAGACCTTCAAGATCCCAGCGGGCACCACGCTGCTCACCCGTGCGCTCACCATACCCGAGGACGAAGTGGTGGTGGTGGAGCCGGATTCTGAGTTTGAGGTGCTAAAGAAGTCTGCCAGCCGCAAGGAGCAGGAGGAGGACAAGAAGGAGCCGTCTGTGCCGAAGGAGGTCTCTGTGGAAAATGAGAAGGACACAATTTCCGAGAAAGGAAAGAAACGAGGGTGCGCTTCAGTGGTGTCGTCCTGAATCGTCGTAAAGAAAGTACATCTGAAAAATGTCTTCTGTGTCACAGATTTTTTTTCAAGGCCAAGAAGGCAGCCATGACACCTCTCGCCCCTCCTCCCGCCCCTCCCACTGTGCCTCGCTTGGTGGAAGATGTGGTCCCTGATGACCGAGATGACCCTGAGATCATCATGAACACCACTACAGTGAGATGCTGCCACACGGTCATGTTTGGAGATGTTGTTCTTACGTTTCATGTCATTTCCCATCTAGTATTACTATTCTGTGAGGATCTTTGCCGGGCAGGAGCCTTCCGGTGTTTGGGTCGGTTGGGTGACCCCTGACTACCACCAGTTTGATCCCAACTTTGACCTCAGCAAAGTGCGGAGTGTTACCGTCACTGTTGGAGATGATAAAGGCAACATACACGACAGGTTTGTTCATCTGACACGTCACTGCTGTATTTGCCGACAGGACGCTAACAAAATGCATCGCCTTGGTAACGCTCTAGAGCTTCTATCATCTCACGTGAAATTATGTTTTTCCACAGTATGAAGCACAGTAACTGTTACATGGTTTGGGGAGGGGACCTCGTCAGCACCCAGCAGACCCGCTTCAGCCAGGAAGACATGGTAGTCGGTTGCCTTGTCGATCTGGCAACGGGTCTCATGACCTTCACGGCCAATGGCAAGGAAATTAACACCTTCTACCAAGTAAGGCGATGTCTTCGATGTTTAAGTCATGATCGCTAAGTAAAAACCGTGTGTATTTTGTCTCAGGTGGAACCCAACACCAAGCTGTTCCCCGCTGTCTTCATCCAGCCTTGCAGTCAGAACATGGTGCAGCTGGAGCTGGGAAAACTCAAGGTTGGATGCTGAAGCTTACTCCCCTCTTTTTCACTGCTCATTTCTTCCTCGTCAGAGCCTAAAGCAGGATTATCCAAATAAATTGGTCGCGGGGCCACATTTTCAGAAAACTAAGGACAGGGGTTTATTCACTTTACACTTTTACTTTAGCAAACAGAAAATACAATATATTTGTATGGAAAGTTGGAAAATCATCATTTGAAACAGACACACAGTGTTGATGGTGGTAAAAATATCCTCCATATGACAGGAGCTCTGATGTTACTGCAGAAACAATAGTCAAAGATCCTCTATGACAGAGGCACATTGTTGTTCTTGACGACCTACTGAACCCCACCAAAAACACATTAGTCAAAGATCGTCCATAAGACAGGAGTGCCCTGTTGTTTAGACCTTCTGCAAAAACACAAGTCAAAGATCCTCTGTATGACGGGAGCATTCTGCTGTTTTTAAAGATTCACTGCAAAAAAACTGTGTCAAAGATTCTTTATAAAACAGGAGCGGCCTGCTGCTTTCAAAGACCAACTGCAAAGTGCATGAGTCAAAGATCCTCAATTTTTTTTTTTAACCTTTGACCTACCGCAAAAATCATGAGTTAAAGATCCTCTATTTGACAGGAGCGCCCTACTGTTTTCAAGGACCTACGGTAAAAACGCAAGTCAAAGATCCTCTATATGATAGGAGCATTCTGCTGTTTTTAAAAATTCACTGCAAAAAAAGCTGCGTCAAAGATTCTTTATAAAACAGGAGTGGCCTGCTGCTTTCAAAGACCAACTGCAAAATGCATAAGTCAAAGATCCTCAATTTTTATTTTTTATTTTTTTAACCTTTGACCGACTGCAAAAATCATGAGTTAAAGAGCTTCTGTTTGACAGGAGCGCCCTGCTGTTTTCAAGGACCTACTGTAAAAACGCAAGTCAAAGATCCTCTATATGACAGGAGCATTCTGCTGTTTTGAGGACCTACAAGAGAAAACCCCCCATGCTTGTAAAGGATCCTCTATATGACAGAAACGCCCTGCTGTTTTAGAATCTTCTGCAAAAACGCGAGTCAAAGATCCTCTCTATGATGAGATCTCTGCTGTTTTGTTGTTGTTTTTTAATAAATCACTGCAAAAACAGGGATCAATGGTCTGACAGGAGCGCACTACCCTTCTACTGGGAAAAATTACTTTCTAAACAGAACGTACTGCAAAACCCCTTTTCAAAGATTCTCTCTATCTGACAGAGCGCTTTGCTTGCGAAGTTTTGACCCCAAGTCATGGACCGCCAGTTGAATAGGGCCGCCCTTAACCTTCTCCGCTCTGTCCGCAGAATATCATGCCCATCTCGGCAGCCATGTTCCGCAGCGAGCGCAAGAACCCGGTGCCCCAGTGCCCCCCCAGACTGGACGTCCAGATGCTGACCCCAGTCATCTGGAGTCGCATGCCCAATCACTTCCTCAACCCTGAGGTGGGCAAAGTGAGTGAGAAGCTGGGCTGGATGGTGGAGTGCACCGAGCCGCTCATTATGATGGCGCTGCACATCCCGGAGGAGAACAGGTGGGATGAAAACAGCAAGCAGACCTTCCTTAACTGTCCAAAATGTCCTGCGAAGAAGAATTAAGGACCTCGGTCCATCTTCTGGTTGATTCATATGCTGCTGAAGTGTGTCTCAAAATGTAAGACGTCTCAATCCTTAGTTGACGTGCATATCTGTGTTCAGGTGCATTGATATCCTGGAACTGTCTGAGCGTCAGGATCTGATGAAGTTCCACTACCACACGCTCATGCTCTACTGCGCCGTGTGCGCCCTGGGCAACAACCGGGTGGCTCACGCTCTGTGCAGCCACGTGGACGAATCCCAGCTCTTCTACGCCATCGAGAACACCTACTTGCCCGGACCGCTCCGAAGCGGCTATTATGACCTTCTCATCAGCATCCACCTGGAGTCGGCCAAACGGGCGCGCCTGGGCACCAACAAGGAGTTCATCGTGCCCATGACGGAGGACACGCTCAGCATCAAGCTCTATCCTGACGCTAAGAAGGCCCATTCCCTCCCCGGTGTCGGTCTCACCACCTGCTTACGACCGAAGCTGCATTTCTCATCCATCAACTTTGTGGGAATGGATCCTGACCTGTACACACTCAGCCCCATCTTCCCTCTGCAGGTGAGATACCGCTTTAGTTTCTTCCCAGGCATAAGCATTAGCTGCCTACTTTATTTGAATTCAAATAAAATACAATTTGATTTTTGTCTTGACTTCCTCCCGGCAGGAACTGAAGACGCGGGCCATCAGCATGTTAACAGAGGCTGTGCTGGACGGTAGCCAGGCCATGCGCGACCCAGTGGGAGGCAGCGTGGAGTTCCACTTTGTCCCAATCCTGAAGCTGATCAGCACGCTGCTCATTATGGGCATCTTCAACGATGAAGACACCAAACATATCCTGAAGATGATCGACCCCAACGTGTTCAGTGGAAAAGAAGAAGACGAAGGAGAAACGTCGGAAGCCCAAAGCGCCGAGGTGAAGGAGGAGGCAGATGAACTGGAGGATGAGGGTATGGGTGAGGAGGAGGAGGAGGAGCTGAAAGACCTGATGAAAGGAGAGCATGAAGACGATGAAGAAACTGAGCAGAAGGAGGAGGGACAAGAGGAGGACAAGGAGGAGGGAGAGGCCAAAGGTGGCAAGGTGGATGGAGAGAAGGCAGAAGAAGAGAAGGAAACCGAGATGGTGGAGGCTGAGGTCAAAGAGGACGAAGAGGGTCTTGAAGAGGGATTACTCCAGATGAAATTACCAGAATCCGTCAAACTTCAGGTTAGTCTGGTGACAAACCTCATTCACCGTGATTCATCCTCGTTTCTCTAATTATTTATTCCAAACTCTGCTCCGTCCCAGATGTGTACACTCCTGCAGTACTTCTGCGACTGCGAGCTACGACACCGCGTGGAAGGCATCGTCGCCTACTCAGACAATTTTGTCCACAACATTCAGGACAACCAGCGCATTCGTTACAACCAGCTGATGAGAGCCTTCACCATGTCGGCGGCTGAGACCGCACGCAAAACTCGAGAGTTCCGCTCCCCGCCACAGGACCAGGTAGAAGCCGCTTTTTATTTCCATACATGCAGCATAACTTTGACCTCTCTAAAGCCAACCCTCCTCATCCTTCAAGCTGAGGAAGCGCGTCTACATAATCCACGCTGCTTGCTTGTTGGAATTCCAATAAAAATGGAACATTTTCACACAGAGGGCGTAACATTGTACACGTGTGCTGGACATTGTAGGCTTTTATGTACCGACTTAGCGGAAATGAGATGTTTTTTCTGGGCTATTTCTAAAAATAGTCTAGTGGTTGGCGCGCAGACCTCACAGCTAGGAGACCAGGGTTCAATTCCACCCTCGGCCATCTCTGTGTGGAGTTTCTCCCCATGCATGCGTGGGTTTTCTTCGGGTACTCCGGTTTCCTCCCACATTCCAAAAACATGCAAGGTTAATTGGCGACTCCAAATTGTCCATAGGTATGAATGTGAGTGTGAATGGTTGTTTGTCTATATGTGCCCTGTGATTGGCTGGCCACCAGTCCAGGGTGTACCCCGCCTCTCGCCCAAAGACAGCTGGGATAGGCTCCGTGAGGAAAAATGAACCCTTGGTAGAAAATGAATGAATGAATGAATTGCAAAAATTAAAAAAAAATTGTGCGGATGTGAATGCTGAATTGCAAATAAGTGGAGATCCACTTTGCCACTGTGAGCTTTGTTTTGCTGAAATTCCCTCCTCCATGCTGCCTTATCTCTCCTTTTAAGGTTCTTTTACTCACCAACTTTAAACACAGCCCAGAGGATGAGGATTGTCCCGTGCCCGAGGATGTGCGTGATACCCTAGCAGAGTTTCACAACGATCTCCTGCTTCATTGTGGTGAGGACATCTTGAAAGATCTGACCTCAGAGTTACTCCTGTCTTGTTCTAAATCCCTCCTGAAATGACCCAAAGGCATACATGTAGAGGAAGAGGCTGAGGAAGAGGAGGTGGACACCTCACTGAGAGGAAGACTCCTCAGTCTGGTGGATAAAATTAAGAGCTTGCGTAAGAAGAATGAGGAGGAGAGGCCTGAGGCAGAGGAGGAGCCAAAACCTAGTAAGATGACACACGATATGCCAGTTCAGCTAATGTGAATCACATGACTTGATAAAAAAACGACTTTGTGTCCCTTTCACTAAGGCACCCTTCAGGAGCTCATCTCCCACACCATGATCCATTGGGCCCAGGAGTCGTTCATCCAGAACCCGGAGCTGGTTCGCCTGATGTTCAGCCTGCTCCACAGGCAGTACGACGGACTCGGCGAGCTGATCCGAGCGCTGCCCAAAGCCTACGCCATCAATGCCGTGTCTTATCAGGACACCATGGACCTGCTGGAGTGTCTGGGGCAGATCCGCTCACTGCTCATTGTCCAGATGGGTCCCGAGGAGGAGCGCCTCATGATCCAGAGCATCGGGTCAGGATGTGTGCACATTTGTGACCACTGGAAGTGAAATCCATCACGCGCTTGAGCCGAATTATGTCTTTTTTTTTAGGAATATCATGAACAACAAGGTTTTCTACCAACACCCCAATTTGATGAGAGCTCTTGGAATGCATGAGACCGTCATGGAGGTGATGGTCAATGTGCTGGGCGGAGGAGGAGATTCCAAGGTACAAAAAAATGTTTCAATTTTAGTATCAGTCCCTACATTAACAAAAAGCACATTTTCTCCACAGGAGATCCGATTCCCGCAAATGGTGACCAACTGCTGCCGCTTCCTGTGTTACTTCTGTCGGATCAGCCGGCAGAACCAGCGCTCCATGTTCGACCATCTGAGCTACCTGCTGCAGAACAGCGGCATCGGGTTAGGTCAGTGGGGAGACAAGGGCTTCTGAAGCGAAACTAATAATTACAGTCTTGGCAAGCATTATTATTCATTTCAGTATTGTTGTGGTGTGCATATCGATTGTGTCTTGAATAAAAAATAACTATGCTTCTCGTCTTCTTTTTTCAGGTATGCGTGGTTCCACCCCTCTGGATGTGGCGGCGGCGTCCTGCATTGACAACAATGAGCTGGCCTTGGCGCTGCAGGAGCAGGATCTTGAAATGGTTTGAGAACAGATAAAAAAAAAAAGGACAATACAGTAGATCCCCTGCAGGGTTAGGGTTAACCAAACAGGTGGTCATCAAACCAAATTGTGCAACCAAAAATAACACAACAAGTAAGACATGTGAACACAATATAACTGCACCATACAGACTATGTTGGTTTTGAAATTGCACGATTATACATGCAAAACAATACTATTTTATACTATTTTTTTTCACAGTATGCTTTAATGTAGTACAAAATAGTATTGTTTTACATGCATATTTGTGTATAAGCGTCTATTTCAATACCTGCTTAGTGGTTGTGGTGTGTGTGGGGGCAAATGAGATGGGTTTTCTACCAATAAATGCTGGATATGAAGATTCTGAGCACATAAATGACGGTTTCCCCACAAGTAAAATCTGTAAATGTGCGGGGATCCACTGCATAAACACAAAGAGAAAGCCGTCCCTTTTCTAATCTACCACAATGTCTCGTATTTGGATGTCGACGTAGGTGGTGACATACCTGGCCGGGTGTGGGCTGCAGATGTGTCCCATGCTACTGTCTAAGGGCTACCCTGACATTGGCTGGAACCCCTGCGGAGGGGAGAGATATTTGGATTTCCTCCGCTTTGCTGTCTTTGTGAACGGTAACATAGACAGTATGGTACACTTGGTGCTCTTGTCCAATAGTCACTGACTTGTTGTCTGACCCCACAGGAGAGAGCGTGGAGGAGAACGCCAACGTCGTGGTGCGTCTTCTCATCCGCCGACCTGAGTGTTTCGGCCCGGCGCTTCGGGGAGAGGGTGGGAACGGCCTGCTGGCCGCCATGGAGGAAGCCATTAAGATCTCAGAGGACCCAGCCAGGGACGGACCCACTGTCAAAAAAGACAGACGCTTCATGTGGGTTTCATGTTCAAACCAGTTCAGTCTCTCCAACTTTATCTCACACAATTTCTCTTTTATCAGGTTTGGTGGTGAGGAACAGCAGGAGGAGAACCGAGTGCATTTGGGAAACGCCATCATGTCCTTCTACTCGGCCCTCATTGACCTGCTGGGCCGCTGTGCACCTGAGATGCATGTGAGTGTCTCTGATGCTGTGTGTGCTTTCTGGCCTTCAGGTGCACAATTTCACCTGTAAACCTTCACGCCCACTAGCTGATCCAAGCAGGAAAGGGTGAAGCTCTGAGAATCCGAGCCATCCTGAGGTCTCTGGTGCCCATTGAGGATCTGGTGGGAGTCATCAGCCTGCCTGTGCAGATTCCTGCTCATGGCAAAGGTGAGTCTCGGCTAATTGTGGCTAAGTACAGTGAAGAAAATAAGTATTTGAACACCCTGCTATTTTGCTATTTCTCCCACTTAGAAATCATGGAGGGGTCTGAAATTTTCATCGTAGGTGCATGTCCACTGTGAGAGAGATAAACTAAAAAGAAAAATCCAGAAATCACAATGCATGATTTTTTAACAATTTATTTGTGTGATACAGCTGCAAATAAGTATTTGAACACCTGTGTATCATCTAGAATTCTGACCCTGAAAGACCTGTTAGTCTGCCCATTAGAAGTCCACCTGCACTCCATGTATCATCCTGAATCAGATGCACCTGTTTGAGGTCGTTAGCTGCATAAAGACACCTGTCCACCCCATACAATCAGTAAGACTTTAACTTGTAACATGGCGAAGACCAAAGAGCTGTCCAAAGACACCAGAGACAAAATTGTACACCTCCACAAGGCTGGAAAGGGCTACGGAGCAATTACCAAGCAGCTTGGTGAAAAAAGGTCCACTGTTGGAGCTATCATTAGAAAATGGAAGAAGCTAAACATGACGGTCAATCTCAATCGGAGTGGAGCCCCATGCAAGATATCACCTCGTGGGGTCTCAATGATTCTAAGAAAGGTGAGGAATCAGCCCAGAACTACACGACAGGACTTGGTCAATGACCTGAAAAGAGCTGGGACCACCGTTTCCAAGGTTACTGTAGGTAATACACTAAGACGTCATGATGTGAAATCATGCATGGCACGAAAGGTTCCCCTGCTTAAACCAGCACATGTCAAGGCCCGTCTTAAGTTTGCATATGACCATTTGGATGATACAGAGGAGTCATGGGAGAAAGTTTTATGGTCAGATGAGACCAAAATAGAACTTTTTGGTCATAATTCCAATAAGCGTGTTTGGAGGAAGAAGAATGAAGAGTACAATCCGAAGAACACCATCCCTACTGTGAAGCATGGGGGTGGTAGCATCATGCTTTGGGGGTGTTTTTCTGCACATGGGACAGGACGAGTGCACTGCATTAAAGAGAGGATGACTGGGGCCGTGTATTGTGAGATTTTGGGGAACAACCTCCTTCCCTCTGTCAGAGCATTGAAGATGGGTCGTGGCTGGGTCTTCCAACACGACAACGACCCGAAGCACACAGCCAGGAAAACCAAGGAGTGGCTCCGTAAGAAGCATATCAAGGTTCTAGCATGGCCCAGCCAGTCTCCAGACCTGAACCCAATCGAAAATCTTTGGAGGGAGCTCAAACTCCGTGTTTCTCAGCGACAGCCCAGAAACCTGACTGATCTAGAGAAGATCTGTGTGGAGGAGTGGGCCAAGATCCCTCCTGCAGTGTGTGCAAACCTGGTGAAAAACTACAGGAAACGTTTGACCTCTGTAATAGCAAACAAAGGCTACTGTACCAAATATTAACATTCATTTTCTCAGGTGTTCAAATACTTATTTGCAGCTGTATCACACAAATAAATTGTTAAAAAATCATGCATTGTGATTTCTGGATTTTTCTTTTTAGTTTATCTCTCTCACAGTGGACATGCACCTACGATGAAAATTTCAGACCCCTCCATGATTTCTAAGTGGGAGAAATAGCAAAATAGCAGGGTGTTCAAATACTTATTTTCTTCACTGTATGTGGATATGCATTGTTTGACATGTCCTCTCCACGCCACAGACGGACAGATTGTTGAGCCCAAGATGTCTGCCAGCTTTGTTCCCGACCACAAAGCCTCCATGGTGCTCTTCCTGGATAGAGTGTACGGCATCGAAAACCAGGACTTCTTGCTTCATGTGCTGGAGGTCGGCTTCCTGCCCGACATGAGAGCCGCAGCTTCTCTGGACACTGTGAGTTGAGGAAAGGCTGGGTTGGATTAAAGGAGTCCAAGCCTGTTCATTGATATTGGATCCCAATGATACTTGTATATGATCATAATATTATTTTAATAAAAGCCTGCTGGTATGAGAGGCGAAACGTCTTCTAGGACGACCTGAACATTCCAGTTGTGATGGAGTCAGTCCCTGGGAATAAAGTCAGTGATACCTCTGTGGTTGCAGGTGTCGTTCAGCACGACTGAAATGGCGCTGGCGCTGAATCGCTACCTCTGCTCGGCTGTCCTGCCCCTGCTCACCAAGTGCGCCCCCTTATTCGCCGGCACCGACCACCGTGCCATCATGATCGACTCCATGCTCCACACCATCTACCGCCTGTCCCGCGGCCGAGCCCTCACCAAGGCCCAGAGGGACGTCATCGAGGAGTGCCTTATGTCGCTCTGCAAGTCAGTCTTCTTGGATGGAAAAAGTGAAGTCAGTGACTCTTTCTCACGACACTCTCTTCGCAGGTATCTTCGACCTTCTATGCTTCAGCACCTGCTCAGAAGGCTGGTGTTTGACGTGCCCATCCTCAACGAATATGCAAAGATGCCGCTCAAGGTTTGCCTCGCATTTCTGTTCGGTGTTAGTTCGCAGAAAGTCAATGATTGTTCTTTAGCTTTTGACCAACCACTACGAGCGCTGCTGGAAGTACTACTGCTTGCCAAATGGGTGGGCCAACTTTGGGGTGACGTCAGAGGAGGAGCTCCATCTCTCTCGCAAACTCTTCTGGGGAATCTTTGAGTCTTTGGCTCACAAGGTGGTCGCAAAACTCTCTTTACCTCCCGCCTGTACACCATTGCTAACCCTGCTCCTCTGTTGACTTCCAAAACGCCAGAAATTTGATGCAGAGCTCTTCAAGATCGCCATGCCATGCCTGTGTGCCATAGCCGGAGCCATCCCGCCGGACTACGTGGATGCTAGCTACTCCTCTCACACTGAGAAGAAGGCGTCAGTGGATGCTGAGGGCAACTTTGATCCTAAACCGGTGGAGACCACAAAGTGAGCTTATAGCAGGAAAGGCTGTAAATATGCAACAGCAAACCTGAGCCACAAGGTTCATTGTTACTGTTAACAAGTAAAACAGGTCAGTCTTGATAACTTCACAAATAAGAATCCATAAAAATAAAGCTGCAATTTGGAAAGCTTAACATTTCAACGTGGCACAAATATCCGAGTTTGAAACTCTAAAAGAGTAATACAAAGTGTAAATTAGGCTCACTTGCATGCCGATATCATAATTGTCTGAAAAAACGATACTGATATGATTTGATCTTATTTTTATGCCAGTATCGGACATCCCTAATGATAACCTAAGCCTATTTCCTGACAGCACCATCATCCCGGAGAGGTTGGATGTCTTCATCAACAAGTATGCAGAGCACACGCATGACAAATGGGCATTTGAGAAGGTCAGTCGTGTCAACCTTCAACCATCTTTTGCACGTCACCTCTGGTTTTCCACACTCATGGCCTCGCTCTTATGGATTTATGCACAGATTCAGAACAACTGGACCTACGGAGAGGTGTTAGATGAAAACGGCAAGACTCACCCGATGCTGCGGCCGTACAAAACCTTCTCTGAGAAGGTAAGAGCCTGATTCTGCATCAGCTCTGTGAACTAACCTCCAGGAGGCTTTAGATGTATGTGTTGACTGTTGTATGTTCTTTTGGCTGTGCTTCTCAGGACAAGGAGATCTACCGCTGGCCAATTAAAGAGTCCATCAAAGCCATGCTGGCGTGGGAGTGGACCTTGGAGAAAGCCCGGGATGGCGAGACAGAGGTGGAGAAGAAGGCCGCCACACGAAAGATCTCCCAAACCGCACAGGTAATCTGGTATTTTTAATCAGTCTTTCTCCAGGATGATGATGATGATGATGATGATGATGATGATGATGACTATCCTCTCTGTCTCCAGGCCACGTATGATCCCAGCCATGGCTACAGCCCTCAGCCTATAGATATCACGGCAATGGCTTTGTCTAGAGAGCTGCAGGTTTGCATCCTTCATCTCATCATACATGGCTTTCTGCAGAGCTTCACCAGCTTCTTCTGCTTCTCCGCTCTGTGCAGTCCATGGCCGAGCAGCTGGCCGAGAACTACCACAATACCTGGGGCCGGAAGAAGAAGTTGGAGCTTCAGTCCAAAGGTGGGAAAGAATAGTCTGTCTATGATATAATGAGTTGCTCGTCGCTAGGGGCCTTTTTAAATCCGTAACGTCTCCTTTCAGGCGGTGGCACCCATCCTTTGCTGGTACCTTACGACACGTTGACCGCTAAGGAGAAGGCCAGAGACAGAGAAAAAGCTCAGGACCTCCTCAAGTTCCTCCAGCTCAACGGATACGCTGTGACAAGGTCAGACGTTTTCTTCCACCTTTTCAGTCCAAGTGACGCCACATCACACTTCATCTCGCCGTCCTCAGAGGCATGAAGGACATGGAACAAGACATCTCCTCCATTGAGAAGCGTTTTGCCTACGGCTTCCTCCAGAAGCTCCTTAAATGGATGGACATCGCCCAGGAGTTCATTGCTCATCTTGGTGTGTTGGAGAGACACACACTTCCCAGCATGTGTTGCTTGAAGGTCAAAGGGTTCCTGACATCATTCATCAACTTTGGTTTAATATGTTTATATATTGTTTATAATTATGTTCTGCATAGTCCAGTTTTTGAAAGCGAATGGTAAATTTGAAAAAAATGCTGTTTTTAGTTGATGGCCCCAAGCTAGCTCTCACAGTCCAGTTTAATTTCTGGAAATGGCGTCATCAGGGTGACACGTCTGAGCTAAAGCAGTGTAAAGAAATGCTTCTTGAGTTAGATCGTCCACGTGGTTCAGTATACTCATTCATTCATTCATTTTCTACCGCTTTTTCCTCACGAGGGTCGCGGGGGTGCTGGAACCTATCCCAGCTGTCTTCGGGCGAGAGGCGGGGTACACCCTGGACTGATCTGGTTCAGTATACTTTTCATCAAAATAGTAATCATGTCAAAACGTTGTGTTGCTGCTGGATGTTCATGATGACGGAATACCTTCACATGAAGCATTTAGCTTGAAAGTACAGAATCAACTCACTTTGAAAAAGGGTGCTATTCCGCCGGTACAGAATGAAAAAGGACGAGAAGACCGACATCAAAGTTGCCACAGAACAGAGCAAGTCATGTCTTGTTTACATAATGTAACCAGAATATAAGACAATGTTTTTCAAAGCCAATTTTTAAATTTTATTTTTATTTATTATTTTTGTGTTTTTCAAATCATGTTTTCAATATGAGAGAAATAATATCTGGTAGTCCATAGGCAAGTCCTTTTAATGTCTGCAATTGCCGAGCAGTACTTGGAACTACATGATCATAGATGACCACAATGTAGACCACTTGGCATATTCTTCACAGTGCTGTAAAACATTATAAATGTTATATAACCATCCATATGGTGACAAAATCCAAAATACAGCAGGCTATAAAAACCTTATATACTCATTCAGAAGCCCATTAAAAACGATCATTAAAGCATAAGCAACTCCACTTACCATTCTGTGTTTTCAAGGTGACCAATCTTCATCTTTATGTTCTAAAAGTTCTCTATTTCATCTTCAAATGTTTCTCCCTTCTTTTCCCCTCAAACTGTGGACCCATGGCTCAAATCTTAATATCTATATAGCTATACCTATAGCTATAATAATAATCTCTAAACATTCTCTGTCTCGTACAGCGCTGTTTGTTGACCTGAGTGATAGTACTCCCATGACATCACTTCCAGAAATAAGACTGAACTACTAACTGTCATTTTTTACAAATTTACCATTTGCTTTCAAAAATTGAACAATGTAGAACATAATTACAAACAAGATATAACATTTAAGAAAGGTGATGAATCATGTCAGGGATCCGTTAAATCTTGAATCTTTGCTCATGTTGCGTCTCTTAACAGAGGCGGTGGTCAGCAGCGGTCGAGTGGAGAAATCGCCACACGAGCAGGAGATTAAATTCTTTGCCAAGGTGGGGAACTTCATATTCCACAAGTGTTGCTACGTGTGGACGTCACTCGAGTAGTTGTTATTGTTTGAGCATGTTTGAGTTGACACTGAAATACATCTCATGAGTACAGCTTCACAATAGGTATGAATGTCCGAAAAGGAGTAGGAAGAATATTTCTTAATCAAGCCTCATTCAGACGCACTCACTTAGCTGTGTGAATGAAAACAATTAGTCCTAAATGCTAAAGATAAAAGGTGAAGACCGGATGTAATTATTACGCTGTGTAGACTTTGACAGCCGCTGGATGGGGTAAAATATTACAAATATTTTATTTTGATGGCCAATTGTAAATGAACAAACTAAGTTTATGTGTAGTTCTAAAGGTAATTGAGGTGTTTTAAACACTCTCCTATGAAGTTGTGCTTTTTTCCTATAGCGTCTGTTACTGCATCATATGCAAATGATATGCAAATTAGCCAATCACTTGTAGGACAGCCAATAGCTATGCGTATTGTTATGTTACTAGTAAGTGCAGGATGTTTTAACCTGTTTTTTTTCCCCCAGATTCTCTTGCCACTGGTAAATCAGTACTTCAAGAACCACTGTCTCTACTTCCTCTCCACTCCTGCCAAAGTCCTGGGTAGTGGAGGACATTCCTCCAACAAAGAGAAGGAAATGATAGCAAGGTGCGTTCAGAGCAATCTTGCGATAAAATTCTTCAAAGCTCAAACTGTAGCAGGAAGTGAGGTTATTTGACATGAAGTCATTAGCATTCCCTTTACCTTCAGTAAAAAAAAAAACAATTGTGTGTGATGGTATCTGTCCTCTCCCACTTTCACGCCCCTCCTAATGTTAGCTTTCCTCCAACATCTTACCTTCCCTGGTTGTCCTCATCATCCTCTTCCTGTCCTCCTTATTTTCTCCTGTGTCAGTATCTTCTGTAAGTTGGCTGCTTTGGTGAGACACAGAGTTTCTCTTTTTGGTAAGCAATCTGCATGCTGATAGTGTGTCTGTCCTCACTTCCTCTTTCTGTTCTGATGCCGGTCACCCTCTCGTGCTCTCATTCCTCTCTCTCGCTTTCCTCACGCATCCGACGCTCCTTAGGCGTCCATGTTTGCAGAGTTGTCTTTTGCCGCTAACAAGCTGAGCGTGCTTTGAGCTGGAATGGGTGAACCTGCAATGCTTTTTCAGCCTGGCTTACGTGAGACGTGCGCTTCTCTCCATCGCTGTCATGTGACATGTGGGTGTCGGTGATCAGATCACATGTTCTTTGTCAGAGGGTGACGTTCAAGGACAGCTTAAATTTGATTAAAAATGTAGGATGAGCCAAAGGTCATTAAGCTCATTAATAAAATGGCATTGTATTTACATATGTAGATCAGGGTCAAGTCAAGCATCTTGCAGCAGGGCCCGGGTCATATATGTAAATATTACAGTCATCCTTCCCTGCGTCGCGGTCTTTTTCTCGCTTCATCGCGTTTTTAAAAAAAATTATTCATTAATAAATGTATTGTGGTTGACTACAGCCTATTATTAGTAAAACAGTACAGTTGTCTTGCCCAAATTAAGCATTTCCAAGCACAAAAATAGCTAAATGTACGCAAATAGAAATACTGTATTAGCCATTTAGACAGCCATAAATGAAGTATTCTACATTAACCACTAGGTGTCAGTCATTGTTTGTTGAGACAAGCACCACAACTGTTTTTTTATTGCAGGTTTAAATTATAACACAGCAGGACCAATAATAATAACAAAGGTTACTGTTGAGGCCAAAGCCCACAACAAGCCACAACATCACTTCCTGTCCAATTCAGATTCTGCCACCCTAACATGTCATCTGTCTTAAAAGGTTCATTTCTTTGATTATATCAATTATATTAATAATACGAAAAGAAAGGTGACGATTGGGGTGTTATTCATCTATATATGGCTTTAAAGCATATTTACAAGATCCTGAACATGCCGTAACTATAAAAATATTCCATTTATAAAGAAGGAATCCTACTTTGTTATGATTCGGTAAAGGATTTGTGTTATTTTCGGTGTAAAAGTATTGCTGTATGTGCTTGGGAGGTTGTTTGCTTTACTGCATGCTAAAAAGGTCAGCTTTTTACTGAAGACACTCACAATGTAAATGAATAAAGGATGTGGGATTTGAAATATGAACTATAACATGTCAACAGTATGTGGATGTCTGTTGTTTACTTCCCAGATGACCTCCTCCACACAAACACAGCAAATAAGCGACACAAAATCAAAACAGTAAAAATAACACGCCTCAGGTATAAAATATGACTTTTCTGAAGAACATTCATTGTCTCTGACCCTCTCCGCTACAAGGGCCGCTTGAGCTGCTCTGTTTACAAACCCCCACTTTGCTTTGTAGAACCCACTCTGCTTTGTATCAAGGAGCTTCTGTGATGTGGTCCGTATGATTATCGTTAACACAGACTCTCTCCCTTCAGAAACCACTGGAATAGTTCAATATGTACAATAATTTAAGAATAGCAACAGGTTTAAAAGTTATTTGGAGGGGTCCAGTGAGAGAGATTGTTGTAGTAGTAGTAGTAGTAGTCCACATTGTAGTAGAAGCTGATACAGAAATGTTTTAGTACTAGTGTTTTAGGGATTGCGCTTTGTAACCCCCCCCCCCCCCCCTCCTGCTGCTTCAGGATCGGACGCCAGCGCAGTGGTCAACTGCCTGCACATTCTGTCCCGCTCGCTGGATGCCAGGTGCGGCACAGTCTTGCCTCCTTGCATCGTCAGCATCCTTGGCCTGCACTTATTTTTAAGTGACTTCATTCTGGTGTCGCCTTCCCAGGACTGTCATGAAGTCAGGGCCTGAGATCGTCAAGGCCGGCCTGCGCCAGTTCTTTGAGAGCGCCGCTGACGACATCGAGAAGATGGTGGAGAATCTCAAGCTGGGCAAAGTGTCCAGCCGCAACCAGGTTTGGGAATGAGCCCGTTTTTAGCACGTGCTGTTTTTAGCACGTGTAAAGTGAACCCTGGTGTTGCTGTAGGTGAAAGGTGTAGCCCAGAACATCAACTACACCACCACCGCCCTGCTGCCGGTCCTCACCTCACTGTTTGACCACATTGCTCAGCACCAGTTTGGAGATGACGTCATGAGTGAGTGACGAAAGCATTTCCACACCAGCAAAAGTTGGCGCCAGCTAAAATAACACTATACCTCTGCCTTGTGTGTCCTCAGTGGACGACTTGCAAATATCCTGTTATCGTATCATGTGCAGCATCTACTCTTTGGGCACCGTCAAGACGCCGCATGTTGAAAAGTGAGTGGAGAAATCTGTCAGTGTGTTTTCACTTAAATTATAAGAGATTGTGTTAGAAAAACGTCTTATATTTGTACTCATTATTCTCAAAGAACCGGTCTGTTTTTGAAGCCAGTAGAGATTTATCCCTTGACGCATGATTTTGGTATATCCATGTGCAGGCAGCGGCCAGCTCTCGGCGAGTGTTTGGCCCACTTAGCAGCCGCCATGCCCGTCGCCTTCCTGGAGCCGGTGCTGAATGAGTTCAATGCCTTTTCCGTTTACACCACCAAAACTCCTCGAGAAAGAACCAGTGAGTCCACCCACTGCCAACAGAACACTTTACAAAAACTCAAACTTTTGTTTTGTTCGCTTCAGTTCTGGGTCTTCCCAGCCAAGTGGAGGAGCTTTGCCCCGACATCCCAGAGCTGGAGATCCTAATGAAGGAGATCCACGATCTGGCCGAGTCCGGGGCCCGCTATACCGAAATGCCTCATGTGATTGAGATCACCTTGCCCATGCTCTGTAATTACCTGCCACGCTGGTGGGAGAGGGGACTGGAGAACTTCCCAGAGCTGGAGGGCCAGATCTGCACCTCCGTTACCTCCGAGCATCTCAACCAGCTGCTAGGAAGCATCATGAAGATTGTGGTCAACAACCTGGGTATTGATGAGGCATCCTGGATGAAGAGGTTGGCAGGTCGGTGACACCATTACATTTATATGGGCCATTTATTGTGGTGATTTGTGCTTACATACATAAGCACATAAGACATTGTCACTTTTTCTAGTAACTTTTTCCCCTTCACTGTGTCTTATAATCGTGAGGTAGACTCTCCTGACTGCAGTGTGTCAAAGAAAAGTGAAAAGTGAAATCAAACATTGATCAACATTGGTTGCATGTCTGGTTCAAGTCGCTCAAACAACACGACCGTTTTGAAAGATAAAGATGGTATCCTTGAACATGTGATGTGCTCCTATAAAAGGGACACTAATAACTAAGCTGTAGTGGTCTCATTATTGAGACGTCCTCTTCCCAATATGTCGCACCCTCCAAATCTTGTATTTCATGTTTTTATGACTGCATTTTGTATTTCCTTCATGTGTTCATTTAGGTATAAATTCCGACTTGCATTCAAATATCGCCAACTTGGGAATGGAACCAAGGATTTTTTGTAAATGTTTTGGAAAGAACATTCTTCTAGCGGATGTTTTCGTCTCCACAGTGTTCGCCCAGCCCATCGTCAGCAGGGCCAAGCCGGAGATGCTCAAGTCCCACTTCATTCCCACCATGGAAAAGCTGAAGAAGCGCTCGGGCAAGGTGGTGGCCGAGGAGGACCAGCTGCGTATGGAAGGCAAGACGGAGGTGGACAGCGAAAATGGAACCATCCGAGACGAATTTGCTGTGCTGTGCCGTGACCTCTACGCCCTCTACCCCTTGCTCATTCGCTACGTGGACAATAACAGGTAGGACATGGTGTCATCTTAAATCAGAGGTCTCAAACTCAACTTAACTGGAGGTAGAGGCTGGCTAGGATGCATCGCGTGTGCAGTCTGGAATCATGTTTTTAAAGACAAACTTGACACCACTGGAAGCTGGCGTGTATTTGAGCTACGGTACGGTATTTTTCTTCACATGCCGCGCCTTTGAGGCCCTTGTCCGGAATGTTCAATGTTGTTCTTCCAGGTAAATGATTCATCTCCTATGTCACCGTTGTTTGTCTCCAGGGCGAGATGGCTAACGTGTCCGGATCCTGATGCGGAGGAGCTCTTCAGGATGGTGGGGGAGGTCTTCATCTTCTGGTCCAAATCTCACGTGAGCTTTACTCCTCCGCTCTCCTCTCTGTCTCTGTTGTTTTTTTTTTTTTTTTACCCTACAAGATATCATCACGTCATGTTTCGATCACCACAGAATTTCAAGCGGGAGGAGCAGAACTTTGTGGTGATGAACGAGATCAACAACATGTCCTTCCTCACCGCTGACAGTAAGAGCAAGATGAGCAAGGTGAGGGCAGACGTGCAGACGTCCCCACCCCCTGCAGACACTTACCCCACATGTGGAACTCATCTGTGATAGTCCATAACTTACTAACCTTTGCACATATAAAACCGTCTAATATCAGCTGTTCCCTTCTTTTCCTGGTTGTTACTGTGGATAAGCTGGTCAGGTAACTCATGAGAACTGTAAGCATGACATCCACCAGTAAGCTTCCACACAACTAAGACAACAACACTCCCAGCAGCCTTTTAAAGAGACAGGTTGTGGTGTCGGGACGGGACAGGTGGCGTGTCGCTAACTGTGCTTTCTCCTTGTGTCCTGGATCGGGGCCGGACGGCGGGCCGCTAGGCCGGAGACGGAGAGGTTAGACTGTGTTTGTGCACGAGTGCTGTGCTGACCGCATGGCACCCTGGGTTTGGCGAGGCATTTCATCAAGCTTTCACCGCGGGCCGCCGCAACCGTTACACACAGACCCCTTCCACCTACATATACACACACACACACACTCACACACACACACACACTGAAGAGTGGCTATGTATAGTTGTTGTACAGTAGCTATGGTGGATGTAGAAAGTTCATGTGCCTTTTTCTGACCATGATGAATATTTTAAAATCTTCTCAGTCAATAATGTGACTTTAAAACCTGCACAAACTCTTTAAAAATACAGCATAAAACACAAGACAAAGCAACAAAATCCTGTTGAAAAGCACAACCTAACAGAATTGAAGCTCTTCATGCTTGTCATGCTTGTATGCTCATACAGAAAAAGATCGGTAGTAAAAGTCTACAGAATTGTACAGGTTATAAATCACATATAAAAGGTTTTAAATAATTCATTGTGGTCCTAAGGACTTTGTTCATTTTCTACATCCACAGTATGTGACGTTAGACCTTAGTGTGAAAGAAAGAGGCTTTGTTCAGGATGTTTTGTGTGTGTGGCCTACTGTGTGCGAGAGGACGCTTTAGGGGTCTGCAGTGGCTTGATGAAAGCTCTTTGCTGTAGATTGTAGTGTCCTGACAGGTGTCATGGCGCTCGGCTGAGGAGCGGCGCCGCAGTTTGGAGACGTGCCCTCCTGCAGCCGAGCGCCATCATCCTACTTTGTTTGATTAATAAACAGTTTGTGTGTAGATAGGCTGGGTTGGGAGGCGTGGGGGTAGGTTCTGACGTTGGGTGTCATTCAGCGTTGGCGGACTCGTCCTTCCTTTTTTGTTCACATTGGCTTTGTGTTCACCTTCTGTTCTCACCAAAAAGCCACATCCTCTGCTGTTGCCATTTGGTTGTTCCATCAGTAGCACAGCCAGCTGGACTATCAGGGGGATTCAAAGCTAGCGTCAGCTGCAGGTAGCCTGCATCACACGTACTAACTGGTCTACATCCTCATAATCACTGTTTGTTTCATGGTGGCTGCAAGACAAGACACCAGATGAGCATCATTACTGTGGTGGCCTGCTGTTACCTGGTGATCGGGTGGCCCCTGGATCGGGTGGCACCATGAGACCAGGCAACAGACAGTAATGAGCTCTGGTGGGTACAGGAGCGCACGGTCCATGGTCACGGAGCCAAAGCCAGATGTTGTTGTTGTTGTTGTTGTGTGTGACATTGTTACTAACAAGCGGGCTTCATTGTGTGTGCAGCCCATCAGGAGGCTGTTGTTGCTCTGATCAACCTCTTCCACTTCTTTTGAGCATGCTGTCACTTTGCAGGATGTAAATCTGACCATCCCATAATAACCACTTCCTGTTTGACTGCTTAACATTAAAACGTCACAAGCATTCTCTAAAAAGTACATTTTCTACGGCTCAGTGTAAACACTTCTTTCCCGCTTTAGTCCGGAGGCTCAGAGCAGGAGCGTACCAAGAAGAAGCGACGGGGGGATCGCTACTCCGTGCAGACCTCCCTCATTGTGGCTGCGCTGAAGAAGATGCTTCCCATCGGCCTCAATATGTGCTCCCCTGCCGACCAGGAGCTCATCAACCTTGCAAAGATCAGATACTCGCTGGTACTGTGACGGCAGCCGGCCACTGTGTTGCCGATTCACAGACAGAAAAGTTTAAAACTCCTCGCTTCTTACTTGCAGAAAGACACAGATGAAGAAGTGAGGGAGTTTTTGCACAACAATCTTCACCTGCAAGGCAAAGTAAGTCCACAATTTGTGCATACAGTTCTTCGGCCTACGTATTAGTTACGTTCTCATGACTGCATTTTAAGCCCAGTTTTAGTGTAAGTGGGAACTTATACAGTGGGGCCTTGGTTGACTCAAACCAAAACGGACTTTAACCAAAGCAAATATTCCCATAGAAAATAATCTTATTTATTAATTTCAAACACCCAAAAATGTTAACACAAAACCCATTCTATAGACAACAACTATAGGTTTACATGCAGAAAATGATACAAAAATAATTGCAATTGGACAGTTCAACATTTAACATAATTTTTTTGGGGAAAAAAACAAAAGTATCAATTAACAAAACAAAACAAAATAAACATTATTCGGCTGCAACCACAATTTACAAAAATGTGAAATGTATTCATTCATCCCAGCTGTCTTCGGGCGAGAGACGGGGTACACCCTGGACTGGTGGCCAGCCAATCACAGGGCACATATAGACAAACAACCATTCACACTCACATTTATACCTATGGACAATTTAGAGTCGCCAATTAACCTAGCATGTTTTTGGAATGTGGGAGGAAACCGGAGTACCCGGAGAAAACCCACGCATGCACATGCAAACACCATACAGAGTTGGCTCAGGGTGGAATTGAACTTGCGTCTCGGAGCTGTGAGGCCTGCATGCAAACCACTCAATCACAATGCAGCATATGTCAAATACATATCAAACTATATCAACGTAACTTGCCATTTATAATATATAAGGTTAAAATACAAATATTTTGATAAAATATAATAATAATTTAATATTTTAAATATAAATGAAATGAACGCAATCAAGGTGGTCGAGTGGTTAGCGCGTAGACCTCACAGCTAGGAGACCAGGGTTCAATTGCACCCTCGACCATCTCTGTGTGGAGTTTCCATGTTCTCCCCGTGCATGCGTGGGTTTTCTCCGGGTACTCCGGTTTCCTCCCACATTCCAAAAACATGCTAGGTTAATTGGCCACTCCAAATTGTCCATAGGTATGAATGTGAGTGTGAATGGTTGTTTGTCTATATGTGCTCAAACAAGCTGTACAGCCTTTCAGCTTTACAGATGCCACATTTGCCCTGCATAGGGTGTGTGCTGTAGTGATGATGTCAGAGTGACATCCTTCAATCTAAGGAATTATTCAAGTAGACGATGCAACCAACAATTAAGAAATGATGTCAATCACAGCAGAGGTCCCTATTTGAGGAAAGATGCTATATTTACGTGTGAAGAGTATCTCATGTCCATGTGTGACATGTAGGTAGAGGACCCGGCGATGCGCTGGCAGATGTCTCTCTACAAGGAGATGTCTGGGAAGGCTGAAGACGCTGAGGACCCAGAGAAGGTGGTGAAACGGGTACAAGAGGTGTCTGCTGTCCTGTACCACATTGAGGTGGTGAGTAAAAGATCAAAAAATCAGCAGACTTTGTTGGAAGACTTTTTCGATTTCTCAGTGGATGTCCTCTCTTGCTGTAGACGGAGCATCCCTTCAAGTCCAAGAAAATGGTGTGGCACAAGCTGCTGTCCAAGCAGCGCCGCAGGGCCGTGGTGGCCTGTTTCCGGATGACGCCCCTCTACAACATCCCCACGTAATTTTTCCTTAGCACACTAATGCGTGATGATGTCATCTTGAAGCTTTCACATGCTCTCACAGGCACAGAGCCACCAACATGTTCCTGGACGCGTACAAGCGCAACTGGTTGGAGACGGAAGGCTACTCGTTTGAGGACAAGATGATTGATGACTTATCTGTGAGTCCCTTTGGCACAACTGAGTCCGCACTTCTTCTGCGTTTACTGAGATTTTGATTTGGAACCAATAGAAAGCCATGGAGGAAGAAGAAGAAGAGGAAGAAGAGACGGATACCAAGCCCGACCCCCTTCATCAGCTCATTCTTCATTTCAGCCGAACCGCTCTCACGGAGAAAATGTAGGAGCGCCCCAGTTCTCTCGCCAGCCGCCTCCTCACGGGGACTGATCGACTCTTTTTGTGTCTCGCCACAGAAAACTTGACGTAGACCACCTGTACATGTCATATGCTGACATCATGGCAAAGGTGAGATAATAGCGTCACATGTTCAACAACTCCTTATTTCCTTACACTTTTGCTGTGGTTTCTCCTCAGAGTTGCCATATGGGTGAGGATGACGAAGAGGGGGAAGAGGAGGGGGAGGAGCCATCCTTTGAGGTGCGGCAGACAGAGATGGTATGGGGGGACCAGGGGAGGGGAGACAGGGGAGTCAGCGGAGAAGCAGCTCCCCAAAAGTGACCACACGGCATCAACACACTCGCACATCCCCCCCCTTCTCCACAAACAACGGCCACCACCAACATTCTCGTTTTTTTTTGTTTTTTTTTGTCATCTTCCTGTGGTTTCACTCACACCACGTACTGCGATGGACTGGGCTGTGCATGCCTTTGCTGGACATCGCAGACCCCATTTGATTCCCTGTCTAAGTTGCATGAGGAGTGCAGAGAGACGTCTCCAGAAAATGAAAACAAACTACCGAGGCCAACGGCATCATGGCAGGCAAATGATCATGTGACCTCCTTCATGACACGATCCAGGCATCGGATAATCACTGAATTGTCACAAGCTTGAAAACTTTTAGAACACATTTTTTTCAATAGTTGGTGTTTTGTAGTGTTGTACCGGAGGGTCACATGATCAAGTGTTTTGCAGACAACCACTGGGCATAATATTACATACACAATCGAATGAGATCCAACAGAAGAACTACAGTATGCACTTACAAAGATGACAATGAACATTTTAACAGTATGTTTCTTAGTGTCCTTTGTTTTTGCACCACTTCATACCGAGAGCTGTTTCTACCATTTTGGTTAGAAACTCCACTCAGTGTGATGCAGTGCCGGTGTACCTAATGTTGTGTCCAGTGAGTATCTCTGGTTGTCTGTGGCCTCCGGGACATGCTCTATTTGTGACCCCTTCCCGACTCACCACGCCCCCGACTTCTCACCTCCTCATTAGAGCCCCCTTTCCGCACTAACCCGGACATCCTTTGCAGGTCTACCTCTCCATTCTTAGGCCAGTAAAAGCCTGCACAGTCAGCAGCACGTGCACGCCCCTCCCATACACACACATGCACCGTGACACACACATATCATCTCCCATGGTATGCATCTTTTCAGGTGTCATAAGAAAGGAAAAGCTCATATTTTACATGCAGTCAGGTTATGAGGCAGGGAGGGGGTTAAGGTTGTAGGGGTGGGTTTGATACTGTTTTTTGTGTGTGGGTTGGGGATCGGGCATGATGTGCAGCGGATGGGTCATTGAATCATGTGGTGTAAAAGTCTAGTAATGTAGTAGTAGTAGTGCCACACAGTGTAGCATACATACACATGTGGATCAAATTGTTGGTACCCTCTGTGAAAGAAAGCAAACACACAATGCCCGCTGAAAGTCCTCTAAAACGACAAAAAAAATGCACATGGACAAGCTGCAAAACTCCTAGGAGACTAGTGATGGTAAACTTGATTCCTTTTACCGACTCGAGTTCTTAGGAGAGACTTACTGGAGTGACACAGGTGCTTGTTTCACAGTGAATCGGGTTCATCTTCAGTTCCATTGAGTCATGCACAAGTGAATCGGGTACTCCATTCATGGAGTCATTCATTCATTCAGTCATTTTCTACTGCTTATCCTCACGAGGGTCATGGGGGTGCAGGAGCCTATCCCAGCTGTCTTTGGGCGAGAGGTGGGGTACACCCTGGACTGGTCGCCATTCATACACATGGACGATTTGTAGTCGCCAATTAACCTAGCATGTTTTTGGAATGTGGGAAGAAACCGGAATACCCGGAGAAAACCCACACATGCACAGGGAGAACATGCAAACTCCACACAGAGATGGCCGAGGGTGGAATTGAATCCTGGTCTCCTAGCTGTGAGGTCTGCGCGCTAACCACTCGACCACCGTGCAGCTCACTGGAGTCACTACACAACAATTTGCACCTGTGAGTCGGTGAAACTGGAGTCTTTGTCGATCCGCAGGGAGTCAGTGGAACTCCAGTTTTCATCAAGCATCAGAGAATCAATGAGAGTCAGTGAAACTCGGGCTTTGTCAAATTATGATTCAGTGAAATTCGACTTGTGTGCATTTCAAACTCGAGTTTTGCAACCCATGAGATGGCGAAACAGGAGTCTTGGTCGAGCGTTAGTGAGTCAATCAAACCTGTGGGCTGAGCGAGTGACTCATTTGGTTTGTGACTCTCATGTTATTATGGGAGACAAATCTGGAGCAGTGTGTTCAGTCTTTGGCGTAAAGGTACCAACACTTTCCACCACATGTGTATAGCAGCTGCGTTACAATAATAGTGCTGCTTAGTGAAATATTTTTCACTAAGTTTTTAACACTAGTGTAGTGCATTTGTGACTGTATACTGTTGTTTTTGGCCTTAAAGGGTCCCTGACATGATCCAATTTTGCCCAAATATGGTATATATGTTTTCTATTTATGGCCTACATTGTTACATTTCTGAAAGCGAAAGAATTTATAGTTCATGGTGCCATGACAAACTTGCTCTCGCTGTTCAGTCTCATTTCTGGAGGTGACATCATCCAAGTACTATCACTTAGCAAAACAAACATGGCGGTGTACGATACAGAGGATGTTTCCAATGATTACAGCAAACATTGAGCAGTGTGTCAATAGATTTCCAGGAGGGGGAAACAATAGAACATTTTGATGTAATGGTCATTCTTCCTTGTTTTGATGTTTTTTTGCTTGTGTACTGCGGTATAGAAACCTTTTTCAAACTGCGTTTATGCGTACTTTCAAGCCGTACTTTCATGCTTCATGTAAAAGTGTGAAATGATTACTGCAAAGAACAGAACTTGAGGTGGGTGTCTGAACCTGCTTTGTTCATTGTTGTTTTAAACCTTCATATTTTGGAAAAGAAAACCAACTTACAGTATGACTTAGATTTTGTGAACATCCAGCAGCAACACAATCTTTTGGCCTGACAACTATTGTGATAAGAAAAATATAATGAACCAAGTCGATCTATATCAAGAAGTGTTTGTTTTTGAGAGGTGTCACCCCGATGATGGGACAGAGCTGCAAGCTAGCTCATCGTGGGTGGGGCCATCAACTATAAATGTAGTTTTTGTGAATTTACCATTCACATTGAAAAATCAAACAATGTAGAACATAATTACAAACAATACTCCGTAATCAGGAAAAAGCCTAAAGAAACAAATGTCAGGGATTCTTGAGCAAAAGAGTAAAGGGGACGGAAAGCCAAGCTTGCCAATTGTTGTGTGCCTTGTTGTGTGTTTGTTGCTGCACAGGCACCATGATTACACAGTGCACAGTGTCCTCTTTAACAAGCAGTTATAACGCTATACAAGCAGAAGTTGCATGCAGCACAGTGTAATGCGTGTGTGTGAGTGAGTGTCTCGCTTTGGACCCAAATGTTGGCTGGCATCACGTTTGCAGCTTGTGGAAGTTATCAAGCGCCTGGGATAACTTTCCCCAAATCTAATGCACACTGTTTCCAGTAGATGCGAATGTGTGCGTGTGCGTGAGAGCGAGTGTGGGGGGGCAGTGCACTCTGTGTTGGCACGGTTACAGCCGCCTCCCTCCTGCTCTGCTCCCCAGGAAAAGGAGATGGAGAAGCAGAGGCTGTTGTACCAACAGTCCCGGCTGCACAACCGCGGCGCTGCGGAGATGGTCCTGCAGATGATCAGCGCCTGCAAAGGTAACTCCTCTGGACTACTGATGCCACACAGGTTTTTTTTCTTTTTAAATTTTTTGTTTCTGAAAGTTAGCTTTGTGTTTGTGCCAGGTGAGCCTGGAGCCATGGTTTCTTCCACACTGAAACTGGGAATCTCCATCCTCAATGGAGGCAACTGTGATGTGCAGCAGGTCAGTAAGTCAGACATGCAACCCCCCATACACACCGTCTCCCAGCATTCACAACATCCTCACACTATCACCGGCTGCTCATTCATTTCTGATGTGTTTTTGTCTGCATGCAGAGAATGCTGGACTACCTGAAGGACAAAAAGGATGTGGGATTCTTCCTCAGCGTTCAAGCTCTGATGCAAACCTGCAGGTCTCTAACAAAGTGTTGCTGTTGGGTTACTTTTCCACTGCATTATCCAAAAGTTAGGAACAAAACACAGGCAGTGATTCACATGACCTTTTAAAGGGACCATATCCTTCATTTCAGACTTGTAATATGTAATATGTAGAATGTTGTACTCCTGTTCAACATGAAGTGCCATATTATGAGGCTGGTATATATCATAAGGCCATTCTTCATCCACCCAAGAAATTGAGGGTACAGTAAACCAGGGTACGACAGTGATGGAAAGATTTGTAGTTAAAGTTAAAGACCAACAAAGCACAATTCCATGCCTGAATTCTCCTGCTGTCACCCTTTGAATTTCACTCATTCACTCTGTTACGGTTTGTCCAAAATATGTTATAGGGGACCTATTATGCTAATTTTTCAGCCCTTTGTATTGAGTTGTGGACTCCTATAGAGCAGCTACACACAATAATCAGCACAGAGAGCTTTCTAGATCTTCCAGAATCTGTGCTTCCCAAGAAAACTGTCTGATTTAATTTATTCCACCCACGACCTGTCCCCCGCTGTGGTTGGTCATGCTCCCAAGTGCTTAGGAGGACTTCCGGTGTTGTGCGATAGCTGCAGAAATCAACTTTATAGGAGTTGATACTAAATGGCAATTTATCTTTTTAAAATCTACTTAAAGTCCACTTTTAACATACAGCCATATGTGTTGGATCCTGAATCCGATCCGGACATAGAAACGGGACAGTCCAAAGTTTCTCAAGAAAAGAGGTTAATGTGAGTTGGTGAAACTCTAATAATGTTAAAAAAAACGTACATAGAGGGTTGTAAAAGTTTTTTTTAATGCTCTAATTAACAATATATTCCATT
Organism: Doryrhamphus excisus; assembly: GCF_037039965.1. Taxonomy (NCBI): domain Eukaryota; kingdom Metazoa; phylum Chordata; class Actinopteri; order Syngnathiformes; family Syngnathidae; genus Doryrhamphus; species Doryrhamphus excisus. The sequence goes on along the minus strand of NC_136364.1, from coordinate 8,220,790 downwards.
TATAAATAAAGAATCCTACTTTGTAGAGATTAACTTACAACGGTTGGGTTTGGATAGCACAATAAATGAGGGATTACTGTATATCCAAGAAAAAAATGTACCGTTGCTGATGACCAATAGCATATTACTCTTTGAGGGTTGGTGTGTGTCTCTATACAGTTCTGAGCAGCGGCGGGAGTGGACTAATCGCAACAGAGTATGAGAGAGCAGCATAATGGACAAGAATGCCGATTTACCCTGTACACAACTTGATTTATGGCCTATTTAGTTAGAACAAACTTACTACTTACCCACCAAGCCGCTAACATGAGCAGCATAACCTCCCTTTAAATGCGATCAATTAACAGTGTGTGATTTGTGACAGTGTTTTGGACCTAAATGCTTTCGAGAGACAAAACAAGGCAGAAGGACTTGGAATGGTCTCAGAAGAGGGAACCAGTGAGTACTTTACACACACACACACACACGTCATTAGTACATACGTATAGTCGTGTCCCTGACATGATTCATCAACCTTGCTTCAATGTGTTATAGATTGTTTGTAATAATATACAAGCAGGAAAATCCCCATGACGAGCGAGGTTGCTATGTTCAATCTCCGTGACTACATCAAGGTGACAGACACCTCTCAGCTAAAGCAGAGTAAACAAATGCCTCTCAAGGTAGATGGTGGACTTGGTTCAGTAGATTAAAATAGTTTAAAATATATTGAAATACCAAAATGCAAAATGTTGTGTTGCTGCTGGATGTTTACTATATCCCAGTGATAATGTAAGTTTTTTTTCCAAAAGAGGAAGGTTTAAGGCAACAATGGTAGTAGACGGATGGACATCCACCTCCAGTTCTGTTCTTTGCAGTGATCATATCACTGATGACAAGAAGCCTTTGGCTTGAAAGTGCGCTATAAACGCATTTTGAAAAAGGACGCTATTCTGCCAGTACACAAGAAAAAAAACACAAGAAAAATGACATCCAAATTGCCACAGAACAGAGTAAGCCATGTCTTCTATACACTATTCCATGATAGCGACAAGGCTGTAAAGCTTAGATATACATCTTTTCACAGATATATGTTTACTGTTGGGGGCGGGATCAACGGCGGTGACAAAATATGACCCCTTTCAAGACCCCTTTATGCTCTAAGACAGGGGTCTCAAACTCAATTTACCCGGGGGCCACTGGAGATAAGGCCTGGGTGAGGCTGGGCCGCATCAGGTTTAAAAAAAAAACAACAAAAACATATTCATTAAAAACAGAAAAAAATAAATAAATAACTGTCTTCAATGCTTTTGCTCCTATACTTTTTCAGTGCTTTGGTTCCGGTTTTCCACAAGAAAAGCTCTGATAAAACATTCCACTTTTCTCAAATATCTTCATTTTTATTTACTACACAAAATAAGATGAAAAAATAAAAAAAAGAAATCAATCAGAAATACATAAATAAAATAATAATAAAACAGCATATAATAAAAACTAATAAACCACATATAGAAATCAACAATTGAAGGAACTTACACTTTAGTAATTTACACTTACCTTTGTGTGTTCAATCTCCATCTCCATGTCTTAAGTCAAAATGTTCTCCAAATGTTTCTTTTTTTTCTCGAAAACTACTGACAGATGACTGAAATCTTGGCTGTAATCACTGTGAACGTCCTCTATCTCGTACAGCGCTATGTTCCTTTACCTGAATGCTAGTACTCTAATGGCATCACTTTTTGGAAATGAGACTGAACAACAAGAGCGAGCTCGTCATGGCTGTAGCCATTACCTACAAATATCATTTTTACACATTTACAGTTTGCTTTCAACTATTGAACAATGTAGAACATAAATATAAAGAATATATAACATGTTTAAGCAACGTTGATGTCAGGGACATCATCAAGCTACAATGTCCAGGTCCAGTGTGTGTTGTGTTGTGTATTGTTGTGTGCATCTGTATGACTGGGTGTGTGTATGTTGTCACGGGACCTTGTTGTCGTGTCCATGATTTGATGCATTCAAGTCTTCTTCATCCACTGACAGCACTGAGGTTTGTGGACTCACCGCATCTCTTGTCTTCTCTCTCCTCCTCCTCCTCCTCTTCCCTCGTCTCTTTCAACCTCACGTCCGTCACGTTGCCGCTGTCAGATAAGAAGCTTGAACGCGGTAAATGAACGTAGCTGGTACACTCACCTTGCCGTGAGATTAATCTGCTTTCCATCCCTCGCTCAAGGGCCCCCATAGAACTAAACTGATTAAACGTGCTCTAGCACTGCTGCTGGTGCGCTCTCATCCCCCTCATCACCCTCATCGCCCCCATCGCCATCATCGCCATCATCTCTGGCTGTTTGTGTTTGATCCGCAGATCTACTGCAACTCAGACCTTGGCTACAAGAACACGCACAGTTTTACAATACAATAAAAAACAGGAAGTTGTGTGTTTTCTTCAGGTATTTCTGGTCACTAAACAGACTTTTGATTCGCAAAGTAGTCAACTTTACATTTGTTTTAACTTTATATGCGAGCATGGTATCGGCGGTCCACCATCTAAGTCACTCACACTGTGCACATGGAGCGCATGAAGACCATGTAAAATACAAATATTAAATACAATAATTACATGCAACAGTAATAAATTTAATATCTAGGGATGTACCATAATTACCGGTGCTGATAATTATCAACCCGGTATCAGCATAAAAATGTGATCGGTCGACATCAGTGGTGAAATAAAGTGCAGTGAAAAAAAAATGACTAAAAGAGTAAAATGTATGTACTTTTAGAGACTTCCAGCGTGCACGTAGCTAGTCCTGTTTTGTTATTGTACAATATTATTATTTATCGGAGTGGGTTGTAACTGTATTTGAAAGTAGCACACATAACCAGTCCCCCTTTTGTTGACTCAGCATTGTCGCTGTTGGGCCTTTTTTGGAAAAGTACCTTCTTCAAGCTTATAATGGGCCTCACTGTTTAGATGTTATAGCGCCACCTGGTGTGGAAGAGGATATTTTTTTTTGTTTGGAATGGTTCCATTCCAGGCCGTCATTGCAAATATTTGTTGTTTGTGATGCTCATTTATCATTCGTTCATAGTTCATAGTTGCCAGTATGTAGTGTAGCGTGACAGTGTTTTGTGTGTAAAATAGTGCATGTCTGTGCCTCTGCAATGAATGACATGTAATAAGTGACGTGTAACATACTGAATGTGAACAGCCCAATGTGCGCCACATTGATGACATTAGAGATGCTTTTCACTTAGAGTTGAGTAGATCTGATCTGCATGATAGCGTGCCATCATGGTGTCAACATGAGTACAGTAATCCCTCGTTTATCGTGGTTAGTCGCTTCCGTGATAAGTGAAGTTCCGTGCCATAGGATTCTTTATTTATAAATATAAGTTGATTTATACATGGAAAACCTGTGTACATTTTAACATTAGAGTCCTGTAGATACTAAATAATAACCCGATAGTCACCTTTACACTCCGATTAGCCAATATAGTAGACAGAATCATTTAAATGTGTCTTCTGAATGCCTTATATTTGTATTTTAGCTAATTCAGCTATTTTTATGCTGGAAAATGTTTAATTCATGCAAAATTATTTGCTTTCTTTGTTAAATATGCAAATCGTTTGAGTAGTTATTGGCCACATTCAAACGTAAAACATGTAAAAATGTACTTTTCAAATTGATTGAGTGAAGACACTAATTTCAAAGCGTGAAGTGGCAAGGGATTACTGTATTTCACAGTTGAGCTGTGTTCTTTGTGGGGTATGCTGCATGTAAGGCGGAATGCATTCTTTTCTCTCAGATTTTATTCGTTTTGCTTCAAAAGTGCTTAAAATGAGAAATCATAACACAGTAATCCCTTTTGTCTGCATTGAATCCCTATACAAACCGGACTTGCGGAATAATTGACATCTATCCAATTAGATGAGAAGGTGATGGCGGACGATGAATTCACGTGTGACCTCTTCCGCTTCCTGCAACTGCTGTGCGAGGGCCACAACAACGGTGAGCGACAATCAGAGTAAGCAGAGTGTCTGCAAATTCTAACATGTGCACATCATGTCGCCTTTTTAGACTTCCAGAACTACCTGAGGACTCAGACCGGCAGCACCACCACCATCAATGTCATCATCTGCACCGTGGACTACCTTCTGAGACTCCAGGTGAGCTTCATGGAAATTTTTCTGCAATACAAGATCACAACATCGAGGTTGAAGTTGTCGTGGTCGTGCAGGAGTCCATCAGTGACTTCTACTGGTACTACTCGGGGAAGGACATCATCGATGAGCCCGGCAAGAGGAATTTCTCCAAAGCCATGACAGTGGCCAAGCAGGTCTTCAACAGCCTGACAGAGTACATCCAGGTAGAACACCTGTATGGGGTCGTATCAGCTCTGGGAAAAAATCTCAACGCTCAAACCCGGCCCACTTTTGTGTCTGCCAGGGTCCGTGCACGGGGAACCAGCAGTCTCTGGCCCACAGCAGGTTGTGGGACGCCGTGGTGGGCTTCCTGCACGTCTTCGCTCACATGATGATGAAACTTGCTCAGGTAGGGCTAATTTTGCCTCTTCTGCGATGGTGCTACGTTCAGGGACACTCCTGCTGATCATGTAAATAGTAACACGTCAATGTGTAAAAAAAACTGCAGTCATAAAAATGTACACAATCACAATGAATGACGAGATGACTAATTTTGTCAACTGTTTCTCTTATGGTCCCTACAGAGTAAAGTATGTATATATTTTAATTATTATTATTATTATTACATGGTTTTATTAACTTTCATTACTAGTTTTTTTTTACCCTTTTTGTCTTTGCTGGATTGTTTCAGCCTCTTTGCAAGGACATTCTATGTCTATTCTGTTCCCACACAGGTCAACCTTTAGGGCTTAAGTCACCTCAGGAAGTACGCTGTCCATATTATTTACATCTGAGATGGTTTATCTTTTCTTATTATGTCCACTATTTTGGGTCATAGGAGAGTAAAAGTGACCATAGGGGTGTTGTTTCATATCTATAGGGCTCTACTAATGTTAAAAAATGGTATTTAGCTAAATATGGCAAAGAACAGGTTTTTCTACGTTCTAAATACCAAAATATTCCATTTATAATTAAGGAATTATACTCTGCGGAAATTCATGGTTCACCTTTTGTATAGTGCATTTTAGATGTTATTGATATCCTGGCAAAGATGGCTGACAACAATGTGTACAATCATAAACTGATGGAATATGTTCTCCTTCTTGACCTTCTGTGATTGCCTAGCATCCACTCCATACAGCTGATATCTTTCCTGGTGTTCTACTGACCAGTGCTTGTGTGCTTGTGCTTTCACGTGTGTGTGCGTGCGTGTGTGTGTGTGTGTGTGTGTGTGTGTGTGTAACTCTTCTAACAACCAGCTAATGTTACATTTACAGATGCTGCTTTGGTGTGTTTGTTTTGCTGAAATGTTGTTGACTGGACATAAGAGCAGTAAAGCCACTAAACCAGGGGTGTCCAAACCTTTTCCAGAGGGCCACATAGTGAAAACAGAAAGGATGCAATGGCCGTTTTGATATTAAATGCAAAGCAACACATGTAGATATATATATATAACATTGCAGCTTTGTGAAAAAGGTTAAAAAGGTACCTTTGATGCAATTTTTCTGTAAACCTTTCAACTTTCTTCGTCAATAATCTTGGGATGTTTTCTTCTCATAATATTTTGAATGTATTCCCATAATATGAAAACTTTTTTAGCAGCTTACCACTCAACCTTTATTGTTTTTTTTTGTTGCATAATTGTATTCGCTTTTACTAAATAGCATTTGATAGCCTTTGATAGCTGAAGTCGCTTTTCACATGCAGCGATCTAAACAACTACCTCACCCATGGTGCCAGACAAAGTCAACAAATATGTAATGGTAATGGTTTTATTTCATTTTCATTTCAAGATTTGATAGATAGCTAGCTAGAGGTCTGATGTTTAAAGTGCCCCTGAATGCACATATAGCAGATTGTATGGCATTTTAATAGATAAAATAAAACAAATAATTCCAGGTGGACTGTAAGCCATTTTTTGTAAGCCATTTTATAATTTTTTTTACCATTTCTGCTGTTGTTTTTTAAATTTTCTCCTTATAATTTATTCCTATCATATTTTGACATTACTCTTGTGACATTAAAACTTTTTCCGCAACCTAATTTTCCAAAAATTACTACTTTACTTGCTGTTTTGTTTGTTTCTCATAATACTATGGAAAAAAAAAACGTCCAAACAAATCAGATGGCACCCAGGCCGCACTTTGGACACCCCTGCTCTAAATGAACATTCCACCTGAAGTTGATGTAAAGACGTAAGCAGAGAAGATTGACAGGTAACATTTTTATCTTCAATGTGCAACCCCGCTAGATGCATCCAGATCCTGGACAACCAAACGGCGTAAGACTCTTTGCCCCGTTTAAAACACGCTTCGTTCATTCCACGCCAACGCCACGTTTTACCAGCTGCATCCATCACGTTTCTCTCACACTTTCCCTTTTTAGAACATTTTCTTGAAGTAAATGCAGTGAAACCACGCAGACGCTTACAAGGACAATACATTCTTTATGGTGATGACAAAATAAAGCTTTTTCATAGTTCTTTGATTTAAAAAAAAAAAACACATCTCCAGAATGAATGTAACAGTCCCACAAGGCTGTGATGGAACCTTCCTTCATTCATTTTGCTTTTGTTTATTTATTTGAACAACCCCTCACAATGTGAATATTAACCTCATTTCTCTTCCTGGCTTTTGAATAGGATCCACAGTAAAGTCAAAGCTAAAATGGATGCATGGCCGTCATGCAAACTCTTTTCCTGGAGATCTACCCACAATCCACTTCACTACTGGGACACAGCTCTCAACCAATGAATCAGTCAACCAGAGTTTGTCCATCAATCTTACTTCCCAATCTTAGGAAGACATTTTGGACAATTGAATACCTCCAACTTTGTGGGACGATTTTTTTTTTGTTCCCAGTGCACAAAGCGAGGTCGATAAATGTGATTTTGCAACACGTAAAAATCTTCCTTGAAAGGCCTTCCAAACAGGCTTGTGCAAAATTCTGAATTTGGAATTGCAGTTGAATTAATTTGAAGAATTAGGATTTAAATTAAATTGGCTCCACCCCACTGGATGTTGAATTGGAAGTACAGGAAGTACCAAATAGTAAAATTATTTATAAAATATAATAAAAATAATAATAAAATAAATATAAAAAAAATATATAAAAATCCAGGTCCATAATTCTGACCTTCTGGCTAAAGGAACATGCGTGTGGCCAGAGGACAAGAGGGTTCACTCTGTATCTGTCTGCACGCTGGTTCTATATGTGGAATGAACGGAGAGAGTGGGCTCTCATCTCATTCAGACACAGACACCGCCTTCCTGTCTTGCCATGAGTTATTTCTTGAATTCAATAGCGTTTCTCACCTCAGATCACTGCTTCTTTTTTTTTTTACGGCTAAAAATAAGCTCAAAATGGAGCCAGAAAAAGTTACAAGTGCCAGCATTTGGATAAAGAAGGTGAGAGGCTCTACTTAATTCAAGAAATTCAAGAACTCATGGCAAAACACCAAAGTGCTGTCCATGTTGAGCTCACTGCCACATTGTGTCTTTTGCAATAATCACCTCTTCAGGGGGTAAAAGTAACCTTAAATGTTCATTTATTCCTTTCATGTATGTTGTTTTATGCATGTGGGACTATAACTGGGTGTTTTGTGTAAACATTTTGGGGGCTTGTAACTGTGTTAGGTAGCAAAGAGCTACAGCGTCAACCGCTGATGATGTCACAGACGGGCGATGGAGCTGACTTTCACTTCTTGTTTCCATGAGTTAGCAAGCTAATAGGCTGCTAACAAGGATGTTCAGTCATTTAAAAAAATGCAGTGTATTAATAACACAGCATATTGTACGCTAACCAAGGTAAAGTGTATGCTAACTGAGGTAAATGTTGCCGTACGTTTTGGCCGTCAATTGAAAAACATGTATGAAATATACCGTAAAACATGATTCTGGACATATAATTTAAATTGTACTTCTTCATTTGGAATTTTAATACTTCCTGTTCATCGAATTGGAATGTGAATTGGAATTCTCTATTCAATTCGGAATTTTGCACAAGCCAGCTTCCTTCCAACCTGATATTTGTGTACATTTCCACTTAGTGTACGTGGAATGGCTACGTGTCCCAGTAGTTTTGTCCATATAGTGTTTTTATGGTTGTGGTGCAGTTCTTCAGGAAGTTGAGTTTGTGCTTTCCCCGTGTATATGTCTCCCTCGCTCCCAGGCTGTAGTCAGGATTAAGGCGACGCTGGCAGTTTAGTTCCCAGTGTCTGTCTGGCTTTCATGTGTGCTCTTTGCCGTGTTAAAAGTGTATTCTTCTCAAAACAAATGCAAACCCCAGGATCATTTTTGGAGTAGAACACCCTGTGAGGTAGCGTCTCTCAAAGTTCTCAGCAACTCCTTTCTCAGAGGGATATTTTCTCTACAATTTGTTTGGGCTTCTCTGCAGGACTCCAGTCAAATTGGGCTGTTGAAGGAACTGTTGGATCTGCAGAAGGACATGGTGGTGATGCTCTTGTCTCTGCTTGAAGGTCAGTGAGAGTCAGCGTCTCCTCGCCGTGGTGTGACCTAAAGCTAGGTTTGCATTCCTGCAGGCAACGTAGTGAACGGCACCATAGCTAAACAGATGGTTGACATGCTGGTGGAGTCCTCCAGCAATGTGGAGATGATCCTCAAGTTCTTCGACATGTTCCTAAAACTGAAGGACATTGTGGCTTCTGACGCCTTCCGCGACTATGTGACGGATCCACGCGGGCTCATCTCCAAGAAGGACTTCTCCAAGGCCATGGACAGCCAGAAGCAGTACTCCCCCTCAGAAATCCAGTTCCTCCTCTCCTGCTCGGAGGCCGACGAGAACGAGATGATCAACTTTGAGGAGTTTGCCGATCGATTCCAGGAGCCGGCCAAAGATATCGGCTTCAACATCGCCGTCCTCCTGACCAACCTGTCGGAGCACGTCCCCCATGACACGCGCCTGCAGAACTTCCTGGAGCAGGCCGAGAGTGTGCTCAACTACTTCCGCCCCTTCCTGGGCCGCATCGAGATCATGGGCGCCAGCCGCAAGATCGAGCGTATCTACTTCGAGATCAGCGAGGCCAACCGCAACCAGTGGGAGATGCCGCAGGTGCGAGAGTCCAAGCGGCAGTTCATCTTTGACGTGGTCAACGAGGGCGGGGAGAGCGAGAAAATGGAGCTCTTTGTCAACTTCTGCGAGGACACCATCTTTGAAATGAACATCGCCGCCTCCATCTCGGAGCCTGAGGGAGACGGCGCAGAGGAGGAGGATGATGACGAAGAGGAGGAGGAGGCAGGCAAGGAAGGAGACTCTGGAGAAGGAGAGGAAGGCAACGGAGAAGCAGAAGCTCCAGAGTCCACCTCGGCCTTTGCGGACTTTCTGGCCAGTGTGGTCAACTTCTTCAACATGTTCACCTTCCGGAACCTGCGGCGGCGCTACCGCAAGCTTCGGAAGATGACAGTGAAGGAGATGGTGATCGGCCTGGCCACCTTCATCTACACCGTCCTCATGGGCATCTTGATCTTTGTCTACAACATCTGCAAGGGCTTCTTCACGCTCATTTGGAAGGTGCTCTTTGGCGGAGGCTTGGTGGAAGGCGCCAAGAAGATGACGGTGACAGAGATTCTCGCCAGCATGCCCGACCCCACGCAGGATGAAGTTCACGGGGACCTGCCGCCTGAGCCGGGAGCGAGGGAAGTCCAAGACACCGACGGAGCAGCGGACCTCTTGGATGTGGGAGGAGGTGAGGAAGAAGAGGAGGACGGCGAGGAGAGAGAAGGCGGACGCCTGCCTGGTTTCAACGCTCCTGGAGGACTTGGAGACTTTGGGGAGACCACGCCAGAAGAACCTCCCACTCCAGAGGGCACGCCCCTGCTGAAGAGGAAGTTGGTAAGCACTCGGTTCAGTAGAAAGCTGTCAGATGGACTTTATTCACGAGATGGTTCCTTATCTGCATTGATTGCAACAGCTGGCTGCTACAGTCGGAGGACAAGAAGATGAAGAACATGTGGAACCTGCTGAAGAAGAGGCAGTTCCAGAGACAGAGAAGGCAGAGTGAGCACTAAAAATTGCGCGGATAATCAACATGTTCAGAAAAGCGTTAACCTTGTCTCGTTCCAAGCACCGAGAATGGAGAGAAGACCGAGAAGGTGGAGCCTGAGCCAGAAGTCAGGGAAGAAGAACCTGAAGAAATCGAGGAGCAGACGGTGACAACGAAGACAAAGAAGGATAAGAAACCCGTGGAGGAAGGCTTCGAGCTTTGGAACGAGCTGGAGGTTCAGAGGGTGAAGTTCATGGTGAGCATCAGCGATTGACTTTCATCTACTGGACCTAAACAACTAACCCAGTGACTTCATCTCCTTCTAGAACTACCTCTCCCGAAACTTCTACAACCTGCGCTTTTTGGCCCTCTTCATCGCCTTTGCCCTCAACTTCATCCTGCTCTTCTATAAGGTTTTATTTTTTATTTTGCAACTTTTTCGTCCCTGTGTGGTGCGGCTGAAATGCCGTTGAGCACCCTTTTCCAACAGGAAGTCAGCGTCTCCTCTTGTCTTTAGGTGTCTGACAGTCCACCAGGAGAGGAGGACTTGGAAGGTTCTGCTCTGTTTGAGGCTTCGGGATTATTTGAAGGCTCTGGTGCGGATGAGGAAGGATCAGGCTTTGAAGATGGTGGTGAGGATGATGAAGACGAAGGGCCCATGTACTACTTCCTGGAGGAGAGCACGGGATACATGGAGCCGGCGTTGGCGTTCCTCAGCATCGTCCACACCATCATCTCCTTCCTCTGCATCATCGGCTACAACTGCCTTAAGGTGACATTGTCGTTTTTGCCCTGCTAAAATATTTCTCCTCTTTGTCTTCTCGTGGGCGTCATGCAAGTTGTGTCCTCCCCCCTCACTCGCAGGTTCCTCTGGTGATCTTCAAGAGGGAGAAGGAGCTGGCCAGAAAGCTGGAGTTTGATGGCGTCTACGTGACGGAGCAGCCTGAAGATGACGACATCAAGGGCCAGTGGGACAGACTGGTGCTCAACACGCCGTAAGATCACATACTAAAGTGGCGGCCATTCCAACTTAGTAGTAGTAACTCAAATAGTATTGCTATATTCACGTCTTATCAAGGTATGACATAGTTGATATTACTTAGATTGTTAGCCACCAGAAGAAAGATTTTTGAATCTACGAAAGCTTTTTTGTTATTATAGTCGAGATTTATGAGATTTAATAAAATCAAATAAAAAGTTTTAAAAAATCATCATCATTGCGAAAAGTGGATTCCACAGCGGTTCCAGACGGTTTTGAACATTATTAAAGCCCTCTAGACATGACCTTTACACTCCTATTTCCCAATATGGTAGATTAATCAGAGAAAATGTATGACATATATGGGGTCATAAATCAGGGGCCAAAATCATACATTTGGACAGAACCTACTCTCATATTTTTGGGGCTAATAATAGCTTGTATTCAACCACAAAACAGCAATTTATGAATGAATGTATTCTAGTCGTGATAGAGTGATAAACGTTGTTTCGAGAAGAAGATTGATTGTTTATTTCTCACTGCAGAACCTTCCCTAACAACTACTGGGACAAGTTTGTGAAAAGAAAGGTGAGATCTTCACCTCCGAAGAACAGCACGGGTCAGCAAATTTGGCTTTTCGTCCGGAGAACCATCTGTGTGTGTGTGTGTGTGTGTGTGTGTGTGTGTGTGTAGGTGTTGGATAAATATGGTGACATCTACGGCAGAGAGAGGATCGCGGAGCTGCTGGGCATGGACTTGGCCTCTCTGGATGTCAGCGCCATGACGCACGATAAGAAGCCCGAACCCGACAACTCTGTGTTCAGCTGGTATGTTGTGCATGTTCTTTACTTTCAAACATCGCACAGCAAACATGTCTCCATTCTGCAGGATAACATCCATCGACATCAAGTACCAGATCTGGAAGTTTGGTGTTGTGTTCACGGACAATGTGAGTTAAAGACGCTTTTGGTGGTCATTTCAGCAAAGAGGAAGTTAACTTGATGTTTTGTGTTCCTTGTATAGACCTTCCTGTATCTGGTATGGTACATGCTCATGTCTCTGCTCGGACACTACAACAACTTCTTCTTCGCCGCTCACCTCCTGGACATCGCCATGGGCGTCAAAACCCTGCGCACCATCCTGTCCTCTGTCACACACAACGGCAAGCAGGTGCGTATGCTCACCGTCATTGTGCATCATCAAGGATGAACCGCAGGACTGCAATCTCTTTACGGGGCTGGATTGCTTGATGTTATTCCCTCATTTGCATAATCGTCCATATCGCAAAAAGGTTTGAGATGTTCATTAAAGCTTTTTTAATAATAGAACATAAAGATATTGACTTACTGGGATTTTAGAGATCATGTACAAAATACAACATTACATATTTTAACTCTATTACTAATATCTTATTTTTCATCATAATATCATATATATTGCACTTCTGTTAATATTGACTTTATTATCATAATATGTGTTTTTTCAATTTCTGCAGTTTTAAAAACAAAATTATTTAACGATTTTGTAACATTTCTTCTCATAATTATGACTTTATTGCCATATTTTTTCAGCCTAATTTAACAGAAATACATTAAAAAACTTGTTTGTCATAATATTATGACTTAAAAATAACATGAATTAATAATTTTTTTCAATATATCATGCTACTTCATGCTACTAATTATTTTTCCTTATAATATTAGAAGTTTATTCTTGAAAATTGCGACTTTTTTGTCTGTAGTCCTAATACTTTTTTCTTCATGATTTTCCTTTTGTGCTGCTTTTTTGTATTTTTTATCATTTAAATTAATTATTATTTCAACTACTAACTATTTCTTGTAAATATTCTTCTCAGAATTATGACTTCATTTCCATAATACTTTGACTGAATTCTTGGTACATTCCAAGTTTTTTTGCAAACTGACGTTTGCTTTTTTTTTTTTTTTTAGATTTATTGTTAAATGCTATTTTTAGAATGTGTCGTGGGCCACTAAAAATGCAAACGGCCCCCAGGCTGCACTTTGTACACCCCAGATCTAATATGTGCAGTACCATATATTGTGTTTGTGAGGTAGCTGCAAATCTAAAACATTTTTAAAAAGCTAGTGCCAAGTATACTGTATCGGTGGTGGTCCAAATGTGTTTGTGGTGCGCTGCCACAATTAAATGAACGTATACGAAACCCTGTCCTTGCTTGTGTTCCTCCCAGCTGATGATGACGGTGGGCCTGCTGGCCGTGGTGGTGTACCTCTACACCGTGGTGGCCTTCAACTTCTTCCGCAAGTTCTACAACAAGAGCGAGGATGAGGACGAGCCCGACATGAAGTGTGACGACATGATGACGGTAAGTGGCAGGGCGGCGGTAGACGAGGCTTTAGACGGCAAGGAATGATCCTTCCCCCCCTCCTCCGCAGTGTTACCTGTTCCACATGTACGTCGGCGTGCGAGCCGGCGGCGGCATAGGAGACGAGATCGAGGACCCGGCGGGAGATGAGTACGAGCTCTACCGAGTGGTCTTTGACATCACCTTCTTCTTCTTTGTCATCGTCATCCTGCTGGCCATTATCCAAGGTATGAAGGCGCCACTCAGAAGCATCGTTGGTGCACGTCGGCCTTAGTTCAGGATGCTGTCCAACTTGTGAAAAGTATTCAAACACATCATTTAGACTCCAGATAGGCACGATAACTTCTTAAAAATATTGTCTTTTTAACATTAAAGCCCATTTCAGGGATGTCCAAACTTTTTTTGATTTTAAGGATTTGAATATGTTCCTTACGTGGACTTTCTTTATTTTCAAGGTTGACTTTTCCAAACTATCCCCACTATAGTAATCTCTTGTTTATTGCGGGTAATCGGGTCTAGACCCGACCATGATAGTTATAAATTGAATATTCTGTTGTAGAAAACCTCTTAACAACCTTCTAAATATGTGTTTTAACATTATTAGAGCCCTCTAGACATGAAATAGCATCCCTATAGTCACCTTTACACTCATATTACCTAACATAATAAAACATAACACTACAGTACTTGTAGTGGCTATTGTCTTGTCAATTTCACCAGTGTAAAATACTACATATAGTCTTTGAATGCCTTATATGTGTATTTTACTTCATTTGGCCATTTTTATGCTTATGCAAAAATGCAAAAATACATATGATTATAAGATATATTTATGTATATATTTCAGCCATAGCCCACAACAAACTTTAACACCCAACATCAGTCTGCCACCCATTGTGCTCCCCCACAGGGTAAACTGCCATAAAATGTTTATTTTCTCTGAATATATCTACTATTTTGCCTAATATGAATGTAAATGTGATTATATGGGTGTTATTTCATGTCTAGAGGCATCTAATAATGTTAAAAAAACAGGTTTTCTATGCCATGACTATAAAATATTGTATTCATAAAGAAGGAATCATACATATAATAGAGGATAAATGAGGGATTACTGCATATAATATTTTATTCTAATTACTGTGCCACCAGAATGTGTGAACATTGTTTGGAGGAGCTTGCATGTTGCATGAAGCACTCTGCTCCTCTTGAAGGTTTGATCATCGACGCCTTTGGAGAGCTGAGAGACCAGCAGGAGCAGGTCAGGGAGGACATGGAGGTGAGATAACCAGTCTTGCTTCGCTCGCGTCTCCCCCATGCTTACGTTTAGCAACTTCCTGTTGTCTCGTCCTGCAGACAAAGTGCTTCATCTGCGGGATCGGGAGCGACTACTTTGACACGACGCCGCACGGCTTTGAGACGCACACTTTAGAGGAGCATAACCTGGCCAACTATATGTCAGTGTCGCTTTTTATCTTTTCCACCAAAATACTTGGACATACAATATGCCTTTACCCTCATGTTCGCCTTGCAGGTTCTTCTTGATGTATCTAATCAACAAGGATGAAACGGAGCACACGGGACAGGTCGGCTCACATCACCATGTCAAAAGTCATTTCCGATGGGAATTTGTTTTTTTGTTTTTTTACCCCGTTTTTTGTCTCTCAGGAGTCATATGTGTGGAAGATGTACCAGGAACGCTGCTGGGACTTCTTCCCGGCCGGAGACTGCTTCCGGAAGCAGTATGAGGATCAGCTGGGATAAAGTTGCCTTGTGTCGATGAGGAGGAAGAAGGAAGAAGGAACTTCATAAGGGAGGAAAGATATCAGTAACTCAATAATGTCATGCTATGCACACGTTGACTGCACTACAGTACACCTGCAGCACACACCTTCCATCAAATGTTAGCATCACGGTAAAGACGCCAGCGGCCTTTTTTAACGGTCATGTCCATAGATTGCCTTGCATATCAGCTGCTTCGAGACGCAACGGTCGCCTCCTTCATTCATCACTCAATGTTGTCCCTAAACGCATCATCTTCTTAAGAGCCTGAAGGTGAGCGTGTGGACGCTGTGTTTTAGTGCCTATAGCAAAGTCACTGCTTTGGAATATGCTTTATTAACTGTTGTAGGATGTGCGGCCCTGGCAGGACCGCCTCAGAAGCCCCCTCAGCTGTTTTCTTGATAGTTGGGGGGGAGGCGTAGGGCTGGACTTGCCGTGCTAATAAGAGCAGAGTATCATCAAAGCGTGTGATTGGCTGCAGCGTGAGTCAGCTGTACAGACACTTTGCACTCTCAAGTCTTACCATTGCCAGCTTTATTTATTTATTGTTTATACGCAGACGACTGTTTGTGGCCTTCTGGCTCACAGGCTGACTCGGAGAAGAAGCGAATGTAGTTGACTTACCTCCCAAATAAGTGCGAGGGCCTTTTGATGAGAAGACATATTTTACATAAAGATACATCTATTTATTTTTCTTTGGAGGATGTCAACATGTCCCGTGTTGCCCCACTTACTGTCGCTTGTTTTTTTTTTTGTTGTTTTTTTGGGTGGGTCGGGGGTGGGTGTTCGTGGTCCTTTTGATAGACCAGCATCTGTTTGCTTTCTTCACCGTGACGGTGTCAAGGAAGATCAGTTTGAGTGTGTGTTTACTCTCAGGTGTGAAGACGCCGCAGAGCATTCTTAAGCGGCCTTCGAGCGGACTGACTGAACTCTGTTTTCATTCACAATAAACAGGTTCAATCAAGTAGGCGGGGCTCATGTGTACTCATTTTGCATGTTTGTTGGCAGGCTGTTGTCTCTGCCTCCACCTCACACAAACTAGTGTAAAAACACTCAAATCAGTATAGGATGTGGATGTGTAGCCTGCTGCAAATAGATTTGGAGCTACATAAACACATTATAATGCGACCGGAGAAGAAGAAGATGTAGTAGGAAGGGTGAGTGTTGGCAACTTTGCGAGCAATCAGACTAAAATGGAGAGAATCTAAAAAGGGTGAGATGTCTTCTGTGATCAAGGTTTTTCAAAATATATCAATGACTAAATCACCACTCTTGTGTGGTTGACTACAGCCTTTATTAGTCATAAATAAAAATGTCTAAATCAAAGTAAAATACATATGTAAGGCATGAATAAGATGCATTCAAAGAAATAGTGATGATACATAATGTTGGTCAGACAATATCCACAACAGGAAGTACTGTGCAGAAACCGGAAGGAACAAGAAACTCTTCCAGTGTTAACATGTGGGTGTTTTTTATGTCTTATTTACATCTTATTTTGTCTACTATATTGGGTAATGACCATTCCAGGGTGTACCCTGCCTCTCGCCCAAAGACAGCTGGGATAGGTTCCAGCACGCCCACGACCCTCGTGAGGACAAGTGGTAGAAAATGAATGAATGAATATTGTGTAATAGGGGTGTACAGGTGACTATAGGGGTGCTATTTCATGTCGAGAGGGCTCTAATAATTTTAAAATGGTATTTAAGAAGGTAAACAGGTTTTCCAACTACAAAAGTATTCCATTCACTAATAAGAAATCCAACTTCAACTAGCGTGTTTGTCCTGTAAGGCTGCTAAATAACCCACCACAGGGCCAAAGAAATTTGCTAAAGACGATGAGAAACACTATTGAATCCAATGTCGGGAAGTCTGCATCAACAGGGAGTTCCTCATATTCCGCATATTTCACATTTACATTAACAACAAAAAGAAGCTGTGATAGAAGATGGTGCATTTGTTGTTTGATTACAGCTGCATCATGGTCAGTTATGCAAATGAGATGATGACATCATTCCGCCACCCAACCCCACCACAGCCACTCCTGTGGGCGACACTGATGGGGTGTTTGAACGTGAACGTGTGGCAGTGCGCTACATATGCTCCACGCGTCTTTGTTCCTGCCGATCTTTATCTAAATCAAAATGGTGGGAAACGCCCACAAGTCCGCATACTCGCTCGGATGATAAGCGTCTTTATGTTTCTGTTTGTCTTGGGTGGACTAGATCGTTCTTTCCACCACTAAAATAGGCTTCATGGTGGGGTTGGAATGAGAACATTGTATCCTGCCACTCCTCTTTATGAGGTTAAAGGTTAATTTGCCTCTAAAGTAAATATGGCGGTGCTCAGTACCTCACCCTGGGTGCACGTATAAAAGGTCCTGCAGAACCTCCTGGTCCCGCCTGCTAGTGCGCCTCACCGACCACCGCCATGACCTTTGTCGCTCCACCTGGTTACCAGCCTGTCTACGGCCCTGTGAGTACCGCTCTGACTTTTGGCGTTCTTGTTTTTATTTCTATTCGTTTCTAATGCTCTTGTATTAATCACATTGCACCCTGCTGAGCATTTGTGTTCGTTCCTGAACCCTGTGCAGACCATCCCCTATTTGGGACCCATTTATGGGGGTCTGAGGGAGGGAGCGTCCATCTACATCCAGGGATCTGTTCCTGACCACATCACCAGGTGAACCCGGCAAGCATCCTGTGATGTCCTCACAACACGTGTGTCTATGCTGCTAGACAGACAGCGAACCAATGAAGAAAACTTGCTTTTCTTGCTTTATGAAGCTTCCTTGTAAAAAAAAATAAATGGAAAAATAACTGAAACATACAGAAAAAATAAAATAAAATTCCAATACTGTGCATGTTGCAGGCTAAACACATATCAGCTAACAGTTAGCTAACACACGTACACCAACTGTAAATACAAACTAGCAGTAGCATGAAGTTAGCAAACTTGACAAAACAAGTACAACTTTTGAAATAGAAAATGCGTCTATGTAAGTGCTTTATACACCAATATACTTACAAAGATGATAATTTCCCAAGAAACAAGCGTTTAGAGCAACTTTCAGCGTGTTTATGAGGTTTTCCCGTTTCATTTCTGCCGTGAGGCCAGCCTGCTTTTCACCCAGAGAAAACGACAAAGCTTGTCTATACCGAAGAGCACTCACTCTCTAGTGGCCCCAAAAAGATGTCTCACTCTCTAAACTTTTTAACCTTAGCCTTTTTAACAATATTAATTAGAACTTTTAGCTATTTATTACTTTCATTTTAACTAATTTATGAAACATATGAATTATTAATGTCTTCAACCCAAAGACATGACACATTCCATGTTTCCATCAGATTCCACAAGGAATGCAAGCCATTGTGTGCTCACGCTGGGTGCAGCAGCTTTCATTGGAAAAAAAAAATCTTTCATCATGCATCCCTCCCTTCTCAAAGTCCATCTCCTTCAACCCGAGACACACCTCCATATTTGCTGACATGCACGCTCCCCCTCAGGTTCTTCATCAACCTGCTGTGCGGACAGTCTGATTCCAGCGACATCGCCCTCCACTTCAACCCCCGTTTCGACGGCAGGGACAGGGTGGTCTTCAACACTCGCCAGAATGCGGCCTGGGATCCGGAGGAGAAAGTCCACCACATGCCCTTCAGCAAGGGCAAGGCCTTTGAAATGGTCATCGTGTGCTCCTCGCAGGGCTACCAGGTCTGTCGGCGCAACAGCCCCGTTGTTCAGTAGCACGCCGCGTCACTTTGCTCGTTGTTGTCTTGTAGTGTAAGGTCAACGGGAAAGACTTCCACACCTTCAACCACCGTCTACCTTTGGCCAGAGTGTGTGGCTTGCAGATTGGAGGAGACGTTTCCGTACAGACCATCAACGTCATCGGGGTGAGACCATTTTAGCTTTACACTTTGCTGGAGGGAAAATTCACTCAAAAAACAACTAAAACCAAATAAAACAGGAGTGTCCAAACTGTGGCCTGGGGGCTCGTTTATTATTGGCTTGTGGAACATGGTGGAATTAAAATAAAAAATAAAAAATCTCTGCAAAAATAGGAAAAAAGAGCAAAACAACCAATTCTGTATTTACATATAAAAACCAGTACAATTAACACATTGATATTAATATATAATTAACGACATAGTAGTCAAAATATAGAGAATTATTGAATTCATATTAATAATAATTCATTTTAAAATATGTGCCACATCCTTTGATTCCTCAGCAAGAGGTGGAAAATGTTTGGACACTACTGAAATAGAATGTTTGGATTCTTGTCCCTGGCCATGTGACACATTTGTTGCTAGGCAGAATGTCCCTCGTCAACAAGGGGCAGACAGCTCCTGTGTGCCATGCCACAGAGAAAGGACAGGGAGAGTTGGCAGGAACAGGAAGGCCGTTTTTCAATGAACGGGGCCGCTTTCTGGGAAAGGGTTATTCAGGTTTTTGTTGGGCAGTTGAAGCGGCCCATAAACCTAACTTTTTTTTAGGGCGGAGGCATGGGCGGAGGCATGGGCGGAGGCATGGGCGGAGGCATGGGCGGAGGCATGGGCGTAAGTAGATCATTTCCAGCATCAAACCATTCATACAGTATTCTGCCAAAATTGTGAGGCATGTTCCCTTCCCAGCAGGGATGCTACCCAGGAGGAGGCTCGGGGGTACGTTACCTTTGTTTGCCATCTTTGTCTTTCACTTCAACACAGCTGGAAGATGTCTTAACGTCTTTTCCCACATGCAGCATGGAGGATACCCGACAGACTGTGGAGGGGTAAGGCTTCAATAAAATTCACTCAGTTAAATCAGTGACAAAGTCTTCATTGGTCATGCGTCATTTCCTTTGCAGCATGGGGCATATCCAGGAAGCATGGGAGGAGGCATGGGAGGAGGCATGGGAGGTGGCATGGGAGGAGGAATGGGAGGTGGCATGGGGGTAAGCAACTTCCTTAACATTAAGCATGTCATGTAAATGACACTACTTTACACACAAAGTCTTTTTTGGGGTTTTTGTTTCTGTCAGGGAGGATTCCCGGGATCAAACCTGCCGGTAAGAAGACAAAAGTACCGATCACTCACGTCTCACCATGTCCTCTTTGCTCATGCTTCATGTCTCTTTGTGTTTTTATTGCAGAGTATGGGAGGACAGCCTGTCTATAACCCTGTAAGTATGGACAAAAGATGCTCAGTATTGGCTTTCTAACCGGCAGCCGAAATTGTTGAAAAATCGATACATATATGATTCTCATTTTTATTCGACATCACTAGACAAAAACATGTGGACTATCTATTCAGTCTCATTTCCGGAAGTGCCGTCATCGGGTTAACACCTCTCAGCTTTCATTAAAATAGTAGTCATGCCAAAATGTTGT
This sequence comes from Doryrhamphus excisus, assembly GCF_037039965.1. NCBI lineage: Eukaryota > Metazoa > Chordata > Actinopteri > Syngnathiformes > Syngnathidae > Doryrhamphus > Doryrhamphus excisus. The sequence continues at coordinate 8,200,180 of NC_136364.1, read as the reverse complement.
GTTGCTGCTGGATGTTCATACAAGTTTTTCTTTTCTAAAAGAGGAAGGTTTAAGACAAAAAAAATGGGCAAAGCAAGTGCATGGATGCCCACCTTGGCTTCGTATCTTTGCAGTGCTCATGAAGGAACACCTTTACATTTGGCTTAAGGATGCTATTCTGCCGATACACAATCTCACTCATTATAGCCAGTGCCATCAACTATAAATGTCATTTTTTAAATTTACCGCTTTTAAAAATTCAACAATGTACAACAAAATTACAAACAATATTTAGCATGTCTAAGCAAAGTTGATGAATTATGTCAGGGACTATCTGAAAATGAAAAGTTGTGACGCTGTTATCTTGCAGCCCATCCCTTACTCCAGCATGATCCCAGGAGGAATGTTCTCCAAGAGGACCATCATCATCAGAGGCATGGTGCCCTACCAAGCTAACAGGTTTTTGAGCTTTTGGTGACTTCTCCCTCTTCATGGGTTTTTGGATCTTGCTACCAGAAAAGAATCTTCCCCCAAAATTGATTCAGTAACTTATTAAGGACTCATTTCTGTTCACATCCTTTCCAGGATCAGCATCAACTTTGTGGCCAGCCGCTCCCGCGACATCGCCTTCCACATGAACCCCCGCGTGAGGGACGGTGTGGTGGTGAGGAACAGCATGATCGGCGGCCGCTGGGGCCAAGAGGAGCGCCAGCTCAGCGTCAGCCCCTTCAAGGAGGGACAGTACTTTGACGTGAGTGCTGGCTTTTTCCCCACCGCCGTCCCCGGCTTACCTACGGTCGTCATGCATTCTTTCCTTCCTGCCTGTCCTCTCTCCAGATGTCCATCCGCTGCGGGAGCGACCGCTTCAAGGTCTTTGTCAACGGGCAGCCGCTGTTCGATTTCACGCACCGCGTGCAGGCCGTTAATGAAATCGACATGCTGGAGGTGGACGGCGACGTGCAGATCTCTTACATCCACTTTTGAAGCGACCGGTTTGCATGCATCACACCTCGACACACACACACACACACAGTCTCCATGGAAACACCATTTTTTGTACAAAATGCAGGAGATAACTTTATAAAACCATAAAAGTGACACAATAAAGGTGGTTTGTTCAGTCAGCACATGGACGGGGGGGGGGGCATTGTATGAGCTCTGAAGGCACGTTCATCACAGCATCTACATTCAACATGGACGGCTAGCTAAGTATGCAAAGTACAGTAATCCCTCAATTATCGTAACTGGTTCCAGACACGGCTGCAATAAGTGAATTTAATAATATTCTCATCGTTAGAGCATCAACATGAAATAGCACCCCTATAGTCACCTACACACTCCTACTACCCAGTATTGTATAGTATATAAGTGACATAAATTCATTGAGTTTTATCTTGGTGTGGATTAGCGTTCGGGATTATTGTGCCTGTTGAGAAATATTTCAAACTTGCATTAAAAGCCAATCTGGTTCTTGTGTGTTTTACTTAATACAGTAACATTACTGACACCTAGTGACCAGTGTAGAATACTACATATCACAACGTCTTTGAATGCGCCTTCTGAATGCCTTATATTTGTATTTGACTTCATTTAGTCATTTTTATGCTTCACTTACAACAAAGAAAATACATAAAATTAGCTTAAATATGCATTTTTTAAAAAACATATTACACTACAAAACAGCATGAGCGCAAAGTGCTGAGGGATTACTGTACCACTTTACAATTCACGGCGTACCTTCTTTAAACACTTTTTGTCCTAATTCCATCAATCCAATAAGAAAAGGTGGCCCATATATACAGTACCAAGTATAAAATATATACAGTACCGAGTATAAAATAAGTGCCTTTAAGATGCCAGCTGCTGCTGTTTTGTAACAGACGAGTGTTGAGAGCAAAAAGCGCTCATCACATGGAAAAGTGGGGAAAAAAACAAAGCATACACATAGACACAAAACCTTGACGTGAAAAATACACTAGTGCAAAAGTTGGTAAGGTAGAAAAATCAGCGTAGAAAATAAAAGTCACTGTGCTTCTTGGGAGTATTTGGACCGTCTGGACTGTTTGGTACCGTCAGCGGAGACAGCCATGAGACCCGGCGACAGAGTTTTCCTGTTTTGTCCTTTTAGCTAAACGGCAGGAATGTTCATCATCAGTGATGGTGTCAAACAACGACGCCGCCTCCAGAAGGTGCTGAACTTTTAACAGTCATGTGACAACACTTTTAGGAGAAAAAAAGACATGGAATGTGTGTGTGTGTGCAAAAAAAGATTTCATGCAGTCTTATAGCCTCTTTTCCCACAAAAATATAAGAGGCTTTCCACTTCATTACTGCCAAGGAACCTTCCGGGTCTCCTCCCGCTGCTCCAGAAGCTCGGTGGTGGGCGTGGGCGCGGGGGTAAGGTTGGGGGTGGAATGTCGGGATGGGTGCAGGGGCAGCGTGGCTGCGGAGGACGACACGGGCATGTCCAGACTCTCCAGGGAGTCTCCGAGGGCTCGGCTGCTTTCGTGCTGGGGACACAGGACATAGCGGTTGGGGCGGTGCACCTCCGCCGTGGTCACCTCCAAGCCCTTCAGGCACAGAGGGGCGGACCCCCCTGTGGGGTCGCAGCCGCCTACGGCACCCAGCTCCATAGAGGATTCGTCCATGTTCACGTACAGGATCTCTTCCGGGTCCTGGGGGTCCGGCAGGTCCTCGAGGGTCTTTTCCAGCTCGCAACACAGTGACTCAAAGGACGGGCGATCTTTTGGACTCAGCAGCCAGCAGGTGAACATCAGAGCGTATCTGAGGAGAAGACATCTTTACTTTAATGCGTCACTGATCACTTCCAGGGTCATGAGGGTCATGATGGCTGCAGCTTGATTTTAATTGACATTTTTATTTCCAAGCTGCACGGTGTTCGAGTGGTTAACACACAGGCCACAAAGCTATGACACCTGAGTTCGATTCCACCCTCGGGCATCACTGTGCGGAATTTGCATGTTCTCCCCGGGGGAGAAAAACTCCCAAAAAATTCAAAAAACATGCTAGGTTAATTGGCGACTCCAAATTGTCCATAGGTATGAATGTGAGTGTGAATGGTTGTTTGTCTATATGTGCCCTGCGATTGGCTGGCCCCACCTCTCGCCCGAACACAGCCGGGATAGGCTCCAGCACCCCGCGACCCTCGTGAGGATAAGCGGTAGAAAATTAATTTAATTAATAATTTCCTACTCTTGAAGCATAAAACATGAAATAAACTCACATGCTATCCAGACAGTCTGGAGGCTGCTTGAGACGATTCCCCTGACGCAGATAATCGTAGATCTCGCTGTTTTCCACGCCGGGATACGGCGTCTGACCCCTGGTGGCGATCTCCCACATGGTGACGCCAAACGACCACTAAGTCAGAAAGAAGAAGACGGGTGTTTGAAAGTCGCGTGAGAAGATGGCCGCACGTGCTGCAGAGAGCTAAACGGACCACGTCGCTCTTGGTGGTGTAGACTCTGTCCGCCAAGCTTTCGATGGCGATCCACTTGACGGGCATCTTGGAGATCCGCCCCTGCCGGTAGTAGTCGCCGTTGTAGATCTTCTTGGAGAGGCCGAAGTCGGCCACGCACACGTTCATGTTCTCGTTCAGCCTGGAATACACATCACACCACATCAGCATTTTATCACTATTTACGAGCGGGGTTATTTCTGGGGTATCCAGTGTAGTGTACTGCACTGTAGTTTAATGTACTGTACTGTAATATTGTGTAGTGTAGTGTTCCACCAAATCCAGTGTCCAAACAATGCTCCCTATGTGTTTTTTTTACTGCCGCACTAACGTGAAGGCACCGTGCACAACGTGGCGTGATGCTATTTGCAACTGGGGGGGATAACGGTTCCCAGCTGCAACTCGGTTCCCATCGTTCATGTTAATGAGCCGTTCAAAAGAACCGGTTCGTTCATGAACGTCACAACAATACATGTCACTTTCTGTCCGCCATTGATTCTGCTCCCCTCCAAGGTAAACAGTCCTACATGTCTTACTTTCTGTGATTGTGTCGAATGTAAAGGTGACTATGGGACCATATCACTTCCTGTCCGCCATTGATTCTGCTCCCCTCCAAGGTAAACAGTCCTACATGTCTTACTTTCTGTGATTGTGTCGAATGTAAAGGTGACTATGGGACCATATCACTTCCTGTCCGCCATTGATTCTGCTCCCCTCCAAGGTAAACAGTCCTACTGTTTTATTTTCTCCGATTGTGTCTACTATACTGGGTAATACGAATGTAAACGTGACTACGGGGTGTTATTTCATATCTAGCTGGCTCTAATAATGCTTTAAAAACAATTTAGAAGGTCGTAAACAGGGTTTTTATATTATCTACATATTGTATGAAAACATTACATTTATAAAGGAGCGTTTTCGCACTGATATCAAATTAATGGCAGCAGACGAGGGATTATATAAAATGACGTATGAAAGGGATAAATAAATTAATGTTAGCTAGTAGTAGCAGATACAGAGTCACCGGTCTCCATTTTGAGAGCATGCTAACAGACGGTTAGCAGACACATTTTGTAATAAATATATAATACGATCACAATGTAGTTTAGACACAAACCCCAAAACTACGCTAATAAGGGCGCAGGGTATTGCATACAAACATGACACACATGGAAACAGGAAGTGGAGGTAGCGTACATGCAGTTGCGTGCGGCCAGATCCCTGTGGATGAAGTTCTTGCTGCTGAGGTACTCCATCCCGCGGGCGATGTCCGTCATGAACTTCACCAACATCTGAGCGGGGAGGTACTGCGGAAAAAAACATGAGATTTCATTCCTCCCGTGTCCAGCAGAGGGCGGCAGTGTAAGTCGGTGAAGGTTCAATGGGAGGAGAGTCCTCCCTTGAAAGTTTGCGCAATGTGCAAAAATATTTGGCCATTTTCTTGGAATCTTGCATGGATGATGAACCCCTCTTTGGCCGCGCCTCCTACTCACTGCGCCTCGACGCTCCAACAGAAACACTTAAGGCATGACTCATGAAGAAGAGCTCCATGACGGACAGAGTGTCGGGTGTGGACACATGTGGAACACTTCGCCACTCACCACGGGACAGTCTCCCAGCCGCGAGTAGAGAAGGTAGCTGTGCAGGTCGCCGTGCTTCATGTAGGGCAGGATGACCACGGGGGAGGGGTAGCCTTCGCTCTCCACAGTCTGCAGACACACACCTGAGGAAACACCTTGCATTACTAAACAAACTTGATAAACATAAATCTCCATTTTGATCTCTGGTGAAGCATCTGGTGTTGCATCTTCAGTGTCTCACCCAGAAGCCTCATGACATTGGAGTGGTCAAAGTCCTTCATGCAGATGGCCTCGCGCAGGAAGTCCTCCATCTCTGTGCGCGTGCAGATGGCGACTGGAAGGAGGAGAGAAGGCACGTTTTTGATTTGGGATTCAAACCAAGTCAGGACCGACTTACTCACTCTTCATGGTCTTGACGGCCACTCGGAGAACAGAGTCTTCTTGGGTCAGCAGACCTTCCATCACCGAGCCAAACTCTCCTGCGGGAGACAAGCACACAGTCACCGCTAGTTGGCGGAATATCATACAGTGCAAGAATATTTTCAATATTGGTAATCATAAAGCTGCCTGCTACATGTTGTTTTGATTTATACTATTTATTATATTGCCAAGTTATATCAATGTTATGCTATGCCAGTCTGGCTTCAGCCCTTGGAAGTCTACCGTGTCCCTGTGTCGTTCGCCTTAACTCATTTACCTTCTCCCAGCGTCTTTCCCAGCGTCAGCTTGTGTCTGTCCACCATCACGTCCTGCAGCTTCTGCTTCAGCTCATCGCTGATGCCCAGATTGTTCACTGCACAGCGAATGCAACAGAAATCAATGCAGTGACACTTTACATTCCCTTTACACACAACATGTGGACTTCCTGTTCTCCCTGGGGGGGCCCCTGCGTGTGCGACCGACAACTCGCCAACATTCCAGACGGCAGATGTGCTATCAATCTTCGCTGGAAGCGGAATGTGCTCGCTGTGTGCAGCAGTAGGCAAGTGCTAGCGTGACCTGCTATTAGTGCTCAGCGAGGGCAGACACTAAATTAGATGCTGACAACTCTTCTACTTTAACATAAATCCTTAAATGTGTCCCGTCTTTGGTTCCCTGCATTCCTCCTCAGCCCGGAATTCTTCTGCTTTCTAGCAAGCTGGGACTTGCACAGGAGGTTTTCCCAAACACTGAGAGCCATACGTGTGTGTTTGTGTGTTTACAGTTGGGAATCGCTGTCTGGAATCACTGAGACTCAAGAAAGGCGCATGGACCTTGATGGCATCACACTTGATAAAGCCATCAAAGGTTTGAGTTCACGCATCCATTTGCTTCCCAGCAGTTTGTAGTTTGTCGTGTAAGCGAGTCAGGGTATCATTGTCATCATACGCACCAAGCTCGATCAAAGTCTGACCTTGTACAGATGCCTTTTTGGAATTTTGGTGTGGCTTAGCCATACATCCATCTTAGTCTGCTTATCCGAGATAAGGTCATGGGGGCAGGGAATCTCAGACTTCCCTCTCCTCGGCGACATCATCTAGCCCCACCCAGCTGATCCTGAGGTGTTCCAAGGCCAGTTGGGAGACATAGTCTCTCCTACCTTGTTCTGGGTTTTCCTGGTCGGATGTGCCCTAACACCTCCTTAGCGAGGTGACCGGAAGGCATCCTGACCAGATGCCCGAGCCACCTCATGGCTCCTCTCAATGCGAAGGAGCTGAGGTTCTACTGGAGTTCCTCCCAGATGACAGTGCCTTACCAGGCACTAACCTTACCAGGTTTTGTGGCGATCGGTGAAACTGGATTATTATTTTAAACATGTTGGGGGGTGCTAGTGTGTCAATTTAGAGTGCTATCCTTTGTGAGATGCCATTTTGAAGGTACAGTTAAGTAGCGTGTTAGCGGAATCAACTCACGTGTAGCCTCAGTGGACCTGCGGCTGTAAGAGCGGCGCGCTCGGTATCGCACCACCAGCTCTCCGCTCTCCATCATGGGCTCAAAAGCATCGCTGCAAACACACCACATATTGTATCAAAAGCTGACATCTCACAGGCGTCCCCGCGCCCTCGGGACTCCACTCACCCGAAGCGTGTCTGCTTCTGCCGCAGCTTAGCCACGTACACAATCATGAGTACGGCCAGGGCCACGGCGCCGGTGGCGGCCATCACCACGTACCACCAGTGCCAGGAGAAAGCCGGTGGCGATGACAGGCCTGCGGGAATAAAATACTCAAAACTCAATGGTGTTGTCACAAATGTAGTTTTTATGACTACAGGGATATGAAATTGTGTTTTCCCCCTTCCTGTTTTTTTTGTCATGTTTGTCACACACATGTGTGTTTCAGATTATCAAACAAATGTAAAAATGCAGTTTAAAAAACATTTTTTAAATTATTATAAAGGGACAAAATAAACTGCATGGCCCTGCTTGAAAAAGGGATTGCCCCGCCCCAAGATCTCATGTCTAAGCTTTGGGACTCTAGCAAACCACAGTGAGAGCCGTTATCCACAAAATGGTGAAAACACAGAACAGTGGTGAACCTTCCCAACCAAAGTGACCCCAAGAGCGTAGCCATGCCTCATCAGAGAGGTCACAAAAGACCCCACAACAACACCCAAAGACATGCAGGCCTCGCTTGCCTCAGTTAATGTCAGTGTTCATGACTCCACCATAAGAAAGACACTGGGCAAAAAATGGCCTGCATGGCAGAGTTCCATGACCAAAACCACTGCTGAACAAAAAGAACATTAAGGCTAGTCTCAATTTTGACAGAAAAGATCTTGACGATCCCCAAGACCTTTGGAAAAATAGCCTGTGGTTTGAGTTGAAATATGGTGGTGGTAGTGTGATGGTCTGGGTCATACATACTTCTGTTGGTCATATATGTATATTTGAATAATGTCATTGTATGTTTTGGGTGTAGAATCTATGTTAATGCTCTGCTTTCCATGATTTTAAAATCCCATGGTCAACTCTGCCTTTTTGTCCGTAACGCAAGTATCTCCGAAATATTTTTCCCAGTGTCTCGTCTTTTGCCAACTAAAGCGTCTTTATCTGTCATTGTGCTGCTTTTGTATCGTCTGCGTGGCTCCGTGAGACTAAGCAAACAGAGATGCAGCGCCAAGCTATAAATATTTATGATGTCCTCATTCACAACCCTTCTTCTGTCTCTTCCCTTTTCTCTCGGAGACACACAGGAAGGAGGAGAAAGAAGGCAGTCACCCTGTGTGGGGCTCACCTCGAAACTCTGAAAAATACAACAACAAAAAAGCAAACAATGGCTTACTGAGTTCCAACCTTGAAGATTTATTTGTACATGTCTCATCTATTTGGCTAGCTCGTACAAAAGATGATGACGTAAACATGTTGTAGGACTGCGACGGCTTTATTTTAGGTAAAGTGCTGATTCAGCATTGGTCAAAAGTACATTTTACTTAGTGTACATGGAGATTATATTCACTAATATTACAGCAAAATATAATATATCACTAATAACACAGCAAAAGTGGCTGTAAAACCACCAATAAGCAGAAAAAATAATCATACAAAAATCGTTTACATTGGTATATTATAATGAAACATGTTTTAAGAAATATTCGCTATTAAATATACTATATTTGGAAATACTATGATAATATAAATAAATATATGTCACATATATGATGTTATACTGTATATTACATATGTTACATGTTAGGATAGTGTTAGGATATGGATACATGTTAGGATACATGTTAGGATAGTATGATATGAATTATGTGTATTTTAATGAATGATTTCATGATTGTGTCATTTGTGTATATATTTTAAGCAAAAATATATAATTATGATGTAATTTAAATAAAAAATAATAAATAAAAAATATATTACACCGATTTATTATTTCTATTAAATACATTTACTTATTCTATTGTTTTTTAAAACTCTACCTAAGGTAATATAGTGAAATATGTTATGATTGTATTTTGTGTATTTCATAACATAATATAATTTTTTTTTCCTTATATTGTCTTTTCCTGGTACTTGATAGTTTCTATTTTTTTATAAACATATATTGTGATATTATACTTACATGTTTTAATTAAATGAAATATTAGCAAGCCAAAATGAATTTTAAATGTAAAATGTATATATATTTTTTAATTACCCAAGTGATTACTTAAATGTGACAACAATGTATATTTTGCATATGAATATTGCATATAGTGAATATAAAATGCATATAAAAACTGCATATTTTATTTACTTCAATAAAAAGGTTGCTGAAATGTATTTGTTCCTCACCAGCAGATATGAACGTCACAGTCTGCAGCGGAGTCCAGGGTCCTTCCCCCGTGTCTGTGTACGCACACACCTGATAGGTGATGTTGCTGAGCGGGACAGACAGGTTGATTGACAGCTGTGTGTCCAGGCCGGCATCCATGACAACCTGTCAGCAGAAGAGGACCAGTCAGCAGGTGAGAGTCAACCACGTCGATGGTGTCTGCATCCTACCGGTTCCTGCATGGTGGGCGTGCTGTAGACCACCAGGTAGCCCTGAAGGTCACCATTCAGCTTCCCTGCAGGTTTCTCCCAGACCAAGTGGACCTTGGTCCCGTTCAGTACCACCGTTACGTTGTCTGGTGGATTATCAGGCACTGAAAAACACACAATGTCACGTTGATTACGAGCCTGTGTGTGGCTGCCATTACCAAGCAGACCTCTGCCAAGGCAAAACCCATCCTACATGTCCATGTCCCCTGGTTTTATGACGCCCAGGTAGGCAGCCCTCCTGTCCTGTAGGTGGCAGTGCTGCACATTATGAAGCCAAACACGCAGAGCGCCTTCTGGATGTGGTGAACTTCCCCACTTAACCCCAATGCCAGTTGACTTTAAAGGGAGTTTTTCCTTGTCTTTGTCACCAAAGTGCTAGCTCGTGTGGGATTTAGTTGGGTTTTTTAACAAATTTATTTTTTTTCCTGGTCTCTCTCACCAAAGTCCTTGCTCATGTGGGGTTCTGTTTTTTTTACTCAATTGACATTTTTCCTTTCCTCTGTCACCAAAAGGTTTGCATGTCTGTGTAATTTGCATTTCCCCTTGCGTCTATCACCAAAGCACTGGCTCACATGGGGTTCAGTTTAACCTTTTTTCCTTGCCTCCACTTTCAAAGTGCTGGCTCATATGGGGTTCAGAAGTGGTGGTTCAAATGGGGTTTAATTGTTTTCCTTGCCTCTGTCATCACTGTGTTTGCTCATTTTGGTAACTAGCTGGGTGTTTTTTCTTGCCTCTGTCACCAAAGTGTTGGCTCATGTGTGTTTCAGTTTGTTTAACTGGAGTTTTTCCTTGCCTTCACCACCAAAGTGTTGGCTCATACGGGGTTCAGTTGCTGGGTTTTTTTTTGCTAGTGTGAGTTTTTCCTTGTCTCTTTCATCAGAGTGCTTGCAAAGTTGGGTAACAATATGGGCGCTTTTCCTTGCCTCTGTTGCCAAAGTGCTTGCTCATGTGTAATTCAGTTTGTTTAACTTGAGTTTTTTCTTACCTCCACAGCCAAATTTGTTGGGTTCAGCTAATGTGAGTTTTTCCTTGCCTCTGTCACCAAAGTGCTTGCTCATTTAGGTAACTAGCTGGGTGTTTTTTCTCGCCTCTGTCACCAAAGTGTTGGCTCATGTGAGTTTCAGTTTATTTCACTTGAGTTTTTCCTTGCCTCCACTGTTAAATGTTCAGTTGGTGTTTTTTTCAAACTCATGCAGGTTTTTCCTTGTCTAAAGTGATTGCCCTTGTAGCTTAAGTGGAGGTTTTCTTTGCTTTTGGGGGAAGTACGGTGGATTGTCTCCAGATTTGGATGTTTTCTTCCCGTTTCACCTTGACAAATGTAGTATTGTATATAAATGTATATATATAAGAAATCATACTATCAAAGAAACTATTTATGGTATAAAAGGCCCTGTTTGGCTGAGGTAGTAGTCTTACAATGCCAACCCGCCCTCATGTTAAGTTCTATTATTTGTGTGTTTGGACTGGGAAGAGTTCTGAGCTGCTTCCTAAGAGTCTTTCTTTATGGCCACAAAGTTCTGAGCTGGATAAGCCGCGACAAATTGTGTGTGTGTGTGTGTGTGTGTGAGACTGAGGCAGTCTGGGAAACGTGGTCCAGGTCATAAGCGTGATGTTATCAGGAAGTGTTTGCCGCTTGATTGTTTCCACATGCACTCGCCTCTCGTCAGCCAAAACGAGTCAAGGACTTCTCCACCTTCAGCCGGCCCCTCCCTCCTTCCCTCCCTCCCTTCCTACTCCTCCTCCTCTCCAGTTTTCTTCTCTTTTCCTCTGGCTGTGGTGAGGAGCCGCTGTCTTTATGTGAGGGACGTTGAAGAGAACAAAGATGTTCTTTGTTGAACGTTACAAGATGGAAATGTGTGTGAAGTTTTTTCCCGTCAGTACTGGTGGAATTGTTTCCAGCGCATATGTGCTCATCTGTTTGTCATCGCACAACAACAACACACACTGTCCAGTTGCGCAAACTGACTACTGTTCAACACACTGGAGACGACTCTCTTGTGTGTGTGTGTGTTTTATTTGTCCGCAAACGCATGGAAAAAGGTCGTGCTGAGGTCAAAAGCGGCCTCACAATGCTGGGAGGCTCCCAAAAATAAACCAAGCGCTCCCACGGTGACTGCAACATACTTGTCATCACAACATTGATGTAACTTGATGGCGTGCCAGGAGGTAACCATGGCAACCAAGTCAACCTGTTGTGTTAGGACGTGACACCTTCCATCCATCCTTGTATGTTTTACATTCTGTTTGAAGGGTAAATATTAACAGTATATTTACAGACAAAAAAGTATTCATGTATTAGAATTGGTTAGGAGAATCAATAATTCTGCCTTTTCTCTTTACATTGCACCTTTTGCTTTGTTTTTCTAATTCTTCCTGATGTTTTTATGTATTTCTAAAAAAGTATAAAACTGTTATATGCATTTAAAGACAATTGTTTATTCATTAGCTATGAGTATCAACATTACAGCTTTTTCTCTTTACCTTACTGCGCCCTTTGCTGTATTTTTTTCTGTTTTTTTGTTTAAAATGAGCTATATGGCAATACAAAACAAGGTGTGGGCTGCATTTTGGACACCCCCGTCTTAAAGGTGTTGTCGTGTGTCCTGAAAGAGTCCGGGGAGGACATAATATTTGAAAAGAATTTCTCTTGAAAACCCAAATTTGCCCCGGACGATGTCGATCATCTTTGCTCAGACGTGTGTCAAATACGCTGGCCAAAAAAAATCTAAAACCAAAAACACACAAAGTAAAAATGCTGCAACCACAAAAACAAATACTGCGTCCGTATTTGGACATGGCTGCGTGTTTGTTGGCCGATGTAGTGAAAAGCGGCAGGGTTTTTTTAGGATGCAGAGGAGTGTAATCCTGTTAGCGTGTAGATAAAGAAGACAAACTAATATTGGACGAGGATTAAGATGGCTGCTTCCACTCCCACTGGATGCCCCCTCCTCCCTCCGTCCTATTCTCTGCTCCTTGGGGTGGGGGCTCCTCTATTGGGATCATAGTACCACCCCCACCACCCCCTCTTCCCTCCACTTGCTTTTCTCTTGGTGGTGTTTTCCCACACTGCCTTGCTACATGAGAGGTGGCGTGAGGTCAAAAAGGAGGGAAATGCAACACGAAGGCAGAAAGACAGAGATTGTTGTTTTGGAAATTCTTCAGCGGTGCTTTTGGTGGCATCGGACCACCGCAAGTCAACTCAACAAGTGGTTAGACCCAAATAGGAGAAGGAGGAAGAGGACACCATTTTGGAACTGTGTCTGGATGACACTTTGAAGTACATTGTTGTTCTATTACAAACACATGGGGCACATGGACATGAACTAGCAAGACTTTTGGACTCTTTTGGACTATTTATACTTCTAGAGTCCTTAGTGGTCCCTTTGTTGTCCTAGCAAGACCTTATGGACTATTGTATTCCTCCAACCTAAAGACAGGTTGGACTAGAGTCCTTAGTGGTCCCTTTATAGTCTTCGCAAGACCTTATGGACTATTGTATGCTTCCAACCTACAGAGTTTGGACTAGAGTCCTTAGTGGTCCTTTGTTGTCCTAGCAAGACATTATGGACTATTGTATTCCTCCAACCTACAGAGTTTGGACTGGAGTCCTTAGTGGTCCCTTTATTGTCTTAGCAAGACTTTTTGGACTATTATATTCCTCCAACCTACAGAGGTTGGACTAGAGTCCTTAGTGGTCCTTTTGTTGTCTTAGCAGGACATTATGGACTATTGTATTCCTCCAACCTACAGAGTTTGGACTAGAGTCCTTAGTGGTCCTTTTGTTGTCTTAGCAGGACATTATGGACTACTGTATTCCTCCAACCTACAGAGTTTGGACTAGAGTCCTTAGTGGTCCCTTTATTGTCTTAGCAAGACCTTATGGACTATTGTAAGCTTCCCTTGTCTGTCAGGTCCAACATCAGTGATGGCTTCACAGATGGACAGAGCTCTTCTAGAAAGTCTTGGAGCTGCAGAGGAAGGAACGCATCCATGTGTTCTTCTTGTCGTTTTTAGTGGACACGTGTTCCTCTGCTTGAATTGATGTTTATGTAGCGTAGCTTCCCGATGAGAACCACATGCAGCAGCATTTTAGACGTTTGACATAGAGCATGAAGGTCTTTGGGGAGTCTTTCAAATCGTTCAAATATGGCGGCCGTGTAACAAGATAACCTCCCATCTTGCCTCTTTGTGACCTTCCTGAGAAATGACAACACTTGGTCTTCTCTTCCCGTGCAGAGGAAGACAAGTGGCTTTTTTTCTTTACTGAATGAAGAAGTGAAAGTTGACTGATGTCCAGTCCATCAAACACCTCCGTGACTGCTCTGTTAGGAGAGACACTTCCTCTTTTCAATCATGGACACAACTCCTCCGAAGCAGCAGTGCATGTTGGGTAGCGTGTCGGGAACGTTACGACTCCCACTAACTTGACTCCTGGTTGATGTGGCGAGAAGACACGGTTTGGGCTTACCTCCTTCTGCTGTGTGCACGTCCACCCAGGGCGACCAGTCGGACGGCCCCTGGCTGCTGTGACACGCCACCCTGAAGGCGTAGTGGCTGTGTGGCTCCAAATCCTCCAGGAGGAGTTCAGCCGGCGGGACGTTGACATTTTGGTTGTGTATGATCCGATCTTCATCTCCTGACGAGGCCTAAGAAAAAAAATTGTATGACATATACAGGTATACTACAACTAGAACAGCATAGCAAGGTGATGCCAAAGTGCTAGCATTACACTCACAGTAAAACACCATGCTAGGTTAGCATAGTCACTGATGAAAGTCATCAAAGTCGGCTTTATTTTTAAGATGTGTAGCAAAGCCTGCTTGTAAGTGGTGGGTGTACGGGGGCAGGGGGTATCATGTCCTTGTGGAAGGAGGATTTTCCTTCATGATGCAACTTTAAACTCTTCTCTGAAAAGGGAAGCGAATAAATGAGGGAGATATACACTTTTTGGTTCTTGTAAACAGGAAGTGACATGACAGTTTGGAGTTTTGGTCGCGTCTTTTTCTGTTTTTATTTAGATACGTCTCTTTTCTGTATCGATTGAATGCATCACCTTTACACTGGTTATATATAGGGAGCACACCTGCCTTTGATTTGTAATTTGGGTTTTAGAATCAAACCTTGGTTTTTGTATGATTCAGTTTTCATTTAAAACATTGCCTTAGTAAGTACAATAGTGCTCCTTTTGCCCTGTACTGTGAACCCTGGGTTACAGTGCATCCGGAAAGTATTCACAGCGCTTCACTTTTTCTACATTTTGTCATGTTACAGCCTCATTCCAAACTGTATTAAATTAATCTCTTACCTCAAAATTCTACACAAAATACTCCATTATGACAATGTGAAAAAGTTTTTTTTTTGACTTTTTTTGAATTTATTAAAAATAGAAAACAAAAAAATCACATTTACATAAGTATTCACAGCCTTTGCCATGAAGCTCAAAATTGAGCTCAGGTGCATCTTTTTTCCACTGATCATCCTTGAGATCTTTCTACAGCTTAATTGGAGTCCACCTGCAGTAAATTCAGTTGATTGGACATGATTTGGAAATATAATAACTGTCTATATAAGGTCCCACAGTTGACTGTGCATGTCAGAGCACAAACACCAAGCATGAAGTCAAAAGAACTGTCTGTAGACCTGCGAGACAGGATTGTCTTGAGGCACAAATCTGGGGAAGGATACAGAAACATTTCTGCTGCTTTGAAGGTCCCAATGAGCACAGTGGCCTCCATTATTCGTAAATGGAAGACGTTTGGAACCACCAGGACTCTTCCTAGAGCTGGCCGGCCTTCTAAACTGAGCGATCGGGGAAGAAGGGCCTTAGTCAGGGAGGTGACCAAGGCCCCGATGGTCACTCTGTCAGAGCTCCAGCGTTCCTCTGTGGAGAGAGGAGAGCCTTCCAGAAGGACAACCATCTCTGCAGCAATCCACCAATCAGGCCTGTATGGTAGAGTGGCCAGATGAAAGCCACTCCTTAGTAAAAGGAACATGGCAGCCCGTCTGGAATTTGCCAAAAAGCACCTGAATGACTCTCAGACCATGAGAAACCAAATTCTCTGGTCTGATGGCTTTCGTCTGGCCACTCTACCATACAGGCCTGATTGGTGGATTGCTGCAGAGATGGTTGTCCTTCTGGAAGGCTCTCCTCTCTCCACAGAGGAACGCTGGAGCTCTGACAGAGTGACCATCGGGGCCTTGGTCACCTCCCTGACTAAGGCCCTTCTTCCCCGATCGCTCAGTTTAGAAGGCCGGCCAGCTCTAGGAAGAGTCCTGGTGGTTCCAAACGTCTTCCATTTACGAATAATGGAGGCCACTGTGCTCATTGGGACCTTCAAAGCAGCAGAAATGTTTCTGTATCCTTCCCCAGATTTGTGCCTCAAGACAATCCTGTCTCGCAGGTCTACAGACAGTTCTTTTGACTTCATGCTTGGTGTTTGTGCTCTGACATGCACAGTCAACTGTGGGACCTTATATAGACAGTTATTATATTTCCAAATCATGTCCAATCAACTGAATTTACTGCAGGTGGACTCCAATTAAGCTGTAGAAAGATCTCAAGGATGATCAGTGGAAAAAAGATGCACCTGAGCTCAATTTTGAGCTTCATGGCAAAGGCTGTGAATACTTATGTAAATGTGATTTTTTTGTTTTCTATTTTTAATAAATTCAAAAAAAGTAAAAAAAAACCTTTTCACATTGTCATAATGGAGTATTTTGTGTAGAATTTTGAGGTAAGAGATTAATTTAATACAATTTGGAATGAGGCTGTAACATGACAAAATGTAGAAAAAGTGAAGCGCTGTGAATACTTTCCGGATGCACTGTAAGTTCCATCCATTCCTCATTTAGAATATTTTCACATTGTTGTAAAATTGTAATCATTCTCTATTGAATGTATTTTTTGTTAAGATTGGTCAGACAATTAGGAATAAATTCATGACCAAAACCGAGGTACCGCTGTATTTAGTTCAGCTGGAGTGTCTGCTAGTTGTGGGTTTGATAGTCTAACTCGGAGGATGGTTACCTGCGTGTTTGGCGAAGTTATTTTTTAGCTGTTTTCCTGTTTCCTGCTTTCATTCATTCTTTTCTTGCACGTTCCTGTTTCCACCTCGCATGGCCTTATCTGTACACTGTAGCCTTGTTAGTTATTATACTCCTTTGCCTTTTGTCTGTGGTTTATCGAACCAACCTGCCACCTTGTCTTTGCACCCTGGGTTCACCCTATATAAGATATATACATACTTACAACGGTAAGTCACTTTTCCATAATAGGGGATCATTAAGAAACCAAAGAGGCTGGGAACAAAACCAACACGAGTCCAAACATCCTGACTGCTGCCTCTGCAGAATCTCTGCGGGTGCTCCGTAACGGTCCACTTGGGACGTTCCACTGTGCCGCTAATGCTAACCATTCAGCTGCACTTCCCGCTGTGGCTTTTGAGCTTTGAGGGATGCAAGTCATAATTGTGTGTGTGAGCAGGTGTTTGACCTTTGACAGCTGCATTCAGGTTAGTGTGAGTTAGCTAAGCTGTGTGTGTGTGTCATTCCTGACCTCATGAGTCAAGTCCAGGCTGCAAACCTGCATGTTTTAATAGAATTTGAGCGACTCAGTCGTGACTGAGTCACTCCACATTCCCCTGCCGTGGCTCAGACATGAATAGCTGAGGCCAGTTCCTGTTTTTAGGAAGTCTTAAAAGATTGTTCTTTTCTTCTGACTCATATCTTTCACTCTGAAACATTACATTCCCACTTTTGCCCCGTTTGGCCGGGCCGGGCCCCTCGCCTTTATTCCCTGTCCCAGCAAGGGAGGGAGGCGGGAGAAGGGGGGTTTGGGTGAGAGGTATGAGGAGCAGCTTTATTAGAAGCAGACGTTTAGGGGTGGCGCCAATCGCCGTAATGGCCACCAAGCGGCCCACGGCGAGAGGGGAAGGGAGGGCGGCTGCATCGAGATGAGTTGGGGGAGGCCGCTTTCCCAGAGCGAAACCCAATCCCGCTGCTCCAGGGGAACAAAGCCGGGAAGGGGCGCTCGTTCTGGTTTTCTGGTTTCAACATGTCGTCTCACCTGCACAGAGCAGCGCACGATCTGGTAGTCGCCTCCAAAGCCGGGTTGCCACGACAAGCAGAGGCTGGTCGGCATGACATTGGAGGCCCTCAGGTGGTGAGGCGGAGCCGGCAGCACTGAAACAACAAACAGTTTTAAGAAAAACAAACATTTAATTTGAAGCGATCCAAATAGATACGATGGCCTCCTACCCGTGATGGTGCCAGATCCAGAGGCGGCCACGCCCTTGTTGTTCTGGGCCTCGCAGGAGAAAGTGCTGGTTCGGTTCAAGCCTGAGTAGGAAAAAGTGCAAAGCTATTTTTAGGAAAAACAAACAAATGAAAGCCCTACCATGAGCTGCAGTTTCTGAAGTGACATAAAGGTGATGCTGGTGGTTACCATGGCGATGTGGCGGCTGAATCAGCAGTGTGGTAATGAGGGTGTTCATGTGAGTCAGCAAGCTGAGCTCTAAACTTTTATGAAACACAACCCGCCAGCCTTCACACTGTAATTCTGTGACTGTTTTATTTTCTTCACAATGTATCCACACATGCTGTTAGCATGCTCGCTATTAGCATTGTTAGCATTTATATTTTGCAGGGATTCTCCCCAAATTAAAGTGGCGGCTATGGCTTTATGTGTACATAAAAAGATGAAAAGATGTTCTTATGGTATCACAATGTATCCATGCAGGTTGCTAGCATGCTAGCTATTAGCATTGTTAGCATTTCCATTTTTTAGGGATTCTCCCCAAATTTAAATAGGTAGCAGCTAGGACTTTATATGTACATAGGAAAAGATGTTCTTATGGTATCACAATGTATCCATGCAGGTTGCTAGCATACTGGCTATTAGCATTGTTAGCATTTACATTTTTTAGGGATTCTCCCCAAATTAAAATAGGTGGCAGCTAGGACTTTATGTGTACATAGGAAAATATCTTCTTATGGTATCACAGTGTATCCATGCAGGTTGTTGTTAGCATGCTAGCTAGTAGCATTGTTATCATTTACATTTTGAAGGGATTATCCCCAAATTAAAATACGTGGCAGCTAGGACTTTATATGTACATAGGAAAAGATGTTCTTAAGGTATCACAATGTATCCATGCATGTTGCTAGCATACTGGCTATTAGCATTGTTAGCATTTCCATTTTTTAGGGATTCTCCCCAAATTAAAATAGGTGACAGCTAGGACTTTATATGTACATAGGAAAAGATGTTATTATATCACAACGTATCCACACAGGTTGCTGTTAGCATGCTAGCTATTAGCATTGTTATAATTTACATTTTGAAGGGATTATCCCCAAATTAAAATAGGTGTCAGCTAGGACTTTATATGTACATAGGAAAAGATGTTCTTATGGTATCACAATGTATCCATGCAGGTTGCTAGCATACTGGCTATTAGCATTGTTAGCATTTACATTTTGTTGGGATTCTCCCCAAATTAAAATGTAGTACCTATACATTATCATTTAGCGCTTTATGCCACTGTCTAGTGAAGGAAAAGATGCTAAGGTATCACAATGTATCCATGCAGGTTGCTAGCATGCTTGCTATTAGCACCATTAGCAGTTTGTTTTCATTGTTGTACTGCCCAGGATTAAAAATAGTTTCAAAGGCAAAGCCCCAAAAGCCACCAACTAGCTCAGACGCTGGGCCAGCATTTAGCAACATGGGCAGACCCATTAAAAAATGTCATGCTGCGTGAACATCATGTGTAAACATCAGTTAAGTTCAAAAACAAGTTGATTGCATAAAACCGATAAAAATCAGCCAGCGTAAAAAAAAAAAAAAGACATAGTGGTGTATCAATGCTCCACAGTCTTTCCAGAAGTCCACCAACAGTGTGTCACATCCTGACATTTAACAAGTGTCAGCGTGCTCACACACTTGAAACATTCCACACACACTGACACCATGTGACCTTGCAGTGTTGCCACTAGTTCACACACACACACACACACACACACACTGACACTGTCATTTTGTGCTGGATTCAACAAGCCTCCTCTGTGAGGAGTGTGGAAAAAAAGTAACATTTGTTGGGTGATGCTCAAGTAGGGTGTGTGTGTGAGTGTGGCGATTGCGCCACTCGCCCTCACGTCTCACTGCTTCCACGCCAGCCGACCAAAACAACACAGGCGCACGTGAACAACATCTGCTTTTTAAAAAGAGCTTCCTCCACAGCATGTGGACTGTTTCATGATTTTCTGTTTCTACACAAAATGACTACACATAATCAGCGAGGAAGTGACACCAGCCTAAAGTCCAGAACCATAAAACTACTTTTATCATCTCCTTGCAGGACTTTGACTCAGAGAAAGTGTAGGTCAACAGGGAGTGTTGTGCACAATCCAATAGGAGCCAAAAGAAGTGGCTATTGATATGAATATGACTTCATAATATACTCATATCCACGTTTTGCTTTCTTGTCTTTCATAGTTATCTTTCTACCGGCGGAAGATGCCATGTTAGTTTTGGAGTGGCGTACTGCCGGTGCAGCTGTCCATTCCACAAAGGTGAGTGTTCCTGTTCCTGGTCATCACCAGCCAAACCGCTAGGATGAGTCAAAGCAGATCCTGCCGCCAGCACACACACTCAAACACACACACACACTCCCGTGTGTGACTCACTCTGCCAGCCGGACCACCTCATCTTTTATCTCCTCAGCACATGTATTTGTGTTCCTTCACACACACGCCACAAGGCCCGTCCACTGCTGGTGTTTGGTGCATACACTACAGCAGGGGCTTAGATATTCTAAAAGTAACTTGTTCAAAGTTCTAAGTAAGTTTGGTACCTGTGATCTTGGTCATTGAGAGTGTGGTCCTGGTATAAGACTGGTGCCAGTAATATTATAAATTAGGTAGTACTGGTAGTATTGGTATCCGTGCGGTATGTACCACTGAAGCTTAGCATGAATGGGATCTGTAAGATCGATACTGGTCAGGTTGCCACCAGTAACGTTGATACCACTGGGGTTACTTTTTCAGATGGTAACAGGGAAGGGATTGTCAGTTAGAGGGTGGTACTGGTAAGTCTGGGACCAGTGAGGTTTGTACCACCAAGGATTAGCATTGCGAGGGATCTGTAGGATTAGTTCTGGTCAGGTTGGTACCAGAGATGTTGTCCAGTGAAAGGGTCGTCCTGGTAACTGGTACCAGTAATAATAAAAATTGGTATGAGTGTAGTTGGTGCTACTGGAGTATTCCCGGTACCAGCATTCCTGGTTTAGAGACCCACAAACTAAACTATATTTTCAAGGACGTATATTGCATGCACTTGGCGTTCATGTTTCCTATTTCTAATTAGAAGCTAATTAAAAGTTGAAAACGTACCTGTGTTGTGATTCACCACTGTTGCGGTGTGGGAAGGGTACCGCGACTGCGTGTGTTGCAGGGTCTTCCAACAACACAAAGCTGCCCGGCGAACCTACGCGCGTGTCGGCCATACCGATTCAAGTAAATATCGACCCGATATATCAGCCGGCCGATGTATCGGTCGATCCTTAGTACCGATAATTATGATACAAGTGAGGTTGGTATCATCAAGACTTAGCACCAAGCGGGATCTGTCAGATTGGAATTGGGTCACGTTGGTACCCAGTTGGTACTGGTAAAACTGCGCTGGTACCAGTAAAGCAGAGAAGGAATTAGTAACATTGGCACCGGTGAGGTTCGTACCACTGAGGTTACATTTTCAGGCTGTACCATTGTTACTTGTGAGGGAGTACTGTAGTAATGGTAAGACTGGTACTAGTAAGACAGAATTTTGTGGTACTGGTAAAGCCTGGCACTTGTGTGGTTGAGTATTGGGAAGTACCAATTGAGACTAGGTTTACAAGGTGGTTCTTTTAAGACTAGTACCTGTGAGGTTGGTACCACGGAGGCCACATTTGCAGGTGGTACCAGTGAAGCCGAGGTGTACTACGGGTTTCTGGTTAGACTAGTACCTGTGAGGTTGAGCACGGAGGGCGACATGGCCACCGGGTCATCCAGGGTGTTCAGAGGAGCCCCGTCTTGCAACCAGATGACTCGTACGGGTTCTGGTGGGCCATGGGCCACGCAGCGCAGGCTCAGTGACTCGTTGGCCACCACAGACATGTGCTGAGGCTCAGTGGAGAAGTGAGGAAGACCTAAAGGGAGAAGCAGTCCGGTCAGACTTGATACTGGGTCCATGGTACCCCTTTGGGGAAGAGTTTGGACTCACCCTCAAGCAGGATGCTTCCCTCCTTAGACAAGATCTGCTGGCCTTCTACCTGGACCGTACACTGATAACTTCCCATGTCCGCAAGTTGGACCTTGTCAATCCTATGGAGAGAAGGATCAGATTGGATTTTTCCCAAAAGAAGAGACAGGAAAACGAGGAAGAGCGACCACATTCTCATTGCCTTCCAATCCCATCAAGATTCATTGTGGGATTAGAAAGACAAAGCAGCCAAACCACAGGAGACGACGCTTTGGCTCATTTCCCTCGCGAGCTGACACGACACAGTCCTTCCCTCGCTGCCTACCTGAGCATGCTCACCACCACCCAGTGCTGGCGGCCGTTTGGCACCTCCAGCTGGTCCGTCTCGGCGCCGTGAAGCGGCAAGCCGTCCTTCAGCCACTCCACGTCGGGACGCTCCTCCTCCTCGCCGTATCCCACCCTGAGCCTGCACTGCAGCCTCACGGGGCGGCCCAGAGACGAGACCACCGCCGCAGGACTCTCCGTGAACTCCAAGTCTTTCATGGGGAAATGGAACAAGGAAGAGTCAGTTTGGGGAATAAACTCATAAATATGTCAACCATTTTGCAATGGTAACAAATGCACCTATATACAGATCTGCACCAAAGGTGAAGGGGATACATGGGACTAAAAAAAAAAAAAGTATAGTAAAAAAAATTTTTATAAAAATGTGCATAAAAAATTTGGAATTAATTTATTTTCAAATACATAATGAAAACAATTACAATGATATTCTAAATGTATTAAAAATAGTAAATATTTTTAATTAATTAAAGTAATTTTGATCGCCTTTATACAGATCTCACTAGACGTTAATGCAATACATGGGACAAGAAAATGTTTCTAAAGAAAAACATTTTCACTTATTCAGCAAAAAATAATGTACAGTAAAAAAACATCTACAATTGAATTAAAAATGTGATATAATACGCAGTCATGTCTGACTTCCTGGCTTCCTTTCCTAAAAGTGAAAGACAAAAGTCTAAACTTTCGAGGTTGCTGACTTTTGCTGTCCACACAAAAATGCTTTCTGGACAAATGATGCAGTCAGTGTTGAGAAGATCTTTCCGCCCCATAAAGCAAAAAGTTCTCGCCCCAGTTGCCCCAGGCTCCGCCCCCTTCTCTTTTCTCTCCCAGTGGTCATCCTGCAGAGAAACTCCAACGTACACGGCCGCTCGCTCCCAGGAGGGGAACTCATTTGTCACATGACTCACGTCTTTGCAGACTTTCTCAAGCTTGTCCCCCCGCCTCCCTCGTCTGCTTCACGGACCACCTTTCACCTTTGACCCGTGCAGAGTATATCTCAAATGCACGCCAGGACACGTAACGCAACAAACACGAAGTTAACATCCCAGTCAATTTGTCATTCATAAACTATTTCTCACCACCATAAATATAACCATAACAAATATTTTCCATAAATACAACTACTCAAGTATTTAAGTGTAAGTATTTCAAAACTATGACAAGTTTTTTCATAAATATAATACTGTAAAAAACACTAAAAAGGACACATTTTCCATTAATATACTACTATTTAAAAACTATGAACAATTAAAAATATTTTCCATTGATTATTAATTTAAAAATATTAAAAAAAAATCCAAATATAACAATTTCCAAACTATTTAAAAACAATTAAAATGTAAAATAATTTCCATGAATATGATCATGTCAAATATTAAAAATATTTTCCATGTAAATACCAATTTACAGATTATTTAAAAATTATAAAAATGATAATGTCCATTCATACATTTATTTCCAAAGTATTTTTTAAAAATATGAAAAATGACAAATTTTACATGTAAAAAAATCATTACAAAACTATTATAAAAAACAAATACTTTTTTGCAAATATTTTCCATTCATATAATTTCCAAGCTATTTATAAACTATGGAAATTGCCAAGTATTTTGGGTGAATATCTGAACATCCTGTGGCGTGTGTCCCACGCTCTTGTTTGTCATTTCCAGATGCCAGACTCACTAAAGACATAAAAAAGTCCAAGCATGGCAGGAATAACTTCACTTAAAGAATAAAATAACTAAAGATTTCCAAAGATGAAGGACACATGAAGCCATACGGGATGCCTGTCTGTCTCTCCACACACCAACTGTAGGTTGCATGTATGTCATGGATGTGCACGTGTGTTGTAAAAAGGTACTGACATGACAATAATCTTCTGAAAAGACCAGGCTGGCGTGCGTTTGCCTTGAAATGCTCATCTCCTCCCTTTTTGTCCCCCAAACTCCCTCCAGGGCCACGAGATGTTGAGCAAGCGCTTCCACGCTCCCAGTCAGTGAAAGTGGCACACAGCGAGCATCCCAACGTGCACCCCCCTCCCCCCTGCTCCTAATTCACTGGATCCGCGCCCCCGTCCCCCGCCATTATTTGGATTCATCACAGCTCCCTCCCGCCATCCATCATGTTCCAGTCTCTGACTCACAAACCAGACCCTTCAAGTCTGAGCCCCTCCGACCCTGCCCAGACTAACAGGAGCTGAGACATGGTGGAAATATGTTATTATATCTTACAATAAAGTCATATTTGCCTCATCCTGGCCGTGAGTGAGCAGGTGAAATCCCCCTTTAACTCCCCAACGTCTAGTCGAGTAGTGTAGTAAAAAAATATTTTTTAAATATGAAAAATTACATTCACTAAAAAAATGTGTGGAAAATTATCCAACTTTTATTAAACATTAAATTAACAATGTATTCTAAAGTAATACATAATGGAAACAAAAAAATGTAAAATTATATTCAAACGTATTAATTAGTTAAAGAACATAAAAAAAATTACTTAATGTATATTTACATTTTTAGCACCTTCATACAGATCTCCACTGAAGGTTGATTGGATACACGGGACCAAAAAAAGTCTAAAGAAATTTGTTTTCGCTTATTAAGTAATGTGTAGTAAAAAAATCATCAAAAATGTATGTGTCATCTGTTAAAAAACTGCCAACCTGGAAGTCAACAAATGAGATATACTTTCATATAACTTAGCAATATGTCAAACATGACCTTGGCCATACACATGCCAGGCCAGCAGGAGGCAGTGACAGTATGAAACAAAGGCTCCGTACACAGGCTAACATACCTCGTGCACAGGCTAACGTGCTTCATACACAGGATAGCATGCCTCGTACACATGCTAACATGCCTGCTAACATGCCTCGTACACATGCTAGCATGCCTCGTACACATGCTAGCATGCCTCATACACAGGCTAGCATGCCTCGTACACATGCTAGCATGCCTCGTACACATGCTAGCATGCCTCGTACACATGCTAGCATGCCTCATACACAGGCTAGCATGCCTCGTACACAGGCTAGCATGCGTACACACATTATATGCATCCTCTGCTTTTCACATTCTAAATTTTTTTTAGCAAAATGTTAGCCCTGTGACTTTTTTCAGATGTGGAATATTCCACATTGTCATTTAAACAGTTAAAAAACTATTGTAAAAGGTGACCACCCTAGTGTTCTCCATGTGTATGACTTAGTCCTGTCACGATAACAATAACAAATAATATCGGAAACATTTTTTAGACCATTCTTTCATTATTGTTGTGAGAGGTGTAATTCGCATTTGAACCACTAGATGGTACTCAAGTATATTGTACCTGTGAGCGGCATTAGCTTGACACAGACGTTGCCTGTATCAATACAAGTAACTACTGTCATTCAGCCTGTGTGCGATGGATAAACCAGCAAATGAAACACATAGCATAGATGCACTTGTCCATTAATGAATTAATCTACCTTTGGTTAATCAATGTATTGATTATCGTGACAGGCTTAGCATTACTATAAAACACTTCCTGTATGGCAGGTAGCAGTTGAGCGGGACCAAGCTGTAATATGCATGCCAGGCCAGGGGGAGGCAGTATGACTGTACACAAAAAAGCTCAGTCACCATTTTGTTTTACTTGGAGAGTAATTAACCCTTATACTACCTAATACACTGCCTCCTTTTTTCACAACCTTTGTATTGTCTCTTCCTGAGACCTGTTTCCCCACGTTCTTGTCGTTTAGACCAACAAAAGCCACCACTTCCTGTATGGCTGTGGCTGTAACACGCATTCCAGGCCAGTAGGTGGCAGTAAGACTTCAAAACGAACATGACGATAACGTCGGAAGGCAAAACAGCACCGTACTCCGCCGTCGGTGGTGTTGTTTAGAAGAAGATAGTGTTTTTAGCATAAGATAGTCCACTCGGAGATCTTTTTAGGGTCCAGGGAACCTGTCATTGCTGTTTTTTTAAAAGCTGCCCTCTAGTGTTCTCCATGCGTATTACTGCTTTGTAAGAACTATTACTCTTCTCAGATTTCCCCTTAAAGAAACTCCTGTGTTCTTTGGCACGTCGTACCAAAGCTTACACATGTAAACAATCCAACCATTCCATCTTAGTGACGTGTGTGTTGAAATAAATCACTATCAACTAGCAGCCCAGATGTTTACCTGCCTGACCTCCTCATCGTCACCTTCAAAGTCTTCTAACACGTTAATGGACCCCACTTAGCTCTTGAAGAACTTCATCTTACCTCGATCAATGCTGGCCACCTTTGCCGGACCGAACATGAACAAGAACAAGAAGAGGACCGTGAAAGCGGACTTCTCGGAAACATCACCGGAGTCCATCATCTCATCTTGTCGCGATTGAGAGGAGAAAAGTTCTCTTAAAAGTCCAAAAGTCCACCACAAATAAAGTCCCGATAGGAAACCAGGTTTCTTCTGCGGTGCAAAGAAAAAGTTTGCCTCTAGTGGAGGAGTTTCTACTTCGGTGTTCCGTCACAGTGTGCGAAAATTCCTCCACTCCCTCTCCTTCCTCCTCCTTCTTTTCTCCTCCTTCTCTCCTCCTTCAAACAGGATTCAAATTCCACAAGTCAGCTTCTTCTAAGAGGATGTGGTCTGCCGCTCGTCGGGCACCTTGTTTGTTTTGCTTTAATTGCAACTTTTTGACGTTTATGTCATTTTTATATGATTTGATTCATACATCACCTTGATGACGAAATATGCTTTGATTGACGTCTGACCTTCGTTTGTTTCTTTCTTACGGAGTCGACACATCATATTTGGATTATTCTATGACACATTTGAAAGACATGTTCCTGTGTCCCCTTTAAGAATGTCCTTTAAAAGACCCCCATTGTACGTCCTCTCAATGGCACCCTCGGAGGAGGGGGTGCTCTCCAGAAAGACTTTTGGGAAAGTGTGTGTATGTGTGTGTGTTCGTGCAGGAAGCTTTGCCAGGATTTGGAAGTGAGGATAAAGTGGATTAATAGTTTCAGCAGGCAGACCTCAAACAACCCAAACAAGCTTGTTTCCAACTTCTACTCCACCGATAAACTTCTTTTTTTAAAAGATGCGGGCACGGCACTGGGTCCTCTGTGTCACGTGACCGAGCAGCGGTCACAAGTCACTGCATACGCAGTGTCACTCTTTGGCGCTCTCTGCTGGTGAGATGTATAATTGCAGCACACCTCTCACCATCTGTGGCCATTGATCCAAACGTTGATACCACATCATTTTACAATTCAATATGTTTATTTACACAAATATTCGTGTTCTTTGTTGTGTGCTTTAAAATATATTTCAAATATATATTTTCATTTACAGTGGTAAATAAATCAATACTTTGGCAGCTTAATCAATACATCATCACTGTTTCCTGGATGAATAGGGCCGAATGCTTATTGTAGTATTCCACACTGGTCACTAGGTGTCAGTAATGTTGCATTGATGAAACGGAAAACAACAAGGAACTCTCCCAATGCTAACGTGTGTGACTCAATATTATGTCTATTATCTCTTATTATGTCTACTAGATTTTGTTATTTGACGTCTAGAGGGCTCTAATAATGTTAAACCTGTATTTAGTAGGTCGTAACCATATTTAATATACCTAAAATGATCTATTTTGTCTTATGTCTACTACATATGGCAATAGGAGTGTAAAGGTGACTACAGGGGTGTTATTTGATGTTTAGAAGGCTCTAATAATATTAAAAACTTAATTAGAAGGCCATAAATATGTTTCCCATGCCTAATATGGCATATATTGTCTCATTATGTCTACCATTTGTGGTAATAGGACTGTTAAAATGAGTATAGGGGTGTTGTTTTATGTTTAGAGGTCTCTAATAATGTTAAATTATTAACTTATTTAGAGGGCAATAAATATATTTCCCATGCCTAATATAATCTATTTTGTGTCATTATGTGTACCATATTTGGTAATAGGGGTGTAAAGGTGACTATAGGGGTGTTATTTCATGTTTAGAGGGCTCTAATAGAGTTAGAAAAAAATATTTAGATGCTACAAATATGGTTTTTATGCCTAATATGACCTATTTTGTCTCATTATGTCTACCATTTGTGGTATAGGACTGTTAAGATAGAGTATAGGGGTGTTATTTTACATTTAGAGGGCTCTAATAATGTTTAAAAAACTTATTTAGAAGACCACAAATATGTTTCCCATGCCTAATATGACCTATTTTCTCTAATTATGGCTACCATATTTTGTAATAGGGGTGTAAATGTGAGTATGGGGATGTTATTTCATGTTTAGAGGGCTCTAATAATGTTAAAAAGTTTTCTATGCCTAATATGACCTATTTTGTCACATTATGTCTAGCATATGTGGTAATAGGAGTGTAAAGGTGACTATAGGGGTGTTATGTCATATCTAGAGGGTTCTGATAATGGTAAATCATAGTTAAAAGGTTGTAAACAGATTTTGTATTGATCTAACTACCAACATATTCCATTAATAAATAAGACTTCTTACTTGTTTGGTGTTTGTGTGTGTTTTTGGTTTAGGATGATTCCTCTATGTGGAGCGTTAGGACGTTGCTGTCGGCCCCAAAATATTAGAAAGAGCTCCCAGTGCACCACTGCAAAAATACTAAGACAATAATAAAGACATTGTATTTATTTTTATTTTTATAGAGGCACCATTGTGTGATTAGATCACATACTTCATGAAGTTTCTATGTGGTTTATTCTATATACTGTATATCTATGTTACATAATGTCCTCCTAACCATACAAAGCAAGTGCGGATCCACTTTTAATCCCATGTGGACATGTTGCGCGGACAAGCAGCCTCCATCGTGGGGGCTGTGGGATTAACAAGCCGGTGGGGCTCCCATCCACGGCACTGCAGCCACAATAATCCTGGTGTTTTAATCTGCCGGGGGGGTGGGAGGTGGTCCAAACTATGGCTCACATGCTCACACTCCACTCCCTCTCGGAGCACGAGGAGTTAAAGGCCTAAATAGCAAGGATTACGCTCTCCCTCTCTCCCGCTCTGGCTTTTTTTATCCTATTTTTCAGCATCAGATGTCCTGGCCTTCATTGGAGCGTATGTACTTGGCACCACTGCAGCCATGAACTCAGCCGGCGGCGTTCATCGAGGCTACCTCCGGAAGTACGGTAGGCCTGCTCACACAACTTCAGACAATGATGGTAGGATTAGGACATGTCTGGTTGGGGTCAGTAGAACAGTTTATTAGCCCTCTGCATATTGTAAAGATACAATTATGAATTGATATAGTCCAAATTTGCCTATAACTATCTAGTCTGTCTACTACATAACCCGCCATGGGGCCAAAGGAAATTCCCAGTGCCAGCAATTTCATAAAGATGGTGAAAAACAGTAAAAAGTTTGTCAATTTCAGTCATCATTTATGATACAGTATTTTGCCAACTATAAGTCACTCCAGGGGAGTATATGTCGCACAGCCAAAAAACAAAGAAAAAACATATTAGTTACATTTTTGGAAGAAAATGTCTTTTTATAAGATCACAGACCAAGAACAGATATTTTATCTTGAAAGGCAAATCACAGTAATAGCAGTAAAATGGAGTACAACAAGCTAAATAGGCGTCTGTTAACGTAGCATAAATACAACACAACCTTTAGTTTACTTGCAGCTTACTCACTTGATGTTTACATTGTGCATTGTCAGCGCTACGGGAGTGATAGCAGTGTAGCCGATACTGGCACACAAGCCAAGAACGCCCTTTATAATAAACAAACGTCCCAGGAAAATAGGCTAACTTCACACTAAGCTGTTGTTTTGTTCGGGTACTGACGCAGTAGACCTGGAAGACAATTCTACTATGACCCATTTAGTCAACCTTCAAATAACCTTGTAATAGTACTTGGACTTACCACTACTGTATTAATATACTTGGCCTGAAAGTACTTTTTTGAAGTATGGGCTACTTATTACTACATGGGCTATTTATATTTACTACTGGATTCTCTGTGTTGATTGTTTTGTGTTGTTGCCACAAGGACAAAATGTGTCAGTGAAAGTGTGATGTTAATGATTCTTTAATCCTGTCACAGAGGATGAGGGCAGCTTATGGAAACCAATCTATAGCTGCTACAGTGGGCAGAAATATTGGCTCACCTACAGGAAGTGAATAATAAGGAAATAGCCATAATAGCCATACTCATAGTTTCCTCTATTTTCATTTTCATGAAAAAAAACCCTTTTCTTGTGCTTGTGACGTGTCCATCACAAATTTAACAAGTCTTAGAAATGACTCTTCAATTCAAGGAAGCATCTCTTTTTCTTTTAAAGCACCACGGTTGGTAAAAATGCTGTGTCCACACCAAGCAACAGGGGCAGGAAAAAAGGGGTTACACACATATTGAGCACATACAGCTAATCAACATTCTATAGATTGACATTTGTACTTTAGAAATGTACTTTACGTGTACTTTGGTAATAAATCAATTTAAGCACGTCTGAGGAGTCATTTGGGAGCCAAAAACAAAAGTTCCCGTCACCATCCTGCACCGCCCGAATGGAAGCCCAGGGCTTAACAAGATTTAACAAGAAAACTAAAGAAAAAAATAATAATACAGCAAAATTGGAAAAAATCAATAGTAAATTGTACATGAATAAATACAAAATCACAATCACAATCACAGGGCAATTAACCTAGCATGTTTTTGGAATGTGGGAGGAAACCGGAGTACCCGGAGAAAACCCATGCATGCACAGAAATGCCCAAGCGGAGAATAGAACCCAGGTCTTCCTGATCTGTGTGGCCAACATGCTAACCACTGGGTCATAATCTGACTATTAGTAGAACATTCCCAAAAGTTATTTAAGATGAAAGTGGAAATCTTTGGAAAATTAAAAAAAGAAGCAAAAATTGGAAAAAAAAGAGCAAAGAGTGAAGATGTATGAGATGTGTTGCTTTACAGAATATCTATAAAGTTGCATCCTAGTGGCTCTCGCTGGTGAAAGTTTGGACCCCCCTGCTCTAAGGGGTAGATCATTTGGCTTTGAAATGAAAGCCGGGCAGTAAAATAACACGCTTGCACCGCAGTAGGCAGTCGGGTTTTTCCACCAAGGGGTGGTGGGGCTGCTGGGAATTCAAGTGGGAAGACCAGGATTTTCCCAAAGAAGTTCTCTGAGTTCTAAATGCAGATGTTTCCAGGTATGGGTTCCAGGGGGTCAACTGTATGTACCTTGTTGGCACACTGGGAAGAGAAAAGGGGTCTTCTCCATAGTGGCATACAATGGTCCAAGATGAAGATGTAGCATGAAATACACAAGCATTCTTACTCAGGGTGCCATATTCAGACCTAAAGTATTTTAAGTATACAGGACTATTACGTCCTGTGTGTACAAAATAACACCTTACACCACATCCCTCCGCTCTCTTTATCAAATCCGGTGGACATTTAATCCTCCATATAGAGAAATAGAGCAGATCTCCATCAGCACGGCTATTACAGGATGGACGGCTGTCTGGGACACTTGCAGTCTGACGCCATCACGTGTGTCCCGTCCTGGAAGCGGACAATGCTACTTTATAATACCCCAAACTAAAAACAAACCTAAATACATGTCAACATGAAAAAAGATGTCCTCATGGACCAGTAAAAGCTGCGTCCGTCATCGTGCGTTGCTGTTCCCGCCGCAGGGGGCTTCGTGTTCAAGCAGTGGAAGGACAAGTACGTGGTGCTCAGCATGGAGGGAAGCCTGCTGGTGTGCCGCGATGCCGAGTCGCCGCCCGACCAGGTGGTGGAGCTGTTGAGCCACTGCGAGTTGATCGTGGAGGGCCGAGAGATCCTGGATCTGCCCCGGCTGCCCGCGGGGGGCCGCAGAGACTGCTGCTTCGCCCTCATCCTGCAGCAGAGCAAGTTCCTGCTGCTGCTCGCCGACAACCCCGACGACTGCACGTGGGTGACGCTAACCGATCTCCATGATGTAGTCACACCTGACTTGTTGCTAGGCAGGATTTCTGTTGCTCAATCATAACTGCCCCACTATGTTTGGATGCCAAACAAGTCAGACAATAATAGCCACAATTGAATCTGTATTAAATATAAAACCCATATGAGCATAGATCTTCCCAAATAGAATGACCTCTCACT
This sequence comes from Doryrhamphus excisus, assembly GCF_037039965.1. Lineage (NCBI taxonomy): Eukaryota > Metazoa > Chordata > Actinopteri > Syngnathiformes > Syngnathidae > Doryrhamphus > Doryrhamphus excisus. Next base: position 8,167,933 of record NC_136364.1, on the reverse strand, counting down.
TTTCTTTTTCAGTCTGTGGCTGAAGTTGATCAGGAAAGTGAGAGAGGTAAGTTGTGTTCAAGTCTTTTGGTATTTCAGCTAGCATGACTTTGGGTTGGTCCTGCACGCTTTTTTCCCAGGGCGTCATGTCGCCTCCGAGCCTGCAGAGGCAGCGCAGCGTCTCCCGATGCATCACTGACAGGGACCCCCTGCCCGACTCCTCCAGCGACAAAGACTCCGGGTCACCCAGGGCCGGCGAGAGCACCCCACCATCCCGGGGCGGCTCGTTCCGAGATAGAGGTCACAGTCAAGGTCAGCTATCTGTGATGTTGCGTTTAGGGTTTTTGAGGTCTCCTGATGCCACTTTGAATGCACTTCAAATATCCAGGAATAAACAACCTTTCATTCTGACATCATTCTGACTGATTTTGTGACTTGGGTATGAAGGCGACTGTAGGGGTGTTATTTTTTTTTTTTTAGAGGGCTCTAATGTTACAAATGTATTTAGAAAGTTGTAAACAGGTTTCCTGTTTCATAAAAATGTTCCCCCAATTTCTTATCGTTTAGCCGGCGGACCACGACGGCCTCAGCGCAGCTTCTCCGTGGCGCCTCCCCACCGCGTGTCGGACTGTCTTCGCCACGGCAACAGCAGCGACGCCCGGGCCGTGAGGGCGGTGTGCCTGCTGATGGGCGGGGCGGCCGCCTCCTCCGCCCTGGGCTACCTCAGCTCCTGCTCGCCGCCGTCACCGCTGGCCGGCAGAGCGCCCGACGTGGCCCGAGGCCCGGGGGGCTTCGCTGAGATGTCGGCGGGGGGGAACTTTCACGCCTGCGGCCAGGACGTGGACGCCGACACGCACTTCAACAGCTTCGACTTTGAGGCCGACTCGGACTTTGACGCGTTTGACTGTGGAGGGTTCGCATTTTAAAAGGACGTGCTTGTCTGTGGTGTTGCTTTCCCTTTAAGAAGTGATTGCTAATTTTTAGCACCTGTGTCCTCATCGATACTAACATACGGTGTTCTTCCTGGCTATGTGCCATCGCTCCTCAGGTAAATCATTCATCATATTGATTATTTATTCTATCTAGTGGCGATAATGCCGAAATATTTACTACTACTCTTAGATTCATCCTTAATTATAATAATGATGAGAACGAAACCTTCACTGGTCTACTTCCGGTTTTGGGATAATAGTGTACCTTGCGCCATCTAGTGGTTTATAAGCGTAATGACGTCCATAGTTTTCTGGACAGCAATTGCACAAGCATACAGTATATTATACTATGCATATATATATATTTATATATAGGTTTAAAACACACAAATACAATGTAAACATAACCATATTATCATAAAAATAACAGAGTTAATTTAAAGACTGAATTTGATGTGAAAAACTTTGATTTTGATTTATATATAGGGTTAAAACACACAAACACAATGTAAACATAACCATACTATCATAAAAATAACAGAGTTAATTTAAAGACTGAATTTGATGTCAAAAACTTTTGATTTTGAAATGCAAAAAAATGCAATACAAATAAAGCATGAGTACAGTTCAGGTAACCATGTGCTTTTATTACCAGTGCATATTAATTCAAAAGAAAGCGATGTTGCCATAGTGCACAAAAAAGCCTTCCATATCGTGGTTTTATTCCAAAACAAACAAAGATGCAGAGGCACATCAGCGTCTCACTTGGTGTCAAAAGTGGAGGATCACCAAAATGCTGTACTTGTTATTACATACAATGACCACCAGGGGGAGCAAAAGGACAATGCTCGACGGCCTCCAATAGAAACGCCTGCCAGATAACAGACTGCTGTCATGCCTATTTCCCCAGTATACATGTACTCCCATTCTCTAGTTCTGAGATGTGTATTTATAACAAGCACAAAAAAAACAAAAAATTTTCATCTGTTTTACTCTGGCCATGATGTATATTTTGTTTACATAAGGAAATGTGTTTTTTGTGCCAAAAATGAATAAATATAAAATAATTAAAATGCGACTAATAAGATAAATTTAATAACTTGCCCAATGTCCATTAACATAGGTCAAATAAAGTATTAAGTGTCCATTCAATAAATAAATACATTGAATAATGTCAGATGACATACAAGGGATAATGTGAGTCGCATTTGAATTATTAACTTTTTGGTAGATGTTTTACCTAGAATGTAATAACAGCATGTGTCGGCTTCTTAATAGGGTTGGGGTTATGGTAGGGTTAGTCTTCTTAACCCTAATCTTAGGGTTAGGGTCCTTCATCCTAATCCTACCCCCCCACACACTTTCACTTGTATAGCACCTTTCCACCTCCAAGGCACGCGGAGTGCTTTGACACTATTGGCACATTTACTTACTGATGACGCAGCATCAGGAGCAACTGGGGGTTCAGTATCTTGCCCAAAGATGACATGGATGACCATGCCCCCTTATCCTAAATTTAAAAAAGGAGATGCCACCCTTGAAAGTGAAATTGTAATGCTTCAAAACAAAGCACATCTATTTTTAAAAAATAGTGTAAAAGCAGAGCTAGTGTATAAAATCAAATAAATTAGCTTTCCTCCATGTACGTACGTATTGTTCTTCAATCTTATAAAAGAAAGTTATTGACAGAAAATCATTGTGCTGCTTTATTGGCAATAAATATTCCTAATGTCAAGCATGTGCCAGGTATGTTTTGGAAAAGCACACTTGGAATTAAAAGAGCTGCCGTTCACATCTTGGAAACCTTCAGTGCTGCTCTCCGTCTCTCTCTCTCTCTCTCTTTCTCTCTTAGCACAAACACGCCGTGATCTCATATACACAATATACATTCATGTATGTACACTACATACAACAAATCAATGCACGGATGCTGAGGACCTTTCTATGCTTGCTCAATTGCTGGAGAAGTGAAGTGTAGTTTATTATACTGGAAGCAGAAAGTAGCTGTGGCAGAAGCTGGCAAGGACTTTAGGACCACGCTGGGGGAAAAAACAGTCAAATTCTTCTTTTTACAAAAATACATTGGTTTTTTGTAGAAGAAAAAAATTTTATGAGGGGAGAAAAAGGTGAAATATTACATGGCAAAAAAATCTGAATTTTTAAATAATTATGTTGCAATATTACTAAACCCAGAATTTATAAAAAAAAATATTCAGGGGGGAAAAAACCCAACATTACCAAAAAAATCTTCAGAAAATAAAAAATGAATTAGATTTTATGATAAAAAAAGGTATGATATTACAAGGCCAAAAAAATCTTTCTATTATTTTCCAATAATAATGTTGCAATATCACAAAATAATAAGCATAATTTATGGCAAACAAAACAACCTAATTACAAAAAAAACCAAATTGAATAGTTTGAGGCAAAAAATTCTGAAAAATTATGATATTGTCATAATTACCAGAAAAGAAAAATAAATGTAATTTGTCAATAAATGTCATATGTGGCAAAAAGGAAATCATCTACATAGGAAAAAAAAATCACAAAAAAAGGTAATAATCCTATGTGGGAAAAATCATACTCTTTTAAGTGAATGAAGTCATATTATCACAAGATTAGAATTGTAATTGATGGAAATAGAAAATTTGAAAGAAAATTTGTCATTTTTAGACAAGATGTGAGAAAATAATGACTTATGAAAATCCATATGTAATCTTAGCAGCCAAAAGTAGTATTTGTTCGAATTGTCAGCGTGGTCCTAAGAGTCGGTGGCGGAAAGCAAGCAATGACGCACGCTGATGTTTGCTATTCACTGAGACTGAATGAAAGTTGCATGCATTATGGCTCATGAAAGACTCCTTAAACCTCCACCCCGTCCGTCCACAGTCTGCCAGGGAGGCTCCAGTCCGTGTTCTTCACAAGGCTCGGTCACCAGCGTGTGTGAGAGGAAGGTTATTGCACCTCGCCGATGGACTACTTCCTGCCTGCCGGAGCTTACTGCAGGTAGCGGTACACCTTGAAGCAGTGGTTGCCGGAGTCGGCCACCGCCACGTGACCGTCAGAGGTGAGGGCCAGGCCCTGGGGGCCGTACAGGGGGTCCGCTGACGTGTTGATGTAAGACAGGAAGGAGCCCGAGCTGTCAAACACCTGCTTGACAGACGAGATGACACGTTGCGTCAGTGGGCGGGATTCAAACACCTTTTCAACGTTACGATGCTTGTTAGACTCTGTCCATCGTGAAAGCATTAAGTAACATGTTAACATTCCTAAGCATGTTACAAGTATGGAAACAAGGGAATAAACGGTCAAAATAGTCTTTACTTTTCATGACATGGTATATGATATGATACTATATGATATATATGATGATATGATATGCAGAGTCACTGTCCTACTTTTTCCCTCATTCTGATCACATGACCACTTTTTTCCCTCATGTGTTTTCATGTCCTCATTTCTTATATTTACATTTTTTCTCGATATGACTTTCACCCTAATTACGACTTATTTCTCATTTGGGGACTTTTTTCATGTTCCATCCTCATAAGAGGACTTTTTTTTTCTCATACTTTCATTCTGATTACTACTTTTCGCTCATATTTCAACTTTTTTATTCATACAGTATGTTACTTTTTTCTCATATTTCAAGTTATGGCTCTCATCCTAGTTATGACTCATTTATCATGTTATGATAGTTTTCTCATATTACTTATCTTGATTACGTTTTTCTCACATGAGAGACTTTTCATATGTTCCATCCATTCTCATAGGTTTGGACTTTCATCCTGATTACAACTTTTTTTCTCACAACTTTTTTTTAATAATCATGTCTGACTTTTTTCTCATATTACAACTTTTTTCCTCATGTGAGAGTTTTTCTGACGTTATTTTTTTTCTCAAGACTTTCATCTGGATTACAAAATTTTTTCTCTCATATTACAACTTTCTCATATGACTTTCATCCTAATTACAAGATTTAGTTCTCATGACCCTTGTGAGGATAAGCGGTAGAAAATGAATGAATGAATGAAATAACTTTTTTGTCACATGACATAATTTTTGTCATGTGACTTTCATCTCATTACAACATTTTTCTCATATTACAACTTTTTTCTCATATGAGAAAAGTTTCACATATGAGAAAAAAGTTGATTTATTCATCATGGTTTTTTTTCTAATATGACTTTAGTCTTGATTATATTCCAATCTTTTTCTCATATTAAAACTTTTTGATTACAACATGAATGAATACACACACACACACAGACACACACACACACAGACATATATGTATGTAGTATGTAGGTGTTTGTGCAGCGCTTGCCTGTATGCGACTGTTGCCCCAGTCGGCCACGATGATGTTCCCGTTGGCGTCCACAGCCACTCCCGTCGGGGCGTTGAATTGGCCGTTGCCTTCTCCGTGAGAGCCAAACTTAAAGAGGAACTCGCCGTCTGCGTTGTACACCTGTGCACGAAGATGACGATGACAAACATAGCACAAGGTGAAGACAGTGAAGGCAGTGAAGGCATCGTACCTTGACAGAATGATTGTGGAAGTCTGTGACGACTATTTCATTCTTGTTGTTGACGGCCACAAAGTGAGGACCTGAAGGAACCAAAAGAGAAAGAATCACAACAGGAAGCTGCAATTGCTATTTTTGGACTGAAGGAGACAAGCCGAGATGACAGGAAGTGCACATCGGCGGACGGACTTACTGAAGACGGGGCCTGATTTACTCATCTTTTGTTCCACTGCAACATTTGCTCCGCTTTTTTCTGCAAGGAAACAAAAATGCGGCTTTCTAATGTGGTCCATGTAGATCCATATTCATAATAACAATAACAATTATAATATAATGATGATGATGACCTGCAAAATGTCTGTCTGACGTCCCCCTGGCTCCAAACTTGGTGACCAGCTTGCCGTTGGACTGGAAGATGAAGACGCAGCAGGCCTTGTTGTCCACCGTGATGATGTGTCCGTTCTTGTCCACGGCCACGCCCTTGGGACCCATCAAGCGACCCGCCCCGATCTTATTCTGACAGGGCCGACAGGAACAGGAAGTCAGCGGACGGTTGGCAGAAACATTTATAAACAAGACTGCAAACAGAAAACCCAGTTGGAAAATTATATTATATTATATTATATTATATTATATTATATTATATTATATTATATTATATTATATTATATTATATTATATTATATTATATTATATTATATTATATTATATTATAAAACTTTTCCTCATATTACAATTATTTTCTCATATTCTCTCATGTTACAACTGATTTTTGTCATATGACTTTCCTCCAAATTTCATTCCAACTTATTTCTCATACTACTTTTTTCTCATGTGACTTTCATCCTGATTACATTATGACTTATTTCTCATATTACTACTATTTCCTCATCCGATTTTCTTCTTGATTACATTAGAACTTACCAGTAATATTATGACTTTTTTAACATGACTTTTATTTTGATTACATTACGACCATTTTCTCATTTGACAACTTATTACTCAAACTACCGCTTTTTCTCATATTGCAGCTATTTTCTCATAGATTTTTTTTCTCATGACTTTCCTCCCAATTTCATTATGACTTATTTCTCATATTAGAACTTTTTTCTTATATTACAACCTTTCTCATATCATGACTTTTTTCTCATATCATGACTTTTTTCTCATATTACAAATTTCTCATATCATGATTTTTTTTGTCATTTTCAACCTGATTACATTACAACCTTTTTCTCATATTACTGTTCTTTTCTTATATGACATGTCATATAACATCACCACTTATTTCTCATACGTTGGACTTTTTCTCAGATTACAACTTTTTTTCTCATGTGACTTTCATCCTGATTACATTCCAATTATGCCGACTTTTTTAAATCAGCACTTTTATTTTGGTTACATTCCGACCTTTTTCCTCATATAATGATTTAGTACTTATTACTCATGACCTTTTTCTCATATCTTAGACGTTTTTTTGTCATCTTAGAATTTTTTTCCTGTATTTTAGACTTTCTTCTCATGTTACAACTTTTTTTATGACTTATCTCTCATATGACTTAGCTAATGACTTTTCCCTCATACAGTATGTTATAATAGTATCCTGATTAGATTAGGACTTTTTTTTCCTCAGATTATGTAACTGCAACATCCCAACTTGTCTTTTTCTCCTCATTGAGGCCAAGATTGGCGTGAGAGGGCGTTACCTTGAACTTCCCATCGGAGGAGAAGATGCTAATCCATCTGTTGTCGTAGTCGGCCACGATGATGTCGCCATTCATGTCCACCGTGACGCCGGTGGGGCGCTGCAGCTGACCCGGGGAACGACCTCTGACCCCAAACCTCAGCTTGAACTGCCCGTCGTTGGAGAAGACCTGAGGAGGAGGAGGAGAAGAGCATCTTGTCAAGGACCGGCTACGTTGTTAGCATTAGCGTGATGCTAAGACGGACCTGGATGCACTGGTTGTTGCTGTCGGCAACCACGATGCGAGCGTTGCTGGAGGTGGAGATGCCTTGAAGGTTGGTGAACTCTCCTTTGTCTCGTCCTCTCGTTCCTGCCAAGTAAAAACCACATTACATTCATCTAGTCAGGGATGGATTCCAAAGTGCCAAAGTGAGATAATAATTCACCATTTTGCAGCACAGACATTACGATAAGGTCAGGACATTTCTATATAATCTGTCCTCATTAGGGTCAAAGGTGAGCTGGAGCCTATATCAACTGACTTTGAGTGATGTGGGGTACACCCTGGACTGGTCACCAGTCCATCACAGAACACATACAGATATATAGCATATAATCTCGTATACAGACATACTGTATATACTGGATATACAAACACCCATTCACACCAATGGACAATATAGAGTCTGTAATGTAATGTAATAATATGCACGTTGTTGGATGAGTACGAGTACCTGGAGAAAACCCGCATTATGAAATTAAATACATATTTTAAATAATTAATATTAAATAATATTTGCATACTAGATACATTTTAGTGCAAATATTAGTGATTTAAAATTTACATTTTGAATAATATTTGCATACTAGATACATTTTAGTGCAAATATTATTGACAATTAATTAATAATTATTATAATTACAATTCCACCCTCGGCCATCTCTGTGTGGAGTTTGCATGTTCTCCCTGTGCATGCGTGGGTTTTCTCCGGGTACTCCGGTTTCCTCCCACATTCCAGAAACATGCTAGGTTAATTGGCGACTCCAAATTGTCCATAGGTATGAATGTGAGTGTGAATGGTTGTTTGTCTATATGTGCCCTGTGATTGGCTGGCAACCAGTCCAGGGTGTACCCCGCCTCTCGCCCTGAAGACAGCTGGGATAGGCTCCAGCACCCCTGCAACCCTCGTGAGGATAATGGTAGAAAATGAATGAATGAATGTATCTAGTGTGGCATTGAAAATGCATGGATGGAATTCCCATATTTGAATGCAAATATGAGGAAGTGAATTGAAGGTAAATGACGTTAGCATACATGGTTCTACAGTATGGGAGCACCAACTGGTGAACCAGTACAGCTTTCAATAAAAATGAGTTAGCAATGGAAGGATGGAGGACCAGTAACGGTGGATGAAGGAGAGTTATTCCCTCACCCACTCTGTAGATCAGCTCGTCCTCGATGGGATTTTCCTTCTTCTTGGTGGTGCTGTACATACTGGAGGGTCTGCGTACGGCCTTCTGGCGTACGTGTCCTCCTCCCCCGCTGGGGGACTTAACGCGTCTCTTCACGTCGTCGGGCGACTGCAGGACGTCCGACGGCTTGACGGCTCTCAGACGGAAGGGACTCCCCCTGACATGCTGCTCGTACAGCAGCAGGGAGAAGGTGAACTCCCCCTCGCAGCGCACCGTGTAGCCCACCTCGTAGGTCCCGTTCTTGTTGTCCACCACCTCGGCCTCGGCGCGCGCCCCCTCCGCCGAGACGATCTCGGCCCTCAGCGCGGCATTACCGGTCTTCACCAGCTCTCCGTCTTTGTCCTTGGTGGTGACAGTGACACCGGTGTGCTGGCCCACCAGCGCGTGACGCAGGCCCTCGCCGGTCGCTACGCTGGTGTGCCCCACGGCGCCCGTAGTGATCAGGACCCCGAGGTTCTGGATGGAGCGGCGCAGGCCGTCTGTCTCCACTTGGCACTCCAGGTGTCCGTTTTCGTGGGGGTACTCGGGGAAGGTGTAGCGTGCCAGGGCGCTGACCCGTTCCCCCATCTGCTTCTGGACCAGGAGGACCTCAGTGGCGCTGCCGTGGCTCAGGGCCTGCTCGGTGAAGTCACAGCTGCTTTGGATGTTCTCCTTGCCCTGGAGTAGTGACGTCAGCTGGCCTTGGAGGACCTGGAAAGGCTTGTACGTTAGACTCATCTATGGAATGTCTTGCTTGGGATCATCTCAACCAGACTGATCAGGCACTAGATGGGAATGACAGCGACCACTGACCTTCTGCTTGGTGCTGCAGATGTTCTCCACCTCGGTGATGAGAGCATTCTTGCGGTGATGTAACGCCTTTTCCAGCTCATCAAAGGTAGCATTTATCTCCGTCACGGCGCCGTTCTTCCTGTCCATGAGCTGTTTGGAGATCTGATTGACGAGTTCGATGGCGGCCGTCAGCTGTGGGAGTCTGCAGAGACCCAAGACACAGTTTCACGCCAGCCTCCTTGGAAGAAGAACCTCAAAAGATGGCCGCCAACCTGTTGCGCACGGCGTCCAGCTGGTTCTTCAGCGCAGATTTGTGTTGTTCTAAAACGTCCCTCAGAGGAACCGTCACATGTTCCCTGTGCTCGCCTTCCGTGCACTCCAGACACATGGCCGTCTCACATGACTCGCAGTAGAACTCCATCACCTGCAGGGGGGGGGGGCAGCGGAGCCGTGGATAAAAGGTGACTGAGCGAGGAGAGTGCCGTCCACTCACCTTGCCCTCGTGGTTGGGACAGGACAGAGGCTGGCACGCTGTGGCGGCGCTGGCCGACTCCAGGACGTTGCAGGCCTCGGGTCGGCTGCACTCGGGGTCCCGCTGCAGGACCTCCATCAGGTTGGTGATGAAGAAGTTGTTCTGCAGGGCAGCCACGCCCTTCTCCGGCAAAATAGACGTCTGTCGGCACACTGGACAGGAGAGCGTGAGGGACTGGGGCGGGATGTAGTTTTGGAGACATCTGGAAGGAAAAGGCTGGAGGTGAAAAGGATGTCAATCAATCACCTTCCATTTTAAGCAGTTTTTGAGTAGGAAAGCCTCGCCAGCTATGCTAACCACTACATCAGGGACAATCGACTGGAATTCCCTTCAAAACTTGGGAACCAGAAACATTTTTGCAGCACCTAAAAACAGCAAAGAACTCCTGCCATATAGAGGATCTTTGTAAAGATTTTCTTTTAATTTCCGACTATTGGTGGAGTCAATGTGTGAAGATGTCTCACATCATCTTGTTACATTGGATATTTCTGATGTGTAATCCTTTGTCATGTCCTCATGCAGGACACTTTTTATTGGACTTTAACAATATGTTACAGTATGTTAAACACCTGATGATACTATGGACTTAGTGTTGGTTTGTACAGTATTTATTTCATCCTATTATTGACTGTTTTTTTAGTCTATAGACGTTATTTAATCCTATTGTAATTATTAGAAACAGTCTTTTTTGGGATATTTAATCCTATTGTGGCTGCACGGTGATCGAGTGGTTAGCGAGCAGGCCTCACAGCCAGGAGACCCGAGTTCAATTCCACCCTCGGCCATCTCTGTGTGGAGTTTCCATGTTCTCCCCGTGCATGCGTGGGTTTTCTCCGGGTACTCCGGTTTCCTCCCACATTCCAAAAACATGCTAGGTTAATTGGCGACTCCAAATTGTCCATAGGTATGAATGTGAGTGTGAATGGTTGTTTGTCTAGATGTGCCTTGTGATTGGCTGGCCACCAGTCCAGGGTGTACCCCGCCTCTCACCCTGAAGACAGCTGGGATAGGCTCCAGCACCCAGAATGAATAATCCTATTGTTAGCTTTGGTTTATTGTTAGTCTATATCGGATTTATTTAATGCTATTATCTATGTTTCATGTTTAGTCAAAATTGTATTTATTTATTAAATCCTACTATTAGCTGTAACTTATCAGCTGTGTTACTTTTGACTCAATATGTCTGTTTTATTTTTGTCAATATTGTTGTATGTATTTATTAAATCATGAAATATTCATACTTAATTTATATGTAATTTATATTTTATATGTAATTTATTTTTTATTTATATTTATATATTTATTAAATATTAAATTAATTTTATAAAATTTTTGAATATTTTGTTGATTTCTTTTAAATTACATAATCCCATAATTATGTATGTTGAATTTGTAATGACTATTGATGTATTTATTTCATCCGATTATATTAGATATGTTTTATTGTTGTCAAATCATTGTTAAATCATAATATTAGCTATATTAGTATATATTGTCGATTTGTTTGTTTAATCCCATTATTACCATTAACCGCTGCTTATTCTTGTCGTCTGGTTGTGGAAATAAGACCCAGGTGGCTAGTTGTCCTTCTTTCAGGTGGTGCCTACCTCTCACAGAAGGTGTGCAGGCAGGGAAGCACTTTGGGGTTGTGGTAGCGGTCCAGGCAGATACTGCAGACCAGGAACTGCTTGTCTATCTGCCTCACCACTGGGCTGGTGCTGCCGCTCTCGCGCTTGGCCATGGAGACAGACATCGGAACCAATGGAGAACCTGCATAGGAGAGAATGCAGGTCAAGGAAAGGCTGGAAGAAACAAGAAGCAGGGAGGGCGTCGCCGTGCTGACTTCCAGTGTAAGAGCACACGGAGGAAATGAGTCATGGAAGCCTTATAAACCTCAAGTATCTGCTGGATATGAATGTTTCTTCTATTAAAACTGTCAATGGGAACAAATTACACCCAGAGATAGTTCTCCCTCCATGTTTACTTTTTCTGATACTTCCATGAGTATCGGCCTGTAACGGCCCGAGGGTTGAACACGAGTATTTCAGCAGGTCAAGCCGAGATTATCTCAGCGTGTGGATGGCACGCTGCACATCTGCCATGTTGTGCACGCTACACGGCAACAAAAGGATTACACGGCTTAAAATAGCCATGAATTCATGCATTTCATCTTTCTTCAAGGAAGTGAGAGAGGAGGGAAGTCACGGAGGGACGTGTGTTTGCGCTACATTGTGTCCCATAAGCTCAGAAAAACCTGTCACTTTTTCTCTCTAAAAAGCAGCACCCAGAGAGGTCTGAATACTCGCAAATTGGCGAAACCAATCCTTCCTGCTACGTCTTCTTACTCTGTGACACATCAGGTGCGTATGAGCAGAGTAATGATGCTGGAACCACAAGCTACATTCTCAGTTAGAATGTGTTTGAGAGAGGGTCAACATGGAGCACCACATCTATTTGTGGCGCTGAAAATGTTTAAAATAAATTAAAATACATTTTTAAAAATCTTGTAAACTTCAAAATGTTCCGCTTCATTCTATCCTGCTGTTTTGTAGTAGAAGGTAGGCTATTTTTAGTAAAGCCACACTCAACAACACTGTGATGATACTATGTGGTATTGTACACTGGTCACTCGTTTGTCTGTAATGTTGCATGAGACACACAAGCACCAGACTTGATCGCCAGAACAACAGGCTTTTATTGCAGTTTTGAATGATCTTACACGGGCCACTGTTGCAACTGTAACCCCTGCCAAGACAAAACTCAACCCTGAACGCCCAATGTCACTTCCTGTCCGCCCCGACACTCGGCTCCCCGAGCACAGGAAAACATTTACAGCAACACACACAAACACGTGTCTTATCTATGTCTTATTTCCTCTTATGATGTCTACTATATTGGCTAATATGAGTGTAAAGGTGACTATAGGGGACTTATTTCATGTCTGGAGGGCTCTAATGTTAAAAATTTGTAATTAGAAGGTGGTTTTATATGCTTTATATGCGCTAATATTCTATTTATGAATAGGGAATCCAACATTGTGGAAATGCATTCATATGGTCGGGTCTGTAATCAATGAAGCGTGATAAATGAGGGCTGACTGCACAGCTTTGTGTCAACGTTAGTTACTCATATTTTATATCATTTTTTAACTTTTTACGTTTTCCGTTTGTAGAAATTATATGAAACTTGAGTACAATCAATGTGTTGGGGGTCCCTAAAAATGGACTGTGGGCCGCACTTTGGATACTGCTGGGGTCGATGGAGGGGAAAAACGTCACTGAGGGGTTGCCATCTCGTACAAGAGTGTCCCAAGATTTGTTATTTTTTTTAAATTATATATTAGTATTATACAGGACACCAATTAAAGCTGAGATGTTTTGTTCAGATAGTTTATCAACATTTCATGTTAAAGGGGTGTGAACACCCGTTTGTATTAAGGTTGTCAATGTATGCATGGTTTTCTGTCCTGTTAGTTCCTCCTCCTTCATGTCCAGCTGGCTGACTTCAGGCAGCGCCACCTGTCTGTATGTTAGAGGGGTGGGGGGCTGCCCGGTAGTCTGGTGAAGGGGGTGCGGTGGGGGCCGGTCACACGCGAGCAAGCAGCTGTGTGTCATTGCAAAATCAGCGAGCGCCAACAAAAGCATTCCTGCAGCTCAACATGCTTTATTGTGCTTACATAAACGTGCATCATCAGCCCACATCTCAGGCTCACAGGCTCACAGGCTCAGTCCTCCTGCTTGCTTTTCAGCATCTATTGTTGGCCCACTGAACAAAACACCCCCCCGCCCCACTACCCACTACCCACCAACAACAACAACACTGTCCTTTCGCTGTGCTTTACAGCAGCCGAGCAGTGACGTCAGCAACAAGACGAGCCAAAGCCCTCAAAGCCCCTCCTCCCTCGACTGGCTTGCAACACTACCCCCCCCCCCACCCCCATCCAACCCACCTTCCTCTTTAGCCTGTGCCTTTCCTCAACAGCCATCCTGTCTCAGATCCTCCCACTTGAGCGAAGCAAAGACGAGCTTCCTTGAAAACCTCCTTGGAAACGCAGTCTACTTTGAATATCCATGCGTCCCTCTAACGTCTTCACCGTACACACCACACTGGTTACTTCAGCAAAGTGTGATGCAGCTTAAGAAAAATAAAGAAAACCTGCTAAGATAAGTTGCATTAAAGCCAATATTGATCGATTTATTTTTTTGCTGCATCATGATCCTTCAATGGACCAATGGGGCTTCAGGTCGTGCAGGGGCGTCAAACAGGTGTCACCCAACCCACTGGAAGTTGCAGGCGGTCATTACTCAATATAACATTTGGACATTGTACTAAGAATGCTAAATACATCACAATCAAAAGGTAGCTAGAAAATATACAAGTATCAATAAGAGCATAAAACTAAAATAATGAAAAAAAAACATTTTCCCGCAATGCATTTTGTCCAAACAAAGCATTTCATTGGTGCGTGCTGGGGTGCTGCAATTGTGTTTTTTTTTTTTACTTGTATTAGTACTTTTATATTTCCTAGCTACCCTTTGAGTGTTAAGTTGCTGTGTGATGAGTTTGGCGTTCTTAGTAAGATGGCACAATGAATCACACTGTTATATCAAATAATGACCTCCTGCACCACAATATGCCATTTCATGACATGGACATTTCCGGCGTATAGCCTGATGTGGTTTATATAAGCACAAATATGTTTTCCTCTCTAAATTTAGAGGGTGAGACTAAACACTGATTTGTTTTATACACCAGTAATGATGGTACATAGTAGTTAGTTGCATCGCCAGGTGAAATCCATAGTATTGTGCTACAAGACACAGTTTTTGTGTGTGTTTTGTGTTTATTTTCTTTACATCACAAAGCATGACAGAGCCATCTGTGAGTGCTTTTACATGGAGGGAGTTTGTCACAGAAGCACCCAATACAATACTCATGTCATGAATCTCCAGAATTTACCAAAAAAACCAAAATGTTGCTATATTTTGCCACAATCCTTCTTGCTACGTCTTCTTATTCTCTGGTAGAGCAGGTGTGTATGAGGTGTGTTAAGATGCCATCGACTGTATGGATTGGGGATGACAAGCGTTTATGAGCGAGGGCCAACAGGAGCTGCCAAATTAAGTTGTGGCGGTCCAAAAGTATTCACGGCGGGGGGCCACAAACAAATCGCTTTGTTAGCTTTTTTGTTACGCAAGAGAGTTTGTAAGGTGTAGCGTACAGAAGCGCCTTGACACAAGCGTAAAGCAAACTTTCTGCTACCTAAAATTGGTACGTGAACATCCTTATTTACATACATGCAGGCGTGCCTAATGAAGTGGCCAGTGATTGGATCACCTGGTCATAGGAAAGGCGTGATTCAACCAGGAAATCAAATCATATCCAACATTCTTCATTATTATTATCGTCTGTGCATGCTCACAAATCCGACACATGAGCTCAGCTTACCGCCACTCTCACCTCGCGTCCTCCCGTCTGCCATCTGGCCCTCGCTAGACCCGCATGACACCATCACAGCGGTCACCTCTTGTGCACCTCCCGTTGACCCAATGACCCGCCAGCATTGCAGGACGTTACTTAAGGCGTGACAGACGACTACCCGCCGTCTCCTCCGTCCATCAGCATTCATCACCTAATAGGACGGCTTTGATGAGCTAATCTGCTTACTAATCTTCTTACACTACGTCTACTACACGTTTGTCTAAGACCTTAAGCGCGCTACGTTATACTGAATAGAACAGGGGGTGTCTTTAGTGCGGCCCGGGGGCTATTGGTGGCCCACAACCATTTTTTTCTTCTGAAAAAATATCATTTTCATTCATTCATTCATTTTCTACCGCTTATCCTCACGAGGGTAGCGGGGGGTGCTGGAGCCCATCCCAGCTGTCCTCGGGCGAGAGGCGGGGTACACCCTGGGCTGGTCTCCAGCCAATCACAGGGCATATATAGACAAAAACATAATAATAAGTCATTCATTCATTCATTCATTCATTTTCTACCGCTTAATCTTATGTAGTATGAAGGGAATATTTGTATTAGGTACAACATAGAAGATCTGTTTACAACCTCATAAATACTGTTTATAACATTATTAGAGCCCTCTAGACATGAAACAACACCCCTATAATCACATTTAAGCTCCCAAAATAGACATAATAAGAGACAGGAAGTTGCGATGAAGGGTTCAGAGTTGACTTTTAGCTGGGCGTGGCTTACGGCCCCAACAGAAGCCCACGTAAGGGATTATTGTACCTGTTGTGAGATCAGTCAAACCTGCAGTAAAAGACTGGCGCTTGTGTGTCACACCCAACATTACTGACCCCCAGTGAGCAGTGTAGAGTACTACATATCTTTGAGTACATCTTGTATTTTACTCCATTGATTTAGGGAAAATTTGCTTAGATATGCATTTATTTTTGACAAATAATTGGTCATATTCAGCTCAAGATTACTGTGACATTGTTGTATTGATATAAAATATAAAAATGATCAGCAAGAAAGCAGAAAGATTGTCAAGTCAAAAGCGTCGCCCTGTTTTGACTTGATTTGGGATCACTTGCAACATTTTTCATAAGGCCCGCCCCCAACACTCATGCTGTCATTCAAACAACGTGACCGCCAGGCTGTTGTTCTGCCAGCTCATGTCACCGTGCAGCTATGAATATTCCACATTCCTCTTTGAAGAGGCTGCTGGAATCAGACACAAGATTCTATTCTTTTCATCTTATGCGGTAAAAGTTCCATCAAGAAGCAACAAACACTAGCAACGCTGACAGAAACGTGACAGAATCACATCTTTAAAAGAAATATTACTCTTGGCTGCATCACGATGTACACGCTCCATCTGTTCAATGAGCAAAAACCTCAGCTCAAACCGTATCAACGACGAGAATGATCACGGTTCAGGCATCACAGCATATCACAGCAGTCCCTAGACGCCATGCCAACATGCCTCCTAGTGTCTACGAGCGTTTGCCATACAAATACTATACAATCTTGTTTATGAAGTCAAATCAAATGTAAGGCATTCAGAAGACTCATTCAAAAAGGTTGCGATGATATGTAGTATTCTATTATGGTCACTAGGTGTCAGTGATGTTACACTGATGATACAATAGCTACTGCAGGAAGTACTATTGTCCGGAACAACAAGAAACAACTTTGTTATTATGTCTACTATTTTGGGTAATAGGAGTGTAAAAGTGACTATGGGGGTGTTATTTCATGCCTGGAGGGCTCTAATAATGTTAAAATGCGTATTTGGAAGATTGTAGACAGGCTTTCTATGCTCTAAATACCGAAATATTTCATTCATAAATAAGAACTTTTCACTTATCACGGTCCAGCCTGGAGCCAATAAACTGTGATAAATGAGGGATTACTGTACTACACTTTTATTTACAATGTCTGGCCTTGGATGGAAAAACTACAACCCAAAACCTAAAAGTGTTTGTGCATAATTCAATCCTGCAGCATTCTCCACCGTAGGACAGCGTGAGTGTCCTCAAGGTCAGGATGGAGGACAAGTTACATCACAAACCAACGGAGCAAAGCGACTTCATGTCGCCGACAATGCACGTAGAGAGACAGATTCGCAAGTAAGCAGTCAGCGGATTCGACCTCTGAACTGGGTCACAATGCGGCACGGTGGCCAAGCCGCAGGAGGCACAACATGCTCTGCAACAACACACACCGGGAAGATACGCTGGCATTAGACCGCTGGGCCCTTTACAGGCGTACCTAATCTTATGGCCCGTAGGTGTATACAGTATGTGAGAAGAAGCAAATCCATTTCAATCAAACTGAACTGTTGTTCAGTTATTAAATACTTCCTTGGTGCTTGCAGAGGTGCACGTTTTTACAAGAGCCTATCCCAGCTGTCTTCGGGCGAGAGGTGGGGTACACCCTGGACTGGTGGCCAGCCAATCACAGGGCACATATAGACAAAACAACCATTCACACTCACATTCATACCTATGGACAATTTGGAGTCGCCATGCATGTTTTTGGAATGTGGAAATCGGAACATGCAACTCCAGAGCGGAGACCCAGGTCTTTCCCATCTCCTGATTGTGTGGCCTACATGCTAACCACTCGTCCACTGTGCGTCTATGAGAAATAGCTCTTCGTGTAACATACCAGTGCAATAACCAGTTCTAAAAATAGCTGATGATATTATGACACATTGTACTTGTTTTACTAACAAACACACACTCAAAGAAGTCACGGTACCAAGCGCAACTACTGTATCATACATTTAAATGACGACAAAAATTTTTTTTTTGTCAGAATTGACAGGTCAAATACATTCAGCAAGAAATATTACATGTTTTTCTTCCCCAATATTATTTTTTTTAATAATTAGTTTTTACTTAAGAACAAAGTAACAAAAATAATAAAATTAAAAGCATATAAATATTAAAAAAAAATACAAATAAAATAAAAATCTATTTATGCATAAACAAAAGTATAATATACAAAAAATATTCTTTAAAAAATCATATATAATAAATAAGTGTCATTTTGAAGTGCATTATTTTCAGGTTTTTGCAGGTCACATAAAACAACAAGATGAGGAGCCAAATCTGGACCCCAGGGCCTTAGGTTGGACACCTCTACTCTAGACCCCACATGATGCAGAACGATAGAGAACTCATCCATTCATCAAGCCGCCACCGAACGCTCCCATCAATCCATACAATCAATCAAACACGTCTGCTCAGCGACCACATCACGCCACCTCCACCTTGTCCATCCCTCACCGCTCTCCTCAGGGAGTGCTGGAGGATGGACTTGGACAAACCCCTGCTGATGATGATGATGCTGATCATCATCTTCTCCTTGGGCGGAGAGAGACCTCCGCCGTCTGCAACCTCACAGCGACCCTGCGCACCGCCACCAATGACGCCTGCGAGCATCAGTATGGCCTGCGGGCTTGTTCCTACACAAAGACCTGCTAATAATCAATAAGGATATCATCTGCCCACCATCCTGGAGGGCCTGTGGGCAGGGTTGATTGATGATTGGCTGTTGCTGCAGTGCAATCACACACACAGACCAGCTGACTCACATGTGGCGTTGTCCCCTCTTCTAATTCAATTGAATGGAAAAGAGCAAGAACCTGAGGAGACTGCAGCAACGATGCACACCTGCTCCAACAGGATGGACTCAAACGGAGGCGTGTTTGTGTGCTGATTACATCGGAACACACACCCAAGTGTGACATTTGACCTTTTCACCCGTAAAACAACATCATCTTCTACCAGGAAACCAACAAAGAAGACCATCCCGCCTCGTTATTGTACAGATTTGAGGAGCAAACCACAACTGCAGCAAAAAAAAAAAGAAAAGAAGTGGCCTCCCATTAGATTGTACTCACAGCAGGAATAGAGGAATGGAGCGGAGGTGTCAGCATGGCAGGCCCAGGAGGAAGCTGACCATGGTACGAGTCCTCTCCGAGTCCACAGAAAGGAAAGGGCACGGTCCGTCTGGGAGGAGAAGGAAAGGAGGGGGACGGTGAGGAAGAGGCTGAAGGGAAAGCAGAGGAAGGAGGAGGAGACTACGGGAGTGGTCTCCGTGCAGCTTTGGCAGTATTGGTCCAGAGCTTGGTGGGCGGAGCTACATAACCCAATGACATATGGAGGGGGAGGGGGCAGACTGAGAGAGAGTGATGCAAAAAAAAAGCAAGAAAATGGGGGCGGGTTATCATACTTAGGATTCCACCCAGTCACCCTTAAAAGGACAAAGGATGCGGTTTATTCCGTCTTAGCCCACATGGATTATGTGGCAAATGAAAGACACAATCATCCCAACGTGTCATCATCCTGTGCTGCAACATTTGCATTACAGTACAAACCTGCTGTCCAATCAGCGTCTTGATAAATTATTCAACTTGGGCGTATTCCGGACGTCAACAGAGCCTGAAAGAGAAAGTAAAAGCTCAGAAAGTATTCAAATCAACCACAGAAAGCACTTTTATTGTGATGTGTCCTGTGGGGAAGGGAGACAGCTGGGTGCTCCTTGGGGGGAGGGGCCTTTGGGTGAGGGGCGGGTGGAGACACACGCGCACACACACAGGTTGCCATTCTGCAACGTGGCGTTACCATGGAGACTGCCTCCGTCAATATGGCTGCCGCAGTCTGGAGCATCTCTGACAAAACACATGAAAGGTGAGGAAGACAAGGTGACGTTTAACAACATTAAACACTGCCGTAGCAACACCAAACGTCACAATAAAGATGACAATGCAACACAACACAGGATACAGTAGAAACATGACATTTATTCAGAAATATGGATTGTTAGCTACTGACCCTGAGACGATTGACATTAAATGTGATTTAGGGGTGTCCAAACTTTTGATATTTTCTAAAGCGACAGAGTAGATATGCTAAGTAACAACTTATGTATATTTCAACTCAGCTTTGGCATTTCCTGTAGGTGAAAAAGCCTATTGTTCATATCCATCCATCCCTACACCGCTTTTTCCCACCAAGGGGTATGCTGGAGCCTATCCCAGCTGACTTTGGGCGAGAGCAGGGGTACACCCTGGACTGGTGGCCAGCCAATCACAGGGCACATATAGACAAACAACCATTCACACTCACATTTATACCTATGGACAATTTAAAGCGGCCAGTTACCTCAATGTTTGGTTTTGGAACATGTACGGGGAGAACATGCACACTCCACACAGTGGAGATTCAAACCCAGACCTTCCAAGTCTTCGGACTCTGTGGCCAACATCCTAACCACGAGGCTGCACACTCACCGCTCTTTTTTTCATCCCATTTTTCTGTCTTCTTCTCCCCCAAATAGTTCAATTTTCTTCTTAAATAATGTTTGTACATTTTGCTTTTCTAAAAATTACAACTTAATTTCTCATAATTCTGATTTAAGCTGCACGTGGACAAGTGGTTAGCGCGCAGGCCTCACAGCTAGGAGACCCGAGTTCAATTCTATACCATCAGCCATCTCTGTTTGGAGTTTGCCTGTTCTCCCCGTGCATGTCCGGGTACTCCGGTTTCCTCCCACATTCCAAAAACATGCTAGGTTAATTGGCGACTCCAAATTGTCCATAGGTATGAATGTGAGTGTGAATGGTTGTTTGTCTATATGTGCCCTGGGATTGGCTGGCCACCAGTCCAGGGTGTACCCCGCCTCTCGCCCGAAGACAGCTGGGATAGGCTCCAGCACGGCCCGTGACCCTGGTGAGGATAAGCAGTAGAAAATGAATGAATGAAGTCTGATTTAAAAAAAAATATATGTATTTTTTCTTTAATATTTCAACTCTATACTACTAAAATGAGTCTTTCCTTATAATATTCCGAGTTTATTATAGCCTGTAACAAGTTCAATTGCTTACATTTTCTTCTTAGAATTACAACTTTATTCTCGTAAACTTTCCCACAAGCTATAGTTTTCCAAAAATTACAACTTGTTCATTGTTTATTATTATATGACAACACTATTCTTGTAAAATTATGACTTTTGCTAATTATATTACAACATTTTTCTAACATTTTTAAAAATTATTTTTCTATTTTTGCTTTTTCTTGTGAAACTATATTTTTAGAATGTGGGCTGAAAATGGCCCCCAAGTTGCACTTTGGGCACCTCTGAGTTACAGCATAAAACATGATCATTTTATTACATTGAAGGACATTTAAAGAGAGTTCGTGAAGTTCTCCTGCAGTATAAATGGAACATTTCCAAATGATGGCGTGCCATTAAAAGCTCCAATGGCAGTACTTTGCATCCTATGGCACCACCAGGTGCTTCGCTGGCGGGCCAGCAATACCAAAATGCTCTCAGCACGCTTCACTTTGTCACACACAGGCTGCCTTTGTAACACTGACCCATTTAAGCACCTCCCCCCCATGCCCCCCCTCTAAATGACAAAGGCTGGATTGAGTAAGACTGAATGCATCCACAATCTGATGTCATTCTTTGACAGCAGCGAGGACAATAAAAGAGCAGCAATAAATAGCAATGTTGGCAAGTATAAAAATAAAGCCCTATTTTATCATATCGAATGTTTACTTGGGTCCAACACTTGCTGCGAGCAGAAGAAGTAGTCACATAATGCATGAATATTAAAAATGATGCATATGATTGATGAGTCCCCCAACACACCTTTCCTTATGATTGCTGCCATCTAGTGGCTACACTTGCAAACTGGCATTTTCTGCACTGAAACTTACATAATTCAGAGTTCCGACAAAATGTTTTGTATTTTTACACCAATGCCAGACCTGCCATTTTGCGGAATTTATAAATAAATATTTTTGTAGTTGGAGCAAAGAAGACCTACGTACAACCTTATAAATATGTTTTTTAACTTTATTAAGAGTTCTCTAGACATGAAATAACACCCCTATAGTCAACTTTACACTAATATTGCGCCATATAGTAGACATAGAGAAAGTAGAGAAAATAAGTAGAGAGTAGAGAAAATAAGACATGTGCTTGTGTGTGTTGCTGTAAATGTGTTCCGGGGTGGGGTGGGGGGCAGGAAGTGACATTGGAAGTGGCAGAGTGTTACCTGTGTTAAAAAAAAAAGTCTGGTGCTTGTGTGTCTCACCCAATATTACAGTAGCAATGCTGCCACCTAGTGACCAGTTAGATGGTATTCTTTGGACTAATAGTAGGCCGTATTCTGCCACAAAACAGCTTTATTAATATATATTTAAAAAACCGTGAGAGAAAAGACACAAGATTTTGCCTTGAAAGCGCTTCTAAATAAAATTATTTATTATTAATATTATTATTTTGTCTGTTGGTCCATTTTCTGGCTGGCCATGGGCCAAGTGCTGCAAATGGGGCCACTATTTGGACACCCGGTGCCATGGTGTCAATGTTGTTAGCTGCTAGCAAACAAGAAGGGGAATGTTATTGCAACTGGAACTAACCGATGTGCTACAACCAATTTGAAATCGGAGAAGAAACCGACCAATCACACCCTTAATGGTCAGTATCGCCGCAGATGCAATGTTTTTTTTGGAGACGGAACAAGGAAACTGATGATGGGAAAAAAATGTCTACCTGAGAGCAGCGAAACATATTCAAAGGAAAATTTGTGCCGTGTAAGAAAAATGCATACATGTTGGCAGGTCTGAAATTCCCGTGAGAAGGCGATTCACACTTGGAGCAGGTCTAGAACCACACTCCGCCTACGTCCAAGAGAACCAGCCGGACCCAACAGCAAGCAATGTGTGACGGAGGCAAGGAAAAACTTCCTCCACCGGAAGCCAGACTGTGTGGTGCGCCCAATCATGATGGAATCAAGATATTTATAGACAGAACGTCTGCCACCTCCCTGCGGTTCCTACACGTCAGTGCCGAGACCTTTCTGGCTTTCCTTGCCTCCCTGCAGTCGACCAAAATCACCAAGCCGCTTGAAGAAGCCAGAAAAGAGTCCGAATGATTCCGATTTGTTCCATGAAGTCGTGGCTGGAATGTTTGCACCATTTTGCTCCACTGGTTTCCCCTCTTGGACGTTTTCCTTGTCCGGGCTGAGAGGAATGTTAGCAGATTGTTGAGGTAGCGTCTCCGTAAAGTCAAACACTAGCTCGCCTCCAGCCGACGTCTTCTCCTCGTCTCTAGCTGAAGAGGTTGAATCCCACACCTCGTCCTCCTCTTGCTCCTCGCTGTTTTGGACTTTGACAGGAAGTGTGTGTCGGCGGCCGATGTTCCGCTTAGAAGAAGGTGGAGAGTTGAGCAAGAAGTGGACCAGTTCCTCATTAGTGGGGTCCCCGGGGTATCTGTCTGTTCCCATGTCAAACGTGCGCTGGCGAGGTGCGGTGGTGGCAGGCTGGGGAGATTTGAGGTTTTCCGAGTTAAACTCAGCAGAGGAGACGCTGCCTCGGCTGCTCTGATAGAGCAAAACCTTCCGAGATGCTTCACGTAGTTTTTGGGCCTCTTCCTCATTGTTGTCCTGGAGATCCTCCTCGTCGCTGTCAGTGGCGGCGGAGAGGGGGCGAGCAGAGGAAGAAATGGTGCTAGTCCTACAGGATGCTGCTCCAGAAGGTATCTCCTCTCCTTGTTCCTTCTCAGACCCAACATCTGTCTCCTGAGCGTCTTTGTGGAACCTTCCTGTGAGTTCGCCTGCTGAATTCCACTCTTTCTTCACCTTTAAAGATTCTGTTCTTTTCAGCGTGGGCAGGTTTTCCTGGGAAGTCATCTCCGACAGGCTCCCCGTTTGAGGGCTTCCACCGACCGGGCAGCCGTAAGTGGACGAAGGCCGTCCCGATCGTCTCCTGGAGGTTCTGTTGGTCAGAAAGTTCTGCAGGATGGACTCTAAGGCAATCCCTTCCATTTCCTTGTCCCTGTCGGAGCAGGTGGCCGTGGACCTACGCTTGGCGGCGCTCTGCAGCCTGTTTCTGTGCCGCCGCTTCACCTCCATCACCTCTCGGGCCTTGTTCTCCTGCAAGAGAGAGTCACAAGTTCACAGTCCAAGTGACATTTTCATCAAAGCAAAACACAGCAGAAGCTGACCTGCATGGCTCGCAGGAATTTCTCGCAGAAGGAGTCAAAAATGGAGCAACATTCCTCCAGTCTAAACTTGTTGGGGTCCTCGCAGAAGTACTGGGCCACAGAGTCGCTGCTCGACTGAAGCTCCTGAAGATCACCCTCCACCTCTGCCAAGCAGGCCTCGGCATCCTGATCGGAAAAAAAAACTGTGAGCCTAATAACGTCTCTTCTGGCACATCAATGAATTATTACCCACAGGTCTTTCTCACCTTGAGGAAGTCCTCCATCTGGGCCTTGAGGTCTTCCTGCTTTAAAGTATTTGCTTTGGCAGCTTTCACTTTTTTCACTTGTCTGTCAAACTCTGCTTCAATGTCACTTTTATTTATTCTGGAAAAAAGGAAATAAACGTTATATGTAAAGGGGGTGTGTATGTATATATATATACACACACACACACACACATATACATACATAGAGAAAGAGAGTATACATACATACATACTATATACCTATACACACACACACACACATACATATATATATGGCGAAAGCCATATTTGAAATATTATGATGTATATATATATATATATATATATATACGGCCACCTGCTCCGACATATATATATATATATATATATATATATATATATATCAACACATCATAATATTTCAAATATGGCTTTCGCCATATATATATGTATGTGTGTGTGTGTGTATAGGTATATAGTATGTATGTATGTATATATATATATATATAGGTTCAGGTATATAAACCATATATATCATATGTTTTTTGACCCAGCGCTAATTAGTTAAGTTAATTGACTAGAGGTATTAATTTACACTAAAACCATTAGACCTGGTGCTGTACAGTGAACGAGTGGTTAGCGCGCAGACATCACAGCTAGGAGACCAGGGTTCAATTCCACCCTCGGCCATCTCTGTGTGGAGTTTGCATGTTGTCCCCGTGCATGCGTGGGTTTTTTCCGGGTACTCCGGTTTCCTCCCACATTCCAAAAACATGCTAGGTTAATTGGTGACTCCAAATTGTCCATAGGTATGAATGTGAGTGTGAATGGTTGTTTGTCTATATGTGCCCTGTGATTGGCTGGCGACCAGTCCAGGGTGTACCCCGCCTCTCGCCCTGAAAACAGCTGGGATAGGCTCCAGCACCCCTGCGACTCTTGTGAGGAAAAGCGGTAGAAAATGAATGAATGAACGATTAAAATGATGACAAATGACGAATAGCTTGCATCAGCTAACAATGAACATCTCTAGACGTCAGCGAGGACGTGATGGACCAGCCCACACAGCAAGTGTTTACCTTGCAGCAGCTTTAATGTGTTGGAGTTGGTCAGGAAAGGTCAGTAAGCCCGTGTCAACGTTCTGAGCTTGCTGGAGGAAAAAAAACAAATGATATATGTTAGGAAGAAAAAAAGATCCAGCAGAAAATGAAAGCAACCTCGTCCACTCACCATCACAACGTAGTGCATGAGGTTCATTCCTGGTTTGTTTGCTTTGGTGTCCACTAACTTCAGCAGCGATGCCATTCGGAAGCCCACAGCGCTGCCGGCATAGCCTCCCTGTCAATCAAACAAGACAGCTCAGACACATGACCTTGATGGGCTGTCAATCATGCATTCACGACAACAGACACACTCACGGCATTCATGTAATTCCCCGTCTTTAGAACCAGCCGAATGACAGAGTGGAGACTGTCAGAATCCAAAAGCTCTAACAGAACAAACATGCTGAGTTTGCTGAAAGCATTAGGAAACAAAATAAATGCTCAAGTATTAAGTATAGTACCATTCCCAGCAGCTTTCAAAGTATCAATGAATCCTCTCATTTCAGCCATGAAGGGGAAAAACTCTTCTTTCAGGACCAAGCTGCTGAGACGCTCCTCATAACTGCAAACACACACACACACACACACACACACACACACACACACACACACAGGGTTATACTCATTGGAAAATCACAGTCAGCAGAACTTAAGGATGTTGAGATGCTGCCAGCTCACCTGGGGATCTGGACCAGCATCAGCATGAACAGGTCTGCATCCGGGAGGGCTGATTGGTCGCCCTCAAATTTCA
This sequence comes from Doryrhamphus excisus, assembly GCF_037039965.1. Lineage (NCBI taxonomy): Eukaryota > Metazoa > Chordata > Actinopteri > Syngnathiformes > Syngnathidae > Doryrhamphus > Doryrhamphus excisus. Next base: position 8,141,465 of record NC_136364.1, on the reverse strand, counting down.
GCAACTGTTTCACCTGCAAGCAAACACCTTCAAATCAGATGCTCGGACCCCGCACATCTCACTTGCGGTTCTTCATGTATTTATTGTCCTATATTAAGTGCCAACTAATTACTACTAATTAGTAATTACTTTAATTCATAGTAATTACTAATGACTAATAACACATTCATAAAGTGTCTTATATTTTCCAGTTCTATAGGCACTTTATTTAATTTATAAACTAAAAATAAAATAGAACTAACTTAGCAATAACCAGTGTTGAGAATAATACCATCATAAATTACGGTTATTGTTTTCCAGTGATATCTGCCCTGTGATTGGCTGGTGACCAGCCCCCCCCCTTTCGCCCAAAGACAGCTGGGATAGGCTCCAGCATGCCTGTGACACTCGTGAAGATAAGCAGCATAGAAAATGGATGGATGGATGTTTTCCAGTAACAGATAATCCATTTTAAATTACCATTTTAAATGTAATTGCAAAAACACTCCCCCTAGCGTTTTGGAACAGAATTGTAAGTCTTAATCTCATGAAATGTCTCTAAGATGCTACAAAGCTAAATCTGTATTCTTTTGCATATTTCAAGGTTTTTCCAAAAAAGCAAAGTGTACTTCCCTGGTAACTAATCACACTGAGGACAGAGTAATGCTGTTGCTGATCTAATTACATTTGGGGGAACACAACCAGTAAGTACAGTCACTTTGCGTTTCTAATTTAGCAGCTTCACTCTATCATTGTTTTTCAAAAATATGTGAATTAATAAATCATGCTGTTTTGTGCATGAATACGGCCTATTATTAGTCAAAAGAAATGCACAATTAAGCATATTCTATGCATTTTTAAATTAAACATTACATAAGGCATTCAAAAGACTCATTCAAAGATGTCGTGATAATATGTAGTATTCTACACTGGTCACTAGGTGTCAGTAATGTTGCTGAGTGAGACACACAAGCACCTGTCTTGATCTGAAGAACAGACTTCTATTGCAGGTTTGAGGTACAGTAATCCCCAACATAGTCTACAGCTGTGGCCGTAACCCATGCAAAGCTAAAAGTCAACTGTAAACCCCCGAATCTCACTTTGTCCACTCAGCAGCAACACACAAGCAAGAGTTTCACTGTCACTTATTATGTCTGCTATATTGGGTAATAGCAATGTAAAGGTGACTATAGGGGTGTTATTTCATGCCTAGAGGGCTCTAATAATGTTAAAAAACATATTTAGTAGGTTGTAAACAGGTTTTCTATGTTCTAACAACAAAAATATATTATTTATTAATAAGGAATAGTACTTTGTGGAAATTCAAATATCAGGTCTGCAGTCAATTGACCACAAAAACAAAAGATTACTGGATAACTAATTATAATTTTTTCAAGTAATATTCACTATTATACTGGTGATTGCATTCATAAAGCCTTCATAGGGGTATCCTCACAAAATGGTTAAAGAACACAGAATTAGGTCAATCTTGCAGTCTTACCGAGTCATAGCAGTTTATTAAGCCTTTATAAAGTGTTAACTAACGGGGGCCTATACATGTAGTTAGAATGTTGTATACTGGTGTTAAAAATGCCAAAGTTTCAGATAATGAGGTTTGCGCATTTCTAAGTGAGCCCTGGAAGAAGTTTGGGATGGCTCTGTATATATACGCTCGGTTTCAGAGAGTTTTTTCTAACACCGGTTCATTGTGATGTCACAGTAAAGCCTGTGAGAAGTCATGGCTTCATCCAGCCAGTGACTTCCTTATATGGCCATTATCGGGTACAAGCTGCGAGCTGTGTGACCAATCACAGTGAAGTGGGCGTGCCCAGAGGCGGGGGCGTGGTTGGAATAACTTAAAACAGAGAGTTTGGAAATACAGCTGGAATAAGTGCAGATTCTGGAATATCTAGAAGGCTTTCTGTGCGGTTTATTGTGTGTAGCTGCTCTATAGGAGTCCACAACTCAATACAAAGGGCTGAAAATGAGCATAATAAGTGAATCATAACCCATTCAAATCGGTATCATCATTAAGGGTTCAGCAGGTGACACCAAACCTCAAAATGCTGTCAAATTGACACCATTTGAAAATGAAAAGATGCGACAGTTACCTCTCCTTCATCTGGTAACAGTTTACATAGCTCCTGCAGTTTTCCACAACCAAAAGCAAGTCCACTTCCTGCTCTGATGTCTTCTATCAGGTCTGCCACAGGCCTGCGGAAGGATGGAGCATCACAGCACAGTTAGGTGGGGTTTGCTGCTTGGAGCAACGATATGGTCTCCATTGATGGTAAAATAAAATGCCCTTCAGCTTTTGAGCTGCCCAAATGTCTTGTATTATTTTATACTGTGTAGGGTGCCTTCAGCAACACATTTCTCATGTCTCCGCGTGAAGTTCCACATAGTCGAGACTTGCCGGGACATGTGATTGCGACGCAGCGGCGTTGTTGTGTTACGCTGTGCTGTTGCGCAAAGATTCAATGAAATTATGACCAACCACTCACCGCTTAAACTGCTTGAGGAAAATGCCAATGTTCATGCTCCTCTTGGAGCCCAGGATGGTGACCTGAGGAAGGGACAGGTTAAGAATTTTAGGGAAGGTTAAAAATTTGTGGTGCACAAAAACATAAGGAGGCCACAAAAGTTGAAAACCTGAATTTGTGAGGCATGTATGTAAAGCAGCACATCAGAGATGAACTAACACAGAAAATTCATACTTCACACATGATCTCATGAAAGAACGGCGTCATACGACTGCTATCGTATATACCTTCCCTGAGCAAACAAGAGAAGAGATTACATTCCTGACACATTGCGTAACACGGTGTTTACCTTTATTCTACTAGGCAGTGCATTTTACAGCCCAAGAACATCTGGGGGACGTGCGCTGGATTAATCCAAGTGAGAAGAAAAAAGCTGCTGTGGGCTGTATTTAATATTGGTTCAAGGCCACCGTCTGCATATTACCCGTTTTATATCACCTTTCTAAATCAGTCGGGACGTATAAAAATATATACTTTAAAGTAAAATTCAGCAAAATTGTAGTCATCTACCTCCTTGGTATAGGTACATTGCACATATTTCATCTTGTGGTCTCTTCCTTGACAAAAAATCATTCATGAATTCCTATCAAATGCACTTTGGACATGTGATTAAGTCTGTTAATGTTTCCACTGATCATAGGCCAATTAAAAAAGTACAAATGACTTGTGAAAGTGTAAAAAAAAAGTATGTAAACATTTCAAATGAGTTGAATAAAAGTGTAAAAAACACAAAAACTAAATGAAAATGTAAAACTAAATGTAAAAAAACTAAATAAAATAAAACCATAATATGAAAATAAAATAAAATAAAAATAACTTGAAGTGTAAAAAATATATAAATACAAATGACTTATATAAAAGTGCGAAAAAAGACATTTCAATAAAGATTTCAATAAAAATAGGTTGCAAGTTGAGAACCACAGTACCAAATGACTCAGCGCCTGCTTGCAAATTGCTGCAAATTAAATTTTTTGAACCACCAGCTAGGATACTTTACCAACACTAATTCACTAATTGAAAAGAACGGATGATTCTGTATTTTTCAGAATTACAAATGAAACTCCATAAAAAGTGTGGTTGGCATCCAGTCCCTTTAAAAAGACAACAGATGAAAGAAGCTCCCCATTCTTCTTGCACTCACCAGCTCTCCCCCCGGGGCAGCAGCTGCTGGGGTGCCCCTGACGCTGTGGCAGCCGAGGGTGTTGAGGTGCTGCTGGGCCTGCTTGTGGCTGAACAGCTCCTCTATGTGATCCGTGTCCAGCTTGTAATCGCCGTCCGCCTGATCCGCCGTCCAGATGTTGTGCTTTCCCATCACGGTGTCCTTTGGGATGGTCTCCCAGTTAAAGTTGCGCATCCTGGAGCGCCGACGCAGCCCCCTCAACCCCAAGGCGGCAGGGGGCGGCGGCGGGGGAGGTGGCAGTAAAGGTGGTGGAGGAGGTGGCGGTGGAGGGGGGCCGCCCGGTTGCATCTTTGTGCCAGAAGTTGATCAGCAGTGTTGGGTGGCCAGCATGGACTCAGCTAAGAAATAGCAGCATGATGATGATTTAGCAAGAGTAGGAGCAGGAGTGTCCTAACGGCAGCTACGGTGACGCACACATGAAAGGAAGGGGCGACATCAACAGTCCAACATTTAGAAACATACACACTTTGTCATGTGGGAAACACCACTGACTGACGGAGGTCACATTACGTAAATCATTACCAAAAAGTATACGTTGGCACCCTCCCACCCCTTCTACTGCCACTTTATAATAACATGAAACAGCCTTAAAGTAGGTGAAACAACCTTTGTCTTTGTCATGAGGACAGCACAGGAGGCTTCTTTCTACACCTGTACACCTGTTAAAAAAGATTAAATTATGAAGTTTGTTCACCTTGCAGGCCATGGTTAACTTATTTTTACGCTTGTAAAATGTTAAAAAGCAAGGGAAGTGAAAAGACTTGAAGTGAAGGTGACAGGAGGCTTACCTACAGATGACTGTATGACTGCTGATGTTGTCAAAAAGCACAAAATGTGAAGTCTGCCTCATTTCCCAGGCTATGGCTAACTTATTTTTACACTTTTAAGATTGTTAGCACTGTTAAAAAGCATGAAATGTGAAGTTTGCGTGCCTCCCAGACCATGGTTAACTTACTTTTACACTTGTGAGGCAGTTTAAAATGTTAACAAGCGTGATTTGTGAATAGACACTTTTATAACTGTTAAAAATGACAATGTGAAGTTTGCTTATGCGGCTGCCTTGCAAGATCGTCTAAAATGTTGAAAAACTGTGAAGCTATCAGTACAAAGAGACTCACCTCCCAGGCTATTGTTAGCTTATTTTTACACTTGAATGACTGTTGAAAATATTAAAAAGTGTGAAATGTAAAGTCAGACACCTCGTAGGCCTTGGATAACCGCTTCAAATGCTAAAATGCAAAAAACGTTAAGTTTGCAAGGTGAAGAGACTCGCCTCCCAGGCTACAGGTGGCTTATTTTTCCCTCTGAGTGTAAAATTCCGAGTTTGACACCTCCCAGGCTACATTTAACTCATCTAGACGCTTCTAAGACTGTTAAAATGCTAAAAAGAAAGACATGTGAAGTTGACTCCTCTCCCAGACTAAGGTTAACTTATTTTTACACTTGTATGACAGTTTAATATGTCAAAAAAAGCCAAACACGTAAAGTTTACAGTGTGGAAAGACTCACCATCAGGGCTACAGATAACCTATTTTTACACTAGACCGTTAGAAATTGTAAAAAGCATGAAATGTGAAGTTGACTCGTCTCCCAGGCCACGGTTAATATATTTAGGCACTTTTATGACGCTAAACAGTGTGAAATGTGAAGACATTCGGCTGCCAGACTACGCTTCACATATTTAGGCACTTTTATAACTCTTAAAAATGTTAAAAAGTATGAAACATGAAGGGACTCGGCTACGGTTATCCCATTTTTACACTTTTATAAACTGCTAAAAAGTGTGAAATACGACGTGTGAAGTCAAGTCATGCTGTGTCCTTGCGTGTTTGCTGCACTGGTGTCAAGCGTCATTAAAGGTGAGTCATTTTATTTCCTTATAACTTTATTATACCTTCTGTTTTATACTTTGATGACAGTTAATTGAATCAGGATGTGACTTAACATTTGGGATCATGTTTTCCTGTAGGAAAATGTTACTTTTTGGATGCAAACCAATTGGAGCTTCTACTGTGTCCTGTTAAAACGCTAACATATCCAATGGACTTTAAATCAGGTTTTTGTGAAGTAATGTGTTTGGCACTGATACACTTTATTTGTAAGTTAGAGAAAAAAAAAAGAGCGAACAAAACATACAGGAATATGCGGGCTTACTATTTTTCATGCAAGATATAAACCCTTCATAACTGCTACATGTCATAATATGGGGTGACATAAATCAATCAGAAAACATACTGTCATGTAAACAACTTCCCTAACCTACCGAATTTCTAATAAAGTTTTATCATCAGGTTCAACCAAGAAGTCAAACAGCAACTCACCTTCCTGCCGGTCTGCTGCACCACTCAAAGTATTTGGTCCCCTTCTCACTCCAGACTTGCTCCTGTCGTGCTGAAACATGAACCGTGTTGCAAGGGAGAAAGAAGGGAGAAGGACACGCCCATGCCAGGAAGGCCGGCAGCAACTGCTGCCTGCTCAAACTTCCAGCAGGAGCACCTCTGGGATCAATCCCGGAGCTCCTCAACCTGCTGGCAGGCAGCACTTTTATTTCTGAGCAGCCTCAGTGGACTGTGTGCGCTCGGCTGGATTTATGGACTCAAGCAACGTGATCAGCTGGGCTGGAAGATAGAGAGAAGCAAGCATTGATTTGTTTCAAAAGGAGCTTTTAGCACATAAACAGACTTTTAATCATTAGCTGTGAAGAAAGTTGGTGAAGAAGCTAATGAATAAATAAGCCTTTAAAGGGAGATAACACCATCCATTATTGAGTGTCTCTGCTTTTTCCTCTGGAGGACACTTTGCCTTCAACTTATTTCAATGCAAATGACTCCACATGCCAGAATTTCATACTCATTTATGAGATGCAAACATCTCATATATCATCTTAGCTGACAGTCATTCGCGGCAGGATTGCAAGGAAAAAGCTAAAGCTGCACTTTTGTTAGGAATCACATGGAAAAATACATGCTGCCCACTTTCAATTGTGATACATATTCAGGTAACGGTGTGGTTCAGTCGTTCAAATACTGTAAAAAAAGGATTTGTATAACAGCATGATCTGTTTACATTCAAATGTATAAGAGTAAAAATGACCAAGCGAGAATGCCAAATATGCACTAATATAAATGTATATATTTACAGCACAGTGGACCCTTGCATATTTGTGATTCACCACTGACGGGCCCTCAAATTCAAATAAAAAAAAATTATTTTCCCTTATTTTTCCCCACAGGAAAAAGAACCTCATTTATACATACACATGACACTACAAGTCAAATGTACACCAAATGTGGACCAAGCCCACCATTTTAACATGCTTGTGTCCTTGAATGCACCATACTAGCTTGGAGATGCAAAAGTGAAACTGATCTACGGCTGAGTTGTGGTTTCAATATCACTCCCTCACTACATTGCATTAAAAAAAAAAAAAATAAATGATGCTGTTTTGTGGTTGACTGTGGCCTATTAGTGTATGTTGCTGTTGTTATACAGTACATATTTCGGTCACTCGGAATCAGTCATGTTACGAGACATAACATTAGATTACATGACCTTTCACATTGCATGAGGCTGGTTACTGAGACATCACAGCCCAGCCAACATGCCACGGCTGAGACGCACATGCAATGGCCTCGGCAAGCATGCCACGGCTGAGACAGAGTGAAAAATTTCTTCTCTTATTCCATGTGGAAGTGGTAAGTTTTTGCTTTCCTTTGTTCTTCTTCCCCACTCCATTTGAACCACTTTCAGTTTCCAATAAGTACATTCACAATTAGAACATTGGAAAGCCCTAGCTCACCAGCTAGTTATGCGAGGCATGGCTGTATATTATGTCACTGCAGAGATAATGTAGCCTGCACAATGTGACAAAGGAGTGTTCATGTATAGAAAGCCATAAACAGGTTTTCTATGCTATAATAATGAAAATATTCAATTTATTAATATTAACTCCTATTTCAGGGAAATTCACTTATCCTGGTCAGGTCTGGAACCAATTAACCGTGATAAACGACTGTACAGTAATCCCTCATTTATCACAGTTAATGAATCCCATTTTCTGAGCTTTGTGTGAAAGGTAAACAAAACATTATTACTATTTCTCTTGATCTAACATTTTTGGCAATTTTCTTATTTCTTTTGAATTTTTAATTTTTTTAGAAAAGGCCTCCAAGCCACACTGTAAAAGCACCTTTGTAACAAAGAATCTAATTCTTCAAATCAAAGCACTCGCCTTCACTCTGTGCAGGCTTGAGAGACATTCCACGGATTCTCCACCACAAAGTGGAAGTTCCTCGTGATGACGGCCCTGCTAAAGCTGTGTCCTCCTGGACCTCCACGACCTGGACAGACTGTCATACTATTGTACGCGGTTATGTGAGCTTCTAGGAGGCAAATTCAATCAGCCCAGAATTTGAACATTTATCCTGCTTTGTATGCAACAAAACATCCAGCAGACTTTATTTGTGACAACAGCACAAAGATGTGGAAATACTATCCTCTTACACACACACACACTGATAAATAGGGAAAACACACACTTCATTAAAAAACATTAAAGTTGTACTCCATCCTAGATTCAGTATAGTAAATACTGACCAATGTCCACTTTCATCTCTCTATGGATTTGTAGCCTGCTTGTACCTGTCCATCTAGCTCAGCAAAGCCCAGCTGGAATTAAATACGGATTGTATATTAGCTACAAGAAATCTACTATACAGCATATATATACATACAGTATATATACAGGTCATATTTCCCCATCACCATTGAGGAAAGTCGTCCACAAAAAAACAACCATATCCCATGTGAAAAATATCAAAAATCAAGATAAATAAAGTGCCACCATAGAGGAGTATACTGTACATATCGTTACATACATGGAAATGTACTGCACTAGCAAAATCATACTTACTGTGTGACTTAACAAAAAGTAGAAATACTTGTACCCATATAATATCAAATTAAAAGTTGTCCTCCGTGGATCCTACAACAGGTTCCCTCAGCGTCCGCAGCGTCACTGCTCCTCCAGCCAGGACGGCTTGTCCGAGCCCGGGGGCTTTAACTTGACGTTGAACTGGACCAGAGTTTGTTCCAGCTGCTGCTGGTTGCCGGCGAAGTAGGCCGAGATGGCGTTGTGGAAGAGGAGCAGCTGCTTGTGCATCACCTTCACCTGCGAGGTCATCATGGGGACACGTCATTGCAACAACACAGCATAAAGAGTCAAATAAAGTGTAACATCATCAGCTGGACTCCAAGGATGTTGAAGAATATTCAAAATATATCATTTCAAAATGAAGCAAAGCAGCAAAAATGGAAAAATCAGCAGTAATTGTACAAAAATAAATTATTAAGAGAAAAACATAGGAACCTAACAAGAAGAAGTGGGACGAATGATGTTAACAATGATAACATCACATTATTAACAGTTGATATATTGAAGAAAGACATGTTTTAAAGTTGTAATATTCTGCAAAACAAAATGTACCATTTTTGGAAAAATGATCTGGCAAAAAAGTTTTAATATTACAAAAATGGAGTCATAATATTATAGAAATAAAGTCATAACTATGAGAAAAAAAAAGTTTAAAAGTTTAAATAGTTGGAAAAAAAAACAACAACAGCAGAAATGGAAAAAAAATAGGTTCCGTGAGAATAAAGTCATAATATTAGGGCTAACAAAATTCTAACAAACAAAAAAAGTTGCAGTTTTATGAGAATAACCTCGTATTATGAGAATAAAATTGTTGTTTAGTTGCATGGGGTTGAAATATTAAAGAAGTGATTTAAAAAATGTAAAAATATTATGAGAAACAAACAAAACAAAGTTGACATGTTTGGAAAATGACATTAAGAACATTGCACAATTTTATGGGAATATAGTCACAATATTTAAATATTGATAATATTTAATAAAGTTGAAATATTTTGTAAAAATCACCAGCAAAAAATGCGTGAAAAAAAGAGCATAGACGGCTGAGATGCAGTTTTTTTCTTAGCATATCTTTACTAAATATCAAAGTGACCCAATCCCTCGACCCTTTATGGTTTAAAAAATATATGAATTAATAAATCATTGCTATTCTGTGATTTAATATGGCCTAGTTTTAGCCAACAATCATGCATTTTTCATAAATCATGACATTTTATGTCATTATTAGCCTAAACTATAAGGCTTCAGGAGACGCATTCAAAGACATTGTGATGATATGTAATATTCTACAATGTTCACTAGGCATCAGTAATTTAACATTGATGAGACAATAACCACCGCAGGAAGTAAAAAGGAAATCTCCCAAACATCCGGAAACATTTTGCTAGATTATCTACAACTTTTTCAATGAAGTATTCAAAAAGGCAACAGAGTTCTGGCTTAAAATAGACAGCTGAAGAAGAATAATGTCAGTTACCAGGGGGCAAGGCACAAACCCAGGTAAAATCCCAAAAGGTCTTGCTATGTGTAGAGTACAACTCAAACCTACTGCTTTTAAGAGGGGATAGACTGCTAATGTTTTTCAAGATGAGTAGAGCAAACACAAACCTTGTTTTCCTCCAAGAATTTCAGCTTGATGGTGACGTCGCTCCGCAGCCGCTCATATTTGTCCCTATGGACTTGGTAGTCGTGCTGGGCCATCTCCATGCGCACCACGGCGCCGCTGTCCCTCGGACCCAAACTCAGCTCTTCCAAATCGGACCGGTAGGCGTCAAACTCCAATCTGAACATAAAAATGAGGCTCTCAGGGTGACTCAGGGTAAACGTAAATATACTCAATCTTGTAAAGCCTCCCGTTTTCTCCTCATTCGATCCCTGATGCGATCTCATTTAATTAGTTTCGCCTTGTTTATTTTTTCCCTGATTTACAGGATAATTTCCCTTATTTTTAAATACCCATGATTCTACCAGTTACCTTGCATTTTCATAGTGCTTGATGGTCATCAGCGTGTCCTCCATGGTTTTGTTGACCAGGGTGTCCACACTGGACACAAAAAAGTTGATGGCGCCCAGCAAGGATTCGCCGTTCTTACACAAAAGTTTTTGGGTTTCTGCATTGTACCCAAATTCATCCTGAATAAAGGAATCAAATAATCAGCTTTAAAGAAAATCACAAGCGGTTGCAGCAGTGCAGGTGCTGCAGCAGCTACCTGCAGCTCTGGAGACTTCTGGCTGAGGTCGGTGAAGGTGTCGCCAAGAGCCTGCTGGGTCTGGACCATGCTCTGGAAGTGACTGGTGAGCGCAGTGGCCAGCCTCAGGATGTTCTCGTACTTGCTTTTGGTGTCTCGTAACACGTCAATCTGAGCCTCCAGTTCCAGGTCCACCGTCCGCGAGCCTCGTCCGAAACGCTCCGAGAACATCTGCTTGGTACACTGGAGGAATTGAAATAGATGATTGAAATATCTACTCCGAGCAGTAACAGCTACAGAGTAGCAGAGGGTAAAATGACCTTATACGTGTTTATGCCCCATTTCTTCACACTGTCCAGTTTCTCCACTGCCACACCTCGGGACACTTCTTCAGTTGCACTGCAGGGGTTGTGGTTTGGCCCGCCTTTAAAAAAAACCCATAAAAAAAACAGGCGCTGATATAAAACCGATACGTTTCCAATGCTGAGACAGTCATGAGATGAGGGGTGGACATGGCGGGCGATGATGAGCTTGGTGATAGGTATACTACCTGATTGCTGCTGGCTCTGCTGAGCCAATGGACTGCCTGCTGACTGGCTGGTGGGCATGTTAGCGCCCCTGGATTTCATGCGGATGTCTGAAATGGGCAATGGTGATGACGATGAAGAGCAAGACATGGGTGAAAGCAGCGTGGTTGTAATGAATTAGTAACACTCCAGCATGCATGTTTGCCATGCAATCCAGAAAAAAATATCATTGGAGTTAATGAGAGGATGCACATAACAGGTTGAAGAGCTCTTATTGGTTAGCGCATCTTTCTTTCTTTTCTGCTAGAATTGTGAGTTGGAGGCATGCAAGCAAGGCTGCATACAAGTCCTGAATCCAAGAGGGACTGAAACCATGTTTTTTTTTTTTTAAAGGCCCAAAAACTGAAGGGTTAACTTGACAAACATCTTCAGAATGCACGGGCACCTGGTGCAGGCGCAGGGCCACGTCTTCTGTCCAAATACTCAGGGTTGAAACGAATTGCAGGCCCTATGAGATGATGATATGTAATATGATATAGTGTAGGTAATATACACCAGCAGGATACATGTCAGTGGTTGTATGGTGACAGTAAAGCAAATACATGTAGAAAATATCATAAAGTCTCCATTTGCTTTTGGTCTCTTGCATTGATTGAAGGCTAATTCATGTCATGGTTCTCTGATGTTGTGGTGCAGCAGTATATTCACCAGATGCTAACAGTACCTTTAATGCTGCTGGTTGGAATAATGCCGCCTGCTGGTCCGCCATACCCCCCTGAGACGATGCTGGTTTCATTCAGGTTGGGGCCAGACACCATCACCTGCTGCAAATCCTGATCCATACACAACAGAACATGTTCCAAGTCAAACAAAACAACAATTCTAGAGGCCTCACTACACATCTTAGAATGCAGCCAGCTACATATGTTGAAGCTGTAAGCTTCATCATTTCATTTTTCTCCAGCAAATAGGGTCATCTAGCTTGATGATGGGGTTAAAATGTCAGTGTAATGTCATTTATTTATTCCTGCAGACACTGTCGGATAGAAACACAGCTCACAAATTCCCAGTACAGCTGACTATAAACACTTTTTAATGCTGAATTCCACCATTAAGGATTAATTATGGCAATATTAAAACACAATTCCAGTATTGTGACACCCCTGACCGCTCCATAGTACCCAGTACGCTGTAGTTATATAGCATGATGTAGCAATATCATCATCAACAAAACTGGTGGAGTAAATAACCTGCTCCAGGCTGTCATCCTCTGGTTGTGTCCCAGTGTCTCCATTGCTGTTGATGGGAATCTCCATGGTAGCAGCTTTGCTCATAATGCCCTCTGCCATGATGAAATGTCTGAAAAGATCATCATTTAAGTCCACCACATATGCCAAACAAAGATAGCGTGGCTTTCAAAGAGCTCAGTTGACTTACCTGGATGCTAACCGCTAATGCTAACTGCAGCTGATGTGGCTTCTGGCTAAGTGACAGCAAGCAAGCTAGCTTGCTCAGCTTCTTCTAAGACAAAGAAGCAGGCAACTGGAATTAAAAAAGCAACGTAATCGCATCAAAAAAGATTATTTTCCTAATTAAAACAATGCATTGTTACAGCCGTAGCTGTTATTTTTACATGGTCTGCCTGCTTGCATTTAACTCATGCAGAAAATCCCTGCCTCCATCCATCCAGCCCAGCAGCGGCTTTACGCTGCCTTCGCAATAAAAGTTGTAGCATTTTAAAGCTGCTCGAATCTGCCATTAAGGCATTTGTAAAGACAATCAAATTGTCACGCTAATATCTTTAATAACGATTTTATTAATTTTGATGCATAACTGAAAACGTGGGAGGGTATACGGAGCGACTGTGCTTTTATTTTGTGAGAAACTCCTCCTCCCCCATGGAGTTGTCCACGTCGTGCAGTGCCGACGTAGCTTGATCCGTTAACTGCAATACCGCCTTTTGCCTGAGGAGGTCACTCCCAATTCATTATAGAAATATCAAGAGTAATTATCATGACAGTTATAATAATACGTTTTATGGAGTCTAATGTAATTTAAAATAATGTAAATCCAACATATACACTACACACAAGTGTTTGATTGATAGATTAGTGTCATGGCAAGCCTGGAAGATCATAGCACCAACTCTGTGCCCAATCAAAGCTATGCCAATGCCGCTTACATCCGCTAGAGGGCACATTTTCACCATATGGTGAGATTGCGAGGATACAATGCAACGTAATGTAATAAACACACATTAGAGCCCCCATTTATTTCCTTTCTGTGGAGTTCTGCCTCATAATGGAATATCTAAACCTCCCCCACAGGCAATTTCTAGGGGAATTAGCCATTTCTGGTTATTATTATTATTAGTGCCATTTTTGCTGATTGCAGTTGTCCCACAGAGATAGGCTGAGTAATTTGCCTCATTTGTTACAATCAGGGATAGTGGATAAGAGTGCATGGCTTCCAAATGTACTGTAGAAGTCATTGTGGACGTACTGGAGGTCATAAAGACAAGTGACATGTTTCCCAAACGTCTCAATGCATGGTTGATCATAGGGAAAAACTCTTTTCCTTACTGCTTTGACTCAAACGCTCAAACTAAAGATATATTTCATTTTGCGTGCAATGCAAAATGTAATAAAATACAGTTCTTATATAATATATATATACTATTATATCTACTTTTGTATATACTGTATATTATTTGTTGAGGCGGACAATAATTAACGGGCTGATATGACGGAATTATAATATCGTATGATACATCAGATGCTCCGCAATGAAGTAGCACACAAAAAACTAGGCTGAAATTTTTGGAAAAGTAAAGCTGATTGTTGCTTTTTTTTCTTGTTAAATTACGCTTTTATAATGCAGGCCAATAAGAAACAGTTGTAAGCCATAAATGGACCCTGAGCTGCATTGTGGACCCCCTATCACGTATTTATAAATGATTTCCTACTTATGGTGAATTAGATGTGTTTTCTAGAAATAAAAAAAAGGAATCGTTTGACCAAAAATTCAAATGTAGAATTGTGTCAGTACTGGGAGGTCACAGTTCATTGCCGTCGCCCACAGTTGTATTTTTCCAGTTGACTGTACACTGTTTCTTGTTACTGCTGTCAGCATAAAAAAATAACACAAAATCCAATGTTCTTTTGCTTTGGAGCGAGCCCACCTCATGCAGCGACCACCCCGAGGTGAGACGTCAGACGTTGGTGTCGGGAACGAACGGAACATCTCCAATGAAAGGCTGATTATTCCTGCCTCAAGGATCACTCTGCCTTATGATGGCACCTCAAACCCTCCAGGGTGTCGCTAAAACATGAAAAAAGGATTGATTTAGAATAATTGTGTTTTTGACGTCAGGTTTAAAAGACACTGGGCCGCTGTGGAGTGGATCAGAAGACATTTATATGTCCTTTAAGTCACAGAGTGGACAGGAAAGCACGAAAAGCCATAAATGAAAAAGGCAAATAATGTTGAGGCTAACTCTAAGCTAAACATCCCAACGGCTGGCCGGTTGCTTTAGTTCCACTTTGGAACTCGTGAATAATTGAAAGGGTATGTTTTGACTTTCCGTTCTGGCAGAGGGGCTGCCTCCACATCCTTCAGCCGCCCCCCCCCACCCCATACCTTTGACCTCCACATTATTCACAGCCTACAAACAGGCTGCTCAAGCACAAGCTTGACTTTTAGACATGGGAAATGGTTTTTTTCCGCAGTCGGTTATCAGCACTGGAAAGAACAATATACAGTATGTCTCTTTTGATGTCGACTATACTGTGTAACATGAGTGTAAAGGTGACTATAGGGGTGTTATTTCATGTCTAGAGCGCTCTAATCATGGTAAAAAGGTCATCATAGGTCTTCTATGATCTATGAAAATATTCCATTGATAGGTAACAAATCCAATTCACTTATTATGGTTGTGTTTGGAACCAATTAACCGCCATCCCTTACGAAAAGAAAATATATTTATCAATATACTGTATTACTTTAAATATATTGTATTATATTATAATATATTATTTTTCCATTATATTTTCCAATACATTATATATTATAAATACATGGAATAATATATTTTTGTACATATATTATACAATATATTATATATTCATGTAATATATGGCAATATATTGCAGAATATACAAATGATTGCCACTTTCAATATATTGAAATATATTAAATCCAAACATACAATATATGAGTTTATATATCCCAAATTATATGCAATTTTATATATATACAAATATAGTCCTTTTTTGGTCTTGATCGCCAGATATTTTGTATATGTATCAATATATACACATATATGATCTATGCATATATTGCACTATATTGGAAAATATAAACATAAGATCTCATATATGGAAATATATTTCCTAATACATTGCATTATATTTGCCAATATACTGCAATATATTTTTTTCCATAAGGGATAACCAAATGACTGTATTGCCTCATGGGCTCTACGGTCCACACTTCTGTCACATTTCAAATCCAGCCCCTAGTGGCTGGTAAAAACAGAGAGATGTTCCTCCAATGTGGATCCATGAGACCACCAGGGACTCACCTGCAAGTGCCCCCACCCCCACTCTTGGCTCCAGAGTGGAGATACTGTAAATAATAACATTTTTGCAACAGAGTGCATTCACTGCGTTATGTCTTGTTGTTTATCTCAATGTTGGTTTGTACATCCTAATGAAAGCCAATTATGGAATATGGAAGAACATTCCCTGATCAGTCTCACTTTACTCAACTACATGATTCACAAGTGTAAAGATTTAGGAGCGGCTTGTTGATACAGTTTTGTAAAACAACACATCAAACTGTGAGTGCTGTATTTTTTTATGTCCTCTTCAGCTGCCAGGAGGATTTCTATTATTTACAGCAAAAGAGTTCTAAACAACTGAGAGAATATACAACATCTTTCCACTTGAAAGAGGAAGCCAGCAACACTTGACAATTATTTAGTAAATATGTCGTCTGCAGCATTTTTAGACGGGGTACAAAAGTGCTGTTGTGTACACACATTAAAAAATAGACCCCGTATCTTTCAGAAACTATTTTTATGACAGTGAATTGTCAAGGGACAATGCTATAACAGCTCTTTAGAGTAGTCTGTGTACAGCTTGCATAGCAGTATAAATGTCCATACATGTCCAAATTGTGGACAAAGTGTCAATATTTTCCTCAATGAACTGCAGCCCTCATGCAGCCCCAGACCGGGGCACTACAACCACCATACTTGACCGTAGGCAAGACATGATTATAGTGCAACTCATTTGTGTTGGAATTCATGTTTTCTCTCGATGCACCGCAGCTCCTGGAAGCACTCATGTACGCTATCACCACCATGTAGGCAAGACACAATTATCTTGCATCTGACTTATGTTGAAATTCAGATTTCTACTTGATGAACACATCTCCTGGCAGCACTCATGCACACTATCACCGCTATACTTAAATGTATGCAAGACTTAGTTATCTTGAAACTCACTTGTGTTGGAATTCATGTTTGAACCACAGCTACCAGTTGCACTCATATATGTGACCACCTCCATGCTTGACAGTAGGCAAGAATAGTCCATCTACTCCTGGCAGCACTCATGCGCACAACAGCCACCATGATTGACTGTAGGCAATGCACAATTATCCTGCATGTCATTTGTGTTGAAATTCACGTTTCCCCTCAATGAACCACAGCTCCTGGCAGCACTCGTGCACACTATCACCACCATGCTTGACTGTAGGAAAGACACAATTATCTTGCATCTCTGAAATGTATATTTCCACTCGATGAACACAGCTCCTGGCAGCACTCATGCACACTATCACCGCTATACTTAAATGTATGCAAGACTTAGTTATCTTGAAACTCACTTGTATTGGAATTCATGTTTGAACCGCAGCTACCAGTTGCACTCATATATGCGACCACCTCCATGCTGGACTGTAGGCAAAACACAATTCTCTTGCAACCCACTTGTGTTGGAATTCATGTTTGAATGGCAGCTACCGGCTGCACTCATGCACGCGGCCACCTCCATGCTTCACTGTAGGCAAAACACAATTCTCTTGCAACCCACTTGTTGGAATGCATATATGTATGCATATGCGTATATCGCAGCTCCCTGCAGCACTCATGCATGCTAGGACCGCCATACTTGAATGTATAGGAGACATAGTTATCTTGCAACTCACTTGGAATTGTTTTGGAATTCATGTTTGAACGGCTTGTGCATGCTACAACCGCCCGCCATGCTTGACTGTAGGCAAGACACAATTATCTTGAACTGGAATTCATGTTTCATCAAGAAGAACTGCAGTTCCCGGTAGCACTCATGCCAGCTACCACCACCATACTGGCACAGCTAGTGTCAGCACTCGTGCACTCTACCACCTCCATGCTTGACTGTAGACTGGACACAGTTATTTTGCTACCCACTTGTGTTGCCATTTCCTGTGGCTGTGTTGACAATAGATCTATACTAGAATGCCTATACTGTACATGCTTTTAGAGCCTAGCCTCGAGGATTGGAACCACAGACTTGTTAAGCATTGATATTTAATAGTATCAAGTCACATGTTGATTCTTTCCTTACCTGAAGGGCACAACCTCACCGGGCAGTTCCAGCTTGGTATTCCTGCTCCTGAGACGACTGGGAATTGTAACAGGATCTGTGGTCAGGAAGAGGTAATTATGAATCATTTGCAACAACTTGAATGGAATTTGAGAGCAACGGTGGAAATGTAATGTAAGTCCAACTGTAGATGAAAAAGCTCAGTGGCTGGCCTTGCCTTGATTCTTATTCCCAATCACCAGTGAGACCCCCTGAAGGACCTCAATATCAAAATGTCCATCAAAAAGCACGCTGCATGCAATATAGGCTGGCAATGGTGAGTGTGTTGTGAATCAGTACTGTCCAATCTTGGAGCCCTTAGCAGAGCCTGAGCAGTAAGGCGAGATTTATCGAACAAAAAAAGCACGCTTCAGACAGTGGCTCAAGTATAACATACAAAAAGCCAATAAACAAAAAGTACTAGGAGAAAGAACTAAAAGAGACAAGCCAATGCACAAAAGATCCATAAATGGGCAAGCTCCAAGTACTTTCAACATCCCCAAAAAGATGAGGAAGGGCTGGGAGGAACCATCACAACTATGTCCTTGGAGAAAAAGATACCAACTGGCAGCACTTAATGTGGTCAAGCAAGACAACCATCATGACATTATATGACCTACTGTAACTCAAATATGCCAAAACCAAATTGTGCTTCTGGATTAAATACATAAAGTATCTTATATATTATTTTATATTCAGCTATTTTTACCAGCTTAGATTTTATGAAAAAAAATCTGGTAAAATATGCTTTTAAAGAGCTTTAGTGACACACATATTCCAAACCTAAAAATCGTCTTCTGGGTTGAATACATAGTTTGTTTTGAAGTTCCGAGATTCTATTTAAAGCATGTAAAATATACTTTTAAAGACCTTTCTTGACATATTGATTGTCATAATGGCTTAAATAGGCAGGTTATTTTTCCAACTTGCATTTCTCTAAAGGCTTGCAAAATATACGGTACTTTTAAAGAGCTTTCATGACATATTGCTGGACATAACAGAAATAGTCTAAACAAAAATACCATGTGTGAGGTTGAATATGTAGCTTACTTTCACATTTTGCTATTTTTGCCATCTTGGGCTTCACAAAAAGCTTACAAAATATACTTTGAAAGAGCTTTTGTGACATATTGCATGACCTAACTCAATTATTCCAAACCAAACTGTCGTCTGTGGGGTTGAAAATGTAATTTATTATTACATTTTACTATTTTTACCACCTTAGATTTTACTAAAAGAATGTAAAATATACTTTTATAGAGCTTTCTTGACATAATGCGGGACATATTCCAATGATTCCAAACCAAAAAGGTGTTTGTAGGGTTGAAAATGTAGTTTATTTTTATATTCTGCTACTTTTAAAGTGCTTTCATTACATATTGCTGGATATAACTAAAATAGTCCAAATAAAAATGTCATCTGCAAGGTTGAAAATGTAGGTTATTTTTATATTCTGCCATTTTTACCAGCTTAGATTTCACAAAAAGCATGTAAAATATACTTTTATAGAGCTTTCTTGACATAATGCGTGACATATCCTAACGATTCCAAACCAAAAAGGTGTTTGTAGGGTTGAAAATGTAGTTTATTTTTATATTCTGCTATTTTTACCAGCATATATTTCACAAAAAGCATGTAAAATATACTTTTATAGAGCTTTCTTGACATAATGCGTGACATATCTTAAAGATTCCAAACCAAAAAGGTGTCTGTAGGGTTGAAAATGTACTTTATTTTTATATTCTGCTATTTTTACCAGCTTAGATTCCACAAAAAGCATGTAAAATATACTTTTAGAGAGCTTTCTTGACATAATGCGTGACATATCTTGAAGATTCTAAACTAAAAAGGTGTCTATAGGGTTGAAAATGTACTTTATTTTTAAATTTCACAAAAAGCATAGAAAATATACTTTTAAAGGACACTGTTGTCACACACTGATGGATCTTATGTACTAGTATTTGTAAACGTACCAACAGCGCTTGCTTGCAAGATGCACACCAAGGTTGGAAAGATGGTTTTCAGGTGCTACACACTTCCAAGATATGTGGTATGACTGGAAAGTATAAAAAACAAGCCGCATTGAATGCATCAGACAGAAGGAGACATGTCATCAATCAACAATGCAAGAGAACGAGGGCCTCCCTCATTTTATTTTTGTGTGAAATTGAGCTGGTACCAAAGTCCTGGAAGTCTTCACATGGAATCCTTCGTGCTGATGTTTTTTCCATCATCCGACATCTTCATTATGCCTCCATTTTCTGCCAGGAAGAAAAAAAAAAAGACCATGAATGTACACAAAGGAATGCAAATTATTTTCACTTCAAATAACCGGCGGAGTCTGACTCCCAGGACTTTGCAGAAGTTCTTCCAAGGAACGTGTGATTCCTGGTCAGAGCTTCAAACACGCAAACAAAACACCTCCCTTTTTCACTGTCGATCATATTTGCTCATTGATGGGGTGGTGCTTTAGAGCTGCGTTGCAGACACGTGACAAATATCTATGTTCATCATCTCTTCAGCCTTTTGCAATCTGTTTGCGGATCGATTGTTTGGAATATGCGGCCCTGGGAAAACATGAGCACACACATTCATACGTTCAGCTGAATGCGAGCTCCACAACCACAGTAACTTAAGGGGGTTCAGCTGAATCAAACATTTTGCGGGCAAAGTTTCAGCTAATGAGGTTTGTAAGGGAGAACCTGAACGCTGCCTTTCAAAGTTTTTTTGAACACAGACTCACTGTGATGTCACAGTGAGTTGGACATCATTACGTGGGACCAAGCAGAGTGAAATGGCCATGGCTATGGGTGGAATAAATTAAACCAGACCATTTTGGAAATCCAAGGAAATACAGCTAGAATAAGTGCAGATTCTGGAAGATCTAAAAAGCTTTCTGTGAGGCTTACTCAGTACAAAGAGCCCAAAATGAGCATAATACGTCCTCTTTAACATTATTAGAACCCTGTAGCCAATAACACCCATATAGCCACCTCTTATTATTCTTCAAAATCTTGTGCTAGCAAGCTACTAACTAGTTAGCCTCAAACTTATTTGGCGTAAACTAAAGAAGCCAAAAACCTACCACTTCCACACAGAAAGGGAGGAAAACCTGCTTTCATTCTATCAATGCTGACTTCATGCAGCATTCAGGTCATGTGATGTAAGCTAATGTCTCAATGTTTTTGCTCATTGCTGCCCTCTAGTGACCAGAACACTACATATCACTTGTATCTCAGTATTTTTGACTAATAATAGACCATAGTTTACCATGAAAAAGTGATCATTTATGAATTAATAGATTTCTGAAATAATGAGAGGGACGTGAGGGAGCAATAATCAACTGTATGCTCTGTACACACATCATTCTGGGTTTTCAGCAATCTTCCTTGTCGATGCTAAGCAAACAATATAAAGCTTATAAACATTGAGACACAGTTAAAAAACACATGATCTAAGCCTTTATATTATCTAAAGGGAAGTGTTTTCATGTATGCTCAAGTATTCAAAACACAGTAACAACTTTTGTTGTTCTGTCCACCATCATGGGGCACTGCCCCTGCCCCCAGGAGATGTGCTTTAGCTTCATTCTTCCCCTTCCTGCCACCGTCACCTCACAGCATCACCAACCTGCCTCCACACGCTAACAACTCCGTCCCTCATTAAAGGTACAATAATGAAGTACAATAATAAAATACAAGTACAGATGTGGCTCCAGCTCAGGCGTCCACACGTTTTTTCGGGGGAGGGGGGTTTACAAGGTACTGTACAGTACCCCCCGCCTTAAAAGTCTTGCATAAATCTGTTCAAAATTGGGGCTCTGAAACCGAAGGCTGACACATTTGAGTGAGGGAGGGCTTTGAAAGTAGCGGTATATCTGCTACTAGCCTAGTAGCAACAGGAGTAGTACTAGTAGCTGTCTGACTGCAGTAGCTTCATTATGTGTTCATTACTCAGCATGAATACACCTCTTGTTCCCCTCAAAGAGCTCCCACGGGAGGAGCGGTGTTAAGCTCGGCTTGGGGCGTTTTGCTTGACTAGACGTGCACGGAGGTAGACGACCACAATGTATCCCGTAGGTCAGGGATCTCAAACTCAATTTACCTGGGGGCCACTGGAGCTAGGGTCTGGGCAAGGCTGGGCCGCATCAGGTTTTCCAAAAAAAACCCCAAAACGCATTTATTAAAAACAGAAAAATATACAAACTTTTTCAGTGCTTTGGTTCCGATTTTCTACAATAAAAGCTCTGATAAAACATGCCACTGTTCTCAAATATCTTAATTTTTATTTTTCTGCACAAAATTTCTGCCACATTTGGCCCACAGGACACAAATAAATGGTGGTCAGCAAATAAATGTACATACATTTACCTTATACATGCATACACGGTATAGCGATCCAAGTGTACTTCAAGCAAAGATAAAGCTAATTATCATATTAGAACACGTACATGTCCAAATATCTGCAGCGTGACCACTCGGGCTTAAGAGGAGAAGTTTTTGGAGAGAGAGCGAATCCTGACTCAACTCCTACTCGGAGAACAGCGGCACTTTGATGTGTGGAAGCAGACTTGCAAATGAAAGCTCTCATCACAGACAGAAACGCGAGAGACGATCACTCTGGGCCTCAAACAACTTCACAAGCTTCTGCTCCAACTCGGCTCACTCGACAGCCGCAAGCATGGAGGAGTTGATGTCAGACTGTTTTGCATCGGGATTGAGATACTTTTCCATTTAAGCACACTCGGTGGCTTGAGAAGATGACATGAAGCTTCTTCCACAATCTTAATCCAGCAGCGTGCTGCTCCAGTCGGTCCTGATAAGTCGGAATGAATATAAATGTCTTTGTTGCTTTTTAAAGGAGGAATACCATGACAGGAAGGTGAAACGGAGTACATCACATGTTTGGACACTTGCACTAAAACAGGGGTCTCAAACTCAATTTACCTGGGGGCCACTGGAGCTATCTTAATTTTTATTTTTCTGCACAAAATAAGATGAAAAATAAATAAACAAATCAAGAATAAAGAAAAGCAACCAATCAGTAATAAATAAATATAATAATAATAATAAAAAACTGTAATAAAATGTGCTATATAAATAAAGTGGATTGGATTGGATTGGATAAAATGGCAAATAATAAAAACTTAAGAAACCACATATAGTTGGTGGGTAGACAAACATTTTTTTTCAGATTAAAATGAACAAAGCATTATTAGAGCCCTGTAGACATGACAAAACACGACTATAGTCACATTTATACTCTTTTTATTTACAACATATTGCGCAACTGCAGGGTCTTGAGACACATGCTAACTCGCAAACTAGAGAGCTAGCGACCTAAACGGTAGCCTTCAAGTTATTTCCTTTAAACTTAAATAGCCAAAAACTTACCACTTCCACACGGATAGGGAGGATAACTATTAACAGTTATTTAACCTTTAACATGAACGTAATAATTTTTTCTGGGTACATGATACCATACAGCATCCATATCAAAATTGCGAGGGCCGCACTAACATTAAACTTTCATATCAAGGCGGGAGCCTCAAACTAGTGGCCCGTGGGCCGCGTGTTTGAGACCACTTCCACACGGATAGGGAGGATAACTATTAACAGTTATTTAACCTTTAACATGAACATTAATCAAACTTAATAATTTTTTCTGGGTACATGATACCATACAGCATCCATATCAAACTTGTGCAGGCCGCACTAATATTATACTTTCATATCAAGGTGGCTGCCTCAAACTCATGTCCTGCGAGCCACATTTGGCCCGCGGGCCGCGTGTTTGAGACCCCTGCACTAAAAGGAGTAGGAGGGAGCAGAGCTGAATAAATAATATTATTTATTCAAAGAAATACTCTTCATGGGGCTGCACGGTGAACAAGTGGTTAGCACACAGGCCTCACAGCTCGGAGACCTGAGTTCAATTGCACCCTGTGGCGTTTGTATGTTCTCCCCATGCATGCGTGGGTTTTCTGCGGGTACTCCAGTTTCCTCCCACATTCCAAAAACATGCTAGGTTAATTGGCGACTCCAAATTGTCCATAGGTATGAATGTGAGTGTGAATGGTTGTTTGTCTATATGTGCCCTGTGATTGGCTGGCCACCAGTCCAGGGTGTACCTCGTCTCTCACCTGAAAACAGCTGGGATAGGCTCTAGCACCACCTCGACCCTCGTGAGGATCAACGGTAGAAAATGAATGAATGAATGAATGAATACTCTACATTTCATTCATTTATCATTGTTCAATATGCTGCCATTTTAATAATTTTATTAATAATAATTCCATTTTTTTCTCAAACTATACTGTATTAGCTTATGTAGTTGTATTCTGTTTATTTATTACTTTATCTTTAATACTTGAATTTATTATAATGTATTTACTTTATATATTTATGTATTTGTATTCTATTTATGTCTCATTTATTTACCAATTTAGCTCTTATTTATTTATTTATTAAAATGTGTTTAAGACTTTTATTTATTTTGATGCATTTTAGTGTCTTTTATTTATTATTTATTTATATATTTTAATTTATTTTATTCTTATTTATTTATTTATTTATTGATCTTTAATAATATGATTTTCATGTATTTAAGTTTCTATTGATCTATTTTTATTTGTATATTTGTATTCTATTTATTTTGTATTCATTTAGTTATCACTAGTTCAGTTTCTCCTTTCTATTGCATGTAATTCTCATTGATGTACTTTTTGGAACAATTGATTCTTTCATCCCTGCGTAATCTTTCTATCCATTGTTACACATTCATGATTCTTTTTCTTTTCTTTCTCCTTTTTGCCATTTAAACACAGGAAGTGGAAAAGGGGAAAAGTCTCCTTCCTTCTCCTTTGAGGACATTTTGGATGGTGCAAGTGTAAACATGCCATGTTCCTTAACGTGACTGTGTTAAGCATGTTTGAAACAACCCTAACCATGACCTTCTGTTGCAGTGACTCCCATTCTGCACGCTAAGGGATGTCACTGTTTGTGGTAGTCAACAATGCAACGCATCGCCATGGCCACCACACCCATGTCCAAGCATCCAGCCCAGAAACACAGGAAAACAATAACAAATCAATGCAATGAGCGATTCATTTCAAACTGAAAAAGACAATATCCCGTATTGTGCACTCATTAGCACATTCATGACCCCTAAACCTGCCCTCCAATCTTAAATATTTCATCAACAAAACACGATTTATACATTCAAACTATTATTTATAGTGATCCGGCTTTGATGTAGTAATTCCTGCAGCATCTGGGTCACGGTTGAAGTGCTAGCAGTGTGTAAGTCTCCTTTCTAGTCCTGCCAAATCGACGTCAGGTGGATAAAACCCATCTTATCCTTCGTATGCTGGTAGCAGACCTCCCACGTATGCTACTATAACATTCAATCCAGCAGGTCACGCTGGGCGTGTGGACCAGGGATTTCAAAGAGTGAGCAAATGTCATTAAGTGTTGACATTTAGCATACATGCGTGTCTATAAAAATTGTTTTGTTTTTTTTTTTACAGTTTTTAAAGATTTGGTAGCTTTTATCCAGAATCGTTCACTGCAAACACCGCAAACATCAGATTTACAAATACTGTGCACAGGATGCTCTTCAGGCGATGTGTGTTGTAAAGACATGACCCCGCCGCCGAGGCATCTATTTGAGGTAAGGTATCTCTTTATTCAAGTGTGGCACAGCATGTATGAGAGTGAAGGCCACTATTGGAAGGAAGTCTAGGACAGTTTAGTCAGGATTGTGTGGTAAAATTCAGGAATTCTAGCCATGAAAAAGAATTTTTTAAGCTATTACACCATAACTTGTCTTGCGCCTACAATGCAGGGGGTGTCCAAAGTACAGCTAGGGGCCATTTATAGTCATATTTTATTCCAAAAACAACAAAAACAGCAAAAGATCATAATACAACTACAAAAATAGGTATGAATGTGAGTGTGAATGGTTGTTTGTCTATATATGTGCCCTGTGATTGGCTGCCACCAGTCCAGGGTGTACCCCGCCTCTCGCTTGAAACAGCCGGGATAGACTCCAGACCCTAGTGAGGATAAGTGGCATAGAAAATTGGTAGATGGATGGACTCCTACTAATAAAAACATTCATTCATTCATTCATTTTCTACTGCTTATCCTCACGAGGGTCGCGGGGGTGCTGGAGCCTATCCCAGCTGTGTTCGGGCGAGAGGCGGGGTACACCCTGGACTGGTGGCCAGCCAATCACAGGGCACATATAGACAAACAACCATTCACACTCACATTCATACCTATGGACAATTTGGAGTCGCCAATTAACCTAGCATGTTTTTGGAATGTGGGAGGAAACTGGAGTACCCGGAGAAAACCCACGCATGCACAGGGAGAACATGCAAACTCCACACAGAGATGGCCGAGGGTGGAATTTGAACCCTGGTCTCCTAGCTGTGAGGTCTGCGTGCTAACCACTCGACTGCCATGCCGGCCCTAATAAAAACAGTGAAAAACAAATTCACATATTACGCAATGCAAACCTGAGTTTTACTGACTCACGGGTACATGATGATTACTCGAGTTTCAATGACTCACGGGTACGCGACCAGTACACGGGTGTCACTGACTCACGGGTATCTGACAAAGATTGGAGTCTCACTGACTCACAGATTCTCCATGAAGACCAGAGCCCCCCCAAACTCACGGGTACATGAAGAAGACTTGAGCTTCACTGACTCACAGGCAGGCCTGTGCCTAAGACTCGAGTTTCCCTTTGACAAAGACTGAAGAAGGCCATTGATTCAGGTACTTGGCAAAAACTGGACTTTCACTGATTCACACATAGTCAATGAAGACTCGAGTTTTACTGACTCAAAGTCATGGGTATTTGACAAAGACTGTAGTTTCACTGAGTCACGGGTACTTAATGAAGACTACAGTTTCACTAACTCACGAGTATTTGACTCCAGACTCTAGTTTCACTGACTCACAGATGCTCGATGAAGACTGGTGTTTCACTGAATTGAGTAGCCGATTCACTTAAGAGAGTGACTCATAAAAAGTTGAGTCATTAAAGAACTTTCCCATCATTAAATACTATGAACTTGCTTTGCAGGGATTCCAACGCGCAGCAGGTGATTTTGTGAACAAATCCAACTGCTCAAGCAGACTCAGACGTGCGGCTCAGGAAATGAGACGCAGTCGAGCATTTTATGTTTGCACATTGTTTGCTTGCCGCCCTTGGTTGTGGCGTCACGACAGAAGCAGCAGCAATAAACCCCGTGCAGGCCTCGACTTGGATTTCATGGTCAAGTGTGCGTCTGCTGTATGTTAGTAGAGTAGGGGGAGTGGTTGGGCGGAGTTGGGAAGTCAATCCATGTAAGAGCGCCATCATCATCATCATCATCATTATCGAGAGGCCTTGATGACAGCAGTTAAAGTCCATCACTGCTGGCTGGAAATCTGGTTGGCCAGGTCAACGATTCCATAAAGTGACTCGAGTCTCTCCCTTTTCCCAGTATGTGAACAGGGTGCTCAAATCATGTGATGAAAAGTGCGATTGCTCTGTTTGGCGCAGATCCAGGCAGAAACAATCGGGGAAATGTTTGGCTTGTGAATATTGTCATTCATCCAGGTCATTGCATCCTGGACTGGACTGTTGAGGTTGTCTCTTCTGAGGAGGCTTCATGAGTTCATGCTCCAAGACTAGGTGAGACAAACACTAATCAGACTATAGGAGAGCTCTAGACCGAGAACTTGGTGCAAGATCCAGTTTATCCTTTCTAAATAAGGAGACAAAAATGGTTTGGTGTTGTCAAATGATGGACAGACAATGGAGTGAGGTCTTTGCTTGCCAATGACCAATGATGGTCGTTAGCATCCCATTCAGATGCTGATTGAAACCAAGATGGCTGTGCCTTGTGTAACCGATGTGTTAATTTAGTTAATTTAATTTCACCAATAATTCATTTTATGAATGTATTTGTCGCTGTATGTATTTTCTTATCGTCAGTCATTTTATTTGCACTTCTTTTTGTTGTGTGAACTTTGACAGCATCGTGGTGCTGTCACTTCCGGCCTTTCTGGTGCGCTCCTCTTCAGTCACCATTTGGACTGCTGAGGAAGAGGTATGTTAGTCGGTGGCAACAATAGTTAATTGTATTAAGTATGAATATGTTATGGCGGTCGAGTGGTTAGCACGCAGAACTCACAGCTAGGAGACCAGAGTTCAATTCCACTGTAGAGTTTGTATGTTCTCCCCGTGCATGCGTGGGTTTTCTCCGGGTACTCCGGTTTCCTCCCACATCCCAAAAACATGCTAGGTGAATTGGCGACTCCAAATTGTCCATAGGTATGAATGTGAGTGTGAATGGTTGTTTGTCTATATGTGCCCTGTGATTGGCTGGCCACCAGTCCAGGGTCTATCCCGCCTCTCGTCCGAAAACAGCTGGGATAGGCTCCAGCACCCCCCACGACCCTCATGAGGATAAGCGGTAGAAAATGAATGAATGAATGTTTTTGAGTAGGGCTGCACAGTGGACAAGTGGTTAGCATGCATGCCTCACAGCTAGGAGACCCGAGTTCAATTCCACCCTCGGCCATCACTGTGTGGAGTTTGCATGTTCTCCCCGTGCATGCGTGGGTTTTCTCCGGGTACTTCGGTTTCCTCCCTCATTCCAAAAACATGCTAGGTTAATTGGCGACTCCAAATTGTCCATAGGTATGAATGTGAGTGTGAATGGTTGTTTGTCTATATGTGCCCTGTGATTGGCTGGCCACGAGTCCAGGGTGTACTTCGCCTCTCGCCTGAAGACCAGGCCCATTTGCGAGTAATGCAATAGTTACTTTTACTGGTAACTAGTTACTTTTGTAGTGGAGTAACTCAGTTAGTAACTCACTTACATTTTTGGAGTAACTAGTAACTATAACTGATTTTAACTCGTTTTTATAGTAACATGCCCAACACTGGTTGTGCTTGCTAAAAATTCTTCTGAGACATAGAGGAAGCTTGGTTTTCCAGTTAAGTGTATTTTCTCTTTTGCCTCAGTTTGCGTACGTTTAATGAAATTGAAATGCATCCAAGTAAACATAACAAGCAACATTTGAGTCACAGGTGAATTAAAGTCATGTATTTTAAAAAGTGAGTCAACTTTCCTCGTCTTGATGTGGGCCACTTTGGTGGTTTATTGCCACACAAATCAAAATGCTTGCGGACTATAGAAGCATAAGAACAGCCTTTCATGTGTGGCTTTAACTCCCCAGTCCTCATGTGGGTGATTACTAACACAAAGCTGATTTTAATGTCGGCCCCTCCGAAGACATCAATAGCATTCTTGCCGCTGTACAAAGCTCCGACCTTAATCGTTTCCTATAAGCGATAAAAAGGTAAGCAATTATGAGTCGTAAATTTTGACGAGATGCCGAGTGGGTTGCTGCAAATTCCGCATCATCGACGACCGCTCTTAATGACAGAATAAGTCTCAATATTTTGGAAGTGAAAAAACTTCATCAGAGGTGAAAATGAAAGCATATGGCGCTTGAGGCTCAAGTATTTTCCTTTGGCCTTCCTCTTCTTTAAGCCCTGCTGCAGAAGTGGAGTTGGCCCAACACGTTTATTCTTGGGTAGATTTGGGATTTATGTGCCACAATGGTCTTCCTGCACTCAAGCTTTCAGATGCAATAACGGTATATGTTATTTTCTTATGTAAGATGATCTTGTGCAAAGCAAGCTAAAAGAAGCCTCTATGCTCGGCCGGGGGAGTTTATGTAATACAACGTTCTGTTATGGCAAAAAACATTCATCAGTGTGTCTCACAGGACTGCAATCTATTTGCTTGGGGGGAATGATGTGATCGTCAAATTTGCATAATTGGGCATTTGCAAAAAGTTGAGTGAAAAACATGAAAAGCAAAGCAAATATGTTTCAAACTACAAATAAACGTCCTTCTGTTGCTTCTTTTTGGCATTCAAAAAAAATGTCTCACACAAAACAGATTTTTAGATGGGAGCGATATGTGCTTTCATGTCCCAAAGGGGAGACTCTTGACTAGATTTGTCACTACGTAGTTGGGCGGACATGAGAGGGCATGCCTCTCACCCATTTGGCTGTTGTCTTGGAGGCATGCTCTATAGCAGTGATTTTCAACCACTGTGCCGCGGCACACTAGTGTACCTTGAGAAACCGTCAGGTGTGCCGTGAGGAATTATCCAATATCACTTTTTATAATTAACATTTATTAATCATCATTTGCAAATATTATATCAATAGCCATTATGTCAATAGTATACATGGACCCAAATATTCCAATTGCATTTGGTTTATTTGCTCAAACGGAAAGAATTGAACAGGGATGGAATATTCCTTTAACCCAGGGGTCTCAAACTCGCGGCCCGCGAGACATTTTGTAACATTTTTGGTTAGTGGTGTGCCACAAGATTTTTCCAATGTAAAAAAAACTGTCGTGGCTCAAAAAAGGTTGAAAAACACTGCTCTATAGACGATATAAACGATATAAACGATAGATGTTTTTGCACCAATTAGATGTTTCCGGTCTTAGCTTTCTTTCTGTTATTGGCGGCTGAAGAATACAGTTCATAGTCCCTCGTTCATAACGGTTCATTGTTTCCAGGTCCGACCACAATATAGGATGATACTGATCGGTTGAAGCACCCCTAGTCTCAATGTTTTGTGTCTTTACAGCCGCCTGGAGACCACAATACTAAATATCCCTTGCATTTCAATAGGATGCACAACAATTACCTAAGAACATAATGCTGTACTATTCTGGTTGGCGGTTGCTATGTTGTAGTCCTGCCTCGTAAGGTTCTAAAGCGAGCTGTTGACATTTTGTTAGCAGAAAATGCAATGGCCACAAATGGCCCCCGAGCCACATTTTGGAAACCACTGCTTTAGCGATTGCACATTATTGAAGCACAGAAGCTGACTGCATGGGATTTAAGTGCAGACAAAAAAGCTCCCAAAATGAGCGACATTCAGTCTGTGCTTTGGTAAGATGATACAAAAATTGTTTAAAGCAGAAATTGAAAGGTAACACAAGCAGAGAAGTAGATCTGATTAGGCCAAGCCAACAAATGTAATTATTGAATCAGCATTCTGCAGTCATCTCTTCAGGGGTTTGCAGTGTATCGCATAACAACACACAAACTCACTTGAACTTCATGTAAATTCAGTGGTGAGGGGACTCAACATCAGGGAGAAAGGTACTCATATAAAAAACACACACTACTCTATCAGTGAACTACACATCTCGTACTCTCCGACTCCTTGATTTCCCACTCAGTAAGAAATGTTGACATCACAATTACGCGTCTACGTGCTAAGAAACAGTACTTTCCTTTTGATGTCTCCTGAATACAAGCGATAATGACATGTACGTTCTTTGGCTGAAGAATTCTCACTAATGACCACACACCTCGGAGAATGTGGAAGTCCTGATTGAAAATCAGCAGTCGTGACACTCCTCACTGAGAGCAAGTGAGCCACACACGTTCTTTAGTCATCATTAAAACCCTTATGCAGTCATCATAGAGTACATCAGCATCTTACATTTCAGGAAATTCAAAAGCAGTAGACTTGGGATTGGGTTTGGTTGGTTAGAACTTCTACTTTTAACCTTGGGTTGGGTTAGGACCCCTACTCTTACATAAGTGTGCCGCCATGAGGGAGATGTCTACAACCCCTTATGAAAAGAAAATATATTTATCAATATATTGATTGTTGTGCATGTTCAAGATGAATCTAACCATTAAACCATTAGATTCAATAAGGACATTCATATTTTCCAAGGTCATTACTTATAGTACGTACTTATAGGCTATCACATGGTTTGTCTGGTATCAGGCCAGGTATCATGCCCCCGGTCTCGGGCTGATACTGGCACGTGGGGGCATGATACTGGGCCTGATACCAGACAAACCATGTGATGATTAATTATTTTAATGCCATAAAAGTCGAGTTAGTTAGTTTCCAAAATACTAACCTTAATCGTGACCCTGTTAATCCCTTTTTAAATGCACTAAAGCACAGCAGTTTTTGATTTGTCACAGCGTTGATTTACCAGGCAATTCTTCATGGACTTCACAATAAAATCTGTGCTACAATAAAAATCAATGCTTGTGAATCTGTGCGGTAAAACCATCTCACCATTGTCTACATATCATATTAGAAAGACAACATATCATTTGGTAAATGTGTAAAACATCAAGCAAAAAAAAAGCAGAAGATCGAGGAGGGACACTTGAGGTTCACCACAAAAGACTTTTCACACGCCATTGCTCAGATACTACATCAGTTGTTCAAAACAAAGTTTAGCTTGACAACAGTGCATGAAGATAAAAAAAAGTACTTTTGAACGACTTCAGAGCAGGATTTTATGTGGCCGGGGAGACATTTTCCTCTTGAAAATGAAAGGCTGATCCTGATAATACTTCATGTTAATAACGGGGTTTCCACTGGCAATGGACACTGTTGGTTTGGGAGTGTGTGCTGCAAATGTATTTTAGATCCATATATCCATCCTCCAACTATTATGATTTAGCAATTGAGACGTTTCAGTAGATAACAATGAGGCATAATAGCACGCTCGGATTGTCTTCACTGACGTTACATGACATACTGCCACGCTTCCCGCATGTTCAGAAATATGAAAAAGGGTTTTTGGACAAATATCAGTGGATGGAACAGCGGGTTTCTTTGGTCTTTACCAGAGATTTTCGATCACAGAATTAGTGGTGGGAAACTCTTCCTCATCCATGGAACATCACAGTGGTGTGACTCATTAAATATTAAACATTAAACTTGCGGCGTCATTTAGCCAAACTGGCATAATAACATATCTGGCAGCTATATAATGTACAAACATTGCTGAATTCTTGTCGGATAGTATATGTTCCCTTACGAAAAGAAAATATATTTATCAATATATTACTTTAAATATATTGTATTATATTATAATATATTATTTTTCCATTATATTTTCCAATACATTATATATTATAAATACATGGAATAATATATTTTTGTACATATATTATACAATATATTATATATTCATGTAATATATGGCAATATATTGCAGAATATACAAATGATTTCCGCTTTCAATATATTGAAATATATTAAATCCAAATATATAATATAAGAGTTTATATATCCCAAATTATATGCAATTTTATATATGTAAAAATATAGTCCTTTTTTGGTCTTGATCGCAAGATATTTTGTATATGTATCAATATATACACATATATGATCTATGCATATATTGCAATATATTGAAAAATATAAACATAAGATCCCATATATGGAAATATATTTCCTAACACATAGCATTATATTTGCCAATATACTGCAATATATATTTTTTCCGTAAGGGTTGACTCACTACACACAGTTATAGTGACAACCATGGCGGCAGTGTGGAATCCGGCCAGTCTTCCAAACAATGCCGTGTCAGAATTGAATTTACGACAGGCAACAAATTAAAGAAAAGTGCATTTAGTCATGGCAGATTTAGGAACAAAGTCAAAAAAAGGCGAGCGACAAACAACAACAGAGACAGTAAAGGGATCCATGCTGGCTCGGTTGCTTGGAGACAACGCTTAAAGATGGGGGCCCAAAAGATTTGGCTGTGGTTTTGCAGGAAAAATACTTCTAACTCCCTCATCTGCCGCCCTCCTCTTTTCCCCGCACCGCTGTGGTTCCCCCTGACGCTGGCAGGCCGGGCCAAATGAGAAACAGACCCCCTTCGCTCCATTATTGCCTATTTCTCCCTGTGGCTTTTTTGTTTTCAAAGAAAAAAAAACGAATGCACTCCAAAAATAGACGTTGGGTTTGCATGCCAACGGGTTTTGAAACCTCTCCCCCCTTTCCTGCTAGTCCTGCAAAAAACCTGGCGAAGGAAAAAAATGACTTCCAAGAGGCAAGGGAGGTCAGCAGCGACTGTGGGGAGGGAATGTTTGGACAAGGGTTTGTAGGAAGCTGAGCACGGAGCATCCCTGGAGTCGCAGGAGACACTTCCGTGCAAACTGTAGCTACCAAGGCTTTATGGGTAATCCAAGCATGAAAAGGATCGCTCGACTGCTTTGGCCTCAAATTCGCTGGACGGTAGCCTTGGCTTCTTGGGAGAAGAATCCCATCCTTTCCATAAGCTCCTTCAGATAAAGCAGCTCAAAGATCGACATTCCTAACATACATTATAATTTCCTCTGATTGATCCGCCATATTATATCATCTCACCGACACCAGCTCAGCTCTGTGCCTACGTTTCAAGCTTCAGAGAGACAGCGATGGCACAGAGCTCCCGCGCTGAGCAGCCATGTTAAAACCATTATGTCCCCCAGTCGTTTTAGTCATTATGTCTTCAAGGCTGCAAAAGACCTCGACTTCTGAGGAGCACCAATGCTTTGTGGAAAATGTGGATGATGAGGGTAAACGCTTTAGGCTACCTCTTTAATGACAGGTGGCCGCGCTACAGGCTGCATGTTCACTCCAAGCAAATAGGGAGGGGCTTTTCATTCAAACATCATCACGGAAGAAATGCAACAAAAGCAGAAGATCAAGGGCAGACCCTTTAAGTACACCCTGCCATAATACTTCAGTTGAAGTATTATCACATAGTATAGTTCATAGAAGTTCAGCAAAGACAAAAGGCGGGCACACATTTATTTACGCATCACGCTATACAGTAAGATGGAACAGTATTCAGTAAATGTGCAAAACATGAAGAAAAGAAAAGCAGAGGGTCCAGGCTAGACCCTTGAGGTACGCCACATTATTGCTTTGATAATTTATTAGTTGTTCAAAGCCAAGTTTAGCAACAAAAATAATTTATTGAAGCATGCGAGCAAGGATGTAGATATGCCAAGAAGTTATAGTATATACTGTATTTCAATAAGAAAACGCATCTTAGCTTGGTGATATGAAGTGAAAAAGACAATTTTTTCATAAGAATTGCACGCTTTGCTCTTTTTTTCCTATTGTTGCTGTTTTTTTAACTTTTCAAATATTTAAACTATCTTCTTAAATAATCTTTGTAAATTTGTTCTCATAGCATTATGATGTTCCCACATTATAACTTTCCGTAACTTCAATTTCCAAAAATTACAAATTTAGTTTTTTTCTCATAAAAATCTGACTTAAAAAAACCCACATTTAAAGTTTATTCTAATAAAATGGCATTATTTTTCCCCTCATAATATTACAAGTAAAAATGGCTGTTTGTTCTATAACTATTTCTACTTGTAAATGTTCTTCTAATAATATTACATTACATTAATTTTGAAAAGTAAATACACATATTTTCACCTTATTCTCGTAGTATTGCAAATTTTTCTTCAATTTAATATTGCAAACTTTATTTTGTTTTGTTTGTTTCTCTTAATAGTACGACTTAAAAAATAGTACGACATAAAAAATGTCTGTTTTATTTAATATTTCAAATTCAATCTATTAAAATGACAGTAGCTTGCCTCATATTATTCTTGTAAAATTGCATTTGTTTCTTGTTGACTCTCTTTCTATTTTGACTTCAAAATTCCTAAAACTACAGCCTTTTTTCCATTAAAAATGTACATTTCAACTTTTTTCAACTTTCTTGGTAAATTTTCTTCTTGTAATATGATGAATTTACTCATATATTTTGACCTTAT
Organism: Doryrhamphus excisus; assembly: GCF_037039965.1. Classification (NCBI taxonomy): domain Eukaryota; kingdom Metazoa; phylum Chordata; class Actinopteri; order Syngnathiformes; family Syngnathidae; genus Doryrhamphus; species Doryrhamphus excisus. Next base: position 8,105,831 of record NC_136364.1, on the reverse strand, counting down.
TCCAGTAATACTGTAACTTTTTCCCCAACCTGATATTCCCAAAACTGCAGCTTAATTTTGTTCTGTGTGTTTCTCCTAATATTACCACTTTAAAAAACATCTGTTTTCCTTAATATTTCAACGTATTTCAATATTTCAATTACATTATACATTTTCATTATTCTTTTTATTCAATTCAATAGTACGTTTTCCTCTTCTTTATCAAAATGTTGGCACTTGAGACTTTCTGTGGCTCCATTTTGGATTACTGAGGTGACAAACAGTGGAATTGAAGAACTAAGTGACGGCAAACCAGGAAGATGGTGTCCGTGTGGTGTCTCGCTGCCCCATTGTGTCTTTGGGATCTCTCCCATCAAGAATGTGTCTTCAATGAAGGTAAAAATAACCTAGCTTATTTGTTATTGTTTAATGCATGTGAAACTATCATTCTAAAACTATAAAAATGTGTTTTGTGTTAACGCTTTTGGCTTTCTGGAACTGATTAAATGGATTTACATTATTAATTATGGGAAAAATCAATGGAGTTACAATCTGATTTAGTATGTTGAAAGATGCTAACCATGGTACCACTGTAGCTAAATGTATGTGTGTTAGCTTAAATGATTATGATGTTTTGACTTATCTTCTACTTGGCAGCTTCATTCAGTTTATGTCTGGACAATAAGTTACAGAATCTTACTTATCCCATTAATCACTGGAAAGGGTGTTTACGTATTCTAATCACGACAGCGGTGACAACTCAATCCAGTCACAAAGCAGGGAAAAAAAAGCTTGCATGTTAAGGGATCAGCTTCCTCCTGTGTATGCACTTTGTGTTGACGGCAAAATGACAGATCTCATTTGGTTTATACCGAGCCTTTAATTTGAGCTTTGAGTAATGGCTTGGCCCGCCCTCTTACTCATATCATCTGTTGTGTAAATAGTGACCCCTGACATTAGGTGCTCCGCTTTTTGGGAACCGCATTGGGCTCATTACCGTGACACCGCCGCCAAGCATATCATCAACGGATTGTCCCGTTCACGCAGCTCCACCCTTATTTCCAGTGCGGAGACGACAAAAACAAATCAACTTGGTGTGCGCAATAGCTGACAAAAGGGTTCATATGGCAGCTCTGCAAAAAAGCCCCAAACAAACACTGGCCCACTTTGTAGAGTCGTCAGATAGGAAATACCCTGCCAATGTATTAGAAAAAACTTTAGTGCTAGGTACGATGCTCTCTTGAAAAACAACCTCTGCCTTCTTGCCTTGTTGGACAGCTGCCTATGCTTTAAAACAGGGGTCTCAAACTGGCGGCCCATGGGCCAAATGCAGCCCACAGGACGCTAGTTTGAGGCCCCCGCCTTGACATGAAAGTTTAATGTTAGTTTTATATGGATGCTGTATGGTATCATGAACCCAGAAATATTTTTTTTATTTTAAGATATTTAAGATAAAATTAAGATATTTGAGAACAGTAAAAACCGGAAACAAAAAAAAAGTTTTTTTCAATTTTTAATAATTTTTTTGAAAACCTGATGCGGCCCAGCCCTAGCTCCAGTGGCCCCCAGGTAAATTGAGTTTGAGGCCCCTGCTTTAATACATACTGGTAGTGTTATCATTTTAAACTGCAAGTCTTCAACCCTCAATACATTTACAAGATTCCTGCTCTTAGTAGTTGCACATTATAGCAATTGATACTCCCGTAAAAATGACACACACACACACACATCGCGACCCCTCTGCACATGGCTTTACTTGCGGACGTTCTTGTGGCAAAAGTGACTGTTGTAATTAGCATCTGTATGTGCAAACGAATTGAGAGCTCTGCTCCCTCTTTGCCACAACGGATCAATGCAGAGTTCGGTTAAGGGTTACTTTGGGATCTTGTTCATGAGTAAGGGAAGGATTGAATGCTAGATCGACAGGTGGGTTGGTGACCTGGACAATATAGCTGATATCATTTCTAAATTATTACCAACTTATGATGAATGACATATGTTGACTGTGGAAAAAAGGCTTATTAATAAAATTAACCAAAAATCTACAAATTTTGCAGACCGTGCAGGTTCCCACTGTATATCTATATGTGATAAAAGCAGAAAAAAAACAGAGGACACACCGTTTTAACCAAAGATCTTTAATCAGGCACTTAGCTCAAACATTGCTGCGGACAAGCCTAGAAATGTGAAAGTATACAAAAAGCCTTCAGTCTATCAATTAGTGAGTGTTCATATACATATCTTGCTTACAGTATTCTTAACACAATAATTTACAAAGCCTCTGAGCTTCTGAGGTCTGCCAACAAAATAAATAAAACACAAAAAAATAATGTCAAGAGTGAAGGTTTTTATTTTACTTCATACAATTGATACTTAATCATGAAATGGCTTCTAGGCATCTGTGTGGTGAATTCTAGCGAAACACGACGCATAAAACATTCTCTGCTGGTGTTGGAACATTCATACTGTAATTTATTTTCCACCCACTCCATCAAATAACATTTGACTTTGATATCATCATCTACACACAATCAAAGTTGGAGCAGCACTGTTGGAGCTTAAATGGTGTTTTCGTAATCCCTTTCATGAAGTCAGTCGTGCTGCAGTCATGGAAAATGAGAAGCGTTAAGGCCGGTTGTGATAAATTAAAGCACCTGACAAGATCGGTGGGCGTTTTCCTCTCACACATTGAAAGGAACACTTTGGAGTGCTTCACATTCATAATTACCTTTCCAAGCGTATCCGGCGAAAACCTGATCCCGCTCCATTAAGACTAAGACGCTGCGTCCTTAATATATTTACAATGATTTGGGACAAGAATCCCCATTCATCCAAGTGTTCATTTGAGCGATAAATCCATCTTACAGTACAAACGAGGGTACAGTAAAAGCTACAAATATACAAATATAGGAACAAGAGCTTTAACAACCCTTTGAGACTTGAACGCCAGATCTACCAGATCTGCCAGATCTAGAAGTATAAAAATATAGACAATGCTTTTCTACAAAATATTGACATCATGTATGAATCCTCGTTTGAATGTGCAAATCAACACTGATCAACAGGAGCACAAAGTGTTTTGTTCGTAATAAAAAACAAAGTCCATACGGCCTTTAAGTCAGCCAGTTCAAATTGTTTTCATGAAGAACCTAGCCGGATCGCTAAAAGAACGGAACTGACCCAACACTGTGGTCGTAAAGCAGAAATCCCAGGGCTGGGATCTGTTTCTACAGTTTAGATCCTCAACTCTGCTTGGTCACTGTGCTCAAGATGGTGTTCTGTGGCGCTGATGATAGACGCCGAGGGGCCCTGTGAAACGCTGAAGGGCGTGACGGCCGGGGAACGCGCCGCCAGTGGCGACAGCGAGGGGGAGAAACTTGGCGACATAGCCACAGAGCAGATGGATCCATCACTGCTGAGGGGAGATCTCCGGAAAGAAGACAGGTGAGGGTATGTCCTCCCCACAGCAGGCTTGGGTGGGACAGTTTTTGCCCCGGGGTGGGCTACGCATGTTATAAGCGGAGGGGGGTCAATTCTTGACTCCGGTTTGTTTTTGTGGTGGAAGGACCTCCGAGGGTGAGGGGGTGCGGTTTCGTCTTTTAAACGTGCTATCTCCGTAAAGACACTGGCTAGGGGTTGGAACTGGGGGCACCAGTTCAGCAGATAGTCCCAGTTGTAGCTGCCCCTCAGCTCCTCATCACTGGCCACGATGGCAGTCAAGGAGCCATCTACTGCCGGCTTTCCATCCTCGGGGAAAGAGTAGTCCTTATGGTGAGAGATGCTGAGCCCCCGCCCCATGCCTACATAGCCTCCCCCCTCATCTCTGTAGACTGGAACCTGCCCAGCTAGCAAAGTACCATTCAGGGTTCCCATTTTCTTCCCTTTGAACCAATCAACGGAAGGCTCACAAGACACGTCCGACAACTGATCAGCATCCTGCTGGATTCCAGAGTCCGGACCTCGGGCTGAGATCCGTTCCTGCATGGAGGAAGAGATACTGGACACGCGAGGGTATTCATTTATCATCCTGATCTCGTCGTCCTCTGCCGCCTCAGCCTCTGCTGAGCCACGGCCGCTTGAGTGGGAGGGGTCCAAGGATCCTCCCCGAGTGTACGGACCCCCGCTACTGCTACCGCTGCTCTGATCAGCTGCATACCCGGGGAGGGCCTGATGGTAAATGATTTCACTTGCTGCTAGTTTTGTCTCCTCAAACTTGTGCAGCATGGTGCCTGACACTTTGCTTCGCCCGTGTCTTTTGTGCTCCTTCCTTTGGCGCCTCAGTTTGACAAAAAAAAGCGCCACGGCGATTATACTGAGTATGACTATTGTTCCGAGTGAAACTGCGATGACACTTACAAGCAGCATGTTCATGTCTGTGGCCAGGCCAAACGATGTGTGGGTCACGTCAATGGTCACTTTGACCGCCGCCGTGCGTGACGTCTGGAGAGGGCTGTGTGCGGTCACGTCCAGTGTCATGAGGCGGACTTCTCGTTTAGAGCGGCTCACGTGTCTGCTATAGCTGTCCATCTTCAAAAATATGGCACCAGTTGATTTGTTGACCTCAAAATAAGGTGAAGTGTCAGCCAGTGAGTAGAGCACAATGCCATCCAGGCCTCCGTCTTCATCTCTGGCGTGTACTTTGCCGATGACTTGACCTTTCTTTGCACCCTCGGGCACGTTGAGTGAGACCTCGGGGGAGGTAAAAACCGGATCATACTCATCCTCCCCTGTGACATAAACCTGCACCGTGACTGTAGCAGAATAGTTGCCAGCATCCATGGCTACAGCCATAAACTCGAAGGCGTTCACCTTTTCAAAGTCAAAGGTAGAGCGGGTGCGTACTTCTCCAGATGTTTGGTTAATGAAGAAGGCCTCAGTTCCGTCTTTAGAGTCTTTTACAATGTAATATTTCAACTTTCCATAAACCCCTCTATCATGGTCAATGGCGTGCAACATGGTGACTAAGGCATTCTTGGGTTGGTTTTCCCTGATGCTAGCTGTTACTTGGTTGAGTGGAAAAAAGGGCCAGTGGTCATTGACATCCTTCACATCGATGCTGACAGGGGCAAAGGTGTAGTGTCCCAAGCCGTCTGTAGCTTGAACAACAATCACATGGGACAACTGTCTTTCGGTGCCCAGATGTCGCTTTAACTTCAGCGCCCCAGTCCACTGGTCCACTTGGAAAAGGCTGGTCTTGTCTCCTGAGCTTATTGAGTACTGAACTTCCGCATTGGGAGCAGAGTCCGGATCTGTGGCGGATAGATGCAGTACTTCTGTCCCTGCAGTGGCACTCTCGCTCAGTACCACGCTGTACTCGCCCCTGCTGAAAGCTGGAGGGTTGTCGTTGACGTCGGTAACGCTGATTAGGACAGGCACGCTGGAGCTACGCTGGGGGATCCCACGATCTGATACCACGACCGTCAGGTTATAACTCGACACGGCTTCAAAATCCAGCTCCTCCACCAGTATCAGACTTCCAACTGTCTGGAAACCTTTTCCTTCCAAGAAGCGCACGCTGCTCTCAATCTGGAAGGCATTACCCAAGTTCCCACTGGCGATGGCAAAATCAAAACCACAGTTGTCCCGCGACAGGTCTCCGTCCACTGCCTCTAAGGCTAGAACTGTGGAGCCGGGAAGTTGGTCTTCAGACACATAAGCTCTGTACTCTGACTGGTGGAAGGTGGGGGTGTTGTCATTTGTATCGGACACTTGAACTTGGATGGTAGCGACGGAGGAGAGTGATGGAGTGCCCTGGTCTCGAGCCTCCACAACCACAAGGATGGAGGGATTCTCAAAATCAAACTCTGTTTTTTGGTTGATGAATAGCGTGCCTATGAGGAAACGAAACAGAATAAAACATTGGATAAATTTAGCGTGCAGAAAGCAACAGCAAAATAACATTTTGGGAAAAAAGATGTAATTCACGGGGCTTTGCCTGAGAAAATGGTTCAAATGAAACACAGCATTACCATTGCTTGGGTCGATGGTGAAGACCCCCCTGGTTGATGACATGACTCTGTAGATGATCTTTCCATTCTCTCCAGAGTCAGAGTCGGTGGCGGTTACTGTGATGAGAGCACTTCCTGCTGGGATGTGTTCCGATACTGATACCTGCGGGATGGCACATGGCACATTTATTCATAAATAGTTTCATACTCAAAAACAACAGCAGCAGCTCCAATATGTAGCTCTCTTCACTAGTGACCTGAGGCATTGTGACGAGCTGTAGGCGAATGTATGGTGAAGCTAGTCGGGAAGTCGCTAGCCGGTGCGGTGTGGCAAAACTACAAAAACCATGCAATTTTCCATGAAACAACTATCTGTGTTGAAGTCATACCTGATACAAGTCCTGAGTGAAGGCGGGAGTGTTGTCATTCACGTCCTCCACCAACACCGTCAGATTGGCCTCGCTTTGGTGCTCAGAGTCCGATGATCGGATGGTGAGGGTGTACCACGTCCTCTCCTCGTAGTCCAGCGCTCCGGTCAGAGACACGCCTCCTCCATAACAGTGGATTCCAAACATGCCCTTGCTGTCGCTATCCAGGTGTAGCGTGTAGGAGAGGGCTGGCCCGGAATCCACATCATTTCCTGTCACCTGACTGATAACCGTGCCAATCAGAGTGTCTGATTGTGAAGACAAAAGGAGTGCGTTTTAGGTAATGTTGGTGTATTCTGACGAGGCTGTAATGTATTTTCTACAAGCTTATTTCATATACAGTGTGGTGACATCTCACTGTGACTACTTTTTCATAATGCTAACCAGAACCCTTCTGCCAGGGGATAATTACATCTGTGAAAGCCTTCAAAGTGTACGTTTCCAGCTCTGCCACGATGCTAGTACTCGTCATTCCCGCTTATTAGCCTTTGGACCTTGGTCAGCAAGCCTTAAGGGACATGTAGCTTTCTGTTCCAGGGCTGAATTTCCATCCATTCATTTTCTTCACCACTTATCCTGGGTCGGGTTGCGGGAGGAGCTGGAACCTCATCAGCTGCCTGAGAGCGTGAGGCGGGCTATACGCTGTACTGCTCGCCAGACAAACATACTGTTTGTAACTGTGAATGAGGCATTGACTGGGAATTAAGCCTGCACTGCCTCACTGAAAGTCAGCTACGTGAACCACTACATTACCAATCACCTGGGGTCAAAGTAAATATATCAACATGTGGACTAAATCCCTTTGTCCACTTACCCTCCGGCACGCGTATCTCCCGAGGAAGAGGAATCATGGGACTGTTGTCATTGAGGTCGATGATGATTACAGTGAGGGTGGCAGAGCCAGCCAGTCGTGGGGTTCCACGGTCTGTTGCAGTGACGACGAGCCTGGCAACGCAATGGCACAGTACAGGGAGTACTTTGAACCATCTGCACTTTTAAGCTCTTGGCAGACTATTTGAACGCAAGATCAAGAAAGGGAAAAACACAACTCCTCACTTTGTTTGCGTCCAGATCTCTCGGTCCATGATGGCTGCGGTGCTGATGCTGCCAGTCAGCGGGTCTATCTTGAACAAACCACTCATGGATGACGACCTAATGGAGTAAGTCACCTGACCGTTTTGACCCTGGTCCAGGTCGTCTGCTGCAACCTGCACAGAGATTGGATGTAGAGATATGAGACTACAGTGCATGTGCAAGAGCTGTTTCAGCGTAACACGATCTAGTGAGAAATATTGCCAATGGAGTCTAAATGAAATAAAAATGGAGCTGCTTCCATGGCATAACTGATTGTATACACTTAGCAGGAACACTGAGAATACAGCCATTCATTACTGCACGGCACTGAGACTATCCAGGCTGCTGAAGACTGGATAGTGTTTCTATACTACTCCACGATTTCACACTTAAACAATGGCCAACCACAACAAACTGAGGTGGTGGTGGGCGGGGGGGTGGGTGTAACGGGCTACCGCACCTGGATAATGGGAAAATCGTGACCCTGTGCCTCTCGAATGTAGGCGACGTAGTTTTGGAGTTGGAAGCGCGGCAAATTGTCATTGACATCTTGCAGAATCAAGTTAACTGCCATGTAGGAGCTGGAGGATGCCGTCTCGGCCTTCACCACAAGGCGGAGTTTGGGGGTCTCCTCGTAGTCCAGCCCTTCAGATTTCTGGACCCATATTTCACCTGGGGAAAAAAAACAATATAACAGTAAATTTGGGAAGCTTTTCTGAGGGGACGCTGCCACCTCTCCACTTACCGGTAACAGTGTTTATTCCAAAAGATTCCATCCTGTTTCCGCTGAAGAGACTGTAGCTGACACCGGTTTGAGACCCATCTGGGTACTGGGCTTGGGTCTGTGTGACTACTGTGCCTGCAATATAAAATACAACCACTGCTGACCCCTTTTCTACTGCAGTAAACTTTGCTGCTGGTGCAGATTTAGTTCAGGGCTGGAGTTGAACCAGTGTTGGCCGTGAACGGGTAGATGCCATAAAGTCGACATTTCTAGAATCTTGCCTACCTTTTGCAGCATTCTCCTGCAGACTGACGTCTCGTGCTGTGCGAGAGAAGCGAATCCCCCTGTAGGTCTGTTCCTTGATATAAATAATAACCACCCCCAAGGAGGATTGAGACGGATTTCCCTGGTCCATGGCCTGTACTATCAAAGTTCTCTGGGTTTGCGTCATCGTCTGCAGCTTTTCTGTGGCTTGGATGTCTCCTGTCAGAGAGTTGATGGTGAATCCTCTCACAGAGTTGGCAAAGCGATAAAAGACGGAGCCGTTGGCCCCAAAGTCCTTGTCCTCCGCCCTCATGGTGGCAAGCACTCGCTGGCTTGACATGCTGCTCGCAGAGATGTTCAAAATAAGCGGGTCCTGAATGAAGAAGGGAGCGTTGTCGTTGACATCCTGTATGTGGACCGTGACCTGAGCGGTGGCGTTGCGAGGGTTGGAAGGCGAGGAGTCGGTGGCGCACACTTCAAAGGTGTAAGAAGCGCTTCTCTCTCTATCGAGGTGTGCCGCTGTGATGATGCGGCCCGTGTTCTGGTCGATGATGAACATACTCTTGGATCCATGACGCAGGAAGTACATGACCTGGCTGTTGGAGCCCTCGTCCAGATCAGTGGCTTTCACATCCAGGACCAACGAACCGATCGGGACATCTTCGGACACGTCCGCGGTGTAGCTGCTGCTGGTGAACTGGGGGCTATGATCGTTCATGTCCATCACTGTCACCTCCACGGTGGCGGTACTGCTGAGGAACGGGTGTCCCTGATCCTGAGCTGTGACCTTGAGTGTGTATCTGGCTCTTTTCTCCCGATCCAGGGGCCCGGAGGTGGACAGCGCACCAGAGTGTCTGTCCAAGTGGAAATCCCCTCCAGCGTCTCCAGCTACAAAGAACGCAAAGTCAGCACAGCCTAAATTGAGTGTGTCAATGCTGATAGCTGAAATGCCAAAAACATAAATCCCTATAGGACAAGACAGCTGCTTTGTATATCACAGCTTTCCTTGTATTTCTTGTAGAAAATGGACAATATTTTGCAAGCAATAAGTGTTTGGACTGGGAAAACAGTCCTGAACTGAACAACCTGCATATTTTGTTCTCGATGGTCGTTGGATCTGTGTGGCTATGGCGCATCTATTCATTGTTATGTTCATGACAAGAGATTGCTTCCCATCCTCACCAATAATTCTGTAGTTCATCTTTCCACTGTCTCCCGCATCCTGGTCTGTGGCTCGCAGCGTGAAAAGAAGCAACGACTCAACATTCTCGGGGACCTCGATGCTGTAGTAGAGGCGTGCAAAGACGGGGGCGTTGTCATTCTCATCCAGCACTCGAATCCTCACTGTGGCTTTGGCATAATTCGGGGGAAGGCCTCCATCTTTTGCATAAACTGAGGATGTGACATGAAAGAAAACTCATGAAACGGGTAAGTATGGAGGCAAAGTGTTGTGTGATTGACAGCAGCGGTCAGGCAATAGGTAAGGAGAGAAAAGGTAAACACATGGTTGCAAGTCCAAATGTCACATTGAGCGAATTGGAAGAGTAATGAGCCCACCACAATCTAATGGGCCCAAAGTGTTTTTGTTCTGTCTGGTTGAGTGTGATTGCTCTGCCTTTGATCACCACCTTCAATTCCCTGTGCAATATATTGCATGTTTGTATATAATGTGCTTCATCTTGTACAATGACATAATGAAGCATAATCAACATGCAAGGTCATTCATTGAGAAATCTGATAGACGTTTTGCAAATTTTCATTTAATGTTTAATGTAATATTGTCAGATCATTACAAGATTGTACCTGTCACAGTGTAGTACTCTCTCAGCTCCCTGTCCAGTGGATGAGTGGTGGTTATCACGCCTGTCACAGGGTTGATAGTAAAACCCTCCACTGAGACGCCGCCGTATGTCACCTGGCCATTGGTTCCTTATGGACAAACACACACAGACACACACACACGGTTTGCTTTGATTAAAAATGACTATAGAAAAAATATTTCTCTAGTGTGTTGTACTATTTTTTATGAAAGTCTGTTTCCAACATGGCAAGAAAAAAAATATCCCAATGGTAAATCATAATTATGAGATAAAAAAGTCAAAATTATGAGTTAAAAGTCATATTTATGAGATGAAAAATTGAAATTATTAGATTGAAAAATTGAAATTATTAGATTAAAAGTCATAATAATGGGACAAAAAGTCAAAATTATGAGATAAGTCAAAATATTGAAATAACAAGTCAAAATTCTGACATAAAAAGCCATAATTATGAGACACAAAGTCAAAATTTTGACATAAAAAGTAGAAATTATTAAATAAAAAATCTAATCTAAATTGTCATATAAAAGGTCAAAATTACGAGATAAAAAGTCATAGTTATGTGATGAAAAGTCTAAATTAAGAGATCAAAAAGTCACAATTATGAGAGAAAAAGTCAAATTTATGAGATGAAAAGTCAAAATTATTAGATCAAAAAATCAGAACACTGAGATAAAAAGTCTAAATTATGACGTATATATTTTTTTCTTTCAGTGGTGGAAAGGGGCATCCATAGTTTTTCTCTGGTGTGTTTTATTTGTTTGTTGCTGTGTCAGCACTCTGCAGCAGCACTTCCCCAGGTGTTTGGGCGCCACATTGCGTGCTAACACAATGGAATCTGGCAAGCTTGCTTGTTTACTTCACTAATTGCTTTTGGATTGAAAGTTTACAATACTTTTCTTTTATTTGCTTCTGAGTCCCACCGCGCGGAAATGCGCCCCTCATTTTAGAAGAAAAAAAAAAACGAAGCGCAAGAGAAGAATGCACGTTGGAGTGGTAGTCTACAATTGTGCAAACAACATGGTTTTAACATCTAACTTAGTTGTCATCATGCAATAATTCACAGGAAAACGATGAGCGGATGGGTCGTCGAGCGTGCAGTTCCCTGCTTCACAAGACGTAGCAGAAAAAAAAAGTCTGTCCTTCAGTTTTTTGGCCCTGAATTCAAAAATACTACTTGTAAGCATCTTGAAAGGCCATAAAAACTACTGGAATAGTCACGACAGGGCATGACATGCTGTGTCACCTCCTCTGAGAAGTACTCTGATGACGTGTCGCTTCATCAACATGTACTAGACCTCTCCAAAAAGTCGATTAAAATGAATAGTCAAAATATTAAGACAAAAATGTCAAGTCAAATTCAAAATATTATCGAAAAAGTCATGATTACATGAAAAATAAATAGTCGGAAAATAAAAAAAACTGCAGAAATATTTTAAAAGCTGTAATTTTTTGAGATTAAGTAAAAATATTTGAAGAAAAAAGCACAATTTTTTACGAGAATAACAAAGACCGCAAAGAACACATAAGTTTCACCTTGGTCCAGGTCTAACGCCGACACCGTCAACACCATCGCCCCTCCAGGCTGGTTCTCTGCAATCTGGGCTTCATAGTGGCTCTCCTCAAACCAGGGAGCCTCGTCATTGACATCCACCACGAAGACACACAGCAGCTGACTGGATGATCGCTGGGGGGTCCCGTGGTCCTCGGCCACGATGGTCAGGTTGAAGACTTCCTGCTCCTCCCGGTCCAGGGGTTTGAAGATGGACAGGGAACCTGCACAGAAGATGGCTCAGGGGTGATTTCCTGTGGGGGTTTATAGACGGTCTCACAGGGGCAGTTGCACGGGACAACTAGGAAACATGCTGAAGTCATCAGAGGCAATAAAAGGTGCCACTCTGCACCAGTCCTGTGATCAGGAAAGAAGTGTGAAATGTTGGCGTGTGAGGGCCAAATCGAACACTCACACACACACACACACACACACACACACTCACAGCCTACCTGAAAGCTTCTAACACCACCAACGCTGCTCTAACTGCCTGGCCACAATTTACAAGATTTTCCACAGGAGAGCACGGCGATAAACACACACTCCAGACACGCAACAAACCAGCCTGCCGTGCTCTCAAGCCTTCCTTTTTTCATCGTCCTGTCTTGAGAGGCTATGGCGCTCGCATCAATTCCCTTGCAATTTCATGCCTTCAAATTGCAAGATGAAAGAAAGAGACAGCCGACGCCGGGTTGTTTGGGAGTATTTTTTCTGTGCGTGCTCGTATCTTTCTCAGATAGTTTGCCCTCAAGCTTTTAATCTGGTCCGAGTTACCGGCTTGTATTTTTCTTTCACTGGCTCCGACTCCTGCGTGAGCCGCCGTAACCCTGGTCGCTAGTAACATGTGTGCAAGGAACACGGGAAAAAGTTTATTTAGTGTCTTAAGCCTATGTATGGTTTGTGGCACCAACACTTGGACTTCACAGGATTAGCCGACAATGCTCTCAGGCATACATACAGTACACATACAATATATACTATAGAGCTGGGTCTCAAACACGAGGCCCACGGGCCAAATGTGGCCCGCAGGACACTAGTTTAATGTTAGTTAGTTTGATATGGATGCGCAAGTTTGATATGGATGCTGTATGGTATCATGTACCCAGAAAAAATTATTACGTTAGATTAATGTTCAGTTTAAATAACTGTTAATAGTTAACTTCCCTATCCGTGTGGAAGTGGTAAGTTTTTGGCTATTTAAGTTTAAAGGAAATAACTTGAAGGCTACTGTTTAGGTCGCTAGCTCTCTAGTTTGCGAGTTAGCATGTGTCTCAAGACCCTGTAGTTGCGCAATATGTTGTAAATAAAAAAAGTGTAAATGTGACTATAGTCGTGTTTTGTCATGTCTACAGGGCTCTAATAATGCTTTGTTAATTTTAATCTGAACTACTATATGTGGTTTCTTAAGTTTTTATTATTTGCCGTTTTATTATTATTATTATATTTATTTATTACTGATCGATTTTCTTTATTCTTGATTTGTTTATTTATTTTTCATCTTATTTTGTGCAGAAAATTTTTTTTTAGATATTTGAGAACAGTGGAATGTTTTATCAGAGCTTTTATTGTAGAAAATCGAAACCAAAGCAAAGTTTATTCATTTTTCTGTTTTTAATAAATGCGTTTTTTTTTTTTTTTTGGAAAACCAGTCTCGCCCAAGACCCTAGCGCCAGTGGCACCCAAGTAAATTGAGTTTGAGACCCCTGCTATAGAGCGTAACCTTGGTTGGTGTCATTAATCCGTTCCAAAAGGTCCGACCTAATCTATTTTTCCCCATAAAAAATACTGTCAAATCCAGTCAATCTGTTACAGAAAGCCATAAATAAACACAAAACACATTTTCATAGCTTTACAATCATAGAACCCTGCACATGAATGGTGAATGAAAGGGATAAGTGAAGATTTAAAGTGACTTTTACCTTCACAGAAGACCTGATTGTTGCCAAAGACACAACTTGACAGCAAGATCAACACACACACCACCCACCTGTTTTGCCATGAGTTATTTCTTGAATTCTCTAGCGCTCCTCACCCCGAGTCCCTGATTTTCTTGTTATTATGGCTGCAAAATAACACAAACGGAACCAAAGAAACTTGCAATTCAAGACATCACTCATAGCAAAACAGGAAAGTGGCGATCATGTTGCCACTTTGTGTCTTCTGTGAAGGGAAAAGTTATCCCTTTCATTCTTTTTTATATGCATTTATTTTTCCAATTTTATTAGTGTAGTAAAACTATCAAAACGTGTTTCCTGTTAAAATCTTTCAGAAATTTGCTTGCAAAAAGTTACAGAGTCAACTGTTAATGACTTTTGCTTCCTGTTCTCATGTATTGGTGAGCTAATAGGATGCTAACAAGGACGTTTTGTGATTAAAAAAATACATTAGGAACACATACAGTGTATTAATAACACGACAAAACCGCGGGCCATATTGTACACTAACCAGAAAATGTACGCAAATCGAGACAAAACACACTAACCAAGTAAAAAACGTATGTTTAAACCAGAGCGTTGCTTGGGTTCTTCACTCTATACGTTCATCATTTGACTCCGCATATTACTATGCTAACATTTAGCATGGTGGTAAACGTGAAACACTTCTCTGTGTCCCCTCCAAATGGGAACAAAGCGGGTTCTGCAAGGATTTACCTTTTTTTTTCGTCCTGAATGTTTCCATCCCAACAAGGAAAAGACACGCGTCTCAAACGCCACAACAAAAACCCACGGGACCAAATTGCCCGAGGTCAGCGTTTGGACTAAAGTGACACAGTCTCACGCGAGCTCACAAACACACGAGACACCACGACGCGCACATAAACACACGTAACTGATCCCCTCGTCTAATGGTTCCCAGAAGCCTGAGAAGGAGGCTCCTTGCTCTTTCACGGCTGATGTGCACGTGTGTGTGTGTGTGTTCATGTGTGTGTTTACTATTTGTCAGGCCTCTTAAGTCTGTCTGCCCTCCAACTGAGTCAAATAAGTCATAAAAGGTGAAACAAGAGTGATCTTCAGAACTTCATACAAGAACTTGTGTGTTTACAGTTGGTTGGGGGTGGGCGGTATTTTGGTGTTCCAGGGCGAGCAGATATACAACGCGCAGAAAAATTTTACAGGTGCTGCAAATTCTTCAAAAGCGGCCGTGAAATGACATGAACAGGTGAACAGATGTGGAATGGAATTCCCGGCAGGTGGTGGAAATGAAAAAAGCCAGCATGAGATGGATGATCCTACTTATTGAACGTAAAGATACAGCGAAACGCTTGAATTCAGGATCAAACTGTGTTTACACTTAGTTGACATGGATCCAGAATGTTTACAGTCTTTTAAAAGCGCAGACCTATAACAAACACACCCACCTCTAGAGTCCTCTGGGGGGCGCTACTGTCTTCCGTGGATAAGAGTGATCACAACAGTGAACAAGTCAGCAAAAATTCCTGGAGTTGTGACCAATTTCAATGGTTTTCTAAACATAGACCTCACTTTCGCATTCATGTCAAGAAAAAAAACTGCTCTTATAATTCTTTAAAAATAATAAGAGGCACAATTCAACAAAACAAATCAATACAACCCAAAATGTTAATTAATACAGGAAAGATATGCTCCTGTGAAGGGCAGACTCGCATGCCAAGACACATAAGGCTATTTGAATAAGTATGCGGAGGACTTGCTTTAGACATGCAGATAATCATAGCAAGCCAGCGTGACATTAACATGTCAGAAAACAAGCAATTAGCTATTAGCATCACATGGTCCACGTAGTCCATGTTTTGCCTCTCTCATTGGCTGCAGAGGCCCCACTCCGTTGTATCTTAACGACTGTCGTTTTGCGCCTGAAAAGACTGACACTGTTCTTGTTGGGGCATGTTGCGATCCATTCGATGCCCTGAAAACGTCATCACAAGATGCTAACGGACGCTCGCGGGCTGGGCTTGCTAGCCAGGTTACACTACACCAGGGACATCAAACCTGTTATCACCGTGCACCCCATCACAGTTATGGTAACTATTAGAAACCATATTTTACTGTATCGTCATCCCATCATATTAATAATAATGATTATTTTAATTATGCGGGCTGCACAGCGCCCGAGTGGTTAGCACGCAGGAGACCTGAGATCAAGTCCACCCTCGGCCATCTCTGTATGGAGTTTTCATGTTCTCCCCGTGCATGCGTGGGTTTTCTCCGGGTACTCCGGTTTCCTCCCACATTCCAAAAACATGCTAGGTTAATTGGCGACTCCAAATTGTCCATAGGCATGAATGTGAGTGTGAATGGTTGTTTGTCTTTATGTGCCCTGTGATTGGCTTGCCACCAGTCCGGGGTGTACCCCGCCTCTCGTCCGAAGACAGCTGGGATAGGCGCAACCCTCGTGAGGATAAGCGGTAGAAAATGAATTAATGAATTTTAACCATGCATTATGGATAACAAGAACATAATTTTATGATTGACTTTTTAGGAAAAAATTACCACAAATGTCAGAATTCTGCTTCAACTTTTCAAACAGTTCCAAGTCAGCCGTGGTGGCAAAGCAACCAGGAAGAGATGGAAGAGAAACTCAGGTTAGTAGTGGTGTGACGTCACCACTTTTGGGTGATGGGGCTCACGAGGCCTGTTTACCCAACATCCCAAGCTGACCTCAAGCGGACTTACCAGTATTTGGGTTGAGATTGAAGGTTCCGCCAGAGTTCCCGGACTGGATCCTATAGGTCACCCTGCCGTTCTCCCCTCGGTCCGCGTCTCTGGCCATGACGTAAAGCGCCACAAAGCCGATGGGCTGGTCCTCCATCACGCTCACCGCCGTCGGCGAGCTGAACGCCGGCTCATTGTCATTCACGTCTGTCACGTAAATCCTCGCCGTGACGGAACTCCACAGCCTCTCTCTGGCGTCCAGGGCGGAGTCAGTCGCTTTTACAACAAGGATCAAGCTGGGGTTGACCTCGTGGTCCAGCTCTTGGTTTAGAGTTAGGACCCCAGTGGAAGAGTCAAGGGTGAGTAGGCCGGGAACATCGGGCCACTGTTGGAGGATGGAGTACCTCAGGTCACTATTGGGCCCGCTGCCGTCCTTGTCTATGGCCTGGAACGTATAGACAGACGTGCCTGGTGGGACGCTCTCAGAGACGACGATAGTAACGGGGTCCTCTGGGAACTGGGGGGCGTGGTCATTGCTATCCTTTACGTTAATGTCAAGGTTGACAAGGGTGCTAATGGGCGGGGTCTGAGAGAGGTCATCCACCTCGATCTTGAGCGTGTAGTGAGCGTCTTGCTCATAGTCGAGAGGTCGGGCCAAGTAGACATCTCCCGTCAGGCGATCCACAACAAAGGTGCCGTCCCTGTCAGTACCCCCCACCACCATGTAGGTCACCTCGCCCCCTGCTGGGTTCTCTCCATCATGGAGGCGGACAGAACCAATGACTGAACCCGGCTTGGTCTCTTCCACAGAGTTGAACGCTACAGAATGTGAGCTGGTCTTTGAAGACGACTTGTTCATGCTGAGGACCTGCAATGAAAGACAGGATGTTTATTTGAGGAGCATCAGCATGAATTTCATGTTCCTCCGACAGCCCCTGGTGGCGGCCTTTTTTTTTTTTACAAAATATGTCCTGGCTTTTTGGCACAAGTAGAAACACATTTCGTCTCAGATTTGTGTTCTTTGGGAAAGTAAACGCAGTTACAAGAACTTTTTACAGACTTGACTACATCACATGAAGCCTGTTTGATGTGATCTGTTTGATCGGGTTTGGAACCTGATGCCACTGGCGGGGGAAAAAAAGACAGTAAAATTCATCATGACACGACAAAATCAGTTGCATTATTACTTGTGTACTATCCTCTTGTGGGGTGAATAAATAAAAAACCTGCAGCAGCTAATGCCAGTGTTGTTGTAGACCATGCAAAGGGCTTGCACTTCATTAAGCAGTGCCATTAATTGGAGCGTTTAGCGTAATTCTAATGAATGGAAAAAAATGAACAGTAATCTAGTAGGCATTGCCTTGCAGTCATAAGACTTCGTGATATCTGACATGACAAGTTATAAATTGCTTCCACATTAGACGGAAAAAGAAGACTGTGAGTAGATGACGAGCTGAGAAAATAACCCTGAAAAGATGATTAAAGGACATAAAATCAACTCGGCGGGTTAGGACAACAGTGCATTGTTTAATTCACTTATTGAATAATTATGTCTTTCAGTCGATTTTTTTTTCATTTAGGAAAATCTGAGTTATAAATTTGTTTATGGTAAAGTCAATTTTCCTGGAAGCGACACACTCCTGTCACGGTGTGAGCTTTCTGCTCTGTGTTAGAAATGAAAGAATACGCTAAATAGTATTTTGTCCTGCCACTCATTGCAAAAAGGGGGCTACTGTTTTGAAAAAGTGTTGAAGTCGCGCCGTCCAGCCTCGATCAGAGCGCTCCACAGCTGGCACTCATCACCACGCCAGCTGGGAGTGTTTGATTCAGACCCACTTTTCCATTTCACGTCTTTTGAAACGTCACAGGGGAAGAGAACGGGAGGGAGGCTTGTCAGGGTGAGGCTGATACGTCTGAGGGGCCCACAGACATCGGTCGTGGACCCGTCTCAGCCCCCGTGTCTAAATACAGTAGGTGAGCGCTGAGTGTGTGTTTGGCCTGGCTGGGCTCCAGATGAAGACTGACCTGGATGGTGAGGGGGCAGGAGGCGCTGCGAGGAGGCAGTCCTCTGTCTGTGGCCATCACCGTCAACGCATACTCGGAACGCTCCGAGTGGATGAGAGGGGAAGATGAGTGCAGGTCGCCGGTGTTGGGGTTCAGAAAGAAGCGCTCGGCCCTCGGACCTACAAGACACGTGGTCCAAAAATTGATATACAGTTGGATCAGGATAGGGTTCAAAGCGATACAATCCTATTCCACCTTTTTCTGGTCACAACTAAGGCAACTCTATTAAAAATATCCTCATAAAATAGTAAGGGGGAGGGATCAAAACCATTTTCATGGTTTTTCATGGAAATGTACATTCATTCATTCATTCATTTTCTACCGCTTATCCTCACAAGGGTCGCAGGTGTGCTGGAGCCTATCCCTATCTTCAGGCGAGAGTCAGGGTACACCCTAGACTGGTCGGCAGCCAATCACAGGGCACATATAGACAAACAACCATTCACACTCACATTCATACCCATGGACAATTTGGAGTCGCCAATTAACCTAGCATGTTTTTGGAATGTGTTTTTGGAATGTCGGAGTACCCGGAGAAAACCCACACATGCATGGGGAGAACATGCAAACTCCACACAGAGATGGCTGAGGGTGGAATTGAACTCGGGTCTCCTAGCCGTGGGGCTTGTGCGTTAACCACGCATCCGCCATGCTGCCTATGGAAATGTACATTTCACATTATTTCAATTCTGCTTCTTAAATAGATGATTGTCCTTCAAATTAGGGCTTACTAAGAGAACCTACGGCAGGCGTGTCCAAACATTTTCCACCGAGGGTCACATATTGAACAATGAAGGGATGCAACTTTGCCACTTTTTATATTATAGAAAGCAAAACATGTACAAATAAGAAGTAAGAAGTTTTATATATAAGAAATAACTGCATCACAGCATTGTGATATAGGTCAACAAGCCGGCTATTAAGAGTAATTTGCCCATTTTTTCCCCATTTTTGAAAGAAGTGTGTTTTTTTTTTCATTTTCCACTTTCTTCTGAAATAATCTTCTAATATTCTCATAGAATTGCAATTTTTTTCTTGTTAGCATACCGCTTTTTTCTCTTAATATTTACTGTAGACTTAATTCTTATAAAATTGCTGCTGTTTTTCCCATTTCTGATGCTTTTTAAAATTTTCCAGCCATTTCCACTTTCTTCTTGTACATTTTCTTCAACAATACCAACTCTCCATTTTGTTCTGTTTCTCATAATACAATGTTTTAAAACATCTTTATAATATTTCAACTTGATGCTACTAAACTGACTTTATTTTTCCTCATATTACAGTATTCTCATAAAAATGAATTTCTTCTAATTAGGTGGTGACTTTTTTGTCTCTTAATATTTAGTTATTTTTATTTAATTATTTTTATTATATAAAATTACTGCTGATTTTTGCTGTCTGTTTTGGTTTAGTTGTGGGCCGCACTTTGGACACCCCAGGCTTAAGTCAAAGTACAGAAAACAAGAGTAGCTCTTGGTCAAGTGTCTGAGATACCAAAGCAGTAAGTTTGAGCTCTCCCACCACTGAAACCTCAAAGGGAAGGACGTTTTTGTCAAGCATTTACTGTTAGCATTTAACCGAGCCAATAAGCGAATCCTCCTTGCTAGCTCGGTATAAAACCCAGACACAGACGAAGACCAATGCGATTTACAGCAGAAGGTAATTTGAATGAAATATATTTGTTTAAATTGATCATTTTCGAGGACAAGGAAACTTAATGTCCTAAATGTAGCTAATTTTAGCTACATTAAATGTAGCTAATTTTAGCTACATTAAATGTAGCTAATTTTAGCTACATTAAGTCAACTGCTACCTGTTAGCTAGCTTCTTAGTGATAATACTGTAACTAGAAGAAGGAAATGAGAAGACGTGTGATTGAAAAAGTCTTATAAATTCAGTTTTTGAATGAGCTAAGAAACAGGGAGTTTAGTTGCATGTTGTTTGCTGACAAATGGTATCATGGTCAGAGATGCCTAACTCAGGATTTGATATTGTACCTGACAAAGAGTAGAATACGGTGCCATTCTCGCCTTCATCGGGGTCTTTGGCTTGTATCGTACCCAGAAGAACCCCAGAGGACTGACCCTCTGACACCTGTTGATTAGACAAATAAATATAATCAATAATATAAATAAATATCACCATATGTCCTTTTCTGTATCTGGTCTTGTCGGATCACCTGAAGTATCATCTTTTTCCCAGGCTGGCTGTGGATAAATACTGGAGCGTTGTCGTTGTCATCCAGGACACTAATGAAGACGGTCCCGGTGGCGCTGCGAGCGGGTGAACCTCCATCTTGAACGACCACCGCCAGCTGGTAACTGGACTGCTGCTCCCGGTCCAGAGTGGCCCTTGTGCTCATCTCACCTGAAGCAGAGAAAAGGCCTCACTGGGGGCGATTGTACGTAGCGATACAGGCGATAACGGATGACACACGAGTATTAAGACGTACGAGCACATCTGCATGCATGTTGCAAGCTTGCCAGATGCTGTGGAGACTCGCGAGGCTGCCAGAACGTGATCACAAATCAGAGTGCACGTCGCCTCGCACAGACTAACAGGCTCAGCAGGCCAATTAGAGCACAACAGGATGCTGAGCGCTGCTGTCGCCACCGTCTGAATTATTTATGGTGGTAATGGTGGTTATGCCGCTTATCATCATTAGGGTCGCAGGGGTATGTGGTAAGGAAGATGCCATTTTAAATTTAATAGATTTAAATTATGAATAATGCAAATTTGAAATATTCTGTGGGGCAATGTGACGTTACGTACAAAGTGAAAAAGTAAGCTGCTTACACTCGGTACATCCCATTCACGACTCACCTGTGTGTGTGTTTATATGGAAGTTGCGGTCGGGGTGCAACAGGCGGTATCCAAGGCGTCCGTTGGGGCCGCTGTCTCGATCAGTCGCCAGCACATGACCGAAGCCCGTGCCTGCCGGCAGGTTTTCTTTCACCGCCATGAAGACCCTCGTCTGCGTGAGTCGAGGGGAGTTGTCGTTCTCATCTGTCACAGATATCCGCACGGTGGCGCTGCCGGTCTTTTTCAACTGTCCTTGACCAGCAGTGGCCAGCACGGTTAGGAGATACATGTCCTTGACTTCTCGATCCAGAGCGCTCTTCACAAAGAGCCAACCGCTGTCTGCGGCGATGCCAAAACCAGCAGCGTCGCCATCCGGGCGAATGTGATAAGCAAGAGGGCTGAAGTAACTTGAACCAGACGTTTCTCTGTTCAAGGCGCGAACACGCAGGAAGCGTGTGTTTATCGGAGTGCCTTCTTTAAGTTCCACACGGTAGCTGAGGGTATCAAACATGGGTCCCTGGTCATTCTCAGCTTGGACGTGGACCACCAACATGAATGTCGCACTAAGCTGAGGCACTCCGTTATCTTTGGCAATCACTTGGAGATCATAGCGGGGAATACTCTCATAGTTAAGGAGCCCCACCAGTCGTATCTCCCCACTGCTGCGTTCTATGCTAAAGGTCCTCTGGACCCCAGTCGGAGAGGACAGGTCAAAAGACAGCTGGCCATTAGCTCCAGAGTCTCTGTCCTCAGCTTGGACGCGATACACGACAGTTCCCATTTCAGTTTGCTCTGGAAGCAGCAGGGACTCAGAGGAGGAGGGAAGAAACACAGGCGGGTTGTCGTTAACGTCCTCAATGGTGATGTGTACGCAGGTCTGACCAAAGGCCGGAGGGTTACCAGTGCGGACCTGCACTTCTAAATCAAGAGACGACTGGACTTCATGATCTAATGAAAGACTGGAGCGCAGGGTCCCGGTGTCAGGGTCCACTGTGAAGTATCCTGTGGGGTCCCCGGAGCTGATGGTGTAGGCAATATCTCTTGAGGTGCCTGGCAGGCGGGAAAACCAGACACAAACCAGAGGCAAGTTAGCATCACCCAGGAGGCTGCAGTGGAAGCACTTAAGCATACGCCTAAGAGGCCGTTTTTCAATTTAAAGGGTGGATTATAAAAGCTTGGAATATGAAAGTATAAACACAGCTGTGAAATGGAATTTCTGATTGATGTGTTGATGGAGGTAAGACTGGTTGACAGGTGCCGCTTCTGGTCCGTACCTGTCTTACTTTTGGCCTGAACGGTCCCAACGACGGTCCCCTGCAAGACATCCTCAGAAACGGAGAAGTAGTACTGTGCTTGTTCAAACACGGGTGGCGCCACCAAGCCTGCCACCACACTGATGTTGACCTTGGCATTAGCAAGGGCAACCAGACCTCCGCCGTCCTGAGCTGAAATCACCATCGGTATGACTGTGTTGGCCTTGCCGTGGACGGGCCGAGAAAGAGAGATCACACCTGCAAAAACAAGAGTACACTGAATGGATTCATCGTATTTATTAGCCGTTAGCCATGGTATTATACACAAAGCTACACAGGTATAAAACAAAACAAATGCACCAACCTGTGTCTTTGTTGAGGGTGAAGTAAGGAGACGAGCCTCCAGATACAGTTTTGTATGTAATCTTGCCATTTTCCCCCGAGTCCGAGTCATAGGCCATCACTCGGACCACAGAAGTACCAGGAGCGCTTTGCGAGCTCAAACTGACAGCATAGGTCAGCGGGTAAAAGGCGGGTCTGTTATCGTTAATATCCACCAGGTCTACCTTTACGTAGGCTAGGGTGCTCAGTCCGCCCTGTCCGAGAAACAAAAAGATCCCTTGTTATTTTATACCGTCACATCGGATAAATCACCAAACACTCATATGTGTTGCAAGTAGAGCGTATTGATGGCGTAGGGGAAAAGCAGAAATAAAATTCAATGCATAGAGTGACCTCTGAGAATAGTCCCAACAGGTCAGATTGATAGCCTCCCCCAGGAGAGGCCTGCCCAGGGCGAGAGGTCTTTCTGCAGTCTGTTTCATAGGCTTTTCATTTGTGTCGAATACAATGCAGCCATTTCATTTGGACCAGGTGGCAAAAACAAAGGAGGCAGCCGTTCAACCCAATAAAATATTACTGCTTGACAGCTGAGGCATTTTTTTTCCCCCCATCTAATCGTTTTAACATGGCCATCATTTTCTTTCATTTCTCAGCTTGTATTTTCATAGGAATATTTCAACAAAGTCTATGCTCTGCAGCCCGCACAGCTTACACTGGGTGTTGCTGGCTTTATGGGACACATTAGTGTAAAGTATTGTTTTCATAAAACCAGGGCTCACCCCGTCCACTGCAGTAACCGTGAAGTCATAGCTGTTCTGGCCGAGATCCCGATCCAGCGCCGCCCGAGTGCAGATGACACCGGTCTCCTTGTCGATGGTGAACTGAGAGGCAATGGCGCTGTTAGGGCCCGAGCCCAGGGAGTAAGTGATGGAGCCGAAGGAGCCGCCATCTGCATCTGTTGCCATCACCTATGAAGAAGAAAGCACGGCTGACTGAATAATGACAATCCCAAAGTCAGAAGTCAAGCGCAGGATATATTACAGTCCAACAAGAGCAAGATAGCAGGTGCTGTTTGAAAGCATCTTTGGATTCTGTTTTATTTATCTGAGCCAAGCAGGCCCTCTGGCAGGATGTGGGCTCTCAGGGAATGAAGGAGGATGACTTCTCCAGGATCCGGGAAGGATGCCAGCATGGGAAACTGCCTGCTTCAGGACTGGCGTCTGTCTACAAAGGACAGTGACGGCGGCGACTGCGGAACGGCGGTATACCACACAGTTCGCTTCAGTGTGGCGCATTATACCCTGTAATGTCCCCCTCGCTTGTGGTGTGGTTTTAATAAGAGCACGCCATCTACAGAGGGCTGGAAGCGCTGGCGTCGTAAAAAAACCTAGCTGACGAATCGTCAGCCACGCAAGTCGTTTACTGCCGACAGGATCTCCCATGACACAGCGGGGCAAAAAGACCAGTCCTCTACAGACCAGCAACAGTTCTCTTACAGTAAGACTCAATCTAACAAGTTTATTATTCCTCCCTTTTACTGTGTTTTCATCATCATAATTTGTTTGGGTGCTTGACTATGCAAAATATCCTCACACAATTTCAACAAAAGTCTACTCTTGAAATTTTAGCACACATGTTGTGGGTATCAATGAAGGTACGATCAGTGTTGATTTATATAAGGATTGTTTAGCGTTGGTGGGGGTTTTCTGGATACCAAATGCAGTCTCAGGAACACTTATTACATATATTTTTACATTAAACAGCCAGATGTTCGATTGGTGAGACCATCAGAAAGCCTCCAGCCGCAATTATTTCTTAGTCGGCATTTCTATTGTCATTTATATCTTGCCTTTCTCCACGGTCTGATCGTACTGTCATTGTTATTGGTTTTCTGTCCATAATCTCCCTGGAGAAAATTACCAATATTTTGGTAATGTTAAGTTTTAGAGTTCAAAAAAGTAATCCTCTAACTATCCAAAACGTGTTGTACACTTTGCTCTTTGACTGAGTTTAAATCATTAAACGCCGGAGCTTAAATGTAAACGTACGGTCAGGGGTGTGCAAGCTTTTTACAAGAAAATTGAAGGGCACCAGGGGGCCACTTTCAAACATGTAATAATATATCTCATTAATAATCATCCTTCCATCTTAATTGAGGTCAGGTTGCCAGGCTAAGACGTCAGCCGAAGACGAGAATCCCAGGATTCCCTTTCTCTGGCTGCTTTGTCCAGCTCCTCCCAGGCCAGCTGAGAGACATAGTCTCTCCAATGTGTCCTGGGTCTTCCCTGAGGCCTCCTACCAGAAGGACATCCCCTGAGCTACCTCATCTGGCTCCTCTCAATGTGAAGGAACAGCAACACTACTCAGAGACACAGCGTCTTGCCCTCTCTCTACGGCAGAGCCCAGCCACCCTACGGAGAAAAACTAATTTGGGCCACTTGTACCCACCATTTTGTCCTTTCGGTCACTACCCAAAGTAGATCCACCGGTAAATTTAGAAGTGTGCCTCCATTAATAATCATTCATTCATTCATTTTCTATGCCGCTTATTCTCACAAGGGTCGAGGGGGTGCTGGAGCCTATCCCAGCTGTCTTCGGGCGAGAGGCGGGGTACACCCTGGACTGGTGGCCAGCCAATCACAGGGCACATATAGACAAACAACCATTCACACTCACATTCATACCTATGGACAATTTGGAGTCGCCAATTAACCTAGCATGTTTTTGGAATGTGGGAGGAAACCAGAGTATCCGGAGAAAACCCACGCATGCACGGGGAGAACATGCAAACTCCACACAGAGATGGCCGAGGAGGAATTTAACTAGGGTTTCCTAGCTGTGAGGCCTGCGTGCTAACCACTCGACCGCCGTGCAGCCTTATTAATAATCAATTCATTTTATTTTTACAATATCCAGAGGGACAATAAATGGCCCCGGGGCCGCACCACCACACCTGAGTCACCACCAGGAGCGCCGCCAAGAAAAAGCAAGTTCATCATCCCAACCCGACTCTCTTCCTTAAAAGATGCTATGTGTGAGGATGAAATTGTTGAATCATTCATTTTGAGGCGATGAATGCTGGAGGTGAAGGGGGGGGTGCCGTCATTCAGGCTCCACTCTCATGCCGGAGCAGATGGGAGGCGTGGATGATTGTAACTCCAAACAGAGGGCGAGTGGTGTGTGGGAGTGAGGCAGGCAGCGATGAAGAATAATAAACCACACAAGGAAAGGGGAAAGCGAGAGCAATAGGAGGCAGCTACTCCATCTTTAAACGCGCTCAGGCTGGGCTTGCACGGTAATATTTTATCACTTTGACTCAAATAATGAGCCCACAGTGTTGCGAGCTTGTTTTCTCTGCAGTTGTTTGACAAGTATTAGCAGCGCGGGGGGTTAAAGGAAGGTTGCGGTGTGAAGAACTACTAGAAATTATGAAATGCGGCTTCATCCAGAGTGGAAATATCTCCTTTCTTACGACGAACCCATTCACAGCAAACTGTGTGATATTTGAGCAGATTTCTTTTGGTTGTCCAAGGTTCACCCACATGGAGCACATAAAAAACCCATACAAGTTTCATATTTATGGTATGAAATGGAAAAAAGTAGTGAGGGAAATAAAAGGAAAAGTTGGAGGGGTGGTTGCCGCAGCCGTGTCCAACTTTTATGCTTCCCTTCAACACTCCACTGGGCCGGTTTGAAAAGTTTCACTACTGCAAAGTAATACGGTGAGGATGTTTGGATACGCGGCTTGGATGCGCAAGCACAATATGTTCCATGTGTTTTGCGTACGTCTCATTGTTGGGAAGGAACACTCAGATAGCAAACCACACATTTGCATCAAGTCCTAACCACTTCTAGCCTGGACCGCCCAAGGCTATCATCCCGACCGGGCCCCCCCTGTGTAGGTTAACAGCGGCGCATCGGTGTCATCTTCCTGCAAGGTTTCCCATACAAGATGACATGAGGCTGTATGCAAATGAAAAACTCAAGACGGGAAAATTAGCCAAGCCACAAACCGCTAAGCCAAGGGGACGAGGAGAGCCCAATAAAACACGGCCGTTGGCTTGAAAACAAGCGTCGTAAAAGTCTGAGGAGGGGAAAATGAAAAACGCTGCAGTGGAGCTACGATGTCACGACAAGATCTTTCACCTCAAACGTCTGCCGCAAAGATTTGCTTCCTTTCTTGCATGTTTACTACCAGTGGAACCCTTTAAGTTACACAATTCAAAGTTGGACCAACCTGTGTCTATTAGAGCTGCAACAATTTATTGGGATTCAATTAGTCCTTTTTTGATGTAAAAATGTAAACATTCTCCGAAATCAGATCACACACATCAGCTTTGACATTATTGGACCAAAGCACTAACTGAACTGATTCATGGACGCAACATGCTTTGGATTAATCGACCAAGAAATGACTTGTTAGATGCAACCCAAGTGTATATCTCGCAAAACTTCAGTAAAGCCTATAAGACTCCAGCTAACGTGATCATCGATAGGGCTTAACACTTGTTATTTTGTTTTTTCTTTGGTTTTTTTGTGTTGAATATGTGATAATGACCGTAGAAGTGAAAATGGAACAGTAAGCTGGCCACAGCACAGTACAATACAATATGGCTAAATTGACAATGCCGACTATAGTCAGAACTGGTTCTAGACCCGACCATGAAAAGTGAATTTCTGCAAAGTAGGAGTCCATATTCATAAATGGAGTTTAAGACCTAATAAATGTGTTTTTAGCATTATTAGACCCCTCTAGGCATGAAATAACACTCCTATAGTCACTTTTACACCTGATACTGTACCTGATATACAGCAGTAGCAGATATATAATAAGACAATAAGAAAATAAGACGTCTTAAACATAAATACAACATTACATAGACTCACACTTTTGTATTGACAGGATACCTGGTGGCCATTATGTCATCAATAATAAGTAGTAGAATACGACTGTAATAGCACAGTGAATAATCACACAGGAGCTGCTGTCAGCCACAACTCATGCCAGTCACTGGCTCACTCCACACTGCGAACCATGCTAACACTCTGCAATTCTACAGCCGCTAGATGATATCACACACATCACACATAGGCGCACACAAGTTCACAGCAGGTTGACCAGAAAAAAACACATTAAAAAAAATAGAGAAACAGGAAAAAAGTTATGTATTAAAATCATCCATTGATTGATTTTCTACTGCTTTTCCTCATGAGGGTTGCGGGGGGTGCTGGAGCCTATCCCAGCTGTCTTCGGGCGAGAGGCGGGGTACACCCTGGACTGGTCGCCAGCCAATCACAGGGCACATATAGACAAACAACCATTCACACTCACATTCATACCTATGGACAATTTGGAGTCGCCAATTAACCTAGCATGTTTTTGGAATGTGAAACCGGAGTACCTGGAGAAAACCCACGCATGCACGGGGAGAACATGCAAACTCCACACAGAAGATGGCCGAGGGTGGAATTGAACCCTGGTCTATGTATTAAATTATTATTTTTAATTAATAAATATTTTTTTTATGAAATGTAATAAAATATTCAACTTAAATGTTACGTGTATAAAAAATTATACTGTAAATAATAAATTAATTTAGTATTTTGTTTTTAAAAAACACAAGTCACTCGGTCACGGTCATCCTAGTCTTTTCGCACCGTCTCATCTTTATCATGTAAGTCATTCACAACCCTCTATTTGGATTGAAAAGACTGCAAACATAATCTGGGCTCATCAACCACAGCGGCAGCAGCAGCTTGAGGTTTTCTCCCCACACTCGCGTTGGTGAGTGAGGCATGATGGCCGTCTTATCAGCAGTGTTTGCTGGAGCCCTTTCAGTAAAACAAGCTGGGAGAATCCAACCATAACTGGGACACTTTGCGGTTCTCCCATCAGATTCCAGGAGCCTTGCGAAGGAGACCGTCTGACGGTTGTGTCCGCTAAGGAGAAGCAGATTCACATGCCTCTGTATATTTATCTTCAATATGCTGAAACTGATCAGGGAGCCTGATGCTCTAAAAAAAGAAAAGAAAAGAAAAAGAAACTCCTGGCCTACTGGCTGGTCTCGGTTTGCGGTCGGAGAGAAAGTCTAGGAAGCTCGTTATTACCTTCATTTTTCTTCACCGATGGACTAGAAAGGTTCTCCTCACACTTATCAAATATGCTTCCTTAACTAATAAACACTCAATCAAATCTGAGCATTGATGGAGCGGCGAGGCTTGAGGACGTGCTGCAGTCCAATATGACCACCTGCTGGTGACGTTGTCGTATTTTCCCAGGCTACTGTTCTTCCACCAGCCTCACCGTGTGGAAGTAACGACAGTGAGTAAATGAGCGACGTGGAAAAAAAAGCCCACAGAGGCCCATAAGGGGTCAGTGAGGAGGTTTTTAATCACGCTCCCCCAGTCAAACAGATTTGTCTCCCGCCGTTCCGCCGCGAAGGCCGGCCAATCAGAACGGCGGCGCTGCCAATCCAAATAGGCCGCAAATGATGGAGCACGTATGTAAATGTTTGCCCACTGGGAAATTATCGCATGCATCCATCACCTCACTTCCGCATGCAAATGCCCTTTCAGTGCACCTTAAAACATGCAATCAATGTCTGAAAGCTGCAAACATCGACGAGAGAGACGTCACGGCCCATCAACGTCACGCCAATCGACTCACGGCTGAGCGTGATTAAGCGGGATCTTCTGAGCAGTCATGGCTCAACCCAGCGCAGATGAGAATGAAGAGAAAACAAAAACGAGCTGGGCCAGAGAAATACTGAACCTCTAAATCCCTGAGGGTCAAAATTTACGAGCGTTTGCTTTTATCTTGCTTGGCTACCTGAACGCAGCGCATACCTGACCCAAAATGTGCTTCACATTTAAAAAGGTATGAGGTTTTACTGATACACTCATGTCAGAAAAGTAGGACTTCCCATGTTGGCTTTTATAAATGGCAAGTGGACTTTTGACTTATTCAAGGTTTGAGCTGGGATGTTCGTTAGCACGTACTGATGACGCAACTGGGGGTTCCGTATCTTGCCCACGGATGTTATCCGCGCCGGATTGCTCATCTGGTGGTGGTTCAACCAAACCAAAGTTCCAGTGGTTACAGTCAGCACATAACTGCAACTTCAGAAGTGTTCTTTCAAGTTTGCAGTACGGCTCAGTATTACCACAGTACTGCCAAGTATTAATTGATCAATAAACTCCATCAGGCGTTGGTGAGATAGGGGCTTAAGGTATGTCACTTACAACCCAATATGGCCACCATCAGTGTGTTTACAGTCTGGTTTCGACCACATACCCTTTCTCCTTGAGTGGATACTTATAGGTTATCACATGATCTTATTATCACATACTATTTAATCATGAGCTTATTATCACATACTATTTAATATTTACTATTATACTAATATTTACTATACTATTTACTATTTAACCGCTGACATGTTGACAGAGCACAGATGGCAGCAAAACAAACGCTGTGTGTTCACGATCGTGCGCTGTTCTGATTGGTTGCTTCACAGGCACGATACCAGAGCAGCGCGGGGGCTAATACTGGACATGGTTAAACTCTATATTTTATCAGTATCACTGCCCTGGGCTTTGACACAGTATCATTTCGGCCTTTTCCCGTATCATTCATGGGCAGTTTCTAGGGTACAGGGCCAATTAATACTGTAGTATGTGGTAATTTCCTGGTATGATAGGCTGGAAACTACAAGTCATCATCATCAAATACAATTCCAACAACAGTTTCAAAGACCTTTTAATGGCTAAACTCCCACGCAAGCAATTACAAGGCGGCAGATGATAGGCCGATGCGGGACATGCTGATCATTAAAAGCCAGTAAAGGTAAAAGAGGGAAGTGTGGGGGTCGAGTGGGTGGGATTGCAGGAATGCGGCCAGCACTGAAATTTGCACAGCTGGTGTAAAAGCCTGCTGTTGCCGGTGGCGGTGATGATGTCCTGGCATCACTTCTGAGGAGGGTAAAGACCTCCTGGTGGGCACACACCCTCACACTAAGCACTAGAGTAGGTCACGTGTCCGCCAGCACCTCAAATAACCAAGATGGGATTCAGCGCTATGATAGTCCACTGCAATGCTATGCTACATGTCGGATGTTTGAGATGTACTATCACGGGCCAGCACTGAATAAAGAACATGAAACACTATTAGCTATCATCTGGGAGTCGTTAATAACTGTTGCAAACATCACGTCAAAGAGGCCCATACCGTAGCTCTTGTTTATGGCTTCACTTCTGCAGACCAAAGTGCTGGATGACTGATTGGACCCAAAGACTAACGGCACCATGTTCAAACCCAAACTGCCTGCGGGCGAAATGGATGGTTTGGCCCGAGCTCTTTGGCGTGTGGGTCACAAATTAATTCTCTTCCAAAAGGAACGCAGCTTTTGAAATCCTTTGAATGAACTTTTTTTTTTTTTACATCAGCTCCCAATTATCCATTTGCATAACCTCTTTTGTACGCGCTTCAGCAACAGACGTTGGAGAAAGTCACGCTTTCTCGATAATTGCAGAACAAAAACAGCCGTGTCAGAATCTCCTCCCTTCGGTGTCCTTGCCTGACTTCATAGGAACAATCAACTGCAGATTTGTCTTTGTCCAGATGTCCATTAAAGCTCGTCTGCGGGATTGTCCCGGAGAAGCGGCATAAAAACGCCAAGGTCACTAAGCGTCTTCATCAATCCTCTTCGCAAATATACGATCATGAGACTCTTGCCAGATCGTCTCATCCAGACTGAGCGCCAACTGTACATAACGGGGCGAATGCTTTGCCATGGTTATGTGTTGCTGTCCCGCACATGTGATGCAGGAAGGCCAGAAGAGCACTTCTTAGGTGAATACTACTACAGCGCAGTAGTCGGATATTCCATTTGATTTGTAGTATGCGCTAACATACAAGTACATATGTATTTCTGGAAACGTACACATGAATGTCTACCGCTTATCCTCACGAGGGTCGCGGGAGGTGCTGGAGCCTATCCCAGCTGTCTTCAGGCCAGGGTACACCCTGGAGTGGTCGCCAGCCAATCACAGGGCACATATAGACAAACAACCATTCACACTCACATTCATACCTATGGTCAATTTAGAGTGGCCAATTAACCTAGCATGTTTTTGGAAGGAAGCCGAGTACCCAGAAAAAAACCCACGCATACACGGGGAGAACATGCAAACTCCACACAGAGATATCCGAGGGTGGAATCGAACTGGCGTCTCCTAGCTGTGAGGCCTGCGTGCTAACCACTCCATCGCCATGCAGCCTCGTCACACTGCCATACTTAATGCAAAACAATCATCCAACTGATTCAATTTTCTCCAGAAGCAGGGCTCGACAATAACGATGTACCGATGGCCCGGGGCAAGTTAAAACAAAATTGGGGCAAGTAAACCCAATCAGTGATATTCCCGTCGGGCAAGTGCACTTTGGCATGCCATACTGCCAAGAGTTTTTTTAAAAGTGGTTCTTGTTGGGTGTTGGTAAAACACGGACTTTGTAATTCCGGTGGTAATTTGCAAACCAATCCTTGCAAATCTTGAAATGGATCAATCAGAATCGTTTATTTAGACCGTGGTCCGCGCTTTACCCACACCCGTTCTTGTTCGCGATCAACCAATCAGCGATCGTTTGACTACGAAAACATCTATCATGGCGTCCTTGCCAACATGGTCTAATTCTTCAATAACTTCTGAAGGAAAACACCAAAAACTGATGAAACAGTGCCCCCTAAACAAGTATTTTAATCAAATGATGGCACAGGTGAGTGAATCACATTACCCAATAACTTGTGTTGTCATTTATTATTTAATAAGCACAATGTTTATTCATTTTGAATGTACTTTTATTTATCAAGGCAAAGTGCCTAGAAGTCTCTTGACAATCCAGATTTCCATGCAACGTCATGATCTATGTAGGAAAACCACAAGAAATGATAATCATTTCATCTTTATTTGAGATTCTCATGTGACGCCACAAAATGAGATGATATCATTATGGCAGTCTTTTCATTTTACATGGGGCAAGCTCAGGCAAGTAGTTCTCACCTTAAGGATTCCCCATGGGCAAGTCATTTTTGATATTAATGTAGAGCCTTGAGAAGCCATCGTGTTGTTTGGATTCATCTCTTGGCATGTGTACCATATCCTTTTGGATCTATGAACACATTAACCCCTGACATGGGATATTTTTGTTTCTGTTTTGGTCTTTATCTAAATGTTAGTTTGTAAAGCATTAAAGTTCGGATAGTGGATGGTTGGAGTATTAATCAGATGCATAGTAGGTGGTCCACAGCTTGCAGCATGTCCGAATACCCTCATTCATCCGGGTCATTACATTCTCAGGGCGTTGAATCAATCACAACTGGACTGTTCAGGTTGTCTCAGAAGACGTTTCGCCTCGCATCCGAGCAGGCTTGATCAGTTCATGTTCAAAGACGAGTCAGGTCTGGTCTGAGGGGAATGATGCAGGATGCAGGATGCAGGATGCAGGATGCAGAAATAAACACTTGAATCTTGCACTGTCCCGTCGGATGAGAGGGGGGGGGGGGGGGGAAACAGACAACCTGAGCAATTCAGTTGCAATCGATCAATACCCTGACAGAGACTGCACTGGAATGTCAACATTCACACTTGTTAGCGGTGAAAATAGTGAGATTCCATCCGCTTATGACATTTCTGGAGCCGACTAATCAATAACTGTCTTGAGACTGATTAATATGGGCCTTCAAAGACAAATACATTCCCGTTGTCTCCGAATGTTGATGGGTACATTTGTGAGGCAACATCACAGTGGAGGTTTTCAACATTCAAGCTCTTTATCATCAATAAAACCAGATTCCTTAAATAAACAAACACTACGTCATTAGTTCTCCATGTGGTCCGCATTGAAACTGCTGAGTTGTCAAAGAAAAAAAGATGTCCCTAAACGTCACAGTTCAATCATTCTGCAGTTTACTCTGCTTTTTGACACAATTTTCAGCAGTACATGGACTTTTTTTCTTTTTTTTTTAACTTTCATTAGACTTTCTTGTCAAACCGAAGCGTCTGTCTTTCATCTGGACCTTCCATCTGGAAGCGATTAGGCATCAAACCATTTAAGAGTAGAGTTTCTGAAAAGGCACAACGAGCGGAGAGAAGAGATATTGTGCAACAAGGAAGAGAAAAAAAAAGGGGCAGAAAACAGCAAGGATGGGCCTGGAAAACTACAGTACATTGAAGAGTGTGCAGGCAGCGTGTAATACGATATTTTAGCCATTAAATAATCTGTACAGGCTAATCAGGCCCAGACATGTTCCAATAATTATGACGAAGTGCCTACTCTGTAAATTGCACACTCAAATGAAGTAACTCTCGGACAATATTCAGTGTATGCTATCGGGAAGTAAAATATGTTTGACATGTTTTCAAAGCTCCAGCTTTTATCTGATGTGCAGCCTGATGAGGATTCCAGTGGATAATTTGAGCCATCGGACCAGCCAAATTTTTCTATGGGAAAAGAACATGGATGGGAAGGTTTAAAGGGTCCCTGACATGATTCATTAACTTTGTTTCAATATCTTATATAATCTTTGGAATTATCTTCTACATTGTTCCATTTTTGAAGGCGAACGCTAAATTTGCAATACTGACAGTTATATCGGTAGCGCCAGCCATGGTTAAACTCTATATTTTATCAGTATCACTGCCCTGGGCTTTGACACAGTATCATTTCAGCCTTTTCCCGTATCATTCATGGGCGGTTTCTAGGGTACAGGGCCAGTTAATACTGTACTATGTGATAATATACGCATATCACTCTGTGTTTTAAAAGTGACCAATCTCCATGTCTTAAGGCCCAAGACTTAAGTCCATGTTCTGTTTCAGGTCTATCCCTTTTTTTCTATTGAAAGATGGTTGAGATCTTGGCTACAAAGACGGTAAACGGCCTCTGTCTCGTACGCCGCTATGTTAGTTTACCTGAGTGATCGTACTCCCATGGCATCGCGTTGTGGAATGAGACAGAACAGCGAGAGCTCGCCAGTCATGGCTGGTGCCATCAACTATAAATCTCATTTACTGTTGGCTTTTAAACATGTAACAATGTACAAACAATATCTAACATATTTAAGCAAAGTTGATGAATTATTTCAAGGAAGGGTTACTAATAATATATATTTTTTCTAATTAATCAAGTGGGCTTCAGTGCTCATTTACCACCTTTGATAAACTGAATGGAACATGGCTGACAATTCTCAGGGAAGATTTACGCTGCGTAGGAAAATAAACAACACTAAAGCCTCACAGAGAAGAATTAACCCATCGACCACCTGGACGCACGGAGGACAGCTCGCATAGTAAACCTGCACAAGACATTTGCCTGTTTATTTTTGCAAAGGTCAAATGGAAGAAGTTATTTTCTTACACACGCTGATTGCTGTTTGGGCCAATGGAAAGTAAAACAAAGAAAAAAAATTGCCCGTTGGAGTTTTTTTCAGCACTGAAGAAGTCATTTTGATTGACAAATCTTGTCACACGGATTTAAAAGGAGCTTTTTTTTTTTTTTGATGGATGTCCAGTTGCTGGTAGAAAGTGTAAAACCACATGTCTTCATTGGTGAGTAATGTCAAAAACATCACGTTGGATATGACAGCGATGAGGGACATGTCATGGATGAAGCGCCGTGAGGTCACGCCTGCACTGGACGCCCCGGCCTTTCAACTAAAGCCCCAAAGTGTCCTTATGTGGTTTGCATGCCGATTGAAAAGACAAAGCCAGACTTGGCAGCAGGAGACAACTTTGCAACCTTTTTGTCAGGACTACAAACAAACCAACTCAGGATGTTTTTGAAATCTTTTGCTTGATGTTAGTAAGATTACTCTGTTTAGTTTTCTACTTTCATTATACAATGGAACCCCGGTTAGCGTACGCCTTGGTTTGCGTACATTTTTCACTTAGGGTACGATATGGTACCCGTCTTGTTGTAAATCGGTGTTCCTCATGTATTTTTATCACAAAATAACTTTATTGGTGCCCGAAGTCAGCTGGGATAGGCTCCAGCATACCGCAAGCAACCCTAGTGAGGATAAGCAGCATAGAAAATGGATGGATGGAACTTTGTTAACCTCTATTGGCTTGCTAATACATAGAAACAGGAAGTGGAAGTCCCCTTTGTTACCTGTCGATGATGTCATTAGCAGTTGACTGTAATTCTTGGCTAATGAACACAGTTTTACATGCACAAAACATTTCGAAATGTATATAAACAACGAATGACATGATGTGGCGCCACCTTGGTGTTTTGCTATGAGTTATTTCTTGAATTCAGTTGTGTTTCTCAGCTTCTTTATTAAAATGCTGCCATTTGCAACTTTCTTTGGCTCCATTTTGGCTTCCTTTGCAGCCATGATCCAAAGAAAGGCAGAGACTTGAGGTGAGAAACAATTGAAGAAATAACTCATGGCAAAACAGGAAGGTGCCATCTGTGTTGGTCTCGCTGCCACACTGTGTCTTTGGCAACAATCACGTCTTCAATGAGGTAAAAATAAGCTTAAAAGTTAGTTCATCCCATTTATATGCATTTTAAATTGCTTTATGCATGTAAAACTATCCCTGTCAAACTATAAAAACATGTTTTGTGTTAACATTTTTGGCTCTCTGGAATGGATTCATGGGATTTGCATTACTTCTTATGGGGAAAAAGAAATTGATTAAGTTAGAGTACATTTCAGTTTGAGTGAGAACTACTGGAACGGATTCACAACCCTAACCAAGGTTCCACTCGAGAAGGGTGACTTTTGGGTTTAAATGACAATTAACTTTTTTTCTGTTTAATGAAGACAAACAAAGTGTTCCCGTTCTGGCTTTCCAAGCACAAACTCTTCCCGGCATGCGGGGTGAGGGGGGTGGGGTGCCTTTGCACTTAGTATGTGGTCTTGATGAGGAATATTCATCACTATCTCCGTGTGTGGTCATGTGATGCCTTTTGGCACACGTCACTGGCTACAAACACCACTCCTTTCATGGATACCTGTAGTCCACACAGGGGGATGAAATGCCCTGCACTGCACTGGCATTCATTTGCATCATGAAACAGTCACAGAGTACGTTTTAATCCCACCAGGCCGTGGTCTACGCACAGCAGCGCACAATTAGTGACAATGAGAAACACACTGCAGCTTTTCATTTAAAGCAGGGGGGGGTCCTAACTTATTCCAGCGTGGGCCTCATTGCGAAAAATGAAAGGATGCAACTTGGCCACTTTGATTTTTTGCCAAGAAGTTATACATTTCAGATAAAACTGCAGCTCAACGTCGTGATATAGGTGAAAAAAAGCCAATTATAAGTAGCAATTTTTGTCTTTGCTAATTTTTTCCCATTTGTGCTATTGTTTTTATTCAATTTTCCAAATATTTCACCTTTCATTAATGATCTTGGTAAATGTACTTCTTGTAATAGCACAACTTTATCCCCATAATATAACCAATTTTTTTGTTAATATTTAAACTGTTACTAAAATTACATTATTTTTCCCCATAACATAACTAGTTCATTCTTGTAATATTGCATCTTTTTTCACTATTCACAATTTTTAGTTTTTTTTAATTTATGCTGTTAATTTTCCAAGTATTTCAACTTTATTCTGAAAATGATTTGTATTTATTCCCATAATATAACTTTTCCCCCAAGCTAATTTTGAAAAAAATTCCCACAATATTACCACTTACTAAAATGATATTTATTTTCCTCATGATAGTATGAGTTTACTCTTTATTATTATTGTGAATATATTTTTTTCTCTTTTACAAGTATTTTTCATTGGTGCTGTTAATTTCTAATTATTTCAACTTTCTTCCTGTGAACTTTATTCTGGTGATTATGAATTTATTGGCATAATAGTTCAACTTTATTCTCATAACATAACTTTTTCGGCACCCATTGTTTTCCAAAAATTACAACTTTATTTGTTTTTGTTTTCACCATTCTTGACTTATTATGGCATATTTTGACTTCCATCCAGGCTCGCGGGGGTGCTGGAGCCTATCCCAGGCGGGGTACACCCTGGACTGGTGGCCAGCCAATCACAGGGCACATACAGACAAACAACCATTCACACTCACATTCATACCACTCTTTAACCGTGCAGCCATATTTTGACTTGATTCTGGTAAATTTACTGTAGAATTAAACATTTTTAGAATGTGCTTCCGGCTAATAAATTAACGGCTCCCGGGCCGCACTTTGGACAAGCCCGATTAAACGCATCTTTTTTCCATCTCTGTTCCATCTCCTTTCCTACCCCATGTCTGTGTTCTTCTCCGATGCCAGCTGCAGGACGCAACACATGTGCACACATCGCTGCGAAGCGAGACTGGGATGCTTTTAGTCGCCTTTGCAAGCACGGCACACGGGGCCAAATCTGCGGTGTGGCAAGAACTGCACTCCTCTGAAGCTCTTCAACGCTTAATTTACAGCCGCAGCCCGACTGAAACAAACTCTCAGCCTCCTTCATGCTTTTGACAGCAGCAATTGAGAAAAGATTTAAACGGGAGGCCAGAAGGAGACGTTTTATGTTTATTGCCTCGCTGAAATTGTCATTTCATTGTAGATTGTTGCAAAACAAAAATGAAAATAGACAGTCTGGGAAGCAGGATTGCGTTATGAATAGCTGCGGACCACACTGGTCCATCTCGTGGGAAGTTTCCCCACAAATAAACTCCAAAGAGAATCTATATTTGCAGCCAGCCCAGCATGAGAATGTCTTACGCTCAAACTAATGTCTAGAAACTATGCCTGAAATTGCATCATAAACATGCATTTGTCAGAGGGAAGTCAGCATGCAGACTAGGGAACATTTGGGAATTGAACCAACAGTTTCTGGAAGAATACATGAAAAAGCGTTTTATGTTGTAATGAGTGTTAAGAAGAGTAAAATGTTACTGAAAAGGTCCCCATGACGCAACGGTGAAATTTTAATGAGGTTCTAACAGTGGTGTGTGTCCATAGAGTCAAACTCTATCACGTGTGTACGTCCACACCTTTGTACAACCCCAGGCTTCGCTACACATCTTGAAATAAAGGCTCAATGAAGGCTCACTATATAAAAACCTGGCCAGGATTTGTTTTTATGATTCAATATTGCATGATGTATAGTAGGGCTCTCCAAAGTGCCCCGGGGGCCATTTGCGGCATTTTAACAGGAAAACTAAATAATAAAACAGCAAAAGTGAAAGAATTTTTTTACAACAAGGTTCCACTCTAGTGTAATGCTTCAATTATGAATACTTCATAAATACTCATGAGTACTGAATAAACTACACCAACCAATTGATGGAGGAAAAGCTGTGTAAGGCTTTCGCTACACATCTTAAAGGAGACCTATTGTGCTTTTTCCACTTTTCTGACCTGTAAATGTTGTTAGAATGTTGTAAATTTGGTGTTAAAGTACGCCAAAGTGTCAGTTCAAGAGCTTTTACTAACATCAATGTGATCCAGACTTCCTTATATGGCCTGTAGATTGCCTTTACTCAGTAAACACGGACCTAGGTATCTGGAAGTCCTCGTGAGCGCATGGGAATGTGACCAATCACAATAGAGTGGGCGTGCCTAGATGGGGGTTGGGGGTGTAGTTTGGGTCAGAAGTAGGAAATCCATGGAAACATACATAAAAAATATGTAGGATGTTTTCTGTGTGTTATTGTGTGTAGCTGCTCTATAGGAGTCCACAACTCAACACAAAGCACCAAACATGAGCATAATAGGTTTCCTTCAATCTAAAGCCTGAAGCTCTGACAAACATCTGTCCGTCACTTAGCATGTTATTAAAATGTAATGTTAGCACTTTAGCATCACATAGCTATGCTGGTGTTTGCGTCCTCCTATCCGACCCAGTAACATTATGTTGTATGTGAAATAAGGCAGAGTTACTGTGAATATGTCAAAAGTGGATTAGCATTAGCATTTTAGCTAGTTCACAGCAGGGCTTACTAAAATAAGCCCTGGCAAAAGGCAAAACACTATTAAAAATGTATAAATGAGAGCAACCCAGATACAGATTGTGTATTAGCTAGCTTATTACTTGCTAGCTTATTAGTGGCAGCAGATTGTTGCCGTCTTTCAGATTTCCAAACTACATCATCAGATATGTTCCGAGTATTTCATGTCCTCCAAGTGCTTTAGTTTTCCCCTCACATTCAAACGTCCCCGCTCCCGGCTACCGCTGCTCCATTTAACGATGAAGTTGACAGACGTTCCCGCCATGATGTAACCTGGAGGAAATCTAAGCCCTGTCGGCGCCTGCTCACAGTCTAAACCAGGAACCCACACTGACTGAGCTCCGTGCTTTACCGTCGGCGGGAAAGAACGCAGTCAAAGACGACCGGATTTAGTTTTAGCTCGCTCGTCTCCCGGTAGGCGAACGAGGTGAAGGGGTGCGCTGGAGGGCGGAGCCATCGGGGGTCATCAAGGCCTACTGGAAGCGTACGCATAAACACAGCCTGTCACCCGCTGATAAACACTGGCAAATAAATGAAGAACGCTAAAGCACGGCAGCTTCTTACTTCCTGTGTAGGTCTGTTTAACACAAAGCTAACAGGCTAATTACACCACAATCTTTCTCCACGAAATGGATGCGTCGAAGACGTTTGTTTGCACCACAATAGCATTCTGGAGCCTGGAAAGGCAAACGTTTCAAAACAGATCTGGAATCCAAACCAAAACAAGAACGGTGGACCTCTGTGCTCCGCTAACAAGCTAGGCGAATCACATATTGTTAGTTTTTTATTCATGAATTAATTACTTGTCTTCATGAATGATACTATTCTTCATTTATGTCATGTTTTTTTATTTAAATGTATAATTTAAATGAATTTTATTTTTTCATTAATATATTAACTAAATGTCTTGTATTTCTTATGCTATGATATCAAGGTTTAAAATAAAACAATACATTTTTTACATTATAAATTTATGTATATGAATTATTTTATTTTAAATGAATTAATTTCATTTTATTTTTCAATAAGAAATTCATTTAATTTTTGTATTTTTTATGCTGGTATGATATAAGGGTTTAAAATAAATTACATTTCTTCTATTAAGTACTAAATCATTGATGTATGTTAATCTATTGTAAATTAATTGTGAATTCATTCATTTAAATGCATTTTGTTTTTTAATTAATACATTAAATATTAAAATATAATACTATAATAATAATATAATAATATAATATAATATAATAATACTATAATATAATATAATAATAATTATTATAATAATATAATAATTAAATATTAAATATCTTGTATTATTTGTGCTCTGATATCAGGGTTTGAATAAATAATTAAATGTATTTAATTAAATATTAAATTGTTAATTTATGCAAATTATTTTAAAAAATTAATTTATTGATTGATTCAAATATATTTTACCATGAATAAATCAATTAAATGTCTTGTATTCTTTATCCTATGATAGCAGGGTTTAAAATTAATAATAACATGTATTCAATTAATTATATAGATACATTTTTATATTTTTTTAATGTAAATAAATTCATTTAATGTATTTTTGCGTTAATAAATTAATTTTATTTCATATAGGCATTAAATGTCTTGATGTGCTGATGTATTCTTCACGCTATGATATGGTATCGGATCGGTATCACCGATACCAGCTTGGATGTTACTCTGTACCGGATGGGAAACCCAATCCGTGGTGTCACACATCACTCCAGGACTCGACACTTGACCGATGGTTAGTTAGTGCTCCTCCTTGGCTTTCATGAAAAGGCCGGAGACTCCAGTGGAAGTTGGAAGAAGACTGGAACAACAGACTTGAGATCAGCAGACCCAACTTGTGCACCTATGCAGCATTCCCGCTACATTCATGCCACAATTACTCAACACACTTCCTCTTCTTTTACCAGCAGATTCCTACGAAATATTTCCCTCCGTGTGATTCATTTACTGGGAGCTTCTTCTCAACCCCCCCACAAGCTAAATAAAAAACCACAAAAGGGGGTTTCATTTCCTTTCTGGGGTATTTATTTATCCTGAGCTTAAATATTTAGGTGATCGTGTAGTGATATTTTATCTTGTATACACGTCTGGCCGTCCCCTCTCGCTGTGATTCATTTCAAACAATCAGCTGCTACGTCCACGAGACGGAAGGCGACTGCTGCTCATGGACATGACATGGGAGGAGTCAGATCTAAACGTAGGAAGTTTGGGGACAAGATGTTTGCATCAGCACTCGTGCACGCCGCCACGTGCGCTTGGGTGATTGCGTGAAATGAGCTCGTAAAGGGTTGTTTATTGCTCACATACATC
The DNA here is from genome assembly GCF_037039965.1 of Doryrhamphus excisus. Classification (NCBI taxonomy): domain Eukaryota; kingdom Metazoa; phylum Chordata; class Actinopteri; order Syngnathiformes; family Syngnathidae; genus Doryrhamphus; species Doryrhamphus excisus. Next base: position 8,063,628 of record NC_136364.1, on the reverse strand, counting down.
ACGGTCTTTCTGGCGGCATTCAGTGGAAAGATGCTCAGTGATAACAACCTTGGAGGTGCTTGACACTGGGAGCTCTTCAGCCGAGGACCATTTGACCAACATTGGAAGAGGAACCTTCAAGTTGCACAATCAATGCCGTCATAATCATGACACAGCATCAAAGCATATGGCGTGTAATGTTCATTTATTGTAAATACTTATATTAAATATATTCTTAAAAATATATTTTTTATTGACAATATCCAAGCCGACAACAACCGACATAAAAAATGATGGGCTGACATTATTATTATTACAAATACAACAAATAACAAATACAACACAGAAATGATTAGGCTATCCAATATTTTACTAATCGAGAATTTTACTGAAATTTTTGTCGATTAATCGAGTAATCGGATAAAACATATTTTTGCTTCTTTAAAGAGGACTAATAAATTCACAAGAAATAATAAAACATTTGACTAAGTAATGAAGGAGCAATTGGTTGAATTATTATTATTATATATAATGGAGTGTTTTATTTCTTAAATGGATATACTGCATAGTGTAAGTGTAAGACTTATACTTATAGCCGAGGGTGGAATTTAACTCGGGTCTTCAAACTGTGTGGTCTGCATGCTAACCACTCTCCGCGGCCAAGTGGTTAGCCCTGTGATGAATGTGAGTGTGAATGGTTGTTTGTCTATATGTGCTCTGTGATTGGCTGGCGACCTGTCCAGGGTGCGCCCCGCCTCTCACCCGAAGACAGCTGGAATAGGCTCCAGCACCCTTGCCACTCTTGTGAGGATAAGCGGTAGAAAATACATGAATTAATGTATTTTAATGTTAATTGTTATTTGATTTCTGTTTTTATTATATATATTTTATTATTTTATTTTAAGATGTTATTTATAATAATAATAATAATGTAATATTATTATAATATTACAACAGTAATAATTATTATCATTAACAATAATTAACAATAATTAATAATAATTAATAATAACTAATAATAATAATAATTATATATTATATATAATTATTATAATAATAATTATTATCATTATTATTATTAATTATTGTTAATAATAATTTTTATTGTTGTAATATAATAATATTATATTATTATTATTATTATTATTATTATTATTATTATTATAAATAACATCTTAAAATAAAACAATAAAATATATATAAAATAAAATAATAATAATAATTATTATTATTATTATTATTTAAAGACATTGCTGTTCGATGGTGGAATGCATTCTTACGTAGAGCAGGTACGAGGTGCAGCACGCTTCATTCAGTGTGTTGTCTCTTGGCGCTGGTTTTATTAGCTCCGCCCAGAAGTCTCGCTGGCCAATGTGCTCCCAAAAAGGATGACCTCATGCTGACTGCAGGGTGGGCGTGATGATCCTATCAAATATCAGCTGAGAAGTCTGATTGTTATTATGCCAAAGATGACAGTGAATATCATTTTAATGGCGGTCCGTTATTGCTTCGGACACACACCCACGCTCGCACTCCTGATGACCTTCACAAGCCACACCCACTTTACCATCGCTTCCTTCATCAACTGCCGGCCTTCCCAGCGGCCCCACTCGCCATTCTACTACAACGCGGCACCAGATAAGGAGTCTAAAAAACCTTAAAGGCTTCTTACAGGAAGACAGAAAGAAACACAGCTGGACTTTTTCTTTTCATGGCCATCCAAGAGCAATCCTCTTTGGACACCCCTGCACGACGCCGTACATCCTTGCTGTTCCATCAAGACCAGTAGATTTTGGATATTGTGGGATTCAAACACACCAAGAAAGTGAGAAGTGTACAAAACGTGTCCAACATCCTTCATAACTTGCTAGTGCTGCTTCACTGAGGGGAAAGAAGATCTTAGACCACATTTTTGACCGGTGTCGTCCAATCCGGGGCCATCTGTGACCCAGTAAAAACTGACCCCTGACCCGTTTTGGGTCCTGACCCCAAGTGTGGGCAACCCTTACGACTAATTGAGCGTTTTTAGGAGCCTCAAGCATACTTGCTATGAGATTTAAACCCAAAGAAGCTCAAGCTAATCACATCCAAATCCAACACGTTAGGCCCCAAGTCAAAGGTCAGCCAAACGTCCAAGTGCCCTCTGACATTTCCTTCCAGCCGCCATCTTGGTTTCACGTCAAGTCTGAAATCCCCAAGGAAATAAATTAAAGTGACGCTAGCATGTCCATGGACTCAAATACTATGAAGAAGCTTATCATAGTCATTGATTTATCTGGACAAACAGTACAAAAGCTCACTCACGGCCCCCCACCAACACCTGGGGGGCGGGGGGGGGTGCCCCATTATTTGAGAAGCAAAGCTTTTAATGCTTTTACTTGTTTTGTGCAAATGACTGATTATTTTTTAATTATTGTTTTCACGTCTCACTATGAACACGCCACTGTTTCCAGATGTGAACCAGCACGGTGTTCAGCTTTAGAGGTGGCCCCGGGTCCTTTGATTGGTTGGCCTTATTGTGCTGCAGAACAAACAAGGAACCATCAGGTATTAATCTTTTAAACAACAACACGACACCCAAACAAACCACTCTATTATCGCCGTCCTGCTCTAACGTCTCAAGTGATGGCACCGCCCCCCCCTGAGAGCTATGACTCGGGACGTGGCGACAAAGGCGTAAATAAATCAGAGTGTGGGTCTAGAGGGCAGATTTACTGTGTGGTGGGGTACGTAGAAAGGACAGACACACAAAGGGTGAAAGGTCGCCATTGCTCTTCCTGTGCAAGAAAAGCAAGATGCTAAAGGACTCGAGGTTCAGTCGTTGGGGAAAGGGTGATACAAAGTACAAGTTTTACCATAATCCCATTTTCCTCAAAAATATTTTTTAAGAAATTATATTTTTATTAGTACATTGGGTCCGAGCAGCAGCACAACACAGTAAATCTCATGTTCAAGGTTATACTCATACTTTTCGGTCATATAGAGCAGCGACACACGATAGATTCTACATCTAGATTACATTCTAGATCTTCCAGACTCTGCACCTCTTCCAGCTTCCAGTTTTTTAGTGGATTTCCTGCCTCCCGCCCAAACGATCTGCAGACAATCTGTAGCCCATATAAGGAACCTTGTAGAACTCGGTGTTAGAAAAAAGCGTGGGAGCTATCATCAAATCATGCTATTTTACAGTTAAATACAGCTTATCATTCATAAAAAAAACTTGTATTTTTTTCCTAAATGAAGCATTTTCAAGCATACAAATGGCTAAATTAAGTGAAAAACAAACATAAGGCATTCAGAAGATGCATTCAAAGATGATACTGTATGTAGTATTGTATATTGGTCACTAGATGTTGTTACATCGATGAAACAATAAGACAATACGAAGTATAGTATAGAACAGGGAATAAAAAATGTCTTATTTTGTCTTATTATGTCTACCAAATTGGGTAATAGGAGTGTAAAGGTGACTATAGGGGTGTTATTTTATGTCTAGAGAGCTCTTATAATGTAAAAAAAAAGTATGTAGAAGGTTGTAAACAGGTTCTCTATGCTCCAACTATCTAAATAAGGGGGCGAGGGGATTTCAACCTGACCACTTCCACATGGAATGGGAGGAGAACTTTGTGGGACATGCCATGGCTGACTTCATGCAGTGTTAAGGTAGTGTCATGTAAGCTAATATTTCCAGAAAACTACATCTCACTTGTATTTCAGTATGTTTGTACCAATAACAGGTCAAAGAAAGTACACTTTTCCTTTCAAGGTTTGTGTTCAACGTTACAATTGCTCCTGTTTTGCTAATTTTGAGGTTTTTACTTGGATAAGGCAAGCAGACGTCCAGCATGTGTTTGCGAGCACTGGGAAACGGTCATGTCTCTGGGCTCTCGTTGATAAGTTGGCTGTTTTTGCAGCTTGAAAACATTCCTCTGATAATCAGCCGCGTTCTGACCCGCCTGCCTTTTAGCCTCATATGGTCTTTATTCCAACGCGTTCTCTCAGGCACCTGTTAGCTGAAAAATGGCTGCTTTGTGCTCGTGTACGCTGACACAAGCCAGTCCGTGGACGTCACGCTCCACGCTGCCTCATCTCATTTGGACCTTCAAGCGTGAGCGAGATACAAGAGAGGGGTCACCAGACTGTAGACCTTGACCCCCATCAAAGCAGGTCCTGGCGTGTTGGATGACAGTGCTCACCGAGGGAGGATAAGCCGCCAGGAACGACGCACCACGGCTTTTACTGGGAAGACAGCCAAGTTCCAGCACTGCCAGGCTGCCCGGGGGTCAACGCTTTCGTGGGTCGAGTCGTCCCAGAGAGCGTTAAGCCTTCTTCTAAGGTGCTGAAAGAGGAACTAAACAAACACGGCAGTGGCAATAAACAGCCACGGGAGACGCAAAGAAGATGGAAGTCATGTTTTTCCTGCTTTGACGTGACAAGAAGGAGGTCATTAACCCTTTCACTGCGCTTCACAACTGATATTTATTTTACCTTTGATGCATGAGCAGAGAAAATGAGTTTTACTGAAAAGCTAAAAAACTAACAACCCATCCCGTTGGGAATGACGGACAATTCATCCGTTCCGGGGTCAAACTGCCTCCGAAAGCTTTATTATCGCTACAGGGAATGTTTGAATTACCACTTGAACATGAACAGCTGTCATACCAAGAAGTTGATATTGAACATTATAACAAATGACATGAAATGTAGAATCAACATCATCATCTAGGAATGTGTTGCAGTCTAAGGATTGAACCATCAACTATCAGGTGAGGAGACCGCCACTCTACCACCTGAGCCAAAAGGGGACATCATTAAACTCATCCAATATTGAAATTACAGAAAATTGTAGAAATATTTAGAAAAAACGTGATAGTATAATGATGATAATGATGTTGGAATGATGAGGAGCAATTGAGAAATGTGGGAATAGTTAACGGACAAAAAACAAATGTTGGAATGTAAAAATTGAGAAATCTAATCGGTTACGCAATTAAACAAGGAAGGACTAAGGATTGAATCAGCAACCATCCTGTTGGAAGGCCATGAAAAGACTGACTTTTTCACCAGTAGGGGGCACCATTTACTTGGTTTAGTCTGAATCTCAAATGCGGCAAAGTAAAATCGCAACTGAATGTTGAAATGTATAATTAAGGTGACTGATTGCAGCATGTTCCAGGATCGAACCAGCAACCATCCTATTGGAAGACGACCAAGGAATCTTACAGTCATGGAAAACATAAAGGGGGCAGCATTCGTTCGTTTTTAGCTGAGTAAAAACGTCGGAATTTGAAGTGTAAAAATGCAATGTTGAAATGTAGAAATAAGTTGTGACGATTGCAGCAGGATCGATGATCGAACTGAAAAAAATGAAATGACAAGGTGGCCTGATAATGGTGATGTGCGATACCACTGATTTGGTTTCCGATTCGATACCGAGTCAAATTCAGGCTGGTATCGTTGTGTCAAGTCACTTAATGTGTCTGGTAAATTTGTCATGTATTTCCTATCATAGCATGAAGAATACGATGATTTTTCCTCCACCAAACTTGACTGTTTTCTGGGTGAATCTTGGGTCCATGCGGGTTATACTGCAGAAGACCTGCTGGAACCTGCATGGACCCAAGATTCACCCAGAAAACAGTCAAGTTTGGTGGAGGAAAAATCATGGTTTGTGGATACATCCAGTATGGGGGTGTGCGACCGATCTGCAGAGTGGATGGCAACATCAACAGCCTGAAATATCAAGAAATTCTTGCTGCCCATTACATTCCAAACCACAAGAAAGGGCAAATTCTGCAGCAGGATGGCGCTCCTTCTCATACTTCAGCCTCCACATCCAAGTTCCTGAAAGCCAAGAAGGTCAAGGTGCTCCAGGATTGGCCAGCCCAGTCGCCAGACATGAACATTATTGAGCATGTCTGGGGTAAGATGAAGGAGGAGGCTTGGAAGATGAAGCCGAAAAATCCTGATGAACTCTGGGAGTCCTGCAAGACTGCTTTCTTGGCCATTCCAGATGACTTCATCAATAAGTTATTTGAGTCATTGCCAAGACGTATGGATGCAGTCCTCCAAGCTCATGGAAGCCATACACAATATTAATTCTTTTTTCCAAGGTACAATGACTTTATGTTCTGATGTTATTGTAGCATATTTGTGTATTCAAAATTAAGTATATGTATTATTTCTACAATTTTTTGTATGCGACAAGACTTTTGTCCAAGCAAAATCTGACCTTTATGTCCTAATTAAATGATAAAACTCAATGAATGGTACAAAACTTTATTTTGATATAAAAAGCATAATCTAGAGGGCTTTGCCTTTCATATAAGTCATTTCTGATTCCAATTGAGCAACTACAAGTCAAGTTATTATTTGTTGTTCCTACAACTAGGATAAGCGACAAGACTTTTGTCAGGGACTGTAGATTTGTAGTAAAATAACCCGACTTTTATATTTCCAAATGTCACTTCCTGCGAAAAAGTATGTTGTTACATCAGAAACAACATGGATGCCCTCTGAACTGCCTAGCTATTGATTAAGCGCTTTTTGCTTGCCTGTTTTTGTCACAACCCTCACTATTGTTGTTGATGTTATTAGCAGAGGGGAAATTATACGCTTTTACAAATACCCTACTACACATGGACAAGGCCTACGAAAAGGGAAAACTATAAAGGAAGTGATGCGGATAAGGTATCAGGTGGTTCCCAGCGCTAATTCAGCAACAAGTCCACCATGTTTTCCTTCACCACGGCTAGGCCGACGCTCCCAGCAGCCAACAAAGGTTGCCCCAATCCGCCGCTAAAGGAGGACGTTTCTGCAGAAACAGCTGAATACGAAGCGAACCCCGATCCTGCCCGCTAATCCGCCATGGGACCGCATACAAAGCTAGCAAACATTTTGCAAAAAAGGGCCTGAATGTGGGCTAATGAGGGATTAGCTACGGCTTTTCGTGAAGAAACCCCAGGCTTGCTTTTTGCGGCGTTAATAGCAAAGTCGAAAAATGGCACAAAGAAAACATATTGTAATCCAAGAAAGGAAGAAAAGAAGCCAATGGGAACGCAAGACTGTGGATTATTGGCCGGTCATGGGATGGCTCAACGTGCAGCACGGTGACTTAAGCTCATTTGATGGGTTCACCATTCACATGTCACATGACGCTTTCTTGTGGCGGCGCATACGTGCTACAGGCTATCATACACTCTCCAGAGAGATGCATCATCATTTCAGGTAAACGTACGACACCACGTGCGAGGACATCGCACTGCTTCGTAGATTTCACCCAAAAAAGAAAACCTCACACGCTGCAGAACACCCACAACTTCAATCCTTGATCTCTATCTACATTTCTCTATGCAGGGGAAGCCTCCTAAGCAGCATATTTACATTTTTTTGCAATGCTGACACTAAATTGTGCGAGCAAAGGATTCAACCTGTGATCAATAAATAATGAAGCATGACGGCATCATCCCTTTGCTCCAAAATCTGCATCAGACACCATAAAAACATCTAAAGAAGACAACACCTCAAAATAGTACATAGAAATATTCTTTAATATATTGTATGTACATGTTCACAAGTAATGATGACGACAATTTTTTTTTCAAACATGAAAACTACACTGGCGATTCACAGCAATGCAGAAGAAATGCCACCAAAAATCATTATTGTATGAGACTAAAGTACAAATATTCTAAGAAATCTAAGCTGGTAAAAATATTACAATATCAAAATAAGATACCTATTCAGCCAGTAGACAACATTTTGCTTTGGGATATTTAAGTTTCAGGTTTAGCTGTGGCCTCACAGCTAGGCGAGCCGAGTTCAATTCCACCCTTCGCCATCTCCGATACTCCGGTTTCCTCCCACATTCCAAAACCATGCTAGGTTAATTGGCGACTCCAAATTGTCCATAGGTATGAATGTGAGTGTGAATGGTTGTTTGTCTATATGTGCCCTGTGATTGGTTGGCCACCAGTCCAGGGTGTACCCCGCCTCTCACCCGAAGACAGCTGAGATAGGCTCCAGCACCCTCGCGACCCTCGTGAGGAAAAAGCGGTAGAAAATGAATGAATGAATGAATAAAGCATAGGTGTGGCCTCACAGCTAGGCGACCCGAGTTCAATTCCACCCTCAGCCATCTCCGGGTACCAGGTACTCCGGTTTCCTCCCACATTCCAAAAACATGCTAGGTTAATTGGCGACTCCAAATTGTCCATAGGTATGAATGTGAGTGTGAATGGTTGTTTGTCTATATGTGCCCTGTGAGTACCCCGCCTCTCGCCCAAAGACAGCTGGGATAGGCTCCAGCATTTTCACGACCCTTGTGAGGATAAGCGGTAGAAAATGAATGAATGAATGAACATCCGGTAGTTTGGCAGGAAAGCTGTCCAGCCTTGTTCTTTAGTATGTAGTCTTTGGTCACATGACAAAAATTCCTACGGGAATGCTAATCAAAGAGTCCAGCAAATATATATATATATACACAAAGTACATACTATATGTTTAATGATTTTGGTCCACAGTCTATGTTTAATGATTTTGGTCCACAGTCCACAGGCAGGCTAAGTCAGTGATGAATTTGTCTCCACATTGATGTGAACATGACTTTTGATTTGTTTCCATTCCAAGCAGCATTTGTAATAATAAAAAAAAATTCCAGTGGATGATCGGCGAAGCATGTAGCGGAATATGATGGGACGTATTGAGATATATGTTGATGCCTTTTGGCTGCTGCAGTCTTCCGTGCCGCAAAATGAGATGACTTTTCCTTTCAGCCCCATTAAGCAATTATCCAAGGATACACTTCTTTCTTTGCCAAACATTCGCTTCGGGGATCAAAACCTTTTTTTTTTTTTTTTTTTTTGTATTGCACACAGCATGTGTGGCCTTGACGTTTTTTAAAGAACGGGCAGATGCTAGAAAGTCAGCCAGTACATAACGTATTAGCACATTTACTTCACTCAGCATTTCACCCACGTCTGAGACAGAAATGTCGACTTTTTACCCCCAAAAATGTATACGTCAAGGCTCGACGGAGTGGGGGTTTCTTCCCAGGGAGGCTCGGTCGGTACGGCCTTTATGTTTACGAGGTGCTTTGAAATGTGATGATGTCACGGAGCGGCTGTGAAAACACGACGATGCTAACCTCCTTCAAACTGAGCTGTGACTCACGCTTGTTGTGTGCTAAACACCTTTAAAAAGTCACTAAACCGCCCCCAAATGACAAATAATGGAAGCGAACACCCACCTGGCGTGTTTGTACGCACAACACCGCTGCATATCATTTGCAGGATGTGTGAAGCTATTTAACACGTGATGTTTGCCTGTTCAATGTTGACTCGGCTGAGAAGCGACAAAGTTTATTCAAATGTGATTATGTCAGTGAAAGTCTGCTGGTTGGGTTTTTTTCAATTTTTCTGTTAACAATTGACACTCAAACTGGACTACTTTGCACCACGCCAGCGGCAGCGTGAGCTCCACCCACAGTCATAGCAAAACATTGGCGTCACTCCTCGCAAGCTTCTGCACTGACACAGTCAGAGTTTCTTCATCTTCATTCACTTGGTTTACAAAAGGAAGAACCTCTTATCCAAGCAAATAGATTTTAATAGCGTTATCCAGCAAATGTATGCATTTTTATGCACAAAATCCTACAAAATTTCTATTTTTAACTCATTATTTTGTATTAAGAAAAATAATAATTTAATTATTTTTATTGAATTACAATTTTTCTTAATAATATTAATTCCTTAAAAAAGGAAAATATTTTCTAAAAATAGATATGTCACTTATTCAGCAAATTTAATGCATTACTTTTTATACAAAATGCAATTTTTTTAATGTTCTTTTTTTTTAAGGGAGCACAAAATATGTGAGTTATCCAGTAAATTGAGTGCATTTTTAAATACAAAATGCTCCCGAAATTTAATTTAAATATTTTTCTTGATATTCAAATTAAATTGAATTATTTTCCTTAATAATATTAATTCCTTAAAAAAGGTAAATATTTTCTAGAAATAGATATGTCACTTATTCAGAACATTTAATGCATTACTTTTTATACAAAATGCAATTTATTTTTTAATATTCTTCTTTTTTTAAAAGGGAGCACAAATATGTGAGTTATCCAGTAAATTGAGTGCATTTTTAAATACAAAATGCTCCGTGAATTTAATTTAATTTAAGTATTTTTCTTGATATTCAAATTAAATTGAATTATTTTCCTTAATAATATTAATTCATTTAAAAGGAACATATTTTCTAGAAATAGATATGCGACTTATCCAGCAAATGTAATGCACTATTTTTTATACAATATTTAATTATTATTTTTCTGATTTTTTTTTCTTGTCATAGATAATATGTTATGCAGGAAATTCAATGCAATATTTTTGAATACAAAATGCTCCATAAATTAAATTCAATTATTTTATTTTTATTGATATTATTTTTAACATGTAACATTGAAATTTAATCAATTACGTGATGTTTTTTATGTTTTTGTACACAATGCTAGTTTTAAAATAATTTAAATGATACTATGATTAGGTTTCTTAATATTCATTCATTAAAAAATGAATATATTTTTATATTTAATACATCATATGTAAGATATACAGGAAATGCAATGGATTTTTGAATATTAAAATGACATTAAATTTGATGAAATTAATAAAAACTTTAATAAAATGTTAAAACTTGAATGAGATAACGTTTGAGGCCGTGCCTGATGCTTTTGTACAAAATGCGACTCATTTACTTTCATGAAACGACATCTTTGATTTTTGAGTAACAAGACGTTCTCACACCCTGTCGCCGGGTAGAATTGAAAGCATCGGTGTCGCATGTGAAAGCTTTTAAGGGGATGAATGAAGAAAAGGAGCGTGAAAGCGAGCGATTAGAGACGCGAAGGCTGACTCCACACAACACGCGCTTGATGACAAACATACGCAAACCTATTCCACAGCGGCAGGCCTGACACCTTCTGACCAGATGTCCTCATAAAAGTACTCCCACCCCACAACAGAGCCCCCACTCACACGAGGGCGGGATTATCACACACGCCCACAGGAGGGAAACCAACTTCCATGCAAATCCAATCAAAGGCAAATTAAAGACTCCTCTTCCTTTATTGTGACTTATTTTCAATTCACAGTGAGGGGCGGGGGGGGCAAGATGTTTATGTCTTTGCCACATGTTGCGGCTCATCTGCTTCCATTTTTAAGTGCAAAACTCAAGCAAACTGTGTTTTTAACCCTTTGCATGCTTCGCAAAAGCATAAAGATTATTCTTTTATTTATTGGACAGTACTGAAATAATATATTGGACATTTCGAGAATAAACTCTTAAATTTACGACTTTATCTTCAGTTTTCCGGGGTCTCGAGGGTTGGATATTCCGCCGAAAAGGAAAAAAAGCCCAGGCTGTTATTCCAACATCTTAGCTGGCGATCCTGCTCAGATAATAGCAAGACGTCTTTGATTTGAGGTCATTCCTGCTAATTGTTTCCAGAGTGAGGGGTTCAGGGACAAGGAATGCAACGTAATCTTCTCATATCTTCTCACAAGCCCTGGCGGGGTCGTCAACCCGCGTCCTCCACGGATATTTGACGGCCAGGGAGAAGAAGGAAGGCCTCCATGGCCATCGAGTGGAGCGTAGATGCTCATTGGAGGCGCTGAAGGTGAACACGAATGATGGCGCTACGGATCAGACACAGTATGAAGGTGAAGATGAGCCAAAAGTCAACGCAAAAGCTTCTGCTGATCTGAGGCCTGCTGCACAATCTTGTTAAGGATTTGGTCACCGTGCGGACAATGGCTTCCCTCGGCGCTGCCGCCTTGTTTTCATTCATTAGGCAACGCCGTGCTCGACGACTAATCCAATCACTCGGCCGGCTTTTCTCACAGTTCCCGGCCGAGCCTCCGCATGACCTCGGTGCACCCGCCGCCCGACACCGCCACCCGGCAAGAGGAAACGACCAGCCAGATAAGTGAAAAGCCAGCAAATCAAAAATACCGTGACCCCACTGAAGTCAGGAAACAAAAACACACCAAGCGGCCAAGAGCACCGACACATGCAATGCATTTCTCTTTTTATATCTTTCTACATCGCTCTAAAAATAGTTTGTCTTCTCTTCATGCACAACCTTCTTCTTTGGCTGTGGACAAAAATTAAAAAAAACATCAAAAACATAATTGATTTATTTTATTTGAATGATTTTATGACTGTTTTTACCCGGTTTTGGGTTTAGGTGTTTTAGACTAGGAACGTTTGTGTCTGGTTAGCGATGAACTGATAATTCATTCATTCATTTTCTACCGCTTTTTCCTCACGAGGGTCGCGGAGGGTGCTGGAGCCTATCCCAGCTGTCTTCGGGCGAGAGGCGGGTACACCCTGGACTGGTGGCCAGCCAATCACAGGGCACATATAGACAAACAACCATTCACACTCACATTCATACCTATGGACAATTTGTAGTCGCCAATTAACCTAGCATGTTTTTGGAATGTGGGAGGAAACCGGAGTTGAATTGATAATTAAAATAGTAAATCAAGACAAGTGAGAATGCAAGGGAGCTCGGAGCCCCTTCGCTCCCTACTTCCTGCTTGCTGCTAATCTGGCATCCCGTCAGGTGGATTCATTGTCCGTGCTGTCCTTCCAGGACTTTGATCGACTACAAGAGGAAAAAAAACTCGGACATTTGTCAAAGTGTCGGTGAGCGCTCCTCAGGTTTCACTGATCCTGTTTGAAAACCCTTTGGTTTCCTTTAAAGAGACGTACGTTCATGAAGCACAAAGGCACGTGCAACAATCACTGATATTGGGACCCAGACTTCCCATTAGAACGTTCTTCCCACTGATTCCAACAGTAGACTCTGCTATTAGCAAATAAAATCCACATTCAAGCGCCACATGCTGACCGTTTTCCAGGTTCTATTCAGTCCCTCTGTGGACCGTTCTCTCCCTTCTCGCTTTGCATTTCCCCCTGGAGAGCAGAAAGCCACAGGCCTCCTCGGACTAATGCAGGAAGCAGATCGCAGCGAGATGAAAGCGCAAGGAGCAGCAGAGGAAGAAGACTTTCGGTGTCACTGTTGGTTTTCCTCTCGTATCCATATGGAGAAACATTAAGATTCCTGGACGCCACTTTCAAGGGAAGCAAAGCTTTCGTTTCCTTTGACTCAGGCCGACCCCCTCACCCCTGTCCCCAAGCTCCAAAAAAGATCAACTTCCAGTGCTTGGATGATTCTTCTATGAGCGACGGTGATGAGGGATGGATTTGTTTTCAATCAGGAGGAACAACTGCAGGATTACGGCAGAGGCCTCAAAAGGCCTGACGTATTTTCACAACTGTCGTCTACAGATTAACGCGCTCGACAGATGACGAGCGGCTGGCGACGACGCACGGATATCCTCCCACCGACACCAAAGTCAGCTGAGAAAAAAAAAAAACCCGAAACGTCGGCCACTGGGCGGCGGAAGGAAGCCAGCGGGCCGCCCCGCATGGGTAACGTGGGAATGAGCGGACCTTCACCTCCGAACCAAACAAGTTGTCATTCACGGAGTGGCATTCTTGGCGTTGGCTCGCTGTGGAGTCACCAGCGCCTCGGCCAGGAATGTGGGACGTCCCCGTCCTTTGTCAGCGACAAATTAGGCCTGCTAATTCGCTTCTGGTGATGCATTGCTCCATCAGGAGAAGGTTGATGGTGTTTATTTGGAAATAAATGCTTATTTTGATGTAAAAAAAAAACACACTTTTTGTGTTGTTTATGTTGGTATGGTTGTTTCGATAGTCACAAAAGCACAACATTTTTCTGTCAAAGTGAAAGTTCTGCTTCAAATGTATCTTTTTTTTTCCCTTTTGTAGTCGGGAACTGGTATTTTCCTGAAACTTACCTATGTTCTAATGCTGATTAGTGAAGAACAAATGATAGAAACATTTGTTGCATGTTTACATAGCCAACATAATATTCTGTGTGCCATGAAATGTCAGTCAAAATGGTCTAAAATGGCCGCTACCTTTTGAAAAAAGCTGGGATTGAACGCGTTAACATTATTAGAGCTCTCCAGACAAGAAATAACACCCCCATAGTCACTCACATTACCCAATATAGTAGACATAACAAGATAAAATCAAACATAAATAAGACACAATCCAGACTCATACATGTTAGCATCAGGAGGGCTCCTAGTTGCTGCTATTTTTATACTTCCTGTTCTGTACTGTACTACTATTGTCTCATCAATGTAACATTACTGACACCTAGTGACCGGTGTAGAATACTACATACCCTCTTTGAATGGCTAAGGCTTTCAGAAGACACATTCTCAGGCCTTTTCATTCATTTGTTCGTTTTCTACTCACGGGGGTGTTGGAGCCTATCCCAGCTGTCTTTGGGTGAGAGGCGAGGTACACACCGGACTGGTGGCCAGCCAATCACAGGGCACATATAGACAAACAACCATTCACACTCACATACCTATGGACAATTTGGAGTCGCCAATTAACCTAGCATGTTTTTGGAATGTGGGAGGAAACCGGAGTACCCGGTACCCGGAGATGGCCGAGGGTGGAATTGAACTCGGGTCTCCTAGCTGTGAGGCCACAGCTATGCTTTATTAAATAATATATTTTTGAATGAAACCAGAAAATTGGAAGTCTTCAGCATGATGTCTACTTTTGTAAAAGCGTGTAAGTGCATAAGTGCGTCCTCCTGATTCTTTTCGGACACATGACTTGAAAAAAAAGATGTGTAGCGAAGCCTTTAAAACCATTTTTGACCACATCTGTGGTTGTTGGAGTGGTGGGCGTCCACACGGGGGAGGGTCTGCCTGAAGCGTGACTTGGAGCGTTTTTTAACAGGATGAACTGTGAGCAGCTGCTTCTGATCTTTCCCTCCAAGTATGCGCTGTTATGTCTGCACACACTGATTGCACATCACACGAGCCCCCTTCTATCTGTACACACCCTTGAGACGGGGCTCGTAGGCACTGAGGATTTGATTAGAAGAAGAAGAAGAAGAAGAAGAAGGTGTATGAACAGCTCGGAGGGGAATATATTTCCATGCATGTGACCATTTCTTGTTTGCCTTGCAGTGAGAAAAGCTTCGTAATTCAACCCAATCCTGGCATCCTGCAACATCCTGTACTGTACATCCAACAGATGCTCCAAACAACGTCCCGCCAGCGAGTAGATATGCTAAGAAGGTCCACTCTATATAAACATACAACCTTTTGTCTTCATGTTTGGACTTTATTCTGGTTGAATAATATCATATAAAGTTATGAGTTAAAAAAGTGTAATTTTCCTCGGCTCCACCACTTCCTGCGCCCCATGCAGCGGCCCTTGTTTAGCCTGTTGGTGAAACGGAAGCGGCGGCGGAGTCCTCAGGGATGTAAGCGAGAAGGGAAGGTCTGCAGAACCCTATCACCTCCTGAGGGATCCTGCAGGGTCCCCAAGGCAGGCAAGTCCGGTCTTTGGGAGTTTTTGTGCATTTTGGTGATTGGGTTTTTTTTTTGCACGTTGAGTTAGTCCAGCAGCGTGCCGACTTCTGGCGAGACTGCAGAACAATATTTTTCCAAGATTGGACTATGGTGCCAGTGGCCCGAGCCTCGGGGAGTTTGTCCACATTGCCTTCTTTCACTACCTCTTTTCACCGGACAGTGGAACCCCTGAGCCCAAACGCCATTTTTTATCAATCCGGTTTGCGGGGCGACTATACACGTCTGTCATGGAATCACAAAAAAAAGGAAAAATGACAACCTCTGGCTGTCTTATTCATGCCCCACAAGGACTTCCGCTATCTTTGGAAGGCATGAAAGCGCACAGCGCCAGCCTATCAGCATCACTTTCCTTATAATCAACAGCAAGCTGCAGCGAGGTTTATTGTCCTTATCTGCAGGATGCACCAGGAACACGCTGGAGGCCTGAGGATGGTAACGCAGGACAAAGCACCTGTACTCGCTCGCCCTCGCTGACATCACTTACTTATCTTCTCTACACTTTTGGAAGCTCCTCTACGATGCAAAAGTCACGTTTCATACATGATTTAGATTTAGTAGTGTTTTTCCCAAGAGCAGGGGTGGCCACAATTTTTCCACAGTGACAAATGAAAGGATGCAACTTTGATATATTATAAAGCAACACATGCAGATAGGCTAACAAGTTAGCTCTTTGGTCACCTTTTTTTAAATTTTCCACATTTTCAAATTCTTAACTTACCTTTGTAAATTTAATTTTTTGTAATATTTTGACTTTATTCCCGTAATATTATATATTTTTTCACCCCCTCATTTTCCAAAATTACAACTTTTTTAATACACTCTAAATCTCCAAATATTGCAACGTTTAAAAATAACATTGGTTCAATAATATTTCAAATCTATGCCAAAAAAGACATTATTTTTACTATTCTTGTAAAATCACCAGTCTTTCTTTGTTTTATATTATCTGAAAATTTTGACTTTATTCTCACAAAATAGATTTTTTTAAATATTAAAAAAGTATCTAAACATTCTACTTATACATTTTTCCCATAATTTTTTGATTTTATTCTGAATATAATGTAACATTAGATTTGTTTCCCCAACCTAATTTTCAAAAAATTACAATTTATTCTTAAAAATATAGTTTAACTGAAACCAAAACACAAATCTTAAAAGAATAAATTGTAAATATTAAGACAAAAAAAGTTGGAATCTAATGGGAAAACCTGAATGACATCATCATATTATGAAAAAAAACAACAACATTATTTTTAGGGATGGGGATTTTTAGGGGATATTGGCCTTTTTGCCAAAAACTGATATTGGCCAACACTCGAATTTTTTATTATAGGAATAAAGTCATAGTTTTCCAGAAAAAAAGTATTCAAGAAGAGAGTTTAAATATTTAGAAAATTAACAAACATCAACTCAATTAACAAGCATCAATCAAGGAACAACAAAAATAGGAAGACAATATAATTATATACATTATATATATATCAATCAAAGTGTCAAAGTTGTATCCTTTCATTGTTGAGCGTGTGGCCTCAGCGGCGCCCTCCCAATGCATGAATATACGGACGTATTTATTTCATTATTGGTGTTAAATGTGAAAAATATCATTGTGAGCAATCGAGCAGATTCTGACCTCCTTTCCGCCCGGTCAAACTTTCCTACCATTGTCGAGAAGACATTTGGACCCTGTAACCGTCCACAGGGGACATTCAGTCATGCTCACCGCTGTCTTGCCAGCATCTGCGGTTTCCGTATGCTGTCTCTATACACCGCCTTTCTATGTGCAACTCATTATAGGTCAGGGTGCATCATTCACTCTTTTTTCTGGTCGGCTTCATTTAAAGCGGCTTTACATGGACACCTCTCATTTCCTGCCAGGGCAGACATCCTGCGTCTCGTAATCCCTCCGTCGACCTTGGCACGGGAACGCGTGGACCGAGCGCTGGAGGCGAGAGTGCGGATGCTGCGTGCTCCTGAGGACAGTTTTTTCTCTGTTAATATTACATTTGATCCCAGGTTTTACTCTTCAAAGTGGAGCGGATATGATTTGTCTTATGTGGGGGGGGGGATGAAGGCCGCTCTGTCCTTCATTGACCTTCATGGCTGTCACTGGTCCGCGAGCAGCATGGAAGCAGTTAGCCTGCGTGGGTAAAAGTGATTTCTTGACGGGACACATGTGGTCCACTTAGTCCACACACGCCACCTTGCTTCCCGGCTTCCTTGTTTGCGTTGGAAGGGATGCGATCTGGTGCTGGTTTTCCACATTAGCTCCAAACATGCAACATGAAAAGGGAAATTAATTCCATCCAACCTGCTGCGTATGAACGCAATCAGCACATTTCAACCACGACTTGCTGTTTTGAGCGTCCTCTCCAGCGCCCGGTCTCCAAATACAAGCGCTTCTGCTCCTTTGCTTCCGAAAAAGCAATTAAGCACAAATTAAGTTTACGCGGAGTCATTTCTCGCATTGGACGAGAACATTGCAAGTTTTCACGACGCAGTGAGGCACATGACAGCGGCTGATGGATTGGTCTTGTGGCGGCTGAGACGGCTCACAGGAGATTGCTACCAGATGAAAAGGTCTCAGGGTGCAAACTTGGGAATAAAAATAAAAAAAAAACTAAAGACGCTTTAGCGAGGATCAGATGGAATAAAGAACAGTAGTGTTACATGGCGGGGAATAACAGAGCAGTGTTGGATAACAGGAGATTTGAGGGAAATGTACAGAAAACTCTTGTACTCCTGAAGCGATGCACACAAAAGAGTGAAAAGGTGTCCAAAATATGAACCCCTACTGTGTTTCCTGTGCTGTTATTGTTATGACCAATACACCACATGAAGGCGCTCTTATTAAACCCCATAATAAGTCTGATTAGCACACACAGTTTAATATGCTGTACAAGAACCCCCACTGTAACTTCAGGGTCTTACAGCAAATCATCATTAAATTTGGCACACACCTTTAGGGGAGTGTCAAACAACTGTGTGTAAAATTTTAGCAAGATTGGTTGAAAAACATGGCCGCCACTAAGCAAAAAGTATTTTCTGGGACACCTTAATTGCTCGTAGGTTATTGGGTATTTGTCATGTTTTGCCTGATCATCATAAAATTTGGTACACACCTTAAGGGGACTGTCACACAACTGCGTGTAAAATTTTAGCAAGATTGGTTGAAAAACATGGCGGCCATTAAGCAAAAAATATTTTCTGGGACACCTTAATTGTTGGTAGGTTATTGGGTATTGGTCGTGTTTTGCCTGATCACCATAAAATTTGGTACACATCTTTAGGAGACTGTCAGACACGTGTGTGTAAAATTTTAGCAAAATTGGTTGAAAAAAATGGCCGCCATGAAGCAAAAAGTATTTTCTTGCCACCTTAATTGTTTTTAAGTTATTCGGTATTCGTCGTGTTTTGCCTTATCACCATAAAATTTGGTACAAATCATTAAGGGAGTGTCAAACAACTGTGTGTAAAATTTTTGCAAGATTGGTTGTAAAACATGGCCGCCATTAAGCAAAAAATATTTTCAGGGACACCTTAATTGTTTGTAGGTTATTGGGTATTGGTCGTGTTTTGCCTGATCATCATGAAATTTAGTACAAACCTTTAGTGGACTGTCAAACAACTGTGTGTAATATTTTAGCAAGATTGGTTGAAAAACATGGCCGCCATTAAGTAAAAAACATTTTCAGGGACACCTTAATTTTTTTTTAAGTTATTGGGTATTTGTCGTGTTTTGCCTCATCACCATAAAATTTGGTACAAGCCTTTAGCGAACTATCAAACAACTGTGCGTAAAATTTTAGCAAGATCGGTTGAAAAACATGGCCGCCATCAAGCAAAAAGTATTTTCTGGGCACCTTAATTGTTCGTAGGTTATTGGGTATTGGTCGTGTTTTGCCTGAACACTACAAAATTTGGTACACCCCTTTAGCGGACTGTCAAACAACTGTGTGTAAACTTTTAACAAGCTTGGTTGAAAAACATAGCCGCCACTAAGCAAAAAATATTTTCAGGGACACCTTAATTGTTTGTAAGTTATTGGGTATTGGTCGTGTTTTGACTGATCATCATGAAATTTGGTACACACCTTTAGCAGACTGTCAAACAACTGTGTGTAAAATTTGAGCAAGATTGGTTGAAAAACATGGCCGCCATCAAGCAAAAAGTATTTTCTGGGCACCTTAATTTTTTTTTTTAAGTTATTGCGTATTCGCCGTGTTTTGCCTGATCACTATAAAATTTGGTACAAACCTTTAAGGGACTGTCAGACAACTGTGTGTAAAATTTTAGCAAGATTGGTTGAAAAACATTGAAGTTATGGTCTGGCGAGGCACCAATATTAACTTAAGTCTTGGGGTATGGGGGGTATCCTCCTGTGCTTGTCGTAGTCCCCAAAAGCTGGGTACCAAATGTAGTGATGATTCGACTCAACCATATAATAGCCACAGTCCATAAGTTTTGTGGCATTTTGTCACATGACCAGTAGCCAAATTTTTTTTCCCCGTATAATTCTGAGGCTTGGATTTGCTTGTCGGGTGCTAAAATTTGTGAGGAATATACGAAGTAAAAAATCTGCCCTACTTAATCTCCTCTTGTAAGACACCGTATCTATATTGCAACAGACTGGATTGTTTTGGCACAGCTAACTTTTAATATACAGATCTCATAAATCATCAGGCTTTTGAGGACATTTTCATGTTCCTTCCGTGACAAAATATGTGCTGCCTTCACCTGCATTGGACTCCACACAGTTTGTCTCAGAGGCTTTGGCCTTTTGTGTAAACATGAAACGCTCCCTGCGAAGAAAACACGTTTTTACGAGCGCTACACGCTCGGACTGTAAAGTGACAAATGAAAATAATTACACAGGACACAACTAACGTCAGCCAGATGTTGTTTTAACTCGGCGGAGGGGACCAGAAATATGTGCGCGCTTCCCTTAATCCGGCTAAAATGTACAATTTCAGACGGTTATGAAAATATTTTTCTCTCCGCAATATTCTCCAGATGAATGAGCGTGCAAAGAGCCGCCAAACACACTCCGCTTCCTGATAAATCAGACGTGGTTACACACGAGGAGGGTCCACCCCTAAGACTTTCTGCACTTTAATTAGTCATTTATTACATATGTCATTTCTCACAGCAGTTAAATATTATTATTCCATCTTTAGATTCAGTCGCTTATCTGCTCATAGAAAGTCCTTCTTCGCACACTCACACCTAGCATTAGTAAACAGATAATAAACAGACACACTAGTGAGAACCAGTTAGAGCTGCTCTTTCATTTTCAGGGGCACGGCAATTGCTAGATGGACCGCGTTATTGAATGCAGCGCTGCAACTGTCGCTGTTATTTTAAACGCAATTTAAAAACCATTTCAACTGCATGATCGTTGATTATTTCTCCCATAGCAACACAGTCCAAAGAAGCAGGAAGAAAGGCTCAAGAGAAGAAATAGCCTGTGGAGGTAAAGATGGAGGATAAAGTGCAGGAGTTGACATATCAGTGATGAATGCAATATTCTTCATTTAGAAATAAGGTTTGTATCTTTTCACACTGACCCCTTTTATGCTGATGGCCAATCGGATTTAAACGCTGAGGCTCGTTATGAGTGTTTCCCGACGGATACGACGTTCAAACAAAATGTCACTTAATGTCGTTTCTACAGTTATCACGCGTCAAATTGTTCCGTTTGCAATCATGGCATTTAAAATCATCACATTTGCAATTATGTTTAAAATCAGGCTGCACGGCGGATGAGTGGTTAGCGCACAGGCCTCACAGCTAGGAGACCCTAGTTCAATTCCACTGTCTGCCATCTCTGTGTGGAGTTTGCATGTTCTCCCCATGCATGCGTGGGTTTTCGCCGGGTACTCCGGTTTCCTCCCACATTCCAAAAACATGCTAGGTTAATTGGAGACTCCAAATTGTCCATAGGTATGAATGTGAGTGTGAATGGTTGTTTGTCTATAAGTGCCCTGTGATTGGCTGGCCACCAGTACCCGCCCCTCGCCTGAAGACAGCTGAGATAGGCTCCAGCACCCCCTTGTGAGGATTAGCGGTAGAAAATGAATGAATGAAGGAATGTTTAAAATCATGATCACTTCTAAAATCATCAAGTTTAAAATCATCATGTTTCGAATCCATTTTCTATGCCGCTTATCCTCACTAGGGTTGCGTGGGTATTCACCAGCCAATCGCAGGGCACATATGTATAGACAATGGACAATTTAGAGTCACCAATTTTTGGAATGTGGGAGGAAACCGGAGTCCTCGGAGAATGCATGGGGAGAACATGCAAACTCCACACAGAGACACCGTAGTGTAGATTCGAACCCAGATCTTCCTGATCACCGATCAAAATGTTAACCACCGTCTAAAATCATCATGTTAGAGTTCCGATCATCACGTTAGTACTTGATGATCACACTTGGCGATCACATCAACACATTTCCACAAAGCACCTTTGCAAGTGTCACGTTTCCACGTTTGAAATCATCACGTTGCTCGATCAGGCCGAGCATCAGGCTTCTGTGACGGTAGCAAACTTGCTAAACTAACAAAACATTCCCAGATAGAACCCTGACGGCCTGTTTTGGCACCTGGCGGCGTGAGTGTCGCCGCTCCTGCACAGAGACCGGGGGGGAGTTTGTGTGTTTTCGACTGCCCTGTCAATCAGAGAGCAGTGCAGGACTTTGTTACACGGCCGGGCCCTCCCACGAACCAGACAGAAGGAAAGCGAGTGGGCTTGGCAACCATCGAGGTCTGTGGCGCGGCCCCTCCTTTTCACTGGGCTGGATAAGCCCGGGAGTGTGGCGCCTCTGAGGTTAGTGGGCTGCCTTGTGGAGACACCGGCTCCATCATGAGCCTATTTTTGTTCCTTTTTTTTCCCTTTCCCCATTCAGACCTCCACCGCCCCACCCCCTCATCCTCCTCGGCCTTCTTCTTCCTCCACCATGATGATGGGATGTATTTCAGCCACATCCATGACAGAGGAAAATGAGAAAGAAACACCAACATGCGCTGGTTTGCATCCAAGCACGCTTCCTTTCATGCTTTTCTGCGGAGCCTAAAAGTAAAGACGGAAGAAAATATACCCTGCTTCTGGTTTGGACATACGCACGGAGCATACTGGGAGTGCAGCAAAGCTTTTCAGCAGCAATAACAACGTCTCGCATCTTTTCCTACATGCATTATTGAACTACTTTTGGTTTTTATTTTATATGCCCTTTTTTATTCAAGCAATGTGCACAAAAACATGCCCATATTGTGTCAAATCCACGACCTTGCATTAGTTCCTCATTTATCACGCACGAAAGCAAACATATAGAGCATTGATATATTTTAATGGAGGTGCGACACAAGCACTTCCTGGATTTGGTCAAATTTACAATCCATTTTTAGCAGTAACCTCGACTTACGGAAACCTTATTATATGAAAAATTGAGAATTTTCCTGAAAAACATTCAAAATATGAAAACAAAAAACGAAATGCTGCCCCGAAGGTGCAGCGGTCTTCCCAGAATTCATTTGGTAGCATTATGTAAAGCAGGGGTCTCAAACACGCGGCCCGCGGGCCAAATGTGGCCCGCAGGACAATAATTTGAGGCCGCCGCCTTCATATGAAAGTTTAATGTTAGTGCGGCCCGGGCAAGTTTGATATGGATGCTGTATGGTATCATGTACCTAGAAAAGATTATTACGTTTGATTAATGTTCACGTTAAAGGTTAAATAACTGTTAATGGAATTAATTGGAAATAACTTGAAGGCTGGTGGCACGGTGGTCTAGTGGTTAGCGCGTAGACCTCACAGCTAGGAGACCAGGGTTCAATTCCACCCTCGGCCATCTCTGTGTGGAGTTTGCATGTTCTCCCCGTGCATGCGTGGGTTTTCTCCGGGTACTCCGGTTTCCTCCCACATTCCAAAAACATGCTAGGTTAATTGGCGACTCCAAATTGTCCATAGGTATGAATGTGAGTGTGAATGGTTGTTTGTCTATATGTGCCCTGTGATTGGCTGGCGACCAGTCCAGGGTGTACCCCGCCTCTCGCCGAAGACAGCTGGGATAGGCTCCAGCACCCCCGCGACCCTCGTGAGGAAAAGCGGTAGAAAATGAATGAATGAATGAAAAATAATTTGTCTACCCACCAACTATATGTGGTTTCTTACATTTTTATTATTTGCCGTTTTATTATTATTATTATATTTATTTATTTATTACTGATTGATTGATTTTCTTTATTCTTGATTTGTTTATTTATTTTTCATCTTATTTTGTGTAGAAAAATAAAAAGTAAGATATTTGAGAACAGTGAAATGTTTTATCAGAGCTTTTATTGTAGAAAATCGGAACCAAAGCAAAGTTTATTCATTTTTCTGTTTTTAATAAATGCGTTTTTTTTTGTTTTTTTTTGGAAAACCTGATGTGGCCCAGTCTCACCCAGACCCTAGCTCCAGTGGCCCCCAGGTAAATCGAGTTTGAGACCCCTGATGTAAAGGCTTTGTTGTGTTTGTTGTGCCCTCCCATTGGCTAGCTCCGTTATTTCCCAGAATCCTCAGCAAGCTCTGGAATAGCGTACCCAAAACTCTCATTCATTGTCTTGAGTTTTTATGCTGTGAATTTGGAGGGAAAACAACCATGGGTCCTAAAAAAGTGACAATATATTTTTTTTAAGTAGAAAAGGTAAGCTTATGTATGATTTCTGTCTTCCTCCTCTGCCATTAAGCTCACCTTGAATGGTTATTTTTATTTTTCATATTCATTTTTATCACTGTTTTTAACATTTGTTTACACAAAAAGATTATGCTGTCATTAAAGAACATATTTCTTTCCAGTGGTAACAGTAATTATACTTGATATAACTGATGGGCAGGAAGGAATTACGGCATTTAAAGGGTAAATCTTGTCTCATAATATGAAAACTCTGAGATAAAAAAGCCCCTCCGGAAAGAATTAATCTCTTATCTGGAGGTATCAATGTAATTATTAGCAGTCTGGTCAAACAGCAAGTTGTACAGCCTCAGGATGAATCCATATGCTGCCCTGTGATGGAGGTTTGTACCACAGTCTGATCCTGGAACACATTCCTTCTGAATGGTACTTTAACTTGTATGCTAGAATTTGACCAGATAGCAGCTTCACCATTTTATTTGATTCATATTGTGTCCTATTCTATCTTGTCTTAATTGAGACAAAGCTGTTTTGTCAGTAAAATCTGGTTTGTTATTGCATTTAAGTGTTGTGTGTTATTCGTTATTCTGGTGGAGTTGACTAATATGGTAATGGTAATGGTAATGGTTTTATTTCATTTGAACATGCATCAGATTACAATTGAATGCATCACATAATCAGTTCACAGTTCCATATGTCCAAAGGAGTAGCAAAGCTTATTAAATCCTACCCCTCCATCTGGTACTTTTACAATCAGTAACTGTTACATTTGTTCACTTCCTGCTTTCCTAATATAATTAAAGTTTTTTTTTCTTTATTTTATTAATTTTTCAATTTTTACGAGGTGAGTACGAGGTGATATGACCATACAGTGACATAATGGGTACCATAGTAAGTGTCAATATAGTGATATATATAGCACATCATGACTGGTTCAATACTTATTTAGCAAATATTAGTACACAGTAATGATTATCTGCTCGAGGCTTGAGACTCCAAACAAATCCTCCAAATACTCATCACCTGATTCACTTTGCCTCCAGTGTCTAGGCATGCGAGTCTGACCTTCGTGGTCTCTGTGCCTCACAGGAGGAGGAGTTCACCCCTCCCTTAGCATATCTGTTTCGATGTATTGTATCATTTAGCATGCAGAGTTAGACATCTTCTGTTCAGGTTGTCTCCTTTTGTCTCCTTGCATGCGAGTTTTATTCAAATGTACTTCTCATTATTCTCAAAGAACTCGTCTTGTTTCTCATGTTTTGTGCAGCCAACAGAAGGTTTTCCCTCGACACAGTTCAAAACCAGGCAAAAAGTAAGCAAATCAAGCATTTCCCTTTAAAAACCTTTCTCTTTTACAACTTCACCTCTAATGCAATTCTTCAAAATGCGCATGGAATTATCCGCATGCCCAGCCCGCCAATGAGAAGCGCAATTATCATGCAGCTTGCAAACTTCCTTCCTCGGAGCCAAGAAGAACGTGAAGAAAAGAAGCCATGAGAGCAATGGCACGGCTTTTGTCGTCCACGGCGGAGCGTTGAGGGAAGCCACGAGTGTTTGGCGGCGCTAATCCAACATGTTGAGCCAATCCACGTACAATGTGGCCACGTCGCCGTGTCAGCTGGGGGGGGGGGTCTTTAGCATCAGAAAGCAGCCCGCATCAACACTTCCTGAGGCGCCATGTTGCGGGCCATAAGCCATTCTACGCACGCACCGACGACCCATAAAGAATTTTTTTCCTTTTTTTTTAAAATCCAGCGGGATGGCCCCGTGAAGGGGGTCTAGACCGCTCTCTTCTAAAGAGACCACATGAGCACCGGGCTTTATGGGAACAAGGCCACTGAGGCACTGGAGCTTCTGGAGAGCTTAAATAACGTTGCAATTAGGAGCGTTCTCTGCGTTCTAGAAGCAGGAAAGGCTGTCATTTGTTTTTTTATACTTCCTGCACACTTACGCTCCCGTTCAAACGTTTAGAGACATTTATTGAATTGCATGAGAAAGTGTTTCAAACTTTTGACTGCTAGTGTACATATGACTTATACGGAAATACATAACATTTGGGAACAGTTGATAGAATACAATACAGTAGAGTAGAATGAGCCTTTATTAGTCCTCCGACGAGGACATATAAGCAACACACACCAACAATCCAAGATCAATTTATGCGCATATATACATATGAACACAAATAATAAATACTACAACTGCTACTGCATATGCCGAAGGAATGCCTACTAATGAATGCCGACTGTACAACAGTTTTCTGATAGATCAAGGGTCAAGCCCATTTAACACACGGGGTATCTTTTTCAACACAATACTAGCTAGTAGTGTTTAGTAGTTTTTATCGTAGTTTTTATCCAAGATTTATGGACATTTATCACCCATTTACCCGTTTACTCAAGTAGTACATTCAGTCCAAGATTGAGATAGCAAACCCGTTTAACATATATTGTGTTTTTTCAACACAATATCACTATTAACTATTTATTAACTAGACATATATTACTTAAGTTCATTAGAATAGTACAACCAGTCCAAGATCGAACCATTTAACATACGTACATAGTATCTTTTTCATCACGCTAGTAGTAGCTATTCTTAGCTAGTTTTATGGACATTTATCATAGCAGGATCCTTATTTATTTAGCTGTATAGTATTGAGGTGGCAGAGGTCAAGGGTCAAATAAAAAAGGTGCAGTGGAACGCCAATGGTCATGCTAGTCATGCCGCTAATGCTAGCCATGCTAGGGAGGCTCCTTAAGCTCCAATTTGTTGTTGTTGGATTTTTGGCCATGAAAAATGGAATTAATCTGTTTCAGGCTCAAACATGATCAAGCAAAGGCCATGTTTGAAGTCACTTTTTAACATTCTTTACTTCCATGCAAGCGTAAAAAGAAGCCAATCATGGTGAGTCCTGTTTTTACAAAAATAAGTCTGAATCGAATTCCGACTAAGACGGGATGGTCTGTTTGTTTTTTATGTGTTTTACCAATAAAGAGAAACAAGAAAACAAAGACAGGGCGGCGTATAGCACGATGTGCTTTTTGGTGCCCCCCACCCCCCTTTCCTCCCATCTTTCTCTTATGCCACATCTGAAGAGCAGGGATTGGAACCTAACCTCCACTGTCCTGACAGTCAGATCCCAATGTGATGTCATCAGAGTTAATCTCCTAAACTGTTGGAGCGGGGCCTCTGGATGGGGGGGGGTCTCCACCCGGCCCCTGGCCCCCTGTGAGCATGAATGGCAATGGGTGGCTTTAATAAGGGTTATTAGCAACAATGACCTTTACAGCTGCATCGCACAAGAAGAGATTGTGCCAACACCGCCAGTTCACACTAAATAAACATCTTGATACTACATCTGTAAAAAGCGCTTTCACTGTGGTGGTTTCCCGCCATAAAAGTCTTTATTTCTTTTTTTCACCATATTACATCCTCAGTGAAAAATGTCAATGATGCTGGGTATGCTTGCACAATGCAGAATACTGATCAGACCGAGCAAAGAACTCAAACAACGCCCCAGGTTATGTATGATTGAGGTTTTTTTTAACCCGAAAAACAAAACACCATGGGGCCAAAGAAAGTTGTAGTATTCTGGTCACTAGGCGGCAGTATTGACACAAAACATGGAGATATTAGCTTACATGACATTACAGTAACTATGCCTGTGTTGAGTCAGCCATGGCATGTCCCATACCACCCAGTGAAAAAAGTTCTCCTCCCATTCAGTGTGGAAGTGGGATCTTTTTTCGCTTCTTAAGTTTAGAAGATATCAATTTCAGGCTAGCTTGCTGGTTAGCGGATGCCTCAATAGAACGCTAAACAGGCGTTCTATGCTTTAATTACAAAAATATTACATTCTTTAACATTCGTTTATCGCCGTTGGGTCTGAAATCGAGGGATGATTACATTTACGTTATTTCATGTATGAAAAAAATTGCTTTGGTTTTAGTCAAAACAAGATGCTCGTGTGCTCATATGAACCAGGTTAAGAAATACAGTATATAATATTGTTTCTATGGAAAAAGGAGTCTGATATCATTTATTCCAATTTCATCTTCATTTATGAGGTTCATTTTTTCCCGTTTCTTTCATCACCCCCATAACCTCCAAACAAGCAACAATAGGAAGCATAACAAAGTAAAAGTCCTTCATTGAGAAAGTTCTCCTGACCTACTTCCTTTACGACCTGATCTTTCACAGCAGTTGTCGCCGCTACTCAACGCGTCCACCGGGACCCTATTTTGGAAGTACGTAGTTCCCCCTGCTTGTTACCATAACCATGACCCATGACCCCGAGGAGATCATTCTTCATTTCCCCTTCAGACGAGCCCAAACCAGACCAGGATGCGGACAGTCAAGAATCCCGCAGGAGTTCTCCCCCCGCTGGCACGAGAGCTTAGAAAAACAAAAGTGACTGACTGAGGCAGGACTGACGAGCATTGTGAGTCTTGGATGCGGCGGTAAGTCTTTTATTTTCATACTTTTATTCTGGAGACTGTATCCACTAGGACTTTTTCACAGGAAGATTTGAGATCTCTTGATTGGAACGATATCATATGAATACCTACAAAATCAAAGCCTTCCATTCGGACAGCTTCGAAAAAAGACAGGCTTTGCTACACATCTTAAATTTTTGTATTTCTACATTATAATGGGAATATGTCATCAATCTAAGCTAACTTCATCCACAACTTTATGAAAGACAGGTTTGTAAAAAAACAAACAAAAAAGAACATAGGCTTTGCTACACATCTTAAAGTGCATTCTCCAGCCACACTCACCTCAGTCAGCATGGGAGTTTGATTTTCCATCAGCGAGTGGACTGATGGAAAGTGTAATGTTAGCACTGCAGCACACATCGCTACTGTATGTTAATGTCAATCAAGTATACGATAGAGTTTCTTTGAGACACTCAGCTCATTAGTGGGGGTGTCACAAAATCTCACAAAAAATTGGGATGATAGTAAATTAATTTATTAATCCTACAATATTCATAAATTTGCTGCCTCTAACTCATGTGAGTGAAGTTGGCCCCCCACCTCACTCAAAATTCCCGTCAAAAGAATCTAATTTGTTTGTGCTACATTTGTGCTGCTTTCGTTTTTGAGTTATTAACAATTTAAGTTTTGGCCTATTACATAACCAGCCCCCCCAACATTGAACCAAAGTGGTGTCATTTTTTTTGCTTGTTTTGGGCGGGTAAAATTATTTTTTTGGCTGCGTTTGTTTGAGCTATTATTATTATTGAGTTGAATTATTACAGAGTTATTACACTATTATTACTGCTTATTACATAGGTCAACCAAAGGTCACTCACCCCCCCAACATGTTCTGAATTGAACCAAAGTAGTGTCATTTTTTTGTGCTCGTTTTGTGCGGGTATTTTTTCATTTTTTTTGCTGCGTTTGTTTGCGCTATTATTATTATTGAGTTGAGTTCTTACAGAGTTATTACACTGTTATTACTGCTTATTACATAGGTCAACCAAAGGGCACTCACCCCCCCAACATGTTCTGAATTGAACCAAAGTAGTGTAATTTTTTGTGCTCGTTTTGTGCAAAACTTAAATCGTTAATAACTCAAAAATGAAAGCAGCACAAACATTCATTTTACCTGCACAAAACAGCACAAAATGAGCACAAAAAACGACACCACTTTGGTTCAATTCGGAGCATGTTGGGGGGGCTGGCTGACCTTTGGTTGACCTATGTTATAAACTGTAATAACTCAAAAACAAAAGCAGTACAAACATTTTACATGCACAAAACAGCACAAACAAATGAGCCAACTTCACTCACGTGTCTGTTTTCCTTGCAGGAGACGAGAGTTCACTCTGTGCATTGGAATGGAATGGAATGGCCTTTATTGTCATGATACAAGATGTACAACGAGATTGGAGAGCTTCTCCTTTCAGTGCAGTAGTCAAGTTAAAAAAAAAGAAGTATATAAAAGTAGAGTAAAAATACAATTTAGCAAGATATATACAAGATATATACAAGATATCCAAAATATACACATAGTATTGCACAGGAGCATATGCAGGAGCAGACATATTGCAGATATATTAATTTTAGGGTCATAGTGCAAATATTGACTGGTGTATACAGATGAATAAAGTCACATATGAGTGTATTGTATTGTATGAGTGTATTGTATTGCATTGCTATTGGCACCCTGGCTTGTTTGTTGTCCATAGAACAATGGTATGAATGAAGTGAGCCCTTTGGTCCGTCATACAGTCTCTTTGTCTATGTGGGTGGAGGCGGGGTCACTAGCATACGCATGCAGTGCAGAAGAGTATTGCAACATATTTTTTGTGGGTCTTGGACACCTCTACTCATTAGCATTAAAGCTACACACACAAAATGCTGTGTTTACCAGTAGAGCTTACTAAAAGCACTTTTAAACTGTCTCTACCATGCTTCTAATACATTATAGTGGTAGCGCTCAGCCTTATTTACAATTGGTGAAAAATACTACAAAATGAGACAACATAGAGTACAATAGAGCCTTTCTAGCCTAATAATAATTACTTGTTGTGTACTTCTAATGAAATGCAATGTGATGGCTGTCATCAGTCTTCCAGCAAGCAACATGAAGCGTGAAAGTGGCGGATCCTCCAAGGAGGCGTTTATACGCTGCAGGGGATGCCTCCTTATCTTACGCTTCATTGGCTCCCCCCCCCCACACCTTTGCTACATTTGGCGGCGCGGAGACAATTTCAGCGTGAGCGCCGTGAACTCCCTGTGCACTGTGGACTATCAAGGTCCACGTCTTTTCCTGCGGGTCAACCCCAGCACGACACACGAACTAAAATAACTCCATTAAGTCATGCAAACTCTTGGCTCGTCTCGACGTATCAATCTGTCTTTATCGAGGCGTCGTCAAGAAAACATTTGTTGCACTTTTGTGTGTTTTGGCCCGCAGCGGATGCAGACGGCTCCTGCAGGAAAGTCCTGCATCTTGCTCCAAACTTTCCGCTGTGGAAAGTGATCACGCTGGCATGCACAAGGCCAGAACATTTGATCTTTCCCGTTCTCTGGCAAAATCCTATTTTTCATTCTATTTACAAGCCTCCTTAATCCCCACACAAGTCTTTCATCCCACTTTTTCCACTCCAACAAAGTGTCTGGAGGGAAGTGCATTGCGTGGTTCTGGACTTTGACATGTGCAGGTGCTTTGGTTCACAGAATGTATTACTAGGATTTCATCATGTTGAGACAAATATCTGAACAATCTGAATGCTCCTTTGACTTTTCATTAATCATGAAGGCTCAGTGCCTTGAGGGAACACCATGCTGTTTCATTATGGGTATACTTGTCAAGTAGCATAAAATAGCTTTTTTCCCCAGATTACCTTAAAAAAAAAAAAACATAATTAAACCCTGAGAAATTCAAATCTGTCATCCATCACGGGGGTATGCCAGAGCCTATCCCAGCTGCCTTTGGCCGAAAGGCGGGGTACAACCTGAACTAATCACCATCCAATCGTTGGGCCAAATTTGTTATCATAAATATACAAAAAAATATCCTAAAGTTGCTCTAATTTGTTTACTCCTTACTCCTTACTATATACTGTTTTTGATTTATACTGTATGCGATGATACATTTGGACTGCCACAAATACATTTGCTGCTACCAACACTTGCTCATCAACACACTGTCATGTAACTCCGCTTCTTCACACACCATATTTACTGTATTCAGACCACTCAAAATTCTGTTTTTCAAATCAGCTCCAGACCCGACTGTGACAAGTGAATTTCCGCAAAGTAGGATTCCTTATTTATAAATGAAACATTTAAATGAAACAAACTCTTTACCACCTTCTATATACACTTTTTTAAAACATTTTTAGAGCCCTCTAGGCATGAAATAACACCCCTATAATAACCTCTAACCCCATATACGTAGAAGCCATTATAATAGAAAATAAGACATATCACAACATAGAAAACCTGTTTTACTACCTTCTAAATATGCTTTTTAAAAAAACATTTTTAGAGCCTCTCGGCATGAAATAACACCCCTATGACCACCTTTACACTCCTATAACACAATATAGTAGCCATGAAAAAAGAAAACAAGACATATTAGAGCATGCAAAACCTGTTTACAACCTTCTAAATACGCTTAACATTTTTAGAGCCCTCGAGACATGACAACACCCCTATAGTCACATTTAAACTCATACGACCCAATTTAGTAGACATAAAATAAGCCATGTTAGCATTGGGAGAGTTTGTTGTTGTTCCTTTAAGTTAAGTTTAAGTTAAAGTAAGATAAGGTATGCCTTTATTAGTCCCACAAGGAGAAATTCCAAATATTTTAAATATATATGTCTGTACAGTACTTCGTGCAGTGGTTATGGCCTCATCAATGTAACATTACTGACACCTAGTGCCCAGTATATTATTAAAAATATTATTATTAGTATTAAGCGTCTTCCGTATATATTTTTCATTTTTTCACATTTTTTGGAAATGCTTGATTTATTGACAAATATACATAAAAGTTGCATATTTGTAGATGCATTCTTAAAAAATAGTATTGAACCACAAAAGAGTATGATTTATTAAAGAATGTATTTTGGAATTCTGGTCTCATTGGACACTTTTAGAGACACTCCTGCCCCCCCCCCCCACCCCACCCCATCTACAAGCACTCACAGTCTTGTTTGTGTCAAAAAGAAGGGATTTGTGTTTCTTTTTGCTGCTGTCTGATCAGGAGTATGTGTTTGAACGGAGGGGATGTTGCTGTGGGACAGCACTGTTTCTACAGGGAAGTGTTTTCTGGTATGATAGCGGATTGAATCTAATCCTAGTCTGGCTTCATTTGGACATGTGCTGTCCCCAACCCCCCCTTTGTGGTCCGACACTGAGGCCGAGCACATGTGTGTTTCGTCACCGTGGAAACCACCTGATACACAATATAGTCCCACGATTCGAAAGTGTTCATCCGCCAAGCTAAATAAATAAGTGATGCTACGTGCTAGCATGGAAATGTGTTGACGATGCTATGTAAATATTATCAACCACGACCAAAAGGGGAAAAAAACAGCCTTTAGGGCTGATGATTAGCCTGCAAAAAAGCGATGGGGTTTCCACTTGAAGTGACTCTCCTCCCTCCCGTGTTTCCCACCGTCACCGTGGCAACAAGCCACCACTTCAGCCTCGTCCGCACGCCACTTTTGCACGCACACCGCATGAAACCCATCGCCTCCTTTTCACTCTCAGCATCTGCTGCCTTTCTCACTCGCTCTCATTTCTTTCATTACTCATTACTTCATCAGCGCCATTGCCGCCTGCTCTTAATTAGCCTCTCAAAAAGACTCTGAGTGGCTTTTTCTTACCTCCTTGCCGCGCTGTACAACTTCCTGTTCACAGGTTGGAACTTCAGCCAAGATGTTGTTGCTACCTTTACATGGAATAACTCTGCAGTGTGCATTTTAAAAGCCGTCATTTCCTTTTAACTTTTAATCAAGATCCGATCCAGTTTCATGTGGATGAAAATCCATGCACCACAACTAATTGATTTTAAACCTTCCTTTACAATGGAACCACATTCCACATTGGAATTCTGTGTACACAAGTGTTATGTCAAACCAAATTTAATTCAGATCAGAACCAGTTTAATTTTGGTAAGAATCAACTGTACATACCATAAAATAATTGTCAAAATGATGAAAAGTATATATTCAGTTTGAATGCCAATTGCTATTTCTGAATCCGAACTGAATCCAGAGCTGATCCAGTTGAATTTGCGTAAAAATCAACATAACATAACATAACAAAGTTATCAAAACATCTTATTTATCCTTATTTATCATCACATTTGCAATGATCAAACTTGCTCGGACACTGTGATAAAATGTAATAAAAACCAAATTGAATCCAGATCTGATCCAGTTAAGGTTGGGTAAAAATCCATATACAATCACAAAATTATCAAAGATAAAATAAGAAAAACAAATCAAAAATTAAAATCTAATATGCACTGCTCAAATTGGGTGAGAAGCTGTTATGTCATGAACCAAATTGCATCTGGATGTTATCCAGTTCAATTTGGGTAAAATCCAGATATCCTAAGAAAATTAACAAAACATTTTATTGAATTAAAGTTACATTTGGACTGCTCATACTTTTTGGAAGAAAACCAAATTTAATCCTGATCTGATCTAGTTACCATTGGGTAAAAATCCATATAACATAACATGAACAAATCATTTTATTTGATTAAAAGTTGCTCTGCTCAAATTGGCTGAGAAGCTGTCATGTAGTGAACCAAATTGAATCTGGATCTGAACCCGTTCAATTTGGGTAAAAATCCCTGAGAAAATGTCCTGAGAAAATTATCACAACATTTAATTAGAATCAAATCAGCACTGCTCATACTGTTATGGAACAAAACTAAATTTAATCCAGATCTGATCAAGTTAAGGTTGGGCAAATAGCAATACACCAAAGATCAAACCACTTTATTTGATTAAAATCAATAAATTGGCTGTGAAGCTGTTATGTAAAAAAACAAATTGAATCTGGATGTGATCCAGTTCAATTTGGGTAAAAGTCCACATATCCACATATCATAAGAAAATGACCACAACATTCGAATCTAATTTCAAATTTGCACTGGCTAAGAAGCTGTTTCAAAACAAGACCCAAATTGAATCCAGATCCAATCCAGGTCAATTGAGCTGCAAAACCCTAAAGTTCCATTAGAACCACATTTAGCATGTGTATATAGGGTAAGAAGTCGTAAAGTGGAACAAAATTTAATCTGGATCTGATCCAGATTGTGGATTCACGTGACCACGTGATGAGCTGATGGATGGATGCCCCCCACTCCCTTGTCGCCGTACGTGTGTTAGCCTGACGACTAAAGAGCGGAAGCGGCAGGCCACGGGGTGACTTCACACTAAAGCAGCCTGTTTCCAAGTCATTGGCTGAGCTGCGGGAGGGTGAGACCCCCCCCCCCCCCCAAAAAAAGAAAGCCTTCCATTGAAAAGGAAGCTAAACTAATTCCACTCTCTTTTGCATCAAGGACAAAATGAGGAGCGCATTAATATGCCAGCAGAAAGAGCAAGGGGAACGCGGGTGGCGGCCATGAATAAAAAATGTAGGTTTAGCGGTGATGATACATGCATCAACAAGACAGCGCGTTCCTCATTTTCTTATTTTAACACCGTCAAGCTTGGCATGTTTTGGATGTTCTTTATTTTAAGGAGGTGGTAATTAGGGGATTCCATACTGGAAGCTTCCACATATACGACAGCGAGCGGCATGGTAAACATTAAAAGGCCATCATGACACCCGCTCCTCAGTTCTCCATCCATTTGCTATGGAGACCACACACCCAGGAGACTTTTCCACACGTACAACTCCTCCGCTTCGCCTAAATAGCATATTTATTTTTAATCAAAGGTTTTGTTATACTCGCTATGATGAAACGGCCCAATCAGGATTGGTGTGATTGTACAAGGACGCTGATGACGCTGCACTCAGCTGTCATGATACCATTTTGCAGCCAAGAACAGGAAGCCACACTCAATCATTTCAAACACAAAGTCCACACTCATCTGTCATTCTTTAATGAACTTTATATCAAAAGTTTTTTCAAAGTATTTTAAGTGTGATGTTGAGGAGTAAATTCACATAAATGCTGATCTCATTCCAACTGTCACTGTTACCTACGCTATACAAAAGCACGCCTTTTGTTTTGATTTATACTAAACTACATGGGGTGGTATGAGATTCTGATGGTATGATCATAACCTTGGGCAAATCACACCCACAGTTTCATGGTATTGGAATTACGGCTCTAAAATTTGTTATTCTGAAATATACTTATGGAAAAGAGTCAAAAACAGTCAAAACCTTATCTAGTTCCAAACCATATAAGATGATTCAAGTGGAACGTATGTATTACTATATGTGTTGCAGTCCACTTGCATCAGGACAAAATGGAGCTGCCTTCTTGTTGTGATTTTTAAACCCAATGCATCTGACGTATAAAATCAGTCAAAAGTTTACACAGAATTATTACAGTATGATTTGATGCAAAGATGCTGAGTTCTATGGTTAGTGTATTTTTCAAGGTTCTGAGTGGCAAAAATGGCCTCATAGCAAGGATTTTGACTTGACTTGACAGGTTACAAGTGGCTCTTCATGCAGGGAGACATTGCTTAACCATTGATTTCGTAATGGTTCCCAATCTTCCCAATGGAATGAACCCTGTAGTACCCTGATTTGCAACAGTGCTATTCCTGCACTTCCAGAGGCAAAATGGCACATTAATCACCATTCCATTCCACCTTTACATCTCAGCTAATCAGGGCAACAATGCAACATGGTGTTCATCGTGCAAACAGGCAACGGTTGATGATTCTCTTCCCCGTCGGGCATCAGACCAAATGATCTGCAAACAGAGTTCACGTCGGTGGAAAGTGGGGAGTCTTACCGTGTGAGATTGTTTTGTCTCTCTGCACCACGAGCACATGAGAGTACTCAAGTCGTTCCGCTCGTGAGGGTGCCAAATCATTGACCTTAGTGAGAATTACAAGGAGGAAGAGGTATCGGGCTGACGCAATGTTGCATGGACTGTTACTGGGCCAACAGCTACAAACCCAGTTAAAGTTCTGGTGTGTGCAGGAAACAAAAACAAAACAACAACAAAGACTGCAGATGTGTTAAAAAATGGAGAAATAGTATCGAAATCCTGAGAAATATCGGGCCAGTACTTTGAATGTTCTTTTCCAAGTTGCAGAAACAGCCATCTGATGCTGATGTGCCTGCAGAGCAACGATGTGCAATGATCTCCTCAGTTTGGCATCATCTGCTCAGGAAATGTTTCCGCTGCCATCGCTGGCATGGCGAGGAAATCCGGGAGGCATCCAGAGCACTGATTGGAACGTGTTCCAACCCCAAACCCGTGCCCATGAGCGCTACGACACACACATCTGCTCTGATAGCACATCTTGGGTGTTGCTCGCCTTCATGGAAGCTCGGCCTAATTACAGCGTGCTGCCTCTGGGTTGCTTACAGCGCCAAGCTAAATGTGTTCTTCTAACAGGCTGGTTAAAAGAAGCACCGCTCTAAACATAAACTCTCCGGCTAATTAGCTACCATTGATGGAGTACACAACCCTGCGGTCATTAGCCAAACAAGAGGCCATGTTGTCTTATGACAAGATGGACAACCTTGGATTCTCACCAAGGCAAAAAGGGGGGTTATCATAATGACCTCCAAACACGCCAACAAGAGTGTGAGAGCGGACCACCGTGGAGAATCCCATCTGACTGGAGAAGGCCAGGGTGCCTCGTTGTCTGAAACCAAACTCGGCCAACCAAAATGTAAAAGTAGAGCATCTCTTCACCACAAACCATCCGTCTCCAAGTGGTTTGTGTCATGGCCTCCTCGCCTGTGGATCACAAGACTTAAGCCGTCCACCTTGGAAGCATCAGCAAGACTGCTAATTACCTCCGCCAGAGATGCACAAAGTTGGACTGCAAGATCTTCTAATGTTTTTATTGGTATATTTATGAGTAGAATTACAGAAATCAACACAGTTTTCCACAAAGTCATAGTGGAAGGCGGGGCTTGGGCCACAAAGGAAACAATCTCATGGTGCAGAGACAGGATTTTGGTCCACAACATTTTCCTTTGTATTATTCTCAAAGACAAAATGTATACACAGTCATTAAGAATAATGTGAAATCATGGTTTCTCGTGGTTGTATTTGTTTGTGTAAGCTAACCCTTTGACTCTTGAAGCACAGCAAACAAAGGGTGAATAGTATAAAATTATAAAAATTACTAGAAAAATGACAAAAAACAGAAAAAATGAAAAAAATCTGCAGTAATTTTACAATAATAATAATAAATTGGAATATTACAAGAAAAAGTCATAAATATGTCATAATATCATTCATTCATTCATTCATTTTCCACCGCTTTTCCTCACGAGGGTCACAAGGGGGGGTGCTGGAGCCTATTCAAGCTGTCTTTGGGCGAGAGGCGGGGTACACCCTGGACTGGTGGCCAGCCAATCACAGGGCACATATAGACAAACAACCATTCACACTCACATTCATACCTATGGACAATTTGGAGTCACCAATTAACCTAGCATGTTTTTGGAATGTGGGAGGAAACCGGAGTACCCGGAGAAAACCCACGCATGCACAGGGAGAACATGCAAACTCCACACAGAGATGGCCGAGGGTGGAATTGAACCCTGGTCTCCTAGCTGTGAGGTCTGCGCGCTAACCACTCGACCGCCGTGCAGCCCCTAAACATGCACTCCTATGTTATTATTTTCCTGACAAATAGACCACATGTTGGCGCTGTTATTAAAGTTTCACCCTGTAATAAGTCCGATTGACTTATTACAAAACAGCCCCCGTAACTTTAGCGAGTTGAGCCCAATTATCACAAAATTTAGTACACACCTTTAGCGGACTGCCAAGCACACATGTGTAAAGTTTGAGCAAGATTGTCTGAAAAACATGGCCGCCATCAAGCAAAATGGCTTTGCAGAGAACTAATTGATGAATAAATACCGCATTTTCCAGTGGTTAGCGCGCAGGCCTCACAGCTAGGAGACCAGGGTTCAATTCCACCCTCGGTTTGCATGTTCTCCCCGTGCATGCGTGGGTTTTCTCCGGGTACTCCGGTTTCCTCCCACATTCCAAAAACATGCTAGGTTAATTGGTGACTCCAAATTGTCCATAGGTATGAATGTGAGTGTGAATGGTTGTTTGTCTATATGTGCCCTGTGATTGGCTGGCCACCAGTCCAGGGTGTACACCGCCTCTCGCCCAAAGACAGCTGGGATAGGCTCCAGCACCCCCGCGACCCTCGTGAGGAAAAAGCGGTAGAAAATGAATGAATGAATGAATATGAATGAATGAAAGTCAATCTGGAGTATAAGTCGCAGGAACAACCAACCTATGAAAAAAAGTGCGACTTACGGTAATTGTGCATAAGTTATTGAACATTTGTCTAATGATGGTAAGGCTACATGTATCTTGTATCACGTCTTACAAAGCATTTGAGCACAACCCGTAGGGGGCGCTGTATAAGATATATGATATCTACAAAGGTGTTGGTCAAAAAGAGTAATGTTCAGCCTTGGTGGAGGTCTCCAGCACGCAAAACAGCTGCTTTCCATTAAATCAGATCAAATTCGATCCTTTTTCTAATATGATGGCTCATCCTTTGGCCACCTTCCCAGCTTTAATCAGCCCAAATGGATCACATTAGCAGTGGAAATAGCATCGTGTGACCACACGGCCTGCGACTGAACGCTCTTTCCTCCGCCTCGCTAACAATTCCACTGGCAGCCAGCGACGCAGCAGCGAGGCTGTCGGGTACAAAAACGAAGGCCTGAGGTCGCTGGCAAACATGAGCGTTGCATTCTTTGTAAACAGTCGCGATGTGGATATGGAGATAATTGCAGCGGTGGAGATATTTTGGGCCCGGGTGTATGTAGTGCATGCTTTTCTTGGAAGGAGCTCTTTTGTAATTAATGCAAAACACAAAGTACTGCGATGCCCTGCAGCTCTTTCGGGGGTGGGATCAAGTTTCCCCGGTTACTGATTCTTTGTACCTGGCAAGCTGTCAGTCAGCGTCTGTTCACCAGTCTGGTGGCCCCTGACGGACAGCTGGGACTTGTATGGATGATTTAGCCCGCATTTGCTCAGGAACCGAATGGCTACTACCAGCAGATGATGCTTCCTGATGCCCAGCTTGTCCAGCCACTGCCAAAGCATGGAGGGGCTGTGAGAACAGAAGGCCTGGCAACCCTCGTCCCAGTGAGCCTCTCCGCCTCATTCAGCTGTCCTGACGGACGAGGAACGCAAAGTCAATAATGGACTCTATTCACAAAGGTCAAGCAAAGTGCTCCTCACGGGTCTATGGATGAGAACACGCCTGCAGTCAACAATTACACCCCTTTCTTTGTCGCCTGGGCCAGTTCTGAGCGGGACCCACCAGGCAGTATGTGCTCACATCCCTCAAAGAGAGGGGGGTCGAGCGCAGATGTGATGCGTTCACCTGCTCTGGTCCTTGTGTCACCGCTCCAGAGGGAAGCCAGGGAGGAAACGAGTAGGTGTGACGGCATCGCGGCCCAGACTCGACCGTGTGGGAAAGGAAGCCGACGGAGATAAGAAGTCTGGAGAAGAAGGCGCAAAGACACAAACAAGAAGGAAAGTGATGGAGATCCCACCCGAGCGAGAGGGAGTGACAGCTGAATCCAGCTGTTGACTCGGAGCGTGGTCGCAGCTGCCGGAGGTCGACTCTCTCTCTCTCTCTCTGGAGGAGCTCCCATGTTTGCTTTCCCTCGCAGACACTCAGGAGTTCCGCTGAGAGTTCTGCCTCACCTGCAGCCGACGCTGTGGCGGTCAGGCTATATTAATAAGATCTCTTTAAGCCCATCTTCCTTCCTCACCAGATGTGGGCAGGAAACAACTTGACATCGTTAAAACGCCGCTGCACTGCCAGCGTGGCTCCATGACTGCCTGCCCGGACCCTTGACAAGTCATTGATGAGCCAAATGAACTCCAAGCATTAGGGATGTAACGCTACTAATCAGATTCAATTTGGTACCAAGAGGCGTGCCCAGATCCCACACGTGTCTACTCGGTAAACAAATCAAATGCAGCCCAGAGATCAGGGCCTAGATCAGGGGTCTCAAACTCAATTTACTTGGGGGCCACTGGAGCTCGGGTCTGGGTGAGACTGGGCCGTATCAGGTTTTCCAAAAAAAACAAAAAGAACAAATTTATTAAAAACAAAATTTTTTAAAAAACTCGCTTTGGTTCCGATTTTCTACAAGAAAAGCTCTGATAAAACATTCCACTGTTCTCAAATATCTTACTTTTTATTTTTCTACACAAAATAAGATGAAAAATAAATAAACAAATCAAGAATAAAGAAAATCAATCAATCAGTAATAAATAAATAAATATAATAATAATAATAAAACGGCAAATAATAAAAACGTAAGAAACCACATATAGTTGGTGGGTAGACAAATTATTTTTTTCAGATTAAAATGAACAAAGCATTATTAGAGCCCTGTAGACATGACAAAACACGACTATAGTCACATTTATATTTTTATTTACAACATATTGCGCAACTGCAGGGTCTTGAGACACATGCTAACTCGCAAACTAGAGAGCTAGCGACCTAAACGGTAGCCTTCAAGTTATTTCCTTTAAACTTAAATAGCCAAAAACTTACCACTTCCACACGGATAGGGAGGATAACTATTATTTAACCTTTAACATGAACATTAATCAAACGTAATAATTTTTTCTGGGTACATGATACCATACAGCATCCATATCAAACTTGCACGGGCTGCACTAACATTAAACATTCATATCAAGACGGGGGCCTCAAACTAGTGTCCTGCGGGCCACACTTGGCCCGCGGGCCGCGTGTTTGAGACCCCTGGCCTAGATGAAGCCATTTCTAGTACGGATGCCTGAGCCACCTCAACTGGCTCCTCTCCATGTGAAGGAGCAGCAGCTCTACTCCGAGGCCTTCCGGGATGACCGTAATCCTCACAATATGTCTTTGGGTAAATCCATCTCCAAAGCTCATGACCATCGGTGCGGTTAGGAACGTAAATTGAGAGCTTTGCCTTCCGGCTCACCTCTTTCTTCACCGTGATGGTCCGACCTCGCTCCTAACTCATAGGGTGAAATCCACTGAATGTCCAGATCATCCATGGCCTCGGATTTGTAGGTGCTGAGTCTCAATCCAGTAGCTTCATAAATCATCAGTGGGGACGCTACACTTGTCTCCTTCAACCATCAATAGAAGTGTGGCTTAATTAATGAAATAAAGTTATTTTTGGCAGCGCTAATACTTTTTAAGCAAATATGTAGTTGGCTACCGCACCGAGTAGCCAACAAGTGTAATGATTCATCCCGCCGTTTAATCTCACTTGCTCTACTTTCCAAAGAGAGCCGAGGAACGCCAGCATTGCTTCAGTACATCTTCATGTACATTCTCTCTGGAATGAATCCACAATTTAAAAACCCTGGCTGCCTTGCAGATGCACGTGGGATTTGCATAAGAAATCCATCCTTGGTCTTGTTCCTCCGCAGAACATTTCTCATCAATGTTTCAGCTGCTGCTCGATCCCCGGTGGTGTAACGCTACGCCCTTTTGTCTTCATAACAGGGGGCATGGGTTACATTCGCAGGGCCACACCAGGAAGGGCACCCGGTGTAAAAAAAAAAAAAAAAAACTAAGGCATTCATGCGATTGACTTGTTGTGGTGACCTCTGACAAGGAAAAGCTGAAAGTGAAAAAGTTTCAGTTGCCCCCAGCGGACGACCTTTGTGCTTATTTTCACTTTCTACCAAACCGCCGCGATAAATATGCAAAATGCAATAATTTAGTGCCTGAAAGGGAAATCTGGATGCTCAGTCACATTCTTAAAACATTTCCTTCCACGGATGGGCTTGGCTGCCTTTTCCAGGAGAAAAGGTCTTCCAGAGTGTGCAAAGGATTTTTGGGTGCATTTTGGTGATAAGTTAAACCTCCAGTCAAGTCAAGAATTGGTATTTTGGTACAGAAAGCATGTAATCAATTCCCAACAGACGTTTTGTCTTGCAGCGAAACGGACAAGGTTTCTGTTTCGCTGCCAGCTCGGCTGACATTCCTGAGAGATCCGTCTCGCTGGAGGCGAGCTGACTCTGCATTTGTTTCTTTCTCCCTTTGGTTAACTAGCCAGCGCCGCTGCGGGGCCGCTCTCCATGCTGGGGATGGTAAAAGTGCTGGGAACTGGATGTGATGCAAATGTAATATTTCCTCTTCGGGGCACTGAGGCGAGCGTCGGGCCTGATGCACATCTGGATGGAGTG
Source organism: Doryrhamphus excisus (assembly GCF_037039965.1). Lineage (NCBI taxonomy): Eukaryota > Metazoa > Chordata > Actinopteri > Syngnathiformes > Syngnathidae > Doryrhamphus > Doryrhamphus excisus. Next base: position 8,020,589 of record NC_136364.1, on the reverse strand, counting down.
TGGGGTGTTTGGGTCAAAGTTGCCTCGCTGGAGGCTGCTGAGCACATTTTATTGCGTTGAGGCATCCATCAGTGAATTCATGAGCTTCCGAACAGCACAGGAAGGAGGAGGGAGCGATGCGGCCACCAAAGCTGTGATTGATCTTCCACCAAATTATGAACACACTGACATCACTTTTTCATGCAAAATGCTTTTTGTTTTGTTTTGCTTTGGTCAGCTGATGGCGGAACAGGTCATCCAGAAACCAGAAGGTCGGCAGTTGGAACCACGCTTCAGGCTATGTTTCCTTCAGCCAAGGACACCAGTAGCTACAAATGTAGATTACCACTAATGTGTGACTGCGACGTGAATAGCAGTCACGGTGAAGCTCTTTCAGTATCTTGAAATGTACCATATAAATCCCATCCATTATTATTATTATTAAATCTGCTATAACTAGACAGCCATGAACAACTTGTGGATCAGATTTGAATTGTATTGGATGCAATGACTCCAGTTCACTATGTTCAATCCCCATCCTTTACATTTATGTTTTCATGTTACTACATCTGGAAGCAATGGAGGCCCACAGCGTAGTTGATAATAATAATTCCGGCCCTAAAGGGGGTGTAATGGTACGCCCCATAGTGAAGGATAGATGCATTAAACACATTAGAAATGACCAAATCTCCAGTAATTATTCCCAAATTAGAATAATTACAAAAATGATTACAATAATATTTATTTATTTAACTCGGGCGGCACGGCGGCAAGTGATTAGCGCGCAGACCTCACAGCATGTTCTCCCCGTGCATGCGTGGGTTTTCTTCGGGTACTCCGGTTTCCTACCACATTCCAAAAACATGCTAGGTTAATTGGCGACTCCAAATTGTCCATAGGTATGAATGTGAGTGTGAATGGTTGTTTGTCTATATGTGCCCTGTGATTGGCTGGCCACCAGTCCAGGGTGTACCCCGCCTCTCGCCCAAAGACAGCTGGGATAGGCTCCAGCACCCCCGCGACCTTTGTGAGGAAAAAGCGGTAGAAAATGAATGAATGAATGAATGAATGTGCCCTGTGATTGGCTGGCCACCAGTCCAGGGTGTACCCCGCCTCTCGCCCAAAGACAGCTGGGATAGGCTCCAGCAACCCCGCAACCCTTGTGAGGAAAAAGCAGTAGAAAATGAATGAATGAATATTTAACTGGGTTTATTTTTTTTCACGTGTTAATTATTTTATTTAATACACACATTATTTTATTGATTTTTGATTATTTATTATTTTATTTGTCCTTTATTTATTGCATTATTTATTTATTTATTTATATATTTTTTATTTTTTATTTCTCCTTTATTTATTGCATTATTTATTTATTTATTTATTCATTTATATATTTTTTTTATATGTCCTTTACTTATTGCATTATTTATTTATTTATATATTTTATAATTTTTTTAATAAGATTTATTTTTATTATTTATACATACCATAATTTTCAGTTCAGGGTTCATTTGGGGTACAGTCCGGGAAAAAAATACAACTGCTTAGCTTTTGTGTAAACAGCTTTCATGAGTTAAAAAAAACGCAGAGAGCTCGCAGTTAGTGTTAAAGGATAATGATAAAAATATATTTGTCGTTTATGTCAATAATGTTATGATGATAGAGTTTGAGCGCCAGTTTTTCCTTGACACCATCACTAGCTGTGACCAAAAACCAATTAGGAATGCATGTACCGTTACGCCCCCCCAGCATTCACACTAGAAAAGGTCACCCTTAACAAAAGTACACCTAGCAGCGCTGCGACATAAAAGAAATGTTAAGTGGATTCTCGCCTCAAAGACGTCTGTCAATCATTCCCTGCACATTCATTAATGACTCATTCCTCCCTGTGGTCTTTCAGAGTCACACTTTTATGGAAAAAAAAGTAGTAAAGTATTATGCCGTGGTCGGTTAATGATGGAAGCAGCACGCAGGAAACGCCGGTCAAGGCGCAATAGTTTCGCTAACATCCCCGATGTGTTGCCAGACGTCGCCAAGAGCTCGTTCACACAGGAAGCTCTCCCCTCACAGATGGATTACAACTTGAAGACGCTTGCACAGGCCTCGCGGCAATCAGCGGATGTCTCGTATTGCTTATGGAGGGGGAAGGGGGGGGCTGCCGCTGTGACAAACGGACCATTCTACCATGCACATGAGGAGACGGAGGGGGGGTGAATGAATCAGATATGGGCAAAAATCGCACCCGGTTAAGGAGAAAGGAGGTGAAATCAGATAAGGATTCAGGTCGCCCCCCCTTTGCTTGTGTCAACTCTGTCACTCATGCCAGAGTTTGTCAGGACTCATTTCCCCTTCAAACGCCTAGCGACCCCCTCATACTTTTCCTCCGGGACAACGCTGCAGTGGAGTGAAGTTTCGATGACTCCCCCATGCAAGCAACGCAACGACCGATGCTCTGCAAGGACAGTCATGGCAAAATACTCCAACAGTCAATCTTTGCAAAAGATTGGCACGCAGCGTGGCTCGTTATTTGCGCTCAACATCTTGTATTCTTCATCGAGATTGTCAAGAGTTTCACGCACAATTACACCATGTAATGGCATCTGCCTTTGGGTTTTTATTGGAATTTGTCTCCGTTTTATTGTTGAAAAGATGGCTGGTGTTGAAGAAAAGACTTGCCACAATGCTTGAAGTCCACTTGACGTACAAGAAGTGGCAGCCATATTGCTCTTATCTGATTTTTTTTTTGGCCTCAGCCTATCCCAAAAAGAGCTGCATTGGACACAGCATAGGAACTCATAACGGAGATTAAAATTAGTAATGGCTGGTGGATGCATCTCGCGGTTTTGAAATCTCGTTTTTCACGTCATATTTGATTTCCCGTTTTGACTATGACCTATTTTCCTTGCTTTCAGATTGAATTATTCAACCGATTAACAGGCTTCATGCCTTATTTTTAGTCATCTTTCCTGCCAAAACAACAACATGATCAATTTGCTGTTAACTGATGAGAGCGGCACGATGACACAAGCGGAGAATAATCGTTAGCCGCGGCGCCGGGGACCTGCGGAGGCCAGAAAAACAACAAACCTCTTCAAACGCTTCATCAAAAACGCCGCATTAATGTTTCTCAACATTCGGAGATGACAAAAGAGGCCATTTTAATGTCTCGCTAAGAAGTTTGGCTTTCCAACAGGACCCCTGAGTCAAAGCAGGCTGTTCTCATACGGGCCGCCAAGCAGCGTCCTGGCAGAACCCGGCAGAGTCCAGAGAAACCCTCCTCATACTTGGACACATACTTGGAGAGCACGGCTGAGAGGAAGGCGGTGATACTTTGAAGGAAATGCAGAGGAAAGATAACTACATGTGGCTTTATAGATATTTTCATCAGCATGAGCTCCATCCCACGCTGGGTTCCCTCCAAAACACACATTTTTAACTATTCCTTGCTTCGCTCTCCAATTTCTATAATCAATGTCAGTTTGTTCCCATCTCCCTCATCTTGGTGGTTCCTATGATTTATAATTAGGGGGACCTCACACAAGAAGCCCTCGGAGCTTCTATTTCTGCATCGGAGCCAGGAGTCGCGGTGAGGCCCTCGTCTCTCCCTGCTAGCCCTCCCTCTCCCAAGGCCAAACCCTCAGCCAAGAGCCCGTCTGCTCAGCCCTCCGTCTGGACTGCGCTCGCTGTCCAAGTCTTTGATCCGTGCAGGATCCCATTTTGTAGGGAAAGAAAAAAAAAAAAAACATGCCCACTGGTTGAAAACCGTGCACTTGAACAAAACCAATCTCAAGTCCCGACCGGTCTATAATGTGCCGGAATCTCAGTTCGTTGTGTCAACTTGGGACATTTTTTTCTCACGCTCAACCGGGCCTAATTAGGGCGCCTTTTGAGAGTGAAGTGACACTTCTTACTTTGGGTCATGCTCGGACTTTAGAAAGAACCCTTTTGAGGTTTTTGTGGATTCATCAAGAACTTTAGACTGCATCTGGTACTCCAGATGAGTTTCCATTTTGTACAGTGCAGTCAAGGTTTTGTATGCCCCAGTTTTCATAACATACGGTTTTTGGACAAAGTATCTGCTAACATTTTGCCTGGGTATCAAAGTAGTCCGATTGCCCTTTTCTGTTTCATTTCAATCCCCCAACAATTAATGACAAAAACTGTTAATGACTGTCACTGTTACTGTTAGAAAAACGTCATATTTAGGTGTCATTCTGGTTCTTACAAACAATCCCTTGACTGATCCACGCATTCATTGTTCATCCGCCAATAGGGAACCTGAGTCTGGTTTAAACCGCCGTGAGAGAAGTCATGGTATTCTAAGGGTATTGGACTGTTCATGTTGTCATTTCACCTCTCGTCCAAGCAGGCTTCATCAGTTCATTCCGATCTATTTATCCTCTAAAGCAGGGGTCTCAAACTCAATTTACCTGGGGGCCACCGGAGCTAGGTTCTGGGTGAAGCCGGGCCGCATCAGGTTTTCAAAAAAAAAAAAAAACGCATTTATTAAAAACTGGGAAAAAAATCAATAAAAAAAAACAATCTTCAATGCTTCTGCTTCTGCTATACCCTACACTTTTTCAGTACTTTGGTTCCGGTTTTCCACACCAAAATATCTGATAAAACATTCCACTGTTCTCAAATATCTTAATTTTTATTTTTCTATACACAAAATAAGATAAAAATAAATAAATAGACAAATTAAGAATAAAGACAATAAATCAATCAGTAATAAATAAGTAAAATAATATAAAACATCAAATAAGAAACCACATACAGTTGGTAGAGAAATTATTTTTTTCAGATTCAAATGTACAGTATTAACGGTTATTTTAACCTTTAACATGAACATTAATGAAACTTAATCATTTTACCCAATTAGCAAGTTAGCATCGTACTCAGTTCCATCTGGGAGCAGCGTCGTAACTTTAACAACATGTTTGATGAGATGCTTTATCTTGACGTGTATTTTCCCTTTTATTCCAAATCATTTCCTGCATTTATTTGTGCCCAGCGTCATAAGCCTTTAGCTTCATTGCTAATCCAAAGAAAAATATGGCGGGGTAACAGGGTAGGGTAACAGTATGGGCGGGGCAAAATCCTATTAATTGTGTCCGGTGTGCACACAGCTTTAAGCTTTCATTTCAACATTAAACTTTGGTATCAAGGTGGGGGCCTCAAACTAGCATCTCCGCGAGTTTGAGACCCCTGCTCTAAAGGAATGGTTTGGCCCTTTTGTAGTGTCAGAGGACATCATTCGAATGCAAAGGCCTGCCAAAGATGGTCGTTCAGGTGGTATCACCCTCGTAAATTCCATTCAGATGTAATGGTGGTCATGGGCCAGCTGAAACCAAGGCGGCTGTGACTTATTTATTTGTTGAAGGCTAAATGACTGAATATTTTCGGAAAGGATAAAAGGACAGCATTGTATGTGGGAGAAAGTGTGCCCCCCCCGTGTTCAGAGATGCTTCCTTCACTCCTCTTTCAAGCCTGTCTTCTCTGTCCAGAATGTGTACATTTTTGAAGCTACTGATGTTACGTTGTTGCAGTAGTAATCCTACTGACCGGTTTCACGATGGTCTCATATTGGCTAACATTCCCTATTGGTGGGCCAACAATCCAACACTTGGTGAATTCCGCCTCACAATGACAGCAAGAGCCAACATTGTAAGTATGTACAGTAAGGTTTGGGTATCTCAGGTTGAGAGAGATATTTCATATTCCGTACCTTAGCAGACCCAACCGAGCCAAATCATGCAGCGGTAACAAGGCTCAGGGAAAGTTTCCGATCTTTAAAGAAATGCCTTACCTCCAAGATGCACGTGCCCGGCGCTGTGTCCTCGTTGATAGAGACATTGTAGAAGTTGGCGTCAAAAACAGGTTCGTTGTCGTTAATATCCTGCAGTACGATGTGAACCACCGCGGTGGACGACAGCGGTGGTTTCCCTCCATCGGAGGCCAACACGGTTATGCTGGGGTTGGGGTTCCTTTCGTAATCCAGCTGGGACAAAGTGGTGATAATCCCCGTGATTGTGTCTATGCTGAACCAGTCGGCGAAAGCACTTTTATCCCGAAGGATGCTGTAGCTAATGTCCCCATTGGGGCCCTGGTCTTTGTCCCTGGCTGTCACCTGGAGCACAAAACTCCCCGGAAACACCACTTCTGGAATGACCTGACGGTACACCTGCTGGTCGAACAGCGGGGGGTTGTCATTGACGTCTGTCACTTGAATGGTGAATGAGGATTCGGCCCGCAGGGGAGGCGTACCCGAGTCTGTTGCCATCACCCTCAGCTCATATACGTCTCTCTCCTCCCGATCAAGAATCTGGTCCACACAGACCAAATAGATGATATTGTCCTTGGTTGTCAGACCGAATTTTCCATCTCCACCTTCTAGGGACACGTTGACATTGGCGTACTCGCCGTAGTCTGGGTCTGTGACGGAGATCCGGGCCACGTACTGCCCTGGCTGTGCGCCCTCTGATATCTGAGGAGATCCATCCTCGCTGAGAAAGATGATGGTCATGGTGGGTTGGTTGTCGTTATAGTCTCTGACGTGGATGGTGACAAAGGCGTTGGTCACCTCCGGGTGCGTCGCGTTATCTTGGGCTTGGACCACCAGCTCATGTACTCGTCGCATCTCAAAATCCAACGGTTTATTTAGGGTGATGACGCCAGTGTGGGGTTCAATGACAAAATATCGGTCAGGGTCACTTTGTCTTCGGTTGATCTCATACATCACCATGCCGTTGTCTCCTTCGTCGGCATCAGTGGCAAACACCTGAAGGATGTTATTTCCTGGTTGAAGGTTCTCTGATATGATGGCATGATAGCGGCTCTGGTTGAATACAGGAGCGTTGTCGTTTATATCCTGGACTGTAACATCTAAGATCATTTGATCAGTTCTTTGAGGAGAACCACCATCGAAGGCTTCCAGGGACAGCGTATAGGTGGATCTTTTCTCTCTGTCCAGAACGGCATTGACCACCAAATCCAGATAAAGAACTTCATTGCTTCCTCTTTTGGTCTCCAAGGTGAACGCCTGACCGATGTTTCCATCTTTAATGAGGTAGCCTTGTGTGGTGAAGTGACCTCCATCTGAATCGACAGCCGGGTCTAGAGGAAACCGGGTACCAATGGCTGTCTGCTCGGGAATTCTGAAAGCAGCGCGTCTTTTTGGAAACATTGGACCGTGATCGTTGATGTCGTTCACCTTGATGGTCACTTCCACCGTCACGCCTGTCATGGTGACTGCAATGAAGTTGTACCTATCCCTCAGTTCTCTGTCCAGTACTCTGGCGGTCTTAATGATCCCCGTGCTCTCGTCAATGTCCAAATCGGTGCTCACTCCGGTTCCCTCGTGGTCGGAGATGAAGTAGAGCGATGCTGTGATGCCAGGGGGCAGCCCTGCGCTTATGTCACCGATGATGGTTCCCGCAGGCTGCTCCTCGTCTAGCTGCAGATCCAAGGTCCCTTGGACCACCGCTACAAGCTCCAGGACCACGTAGAAAATGAGCACCATCTTCCTCATCCACCAGTTGTCACAGCGCAAAGGATCCATTGCAGACTTCCCCAAAAAACCCTTGGCGGCTGTTTTCATTGTTGCTCCTTGTCTAAAACCTGCAGACACACACGAGGACAAGCTGAGCAACATCAACAATATATATGATAAGTACTAGTTCTGCCTTGAAATACAGTGTAGTATGAGTGAGCTACTTTGAGAAAAATAATAAACAGTACAAAAGGACTTTCCCATATGCTGAATCGGCACAAGTCCCGACCACAGACCCACACATAACATTTTTCCTACACTTCTTACTTCACCTAATAAGTCAACACCTTGTTCCCCCTGCATCACCCTCAGCCTTCCTTCTTTACATCAAAACCACATGCCGTAACACACAACCTCCCATCTCCTTGGCTGCCACCACCCCATCTAATGAAAAAGAAAGTCTCATTTTTGCTGTTCACCATAGCAATGGAGTCCCTTTTAGTCTGTTAGGATAGATGCATGATGGCATGGAACGTGTGTGCATGTGTGTGTGCTAACACACAGTTCCTATATGCAAATATGAGTAGTTTTAATGGAAGATATCCTTGTGTTGAAGTATTTATAGAAATGTCATTAATATTGACATAGTAGGTATGCAAAAGGCCCACATAGCTACTAGAGATGCAAAAAGGAAGAAAATTGACACAGTGAAGCAAAGACGAGCATGACCATGACCAAATCACAGTAGGGGCTGCAATGATTAACAACACAGCAGCTGTACCGTTACACAGGTAGTGTAATGGTACAGCTGCTGCCTTTGAAGGGAAATTGTGTGGATTAGATCCCACACCAGGGCAGGTTTCTTTTTTAAAATTCTGTTCATTTGTCATTTTCCACTTAAAATTATGTATGCTGCTTATGATTATGATTTGATTATGATTATGATTTGTTTCCTGTGCGCTTTGTGCTTTGAATTTCGCAGCTTCACTCTCATGTTTTTTTTTAATATATTAACAAATCATCTGCATTTCATGGTTGAATTATTATTAGTAACCAGTCCAGGGTGTACCCCGCCTTTCGCCCGAAGACGGCTGGGATAGGCTCCAGCACCCCCGCGACCCTCGTAAGGAAAAGCGGTAGAAAATGAATGAATGACTGAATTATTATTAGTCAAAAATATACATATTTCTATTTGCTTAAATAAAACATTTTTGAGCATAAAAATGTTTATTTCGGCTACTAAGTCAAACAAAAGTATAAGGCATTCAGAAAACACATTGAAAGACGTTGTGGTGAAATGTAGTATTGTACACTGGTCCCTAGGTGTCAGTAATGTTACATTGATGATACAATAGCCACAGCAGGAAGTACCGTACAGAAACCAAAAGTAAAAAAGGAAGGACAAGGATGCTAATATGTGTGAGTCTGTACTATGTCCTGGTTATGTCTTATATGTCTTTTTTTATTATGTTTACGATACTGGATAGTAGGAGTGCAAAGGTGACTATATGGGTATTATTTCATGTCTGGGGGCTATAATAATCTTAAAAATTGTATTTAGCAGTTCATAAAAAGGTTTTTTATACTCCAACTATGACAATATTAGACTCATCAGAGTCGGATCTGGAAGCAATTCACCTCAATAAACGAGGGATTACTGTACTCCGTTTCAAGTAAAATAATATAAAAATAGCTCTCAATGGGTCAGTGAGGTCCTAACGATGTGGTGACCACAGCAACCCGGGGGGGCCCTATGTGATTTTTTCATGTGGGGGGTGGACTTCAAATACATTTTTGCTTTGGGCCCTAATTTGTCCAAAGGTCTCCCTGCTCCTGGTTTAACAAATATCCTCACTTTGTGGGTTGAATGTGATCCATCGCCCACTTCCTGGCTCCAGCTCTTCACGGCTCCACCTAGTGGTGTCACTGACACATCCAACAACGCGACACATCCCCTTGAACCCCCCCACACACTAAGACACAGTGTGGCTGCACAACGTGTCGCATCCTCGGCGGTGACGGATGACAGGCGAGTTGAAGGGCTCCGTGCAGTCTAGCGAGCTAATGTCTTCTGGCTTTGCACCATTGCAATTAGCGTCTGCTGGAAGCTGGCCAGACGTCCGCAGGACCTTCCAGCGCTAACTTCAGAGCCTTCAGAACAAAAGATGCTAACTTTAATGTCAGCAAATAAAAGATTTACTTGTTTTGACACAATGGAGGCAAAACCAAAATGTTCCGTGCCTTTAAAGTCACACAGAGGTGCCACCACAATGGATCCTCTCCTCTGATCTGCTTTTTCTTTGGCTTTTGTCTGACACTAAAGAAGGAGCAGCCTCACCAAAGGCTGCTGAGAAGAACAACATTTTTTACATTAACGTGTTTGAACTTTAACATCTAAGACTGGAAAGCCGAGATACCCGAAGCACATCTAACAGCGGTTCACTTATCTTTACGCTTGTATGACATGCTATTTATGATACATACAGCTAATAAAAGATCCAAGACAGCAGCAGTTTGACCCTGGAACAGATTATTAGGCTCCAGGGGTGACAGCACTGGTGGCCTATTAATAAAGATAATCTAGAAATCTCAACGGAGGTGAAAGGATTCCGTGTTTGAAGACCTTTTGAGGTCTACTCCACACGATACACAAACATACGTATTACTGCATATTTGATATTTACAGCAATCCCTGGTTTGCATGCAGTTCATTGGTTCCGGTGAATTTCCGCTAAGAGGATTCCTTATTTATAGATGGCATATTTACATAGAGTATATAAAACATTATTAACCTTATTAAAGCTCTCAATACATTAAATAACACCCCTATAGTAACACCTTCACACTCTACACTCACTACTACCCAATATAGTCGAGCATGGGTGTGGTTAATTGCCTCATAATATTATGACACATTTGATTGTTATTTGTTTTACCAGCAAAACTTACATTGAAAAAGGCAAGGTGCCAAGTACAGATTTGAGTATACATCTAATGTATAGGTTAATTTTAAAAATAACAGTTACTAATAAATAATACTAGTTTTATCAATTTGATAAAGTAATATAATATATATTTTTAATAAAAAAAATTACTAAATATAATATGGATATATTTATATATAAGTAAAAAATATATATATAAACAATTTTTACAATATTAAAAATATAAAATATTGTAATACAAAATATCACTATTCATTCATTCATTTTCTACCGCTTTTTCCTCACGAGGGTCGCGGGGGGTCCTGGAGCCTATCCCAGCTGTCGTCAGGCCAGAGGCGGGGTACACCCTGGACTGGTGGCCAGCCAATCACAGGGCACATATAGACAAACAACCATTCACACTCACATTCATATCTATGGACAATTTGGAGTGGCCAATTAACCTAGCATGTTTTTGGAATGTGGGAGGAAACCGGAGTACCCGGAGAAAACCCACGCATGCACGGGGAGAACATGCAAACTCCACACAGAGATGGCTGAGGGTGGAATTGAACCCTGGTCTCCTAGCTGTGAGGTCTGCGCGCTAACCACTAGTCCGCCGCGCCGCCCAAAATATCACTATATTAATTTAAAATAATAATAATACATAAATGTACAGATATTATACAAAATAATATGTATTTTAGAGTATTTTTGACGTGCATTATTTTCAGGCTTTTGTAGGCCACATAAAATGATACAGTGGGCAGACTGTGGCCCCTGGGCCTTGAGTTTTACACACGTATCCCCTAAGTGACCTAGAGTTAAGTTTTAGCTCGGCTGCAACAGTCACTCGTGACTCAGATCATTCAACCCGACAAAAAACAACGCTTGGCTAAAGCCTCAGCACAGCCGGTGCTTGAAACCTTTGACAGCACTTGAAATTTCAAGTCTCCGGTATTGATTTATATTCGTCAAACCTGGGCATTTTTTTTTTTTTGACAAACCTTTCTGTAAAGCACAAAGGCTACGTTTCCAGGACCAGCGTCTTTGTCAGAATGCCACTAGTGAAATAAAGCAGCTTTTAGGACCTCTGCAGCGCCAAGCAGCCTAATGGATCCAGCAGACATGCTCGGGTAATTGCACAAAGACGGTTCTTAGCTTTGTGTACGAAGCTTGGGAGGAATCTGTGTGCTGAATGTGTTACCCAGCCATGGACTCACACAGGCTGCCATTAGCGTTTGCGTGAATGTTTACAGGTCAGTCCACCATCAGCATTGGAAAAAAGAAGATAACAAGCTTTGGCACTCCAGCTTGTGCAGTATTGACTGTGAGTGAGTCAATCCCTTTGTGGCGTTCAATCTCATGTTGACTTTGCATCCTTGTCTCACTGCTTTCTAAATCCTCACAACCCAGCTACCCGAGCCTGCCCCAGGATTTCCATGCGGTGTGAAACATGGTGGATTTCACTGCCATCATCGCCGCATGTCAGCATACGTACCAAAATATATTTCACTCTTTCACCGTACCATATAGACAAACAACCATTCACACTCACATTCATACCTATGGACAATTTGGAGTCGCCAATTAACCTAGCATGTTTTTGGAATGTGGGAGGAAACCGGAGTACCCGGAGAAAACCCACGCATGCACGGCGAGAACATGCAAACTCCACACAGAGATGACCGAGGGTGGAATCCAACTCGGGTCTTCTAGCTGTGGGGCCTGCATGCTAACCACTCACCCCCCGTGCAGCCCGGGAGATGAAGCTTTTTTGTATAGATTTTTTTTTAAGTCTGAATATTATTTAAAAAAACAAAACTAAAATTACTTGTGGAGAAAGTTTGAATGTTATGAGAAAAAAAGTCAAAATATTCACAGGAATAAAGTCATAATCACAAGAAGAAAACCATTGGGGGGGGGGAAACAGCACTAATGTAAACAACACTGTCATTTTATGAGAATAAAGGCAAAATATCAAGAGGAAAAGTTGTATTTTCACCAGACAAAAATGTTGTAATTAAACTCCAATCATTTTCATACAATGAGGAAACATCTATGCCATTTAGTAGCATGACAAAACATGCAAAAACATGACTTATTTTTAAGTCAGAGAAATAACTCATGGCAAAACAAGAAGGTGGCGTCCGTTTGGTGTCTTGCTGCCACATGGTGATTTTCTATGTAACTGAAAAACACGGGTGGATGTATGTTTTTAAAGTAATATTAATTTTGTTGGTATTCCATGGGGAAAAATGGGATTCCACCAGTTGAGAAACCCTCCCTGCGCTCCGCTATCATAATTTTAGCACAGCAGGTGTGTGTTTGTACTTAATATATGCACAAATCCCGTTGTGTTTCTTACCGTCCCGTCACAGCGTGCGCTCTCATTTGAAACCGGACACCAGGCGCTGAGAGGACCACGGCGAACGTGGGGTTAACTCCATCTAACGTAGCAGCTGCCGTCTGGCCCAGCATGGCGTCGGTGTGCCAACGCTGTGTTTCTGCTTTAATTGGCGCTATCTTCATGAGATGTTTAGCTCATGACTAATGCATGAAGCACCAAGAAGATGAGAAAACAATAGCTGAGCTGTTTACACAACCGATATGTGATATTTGGATTAAAACAAACTCCCCGGACATCAGGCCTCCTGGGTCCGGAGGACCGTGTTTCAGGGTGACCATTTCAAAGTGGCTGGCGTCCAAAGAAGATGCTTTGGTTCATCCTGATTGATGGAGCGCCTCGCAAGGCACTGAGGCTTCCTGACATAATCCTTGGATCGTTATTCTTCTACACTTTGCCCACAATCTTTCCTCTAACCGGCACTGTTAGGCCCCTGAGGCCATGAGATAATGACGGCAAATTTGTGAGACCTTAGGAAGAACATGCACAGATTTATTTTCCTTTGCTTTTGATCAGATAAGTTGTTTTTGACTTGGAGCAGAAACACAAAAGTGGCTTTTTTTGGGGCGGGGGGGGGGGGGGACGCTCTCCAGAGACGTCAATCAAATGCTGGGAGACGTGCTGTCACACTCGTGCTGTTCATATGGTATTTTTATTTATTAGCCAAAGCATACGCATATTTAAGCACATTCTTTATAGTTGAATATCACCTATTGTTAAGTCAAAATATTGTGACTATTTTTTTTGATTGGATAAGACCCGTTAAAACATATGCCTGTAAAAACAAATTTGGTGTACTTTTTATGGTTGAATATTGTGTTATTATTAGTCAAAAATCTGCACATTTAAGCAACATTTAAGCAAGATTTTTTCATGGTTGAATACAGTCTGGGCTGGGCGAGTGGTTAGCGCACAGGCCTCATAGCTAGGAGACCAGGGTTCAATTCCACCCTCGTCCATCTCTGTGTGGAGTTTGCATGTTCTCCCTGTGCATGTGTGGGTTTTCTCCGGGTACTCCGGTTTCCTCCCACATTCCAAAAACATGCTAGGTTAATTGGCGACTCCAAATTGTCCATAGGTATAAATGTGAGTGTGAATGGTTGTTTGTCTATATGTGCCCTGTGATTGGCTGGCGACCAGTCCAGGGTGTACCCCACCTCTCACCCGAAGACAGCTGGTATAGGCTCCAGCACCCCCGCAACCCTTGTGAGGATAAGCGGTAGAAAATGAATGAATGAATACAGTCTATTATCAGTCAAAATATATGCAAATTTAATGTTTTCTTATGGTTGATATGGCCTTTTATTACTTATAAATATGCACATTTAAAATGTTTTTGTGTATTTTTCATGGCTCAATACAGCCTATTATTAGTCAGAAATGTGCAAATTTAAGCACATTTTACATATTTTTCATGGTTGAATTTGGCTTATTATTATTGAAAAATATGCAAATTTAAGCAATTTTTTGCATATTTTTTCATTGTTGAATACAGCCTATTATTAGTCAATAATATGTAGATTTAAACAAATTTTATGTATTTTTTATGATTGAATACAGCCTATTATTAGTCAAAAATAGACACAGTTAAAGACATTTTACATATTATTTTAAATGGTCGAATTTGGCCTATTAGTAGTAAAAGAATATGCACATTTAAGCAAATTTTACATATTTTTCATGGTTGAATTTGGTCTATAATGAGTAAACAATATGCACATTTAAGCAATTTTTGCATATAAATAAATGAGATGCAAATCCCCTATTGTGTAAAACTATTTTCAAAATACATTAAAAATAATCAATAATCTACCATCAAACACTAAGAGACTCCTAAAAAATGATGTTGTGCTTGACAGAAACGTCTTTATGGGAGGTCCCGGAACCACGGCTGACCTTTTTTCTGAAAGAAATGATCAGAAAGACGGCTGCACGGCGAACGAGTGGTTAGCGCGCAGACCTCACAGCTAGGAGACCAGGGTTCAATCCCACCCTCGGCCATCTCTGTGTGGAGTTTGCATGTTCTCCCCGTGCATGCGTGGGTTTTCTCCGGGTACTCCGGTTTCCTCCCACATTCCAAAAACATGCTAGGTTAACTGGCGACTCCAAATTGTCCATAGGTATGAATGTGAGTGTGAATGGTTGTTTGTCTGTATGTGCCCTGTGGTTGGCTGGCGACCAGATGAATGAATGAATGATCAGAAAGACTGAAAATAATCCATCATGTCACAAACATGACACGCTGGCCCACTGGCCCACTCCACAACCGAGATTTTGTTGGTCTGGTGTGACTTCCAGAAGACAGGAATTGTTCTCAACACAACTGGGATGCGTCAGGGAGCGGAACTCCTTGACACTCCTTATCCGTATGAACATATGACAGCTTAAAAGCTTCCATGACATGAAAAACGGGCAAATAAAAGCTTAGCAGGTGCTGTGTAGAAAGAAGTGTTTTTTGTGTGTGATGATGGAGCCCAGCTAGGATTGCTGATTTATTTACAGTAAGGACAGTGAAGCATCTTGGGAGTGTGATGACACACTTTGTGTCTGTCATCATTTGCTGTGTGTTACACATAAAGACACCGGGTTGAAAAATATACACAAGGAGAATAGTTTTTTTTCCACTATGAGCTCTAGTGAGCGTCTCCTCAGGAGGAACCTCCACCACATGGAGACAATTAAGGTCACCATAATATTAGGAACACCCCTCAGCAGTGCACCGATGGATAAGAAAGTGACTTACATTCATGGGTTTCGCTCAGGTCCGGAAACTAAAGTCCTCTCA
Organism: Doryrhamphus excisus; assembly: GCF_037039965.1. Taxonomy (NCBI): domain Eukaryota; kingdom Metazoa; phylum Chordata; class Actinopteri; order Syngnathiformes; family Syngnathidae; genus Doryrhamphus; species Doryrhamphus excisus. The sequence goes on along the minus strand of NC_136364.1, from coordinate 8,005,002 downwards.
GTGCTTCCCGGTGACTTGCAAAGTGAAAGTTGCATCCATCTTCATGGATCCTCGGCAGGAGGACTCGCTGAGACACAATCTCCCGCTCAGGGAGGCTGTCAACTTTCTTTCTCGATGGGGTTGCAAACTCGGGAGAAGTTCCTCAAGAGGTGTTGTGCATCCACCGCGTTGCTGCTGTTGCTGCTGCTCGGCTGCACGCTGACTGCAAGCAAAGCGAGTCCGGCCAAGCTGAGGACTTACCCCCCCTTCCAAAAAATGTAATATATTCAACATGTGACGGAGTGCAGCCTCCTTCTCTTCCTCCTCCTTCCTCCTCCTCCTCCTTCTGGCAGGGCTGCACTCTGCTGCCACCTTGCTTTGCAAAGTGTAACTGTATAGACAATGACCAGACCAGGTTCCAAAGGTGTCCAAACCTTTTCCCTAAGATGGGGGCCACGTAGTGAACAATGAAAGGACGCAACATTGATATTTTGTAAAGCAACACGTATATATTTTATATTCATATTTATATATTTCAAGTAAAAACTGCATGTCAGATTTGGCATTTATTCATTCATTCATTTTCTACCGCTTTTTCCTCACGAGGATCGAGGGGGGTGCTGTCTTCGGGCGAGAGGCCTGGACTGGTGGCCAGCCAATCACAGGGCACATATAGACAAACAACCATTCACACTCACATTCATACCTATGGACAATTTGGAGTCGCCAATTAACCTAGCATGTTTTTGGAATGTGGGAGGAAACCGGAGTACCCGGAGAAAACCCACGCATGCACGGGGAGAACATGCAAACTCCACACAGAGATGGCCGAGGGTGGAATTGAACCCTGGTCTCCTACCTGTGAGGTCTGCGCGCTAACCACTAGACCACCGTGCCGTGAGATTTGGCATTTAAATCAGAAAAAATATATTATTTAATTTATTTAAAAATATATTATTTAGTATGATGCTCTTTTGCTTCACATTTTTGCTGTTTGTTTTCCTACTATTTCTACTTTCATTCGGAATTAAATTTCTTTTGGTAATATTATGACTTTATTCCCATAATATTGCCATTTTCCCCCAACCTGATTTGCCAAATTGATTTGACATATTTTTTTCTTGAATATTTCAACTCTGCTACAAAAACATTGTATTTCATTATAATATTACAAGTTCATTCTCTCAAAATTGCCTTTTTTTTTGTCATTTCTGTCTTAATATTTAGAACTTATTGTTGTAAAATTGCTGATTTTTTAAAAACTATTTCAAGTTTCTTCTTGGATATCCCAATATATTGAAGCTGAATATCGTTATATAGTATACATCCCCATATCTTTTCCACAAAGGGAGTTTAGACATCAGTTTTATTAAAATGTACATAATCTTGCACAAACATAAAAATGTTATATTCTCTGTTTTAAATAAATACAGAAAAAGTGAACTACTAAGACATTGTATTTCCTCATAATATTACAGGTTCATCCTCTTAAAATTGCCTGTTTTTTGTAATTTCTGTCTCAATATTTAGAACATATTGTTGTAAAATTGCAGATTTTTAAAAAACTATTTCAAGTTTCTTCTTAGAAATGCTCTTGTCATTATTGTGACTTTATTACCATAATATTTGGACTTTATTTCTATGACATTCGAACCTTTTCCACAACATAATTTCCAAAAATTGCATCTTTATTTGTTTTTCTTTAATATTTCATTCATTTTCCCTCATGTTATGACATTATCTATTTACAGTTATGACATGCTGGGTTTTTTTAATATTTGGACTTTATTGTGGTCCAGTAAGGTGCACTGTATTCGGGCACACGCTCCAAGCAACCGCTGTGCCACCACGGTAGTCAACGGCTGAGATGGCTGACTTTTCATGACCTTCTTGAATGCTTCTTATTTCTTCATTTCTGCCAAAAAAAACATGATAAAGTCTTCTTGATGTGTTCATCCAAGCAGTAAATGATGTATTTAGAGTTTGGCTGTGATGCTCAACCTTGCAGTCACCTTCATGCAACGCAACAAATGATGCAAAAGTAACTATTACACACACACACACACACACACACACACACAGTATGTTGCTCCCGAGGTGGTATCATCCTCCACAAAGAGACAAGGTTTTCCTCTGCCTGTGTCAGCTCCCAGGAGCGTGACTGCAGCGCTCCCCCATCACGTTCACAAAGGTTTTATCAGGACAGAGGCGTCACTTTGCATCCAAATCACTCACAGAATTGCTGCTTTTGGAATTTCAAACTTTACGGGAAATAAGTTTTGCTTCAAAGTTTTGCTTTAAACTCAACTAAACCAGTTTTTTTCTTATCTGACCCAGTTCTCTTTTTCAGGACTCGCTGTGTGAAGTCACCAATGTGTTCCGGTGCTGACAGCCAGTCGTGATTACTGTGACAACACACACTCAAACACACACACACACACTCACACACTCTCTTCACAAAGGTACACCATTTCCTACGCTTTCATGCCACTTCTCTTGATTAAGTAGGATTCAGTCCTAAAATTACTGCACTGTACGCAGAACTAAACATTGGCACCTTGGTAGGTTGAAAAAATGCACAAATTGTCACATTTTATGGTTGAATATTAGTCAAAAATATGCATATTTATGCAGTTTTTATGTATTTTTTGGATTTTCAAGCATAAAAATTAAGTCAAATACAAAAATAAAGCATACAGAAGACTCATTCAAAGATGTAGTATTTTACACTGGTCATTAGGTGTCAGTAATGTTACATTGATTGATGACACAATAGCCACCACAGGAAGTACGAGACAGAACAGAAAGTTAAAAAAAACTCTCCCAATGCTAACATGTGTGAGTCTTATTTTCTGTTATTATGTCTACTACTGTATATAGGGTAATAGGAGTCTATAGGTGGCTATAGGGTAGGGCTGGGCGATATGGACCAAAACTAATATTCAGATGTATTTAGACTGAATATCATTATACAGTATATATCCCCATATATTTTCCACAAAGTGAATGTAGACATCAGTTTTATTATAATGTACATCACCTTGCAGAAAAATAGCTGCTGAAATAAAAATGGTAATCATGCTGCACTCACAGTAATAGTACAGTGAAGAAAATAAGTATTTGAACACCCTGCTATTTTGCTATTTCTCCCACTTAGAAATCATGGAGGGGTCTGAAATTTTCATCGTAGGTGCATGTCCACTGTGAGAGAGATAAACTAAAAAGAAAAATCCAGAAATCACAATGCATGATTTTTTAACAATTTATTTGTGTGATACAGCTGCAAATAAGTATTTGAACACCTGTGTATCATCTAGAATTCTGACCCTGAAAGACCTGTTAGTCTGCCCATTAGAAGTCCACCTGCACTCCATGTATCATCCTGAATCAGATGCACCTGTTTGAGGTCGTTAGCTGCATAAAGACACCTGTCCACCCCATACAATCAGTAAGACTTTAACTTGTAACATGGCGAAGACCAAAGAGCTGTCCAAAGACACCAGAGACAAAATTGTACACCTCCACAAGGCTGGAAAGGGCTACGGAGCAATTACCAAGCAGCTTGGTGAAAAAAGGTCCACTGTTGGAGCTATCATTAGAAAATGGAAGAAGCTAAACATGACGGTCAATCTCAATCGGAGTGGAGCCCCATGCAAGATATCACCTCGTGGGGTCTCAATGATTCTAAGAAAGGTGAGGAATCAGCCCAGAACTACACGACAGGACTTGGTCAATGACCTGAAAAGAGCTGGGACCACCGTTTCCAAGGTTACTGTAGGTAATACACTAAGACGTCATGATGTGAAATCATGCATGGCACGAAAGGTTCCCCTGCTTAAACCAGCACATGTCAAGGCCCGTCTTAAGTTTGCATATGACCATTTGGATGATACAGAGGAGTCATGGGAGAAAGTTTTATGGTCAGATGAGACCAAAATAGAACTTTTTGGTCATAATTCCAATAAGCGTGTTTGGAGGAAGAAGAATGAAGAGTACAATCCGAAGAACACCATCCCTACTGTGAAGCATGGGGGTGGTAGCATCATGCTTTGGGGGTGTTTTTCTGCACATGGGACAGGACGAGTGCACTGCATTAAAGAGAGGATGACTGGGGCCGTGTATTGTGAGATTTTGGGGAACAACCTCCTTCCCTCTGTCAGAGCATTGAAGATGGGTCGTGGCTGGGTCTTCCAACACGACAACGACCCGAAGCACACAGCCAGGAAAACCAAGGAGTGGCTCCGTAAGAAGCATATCAAGGTTCTAGCATGGCCCAGCCAGTCTCCAGACCTGAACCCAATCGAAAATCTTTGGAGGGAGCTCAAACTCCGTGTTTCTCAGCGACAGCCCAGAAACCTGACTGATCTAGAGAAGATCTGTGTGGAGGAGTGGGCCAAGATCCCTCCTGCAGTGTGTGCAAACCTGGTGAAAAACTACAGGAAACGTTTGACCTCTGTAATAGCAAACAAAGGCTACTGTACCAAATATTAACATTCATTTTCTCAGGTGTTCAAATACTTATTTGCAGCTGTATCACACAAATAAATTCTTAAAAAATCATGCATTGTGATTTCTGGATTTTTCTTTTTAGTTTATCTCTCTCACAGTGGACATGCACCTACGATGAAAATTTCAGACCCCTCCATGATTTCTAAGTGGGAGAAATAGCAAAATAGCAGGGTGTTCAAATACTTATTTTCTTCACTGTAGTAGCAGTAGTAGTAGTCTCCCTGCAGCCGGATTAGTGCTGTTAGCTAAACATTGACGGTTGATACCGTCTCTACAGCAACCTTTATACTGTCTTTTTTGCTAGTCGCTCCCGCGATGCAGCCTCTCCTTCTCCGTATCGTTGCAGTGAACTCCAGTCGCTTGGCATAGCAAAGCGGTGCTCAAAGCTAACAGCTGCTCTCGAGCGTAAACAATGCAGCAAGAGGCAAGCTACATTGTAACAAAATGAACATCAAAGGCTGCACACTTGCCTAAGGGGTCTGTATGACACAAAACTATCAGAAAGTAATAAATAAAGCACTATTAAACACTAAAAACACAGCAGAAAATACAGCGCTGCTAGCTAACTAGCTTGCACTCGGCCGGCGCCATCTTGAAACATGACACCTCCACATCAAATCCAGTCTGTATCCGTAGGAACTATATGCTTATTTTTGATATCAATATATCACACATCCCTACTATAGGGGTGTTATTTCATCTGTGGAGGGCTCTAATACCATGAGAAGGTTGTAAACAGGTTGTCTAGGTTTGGAACCAATTAACCGAGATAAACGAGGGATTACCATAGCATCTAATTACAGTATGATCCAAGTAGGACATGGTGATCAAAACGTAACATCAATTGACTAAGTAAACGTCTATCAAAACATAATCTCTACTAATTAGCCAAATAGCTAGTTAGCCATGTAGTGACCGGATCTCACATGTTGCGCCTTGGATGAGAAGGAGAAGAAGAAGGAGAGAAGAAGAAGACATGCAGAGTGGAGCAGTCAGCACATGGGGGCTGCACGAACAAATCATCATCACGTTGTTGTTTTTGTTCATTTCAGCTGACTGAAAGATAGTGCCCATGATTGAACAGAATTAGCTGACAAAGATTCCGAGTAGCTGGGCTGTTTGTGTTTTCGTTCTCCACAACTTATCAAGATGTCACTTTTATTGCAAATATCCTATCCTGATTTGGGGAAATTAAAAAACTGTCATTAGCATCGCTACCAGACAGGGAGATGGATGGCGAAATATCCTGCAGACGGTAATCACTCTTCATCTTCTCACGTCTGTCTGCTGTCATTCCACAGCCACGCTTTCCACGCCAATGCTGACATTTTTGCAAATTAGCGTCATTAAAAAAGTAGTTCCAAAGTAATAATGTGAGTTTAAAGCCCTCTTCTCGCTAATGCCATAAACGTGTTCAGACTGCAAATATGCACCCATCCAAACAATAATAATGTACTATCAATCACCGCAATTCACAATTACTTCACTGGCATATCTAATATTTACACTCTAGCAAGCAGAACGTGAGGCTTTTCATAATGGGGACATGTTGCCACCTTTGCATTTTTATCTCAAGTCATTCTGCCTTTGAATGACCATAGAGGACAGATTTTAAAATTCTAACAAATTAGCACAAAAAATGACATGTTTGGTCCTCACAAGCAAAAGTGGCTCAATTATCTTACCACTAATTCCACCCTTTATATTAAGATGTGCACTTCAACCAGGGGGCACTGTGTTGGTGTGAAAGGGGACTGTTGTTACTGTGTTGTACTCTGGTGCTAAACCCTGCCAAAGATGTCAGATCACGAGGTTTGTGCATTTGGAAGTGAGCCCATAAGAGGTTTTGGATGGTCTGCACGCTTGGTTTTATATCGTTTTGTTCTTACACCGTGTTCTACTGCCAATGCGATCCGAACTTCCTTAAATGAGCTGCAGACTGCCTGCACTCAGTAAACATAGACCTACATATATGGAAGTCCTCGGGAGCGCTTGGGAGTGTGACTAATCGCAGCGGAGTAGGCGTGCCTAAAGCGTTTGTGTCGGAAGCAGGAAATCCATTGAAATACTACAGAAAGAGGTGTAGATTCTGGAAGATCTAGAAAGCTTTTTGTGCGGGTTATCATGTGTAGGTCCCCTATAGGTCCCATTTAAGACAATTTCAAGCACAAAATAGTTTTTTACTTTTAACTTTTAGTGGTATTTCATTTCCCGAGGGATTAGCAAGTTGGTTAGCATTCCAAAAACATGCTAGGTTAATTGGCGACTCCAAATTGTCCATAGGTATGAATGTGAGTGTGAATGGTTGTTTGTCTATATGTGCCCTGTGATTGGCTGGCAACCAGTCCAGGGTGTACCCCGCCTCTCCCCTGAAGTTAGTTGGTATAAGCTCCGGACAGAATCGGTCCTAGGTTTTCCAAATCTCCTGACTGTGTGCCTTGCTAACCACTTGCTACTGTTGTCCACTGTGCGGCCCCAAGTGTAAGTCATATGATGTCATTAGCGGTTGACTCTGTAGTTCTTTGCTATACTAACACAGTTATGCCACAAATTTGAAAAATGAAACACAAAACACTCTTTTGTAGTTTAAAATGCATTTTTGGAACGACTGAATTCTATTTATTTATTATGGGAAACTGTCTTTGGCTACAGTACGTTTCGGTTAGAGTCGGACCTCCTGCAATGGATTAATGATGCTAACCAAGGTTCCGCCATGCATATATTCCAGATTGACGTTGACAATTTCTGTCATTAGTCAAATGTGTGAGTGAATTTGAAGGATCTTTTAGCCTTAAGGGTTAATAAATCAATAAAGTAAACATTACTTTTGATTGTATGTTGCTGTTGATTTTTACCCAACAAATGGATCCAATTTCCGTTTCTTTCTCTTGGAAGTGAAACTACGTCCAGCTGTCTTTACACTGAAGATTAGTAAAACTGCATAATCCGGCTCTGCGTGAGATACTATCATAACTTTGCTTGGAAGTCTTAATTTTATGTCCCTCATTAGCTCGCCTTTCCAGGTGGACGGGCGTAAAATATTTGATGGCCAAACCACAATAGAGTGCGAGGGTGTGGGGGGTGTTCCAGCGGGGGTCTAATGTAGACTTTAAGTGAGGCCAAACACTAACCAGAGGCACTTGTGCGGCATTTCCTGAAGAAACACGATCCGCTTCAGCGTCGGGGAAGGTTAAGGTGTGGTTTAAAGGCTGCGGACAGGAGTCCATCTTACACAGGTGGCATGTTGCTTACTTCCATAAACCCTCACTGTTTACGTGTTTCCGCCTCGGATCACCAGGCAACAGGTGGTTCTTGTTTTGGCTGTGAGAGCCGGACTGGAGGTCAATCATGATTTAGCATCTCTTTTATACATTCCTGTTTCATGTCACTACTGCTTCCCGACACCAGAAATCGCCGCTATAAATCACTCATTCGACTGAGTCTTTTGAAGTGCTGGGCTGGTGTTTCGTGGGCGAACACAGAGGGCGAGTTCATACCAGGCAGATGACTTCAAGTGATGCGCTGTCACTCCCAGGCATAAATCCTACATTGTTTAAATCGTGCTGTTTTGGGGTCTGACAGCAACTTATAAAAAAAGGAGTCAATCATGTCCTTTGCTGCCATAAATCAACTTGACATCGACTTTGATTGCTCTATGATAGTGATGTTATGGCTAATAACTTCCCACATGAATTTCCTGTGATCAAGCTATCTCAAAGAGAAAGATGTTGATAAAATATTGTGCCATGATGGGCTTTGGTTAGCTGGACAGTGGGCAAGGTCAGTCGCTGGGAAGTTAAGTAGCTAGAGGGTAAGGTCACTCAGTATCTAGTTAATGAGTCAAGAAGGTCATTCATTCATTCATTTTCTACCGCTTATTCTCACAAGGGTCGCGGGGGGTGCTGGAGCCTATCCCAGCTGTCTTCGGGCGAGAGGCGGGGTACACCCTGGACTGGTCGCCAGCCAATCACAGGGCACATATAGACAAACAACCATTCACACTCACATTCATACCTATGGACAATTTGGAGTTAACCTAGCATGTTTTTGGAATGAGGGAGGAAACCGGAGTACTCGGGGAGAACATGCAAACTCCACACAGAGGTGGCTGAGGGTGGAATTGAACCCTGGTCTCCTAGCTGTGAGGTCTGCGTGCTAACCACTCGACGGCCGTGCAGTTGAGTCAAGTAGGTATTGTCGATAATTTGCAATGTAGGTCCATTGGCAGGTGAGTAGTACAAGTCCATTGGCAGGTGAGTAGTACAAGTCCATTGGCAGGTGAGTAGTACAAGTCCATTGGCAGGTGAGTAGTACAAGTCCATTGGCAGGTGAGTAGTACAAGTCCATTGGCAGGTGAGTAGTACAAGTCCATTGGCAGGTGAGTAGTACAAGTCCATTGGCAGATGAGTAGTACAAGTCCATTGGCGGGTGAGTAGTACAAGTCCATTGGCGGGTGAGTAGTACAAGTCCATTGGCAGATGAGTAGTACAAGTCCATTGGCAGGTGAGTAGTACAAATCCATTGGCAGGTGAGTAGTACAAGTCCATTGGCAGGTGAGTAGTACAAGTCCATTGGCAGGTGAGTAGTACAAGTCCATTGGCAGGTGAGTAGTACAAGTCCATTGGCAGGTGAGTAGTACAAGTCCATTGGCAGGTGAGTAGTACAAGTCCATTGGCAGGTGAGTAGTACAAGTCCATTGGCAGGTGAGTAGTACAAGTCCATTGGCAGGTGAGTAGTACAAGTCCATTGGCAGGTGAGTAGTACAAGTCCATTGGCAGATGAGTAGTACAAGTCCATTGGCAGGTGAGTAGTACAAGTCCATTGGCAGGTGAGTAGTACAAGTCCATTGGCAGGTGAGTAGTACAAGTCCATTGGCAGGTGAGTAGTACAAGTCCATTGTAGTAGTACAGGCTGGCTAGTTGGTTCGTTGTCCATTGGTCAGTGAATTGCACACTTATGGGTTGGTCGGACCGTGATCATGCCACGGTCGGTCAGTAGGTAATTACTGTAGATGAGCAGGTTATCTAATATGTTGGTTAGATAACCATCAATAAGTCTGCAAGCAGACTATTATTTGGTTTTTAGCCAGGCAGTTAGTATATTAAGTTCGTAGTCGATCGGAAGGCTGTTCGGTACATTGGTTAGTCTGTAAGTTACTGAAGGGGGGCTAGGTTTTTTTGTCCATAGGCAGCTAAGAAACTTGGACAGTTGTAGGCGGTAGACAGGTTGGTAAGTACAAGGTAAAGTCAACCTGCTGGTAGTTTGGAAGGTAATAGGATGAGAGAAAGGTCAGTACTGTAGGATCATACTAATTTGCTAGATTTGGGGTAAAGTCAGTCAGTAGTCATTGACAGTAAGTATTGTTTATGTAGGTAGAGAGTTGGTAATTAGATTAGTCAAAAAGTATTTAGTCCAACTTGAACCTAAATCATGACCAGCCGTCTAAACGAGCAGCTCTTTTGACATAGCTATAAGTTGTCACTAAAAACGAATCCTCTGCCTATCAACCAAGCAATTTTATTGTGAAAAATTCAAGCGCGGGCGGCACGGCGGTCTAGTGGTTAGCACGCAGACCTCACAGCTAGGAGACCAGGGTTCAATTCCAAGTGCATGTGTGGGTTTTCTCCAGGTACTCCGGTTTCCTCCCACATTCCAAAAACATGCTAGGTTAATTGGCCACTCCAAATTGTCCATAGGTATGAATGTGAGTGTGAATGGTTGTTTGTCTATATGTGCCCTGTGATTGGCTGGCGACCAGTCCAGGGTGTACCCCGCCTCTCGCCCGAAGACAGCTGGGATAGGCTCCAGCACCCCCTGCAACCCTCGTGAGGAAAAAGCGGTAGAAAATGAATGAATGAATGAATGAAAATTCAAGCGCCATAAGGAATGTGTCTTGGAGCAGCAACAATGACACTTCACCTCAGCAAACACACAATCTCCCAGGCTGTCCACACTGAATGACCTCTAATTAATACACAATCAATCACGCCGTCCCAACATGTTGCTCTCCCGCAGGATGGAATTCCTCACACATTGTAAAAAAGACAGACTAATTCTGATGGAGATCACTTTTGCTCCCCAGGAATGCATTATGCGGCCCAAAGGGAGGAATGTGTGGCATTGAGAGCGACGCTCTGGAATGTCCAGGCGCAACAATTAAATTGTTCAAGCAAATGTTTCTGTGAGGAAGCACAAAGCTGCAGGAGAAAGCGGCCTTTAATCCCATTACTCTGCACACTTTCACAACAATGGCGTCACTTGAGAACGTCCAGCCAATGAAGACTTGACTCACAGCGTCCAGTCCAGTGCGACCTGAGGGTTGAATTCCGCCGTCCTCCCACATCTGCATGTCAGCACATCACAGGCAGCTTGGCGGGGGTGGGGGTGGATGAAGTTGGGGGGGTGTAGCTCGCTCATGGTATCAAGCAGATGGAGTGGCAGGATAAACTGAAATAATATATAACCGTGGAAACTCATTTTCTCTGCCATGACTGACTTGCTGTGAAGATTTTCTTTGGCAGATGTGAAGCGTTTTCTCTCGATTCCACAGGAAACATACACGACCCACACCCTTCCATCCACGGCAAACTGTATGCCGTTATTTATGGCGTCAGTCAATCATAAGCCACACATAGACAAACGAAATATCAAACTCCATCATCTTCCTAAACGAGGCCCAGATGGAGAAAGAATTAAGGGCTACGTCCAAGTGTCCAGGAGACTGGAGACAATGCTGGTTTTGGATATAGTTGCACCATTGCTTCAAAACATATCGGCCACTGCTACCGAGTATTACAGCCACATTGAGAACAAAGTTAGAATCAGGGATTGTGAGAACAAAGTTATACATTTACAAAAATAAAATCGGAATGTTAAGAGAAAATGATATTATGAGATTAAAGTTGTTAATTTATGAGAATAAAGCAGTATATTTACAAGGAAAATGGCATAGTATTATATAATATATAATTATTATATAATAATAATAATATATTATTATTAATAATAATAATTATTATTATTATATTTATTATTATTATTATTATAGTAATAATAATAGTAATAATAATTGTATTATTATTATTATTATTATGTTGTTGTTGTATTTTAACGTATCTTTTACTCTGTTTACTTGCTTTTATTCAACTAAATTTTTCTGTAAAGTGTATTTTGAAAAGCGCTATACAAATAAAATGTATAATAATAATTATTATTATTATTATTATATAATATAACATAATTATTATTATTAATAATAATAACAATAATATAATATAATAATTATTATTATTGTTATTAATAACAACAATAATAACAATTATTATTATTATTATACATTTTATTTGTATAGCGCTTTTCAAAATACACTTTTGTAAATTGAGTTGAATAAAAGCAAGTAAACAGAGTAAAAGATACGTTAAAATACAACATTCATTCGTTTATACACAGTTAATACATGAATAAAAGCGGGGCGGGGCACAGCAGTCAGGTATAAAAAGTTAGACATTAAAAACAGATTTAAAGAGGTGGGTTTTTAGTTGTTTTTTGAACGTGGGAAGGTCAGGGCAAGCACGGAGTGAATGGGGCAAAGAGTTCCAGAGGGTGGGGGCAGCGATAGAGAAGGCTCTGTCACCCCAGGTTCGGAGCTTGGTCTTACAGGGGAGTGTCAGGAGGATGGAGTCTGAGGAGCGAAGGAGACGTGGGGGATTGTGTGGATGGAGCAGGTCTGTGAGATATGGGGGGGTCAGATTGTGGAGGGCTTTGTAGGCTATGTGTATTAAGAGAATAATGTTTTAAATTTGTAACAATAGAGTCATAAATTTATGAGTGAAATCAAAAATACAAAAAAGTAATAAATATACAAAAAAATTATGAGAATAAAGTCGTAAATTTATTCCCCAAAAAAATGAAATTTTGTGTGAGTGAAGTCATAAATTTATGACAAAAAACATAATGTCATAAATTTAGATTAATAAAGTCATATTTTCCGAGAACAAAGTTGTAAATTTACGAGTAAAATAATCATTATATAACAAGAATACATTTGTAAAATCATGAGGATAAAGTTGTAAATGTACGAGAAAAAAACTCACAATATTACCAGAATAAAGTTGTAAATTTATGAAAAAAAAATTATAAGGAAGGGGTAAGAAAGGTGGAAGTGTGATCGGCACATGTGGGAGAAGATCAAACCTGTCGGTGTTCCTGCAGCTAGCTGGCTAGCAGCTAGCTGGCTAGCAGCTAGCTAGAATTATCCACTGAGCTTCTCGTCTTCGTACACAAAGTGTACCATTTTGTTTTCAAAACAAACAAGCAATGCGGTTAACTTGGAGCTTGTTTCTGTCCCACTCGGAAGTGGATATTACACTACGTGCTGACTTTTCCAAAAAAAGCAGGCTTCGCTACACATCTTAAAATGCAGCCTGGAGCTCTGCCAACTACCCGTCAGTCAGCTGCAGACATGGGAACAGGCTAACCTAGCATGATGTTATATCATGTTAGCGCTATGCTGGTGTTGTGTCGCACATGTGATATATGGCGTCTAGTACGTTGAACATGTGCAGAGTTACACAAGAGACACACACTGAGTCAGTAGCGTTAAAGCTACACACACACTGCTCCCCGTGGGGCTTGCCCTACTATTCAATCCAATATACTATTGTGCCACCTCATATTTCTTCCAAATTGCTGACACTATAATGTGGGCTCTTTAAAAGAAAATGCACAATGTTGTGGTCGTTGCATTGTTTTGACGGTTCCATATTTGGCTGTTAGGGTCACATGATCCGTCCAGGCAAATGTTTACATAACAAGAAGCAGGGCTGCATTGTGAGGGATGTTAAACGCTTCCTTATGGGAGAGATGCGCACATACAAAAAAACAACCTTTGAATGCCGACATGAACCACACATCAAAACAGTAAAAAAGTGGAGATATATGAGGAGATTTTTATAAGTAGCTTGTAGCTCGTAATTAAAATATTTATATATCTTGTGAAGGATGTGGAAGCTGCGGCGAGGCTTGTTATCTTGCAGTGGCCATCCAACAAAACACTCTTCATTCATCCTCCAGACTTCGACTGATGCTGATATTTTTTTAAATCACCACGGCTGAATTATTACCGCCATCATGTCTGTCTGTCCCCCGTCTGTCTCGTGGGACTCCAAAAACACACAGCAGGAACTGGCAGCATAAGAAGCCATGAGAGATATTCACTCATGGCCTGAGGAGCGATATGAGCTGCAGAGCTGTGCAGCAGCTGTAAAGGCAGGATAGATGCTTTATTCGACGCTCGCTTCATTGCTAACACATGTACGCAAACTAATCACGTCCAACGCAAAGGATGGATCCACGTTCCAGCCTTTATCAACTTAATAACGCTCACTTTTACTGTGCAGCGTTCCCTCGCGGTTCACTTCCGGCGGATTTGCTGTTTTCGTGGAATTTTTGGGAACTCTTTGCGGAACTTTTAAGATGTATTGCATTTTGGGACACTTGAGAATCTCTCTCTTCTTTTTAAATTATATGTGCAATTTACTGTTTACGCTGTACATTGTTGTTCATATTTGATGTCATCTATTTATTCTCTACATTATTATTATTATTATTATTATTATTATTATTATTATTATTATTATTATTATTATTATTATTATTGCTATTTATTATTATTATTTATTATTATTATACGGGAGCCAGGCAATGACATTTCATTGGCAATTTCACTGCTGTGTTGTTGTACAATGACAATAAAGGAAGTCTTCTCTACATTATTATTATTATTATTATTATTATTATTATTATTATTATTATTATTATTATTATTATTATTATTATTATTATTATTATTATATGGGAGCCAGGCAATGACATTTTGTTGGCAATTTCACTGCTGTGTTGTTGTACAATGACAATAAAGGAAGTCTTCTCTACATTATTATTATTATTATTATTATTATTATTATTATTATACGGGAGCCAGGCAATGACATTTCGTTGGCAATTTCACTGCTGTGTTATTGTACAATGACAATAAAGGAAGTCTATCTATCTATCTATTTATCTATCTATCTATCTATCTATCTATCTATCTGCTGTACACCATTGTAAATACATCTTCAGTTGGTAGGAGGAGCAATATGTTTTACGTTGGCCAGGGGCGGGCCTGCACGCGTGCAACATCACATGCAAACTTCATGTTTGTCCTGAGCAAGGCTGCACAAATGCGTGCCACTCCCCAGGAAGGGAGGAGGGCGGGCCCGACAGAAGCATGTCATAATTGGATGCTGAGGAAGCCATATGTGCTTGGCTTTGCACAAACACTATCATCAAGGCCTCAAGTAAAAATAGCCACATGAGAAATGACACATAAATATACGTGATGCTAATAGCCGGATGAATTATGTCGTGACAAACCACATCCTGCTTCTACACTTTGCCGCTGGAAGGCGCGAGGGCCGAGTCGTCTCGCTCCGTGACTCATCGGAGCCTCCTTCAACAATCGCTCACGGTACCTCACGGTCCGGCTGACGGCCCAGATAAAGCTCGGCTGTGATCAAAGCTTGGGAGTGTGAGGTCAGCTGAAAGAGAACAGAACATGGAAGTGAGACAATGATGAGATCTAACAGCATCTTTCTCGGCTCAGACTCTTTGACCCGGTAACAGTCTACACCCACACTAAATGCTTCTGCTTCAAAAATGTACGTACAAAAATGCGGGCATGGGGGCCATTTTTACCCCACTGGCCCATTTATGAAATAAGAAAGTGAGTGACAGGAAGAAAACCATACAATACATGAAAATTGAGAATTTTTGCCAATAATTAATTAATTCATTCATTCATTCATTTTCTACCGCTTTTTCCTCACGAGGGTCGCGGGGGGTGTTGGAGCCTATCCCAGCTGTCTTCGGGCGAGAGGCGGGGTACACCCTGGACTGGTCGCCAGCCAATCACAGGGCACATATAGACAAACAACCATTCATACTCACATTCATACCTATGGACAATTTGGAGTCGCCAATTAACCTAGCATGTTTTTGGAATGTGGGAGGAAACCGGAGTACCCGGAGAAAACCCACGCATGCACGGGGAGAACATGCAAACTCCACACAGAGATGGCCGAGGGTGGAATTGAACCCTGGTCTCCTAGCTGTGAGGTCTGCGCGCTAACCACTCGACCTCCATGCCGCCAATAATTCAAAGTGAAATAATTTGAGTCCATAAATTGAAAAGACAGCTTTAATAATGCATTACACTCTCCCCGCCTGAAGCCTCCCTAACTCGCCTGTTTCCCTTCTCGTCGATGCCTTCACTGACCTCCTGTTCTCCTCCTCACGCCTCAACTCCCAACACCAGATAGTCAGCAATAAGAACCAAAAGAGAAGAACTGAATGAGAACTCTATGTGCCATCTTTCCACAGGTCAGAACAACCTCACAGGTTTTGTTTTCAGAAGACGCAAGAAGGAACGCTCTAAAGAACAAAAAAGCGCACAAGACCTCCGTTCACTCCTCCCGCCGAGACAGTAGAGGAAGTGAAAGCGAAAGCCAATAAAAACAGAAGGCCTGGCTTTGATACACAGACCGAGACCATCTCATTCATGATCCAGGAGAAGGAGGAGGCGAGGGGGGGGGGGTCACAGCAAGGCCGTAAAACGGCTCTTCCAATGTCGCACGAGCTCGGCGAGGCCATTTGCCAGAGATGTTGTTTTAGCGCCGCAACGGAGAGAAAAAAATAACAGGTTGTCACGGCCACCATGGGGGGAACTGCCAGGGAGGAATCTCTGGTCTGGAATGGACATCAAATCCAGCAGACGTGGTCCCTCCACTCTGTACTGGAGGTGCCAGCCTGGACATTTGTCTGATGTTCACAAACACGGAAAAAGCACATAAAGATGACAGCTTTGACTACTAATTCATTCACTAACTCCTTTCCCTTGTTCAGTTTTGTCTAAAAAAAAACAAATACAGTTCATTTAAAAAATAAATATTTAAAAAAAAAAAAAAATTTTATAATATTTTTAAATTATTTAAATTATTTTCAAAAATCATTTTTTTTATAAAAAACAACATGAAAAATTAAAAAAAAATTATTTTGTATCTTGGAATTTTCATATTATGAGACAAGATTTACCGTATAAATGTCGTAATTTGTAACAGTCATATAAAGTGGAAATACTGTTACCACTGGAAAAAAATATGTTCTTTCATGACAACATAATCATTTACATATACACAAATGTTAAAAACAATTACAAAATAATACATGAAAAAATTTATATTCATGAAAAATAACCTTTGACCTTTGAAAGTGAGCTTGATGGCGAAGAAGGAGGAGAACAGACTTTTGACCGACGGTAGAAATCATACATAAGTTTACCTAACTTTTCTACTTCTTTTTAATTCTTCACTTTTTTAGGACCCAAGGTTATTTTCCCTCCAAACTCAGCACTGAAAGTCAAAACAATGAATGGGAGTTTTGGGTACGCCATTCCAGAGCAACACTCCGCTATGTCATGCTGTGGAGTGGCATTGCTGAGGATTCTGGCAGAAACACAACAAAGCCTTCACGTGATGCTACCAAATGAATTCTGGGAGGACCGCTACACTTTTGGGGTCAGCACTTTGGATTGACCTTTTATGCAAATTATTGTATTGAGTTGTGGACTCCTATAGAGCAGCTACACATGATAACGAGCACAGAAAACTTTCTGGTGCTTCCAGAATCTGCACCTATTCGGCTGTGTTTCTTTGGATTTTATGGTTCCAGCGTAAATGGTCTGCTTTAATGTAATCCACCCACGGCCCGCCTCCAGGCTCGCCCACTCATCTGTGGTTGGTCACACTGCTGAGCGCATAGAAACACTTCCGGTTTGTGCCGCTAACTGTTGCTGATAATAAACTGTGATTTCGGCCACTGCTGAGTGCATACGTATAAAGACTTCCGGTTTGTGCCACCAACTTTATCTGCAATTTATCTTTTTAAAATGTCCACTTTTAACATACAACCATATGTGTTGGATCCCGAATCCGATCCAGAAGTAGAGACAGGACAGTCCAAAGTTTCTCAAGGAAAGAGGTTACTTCACGGCGTCCAAGGTAGCGTTAGCATTTTAGTGTTAGGTTATGTACAGCATCGGTAATGTGTAATATGTTTTCCGGGACTGCCAGTGTGTACAAAAACTCGGGTAGAGCCACTAACTGTGGTAGGAAAAGGCTATTAGCAACCCCACTCCTTGTATGCACACTCTATAATGCTACACAGACAAGCGCTTTTGCTCCATGACTTACACAAAATAAAAACAGTTAGGACACTGATAAACTGTTACTTACTGCTTGCTCTTCTGACTCATTGGAAAGGGCTTCCGCAAGTTTGTGGGATAGTCTAGCTGCATAGTGGACATTTCACACCAATAGTGACTTTTTACAGCGCACGCAGAGACGGTCAACTACAGCTGCATGTTATTAAAAAACACTTAATAAAAGTTTTAAATTCATTTGGAACTTGGAAGTCAACCATCACGGTGGAGTTGTGATGTGTTGCACTTGTGTTGCTGCTGGAGGAATTGTGTAAACACTATTCCAAGTTGGAGTTGGGTCACAGTGGTTGAGAGTCGTCCCTTGTGGAGAAAAAGGACATTTCTGCACGTTTCCTGGAAGTGTTTCCAATCATCTCTCTGAATAGTGACAAGCCGCAAGCCAGCGACGCATTCAAGTCCCCCCCGAAAACCCCATTCTGGGCGCAACTCAGAAACTTGATCGGCCGTCAGAACGCCTCCTTGCGGCGAGGGCCTCCTCTGAAGGCGCAGAAACATCTGCACTTTACGTGAGATGTGCTTCACATCTGGCCGCAGTCCCGACTGTGGAAGGGGTGTGGCCGCACAGCCGCAGCTGCAGCCAACCACTCCCAGATGTTGCTGATAGGCCCCGGCGTCTGGCTGTTGGGAAGGCGTGGGGGTGACGTTTGATCGCTCGCCCGGCGTCAGGCCGCGCCGCGCCGCGTGCGTGCCGAGGGCCCGGGAGGCTCAGCTAGGCTCGACGGAAGCGGGGCGACCTCACAGAGGAGCCTGTGGTGCGCTGTGGCCGACACATGGCTCTCAGGAAGCCACCTCGCATCTTCAGCCAGACCGAGCTGGGCCACTCACATTGTGATAGAAGCACTAAACACATCAGTTTGATATACAGCAGAACCTTGTTACTGTTGCCCAAAATAGAATAGAAACTTGCAAACCATGTGTGAGGATGCACCAGAGAAGATTCCTGCTGCCATTTTGGATATTTACCCCCTGGGAGTGCCTACATCCTGGTCTAGCAGCACCCTCTGCAGCCATATGCTTTCCACCAGGGGTCACCAACTGAAAAAGCTTTTTTTCTAAAGTATATATTTTTAAAAATACATGCCAGCTTCCTGATACACGTGAAAAAGCCTATTATTTCTATGAGCCTGTTTTCCCATTTCACCGTGGGGTTTTATTTATAGGTCCAGCAGGTCGATCGGGGCTACTACACCGCCTCTTTCCCAACTGGGACGGTCTGTGCACACCCGCCATTATATTACAGAGGGATGATATTTTGGGAGGCAGGAAGCCAGAGCGTTAAATAGGTATATAAACAGCAGGAAAAGCCTGCATGAAGACATGGACGGCACGCAAACCGTGATACCATGCATGCCGGTGGGTATCGCAGCTGCGCTTCATTCCAACTTTGACATAAAACATAAAAACATAAAAATAAAACAATTTCACCTCAGTTTATTGACTAGCAAAATTATACAAACACGATGAATGCCAAGAATAAACACGGGACATGGGTGTGACCCTGAATTTGTCAGATTTCATAAGCTAAATTCACATTAGAGGCGTCAGTGCAGCATTGTGTATCTTCATTTGCTCCTTTTACACCCTTTACACTCAAAGTTGTTGATACTGAGCACCATGGCTTTTATTTTCTTATGTCTTATGTCTTATGTCTTATGTAACACTGGTATTTTGGGTCACATAAACGATGAAATTGCTCCACTTCAAAAATGAATCTCTCCCTCATCTATTGTCTTTGTGACAATGAGTGCTGAGGACTTTCAAGGTTTGATTCTGTTTATTTTGACACCAGAAGCTGTTTCTTATTGCACTTTTGTTTTGATTTGTTACTAATATTAGATATAATTATGCACCGACATACATAAGATACACCTGAATGTCATGCTGACTTCAAGGCTGCTCGAGGCCGGAGGTCTCCTGTCTCCAAAACAAGTCCTCCACATGCGTATCACCTGATTCAAATCGCCTCGGGTGTCTCATATCTCTAGTGACTCGTTTTCTTTCAGAAGAAACCCTGCGGTAGCTCATGAATCATTAATAGCAAGTGATATATAAATGTTATTAATGTTTTAACTGTCCCAAAAAGACTGGTCAATGAATATTCCAGTTATCACTCTCCTTGACTTATACCTAATTGTGGATTCCACGTAGCATAATTTATTGGCATCATAGCAATATTCCAAAAGCAAGTTGCAGTGGCACAGCTTCCTGGACATAAACTTGCCCACAGTTGCATCACCCTGACAGGACGCCATCAGAAAAAAGTTTAAGCCTTCAATTTGAGAAAGTTTCATTTCATTCAAGTGAGTCTGCAGGCAATACAGCCTCATCATTTGTGTCTGAGCCTAAAACCTTCATAACATCGGCGGGGTTGGGCAGTTCTCGCTCCAACTTTTAATGAGTTCAACCTTACGAGGGAGATAGTAATTCATCATATTGCAATATATAAACATTTGCACACTTTAGTGTGATTTATCTCGGAGGAATCACTTGCTTTTTTGTTTGAATCCTGCATAGGTATTTATATTTAAGCCAATGCTTCTCTTTGCCTCTATGTGTAATGTATTGGGTTTAGTCGTAATGAAATGTGCCCTATGAATAAATTTGCTTTGCCTAGCTTTCACCCTGAATGTGGCCTTAAAATAGTTTTTGACTCGGCTTCTGCACCGCAGGCAGATGTGTTTTTATAGCATGCACAGCTGTGGGCTGTAACTCGTTCACTAGAATCAAGAGAAACATCCCAGACGATAGCAAAATACCAGATGCAAAGCCTTGCACTATAATAAATCCCTTTACATCACAATACAGAGCATTATAATTACACTTGTTGATTTTTTTAAAACAACCGTGTGATTGGTTGTATAGTGTTAAATTGCATCGAGTGTGTCTGATTAATTATCTTCCTCGTGTGATTTGAAAGCTGCTGGAAGCCAGCTAAGATGAAAGTGTGTTTCCATGTGTTTACATTTGAATTCAGGACTGGTAGAGGGAGAAAGGAGGACGTCTAGTGGTTACATATTTGAATTACAATCAATATAACCAAGTATGGTTGCGTGTTGTCGATTTTTGTGAAAGAATGTAGCGAAGTGTAGTGAGATTAATAGATAAAAGTGATCTTTATGTAAGTAAATGTAAAAACATTTCTCTGTTGTGTATCAAGTGGCATTGCTTTGAGCTCTCTCGGCTGTCGTGCGGAACTGACCTTCTTCAGTCAACGTTTCCATCCGACTGTCAAGCTCGTCGGACTTGTGTGTCTGTTTACACCCCAACGTGCACCGAAGTGGCTGAGCTACAATCATTGAGTAAAGCTGTAATGTGTGTTATCTAGCACATATTGACAACGAAAATGGGTAAAAAACGTAGCAATGAAGACGCGGTGGGATCCGAAGTGGCGGCCAAGAAAGAAATGTTGTCAGAGTTTAATGGGACTGTTTTTAAAGCAATGCTAAAGGATCCCACCACAGCCATTAAGGGTGAGTTTTTAAACACATATAGTTTTGTTGTTGCCATTAATTGTTTTAATGCTTACCTTGAATCGCTTTTTAGGACTTGAAAGATTCATAAGCAACGCCAAGAAGCTGCCATCATCTGAGCTGTACGATGTGGTGGAAGGCTACATTAAGATTTCCATGGAGTGTGCGGAGATATTCGGATTACTGGAAGGAGACAAACAAATAGACAGTGAGGTGAGGTGTAAACTCATGAAAGTTGTTTGTTTAAACTCTTAAGTCATTTATTTCATTAATTAAATGTACGTAATTAACGTGTGCGCATCGTGTCAAGCCACACCTGTTAGCACGGTATACGAAAGCAGCGTGGTGTTCCCACAGACACTTTATTCTCACCTAAACACATCAACAGCAGTACAGCACCATATGCTTTATATGTATGATCAACTCACAAACACGTCTCTAGTCTTCTGAATCTTTGACACTTCCCCATTGTCATTAGACAACCGCAAGATGCATTCAGGGACACTTCTTTATTGTGTGTGTATGTGTTGTCTAACTAAACAGAAAAAACAACAGGTGGATATTCTTAGCACTCCCTCGTAATTCTCAGTGTGCAAGTACAATTTTAGGCACTTCATTATACTGGGAAATCAGAGAAAATACATATACACGTGTGAATGCAACTTAAATCACGTGGTGTCTTTGAACATAAGCCCTCATTTTTGTAAATACATGTTGTGGGGTATCAGTCCAGGCTGTTAATACATGCAAATGTATTTAACTGTCATTTATCTTTCTTAAAATACAGTAAAAAATGACATATTTTACACATGGTTGCAAATTGGGATTATCATTAATTATAAACCACGACTAAATAATTTGAAAGGTCACAATGCATATTGTTATATGACTCTTATTAGTATCAATTGTTTCTTTGCCTATTTTTGCTGTATTTTATTTTATTTTTTAAAGGAGTTTCTTTGCACAGTGTCCCTAAAACTTCTTGTAATGATGTGATGCAGACCGTTTTTCATTTTACTTTTAGTATGTGCCACGGGCCAATCAAATATGAAGTGCGACCTGCAAATGCAAATGAGTTTGGACATGCCTGGTTTGCTCTGATCTCGGAATGTGTGTAGATGTTGCTGATCTTGGAGAGTTTGCAAGTGATTCTCCTGAGGACAGCCAGCGATTTGTCCCACTTCAACAGGGTTGGCAACACAATCGTGAAAAAAACGATTTCCAGCCACATGAAGCGGATTCAAGGATGTTTTCTGTCACGGAATCACAGGTCAGCTTTACAAATAAACACCACAAACTATTTACAATTTTTACATCTAGGACAGAACTGTGTGTGCATGCTTTAAAATTTCCCTACTATACGGAACCTCCTGCACGCTACATTAAACTTATAAATACATTGTTGGGATCAGGAGCTTGGAATTATAAAAACGTATAACCACGTCTTTGGTATCGAATGAATTCATTAGGAACCCTGGCTGATGAATGCATTCCTGGATGCTGACCATCCGAAAACATATTTTTTCCCTCCAGATTGATTCGTCAGTGTCTCAGCTTCCTGTCCGCATCAATATCTCAGGGGCCCGAAGCTGCCAGGGAGGTGCTGAGTCACATTCACATTAATAAAGCGTTCTCCGGGCTAGCAAAGTGGAAAGATAACAAGGTAGAGACGGGAAGAAACGCTTTATTATGACCATCACTTGTCTTATTTGACTATAATTAAACTTTTGCAGGGAAAACTGGATGTCCGCATGGCCTTCATCCAGTTTGTGCTGTCCTTTTTGGTGTCTGGAGACAATGCAACCATTGGACAGATATTAGAGGTCAAAGGTAACATGGGGGTTGCGCTAGCAACCTGTCACCACTTATAAAGGGGCCCCGTGCTTCATTTGCAATTTTTGTGGTTACGTTTAAAGTGTACGTACTCATGTCACAAATTTCAAAAGCTATTTGTCGGGGCGGGGGCGCAAGATGTTGTTATTGTCACATTTGCAGTACATTTGTTCCTCACAACTTTGTGTTTAAAATTTTGTGGCTTGACTTTATCATGGTTTTCCAAAATGTATTAATGGACAAATTATTGCTGTTTGGTGGTTGAATACTGCAAATACTGCAAGTTCTTACTAAAGTTGTACATACTGTTGGGAATACTTTATTATATATTTCACTATATTTTATATTTAAGCAAAAATGACCCATTTTGTGCCTAAATTAAGCATTTTCTAACATAAAAATGTCTAAAGGAAGTATGATTCACTTATAAGGCATTCAGAAGATGCATTAAAAAATGTTGTGATGACAAGTAGTAGTTTACACTGGTCACTAGGTTTACAAATTTATGTCTACTATATTGGGTAGCAGGAGTGTAAACGTGGCTGTAGGGGTGTTATTTTATGTTTAGAGGGCTCTAATGTTAAAAAGGGTATTTAGTAGATGGTAAACCGGTTTTCTATGCTCCTACAACAAAATGTTTAATTTAAAAGGAAGATTCCTTTGCGGAAATCTGCTTAACACGGTCAGATCAATTACCGAACAAAATAGATTTTTTTATACTACTGGTGGTTAAAAAAAAATTATAAGCAAGACAGACCGTTACGTGCTTTTAATATCAGAATCTCCAAAAGTGTCTGATAAGACCAGAAAAAGGCTAAAGACTAAACAGGTAGCTGCAAATGTATCTGTGTCGGTCCAGAGTTTCTTTACGGTGGGAAACCCTGGCAACTTGCCGGTTGCTTGGCGGCAGTCGGCCACGGCTGCTTAGTTGTACCGTTTGTGCCCGATGTATTTTTCCATGGGGCTTCAATGGGAAGACTTTGGAGCCTCAACAGGTTGCATGAGAGTAGGCGCGGTTGGTGGGGAGGAGGCTGTCAAATTGAGTGTTGAGCAGGTTTGCCATGTACACAATCGTGAGATTTATGGGATTATTTTATGAAAAAGTCACACACACTTGTATTTTTATTCTGCAGTGACTGTAAACTCTTTTTATGTTGACTTGCCACGCCAGAGCTTCTGCCAGCGATCCTGAGCACGGGGCTGAAGGAGGACAGGATGTCGGTGGTCAGTCTGATTTTGTCCACGCTGAAGAGCAGAGTGAGTGATTGCTGGCCTGATTGTTGAAGACGACGACTCCTGACGGATTTCCTCTTACGCTTCACGTGATCTGTGCCTGATGCAGGTGGTCTTAAACAAGGCCATTAGCAAAACGCAAAAAGTGCGTTTTTTCACACCTACCACGCTCGCCAGCATCGCTTCTCTCTACAAATGGAATGGGATCGCCGACGCTAACGTGGCTGATAAGAGAGTGGGTTTGTCTCACTTCTCGCTTTGTCTTTGCTGCAGTTGATGCAAATGTTGTTTCCATGACAAGG
The DNA here is from genome assembly GCF_037039965.1 of Doryrhamphus excisus. Classification (NCBI taxonomy): domain Eukaryota; kingdom Metazoa; phylum Chordata; class Actinopteri; order Syngnathiformes; family Syngnathidae; genus Doryrhamphus; species Doryrhamphus excisus. The sequence continues at coordinate 7,980,358 of NC_136364.1, read as the reverse complement.
TTGAGGAGGACCGTGAGCATGCTGGGACATCGGTGGTGAGGGAGCTGGCTCACAGCTTCCTTCTGGACCTGTGCTGCTCCCGGAAGCACGGCATTAGCTTTCACGATGCCAGCTTTGGCACGGCCGGCAGGCAAGTGTAGTCCACGTTCATTTCTACACGACTTGGGCTTTTTTTCCTTTGCTGTTTCTTCCACGTGCTGCTTTCGCTCTCTTCAGAGCCGGAAACATCATCCTGCTGCAGTTCCTGGTGGGCCTGAGGCAGGCGGCCGAGGACGAGCTGGTGGCTGAGCTGGTGGTCAACACCCTCAAAGCGAGTCCTGACATTGTGACGAGATATTTCAAGGAGATGCAGCACTCGTACACCCCCCGCCTCAAGAACGCTTGGCAGGACAATGTCCGGCTTCTCAAAAAGGTACACCATTCACACCATCAAATAAAAATCATAAAGACATGACTCCCACTATAAATACATTCAACTATTATATAGTATGGACGGTATTTATGGCTTTTATTGGGAGGGAAAGAGAGAGAAATTTAAATAATTAAAATGTTTAGTTTGAATTATCACATATCAGTCACAGTAATAACATCATCACCATAGTAACACGGGCTACTGTTGTGGCCACAAACTAAACTCTGAATCTCCATTAAGTCAATCATTTTTATTTTATTATGAGTTTAAATGTCAGCATAGGGTTGTTACATCATGTCTGGAGGGCTTTAACAATATTTAAAAGTGTATTTAGAGGCTTGCAAATAGTTTTTACTTTATTTACAAATAAGGAATCCAATCTTTAGCTCAGTCGGGTGTGGAACCAATTAAGGCGGGATTACGCTACAGTCGTGTAGATCTTTTCATATTGACCGATTTACTGGAAAGAGTGTACAGGTGTAACTAATGAAGAGTCCTCTGAGCGTACTGTATATGAGTTTTGCTGCAGTTGACTAATATCTTTTTAACACCATTTCATTTCACGTCAGATCTACGAGGCCCAGCCAGACATCAGCGCCGTGTTTCAAACCCGCGAGCTCCTTCCACTTCCTCGTCTGCTGTCCATGATCATGGTCATATCGCTTCCTCCGGTCTGCACCAAGGCCTTCTTCACACAGGGCCTCAGTGTACGTAGCACGCACGCACACATTTGTGCAGAGCATGGATGGATGCCGCAGACCCCGTGAATCTCTCCTGTCCTCCCCGTAGTTGGCAAACACCGCGGCGCAGCTCACCGCCTTCTCCACCGTCAGCTTCATCCTGAAAAAGGCCGCCAAGAACGTAGCCTTCCTCCTAGGGAACCACTCAGATGTGTACACACCCGACGCCATGGCCGACCTGCTGCAGCAGTACAGAGAGACGCTAAGCAAGGTGAATGCTACCAAGCCTCCTTTTGAAAACCATTTGACTTTCCAAACGTCATCCTCTCGTCACAGTTTTTACCCGACATGACCAGCATCGTCGGCAAGTGGCAGGCGCTGACCAAGAAGGACAAAGCAAGTCAAGACAGCCAAGTTTCTGGTAAGAATCTGGCCACTTTGTTAGGAACACTCTAATCAGATCCGAAACAAGAAGTCTGCCTTCCTCAGGCTGATCATGCCCCATTTTAAGATACGTTCATTTCATTCCTGTATTTTATACTCCTTTATGTGGTCTGTGTACAGTGTGAGCCAGTTAGGAGTTTTCTATAGGTAAAAAGTACACACGCATGTACAGAATACAAGTCCAAAGACGTAGACTGAGCCCCTCCCGTAATGAATACTCTTTTATGATAGATTTCAGGCGTGGCACATGTGGGAGTGTGTATTGTGTGTGATTCTACTTACATCTCCATGATTAGCTGATATAAGGGGTGTACTTGTATCCATGTTTGTGTAACAGCACCAGAGCAGCCTGAGGTGATCCTGCTCAAAGCCCTGATCCTCCAGGTGATTTGTCTTTACCAGAAAGTGGTGCCACACCTGGTCAACCAGTGCAGGTTTGACTTCAGCAAGTTCCTGAAAGGTAATCGCTGTTTTCGTCAAGTAAAGCGCCCGTTCGCACTCATAAAATTGAACATTGTCTGGCGTGCGTAGGGGTCGTGTCAGAGGGAGGAGTGGATGAAGAAGTGGCTCCCGTCCTGCAGCATCAGATACTGCAGCTGGCCTTAGACCTTCCCGCCAGCAAGTTCTCCTGGTTCCGCTTTCAGGTTAAGAACCTTTTTTTATATGTATAACACTGGATCTGGACCTCTCTCACTTTGTTTCTCTGCCACAGGAAGCCACAGATGAAGAAAAGTCGGTGCTTTATCTGCTCCTCAAGATGTTTGTCAGCAGCCGCTGCAGCCAACTCAAGACGTCCACGCGGATGCTGGTTCTCAAAGTGAGAAGACACGCTGATTTCTTTGTGTGGCGTTGGCTCGGCAGCTCGATGTCAAGTTGAAAGTATACAACAGAGCTGCTGTTGTGTGCAAAACTTTAAAGTGGAATGTTTAGCTACTCTTTAGCTATGGTCACAGTTTGCAGTTCAAAGCAAAATGTCAGCGGAGAGATGGCTCACATCTAAAAATTAGTACACTCGTATGGCAGGGTACCACTGTATAAATGACAATACAAAATAGCGGCCATGCTTCGGTACCTTCTTGCTTCCCTCTGGAAAGTCGAAATCCAGTCACAGCTGTGAGAGCCATCTGCCAGTACTTTGAAGCAAAATGTACTAATCAGAACTTAATACCCAGTGCATGTCTCCACAATCGATTTATCTAAAGATCTAATTCTTCACTACAAACTGAAAAAACGGTCGCTTCGGTTTGTCTTCCACAACCCTAATGCTTTGAATGACAGTGTTTCCCACAGGACTCTAATATATCTGTGGCTGTGTCTCTTCAGGTGTTAAAGGACAGCGGCGTGTTTGAGTACACTTGGACTGAGCTTGTAGTCTGGCTTGACGAGCTGGACCGGGTAGAGCCCAGCCAGCAAGAGACGGTCATTCAGTTCTTGGAGCGAGTGAGTGGGCGTGTCATCTCTGTGTTCTTCCCACGCTGCCTTGATCGAGAACGTATGGCTTTCCTTCACACAGGTGTTTGTCAAGCTGGTGAGCCATTCCCACATGTACACGGATAAAGTCGCCAGCCTGGTGCAGGAGGCAGCCAACATACAGTCCAACCTGAGCGGGCTGGAGGGAGACGCCGTCAGCGTCCCCGTGTCCCACATCGACGGTGGGTGAGCCCCTCTGCATGTCCACCCACCAATCAGGCCGCTCTTCTTATGTAATGTGTCTCCACTAGATGTCCTGGACATGCTGGATGTCATCATGGAGGGCAACGACTGCGACATGGAGGAGTTCGGGCCGCATCTGAGCCAAGACTTCATTGTTCAAACCTTCCCCTTCAGCGTTGCCGTCCTTGCCGCTTTGGAGGCCCGAAACCAACTTCCTGCAGACAAAGGTGACAAAAGTTTATTTGTATGTATGGAAACTACTTTTCTTACAGTATTTTATTGCTTTATTACAACGATGTCATTGTGGGTGTGTTATTTCCTGCAGGGGCAGTGTTTCAGTACTTGTCGGCAGTGCTGTGTCACGTCCTTCACGGCCAGAGGGAGCCGCTCCCGCTCTGTTTGTGTCTGCTGCAGTACGACAAAGACCTGGCCTCCTCCGAGCCGCACCTTTCTCCTCATGGCTCCGTGGTGCTCCTTCACCGCTACTACTCCAAGTGGCTCCCGCAGCAGTGCCGAGAGGAGCTGGTCGGTGTGGGATGGCACACTGAGTACACGACACATGAGCGTTACACCCTTCTTTGTCATCGTTTTACAGTTCAAGTCGTCTGATTGTCAGCCAGAGGGGACGTCGCCTTCCTTCACCGCCGTAATGAAAGCTGCCTACCTTGGCGGCTTGAGCAGCTTGCTGGAGGACACCTTCAGGAAGGATGTGGAAGGAGCGGCAGCTTCCATGTCACTTGCTGACTTCCCGCTGGCGATTAAACAGATTTTACTCTACATCAAATCAGCAGTGGAAGACTTTGGCACGGTAAGACGCGCTTATCTGAGTCACAAAATCACATTGTTTACAAATTGTTTTGGCTCTACCGGCAAGTAATCACACCTCTCTCAGTATGCATCGCTCTTCTCAAGGAGCAGAGGGTTCTGCTGTGGGCCTCTCCCCCAGCTAAAAGCATCTTCTTTGTGATGTAAAAAAAATTGAAAAAGAAAAGGTAGAAGGAAGTTAATTTGTTGTGCAAATGATCAAAAGTGGTGGTCTCTTTATTGGGCACTCACTGAAATACTTGGAAATTTAAAAATTCAATCCTTCAGTGTTATTGGGAGAAAAAAATACTTTTTTTCTCTTTTTACTTTTTAAAAAGGTTTCAGGTTTTGGGTGCAAATCAAGATCAAAGAAGTTACCATATACGGTTCCTTGCCCATTTAGGGTATGGAAAAGGGACAGGTCAGACTGCACAAGGTGACATCAACAGAGGTACTGTAGTTAGAATGACTGTGATCAACTTACCATGGTTAGTTTTTATGTTTGGGTCAAGAGTGTCGGGCCCCAAGCGTCAGAAAATTGCAATTTCCAACTTCTGAATGAAGAAGGAAGTTTGGTACTCTCTGTCTCACTCCTGATTGAGCGCAACCCATGATGTCACTTCCTGTGACATTGTCTGATCTTGGCTCATTGGCATGAGAAAGTCACATGACTCTGTTGCCTTGCTGAGACATGGGGAAACCCTGTTTTTTAAGTTACCATATATGGTTACTTGCCCTATAAAGGGTTAATACATGTAGCCATTTTAATGGTTCAAAATGCTTAATTTGGGCAAAAAATATGGACAATTTGATAAAATATGCATGTTTTGACTAATAATAGGCTGTAGTCAACCCCCAAACTGCGTTCGTTTATTATTCATGTTCATGTTGATGTTTATTATGATGTTTACTATTGTTTATTGTGGTGTTTATTATAATCATGTTTATTGATCATGTTTGAAGAACCACAATAGAGTGAGGGGGCGATGGAGTGATGGATGTAGCGTGATTATGGCGTACCGTTACAGCCCTATTTGGAGACACTTTCCCATATAATAACATGATAAAATGTCCCCAAACTTTCGACCGGTACAGTGCATTTTTAACATTTTGACCTTTCCCCTCCACACACAGTTTCCCAAAAACAGTGGATCTGCAATTTTGAAGACCTTAATGGGAATACTGCAAGATGTCTTATCCAAGCTGCAAGGCTGGCAGAAGTCCTCGAACTCTGAGCCGGCAGAACAGAACCACAAAGAGGAATCTGACCTTTTCCTGGAACTCAACCAGTCCACCACTGGCGAACCCAACAGAGAGCAGGTCAGGATAAAACATTTTTTAAAAATCACTGAGCAATTTGGATCGTCATCATTAAGGTCGCATGATGGGTGTCATAGAAAGACAAAAGACCAGAACCAGTCAGGGTTCAAGTTCATAAAATTGATAAAACCTAGAAAAATACGCTCAAATATTGATAATTCATTTTGGCGAGTGGTTGTAATTTGTGTTTTAGATACTTCTCTCGGCATTGGACTCCATCTTCAGACATCCATGTATGGAGCAGTGGTATCTAGCTTTGGAACAGTCCACCCTGCCTCCACACTTGCTAAACCCGGTCCGACTAAAGCAGATGTGCACTCAGCTGAGCGACGACATCACCGCTCTGCTCAAGATGGGCGCCCCCACCCTGAGCCAGCTGGGCCACCTGGAGCTTCTGGTCGCCTACACGGGCGCTGTGGAGAGAGCTGTGTACAAGGAGCTTAAGGAGATAGGTCCCCAGACTCCCGTGAGACATTCCAGACCTTTCCAGGCTCTCCTGTCGCTGCATACCTACATGGAGCCTTCCAAAGTCAGAGATGTGACATCTGAGTTGCTGCTGCTCCCGCAGGACAGGCTAGTCATAACAGACACACAAACCCGACTCAGCATATACGGTCAAGCTGCACTGCAGATTCTCACCGAGTCCTCAGCAAGGCGAGACCAGGACCCTGGCATCTGCTTGTCGCAAGCTCACCTCCATGGTCTGGGCACGCTGCTGCTGTCCTGCTCCAGTCCGGCCCTGGAGGCTTTCTTGCTCCAGACGCTGTCCAGCGAGCCTGGAAGTGCGCGGCTCATCCACACCGACGTGCTGCTGTACTGCCTCCGACGTCCTCTCCCTCACATCCTGGCCATCGCGTGTCTGCTGCTGAAGCACTGCTCCACACAGCTCCTCTTCTTCGAGATGTGGTGTCTGCAGCCCGACAACGCCAGGAAGCTGGCTGACACGGCGGAAGACTTCCTCCCTCTCATCCGGACTTACCTGCAGGTGGCTGGGAAAGATGATGCAACCAGGCCTCAAGACGGTTTGTACACAAATGGGACATGTGGAAATGTTGAACACAGGTTTCCTATGCCTCTCATTCGGTGCGGAAGTGGTGCATTTTTTGTTTCTTACTTTGTCCCTCTTCCCCACTTCATAGGTTTACAATAGATAAATTGGAGGCTAACTCGTTAAAGCGGTGGCCGTCGCTAATGCAAATGTCTTTGCAGAGATCCTGTAGCTTGTGCATACATGTAGTGGGAACAATGTGTCATAGTGAGGATGGACGATAGACTGATAAACTTTTTTCATGCCATGCAATCGACCCACATTATGTCCGAGATACAAAAGGGAACTTTACCAATGCTAACGAGTGAGTTCTGTCTTGTAATTGCTTATTGTATTGACTACATTATAAATATATTATATTATAAATATGACTATAGGGGTGTTATTTCATATCTAGAGGGCTCTAATGGTGGTAAAAAACATATTTTGAAGTTTTGTAAAACATGTTTTCTATGCTGGAACGATAAAATTATTTTATTCATGAACATTCGCCAAGACTCACTTATCACAGTTGGGTCTGGAACCAATTAGACGGGATAAACGAGGGACAACTATACATATCCCTGCTCTCTAGGTCAGCATTTTGATTTTCAGTCTGTGTGTGTAGCATCTCAGAACATCTACAGATTGGTGGGCTTGACGTACGTTATTTCCTGCGGCGTGTGCAACTCCCACGCAGGCAAACAGCCCACCTTTTCTCTCTTTAATCACCATGGTTAACTCTTGAAGAAGGAAGCCAACACGCCTAATAGTTGATGAGAGTTGATGTCTGGTCACACGCTGACAAAGCAGGGGTGTCTAAAGTGTGAGATATATGAAAGATATAGATATAGAAAATGTAAATAGAACAAGATGACACTTTGATATTAATAACTAATAATAACACACACAATATTTCTCTTTAAATATTAATCAGCTTTTATCCATGGGGTATGCTGGAGCCTATGCCAGGTGTCTTCGGGTGAAAGGCAGGGTACACCCTGGCCTGGTGGCCAGCCAATCACAGGGCACATACAGTATTGACAAACATTCACACCTATGGGTGATTTAGAGTCTCCAATTCACCTAACATGCATTTTATTTGTGGATGGGGAGAACATTCCCAGATCTCCTGACTGTTTGGCCCGCATGCCATCCTTTTTCCAAAACATCAATATATACTGTATATGTGCATGTCGTCTGAGGTTTGTCTGACTGAATTGTGTCATTTCAGTGCAAAAAGAAGTTTTACACACACTAAAGCAGCGTCTGCTGGCCAAGTTGATGCAGTCTGCCCTTGGAGATGCGATGGTAGATGCTGGGTTGATCGAAGCGCTGGCGGCTCTGATCAAGCTCTCTGCAGACATGGCAGACATCAGGGACCTGATCAGTAAGCTGCCATGCGCCCTGCAGAAAGCAGACAGCTTTGAAAGGTAGCTGGTCCTCAGAATCCAGAATTGGGAAAAACAAAGGAACCGGGTCGGGAATTTGGCATTGAAATTATTTTACCTCCCAGGTGGGCGCTGGTGGACGTGATCACAGAGAAGCTGGCTGACTCTCCAGACGAAGAAGAAAGAGAAACCTGGAGGAAGAGCATCGCCGCGGCTGCCCTCAAGTGTCTGATTGCTTCTTACAGTCGCAGCAAAGATCAGACGCCAGCAGTCCCATCAAGCCAGGAACACGACATCTTGGAAAGGCTGCAGAAGCTCATCGTAGGTTTCCACCTCTGGCAGCACACTTCGCTTCACTTTATGACATTAATCCTTGGCCATCTACTGCCTAGACGTCCCCTGACAACGCCGCAGCCAACTGGAACTCTTTTGTCAGGACTGGACTGAAGTAAGACATTTACATTTATGCTGATATCTCTTTCACGTATTCTCTTTGCCAATCATTTCTTTTTTCTTCAGGTATCGCTACACTGATGGGCATTTCCTGAACACCCTGAGGAGCCTTCTGGAGGTGATGTACCCCCCCAGCGGTATCAACGGTGACCTGCTACCTTTATCCGCCCTCCACATGATGGCCAGCAGCCACTCCTTGTTCCTGCCCACCATGCTGGACTCCCATGCAGACGACCCCAGCAGGAGTCAGGCTCAAGGTACGTTCAAAAGGTACATCCTTACTGCTGCCATTCGATGTTTGACTTTGGCTGGTCTTTCAGAGGCTCTGGTGTCCCTCCTTCTCTGTCTGGTGAAGAAATGTCCTACAGTCTGCAACATGAATCACTTCCTGGTACTTATGGGATCATATGGCGCTACACTCAGCACTACAGGTAAATAAAGGTAGATAAAATTGGATCAGAAAACATGAATATTTTATAATTGATTGATTAATTTTTCAAGACAAATAAAAGTAGCCACAAATGAGTAAAACTTTTGACATAATACAAATATTTAAAAGTAAATTCAATAAAATGAAACTGTAAGGAAAATATGAACTGTGCATTAACATTACACTGTATCTGTTAATGCAGTCAAAAGTTTGGAGACACTTTTATCATTAATAAACATAACTTATGGAGCTACACTCTGGACTACAGTAATACATTAGTTTAAAAAAAACTCTAGTAACAAATCATTTGAATGAAATGATGATGATAATAATGAAATATTTTAATTGAATAATAACAAATGTAAAATGTTTTGCCTGAAAATGTTAATATAATCAAGATATTTAAAAGTAAATTCAATAAAATGAAACTGGAAGGAAAATATGAACTATCTAGATGTAAATAATCGATCTGGCAATGCATGTACACGACCGGTGTGAGACACTTCACTATGTTATTGTATGATAAAGTGTCTCCAAACTTTTGACTGGAAATGTATGTGTCTTATTTAGGTGTATGTAATGCATACAACAAGACGTTATGTGTTTGTTTATTTATTCTTTATTTTTTTAAATGTCGTCCAATTGGCATCTATTTCATACATTGTTGTGTTTGAACAGACCAAACCATATTGCTGCTCCTTCAGGAATATGAAAAAAACAATCTCAGTCTCCTCAAATTCCAGTGAGTAACTTTATTTTATCTTCATGTGACAAATGTTGACCTTTGTTGCTCACACACACACACACACTCATACTGTGGAACTCTGTACACAGGTCTGTCTTGTGGGGTCCGGCAGCTGTGGAGCACCACAAAACCAGGAAGAGCCTGGGGTCTTCTCTGTGGAAGCAGACCCACTCGGACGACATCTTGGCCTTGTTGAACACCGACAAGATGCTCCAGACCATTGCTCGCTTTCCCCAGCGGCGCAGCATCATTCCACAGGTTTGCGTTCTAAAATGGCATTATTAGACGACATTTGTCACCGTATGTAAACTCAATCTCTCAACGTCCTCAGAAGGATCAAGAGATGCTGTTCCAGCAAACAGATAGCGATCTGTACGACCCGTGTTTCCTTCTCCCTCTCTTCAGCGCCATTCTCGGACCAGGTGAGTTCTCGCCCATCACGCCGCTGCCCGTCGCCGTTATTCCACCCGCTCGCCGTCATTCCTCGCCTCTCGCTCTCAGAATCGGTGGTGGACTGCCTCAAGTTCGTCTCCGTCCATGCCCTGGGGGTAACCGTCATGGCTCTGAGCAGCTACGACGCCAAGGTGCGGGCGGCGGCCTACCACGTGCTGACCTACTTCTACCAGCACCTGGAGGGCGCCCGCTTCCGAGAGAAGAAGCAGGTGATATGATTTGGAAAGCATTCGGGGAAAGAGTGGCCTAAAATGAGCTTGTGGAATTCTTTGTGGTCAACAGCTGCTGTATCTGCTGGACATGGTGAAGAATGGGATTGCAAAGCAGAACGAAAGGCTTCCCTTTGTCTTGACTACGTACATCAGCAAAGCGGCTCAGCAGATGCTCAAACCCGGTAGGTGGCAGATACATACCTGTTCCTATGACCTTCTAAATATGGTTTTTACATTATTAGAGCCCTCTAGACATGAAATTAAAGCCCTTTTATCCAATATATGCATCTCAGCTTTATCGTATACAAAGGATATAGAAATGGAAAACATATAATTAGTAGAAACTTTGGTCTTTGCTGTTTTTTTTTTTAACTTCCCAAATATGATTTTGTTCTTCTTTCTAAGAAGTTCTTCTAATGTTTTTCTAATATTATGATACAAATAATAAAACATTTACCCCAGCCTAATTTTCCTAAATGACTTATTAGTTGTTTGTTACGCATATCAAAAAGCGCTTCTCTGTGCTATTAAAATTACATTATTTCCCCTCATAATATTCTGAGTTTATTTTCTCAGTAGAATACGACTTTTCCCTCTAAATATTTTGACTTAATTCTTGCAAAAATTACAGCTATTTTTTTGTGTTCATTTTCCAACCATTTTTCTGATTTTGTTTTCTTGTAAATTCTGATAATATTTTGACTTTATTCTTGTAAACTTACTGCAGATTTTTTAATTTATGTTGTTTTGTTTTTAGTTTTCTTGTTAATTGTTTTTAGAATCTTTAGAAAATGTTGGACACCCCTCCGGCTTTGCATAAGTGGAACTGATTTTTCCCTTATGTGTTCTCCAGAGGACCACATGTACGTGGTCCTGAACCGCTTCCTGCTGTCCCACCAGAGTTTGGACTTTGGGAAGGTGCCCGACTTCTTCAAGCTCTTCTACGGCTTTGACCTGGAGGTAAAGCGCTGGAGGGACGTACTCAAGGGCAGATTTGTTTTCGCACCCTCTCAACTTGATTCTGACGTGTGTTGACACTGAGGCGATCACAAACAAACTCGGACGATGTCTGTTGAGTTCAGCCTTGATGTGTTTGACTTGTGTGCAGCCCCCCGCGGATATTAATCCTCTCTGTGACAGGCTTGGGGGTCACGGTCTGCTCACTGTGTTTGTTCTGCAGCACAAAAAGGAACGAGAGTGGATCCTGAATGTGCTGGAGGAAGGGATAAGTGACGGACACTGTTTCCAATTATGCAACCAGCAAGGCATCTTCTTGAGCCTGCTCGGATTTAGCAGCAGCCCCCTGTGTGACGACCACACTCAGGTACGCCCTCCTCTGGTCCTTTTGTCATCATAAACACGCTAATGCAAAGAAGCTGCTAGTAAAGGTGACCAATGCTGAACCAGACATCCTATATTGTGCTGTGTCTTTTTTCCACTCCCTCATGCATGGCCTCTGACTCCCTTATAGTCATTGGCCGGTCTATATGTCATCACACGCTACAATAAGTAATTGGTCTGCTCTTTATATCACTCTACATGTCAATCATGATAACAGTTGGGAATGTTGCATAGTCTTCATTGGTCAGTCTGGATGTCAATCATTACTCGCACAAATATGAACAGTTGGCCGATTATGTCACATAGTCGTCATTGGTCTATATGTCAATTATTACATGCAGAAACTATAATTGGTCGATTATATCACCTAGTATATAGTGGTCAATCTAGATGTCAATCATTACACACACATACATGGATAGGTAGTCAGTTATGTCACCTAGTTTTCATTGGTCAGTCTGGATGTCAATCATGACACATAGAAACAGGGACAACTGGTCGGTTATGTCACCTAGTCTTCATTGTCAGTCTGGATGTCAATCATTACATGGAGAAACAGGAATGATTGGACAGTTATGTCAGAAAGTCTTCATTGGTCAATCTAGATGTTATCCACTACGCCCAGAAACATGGTTAGTTGGTTGGTTATGACACAGAGTCTTCATTGGTCAGCCCAGGTGTCAGTCACTGCAACCAGAGACATGGCTAGTTGGTCCGTTATTACGGTAGCTACGCCTAGCAAATGGGATTGGTCGGTTAGTCATTGGTCAGTCTACGTGTCAATCATTGGGTGGTTATGTAGTGTATGGGTAGTGTCGCAGTGCCGCACCAAGAGTTAGTGGGTTATGTCATTGGTCAGTCTACATGTCAATCATTACTGTCTGCAGAAACTTACATGTTTCATAAAAACACTTATGTCCTTGCACTTAAATGCTAGAGCATTTTATTCAACTTTTTTGTGTGGTGACAACGAGCTGACTGCCTTTTCTGTCCACCAGGCGCAGATCATCAGGGTGCTGTGTCAGGCAGCAGGCGTCAACAAAGTGGCACACAACCTCTGCAAGAACCATGGCCTCCTGACCTGGATGATACAGATGCTTGAAAAAAGGTAGGTTTGACTTTGGAGTTGAAACCATGCACCGTTGTGACGTTTCTTGTTGTCCCCAGGAACCTGGAGCAGCATTTGCTGGGTTCCGTGGTGCACATGCTACACACGCTGTGGTCCACCAGCCTCGGACAGAAAGAGATGGCAGCGGAGCAAAGAGAAGGTTCCAAGCTGGCGGATGAGAAAGTCAAGTGTCTGCCGCTCCCACTCATCAATGAATTTCTATCCACGGCATTAAGTGTTGGCAGACGCTTGAGGTAAGCCCTGACAGCTGCTGGATGAGAAGCCTCTCTGTCTCAGAGATGCTGACGTGTGCTGCTTCTTCCCCCGTCAGGTCGGGTGTGACGGTAGCTCAGCTCAGCTTGTTCCTGCAGACGCTCTCCTCCATACTGAAGCATCAGGTCACCGCTCTCTGTGCATCAAACACAGCCGAGCGACCGATGCTCCTGGCGCAGCCTCTCTCCACCGCCGACGCTCTCGGTCTGCTGCTGTGCTGGACCACCCTGACCGGCCACATGGCCCTCCAGAGCCAGATCCAGGCATTGCGTGACAAGCACAATGTGAAGGAACTCCTCAGTAAGTGGCTCCTTACACTATTTTCAGCATGAAATTGAACACCTTTAGAGATGGCATTTTACGTAAAATGTTCGCTTTATCATGATGTGCTTTGTTTCAGCATCTGGGAAGGACAAGACCCGGGGTAAATGCTCCCCTGTCTGGACCAAAAAAGAAAAGCCGACAGAGGACGCTGAGACGGAAGCACAAGAGGAGAGTCTCCAGAGCGAATGTCGCTTGTTTCTCAGCAGCATTCTTCTGCACTGGCGCCCTGTGTTGGGCCCCAGTGAACCTCGGCCAGAGCGCACAGGGCATCCCGGTCTGCTGGCTGTGGAAACGGCCCACCTGCTCACCAAATGGACCCTCAGGTGCCTGGCGGAGGATGTTTACGACCCAGAACGCACCAAAATCTTCTTGCGCTGGCTGGAAGAGAGCGTGATGACGCACGGGGAGATCGTGGATGCCTTACTGCCAGATGCCGGCCTCAAAGCGGACCTCCTTCGCCTCTACCATCAAGTCTGCCAGACGCCCGTCCCAGGGGAGAGGGAAACCTTCCGCCTGTTCACGGACATCATGATACGCTTGCTGGAGAGGCGAGGACAGCTTCCAGAGGCGCATCGAGCGGTCGTCTCTGCTTGCCGGCCCCAAGATGCCAGAGATGAGTGGAAATGTGGTAAGACACGTTTACTGGACAGCAGGGGTGTCCAAAGTGTGGCCTGGGGGCCATTTGCAGCCCGCTGCTATTTTTTTTACTTTGCCCTTGGCTCATTTAAAAATAGAATTCAAGAAGAAACCAAAACACACAACACAACAACAAAAAATTGAACAATGTTACAATAATATGAGGAAAAATAACTTTGATTTTTTTCAAAATTACAAGAAGAGTATTAACTGAAAGAAAGTTGAAATAGTTGGAAAAAACCGCTGTCATTTTATAAAAATAAAGTCAAAATATTAAAGTATTTTCATTCTAATGGAAAAAAGTCACAATTTTCTGAGAAAAATAACGTCCATTTTGTTGAAATAGTAGTGGAAAAAAATACTTTTTTTAAAAGTCATAATATGATGAGAAACAATACAAAATAAAATTGTAATTTTTTGGAAAATTTGGTTAGGGGAAAAGTTACAATTTTATGGGAATAAAATCATAAAATTATGGGGACCAAATTTACAAGAAATTGGAAAAAAGATGCAATTTAATGTAATTTTAATTAATTAATTAAATTTAATTCACACTATTAACAGAAAAAGTGACATTCTAACAGTGTGAAAAGTCACAACTTAACCAGAATTCTTTTTTTTACTATTATGAGGGGAAAAAAATTCATTTAAGGAGCTTAGAGTTGAAATGTTAAAAAATATATATAACATTTTTTGAAAAGTGGTAATATTGTGAGAAACAAACATCAGAAAATACAGGTGGGGGATAATTTATATGATGAGGATAAAGTCAACATTGTGGCAATATTACGAGAAGAAAATGAATGAAGATTACTTGAGAAGAATATGTGGAAATGTAAAAGAAAAACAGCAGCAGTTTTTTTTTAACCCCCCCTCAAATCGCCTGTCATGTTTTTCTGTTTCCCCATCCAGGAGCAGGCCTGTCTCTCCTGTCTTTGTATGTCCACGAGGTGTGGAGCGGGGCCAGCTCGGCGCAAGGCTTCCGGTTTCATGTCTCTATGGTGACCGGGGACAGGCGTAAGCGGCGAAATAGCCGCAAATGGTCTCAGAGTGAAACGGCCGTTAGAGCCGTCTGTGAGGACTTGATGATTGTTAGCTGAATCTTTCTACTGTGTCTCTTTTTTTGGAATGAAATGGGAGATTTTCAGACCAAAACAACTTTGAACAAGCCGTTTATGTGGTAATGTCATCACGGAAACACATCCACCTTTTTTATTCATGCAAGCTTAGATTAAATTGGATGACCTGCGCCTCCTTTGACTTCTGCGTCTGGGACTCCTGGAATAAAACGAGGCTCTTGCATTTGTATGTTTCAGTACTATGTTGTTGTTTTTTAAAGAAAAAAGAAAACCAACACTCACCAAGGTAGAGGCCCAGTTCCAGACATGAGATTCAAACAGAGAAAGAGGACTCCCACAAATGCAGCCAGAATAATCCAAAATACAATAACAATAGAATCTGAAAGAGGTAATGAATTAATCGATGACATAAGGAAAAAAAACCAAGAATAAAGCTTACATTTATTGTATTTCAATGTGCTCTCATCCACAATCACTGGATCAACGTAGCCATAGTAGTACTCCCATCCATCCAAAACAACACCAGTAGAGTTCTCCATGATACGCTTTGCAAAGACAAAAAAAGAGTGATGCTGTCTTACCAAATCTTAGCTAGAAATGAAGCACAGATGTGTTGTCACAAGCCAAAACTGGCCTTGACTCCTTTCAGGGTCTTTGCTGTTTGCAAAATAGGGGGGGTGGGCTTTAATATATCCCCCTGGTTTGCATTAGCAACTGTTTGCCATTGTTTATTTAACCTTAAGTTAATAATTGTTACTCATTTATATAATTAATTTTATTTGCGTAATGAGCGCGTGCGCACACACACTATGGGAGGCCACGCCTCTCTGTTATGACGACAGCCCCACCGCTTGGCGCCACACATATCGACCAATGACATTCGCCTTTAAAGGATAAAAAGACGAGGACATATTTAAGTACACTTTAATTATGGTTGGGAATCCCACAAAATACACTTAAAACATGAAGTCAATTTAAATGACACATTGCTCAAAATAATGTGGCTATGTTTATGTGAGTCAAATGTAGTACCCAATGACGCCAACACGCTTGTGTGACGTCAGCGACGCGATAGCACGTATCGGGGCGGTACCACGGCTCGACGCCAGCGAGCTATGTGATCCTCGAAGAACTTGAATGGTTGTTTTGCAATTAAAAGTGTTGCTCTACATGGTTACGAGCATTGGAAGAGAAAAATACTCTAAACGGGTACAGCATTCAGTTGAATAAAGAAGAATGGAAGCGGTGAACGCGTTCAACGTGGAGGTAAAGTTTACCCGTGCAACATACCAGTCCGAAGGGCGACATAGGAATGCTAATGCTAACACACTTGTACATCGGAATGCTAATGCTAACCCGTTAACACACTCGTACAATCACA
The DNA here is from genome assembly GCF_037039965.1 of Doryrhamphus excisus. NCBI lineage: Eukaryota > Metazoa > Chordata > Actinopteri > Syngnathiformes > Syngnathidae > Doryrhamphus > Doryrhamphus excisus. Next base: position 7,964,192 of record NC_136364.1, on the reverse strand, counting down.
CTAAACCGACTAAAATACGGCGCATAACGTATAGACTTATTTTGAATCGGCGTTTATTAAATGTGCATTGTCACTTTTAAACCATAAATGTGATCTGTTTGCCACCGTGTTGTCGTTGACGGCCTGAGCTGTGTGAGGCCGCAAGGCCTCCATCACAATGCTACGCTAACTGCTAGCGGACGTCGCTAGGTAGGCTAACTGGTAGAATACGCAAACTTATTAATTTGTTGATTGTTGAAGAATTAACCGTATCCCGTTTTAAGTCACATCTTCAGCATTACGTATAGTATTTGTCGTTGAAGGGAATCGATATATGTTGTAACAGTTGCTTTGCGTTTTATGCCACACCGGTCATGACGACTGGTCATTTTGTCTGTACTTTGCCATGTTATTCCGTTTTTTGTCAATTGCTGACGCCTGGGGGTGATTGAAAAAACACGTCGGATGTCACAAAAATGCACCCACTTAAAATTAAATCCTTTACAATGTATTTATGCTCATTACATTTCATTATCGCTGGAGTTTTTTATCATCACTGGCCAATCAGGCATTCGTGACAACAGCTTTCAAACTGTTCCAACCAGTTAGTGCATAGTGAACACGGTAATTTTGACGCTTGTGCCTTCCGATTTGCTTACCTTTTACAAAGATCCAATGTCTGATTTTTTTCCCCCTCAGTTGTTCTCCATGATTGACATGAAGCCTCCTATATCGCGCGCGAAGATGATGTCCGTTACAAAGTCAGCCATCAAAGCCATCAAGGTATAGTGATTACTCCAAATAATCTTAACTTGTATGCTGTTAGACCTGTTTGGAGGTGTTTGCTGTGCATATCATTACTGTACCCAGTGGCTGATTTCCATGTTTTTTTCTTAGCTCTACAAACATGTTGTCCAGATTGTTGAAAAGTTCATCAAGAGGGTATGTATATCATAACATGCATGAGTATATTGTGGATTTAGGAATTTAATGCATCCTCGGAAAAACAATTTTGACAAGTATGTGCACATCAGAATGATGCTAAAGAATGTAATTAACATTTTTGGAGACCAAGTAAACCACTGATGATATACAATCATGAAAAAAAATTAGACTAGCCATGTTTCTTCAGTTTATCAATTTTAATGCCTGGTACAACTAAGGGTACATTTGTTTCGACATATATGATAACAAAAAAGCCTGTAAGAGTTTAATTTAATCACTGCTGTCTAGCAAAGTCCATGGTTTTCTTGATAACCAAATTCACGTACGTATTTACATCAGGCACGATGATATAGTATTGTACTTCTAAAACATGAAACATGTATGAGCTTTTTTTGTTGCTGTCATTATATTTGTCCTAACAGAGGTACCTTTAGCTGTGCCAGGCTCTAAAATGAACAAGAAAGTGGGGGAAAAAGGCGGTCTAATCATTTTTTCAATTACTATATATTGAATTCGGCTTTTGGCAAGCATATTTTTCCCTCCTAATTTCTACCCTGCTACTTTGCATGGTTCGTCACGAAGCACTACTGTTTTGCTTTGTGTGCTTATATGCTTATGGGCCCCACCTTCCCCCACAGACAAACGACTGTATGACTGACAAGAGGTGTCACTCTGTACGGCGTTGTTCAGCGGAACGCCTCTGCTCTGAAGCAGTACTGAACCAGTGCACAGAGTGAATCAGATTCCCATCTGTTGGGAGGCGAGAGAGGAGGAAAACAGACACACATGCACATAGCGCAAAAATGATCAACTTTATTTTCATTTATCATGTGGTTAAGTTGTCGTCATAGTTTTTTTCTCTGAATGAGAAATCTCGTCAGGTTTTAATCTGGTGAGACCCTGTGACCCCTCCTAATCAAAGTGCTTTGCTTTATTCAGTGCAAACCAGAGTTGAAAGTCCCTGGCTTATATGTGGTTGATTCCATCGTTCGCCAGTCACGTCATCAGTTTGGTGTCGACAAAGATGTTTTTGGGCCCCGTTTTTTGAAAAACTTCACAGATACCTTCCAGAATCTTTACCAGTGCCCAGAGGATGATAAGGTATGTCTCTTGCTACGCATTTAATGCACTCCTGTGACCCCAATCAAGCATTAAAAGTCACTCATCTTGGCATATTGCCCTTTTTTGCCCTTTTGTTAGACCAAAATTGTCAGAGTGTTGAACCTGTGGCAGAAGAATGGCGTGTTTGACATGGACATCCTTCAGCCTCTGATGGACATGGCTAATGGCGTCATCCAACCTGCACCCTCACTTGAAGGTAAAGGGGAAAAGTACCTTTTGCAGGAAATAATAGAAGCATCTGTTTCAGGTTCAATAATTGCCATTTTCTGACCATACATAAACGATGAATAGATTCTACCCTTGAATAATTTTTCCTTGTGTCAATAGTTCCCGCAGAGCCGCCGCAGCCTCCCCCCATGGCGGCCCCAGTCGTGCCAACTTTATCACAGATGCCCACTTCTGACGCCTTAGCTGCTGTGGCTCAGCTTTTCCAGTCCTCACACGGTCAGGAGGTGAGTGCGAACCCATTTCAAATGGCACATCTTCTGTGGGACTTAGAGCACACCCCCTGACGAAAGCCCTGATCCTTCCTGTAGCTCCAGAAGATGCTTCAGAACTTGCAGCAGGCAGAGAAGACCCGCATGCTCAATAACACCAATGGGCCGCACCCATCCCAGATGGCAGGGGTCCAGCCCCAAATGCTTATTGCACACGCAGAAGAAGATAGAAGCTCCCTGGCTGAGGTAGTCAGACTGCTCCAATGAACTGCCATAACACATCATAACAGCAACCAACCACCACTAACAGTTAGGGTTGTGAACGATTGCAATCAGATACGAACAGTTGCAATCAGATATCCGGTTTGACGAGCAAGTAATGCACCATAAATCCGTATTAATCGATTGTAAAGAGATGCAGAGAATATTGCAAGACTAGCCACCAGTAGACGTGAGAGTCTGGGCTGCTGGAGGAATGACTTTCACACATGCTCCGTAGCCTACCATGCCTGTAGATGAGAATTGAAGTAAATAGCAGCAGCAGCAGCTCGCTCGCTAGCTAGTCACCAGGAAAGATTTTCTAGCAAAACATGTGCACATTATATCCATGTAATTTCCCTTATTTATAAAACAATGTGTAAAACCAAGGCAGGAAAAGCACTAAACAAATACAGAACAACCATCCCCCAGTACCAGCCTGGAGTTTGTTTTTCAGAGAGGTTGTGTACCACAGATATACACATTAGCACTGGGGGAAACGTCATCAAATCTTACCTTTATGCATTCCCACATAGTATTTAACATTTGGGAGAAAATATGAGGAAGGAAAAAGGGGAAAAATACAATATTGTAGTATAGTTGCAGCACGGGAGAAGAATAGATGGTTGCGTTCAAGGACGGTCAAACACTGTGGGATGGGTTTCCGTTCCCAACAACCAACACAAACACGGCCATGTTTATTTTTGAATTGCTCCTGAAAAAAGTGACACAAGAACATATAGCAGTTTGTATGACACTGTTACAGAAAAAAATAAGACTAATAATTTCAGGTGGATTGTTATGAGCTAAACCAGTGTGCCCCCGGCTAATTTTGTTCACTCAATGCGGCCCGCGAGTTTGCCCACCTCTGATCTAGATGCGAATTAAATGGTCTATCATATCATATAACATTCTTGCTAACTGTTGGTGAATGGTTTCTTCAGAAACTCCTTGGCAGGTTTGACTATGATGATGAACCTGAGGATGCAGCAACAAAGGACACGATGTAAGGAACTTAATGGATGGATTGGCTTATTGACGGTCATTAAGAGGAAATGTTAACCTTCTGGAATTTTTGCAGAGACAGGGGTTTCCCTGGACAGATGCCCATCATGGAGACCGTTGATCCACATCAAATGGGACAGCTTGCACCCAATGAGGTATGTTCCACTTTTTATGGCTGCTCATCTTCCCAAACTCGTTCAGTATGAACACTTTTATGCAGTCTTCCCAATTGTACTAATTTCTTTCCTTTGTGTTGTCTTTTTCTTTGTCAGTTTAGTGGGGGAGGAAATCATACTGAATATCAGATGATGATAGATGGACAGCACTCCAGAAATAACACACAAAACTCAAGATCACAGGTAAACCTCACTGTTATATCACAATTATCCAATAAGCATTGATTGAACTCCAGTTTGCTGTTGTTGGTGAATTTTGTATTCATACACTATTATTTTGTCATTTTCTAAAAGGTGGATTCAAGGGAGGAACCATCTACACGGAGAGAAGGAAGAGGCAGGAGAACAAGGTCTGGTTCACGGTATGATGAGTCTATTCTTGTCGTTTTGATCAGATTGCATGCTACAGTAAAATAGCAAATGTTTTGATCCTTTAAAGAACCAGTGAGGAAAACTACATTTAAAAAAATGTTGTCCATCTTAGAGGAAATATTTTCCCACCTGACTAGAGTAGTGTTATGTCTGAATAGACATACCTGCATTTCTACTCCAAAAAGACACAATACATTACTTGGATATCCAGTGTTGTAATTGTATTTGATCTTGGCGATGTGCTACTACAAAAAAAGCCACCACACCTTAAAAATTAGTTTTTTTTTCTTTTATTTGATAATTGAAAACAAGTTGGAGTAATATATGGTATGAATTGACACAAATATGCTATATAGATACATATATAGTGTATTATTTCCGCATATATTGATCACAGTTAGTTTGAAAACTATTTAAAATATCATAAAAATGTTTCACTGGACTTTAGTTTGATAAGCATGCACCGGGAAACGCCTGTCTTCCTTGCTGGCACTTCCGCATTATGCGGGAGAATGAACAATAGCCCATAAAATGTGTCGTCAATTAACAGCTTGTCAAATGCTAAACCTACCTATGCCAGCGTGTGTGATCATTCCACTTTGTTTACATGCCTGGCTGGCGCCATCTGGCTAACTCGGAGCTGCATGTGGCTAGTACGTTCATCAATCATCCATTGTCACTGTGTGTCACTACCAATATATTATCAATATAATACTTCAGCCTTGTCTTCATAACACTAGCACTGTAGACAGTGACACTATCACAGGGTTCTCCAACAGATGGCACGTAAGCTAGCAGTAGCTCACCAGCCGATGACCAGTACAAGTACATTAGCTTCACCTCTTTTTTACAAGTGTTCTACTCAAACATAACACATGTAACTAATGACAAATGAGCACACTGAGTCATGTGCTTTTGTAAATAAAATACTAATTAAATGTTGGCAGTGCTCTCAGCAACTTTGTCATTAAAAATAAGCATCTCAGCCAACGTAATGGGACCCACCTATAAAACGTCCCCAAAACACCCAATAAGGTTTTATGGTTTTCTATCCATTCTGTAGCATGTAGTAACAGGTACATTCATGACAACATGTATGTAATACATCCAGTATTTTAGTCATTTTACGCAATAGCAGAACTTCCTTCTTGGGTACATTGATTTCACATAGCAATATAGAAAGGAAGGCTACACCTAGCACAGCTTTTCCAAACTCAAACAAAAACACAGCATCAGTGGCGGCAGCTCCATTATATGTATGTATATGTGTTACCTTTTTGGCAGTGGCCTGAGGCATTGTTAATGCGGCGCTGACGAGTGTGTGTTGTGGTGAGGTGTCACTACTACGCCGGTAAAGTAGTTGTTGGGTGTAACAATGATAATAACAATGTCAATGTATCCCATTACATGCTCTCTTAGCTCCCGCATTTCATCTGAATTGTCAATGATGGGAAAACATTTTTAAAAGTGCACTTTTGATTTAAGGAAATAAACTAGGACGGCAGCTAATGCTTATTTTCGAAGTCAGTTAAGCTAAAGCTTGTTGCTTTGATTCATCCTAGACAAACCAAATCAATATGAACGAAACAGTGTTTTGGTCTGCAACATCAGAAAACACCATGTTGTGCATGGTATAAGCAAAAAATAGGTGTGTGAGTAGACTGTAAGGGTGTTATTTAATGTCTACAGGGTTTTAATAATGGTAAAAACTGTATTAAAAAAGTATAAAAGTTTTATGTGCTCTACCTATATATTATATTGGATTTGTTAATGTTGAGTCTGACTTTGTGGAAACCCAGTTAACGTGGTCGGATGTGTAACCATGTAACCGTCATAAACGAGGATTGACTGTACAGAATTCCACAACTGATTGTAAGCCACCAAATTTTAAGACAAAGTACTTATATCGGCCACACTGGTCTAAGTTGCAGGCGTCCATGTTGTAACATGGGATATTTACAAAGGAAGACACTAAAAACATTGCAGTCCTAACTACACTTAACCTACAGTTTCCAGTATCACTCGTTAGCGCTGATGAGATGTGAGTTCAACGGCTGCTGCAGTCCAAGCAGAAGCTGTAGTAATCCTACACTTGATCAAGCTTAAGATTTGTCAAATCAAAACACATCATCACTTGACAACATGTGTATTAGCTTCTATTGCGGAAATCCACTACTTTCTGTTCCAGCACGCCTAAGCATCATGGGAACTGTATGTTTTTAGCCATAAATTAGCTGATGGTCCCTAGCATGCGAACAGGTAGCACAGTATAGCCTGGGAATAACAGTAATCAAATACCAAAATAGTTATTGATAGATTATTTATTAGGTTATTTGTTCTGAAACTACCCATCAATCTTTCACTTAGATCTCCCAGAAGGAGGCGGTCACGTTCGTCATCGCGCTCAAGAAGGTCCAGACACAGACGCTCCAGAAGTCGCTCCAGAGACCGCCGCTGGCGGTCGCGTTCTCGGGACAGACCCGATCGGGAGCGTGACAGAGAGCGGAGACAGAAGGGTCTGCCCAGTATCAAGAGCCAGACGCTTAGTGGTACGTCTTCCTGCCTCGAAGTCTCCATGGGTTTTTGCATGGAGTAATCTTTTGTCTTGTTAATAAGTTTGCAGCACAACACTGTGGGTTGGGCAGCTGGACAAGAAAACACAGCAATCAGACGTCACCTCCCTTCTGGAGGAGTTTGGCCAGATTGACTCCATCAATGTAAGTCTGGACCCACTCACCTTAACCAACGTTGACCTTCGTCAGCAGGTGGACTCTTACATTTCTTTTATCTTTGTATTCTTCGTTGGCAGATGATACCTCCGAGAGGTTGTGCCTACATCGTGATGGTCCACAGACAGGACGCCTACACCGCCTTGAACAAGCTTAGTCGTGGTTCATACAAGGTCAACCAGAAGCCTGTAAAGGTAGCACATCTGGAACTGTCTTGCCTTCATTTTTACTTGGGTTCCATTTACTGATAGCTTTGTGCTCCTGCCCAGATTGCGTGGGCTTTGAACAAAGGTATAAAACCAGCGCACAAGAAATTCTGGGACGTGGAGCGTGGGGTCACTTACATCCCCTGGGGAAAAGTGAAAGCTGAGGAGCTGCAGGGCTATCGAGAAGGCGGGATGCTGGACCCTGACACACTAAGTGAAGGTAAATGCCTGAGTCCTCCATAACATTGTATGTCGTACGTCTTGTGCTTTTCTCACGCTGGCTCTTGTTTGTTCTTCCTCAGAGTGGAAAAGTGCTGCGGGCCTGAATATGCAGACGGCTGTGAACGGCGTGTCGGACAGAGCACCAGCAGATGGGATGATGGAAGCCCAGATTCAGGTAACGCTAATGCAGTCTTTCAACGCGGTCCTTTCTCTTGGTGCTGTTTTACTGGCCTTTGTGTTGGAGGCTCATTCCATAACTTCGTGGAGATTTGTTGGGGAAAATAAAATATCGTTTCTCATGAGTAGTGGAGCTTATCTGAATCACCTTCTCATTCCTTCATGCAAAAGCATTGACCAGTCATACTCCTGAAAATCATATGCTGCCAATTTGCTACTATTACAGAAGGAAAATACAGTGTGACATTCAGTCCAGCTGTCAAATAGCGCAGTCGACAACCAACCTTGCATTTACAATATCGGCTGCAGCACAAGACTTCAGACTTGGCAATGCACTTGCCGTTCTTATGAACACAGTTTCACAGTTAAGTCATAGGCAGCATTTTTCACATTCCATACATGGATTGTTCAGCAGGACAAAATATCAATGACAATCAGTAAAGATCATTGTGTTAGGATTTGTGACATTATCCACTAGGCATGGGCCAGTACATCAAAATCACTAAAATGTAGCATCATGTTTCTGTAATATGAGAGAAAGTGGAGGTCCATCACGGCCGCAATGTGTCCCGCCTTGTCCTCGCAGTTGAAACTGGGCTTGGATGTTTTGTAACCACGGGTGTGTGCTGTGTTGCCATATGCCGGGCATAGATAGCACAGGTGTTGTTAGCTGCCTCGTTAACACTGACATGATTGGGAAGGAGTGGGGAAGTCGACGACTTAACGTCTCAGTTGCTAACAATCACATGACCCGAAAACGAAAATTTGCGGAAAAGTATGACCTGCCACTATGAAATAACGTCAAATTACAAGTTTAAAAAATACCCTTTATGTTGTGACCTTTTTGAGTCACTTTGTTGCATTTATTTGCAATTAGCTAAGCTAAGCTAACTAGCTTTTTTCCTTGAACTAAGAATATATCAATTATGTTGTAACTTGAGTTGCAGGATTAGCTACAGTAGATTGCTTTGAAAACTGTGTTTGATTTATTTCATTATTTAGAAAGAATTCAGTTATTTTAAATGGATATATTAAGTGTCAAAAGAGAATATATTTAATGTTTGAGCTGTACGTACAATACTGTGAAACCGTGAAAGGGTGCTATTTCTGCCCAAGGTTACCATCAGAATCTCATACTGGCCCATGCCTAGCATCAACACTTAGCTTTTTATTGTTTTGCATGCCGGGTTGGCTGTTTTTGTCGTTTTCAACAAGATGTAGGCATTACAATCCATCACTTCCCCTTCGTCCTTTCCAAAATCTCTTCAGTCAGCACCCTCTTTCTGTGGAGTATACCAAATAAAAGTGGCATTTTCAAAAAAAGACTGGTATGTGCAGAGGGACAAAGATAGTTGTTTCATCTTGTGGTGTGGCTCATGTATTGTATTGTGGAATTGCATTTTGCCAAATATGTCTCCCAAACACCAGGTTTGGCATTTAGAGCAGTGTTTCCCAACATTTATTGAGCCAAAGCACATATTGCAAAATAGAAAAATCTCACAGCAAACACGCTGTATGAATGACAATGAATTACCTACATCCTGCCCTGGATCCAGTGGATGGGGACTATAACTCACTGGCGCAGGTAGATGAACAAACATACATCATTTAGAGAAAATAATATCTCAATAATACATTTCTGCTGAAATTCCAAATATATAAATAAGCTCTTGCAACTTACTGATGGACCACGGAACAGTGGTTGGGAACTCTGAGAATGGTCAGGTTTTTTGGGTTTGAACCTTGACAACCCAAAATAATATAAAACCAACTTGTAGCCATTTCACTACACACTCAGAAACCTTTATTCCTCAAATATCTGTTGAAACATTTAAAAGGGTGAGTTGTTTTTTCTGTCAAAGGGTTTAGTGTGTGTGTGTTTTGTTTTTTAAAAAAAATGCTTTCAGCGCTAATTAAAACCCAACAAAGTTATAATTTTTGATCAAGCAGGAACTGAAATGGTGACAGGGTGATTAACAAGCGTGCGGTTTGTTCCTTTTGGAATTAGCCCACAATCACAATGTTCAAATCCCATTCTCCTTGTTGTCACGTTTATTTCAGGCTGGGAGCACGCTACAACCCTTCATGCAGAACCCCTTTACGCTCTGCAAGAGCAGCAGTCTAATACTAATATTTGACATGCTTTTTAATTCAGGCAAACCTACATGCTACTAGTACTATAAAGACGACTGACTCATGAATTATGGCTGATGTCGCGTGTAGCTAGGCCTGTCCCAATAATCAATACATCGATTAATCACACAAAACCAAATAAAAACAAACCGTATATATATTTGCCGGCTGTGATAAATTGACGTGTACATGCATGTTTGTTGGTGTTGGCGAGTTTACACACGGAATACTGCAAGCGAGTGATGAGTAACGCAAATGGGTGATCCTCCTGAAAGGGTTACCAGCGAATAAGAGTATTCACAGGCCTACTCGCGAGGGTGCAGTGACTCTCCACGGTCACGAGGCTCAGACTCCAGTTATTTGAAGCCATAGCCATGTAAACATAGGCTGCAAACATATTGCATAAACAAAGGAAGAAGTATGGTCTACTTTCTTGGTGCCTGTTGTGTCTAAAACGCATCTGATGTTAATTACAGCTCGTTTGTGCATCGTCATTCGTCACATGAAAAAGTTTGTAACAAAGACAGTGAAATAAATACAGTAAACCTCGGATATATCGGATTCAATTGTTCCCACTGGTTTTGTCCGATATAAGCGAAATCCGTTATATGCGTATACCGGAAAATGTCAGTTTTATGCATACATCGGATTTATATCCGGTATATGCGTAAATCGGATTTTATCCCTTATAAAAAGGCACTTCCTTGACTATGTTTCCAATGTACCTAGACTGGGCAATGAAGAGACGTAAGGTAATGAGAATTTAACTTTATTGGACTCTGAGCATAACAAATTGTTAATTAAGCTAGGCCCTGTTATGCCCATCAGGCCAACGTTATTTCCAATAGTGAGGATAAGATCTCATTCACTGCTGTGCTAGTATTATTGACGTCACTCACTATATTTGTCCTAAATCTGGAGCCAGGAGAAAGACATGATGCGGCCATCCGATATATGCGAGGGAAATTGGAACGGGACTGGAGATTTTGTCCGAAATAGGCGAAATCCGTTATAAAAAATCCGATATATGCAATTAATTTTTATTGGAAATGCATTACAGAAAAATCGGTTCTTTTTTATCTGTCCGTTGCGAATTTCTGATATATCAGAGTCCGATATATCCGAAGTTTACTGTAATACAAAACGGAGGAACTTAGGTTTCACCTGCAGTTATTCCCGAGGTATAACACCAAAAGCATTTTGCTACGTCCAAGAAAACAATGTTAAAACGTGTACAGTGTATTCTACACACAATAGTATATGCAAATGAGCTGACGTCTACTTTAGAGTACTCCCGGGTTATCTCTTTTTTTCGTTTTCAACATTCAGACAATAATGAAAGTAATTTGATTCAGAACCAAAAACAATGTGATTATCAGTGCAATTTTTTTTTTGCTAAAAACGACATTTATATTCATTGAGATGTGTGTCTGTTTTGTTTTATGATTGTTTTAATTTTATTTAAAGGCTCTTGACATGTCAATCACAGTTAAATACTCTTCAGAAATGAAAGTTTATTGCTTTTGATATGGTGTACTCCCAGTAATATGCCAGGTGTTAACATTGCATTCATGAAAAAATGCTCTTAAAACCGTGTTGAGACTAGTATCCTTTATCGTCCAGCAAATGTTGTTATTGTGACAGGCCTACATGTAGTAGACGCTTTATGTTATTGGGTTAATTTGATTAACCTTCCACCGGCTGCTCGTGAGGAGCCATGCATAATTTCATGTTCGTCTCAGTGTCCAGTAAGACAAACAGTTTCTCGATTTGTTGCTTTTTTGAAAACAGAATCTGGAAGGGTCAGAATGCTTGCTAAAATACACAGAGGTTGGTAACACGGATCCCTCCTGCTACGTCTTCTTATTCGCCGTCAGATCAGGTGTGTATGAGGCGTTTTAAGAAAATCAGCCTTTCAATGCAATCTATTGCACAACGCTGGAAAGGAATGTGTTTATGAGCGAGGATGAACAGGTAGCGCCAAATCCAATTTATTGATGGCGGGCCGTCGCAAATACATAAATATGTATGGGGAACATTGTGACTGCACTACAACATCTGAGCTGCACAAAGCGAGCACAGTCGCTGCGTTGTCAGAACATGTGCATGGGTGCAGGACAATATGGTTATTTGATGCTGGCGACAGCCATTTGCTCCTTTTGAGGTGCGCGAGCAGAATAAATGTGTTCACCGTGGCAGCCAAGGAGCCACGCTTGGTGAAATGACCGCTTTTCTGTTCTTGTGAAATAAATACGTCTTCAAAGCCTGCCATTGGCACATAAAGGCTCTGCTTTGGAGGAACGGAAGCAAAATTGAAGAAAAGGTAAGCTCAGAGGACACCTTGTTAGCATCTTTTTGCTACATGTGCTGATGCAGGACTGGAAGAAATAAAACAAGATCAGCGTCATTGTTTGTCAAAGGATGACTTGCATTGAAATAACACCTGCATGAATAAGTGGCTGTTTTTACGTCATACTTGAACACCATTTGTGCCTTTTGGTTCATGCCGCTTTATATTTATTAGCAAGAACTGACTAGCTTGGATTTCCCCTTTGGTTGTTCTCTTGACCACCGGACACAACTCAATGTCAATGTGAGCACTTCACAACATAAAAATGGGCTTTTATCTGCCTTAATTGGACAATATGTGGTGTGCGACTTAGTGGAATGTATAAAGCATTAAGTATATTCATATTTTCTTATGAATTATTACTATTGTACATTTACCAAGGTGTGTACTGGGGAAGTTGATTTGATAGCTGGTACCTTCCACAGACCTCCAGCACGGCTGTACTGTGTTTGGTCGTGTTTTATCCTGTGGATTGGAGTTTTCACAATGCGAAAATTAAAAACACCAACAAAAACAGTACTTTTTTCTTGCCGCATTTACTTTTGTGATAATATCCAAACCTAGCCAACCAAAAAGGAAAGAACCTCAGTCAGATCTTTTTTATGCGCGGATGCAAAGAGGGAGATCTGAACTAGACTGGACTGGACTCAGGGATGCACAAACCTCTTCCAACAACAAAACCAACCTAATTTGGATCAGCAACAACCCCCTCTGGCATTAACACTCTGCATGTGGCTGCAATTTATACATAAGGTGGAGTGGAAAAGGAAACTTGTTTTGAGTGTTCCTGTCAAAGTGGTGAATGACGGCTTGATGTTGATGGTTCTTGTTCTTGCAAGCTTGTCAAAGTTGAAGAGTTGGGTTTTCAGCGTTCCGTACATGACTACAATCTGTTGCGTTTGTGGGTTGGGATGATGTCATGATGACGTCTAGTTTGCATAATTGGCTATGCTGCATTTGCATGTATGTAGGATGGCGGATTCGCATGGTCGACAGTCAATTCAAAGAACACAATAGCAAAAGAAATATACTGCTAAAATAATTGGCGACTCCAAATTGTCCATAGGCATGACTGTTTGTCTATATGTGCCCTGCGATTGCTGATGACCAGTCCAGGGTCAAGTCAGCTGGGATAGGCTCCGGCATACCCCTGCGACGCAAGTGAGGACAAGCAGCATAGAAAATGGATGGTCGGATGGAAAAAATCAAGGGAAGACTAAAGGAAATCCTAGATATGAATGAATGAAATATTCAGATTAAATACTCTGTCTTTACATAGTTGAATGTGCTGACAAACTCCAAAAATATAAATAGAAATTAAATTAACTCATGTAGGTCTGGATTTGGAGTCGCACTCCAAATTAAAGTGGAGCACCACCACTTGTTGTCTATCCCATTTTTCCAAAGCATGTGAAAGCAATTGTCCATCTGTGTTGCTTCCTCAGTGGACAGTTAGAATAATGCTGCAGCCGTTGTGACCCAGAGGGAATGGAGTGTTTCTTTATGAGCAAGTATATTTGAAACCACAAATTAACTTTGGCTTCTTTGTCTTTTTGTAATGTCACAAACAAAACAGAGCCGTGCTTTGAGTTGAGGGAGGGGAGGGGCCCACAGCAGGAAGAGCGATACGTGCTTTTCATGTCAGAATATCCGTTAGAGAGCCCAGGGCCAAGGCCAGCCGACCTCCCCATATTTTCCTCCTCCGACACCAAAACGTGATTATGACAATGTGGCAGCCTGCCCGGGTCATTGAGAGGTCAAGAAGTAAACTTCCCTCCTTTTATCAAATAGTCAGCTAGCAAGTTCTGCAGAACCGGAAGATGGTGAAAAGAGGGAAAGATACAGAGCACGGTGGAAAACCATGCAGCACCAGAAGTCGGCTTAATGGTAAGAAGTATTTTATTTGTTATTGATTAGCTTCAGTATTATGTTGTTAAAAACTCGGACTCTTAAATCATTTTAAGTGGATCAATCATGTCTTTCATGGATCTCCTAGCCAAAAATGTTCCTAACCCCTGATATACACAGTCTTCTAATTTAAATTAGCATGTGTGTTTGTCAGAAACCTTCCATTTACATCTCTTAAATTTTCAGTTGACTTTGCTGGGATCTAATTAAACTTTTTTTTTTTAATATCTTGTTATAATGAAGTGAAAGAAAAACCAACCAAATTTGAAAATATGGAAATGTTCCACTCTCAGGTGACCATGGATATTCACTGAAGCCCTGCAACTTGCACCATTTTTAAACCCCCCAAAACGCACAACTGTGCTATGTAATGCTGTACACATTATTTGAGCCGTGCATGGAACTTTTTCATGGAAGATTGCTGTGTGTGAAGACGCAGGCTTATCTGCCATCTGACAAGGCCACTGATGGCAGCTTGGCTTAGAATGGAAGCCAAGCGCTTATCAAGTGGAGAGGTCGCTGGGGTCGCCTGGGCTCCTCCGCTGGCACCGCACTGTAATTGTAAGCTTTTTAGCCTCTCTTAATGGCGCATCATTTTTTTAAAATCTCCTCTATGGTTATCATCACCTTCTGATGTTCTATTAGCTTGGTTTTGTTTTGTCATCCCTGTGGCCAAAGTTCCAAACAATCCACATTTACTTTTTTCTCTTTGTTCCACTGTTGCCTCCCTCTGGGAAATTGTGCTGCGCTTTCACTTTTTTGCTTGCTTCCATCTCGACCCAAAATGAATCAATTGTGTGTGTGTGGGTGCCATCTGTGGTGAATAGACTCGCACATGATTTCAGGATGATTAACGTGGTTGAAGGGAATATCCGCACGTGGAGTTTGACACATCTGCCAGCAAGACTAGACGTATGCATGGATCCTCTTCTGTGAGTACACAGAAGAGGATCTAAATATACACAAGAGTTTGTTCTCGGGTGTGAGTTGCTAGCAAGTAGAGTTACACACACACACGGTCCCATTTTAAAGTGTTCAGACCGTGCCAAATCTGTATTTCTAGGAAACCCTGACCATAAAAAGTGGCTTTATCGGGACCGTCTTCAACTAAACAAGGTTAGCCAGATGTCTGCTCCTCCATGCTGTAATCTTCCAACTAACAAAGGTAGCTAATTCTTTAAATTCATAATGCAAAACTGGAGGGAGTAGAGGTCAAACTGGACAACTAAAATGACATTTCCAAATAAGCCCCGTTTCACCTCAATGAAATGTTTAAATCCCGAGGGTCGGAATGGTGCGTTAGATGTTCTCATGTCATGTTTGTCACCTTGTCAGCACTCAGCTCACCAATCCTGTCTTAACCTTCTAGCCTTGATTTATAGCAGAGAAAAACACGCTGGCCTTATGTTGCACAATCAAGTGACATTTAAAGGAAGCCTTCATAGTGTCTCAGGTGAGGAACATCAGAAGTGCACCATACTAACCAAGGTGAGTGGGAAAGTAGTTAAAGGGAAAAACATCCCCGACTTTGATCTATGAAGTGTAGGTGGGTTTCTTGTGCAGCTGCCTCACCTCCTCTGCCAGCAACAATTAAAAGTAGCGTACGGTGAATTCATGCGCGAGTTGAACCATCAGGGGTGTCGATCACAGACCAGACGCCCGGCCACTCGCCCACCCGCACGCCCGGCTCGTGGGAATATCCAGGAGCTGCTGATGGGATGGGAGGAGACACACCGGTAAGAGCCGACCCCTCTGTTGCTATGACGGCATATAGAGTCTCTTTCAGCAAGTAATCACATTCCATACAAGTCCTTCTCAGCATGCGCCTTCTCTTTTAATGTAGTCTTTCTTTACAGTTGGCTTTTTGCCTTGATGTAAACTAATGAAAAAGCTGTCAACCCCGTGAACAAAGTAGCAGGTAGTCCACCAACAGCTTTTATTGCACTCATTGATTTGCATTTGGGTTGGGTTGTTGTTGTGCCGTGCAATCCTGTCACTGGTAGGAAGTGTTGTTTTTTTTTTTTTTATTCAAGAAGATGCTTTGCTTGTCCTGTCATGCAAGTTGTCATGCATACATGCAGGTGCATCTCAGTCAAAGTATGTCAGGAAGTTGTGTTGAGCGGGGTGTCCATCCAGTGAAATGATGATCCAAATCTTAAATTTTTTTTCATAATATTAGGACTTTATTCCCATAATGTAACTTTCCCCCAACCTAATTTTCAAATAATTACAACTTTGGTTTTCAAAATACTATGACCTAAAAAAATGTCTGTGCTATGAAAAGGATACTTTTCCTCACAACCAGTTCATTCGTGTGAGATTACAACCTTTTCTTTTTATATTTTGACATTAGCTGTTTTTTCATTCCATTTTAAATGTCCCAATTTCCTATCTATCGTTTTGTAAATGTTCTTTTTGTTATTTAGTTTATTTCCATATTATTTTGACTTTATTCTTGTTACATTACTTTTTCACAATCCAGTTTCTAAAAGTTTGTTTTTCTCCTAATGTGACTTGTAAATAGTAAGTTCTCTTTTTAATATTCCAACATTACACGACTAAAAGGTTATTTTCCCCGTATATGAATTAATGACTTGCAGACTCTCTTGTAAAATGACTTTGATAAAACTTGAATCTCTTACTGCTGTTTTTTGTTCTTTTTATAATTATTTTTTAATTAAGGTATATTTTTAGATTGTGCTGCCGGCCGCACTCTGGACACCCCTGGATTAGAGTTTAGTTGGAATTTTTTTTTTAAAATAAGCTGTGAACTAGAATCAGTGGTAGTAATGATAATACCTCTATAAGATGTTTCTGAAAGAAATGACTGCCATCAATTTTCTACATTGAAATTGACTGAGATGCACTTCTACATTATCCCATGCCATGCTCACTTGAACTTAGCATCTTAAAACTGCTTATTTGCATGTTTATGTATAGCGTACATCCTGTACACACTTAATGTGCACAGAAAGTCATTTGAGGCAATGTTCAGTCACAATGAATTTATTCAGTTATTCCGTGTTTACTGCATTTGCGTTATTACTCTTTGTGTTGGCTGCCAATCCCCTGACACATGGTCAGAGATGCTGAAGTCATCCTGACAGTTGGGGAGGATCTTTGATGCCTCCGGAGAGCAGCTGTGCATTCAGAGCTGATGAATGTGTAACCTTTTGACGTGGTTTTAAAGAGAGAATGCCGTCAGAAAGCCAAAATGTTTTTTTGCACTCTAACTAAAAAGTGAGAGCCGTACGTGTTGTGCAGCATTACACCACCGTTTAGTGTATCTGCTGATTTGGTCAGGTGACGCTAAATATCAAAATCTGTTCGTAAACTATTGCTAGCTCCATGTACAATAATATACTTAACGAGTAGAGATTAACAAGTAGCTCCCGCAGTGTTGTTCAAAATTGAGCATTGATATCTTTGCATAGGCACAACCGTGGAGATTTACCACATGAATGTAATGTACATATAAAAGAAAGGGTTTCTCAGCGTTTTGCTGAGCAATGCAACAATATTGTTTTAGTTCTGTGGCCCACACCTAATATTACTGATGCCCAGTGACCACAGTACTACATGCAGTGGTGTGAAACAGTGTTTGCAATTTTAAATGTTTCAGAGGATCAAACAAATGTACAGATTTGTCAAGATGACACAGCTGAACACAAAATGCAGTTTCTAAATTAAACTTTTATTAATGGAGAAAAAATGTGAACAAGTGTTTGCCTCCTAAAGCGTGCCAGAGCCACCCTTAGCACTAACTGCAATCAAGTGTTGGTAATAACTACCAATGAGTCTCCTACAGGGCTGTGGGGGGGAGGGGTTGTTTTCATATTGGTGGCTTTTCCAGCACAAAGCACCTATAAGAGACTCATTGCAAGTTGGGATTGATGGCTTGATTGCAGTTGTTGCTGCTAAGGGTGGCCCAACCAGTTAGTAGCTTTAGGATTCAATCACGTCATCACACAGGGCCATGCCAGTTTTTACACACATTTAAGTGTGACAAATATGCAACAAAATAAATCAGGAAGGGGACAAATACATTCTTACACCACTCTGATTAAAAAAAAAAAAAGTCTTTTTTTTTTTTTTTTTACTAATGGACCATTGTCCATTAGTTAAAAAAAACAAAAAACAACAACCTTAAACTGTATTATGGAAAGCAGGAAGTGAACAAATGTAACAGTTACTATTTGTAAAAGTACCAGATGGAGGGGTAGGATTTAATAAGCTTTGCTTCTTCCTACTCCTTTTGGACATGTGGAACTGGGAACTGATTATGTGATGCACTAAATTGTAATCTGATACATGTTCAAATGAAATAATACCATTACCATAGTCAACCAGGAAGCTACCATCATTAATTAGTTATTTTATGCAGACAAATCGACAATATAGTGAGGGAGCAATATTTGAACCATGACACATCAAGGGATGACTTCAATCCGTTCCAAAAAGCCAAAAATGTTAAGACAAAACAAGTTTTCTGAGTTTTAAATGCTAGTTTGACATGCAGTGAACATTCGTAATTCAGCCACCTCACAGATGACTGCATGATTATTTTGGCATTGGTGGGCATTAGGCTGGCCACAATAAAAGGTCTCCAAAATGCACAGTTTAACTGTATGGGGATTGGAAAGTCACTCATCCACAACGGCCCCTTCACATTGTAACAGGATAATGCACGGCCCCATTACAAGGATCTGTACACAATTCCATCACGGCCAGCATACTCAACGGACATGTCACCCATTGAACATGCTATGGCTGTGGGTTGGCTTACTGTCAACCCGACTGCGCTCTGTGAATTTCCACAAAGTTGGATTCAGTGTTAATGAACAAAATATTTGTATAGTTATAGCATGTAAAACCTGTTTACATTAATTATTAGAGCCATGTATACATGAAATAACACCCCTATAGTCACTTTTATATTTGTTTACATCAGATCCGGCAGGCTCCGAGACCGCTTCAGGGACATAACATAAAGCCGCCACTAGCATTGTAAGATGACTAGAAAGCCTCTCCAATTTAGTTATGCTAAACTTCGAGTGTTTCAAGAAAATTGGGGAAGGAGTACAAAGAAGTCAAAACTACCACACAAAATCAGACCCCCCCCCCCCCCCCCCCCCCCTCTTGATTTCAGCCATGCGTGTCTGTCTCAGCCAGGTCATGTCAGCTGGGCTGTGCTGGCTCCGTAGCAGGTCCCCATGCACTGTGGAAGGTAATGAATGGAATCTAACATGTCTCATAACATTGCTGATGCCTAATGACCACATCCATCATTTTCTATAATGCTTATCCTCCTAGTGACCACATAACTACATACTGTATAACTTGCCTTCTGTATGTTTGGACTAGTATAAGGCCGTAGTCAACCACAATGCAGCCATCAGTTATTATTTTTGTAAAAAAAAATGGCATATAGTTGGAGGGAGAAGTTGATAAAAAGATAAAGCAACTCTATTGTTTTTGAGGTCAATACTTTAAGCTACACAATTTGGCATGAACTTTTATTGTGGCCAACCAAAAGCACTTTGTGTGCGCATAGAAAAGGTTTGACACACGGGCGAAAGTGTCGGGTTGCGTGAATTGTATGTACTTTGGGAGGTAAATGAAACTGCATATGTTGTGTTGCGTGCATGACACCTGACTACAAACACAGGCAATGTGCCCTGTGTGTGTGGAGGGGGGGGGTAGCAGTTCGTACTTTGCTATGATTCAAGCTACATATGTCCCAATGTCATGTTTTCTTCTAATATACAATGTATATTGTAACAAAACATTTTCACCCTTCCTGTTTTTTATTTTTTATGTTTGTCACATTTTCAGATCATCAAACAAATGTTAATATTAGTCAATGACAACAGTTTTTCAATGAAACCTTTTATTATTAAGGGAGAATTAAAAAAAAACGCACATGACCTTGTATGAAAAAGTCATTGCCCGCTCCTAACCAAAAGACACAACTGATTTATCACACAAGTTAAATTTTTGTAGCCACACATAGACTTGCTTACTGCCTTACTTGTTGTCAATTTAAAAAAATCACTTAGTAAATGGGACGTGCCTGCCGATGAAGTAGACTAAAAGATCCTCGTGAAGCAAGGCATCATGCTGAGATCTAAAGAAATTCAGGAACAAATGAGAAAGAAAGTAAGATCTATCAAAATCATTTCTAAAGCTTTGGGACTCCAGCCAACCACATTGAGAGCCATTTTCCACAAATGGTGAAAACAAAAATGACCCCAAGAGCGCAGTGACGACTCATCCTAGAGGTCACAAAAGAGGTCACAAAAGACCCCACAACAACATCCAAGGAAGTGCAGGCCTCAGTTAAGGTCAGTGTTCATAACTCTGACCTAAGTGTTCATAACTCTAACTAAGAAAGACACAGGGCAAAAACGGCCTGCATGGCAGAGTTCCAGGACCAAAACCACTGCTGAACAAAAAGAACATTAAGGCTCGTCTCCATTTTGCCAGAAAACATCTTGATGATCCCCAAGACCTGTGGCATTTCATAAAAAAAGAACATTGTAGCAACAGTAAAATATGGTGGTGGTAGTGTGATGACCTGGGGATGTTTTGCTGTTTTGCTGTGATAAATGGAAGCATGAGTTCTGCTGAAGGAGAACGTCAACTGTCATCTGGGTTCTGAAGCAGGACAATCACCCAAAACAACAGCATGTCCACCAAAGCAAATGAAGACTTTGGAGTGACCCGGTCCAAGTCCTGACGCGAATCCTACTGAGATGCTGTGGCTTGAAAAGGCTCTTCATGGTGGAAAAACCTCCAATGTTGCTAAAAGACACACTTTGCAAGTTATTGCTTGAAATCAAACGTTTCGTCTAAATTTTGTGTTCAGGTCTGTTGTCATTGACTCATAATTACATTTGTGAGATGATCTGAAACATTACGTGTGACAAACATGCAGACGAAATCAGCATGTAGTAGCGGGTATGGAGTACTGGATGTACTCGCACCCAAGTAGAGTGCTGAAGGAGACTGGGGGCATTTTTTCTATTGTTAAACATATCAGTGCTGACATTTTCCTACAAATGGATACAAGACCTTGCGTTCAAATCCTTTTCATGCTGTGTAGAAGACATTCTCAAAAGCACATGCCGTGGTTTCTGGGGAAAAGATACGTGGGTGTGGTGGGTTTCCCACAGGTCTGCCATCTAGCTGTGGTGCCAGGGGTAACGATGCCGTCCTGTAATTAGCCATGATGTACTATGTGCATGTAAGTTTTTTAACAGCTAAACATTCCACATGCTGTATATTGAAAGACAAATATTTGTATGAAGTTTTCTTTCATTTTCAGTACAACTTAATCCCCATTAGTGTAGCGGGCTATGCTGGAGTCTATCCCAGCTGACTTTGGGCAGGAGGCGGGTACAACATTGCCAATCGCAGGGCATTAGGTCAGCATGCTTCTCGTTTCCGTCGTATTATTCCCATCTTTTGCCAAAAATGACAACTTCTTTTTGTTTCTCTTACTACAATTGATAAAATATATTAAATATTTGATTTAATATTTTTCAACTGTGCTGCTAAAATTACTTTTCCCGTTAATAATAATCTCGAGGAATTTTGGCTATTTTTCCTTTTTAAAATACAATTAGTTTTCTGTAATATTTTGACTTTATTCTTGCAAAATTAGAGCTGTTTTTTTTTCAATTTCTGCAATTTTTTTGTTTTGTTTCTTATAAACACCTTCGAAAAAAAGTTTGATTTTTTTTAATAGAATAGAATACTTTTATTGTCATTGCACATTGTAGAAAGAGATTAGGAAAAGTCAGTGTGCATACAATATAATAATAGCAAACAAAAAATACTAGAAACAATGTATTGCAGCAAAGTCGCGTTTCGACATTTTGACGGATTGCACAGATGAGGGAGGAATAGTGATGTAGTTTGTAGGCAGCAGCAGTCAGTGAAAGGAATGTCAGTGTTTTCCATATTATTGTTCAGGGTGGCGATAGCGCTCGGGGAAAAACTGTTCCTCAGTCTGTTTGTCCTTGTTTTACTGCAACTCCATGCTCCTTTTTTCCCAATCAGAATAGTCATAATAAAATAATATTATGCAAATAAAGCCAAGATAACAGTTGAAATGGTTGCTAAATTTAAAATGCAGCAGGCAACCGTTATAATGTCCCAGGAATAAAGGCAGAACATTGAGAGGGAAAAAAGTTCAGTGTAATAGTAATATGAGGAATAATCTCATTGGAATAGCATAGAGCTGAGCTGTGTTTTTATTAAAGTCGTCATGTCAAAGTTGAAAACAAATAGAAAAAAGTCATGTTCGCATTTTTGGTGACGATAACAATCGAACTGGAAAATGCGATCATTATATCAAAAAATTTGTGTGTGTGTCTATGTTATTGCACCACAGCAGAGTAGCGTTGGAAATGGTGATGATAACCATAGAACTGGAAAATGCAAACATTGTATCAAAGGATATGTGTGTGTTTGTGTTATTGCACTCTAGTAGAGTACCTTTGGAAATGGTGATAATAACCATAGACCTGGAAAATGCAATTATTGTGTCAAAGGATTTGTGTGTATGTGTTATTGCACCATAGTAGAGTACCTTTTGGAAATGGTGATGATAACCATAGAACTGGAAAATACAATCATTGTGTCCAAGGATTTGTGTGCCTGTGTTATTGCACCATAGCAGAGTACCTTTAGAAATGATGATGATGATAACCATAGAACTGGAAAATGCAATCATTGTGTCAAAGGATTTGTGTGTGTGTATGTGTTATATCACCAGTGTACGGTACCTTTGGAAATGGTGATAACCATAGAACTGGAAAATGCTGACCAAATCAGAGGTCAGCTAACTGTTGGAGCTCAGACGTTCCTCCTGTGTTCCCGTCACTACTTTCCTTCTCCAGAAGGCTTTAAAGGGCGTCTTTGTCTTCCAGGTGCCAGCAGTCCAACCGCCGGTCCCCATCACAAGCCCACTGCTGTTTCCACCCCCTGTCATGCTGTCCCCTGTGTCCATGTCCCCACTTGGGGGCCCTGTTCCCGTTCTGCCAGACTTGAAACCTCCCAGCACAGCAGCAGGTGAGGCACCCCTGGGGGAGCATAAACCCCGACACACTGTAAACCACGTTGTGTTATCGTAACGCTGCATCTGTCACGCAGGAGCCAACCCCCCAGCAGACGCCACCCCCGATGCTGACAAAACATCCGACCCCAAGCTGGGCTCACCGAAACACACCGTGATGAACCTACCGGCCCCCCAGCCGGGGATGCCACCTCTACATCCTCCTCCTCCACATATGACCCCCTTCCTCCCACCTCCCAACATGGGCCCCCAAATGATGCCTGGAGGACTCGTGTTATCCCCCAGCAGGTTCAGGATGCACCTGCCCTTCCCTCCTCGTGGCCCCATGCTCCCCCGGTCCCCATTTGCGGCACCCCCGGAGGGCGGGATGGGGGCTCGAGTGGGGCCACCTTTCAGAGGGAGGCCCCCGTTCGGGGGCCCACCCCGCATCCCCAGGGGCGGCTGGTAGTGGGACTGGGTCCTAAATGATGAACACTGGGGGGGGGCATGATGTTGATTTACACCAAAACCTTTTTGTTTTTGACTAAGAGACCCCCCCCCCCAAAAAAAAACCAACACCTCCACCACAACTTCCAACCCCCCCCCCTCGGCTGTAAATATTGTAAATGCTGGTTCCTATGATTTTGTACATTTCAGTGAAATCTACTCCAAGTGTTTAGCATCAGTAGGTGAAGTTTAGTTTTTAATCCGTGGCCCACAATTACCAATCATCCTTGATGCACAACTCACACACGCACGCCTTTTGTTGTCCTGCCACTAGAGGGCAGCAACTCCTATGTTCAACCACCATGGTATTAAAAACAAAACCAACTTTTCATCGACTGTATAGTTTTTTATGTTTTCAAAACGCAGTGTCAACCTTATGTTATTAATATAGGCCACACAAAAACTACATAATATATAAAGACTATATAACGTATGCTAAATAGAATGAATAATGCATATTAAAAGTGTGATAGCAGATTGCAGTTTAAATGGAATTGAATGGTGTCAGTTTGAAATGTTAATACTGGTTTAGTCTTAATATCTGTAAATGTAGCAGGTTAAAAGGCTATGCTAAAAATTACATACTTTAATTAGCTGCAATATCACAAACTTGAACCAATTAAGTAAAAAAAATACAAATAAAATAAACTTGAGAAAAAACATTTTATTTTCACAAAAATATTTCTAAACTCTAGATTTTTTTTCAATTAAGTACAATAATAATGAATTGTTATATTAATATATAAAATACATCATGTTGGAGTACTTCAGTGTCACACTACAGAAAATCATTATTTTTAATTAGGCTTACTTTTAATTATTTTTTATATATTTCTGCAAATTAAAATTTGCATTACATTTAAATTCAAATATACTAAATAAATAAATATTTTTAAAATAGCTTTTAATGTTTTATTGATTATTATAACGCTTATTTTACGTTTTAAAATACATTTTTGCAGTATTTTGCAGTATTTCTTTTGAAAACTGCAAACTTTGAAAAGAAAAACCTTACTGTTTAAATTTGTCTTATTTATTTATTATATTCTATTGGACATTTAAATATAGCTGATGGTCTCCATGTTGACATTATGGGATGCCACACTGCAGCTTGTTGCGTCCTGACGATAAACAATTTGCTCGTCTTTGCTCATCAATCGATCGTCAATAAAGTCAACACGCTTGACTCCGGCTGCCCTGGGTCGACGCTGATTGGCCGCTTGTGGTAAATGACAGGCACGCCGTCCAATCCCAAGCGTCTCCACTTGGGGGAGAGCTCCTCCTTCTCCTGCTGCTGCTGCTGCTGCTGCTGTTGCTGCTGTTGCTGCTGCCGCTGAGTGGAAACGCAGCGACTCCTCGCAGCTTCAATGTCACGGTGGTGGACGCCGGCAGACGTGGACGATGAGAGGTACGTGGCCACGGTGCACCCCACCCGGAAGTACGCTTTCCCGGTCGGTGCAAGGATAAATCAGGCCGTGCTCGTGCGTGCGCAAACTAACTATCAGGCTTCCCGTCTCGCATCAATGAGTTCGTGAAACACTGCGTGGTTCTTGTGCGTGGACAAGGTCGGGTGCACTGCATTCATTCTTTTTTTGCAGCGTGTTGGTTTCACTGCTTTGCATGCACGGACCCTCAAAACACGCGTGGAAACCTGTGACGTCAATGCTGGGAGGTGTGTGCGTGCTCGGCCTGCGTGAAATTGTTGCATTTTGCAGAGTCATGTGCTGTGTGTGTGCGCGTGTGAGTGTGTGTTGGGATGCTGCAGGCTGCTGGTGTTTTCTTCACCCCGCATGATGAGCACACAGCAGGTGCGCTGAGCAGGATTTCTTGTCAGCAGTTTGCGTTGACCCCCCCCCCCCCCCCCCCCCATGAGAACCTCCTCCACCATCCTCATTGATACTACATAGAAAATAGAGATCATCTGTTCCAGTGTCAAACTGTGGCTATGGTAAAAGCTTTATTAACATTTTAATGATCCTTACAAGTGGAAAAAAGAACATGACTACAAAATATATTTGTGGCGGTCCACATGTGTTGGTGGCGGGCCGCTACAAAGGCTGGATTTGCTAAAAGTGCAAATGTATCAATGCCGTGGAGCAGGACCTGATGAGACGGGTTGTCGACATAAACGGGAAGGGCTTCAGCTGGTTTACTGTATAGCATTGCAGGCTGGTTGTGTTGTTGTTTTGTCCGGCGTGGTGTGTACACGCACACAGGAATGTGTGTAGATGTTGTGTAGATGTTGTGTCGGTCAACAGAGTCTTTGTTGGCCAGACGTTGTCGTCTTGGGATTGAAATGGTCATGAATTTGACACTTGTTCATATTCATCCCACATATTCATCCATTCCTTTCATAATGGAAACAGAAATAATACATCCAGAAATATATGACATGCTCATATTGCACTTCACTACAACTATTATTACTATAACATATCATAGATATTATTCACATTAGTACCAGTCATAATTACTACGATGGCATGTTTGTAGTATAAAGTGACCACGTAGAGTTACTGTTATAATAACAATTATAAAATAATTTCCTCAAGCTGAGCAAATAACTCATCTGCAGAGAGTTCCAGGTATGTAATTATATGAGAGCATTTTTTTATATTTTGAGAGTATTAAAACATATTTTATATTTCTTTATAATTAAAAAAAAACATACATCCATTATTTTTATTTTTTTACTTAATTTAATTAATTTTTATTTTAATATTTATTTTAATGTAATTTTGTTACTATTAATATGAATATTAAGTAAAGTTTAAAAGTCAAATAAATAAAGTCATAATAAAAGTTTTAAAAACAAAAAAGCAAATACAAATGTATTATTTTATGAATGTAACAATGATTATTAATATCTGCAATATTTGTACTTCTACCACATTTTTGCTTTCCTTTACATATACTTGTATTTTATATTGTTACTTTCAGTATTATTCATGTTTTATATTGTTTTTAAAATCATTTTCCACGTATATAGTTCATAAAAGTAGCATGTATATAATAATATAATATGTGTCACATAACTGGGCCAAAATACTCCTCAAATAGAAACATTTGTTTACTCAATTGCAGAGAGTACCAGGCATATGATTATTTGAAATCAGTTCGAATAAATAAATACAATACATTGTGTCTATTAGGTTTAATATTGCTATTTATTAATAATTCATTCATTCATTTTCTACCGCTTATCCTCACGGGTGTGCTGGAGCCTATCCCAGCTGGGTTACACCCTGGACTGGTCGCCAGCCAATCACAGGGCACATATAGACAAACAACCATTCACACTCACATTCATACCTATGGACAATTTGGAGTCGGCAATTAACCTAGCATGATTTTGGAATGTGGGATGCCGGTGGGTGGAATCAAACTTGGGTCTCCTAGCTGTGTGGCCTGCGTGCTAACTACTCGGCCGGTGTGCAGCCCTTATTAATAATATTAATATTCAAAAAGTTTGTAAAAAGAAGAAAAATCAACATAATATAATGTTAACATTGTAATATTGAATAACAATAAGATGGCAATAAAATGACAATAAAAATGCTCTTCAAAGCAACTCTTCAAAGCCTCCTTTTAGGCGGCGTCGGTCGGCCACGCTGCGTTCCGGTTGGCTGCCGTTCAGGCCGAGCGAGGCCTCCGCCTGCCGGTGTTTTCCGGGGCGGCACGCTGCGGTCACGCTCTTTGGCGCAACATGACAGACCGGCAAAAAGGCTTCAGGTCCGCCTTGTTCCTGTTCCCGCTTCGCAGCCACTCTTGACAGACGCATGGAGATGGACGTCCGCCTCGCTGGGGGATCAATCATTTATTGGATGTGCGCTAAAAAATGAGAGGTTAGCTTTGAGTCGGGTTAACGCCGTCCATCACAGGGATGAATTTGAAATGACCCGCTACACAATTTACTGTCTGTCACTAAGTATGGCATGGATGATGAATATGGAAATACATCAATATTCATTGCTGAAATATTACACCAGTTCACCTGCTTCTTATACAATCTTGGATGTCTTGACCCTAACTCGTCCCTACCCCTGACACCTAACCCTAACTCCTAAAACTAATTCCAACCCCTAAACACTAATCCTAAATCTTAACCCTAACTCCTAAAACTAATCCTAACCCCTGACCACTAATGCCAAATCCTAATCCTAAACCCTAATCCTAAATCTTAACCCTAAAACTAATCCGAAACCCTAAACACTAATCCGAAACCCTAATCCTAAATCTTAACCCTAACTTCTAAAACTGATCCTAACCACTGACCACTAATGCTAAACCCTAATCCTAACCCCTAACCACTCAGCCTAAACCCTAATCCTAAAACTAATTCTAACCACTAACCCCTAATTTATAATCCTACCCCCAACTCCTAAAACTAATCCTAATCCCTAACCCATAATCTTAACCTGAACCCTAACTCCTTAAATCGTAATCTTAACCCTTAACCCTAACTCCTAAAACTAATTCTAACCCCTAACCCTATCTGTAACTCCTAAAACTAATCGTAACCTCAACCCTAACTCCTAAAACAAATCCTAACTCCTAACTCCTAACCACTAATCCTAAACCCTAATCCTAACCCTTAACGCTAACTCCTAAAACTAATCCTAACCCCTGACCACTAATGCTAAACCCTAATCCTAACCACTAATCCTAAACCCTAATCCTAAATCTTAACCCTAAAACCAATCTGAAACCCTAAACACTAATCCTAAACCCTAATCCTAAATCTTAACCCCAACTTCTAAAACTAATCCTAATCACTGACCACTAATGCTAAACCCTAATCCTAACCCCTAACCACTCATCCTAAATCCTAATCCTAACCCTTAACCCTAACTCCTAAAACTAATCCTAACCCCTGACCACTAATGCCAAATCCTAATCCTAAACCCTAATCCTAAATCTTAACCCTAAAACTAATCCGAAACCCTAAACACTAATCCGAAACCCTAATCCTAAATCTTAACCCTAACTTCTAAAACTGATCCTAACCACTGACCACTAATGCTAAACCCTAATCCTAACCCCTAACCACTCAGCCTAAACCCTAATCCTAAAACTAATTCTAACCACTAACCCCTAATTTATAATCCTACCCCCAACTCCTAAAACTAATCCTAATCCCTAACCCATAATCTTAACCTGAACCCTAACTCCTTAAATCGTAATCTTAACCCTTAACCCTAACTCCTAAAACTAATTCTAACCCCTAACCCTATCTGTAACTCCTAAAACTAATCGTAACCTCAACCCTAACTCCTAAAACAAATCCTAACTCCTAACTCCTAACCACTAATCCTAAACCCTAATCCTAACCCTTAACGCTAACTCCTAAAACTAATCCTAACCCCTGACCACTAATGCTAAACCCTAATCCTAACCACTAATCCTAAACCCTAATCCTAAATCTTAACCCTAAAACCAATCTGAAACCCTAAACACTAATCCTAAACCCTAATCCTAAATCTTAACCCCAACTTCTAAAACTAATCCTAATCACTGACCACTAATGCTAAACCCTAATCCTAACCCCTAACCACTCATCCTAAATCCTAATCCTAACCCTTAACCCTAACTCCTAAAACTAATTCTAACCACTAACCCCTAATTTATAATCCTAACCCCAACTCCTAAAATAATCCTAACCCTAACTCATAATCCTAACCCCAACTCCTAAAACTAATCCTAATCTCTAACCCATAATCTTAACCTCAACCCTAACTCCTTAAATCCTAATCCTAACCCTTAACTCTAATTCTTAAAACTAATTCTAACCCCTAACCCTATCTGTAACTCCTAAAACTAATCCTAACCTCAACCTTAACTCCTAAAACAAATCCTAACTCCTAACCACTAATCCTAAACCCTAATCCTAGCCCTTAACGCAA
Organism: Doryrhamphus excisus; assembly: GCF_037039965.1. Classification (NCBI taxonomy): domain Eukaryota; kingdom Metazoa; phylum Chordata; class Actinopteri; order Syngnathiformes; family Syngnathidae; genus Doryrhamphus; species Doryrhamphus excisus. The sequence continues at coordinate 7,934,702 of NC_136364.1, read as the reverse complement.
ACTCCTAAAACTAATCCTAACCCCAACTCCTAAAATTAATCCTAATCTCTAACCCATAATCTTAACCTTGACTACTAAAACTAATTCTATCCCTAACCCGTAATCCTAACCTCTACTCTAACTCCTAAAACTAATTCTAACCACTAATCCTAAACCCTAATCCTAACCATTAACCCTAACTCCCAAAACTAATTCTAACCCCTAACCCTATCCCTAACTCCTAAAACTAATCCTAACACCAACCCGTAGTCCTAAATCGTAACACAGAATCCTAACCTTGACCCTAACTCCTAAAACTAATCCTAACAAGGATATTGTATGTACCAAACCAGGCGGTGTTTTGGGTGTCTGGAAGAGATTCATTGGATTTCCTATTTGTGCTTTTTGTTTTTCGCCAGTCCTTCAGGAATGAACGAATGCCGAACGCGGAAGTAGGACTGTATTTCCAGTAGAGTCATGAGGAGCCCACTAGGTACCGTGGAGTCGTAGTTCCTCCAAAGCCAGCCTGGAGGAGCTCCTAAGGACTTTGTGTGCCTCCAATCGGCCTGGCAGGTGTTGCCAGATGGCACCAGTGGTCCCCATTAAGAGGACTACCAGTAGCAGAAGCCAAGAAGACTGGCCTGCATCTTTTTCCTGTAAGGCGTGAAGGTTTCTGCGTCTTCCTCTTGAATGCTAAATGATTTTTGTGTCTTTGATGTGGACTCTTGAGAGGCCTCGGCTGCAAGGAATCCTCTAGCTAATGATCTCTATGCCGCTCTGTTCCTGGCTGGAACGCTGCTTTCATGTCTGCCTTGTTTTTCATCACTCGTACCACCGCAGTCTTTACCGCTCTCAAGACCTTCTTCAGGTTCTTTACGCTAGCACTCAACCCAGCATGGCTCCCATTTCAACTGTTTACCTAAACACAACATTTAGTTTTGTTGAAGACCATAGCTAGCATAGCATAGTTGCGTTTGAATGACTAAAAGTACTCAACTGGCTTTCATTTTTACAAAAACATGTACATGATGTTTGTTTTATAAAAATGGGTTTAGTTCAATGAACACTTAAACTGTCTTTCATGAACATTGGGTTCGTCAAAGTTTGGGTCCGCAAATACTAAACTGGTGTTAGCGTTTACAACGGCAAAAGACAACCCTTTCACTAGCGGCCATTTTAGACCCTTTAGACATAATATTATCTACTATTATATCTTCTACGGCTACATAAACATAGAACCTACCAAAAAAACGGTTGTTGGTGTATAAAATGTATAAATTTGTCTTTGGTATCAACTGAGTTAAAGAACGCATCTTAGTTTTGTTCACATTGTCTTTAATCTTCCACAAAAATACAAGAGATATAATATGGTTATATATCTTTGTGATAAAAGAAGTACGACATGGCGGTCAAACTCAAAATCTTGCTTAGTTTAAAAATGAATATTATCTTCAAAGTTTGCAAAAACCTTCAAGACTGGATGAACCATCCGTTAGTTCTGTATGCTAATGCTAATGCTAATGGCGTCTGACAGTCTGCTGCTGAAGTGATCTTGAATCTACAAGACGTTGACTGGGACTTCCTGTTTGTTCGTTGGACTGAGACGTGTGCGTGTGGACGTGTGAATTGTTGAAGACGTGATTCTATTTCAGTTTGGAGAATTTCTCCCCACGGTCGCTCACTGACAACAAGAGCGACGTGTTCAGTCAATGATTAGCTAACCTTTTACTTCAAGCTAGCACCGCCAGACAAAAGTTTTAAGGTCCCCGTGGCCTCAAGGCACCGAGACCCCTTCCGTGTTTGGGCTCCATTTTGAGGTAAAAGGCGAGAACAACCTCCTTGTTAACTTTTAAGAGCTCTGCTTTGGTTTTTGTGGAGTTATGTCACAATGATCCTGACTGAAGAACGTTAATGCTAATATCTGAACAGCGTCAGCATCTCAAAGGATTTGCGTCCATCAAAGCACAAAATATGTGGCTCATCCAGGCATGTTATTCTTAGTCCAAACTCTTAACACGACATACAAATATTGGATGTTTATATAGAAAAACAGACAAGCTAGCATAGCTAGCATCCATTGCGTCTGATTGTGCGTATCGTGTAACAAACATGATGGATTTCAAGCATCTTGTCGCCGTGGTGACGCCGAGCCACCACACTGAACGCATCAGAACCTGACAAACGCTTCCCACGGTGTGTTCTTGATTGACAGACACGTGAACGAAAGCTGACAGCCGGGCGGCGATGAGCGCTTGGAAGTGTTGCGCTGGCAAATTGATGCTTTTCAAGGCTTTTTTCATGCTAGCTTCACACTTAAGACAGCTTAGACGGCTAAAGCCTATCATCATTATAATCTCTGTGGTCTTTACACTCAAATTCATTTGTTGATTGATCATCCCTTGAATGGTGGTTGCGTTACGTTTTGGCAGAAACACGCAGTTGTGATTCAGCAAACAGGAAGTGGCCACTCGCTAACTCCAAAAATAACAGCAAAAAAGACAAATATCACACTGTATGATACATCGTTTGTTTGACACTTTTATGCAATTTAGCTTGATTGTTGTGGCGTGAAAAGCAAAAGTATTAAGTCATGTTGTTGGTTAGCTTGTTCATTGCTTTGTTTGCTTGCTGGCTACTTCCTGTTTCATGGATTTCTGGGATTAGGCGGATTGTATGGAAACCCCTTTCCGCCATCTGAGCTAAAAAGATCAAATTGAGACAAAAAGTTGAAATTATGAGACACAAAGTCATAATTAATCATTAAAATTATATACAAATTTGAATTATTACATAATTAAAAATTAATAAAAGTCAAAATTATGAGATAAAAAGTTGAACTCATATGCTAAAAAGTCAAAATTATGACACAAAAAGTAATAATTATGAGATAAAAGTCAAAATTATCAGCTAAAACGTTGAAGTTGTGAGATAAAAGTAAAGATTATGAGACAAAAAGTAATAATTATGATATCAAAAGATTTATTTTAAAAAAGTAAAAGTTAAATTAAGATAAAAAGTAAAAATGACGAGATAAAAACTCCATATTACTAAATAAATTATGAGATAAAGTAAGCTAAAACTCAACTCTGAACCTCTGATATCACTTCCTGTCCACCCACCACTCAGTTCCCCTCGCACTTATTTATAATAACGTTAAAAAAAACCTCTTTAGAAGGTTGTATACAAGTTTTCTGTGCCAAATATGTCTTATTTTCTCGTATTATGTTTACAAAATTGGGTACTAGAAATGTAAAGGTGACTATAGGGGTGTTATATCATGTATAGAAGCCTCTAATCATGCTAAAACCATATTTAGAAGGTTGTAAATCGGTTTTCTGTGTCTAATATGTCCTATTTTCTCTTATTATGTCTACTATATTGGATAATAGGAGTGTAAAGTTGATATAGGGGTTTTAGTTCATGTCTAGAGGGCTCTAATATAGTTTAAAAAGTATGTGGTTTTCTAGTACCAACATATTCCATTTAGAAATAAGGAATGCTGCTGAGTAGAAATGTACTTGCTATGTCGAGCTCTACCATTTGCATTTTGGGGTTTAGATGCTTCTGTTGTTGACGGAAATAATTCCATCAGTGTGCATGTTCATCCTGATTCCTGATGGAGCCCCTCCTTCTTTGTTTTGTGCATCCAGGTTTTGACTCTCCAGCGTGTGTCCACGCATCCGACGTCGGCGCGCCGCTTCCTCTTCCTCGTCTGGCGCGGCTGTCACCGCTGACGTGATTGTCACATGACATCACTGCTGCCATGACAACAGCCATCCAGCCATCCCGGTCAGTCACACTTCCAATGTTTTTGCAAAGCCATGCGGGGTTTCCTTTCGTCTGGTTTGGACGCTTGTGTCCGCCTTGGCGTGCTAGCTCCATGCCTTCCCTGCAATTAGAGCGTAGACGAGGGAGGGAACATTCTGGCTGCCTGTAGGTTTGGCTGGAGGGGGGGTGGGATCATAGGAGGGTGGGAGTGGTGTGTGAGGGAGGGGGCATTTACAAACAGTGGCTGCGTCCATCCCTCCCTCACTTCTTCAAGTCACCCCCAGCAGGAAGGAATCAGCAGTCTTTCATGCAGGACTCCACTTTTAGACAGTAAGTTCATACATTTCATACTGTGTGTGTGTGTGTGTGTGTGTGGTGACAAATGTGACCCCCCCCTGCCCGGCATGCACACCCACTGAGTGAACATATGGCCTGCCAACATCGTTTTATCCTACTTTATTTCTTAGCGTCTTCTAGCATTTCCACGTGTGTTCCCATTCAGGGTGGGGCTTCCATGTCATGTTCCTACCTGTAGAAGCCACCCGGTGTGTGTGTGTGTGTGTGTGTTTTTGTGATGCTGATATGGCCAGATGATGAATTGCAAATGTGAGCTGGTCAAAGTCAAGAAGGAATCCTCAGGCGGCGTCCTGTAGGAGGACTTTTATGATGTGTGAGTTCATTTCAAATGCTGCCTTTGTGTCCCCCCCCACCCCCCCACTCCACCCCTGCGGTGAGAAATGCTCATCTGGTGTCATGGTTATGGAAATGCGTTGACCTGCGAGGCCTTGTCTTCAGGACCACAGAGCTTCTCTTGTTGAGTTTAAAACAACGCAGAAGTCGGTTTTGTTTAGCGACCTTCTTGTTGTTGTCGCTGCAACATTCCGCTAAAGAAGTTGGCCTCTTGAGGAGGGAAATAATCTCTTGTAATTGTGCGCGGGAACAAAGCTGGCATTGTTGATGTTTGCACCTCATCAGCTGCTCCGTTAGCTTGTTAGCACGTCGGTGTTGTGCTCTCACCTGGAGCCTCCATAAGGACAAAGCACTCCATTTGGATGCGAAAGCTTGCTGTGTGTATCTTCTCCTTCAATGCTGCTCCCAGGATCTTCGTTACTTATCTTCAGTCAAAAATGATTTATTTGGAAAAAAAAGTGTATTTCATTCATAATTATTTACTTATAAAATAGTTTGAGTTTATTTATTATGTATATAAAAATGATTTATTTTTTATTACTTATTTGAATAAAAGTAGGTTGTTTGTACTTTAAAAATGTGTCTTTTCTATATTGATGTACTTATTTTTCTTTATAAAAAGTGATTAAATTTTCTTTATTAATCTTTATAAAATTAGGCAGTTATTTATTTATTCATATTTAAAATGGTTTATTTCTTTATTTCAATTAATGTAAACATTTTTATTTACTTATAGAATTGGGTTTATTTCTTTATTATTTAGATTTTAAAGTTTATTTTTACAATTTATTTTATTTTACAATAGTTTATATCTTACTTATTCATTGATTAATAAAAATGACAATTAGACAATTTATACCTGGAAAGGTTTATTTCTTTAATTTCATTTTTAAAGGGGTTTATTTTTTATTCATAACATTTATAAAATTACGTTTATTTTTTAGTATTTATATTTCTAAAGTTTCTTTTCATTATTTATTTTTTGACAAAAGTATTTTTTTATTTCTTTATTATCTATATATATCATTTATTTATTATTAACAAATAATATTATTTATTTATATTATTTGTAAATAATTATACAATTAATTATTTCTTTATTTTTATTCATATTAAAAAGTGTTTAATTTTTTTAAATATTGTTTCTATTATTCATAAAAATAGGGTTTATTTTTCTCCATTTCTTTGTTAAAAACTGTTTTCATTAGCATTTATTTTTTTATAAAATATTTTTCTTTCTTTGTAATTATTTTGTTTCATGCTTTAATTATTTTTAGATGTTTAATTTGATGAAAATAGATATTTTCATCAAATGTGCAAGATTGCAGCCTACAACAAAATAAATAAAACAAACCAAAATACCAGAACATGAAAACGTAATAACAGAAATAGGAACAATCTTTTCCAGAGTTAAACTGTGGCACTCCTAAATCTCTGCAGCAATTTTACCACATCCAAGTGTAAAAAGAAGTGAAAAAATATCTATATGAACATGAAACAACCAAAAAGGTTGACTCGCCTTCTTTTGGAAGCAAAATTGATTGACAGTTGAGACGATAAAGGCTGTGTGTGTGGATAGTACATCTACCCTGCTGTAGCAGCTGTACACTGACTGCTCTAAAGCATATACCCACGTGATACGCTGGAATAAGATACGCTGGAATAAGAGATGTGACAGCTACAGTTTGTGTGAGACTCCTTCAGGATCGTAGCATCTGCTTGTGCGAGTCGTCATGTAGATGCAGCACGGTGCCGCTCGAGTGCACAACGCAACAAAGCGGAGAGACGGTGCGGACGTGTAATGGTGGAAGTAACGCTCCAGGGGGGTTGTCTCCATGTCCAAGTAATGCATGCAACTCCTCAAACAGGAAGAGGAACATTCTCTTGACATTGTGTGGCCTCCACCGTGTCGTCCTCATCAATATTTCAGGAAGCGATGAGAACGAGGCAGGACCTTGACCCCAAAGCGTTTGGAGTGCAGTCAAGTCCTCATTTACTGACCTAGAAGCCAACGTGGCAGATGAGGAAAAAGACATTTGGGATGCACTTTGCAGGCTTTTAGTGCCGTGGTGATGTTTTTTCTGCCAGCAGGCAGTGTGGGGACATTAGCGCATGAATGACCCACTTGGCAAAATGACTCTTAAATTCAGCAAAATCTCAATGGAGTCTTGAATGCTTGGAAAAGTTATTGTTAAATTTGCATTAAAGTAAGTATTTTGCTACAAATGTGATTGGTCATGTTGTGGGACAGTCGTATGCTTCTATGTTTTTAGGGAAGATCCTTTTCTCTTCCTCGGTGCACAAAGCAAGGAATGCTTGGATGACTTTGGTGTTTAATGGGCCAACTGGGGCAACCTCTGACCTCACAAAGGGACACAAGTTCAAATTTTTGCCACCTGTATGTGTCTCAATACTTTTGTCCACATAGCGTGGCCTCATATACCACCAATTGAGGACGTTACTGTACCACAAACTAATCCTGCACGTTTGTCGCCACTAATGTTTCACTTCAGTCGCTAATCGAGCCCCCTCCTTGGAGACCCCCCCCCCCCCATCCCCGACCCCACCACCAGCTCCCTTTCCCTGCACAGACCTAGCAGATGGAGCTTGGCTAACCACTGGGTCGCCGCTGTGATACCTTCAATCGGCAATCTGTCATCGTAAAAACGTCTTGCGCACATGTGTGTGTGTGTGTGGGGAAGAGAGGGAGGAATGTGAAGCATGTGAGGACAAGATGATGCTCCCACGTCGCCACGGGAAACCAAAATGCACTTTTGTCACTCATTGGGGACGCATGGAAATAAATGATCCAACATGATTGATAAAATTATTGATTACCAGGTGTGTCCCAGTACCAGTAGGTGTGGAAATTGTACAATAGTGCACTAGTACAATACGAGTGGTTGGTGTGGTACAGGAGGTGTCCAAAGTGTGGGCCATCTTGTCCAAATGTGGACAGTGGTGCACATTTCCTGCTCATTTACAGCTCTTGGGCTATAAAATATATTTGTATGTTTTTCTCAGAAAACAGCAAACATCTCAATCATTCATTCATGTTCTACCGCTTATCCTCGCGATGGTGCTGGAGCCTATCCCAGCTGTCTTCAGGCGAGAGGCGGGGTACACCCTGGACTGGTCACCATATAGACAAACAACCATTCACACTCACATTCATACCTATGGACAATTTGGAGTCACCAATTAACCTAGCATGTTTTTGGAATGTGGGAGGAAACCGGAGTACCCGGAGAAAACCCACGCATGCACGGGGAGAACATGCAAACTCCACACAGAGATGGCCGAAAATGGAATTGAACCCTGGTCTCCTAGCTGTGAGGTCTGCGTGCTAAACACTCGACCGCCGTGCAGCCAGCAAACAATTCATTCACCGTAAGTCAGTTTACTAGTCATTTACTAATAGAGGAGAACCTCAGCTAAAATGAATGCAAACATCTTCAGGTTAGCGTACAACCTGGCGGCCATCTTGTCATGTTATTCTAGACTGCATGAGTCCAGCTGTGTTCTCAATGGACTTTTTAAATCTATTTTTTTAACAGCATCCTGCCAAGAAGGTCCCTCACACAAAATAAGGATGGAGTAAACCAAAACACTGCACGGTGGTCGAGTGGTTAGCGCGCAGACCTCATAGCTAGGAGACCCGAGTTCAATTCCACCCTCGGCCATCTCTGTATGGAGTTTGCATGTTCTCCCCGTGCATGCGTGGGTACTCCGGTTTCCTCCCACATTCCAAAAACATGCTAGGTTAATTGGCGACTCCAAATTGTCCATAGGTATGAATGTGAGTGTGAATGGTTGTTTGTCTATATGTGCCCTGTGATTGGCTGGCCACCAGTCCAGGGTGTACCCCGCCTCTCGCCCAAAGACAGCTGGGATAGGCTCCAGCACCCCCTGCGACCCTTGTGAGAATAAGCGGTAGATGAATGAATGAATAAACCAAAACGATTGATAAGTGCATGCATGTATCAGCTACTCTAGCAAAGTGGTCAACGCGTAATCACACGTAAGGCTCCCTTTTAGCACGTAGCCCCCCCCCCCTCTGGTAAGACACAGATGAAACGACTCCTCACCCTTTTGTCTTGAAAGTGTGTGTGTGTGTGTCGGGCATTAACAGCTGTTTAAGGACTTGAAAGTGTGCCAATGAGGGGCTAAAGACCTCCTAGCAGGATGTGCTCTGATAGGTCACACCTTTGGTCGCCTGATGATGGTGGTGATGATGATGATGGTGATATTTTTTTTATGGTCCATCTGCTCATGCTGGCGCTTTTACAGCTGTGTTGTTGTTGTGTAACAATGAAAGAGCTGGCGTGAGCACACAGCGTTTCCCACAGGACTGCAATGTATCTGTGGCACTGTTAGGTGACACGGTACTCTGCGTTTGTGTAGCTTTTTAATAAATAAATAGCTTTTTTTCATGTTTTTAAACTTGAACAACACAACAGGAAGTTATTGACCCTTCCCCCGACCCTTGTGAGGATAAGCGGTATAGAAAATGGATGGATAACACAGGCGATGTTTCGTGGGTTCCCCGTTGGTGTGTGCTGATAGCCACCATTTTAGACCATTTGAATGATCTTTCAAGGCACATTGAATATTGTGTTCTATGGTTATATAAACATGGCGTCCTCAGCAGTAGAACATTGGTAAGTTTCAGGAAAATATCAGTTCACAACTAGTAAAAGAAACAGCTTCTTTCGAATATCTAATCAACTATGGGAGGGAAGTTCCAGCTACAGTACCCAGCATGCCTTGCGGGCACTAACTAAGTAACTGTTTAAGTCATGAGGTTGCTGTAAGAGCTTAGCCGTTGTTGCCCACGTAGAGTTGATGTTCATTCATTCATTCATTCTCATGAGGGTCGCAGGGGTGCTGGAGCCTATCCCAGCTGTCTTGGGGCGAGAGGCGGGGTACACCCTGGACTGGTGGCCAGCCAATCACAGGGCACATATAGACAAACAACCATTCACACTCACATTCATACCTATGGACAATTTGGAGTCGCCAATTAACCTAGCATGTTTTTGGAATGTGGGAGGAAACCGGAGTACCCGGAGAAAACACACGCATGCAAACTCCAGGGTGGAATTGAACTCAGGTTTTCTAGCTGTGAGGCCTGCGTGCTAACCACTCAACCGCCGTGCAGCCAAGTTGATGTTCATTGTTGTTCTATTTGAAGCTTCAAGGGCAAAGTTCTGATGACTTTGAGATGGCATACATTGTGGTCGTTTCCTCTCACCAGACGGTGGAGTCTTTGGTGAGAGGAACGCAACAACGTGTTGACTTAAAGGAGCAGCAGTCGGCTGAAGGTCGCCTACGGCAACAGAAGCAGCAGCCGGACGCCGCCGCTTGCACAAAGGACGTGTCCGAGTTTAAACAACGCCAGCTGTTGCACGTACTATATCCACCCCATCCTGCAAGTACTACTTGCAGTAATATTCTCATGATCTCTTGTGGTGCTCTATGTAGAGTAGTACGTGATGTTTGTGTATGGACACTATTTACATCTTGGTGGAGCACCTTGATGATGATGCCCATATAATACGTAACATCCATAAAATATTTACAATTTCTACTACGTTACACTCTTCTGCGTTCTGTGTGTATGCTAGCGGCCCCGCCTCCACCCACTGATGCAAAGAGACTGTATGCCGTTGTTCTATGGAACATCAATGCACACAGTGAGCTCTCGTCTTGCCTGCGTGGAGGAAAACAGACACGCAAGCTTGGCAATATATACGGAGGGAAGTAAAATGATCCAGTTCATTTTCAATTAATGTGTGATTACTTAATGACTTTATTATCGTCCCGGGCCGAGAGCTCATCAGACTCACGATTTAATCTCATGAGATCTTGTGACACCCCCAGTTACACGGCTTTGTGAAGTTAATCATCATGAGTGATTGTCTTCATATTTAACATAAGTTATGGCACAGAGTTGGGATTATTGAGTACGACATGCACTGGCATCCCCCTCCCGCCCCCCGGCCCCCGTGCACTAACTAAATATCTATGCAAATAACTATCAAGCTCTTATTACCACAAAGCCACCTGAGCCGCCCACATGGGGTCAGACAGGGTCGCAGGCGGCCCTGCCATTCATGAAAATCAATCCTGAAGCGAATCCAATTTAGGGCTTGTCTCTCTTTATTGTGTCCATGTTGTCTGTCTTTATTGTGTCCATGTTGTCTGTCTTTATTGTGTCCATGTTGTCTGTCTTTATTGTGTCCATGTTGTCTGTCTTTATTGTGTCCATGTTGTCTGTCTTTATTGTGTCCATGTTGTCTGTCTTTATTGTGTCCATGTTGTCTGTCTTTATTGTGTCCATGTTGTCTGTCTTTATTGTGTCTATGTTGTTTGTCTTTATTGTGTCCATGTAGTCTGTCTTTATGGTGTCCATGTAGTCTGTCTTGATGGTGTCCATGTTGTCTCTCTTCATGGTGTCCATGTTGTCTCTCTTCATGGTGTCCATGTAGTCTGTCTTTATGGTGTCCATGTTGTCTCTCTTTATGGTGTCCATGTTGTCTGTCTTCATGGTGTCCATGTAGTCTGTCTTTATGGTGTCCATGTTGTCTTTCTTTATGGTGTCCATGTTGTCTCTCTTCATGGTGTCCATGTTGTCTCTCTTCATGGTGTCCATGTTGTCTTTCTTCATGGTGTCCATGTAGTCTGTCTTCATGGTGTCCATGTTTTCTGTCTTTATGGTGTCCATGTTGTCTGTCTTTATGGTGTCCATGTTGTCTGTCTTCATGGTGTCCATGTAGTCTCTTTTCATGGTGTACATGTAGTCTCTCTTCATGGTATCCATGTTGTCTCTCTTTATGGTGTCCATGTAGTCTGTCTTCATGGTGTCCATGTTGTCTCTCTTTATTGTGTCCATGTTGTCTGTCTTCATGATGTCCATGTCGTTGCTATATTGGTATGTGTTTAATGGACAATGACAGTACCAATCTGCAGTCAACAACATTGTCTCTCTCATTGCAACTGTCTACAAATTAGCGGACCAGCCAGGACACCTGTTTTTTAACATGAGCGCTAATGCTACCTTTCCAGTGCTTGTACAAACCTGTTGGTTACAAAAGTATCATAATTATGTTGTTGTCAAAACAGGATGTTGCAATAAAGGCCAATTTTGCTAGCAGTTAGCACCTACATTTGTGGCTTTGCTGTTTATATTTATTCAGCCAATTACCTTGCACAACTGTATGGACAATTTCTGTAATAATGCAGGTGGCTATTAATCATGTGACATAAGGATAACAATATCCATCATAAGACATCAGCATAGTGCCGCTATTTGTTAGCAGAGCAAGAAGCACACCATGCATTGCCATGCATAGTGTTTTATTTCTGGGACAACAACATGAAATTAAGCCGATGCAGTCACAAGCCTGACTTTTACCTACTCCTACCGTAGAATGGTCACATGACTCTAGCCCAGTATTGCTATTTCTCCAAAGATGACTTTACATTTTGGGTCCAATGTGATTTTTGTTCTTTTAAATGACATTAGCAAGCAGCATATCATGCACTATTTTGCATAGTGTATGCTATTCCCCGGAACAACAACATCAACATACAATTGTGCCTCTACAGCCTCAAAACTCAGTCAGTGAGACTTTATCTCCTCCTACGGTGGTCTGATCACATGACCCCCCAGCCCAGTGTGGCTATTTGTCCACTACCAGCTGCAGAGAGAATTGGGAACATTGGGAACTTCAAGCTAGGCAGCTGTTTACAGCTAAGTGAAGTATACCACCCCAGAAATGTGAGTAGCGCCCCTGCTAATCCCCCCAGGGGTAACTCTTCAACTAGCAGTGTTATTATCTCCCCGCACTCAAGTGTTCAGATTACAGGCTGGTGTGTTGGAGCTTGTCACTCCTTGGTCCGCTACATTCTTGCCTCTCACCAGTCAAGTGAGCTTCAAATGAGACTTCCTTCAACCTCCCACCATTTCTTCTGTTACCTCATGGAAGAGTTTGTGTTCTTACATCGCCAGTGTAGCCGTGTGCTGTAAATTCTTTTGGATTTTTTGCTGCAGGGTGAGAATGTTCAGCCTTTCCTTGAAATGACAGCAGGCATCTTGACAGCTTTTGTCCTTCAGCGGGTTCTCATACAGGTGACGCTTTGGACATTTTTCTTCTCCCGCGCGTGTTCCCACAGGCCTCGGTGCTTGTCAAATATCAGGTGCTGTTTAAGAACAATTGCGTCTTCAATGTACCTCGTCGCATATTTGAGTAGTATGGGGGTGCTTGTAAAAAGTGACAATTATGTGGAGCTCAGAGATATGTAGCTGATGATGTAACCAAAATTCCACACGAGTATGCCCTCTAGTGACTGGGAGTGGCATGAAATCAGCAGTCGGATTGGCAAGGATGCTGTGTGAGATCCTAAAGCAGGGGTCTCAAACTCAATTTACTTGGGGGCCACTGGAGCTAGGGTCTGGGTGAGACTGGGCCGCATCAGGTTTTCCAAAAAAAACAAAAAAAACCACATTTATTAAAAACAAAAAATTTTCAAGAACTTCGCTTTGGTTCCAATTTTCTACAAGAAAAGCTCTGATAAAACATTCCACTGTTCTCAAATATCTTACTTTTTATTTTTCTACACAAAATAAGATGAAAAATAAACAAATCAAGAATAAAGAAAATCAATCAATCAGTAATAAATAAATAAATATAATAATAATAATTAAAACTTAAGAAACCACATATAGTTGGTGGGTAGACAAATTATTTTGTTCAGATTAAAATTAACAAAGCATTATTAGAGCCCTGTAGACATGACAAAACACAACTATAGTCACATTTATACTTTTTATTTACAACATATTGCGCAACTGCAGGGTCTCGAGACACATGCTAACTCGCAAACTAGAGAGCTAGCGACCTAAACGGTAGCCTCCAAGTTATTTCCTTTAAACTTAAATAGCCAAAGACTTACCACTTCCACACGGATAGGGAGGATAACTATTAACAGTTATTTAACCTTTAACATGAACATTAATCAAATGTAATATTTTTTTCTGGGTACATGATACCGTACATCCATATCAAACTTGCGCGGGCCGCGCTAACATTAAACTTTCATATCAAGGCGGGGGCCTTAAACTAGGGTCCTGCGGTCCACATTTGACTGTTAGGGTTGTGGTTGCTCGGCTGGTGGTGCAGTTCAGAGAGCGGCCAGCCACCGCAAAGGCCTCCAAATTCTGACTGTTGTCATGCATCAATTAGTTGTAGCTGCACTAACACTAACTTCTCTCTTTAATTACCATCATACTCATGACATTTCTTCAAGGTTGGCAGGTCTCAGAGTGCAACCGCTCCATCTAGTGGCAAAGTAGGTCATTGACAGAGCTATTACATTTTTGGACCAAGCTCAGCTTTCAAGTGATGTTCCTGAACTGCGTGTTCCTTAGGTTCTTCAGTATCCCGTAGTCATTAAGAGATTTGGCCTTTCCGAGTTGTTTTTTTTTTTCCTGGTGAATGTCACAGCCAATAAGCTGCGGGCTGACAAAGCATGGACGTCCTTCAGTGATCAAACACTGTGCACTGCTGGCGAGGGAGGGGTGATGAGAGAGCAGAATGAAGGGAAAGGCAGCAAAAAAAATGGGAGCAAAAAAAATGGGGTCAGCAGCAGTTTACATAACATACTACCCCTCCAACTCCAACCTCTGTGCAGGCAAGCATCAGCAGCAGAGGGTTGGGCTCCCACTCGCCCTGCTTTGGAGATGCACGCAAATGCAACACACCCCCAAGGGGGCTGTCCTGAGAGGACGGGTGCACACATTAATCTAGTTAATCTCTCGTCCCATCTGTTGATGCTCCCAGGGCCATTTTTTTTACTTTGCAGCCTAGAGGCAAGAGAAAAGAGATAAGAAAAAGTGGAGGAGTCCAATTGGGTGCATTGTCACGGTCCACAGAACATCACTCCTTGCTGGATTGTCACTTCCAAATCTTTCAAAATGACGCTGGTGTTCATGTTGTCATTATTGCCATATTGAATTCCAAGCTATTCACACACAAACACTCCACGTGCACCAAGGAGTCTTGATTTCAAGCTGTGGATATTATAAAAAATATTATGAGTTAATCTATGTCTTCTCTTGCAGCTTTGTGGATTGTAACAAGGGCTGAAATTCCAGACTCTCTGATGAGCAACATGTTTGAAAAGTCACATCCATCCTGCAGGTAGGCTACTTGCCACAAGTCACATGTTCCTTTTTAACAGTAGAATTCTTATTTCAGTAAGCTATTGGTCTCCTCTCTGCAGCTTCTGAATCATGGGAAATGTGGAGAGCCAGCACGGGGACCATGCCTTCTACGGCACAGAGCGTGGCTATTTGTCACGTAAGCATATGTCCCGGTCTCTTCGCATCTCCAACAAGCAGTCCAGGCGCTGTCGGCATGCCTCGTCAGGAAAGATAGAGCACAGGAACTCTGAGACCAGCACGCGTTCCAGCAGCACGCCCAGCATCCCGCAGTCCCTGGCCGAAAATGGTCTGGAGCCTTTCAACGAGACCAACGTACTGCCAGACTTTGGAAGCCCCATTTGGGTGGACCGTGTGTCCATGAACCTGAGGCCGATGTCTTTCCACCACGACCTGACCAGTCCCACGGCGCACGTCAACACCATGTTGATAACCCTCCCCGGGCCCA
This sequence comes from Doryrhamphus excisus, assembly GCF_037039965.1. Taxonomy (NCBI): domain Eukaryota; kingdom Metazoa; phylum Chordata; class Actinopteri; order Syngnathiformes; family Syngnathidae; genus Doryrhamphus; species Doryrhamphus excisus. The sequence continues at coordinate 7,919,592 of NC_136364.1, read as the reverse complement.
CGGCGGAGGAAGTGCAAGACGAGGACTTGTACGCAAGTGAGGTTACGTACCTCCAGGACATACAGGACAGCTCCAAGGAGCCGGGCAGCTTCAAGAAGAAGCGATCCAAGTCAGCGGACACGTGGCGAGATGACAGTCTGGAGTTCTCCCTCTCGGACCTCAGCCAAGAACACCTGACCAGCACTGAGGAGATGATCACACCGGGACATGAGCGGGATTTGACCGACTGCGAAGGCCTCCTGCAGTCCAGCCCTGCGGATGATCGAGCAAACTCTCTGGACGAGCTGTACAACCAGAAGGCGCCCGGTCGCAGGCAACCCCATAGCCGGTACGCCAAACGGGCCACCAGGGACGGCGACAATAAGATGATCTCAGAGGAGGAGGGCAACAACTACAGCGCCTACACCCTGCCGTGTCGGCGCTCCCATTGTCTGTCTGAAGGTCTGAGCGGCCCCCAAGTCGCCGTGTGTGCCGGGCAGGGCATGCAGGGCAGGAGGGCGCAGACCATCCAGGTAAGACACGAGGTCTTTCTTTGATACATTCATGTTCTTTTACAAATGGTAGAGTTCTTCTTGGGTTTTTGAGTTTGGTGCACAATGACCACCTTTAGTCCTGCTTTCAAGTGTTTTCAGACACCAAGCGCTGTTTTGTGTAAACGACACCCAGTGTGTCATGTCAGTGGGCCCGAGGCGAGGCTGTGTCATGGCTCCTGTTTGTTCTCCAAATGAGAAGATGGAAACAGGTCCAGAATGTTAATGCAGCCTGGTGGCACCACACAAACAAGACCCCCCGCCCCCCCGTCCTCTTCATGTGTCAGTGTTTTTTCTACTGCGTAACACACACAATCCCATTAACAGTTGAAGGAAAGCTCCCATTTTTTCACTGGTTGTTTTTCTTGGTCCAGTAGAGAGAAAGAGGGAGGGGGTGTGAGCTTAAAGTCACTCCCCCCGTTTTGAAATGCCTCCGCCTTTTGTTATGCAAACGAGCAGAGGCCCGTGGAAGAGTGTCACAGTAAAAATACTGTGCATGGTGGCCTTGTCACTGCGAGGCGCCCCCGCGGCCCCCCTCCTGGTGAATGGAGCTCCCCAGCGCATGATTGGGTCACGTGACCACATGGAGATACCCAGCTCAGCGTTCCCCCCCTTCATCTCCCAGGAGCCTTTGGCCATGTGTGTAGGAGCGGGGCAGACCTGGCGGTGCCACAGCGAGGGCAGCCTGCACTGCAACAACAGCGGTGGTCCTGTTTAGAGCAGAAACGTTTTAAAGGGAGAAAAGTCTGCTGTAGTTTGCAACATGTCTGACGTGAGCCGCTAGGTTCTGTGTGGGGTATGACTGGTCGGGCTGTGATGAGGAGTAAGTGGTCACTATGCCGTCTCACCTGTCACGGGCCTCTGCCATGTCACAGGATGTCACAGCCGGCGAGGGCAGCGAGTACGAGGACAGCGGCATCGATGGGGTGACGGCCGAGGCTGAGTCCCGCCGCTACAAGACCATGTCCGCCTCCTTCTCTGTATGCTCGGCTGCGGGTGGCAGCATGTTCGCCGGCAGCGACAGTGGCAGCAGCAATGGCGGCGGAGGAGGTGGTAGCGGTGGGCCTGGCGACTGCGTGCAGGGCGTCTATGAGAACTTCCGCCAGGAGCTGGAGATGAGTTCCTGCCAGACGGAGAGCTTGGAGGAGGCGGCCCTGAGCGACGAGCAGAGCACCATGAGCTCCGCCTACCACTCGGACCCGTTACTGGGCGCCACGCAGGGGATGGTGCGCAAAGCGGGAAGGCTTGCTGTCAAGAATTTCCTTGTGCACAAGAAGAACAAGAAAGTGGAGTCTGCCACCAGACGCAAGTGGAAGAGCTACTGGGTGTCCCTTAAAGGTTTGTCCTCAACTTGAATCAAACTTTGTAGAGGGGTGAAGAAATGTCCAGGGAGGAAGCCACTTTATTTTGATGAGGATCTGGATAAAGATGCAGATCCAGGGATGTATTTTGTGTGTCATGGGAGGTCTGCCATGCTGCACTTCTTACCATCGGCCACTAGAGAGCAGAATTAAATCTTTCATTGTCACTCCTCTTGAGATCAGGGATCTCCTGCTTTTAAATGGAACCATGAACTCCTTTTTTCTTTTTTTCATAACTCAGGCTGCACTTTGTTCTTCTACGAGACCGACGGCCGCTCGGGTATCGACAACAACAGCGTCCCCAAGCACGCCATCTGGGTGGAGAACAGTATAGTCCAGGCGGTGCCCGAGCATCCCAAGAAGGACTTTGTGTTCTGTCTCAGCAACTCGCTGGGAGATGCCTTCTTGTTCCAGGTGAGAGAAAGGTCACCTATATGAACAAAAGTATTGGGACACGACACATAATCAGTTGAGTGATCAGTCCGGAGTTTGACTTGGGTTCAACCTTAAATCTTCATCTAAGCCAGACCTTTGGTTTCATGTTCTCCTGCTGCCCCAATACTTTACTGTCTCCATCTATGGTTTTTACTCCTGCTTAATATGTACCGTTTATGCCCCCCCATCATAGACGTGCAGCCAGACAGAACTGGAGAACTGGATCACAGCCATTCACTCGGCGTGCGCCACTGCCGTGGCCCGACAGCACCAACGTGAGGACACGGTGCGCCTGCTCCGTGCCGAGCTTAAGAAGCTGGAGCAGAAGATCGACATGGACGAGAAGATGAAGAAGATGGGCGACATGCAATTGTCGGCTGTCACCGAGGCCAAGAAGAGGAAGACCATCTTGGATCAGGTACGGGCATTTATTATTTGCAATGCAAGGAAATCCAAATATCCAAAATTGGAGTCAGGTGACATCCAGTGGATTTGCATGAGAAACTATGTCTTTCTAAAGGTGGTAATATTCAGTTTTGAGGTAATACTTTACAAGGTTGTAGTCGTAGTGGTTTTATGTTGTGACCGGTGAATGTTTGCCACCGTATGCAGTTGGCAACATTCATCATTCTCTGCATATGAATGGTCTTTCTTGGGTCTGCTTAAACTGTGGCCTTTGTAGTGCCTGCCAGGTATATGGTTCTGTTGGGTGACCCATCAGAATCATTGGGTCAATGTCAGGTTCCACATTGTGCTTGAAGTGTATAGATAAAGAGCCTGGCTGAAACATTGGCAAGCTAGTGGAATGTGCGCTATTGTTTCTGTCTTGTCTCTGGGCCACTTGGCAACCGACGTCGGCTCGCCTCTTCCAAACACCACAGCCAAAACTGGGAGCGGTGCATTTGAATAAGCAGAATCGCTCCACTGCCCCACTAAACGTCCGTCCAGAGGAGCTTGTGTGATGAAACCCGATGAACAGTTAACTGTGTTGCTTCACAGATCTTCCTATGGGAGCAGAACCTGGAGCAGTTCCATATGGATCTCTTTCGCTTCCGGTGCTACCTGGCCAGTCTGCAGGGCGGTGAGCTGCCCAATCCCAAGCGTCTCTTGGCCTTCGCCTCTCGCCCCACCAAGCTGGCCATGGGGCGGCTGGGAATATTCTCCGTCTCGTCCTTCCACGCTCTGGTGAGTAGTTCCTCTCCAGAGTTGAATTCAAGGGGATTTATTGCAGGTTACTTTTTTTTTTTAACATAATCTTGATTATAAGACAACTTCCTGTTCAAATTCTCACCTCCAATCAGACACTCAATTAGCACATCTCCTGTATGCACAAAAACATGTTTGGTTGTTGCAATTAAAGGTATTTAAGTACTATTCACAATAAATAAATTAAATATACACATTTTAAATATGAAAATATAAAGAAAATTAAAATGAAATCCAAAGATCTGACAGTAAACTTTCCTGAAATGTTTTTTAAATTATATAAATTTGTCATAATTACTTTACATGTTCTACTTGTGTGCAAGCCTATGAAGGAGTATGAATAGTGTAAGACTGATTTGGATAATATTGTCATTACAGAACATACTACAGTATATGTACATATCAGAGTATTAAAATACAATAGTATTTCATGTAAAAGTCAAATATTGTATCCATAATCCACAAGTTCAAAACATTTTCTGTCAGGGCTGAACACAACAACAGCCGCAGGCATGTAGTTTGTTCCATGCTTTGGGAACAACTGTCTTATTTTGGCACCGGGGGTCTGACACAGGGGGCATCCGCCCGCTCAGGAGGCTCTGTGATGCCCTCCTACGTCTGCACTGAGGTCACATTACCGTGCAGCAAAAAGCAGTGCAGGAAAAGTTCTATTTGAGACGTTTTCCAGATCTCTGCGTGGCCCCTCGCCGCCAACGTGTGCCGGTGTTGCCAGGCATGTGGGCGTTGGAGCTACACTACACCAGCAGGGTGCAATAGTAATCGTTTTTTTTTTCTCTCTGATACTCCCACGCGTTGCGATGTAGTCACATTTTCCGCCATGAGTACTTACATCTGAATATCTGCTGCTGATCCAGAAGTTTAGTTTAGTGTTAAGGCTCTCACGTGCATTATTTCATCTGTGAACTTTTGCTCCACCGCTGAGCATGGTGCAACCAGGATCATTGACTCTGCTTTGTTCTACCAAATAGTTACAATAGTTACAAAAATCTGATCATCTCTCTTTTTTTGTTTTTTGCATGTCAGGTGGCAGCCCGCATGGAGACGGGCGTGAGGCGGCGAGCGCACGCCATGTCCCGCTCATGCAGCAAACGCAAGAGCCGTTTCTCCTCGCTGTGGGGTCTGGACACCACGTCCAAAAAGAAGACGAAAGCTCACCCCAGCATCAACCAGGTTTGTGTGCCAACAGTTAACTCTTTTTCGCTTTCTTCTCGTGCACGAATGTTGACGTTTGTCGCTGCAGGTGTTTGCTGATGGTGAAGTGCTTGTGAAAAAGCCTGCAGATGGAACATACACTGACTCTGCCAAGGCTCACCAGGTTAGGACACTTTTATTGATTAGCTTGCCCGAAGCGCATACAAGGCAGGCTGTTCCGCTTTGTTTATTTGGGAGTGTGCATGAGCTCAATATGCAAGTCTTTGAACCTCACAGGCGCGGCATAACGAAGTGTGGTAGCACGATGACCAAAACACACTTACGTTCCCTGTCAACCCAAAATACAAATGCAGACCTCAAACTGCCTACGAGGCTTTACATGGCGGAAATTGGTCAAGTAAAATTGGTAATTGTCCTGGTGTGTTTGGCACAGGAAGACAGTAAACACACAATGGAACATGACTTGAAAAAAAGCTTCTAATCAATCATTCATTCATTTTCTACCGCTTATCCGCACGAGGGTTGCGGGGGTTCTGGAGCCTATCCCAGCTGTCTTCGGGCGAGAGGCGGGGTACACCCTGGACTGGTTGCCAGCCAATCACAGGGCACATATAGACAAACAACCATTCACACTCACATTCATACCTATGGACAATTTGGAGTCTCCAATTAACCTAGCATGTTTTTGGAATGTGGGAGGAAACCGGAGTACCCGGAGAAAACCCACGCATGCACGGGGAGAACATGCAAACTCCACACAGAGATGGTCAAGGGTGGAATTGAACTCGGGTCTCCTAGGTGTGTGGCCTGCGCGCTAGCCACTTAATATTTCAAGACAAAATCTATCCTCCTTTCCAGACCGCTACTATCTGTTTGGCTCTGATCATCCAATCAGAGGACAGAAAAATACTGATGTTATTGTGAGGCGAATCTGAAATCTGACCATGTCCCCATGGAGGGAAGGTCACAGAACAACTAACTCTGAAATGACTACCTACTTTTTAATCAGAGCTCCTCTCGTTGTGCGTCCACTGTTGCAGACCAGCGAGGAGGAATCTGGCAAGGGTCTTCCACGGCCCAGCACGGAAAGTGACATCTGGGTGCCTGACCACCTCACCCCCTCCTGGGTGTGTCTGCCAAACGACCAGCCGGTGCTGACAATCATCCAACCTGGAGAGTCGGCGCTGTGCGTGCTGGAAACCATATGCAAGGTTGATAAATGACTCTAAAACACATAGTGATCTTTACCATCTGGTATAATGGTAGTCTACAACCACAGAATTCATATGTTCTTGTTGTTTTTTTACTGTTTGTTGTTATCATGTTGTAGGCCCACCAGCTGGATCCCACCAAGCACTACTTACGTCTTAAATTCCTCATTGATAACCAAGTCCAGTTCTACATCCCCAAACCGGAGGAGGACATCTGTGACCTGGTATGTAAACATACTCATGCCGACACGAGAAGCTGCTTTTGTCTAAAACACACAAAACTATTGATCCGCGGGAACAGGAATCGTTTTCCATATGAACCTCTGTCCCAACAGCTTTACAAGGAAGTTGAGCTCTGCTCCAAGATAACAAAAGTGGTCCAGTTTGACCGAGACGAGTCCTGCATGATCGGTTATGGTAGGGACTTGTACTTGACTTATACAAATGATTCAGATGTATTCCTGCTCGTGTCTGGCTTTTTATATAACCACTCTCCCTCCTCCAGGTTTCTCCATCTCCGTGGTGGAGGAGGACCGAGTGCAGCAGCTTTACATCACAGACGTGAGGGCGGGTGGATTAGCCTTCGCTAAAGGTCTGTTGCAATGCCATCTCAACTTCCTGTGAATGGATGAGCTGTTTCATGTTAATGTTTTGTCAGTGTCCTTTAGAAGTGCTTTTATTCAAAAGGCTATTTCAATAGAAGCAAGCAGGTCTAAAGGACTCATTGGCCTTGGCCAAGAACTCGGCAGCATTTGAAGCAGCTCTCGTGTGCTGCTTGGTTCTCTCCTGCGCAGGTCTGAACGCGGGCGACGAGATACTGGAGCTGAACGGGAAGGAGGCCCACAGTCTCGACTTCTCCGACATGAAGGTGGCGTTCTCCCGATCATCCCTGGCGCTGACCGTCAACACGTTACCTCCTGTGGACCGCCGTCAGCTGTGCTTCCTCCCGCCAAGACGCTCCGACGTGGAGGAAGACCTCTACACGGACATCTTCTCCCAGAGTCAAGGTGCCCACCAGTTAAAACACAACACCAGTCTTTACCAGAGCCGTTACCTCAGCCAAGGCCAAGAAAAAGTTGCCAGTCATGACATAGTAGGGCAGTGTTCCACTCCAGTCTGTTTGACTCTACAGCAGGGGTCTCAAACTCAATTTACCTGGGGGCCACTGGAGCTAGGGTCTGTGCAAGGCTGGGCCACATCAGCCCCCCCCCCCCCCCCCCAAAAAAAACGCATTAATTAAAAACAGAAAAATATACAAACTTTTTGACTTTGGTTCCGATTTTCTACAATAAAAGCTCTGATAAAACATTCCACTGTTCTCAAATATCTTAATTTTTATTTTTCTGCACAAAATAAGATGAAAAATAAATAAACAAATCGAGAATAAAGAAAATCAATCAATCTGTAATAAATAAATATAATAATAATAAAACGGCAAATAATAAAAACTTAAGAAACCACATATAGTTGGTGGGTAGACAAATTATTTTTTTCAGATTAAAATGAACAAAGCATTATTAGAGCCCTGTAGACATGACAAAACACAACTATAGTCACATTTATACTCTTTTTATTTACAACATATTGCGCAACTGCAGGGTCTTGAGACACATGCTAACTCGCAAACTAAAGAGCTAGCGACCTAAACGGTAGCCTTCAAGTTATTTCCTTTAAACTTAAATAGCCAAAAACTTACCACTTCCACACGGATAGGGAGGATAACTATTAACAGTTATTTAACCTTTAACATGAACATTAATCAAACGTAATAATTTTTTCTGGGTACATGATACCATACAGCATCCATATCAAACTTGCGCGGGCCGCACTAACATTAAACTTTCATATCAAGGCAGGGGCCTCAAACTAGTGTCCTGCATTTGGCCCGAGGGCCACCTGTTTGAGACCCCTGCTCTACAGCGAACCTTTGAGGGTAGGTTGAGTGTTAGGGTTGGGGTTTTCTTTCAAACTGGGTTTAGGGGTAGGATTGGAATTAGGTTGACTGTTAGGGTAAAGGTTGTTTCTATGGCTGAGGGTTAGGATTGGAGGCTTCTCTAGGATTGGGGTTAGGTTAAGTGTTTGGATTGGAGTATTCTTTATGGCTGCGGTTATGCCGAGTTAAGGTGGAAGGTTACTTTAGGGCTGGGTTTTCTTTCTGGATGGGGTTAGGGTTGGGACCAGGAAGACACAGCGACGTGACATGGGATTATTGTCTATCGCAGAAGACATCCTTGATGATGGCGTAGGGCTGCTGCTGGAGAGTTCTGGAGACAGCTTGGATGATGACTTGGAGATCTTCGGTCAGTTTGACGACTGCAGAAAGGTAAGCCAACATCTGTTTGTAAACTGCTCATCCTTTGCTCCTTTTTCCGTCTTATGTTGATGTGAAAATCTTTCTTACATCCTATTTCTTCACACACGCTTGTCTTTAATGTTCCAAATGTGTTAGTGACACATGGAGATGAAGAGAATCCTAAATATGAAATCAGTGCCCACATAACTAAGTGCTTGCTAGGTTCAATACAATCGACCGTGCTTTATGTGTTCATTGTTTTGATTTCTGAGGTTTAATCACACAAGCTGCGATGAAACATTCAAGACAAACTTAGCCAGGAAACAAAAGTAGCAGAACGGACATTTAGCAGCTTTTGTTCTGGCGTGCAGCAAGCGCTATCTACCACCTCGCTTGGTGAGCAGGCTCTGGTGCCAGACGTTCAGCGAGCGCTCCTTCCTGGACGCAACATTTGGTGCTTTTCACCCGCAGTGAGATTTTCTTCTGAGAACAGGCGGGAAAGCCGCTGACAGAAGCTTCGGCTTCCCAGCATGCATTGCATTCTCAACCTTGTCACATTATTACCTCTGCTAATGTTGGTGAAGATCACTTTTCACTGTTTTAAATCATTGTAAGGTTGTGTTAAATGGGCTTTGAGTTAAAAAAAACACTTTTCTATATGCAAAGATTCACCTCATTTACATACTGATGATGCAGCAGTCGGTATCCTGCTCAAGGACCCCTTTGATATCACAGGAAGACAGAGGTTTGACCCCTAATCTTTAGGTTGGGATATGACCCACAACCCGCCCCTGTTGGGGTTAGTGTTGGGCTTGGGGTTTTGGCCAGGGGTAGAGTTGAAGTTAGGTATCTCGGGTGGGGTTAGGCTTAGTCCTACTTGCGTGATCTCCTATCCCCTCTCGGGGGCACGACAGAACATAATTCAGAACCACTGGGTTTCAGGTTGTGGTTAGGCTCAAGTTATGTATTTGATTAGGGATCAGTTGGAGTTTGGGCTGGGGTTTGGATTCAGGTTTTGGGATCACGGTTAGTTATGTTAATTTGTCGCTTGCATAACTAAAACAGTTTGGGTTGTACCCTTGTGTGATCCAAGGATGAATATTGAGGCTTTTCATCCGGATTACATGAACACTGCTCAAATTATCTTTTTCTGTTAGGTTAGTGAAATCATCATAATCCTTCTCTGCCACACCTTAATTGCTGCCTTTTGAGACAAATGGTGTACTGTTGCTGGTTTTAAGAAGACGTAGGACAAAGGATGTCTGCAAAACGAGAACCCCTCGTTCCTTGCTTCATCGAGATGATTTAAATGCCAAACCTCCAGGACCAGTTGTTCCTGCAGCTCACTGCCCCCCACACCAACTTCCTGAAACCCTGCATTCATATTCAGATGTAGCCAATCCTGCCCTACCACAACCCTGAGGAGATTCCTTCCCATCATTTACTCCCTTTTTCAATCTCTTTTCCCGTGCTGGAAGACGATCAAGGCTGTATTACCACACTGCTGCACTTAGTCAGGTCCTCAGTGAGGGGAGGGAGCATTGCAGTGAGACCAAAAGGAGTGGGAGAAGTGGTGGTGGGCGGAGAGGAGGCAGCCGAGCATCTTCGCTCGTCCTTCTATCTCCTGAGTACCTGCTGTTTGTTTTCTGTTGACAAAACGAGGAGGTCTGCTTGCTGCTGCAGACGTGCCATGAAGACTTGAGATTGCAAAGTGCGGAGTTTTTTTTTTGCATGCAGTCATGTCCGCTTTGAAGTGGAGTCAGCCCAGGAAACGTTCATCAGACTCGGTCTTTGACATGCTTCATCTGGTGAGCTTCCACTTTTTCTTGTGGGTTCTACTAGACGTGCGCTTGTAGTCTGAGCGGGTTGTCATATTTTACCTCTAAAAAAATTCCTGCCCCATCAGGAGTACTTTGTAGCTGCTTCTTTGAGTCAGATTCTCGATCGGAAATTGCTGGTGGTACCTGTTTGTAGCACACTGATGTAACAGAACGCATACAGTCTGTGTGATTGTTGGCAGTTGGTTTACGTGGCAACAGTGTTTTGGACGGTAAAAACATTAAAATGGTTCTTAGACATGTAAATGTTTGGCAAAGATACTCACTCATTCAATCTAACCTGTGGAAAGCAAGGACGTGCGAGGTAAATGTCCCGAGTCTAACTTCACAACGTGTAATGTACTACAGTATCATGTGTACTGCAGAAACTCTTGCGGTTTAAGTCGACGCCCCTCGAATTTACTGACTCATGTCGACATAACAGCAAGTGAAACTAGCCATGTGACTTTGAGAATGAGTTCTAAGAAAGGATTTTGCAAACTGCGGCCGCTTGTTGACATGGTTTTCCATGCATATTTTTATTTGCTGTCTCGCATTCATTTTCTACCACTTATCCTCACAAGGATCGCGGGGGTGCTGGAGCCTATCCCAGCTGTCTTCGGGCAAGAGGCGGGGTACACCCTGGACTGGTCGCCAGCCAATCACAGGGCACATATAGACAAACAACCATTCACACTCACATTCATACCTATGGACAATATGGAGTCGCCAATTAACCTAGCATGTTTTTGGAATGTGGGAGGAAACCGGAATACCCGGAAAACATATGCACGGGGAGAACATGCAAACTCCCCCATCGTCGATTGTTGCCAGCTTGTAAAGCTCTCTTTTGGAACTCCCTTCAACCCTCCTTAAGGTCTACTACAGTCCTGTCAATTAAAAACTAATTTAGTGAGACCGGCTTTTGGCATATGATGATTGTATGTATTTTATTTGTGATTCCGTGCTTGGATCTGGATTTTGTTCTTAGTGTTTTTATCTTAATTTGATATTATGTTGTTCTTATTTTTTTGTGTAACTTGTTTTTACTTTTGTCAAGCACCTAGGGCACCATTCAACGATTCAACGATTACCATATTAACCAATTGACAACTATTTTGGTATCTTGTAATTCCACCCTTTTAAATGTGAACATTTTCCTTAGTCATCCATGAAAGCAGGTGTATTATCTGTGGTTTAGGCCAAACAGGATATTTACTCACATTTGGAAAGCCGTGGCTTTATTGATACTTTGCACAGCAGACCACTAACCCTTTACTTCATATTGATTTGGGTGCTCTAGTGAAGAGGTCTGCAACCCGTGGCTCTGCAGCCACATGCTGCTCATTTATCCTTCTGCTGTGCCTTCAGATAGTCTATGCTTCTGTGTTGTCACTATGGTGTCTCTTCTGATACCGTCATCAACTTTTCAACGTTCTGTTGGGTGTGTTGTGTGTGTTTAGCCAAAGTGTTATCCGGTAAAGCTGGTCAACTATTTAAAAGAAAACAGGTGTTTTGTGCGCATGCGTGTTGTGTTTCTTCACAAAAGGAAACGGCCAACCACAGGACTGCGTGCACATTGCAGGTGAATTTGGAAAGAGTACTTATCCATGTTTAGAAACATGTTTACTGTCATGTAAACGTACCGTCATCACTTATACCTCTTGGCCTTCTCCCCTAATGATTGCCCCCCCCCCCACCCCCACCGCCAGCCTCCTGGGTGCAATGCTGCCAAGGCGTTAATGAGCCGCGACCGTGATGGTGTCAAGTCCGCCTGGGCTGTTAAATCCCTGACAGGGAACATGCAGGAAGTCATTTAGACTCGATGGGCCGTTAGACTGGAACCCTCATTTGGGCTCACTGTGAAGGGCGTCATCCATCCATTTTCTATGCTATCCACTAGGGTGGCGGGGGTATACTGGAGCCTATCCCAGCTGACTTTGGGCAAATGGCAGAGTACACCTTGGACTGGTGGCCAGGGTGTTATATTATCATCAGTCTAATACATGCACTGTGCACTTTTAACATTATTAGAGCCTTTTGGACATTAAATAACACCCCTATATTCACCTTTACAGTCATAATAAGAAAAAATAAGACGTACATAGACTAATACATGTTAGCATTTTCTTACTTTGGGTTTCTGGTACAGTACTTCCTGCCATAGATATGTCATATCAATGTAACATTACTGACCTAGTGAAAAATGTACAATACTATATACACATTATCATTAAGTTCCATCTTCTCGCCGAGGTTGGAGGTTATGGTTCGCCAGTAGCACCGGCCTTCGGCTGCTAATTTGAAGTTATGATTGCATTTGCTGTTCTATATGGTGATGTTATTGATCCATTAATGTCTTGGTCTACCTCTAAATACTGTATCATCACATCTTTGAATGCCTTATATATGTATTTTACAGCATTTAGCCATTTCAGGCTTGAAAATGCTTGAAAAAAACTCTATGCATTTTGCTTCAATATGCATATTTGTTGTATTCAACTATGACACAGAATGCCTTATTCATATATTTTTTGAACAACCTGTGATAAGAGTGAAGCGTTAAGTGGAAATGGATTACTGTACATTTCATTACAGGTGAACTTAATCAAGTGGCCAGCGAGGGTATAAAAGGTGACATCAAGTGGCGTCAGCCCCCACCCATAAAGTTGTTCTACGGTCAATAGAGTTGCTGTATGTGAGCACGGTGACTTAAAATGTCAACTTGTTTCAGCGTGTTATGTATTTGACAGGCAAAGGTCGCTGTCAGCTACTGTCACTGAGTGATGGATGGGATCACGAACGGGGCGGGGGTCTATTTCTGACCCCCAAATTATAGTCTTAATAAAGCACATCAGGGCTGGTTTCCAAGACAACCCCCTCCTGTATGTTGTGTGTAGATTTCCGATGGCGTGAAAGAGATGAGTCACTTACGGCGGCGCCCTCAGTGGGAGGAAAACACCCAGGAGTGAAACAGAGCTACACACTCAAAAATAGCAAATGATAGGATTTTTTTTTTTATTGTTGAGAGCCGCCTCTGCAGCTCCTCTGCATGCATGCACACTCCACTCCTGAGTCAGTGCACGCTGGAAGTTCCCATCCGCCGCTGCGGCTTCTGCTATCATTGTTTTTCTGTGTTTTTATTAGAATACAGAGCAGGTGGCCGCTTTCTGCCGCAGCCTCCATGACATGAATCCCCCAGAGTGCATGTCCTCCTCGCCCAGCCCGGACTCGCCCTTCCCGCCGCCCATCGCCGCCCTCCGACAGCTCTCGGACGCCGACAAGCTCCGCAAAGTCATCAGTGAGCTGGTGGAGACGGAGCGCACCTATGTCAAAGTTAGTGTCCCTTCCGTCTTTGTGTCCGTATGCGTCATTGTTACATAAGTTTTAAAAAAAAAAGGTACGGGGGGGGGACTCAGCTGTGCCCCGTGTGTGCTTTTAGTGACCTTTTGTGGGCTTGATTGAGGAGGACATGTTACTGAAATGTAATAGTGCATGAAAGTGGATTTACGTTCTGCGTGTGCTAGCTAGGCTTGTGGTTGATGAATGCTAATGGAGCTCATGGCCACACAAAATAAAACTTAATTACCTGAGGCACAATTTTTCAGTCCTAATCTCTGTTTCCCCCCACGTTCATTTATCTTTTGATTTGGCGCTGCCTGTTCCCCCCTCGTTCATAAACACACGATAACACAGCTGGGCTGCCAGAGAAAAAGAAGAAGCAGCAGGAGGGATCGCTGTTGCTAGCTTAGATAAATTGTCGCTACTTTCAGCAAGTCGTCAGACCGCTCAAGAAAGAGATCTAGAAAGAAATCTAGTGTAGACTTTTGGCATCTCTGCCATGAAAACAGGTGCAGTCATCACTCGTTTATCCCGGGTGCCTGGTCCCAGACCCGACTGTGATGAGTGAATTCCCAGAAAAGAGGATTGCTTATTTATAAATATAATATTTTCATTAGTAGAGAAAGGAAAACTTGTTCACGACCTTCTAAATGTGATTTTTAACATAGTAGAGCCCTCTAGACCTGAAATAACACCCCTATAGTCATCTTTCCACTCCTATTACCTGATATAGTAGACATAATAAGAGAAAATAGGACAAAAGATCTAAATATGATGTAATATAGACTCAAACATGCATGGGAAGGTCCTTGTTTTTATGTCCAGTTTATGTACACTATTCCTGCAGCGGCTACTGTCCCATCAATGTAACATGACGTGTGTCATCACACTGTCTTTGAATGCATCTTCTGAATGCCTTATATATTTGTATTCTTCTTCATTTGACTTTTTTTTTGCTGGAAAAAGCTTCACTTATGCCTTAAACTAATACACAAAACATGCAGGATTAATTAAATAATTTCATTAATTAATTCACAAGTCACAAAATGGGAACCCGCAGGTAGCTCCGTCTTGTTTATGACATTAAAAAAAAAAGACAAGGAAGCGAAAGAAGAAAGCTCTAAAGTCAGAAACATACTTGTTTTGTTTTTTACACATTTTTTAGCCTCTTTTTCTTTTCTTTCTCTCACATCCAATTATGCAAATTTGACCATTACTTCTGACACACAACTGCCACAAATAGATCGTAGCCCTGTGGACAACACTGAATCTTAACAGAATGAAGCAAATAATATGAATAATAGCGATTGTCTTTTAGTCCCTTCTACTTTTATATTATATTTACAACACCAATGGGTCGGATTTAGTTGAATATTATCTTTAAACAAAACCACAAATAAAAGGTGGCTTTATTGGCTGTCTACAAGGTCAGAGGGGCTAAATTCATGATGTAAATGCACTGACCCAACACTTTTGCAGGACCTCAACTGCCTGATTGGGAGATATCTCAGTCCTCTGCAGAAAGAGACATTTCTGACTCAGGATGAGGTAAGTCAAATACATACTGTGTGTGTGTGTGTGCGTGTGGCTCTGCAGTGCTGATGCTGGAGCTTGTAAAAGTGGGTTACATAATCACAGGATGGATGGCTTTGTGTGAGGACAAGAGTGCTGAATGATGAGGAGGATGGAATGTTTTTTGTTTTTTTTTAACACCTGCATGTGCTACTTGGACTTTGTGTGCATGATCTGCTTCATACTATCAGAGAACTTGTACGAAAAGCCACTAGAAATGAGTAGGTCAATAAAGGTTGCTAACTGGAGTCATTAAAGAATGATTTCTGCAGCAATGGAGTGACACGGTATGCCCACGGAAAAACGCTTTACATGTGTGTTGCAGCAAAATAGCACCGTGTTAACTTTGGCCGACACCCACGGTAAATAGATAATAAATAAAATAAATAAATACATTTCAAACCTCACTCTTCGTTTTTCTTCCAGTTGGATGTTCTCTTCGGGAATCTGCCAGAAATGGTGGAGTTCCAGGTGGAGTTTCTCAAGACGCTGGAAGACGGAACCAGACTGGTTCCGGATTTGGAGAAGCTGGAGAGAGTGGAGCAGTTTAAGGTAACAGTAATCAGTAACACACACACGATGCATTAATATACAATATTTAACAGGTTGGGCTGGTATTTACGATGGTAACTACTTTATTTCATTAATTGAGTTAACATTTTTGGCATAACTGCCGCACGCGCACCATGGCAAGCTACATACAGTATCTCCGTTACGACGGTTACGGTTGCTACACGCGCTTTTATAAGTTATACATATAAAGATATTTTAACATTTTAACTTCATTTTGACCTGAAGACGCCATCAGCAGGGCAATTCCAACACCATAAATACATCTCCATCTTAGAAACACATCTTTAGTCCCTCGGAACTACACTTCCTCATTGTCGCTTCACAACCGCAAGGTGCATTCAGGGACATTTCGAACATCAGACCAACATTTTTATTATGCGTGTATGTGTGGTCTAAATGAATAAAAATAATTCATAATTGGATATTGGCATCATTCACGTCATAACTGTTAATGCGGAAGTACAAATTGCTGCATTTAGGTATGCTGGGAAATCACAGAAAATACACTGAAATACATTGATTGTAACTTAAATTACACGGTGTCTTGGAACGCAACCCTGCATTGCTCATAAAAGTGGATTCAAATGTTCTACTAAAGACACGAGTGCTATTTTATAACTTTATTTAAACGTTCAGTTCACTTGGACATGGTAATGCGTCCAAATATTGATAATCCAGAAAGATTATCAGGAAAAAAAATGAAAAAGAAACCCCAATGCTAAATCAAAAAATATGGAATAAAAACAATTATGACATAAAACATTATAAGATAGAAAGTTAAAATGACCTTACATATTTTTTTTAGTCTCATAATTGATTTTCCTATCTCATAGTTTTGACTTTACCAAGTATTTTTGACTTTTTAATTCTTAATGACTTTGTCTCTTTTTTTACCTTTAATCTCATAATTAATTTTTTTAAATCTCAAAATAACCAATTATTTTGACTTGACTAATTTTATGACTTTTTGTCTCATAATTTTGACCTTGTATCTCATAATTATATTTACCTCATAATTTTGACTTTCATATCTCATAATTTTGACTTTTTATCTCAATATTTACATTTTTTACCTTATGATTATGACTTGCTCATCTCATTTCAGTTTTCAATCTAAAAATGTAGACTTTTTATCTTATAATTATGACTTTTCTATCTCGTAATTATGATTTTTTATCTAATATTTTGGATTTTTTGTCTAATAATTCACTTTATCTGATAATTTTGTTTTCATACTTTTTGGTTTCAATCTCATAATTTTGCCCCTTTCATGACATTTTGTCTCATAATTATGAAAAATGTATAATTATGACTTTCTAATTTCGTCATTTCCATTGTTAATCTCATCATTATTATTTAGTATCAGGATGTTTTTGTCTTTCAGGGCTCCCATATTATCTGTCGATTGATAAGACACTGTTAGGTAGAATTGCAAATTAATTCATTTCAAATCTGTGTTTAATCTGATTAAAATTATTAAAAAAAACAAACAAACAATGCACGATACATTTTTCAGCCATGTAACATCTCCTCCTTCCTCTTATGGTAGAAAATCCTCTTCTCCCTGGGGGGCTCCTTCCTGTACTATGCAGACCGCTTTAAGATCTACAGCGCTTTCTGTGCCAGCCACACCAAGGTCCCCAAGGTCCTAGTCAAGGGTGAGTGAACGCACCTCGGCTCCACGTTGCACCCTGTTGCTCGCAGGGCCGTCTGCCGACGGCGGCCATAAATCTCCGGCGCGGAGCTGTCAGGCCCGGCGTCGTGCATTTGACCTCTGCGTACTTGCCTGCTGGCGCTGCTGTTCAGTGTACCAGCAACGTCACACGTTCATGAACTCACGTCTCAAGTTGAACACCTGTTGCTTGCTTTCCCGCGGTCTATTCCACAAAGGTTTTTAGACCATATTTGCTCATTTGCTCCTACAACTGTAAAGTAACTTCAGCCAATCAGAAAGCTAGTTCCTATTCCCTAACAGTGACAGTACCAAAGTGACTTAAACGTAAGATGAAGGAAGTGTCTTTAATGGCGCTTTTCCGATCCTCCGCAGCCAAAAGCGACCCTGACTTCAAGGCCTTCCTGGACGAGCGCAACCCCAAGCAGCAGCATTCGTCCACGCTGGAGTCCTACCTGATCAAGCCCATCCAGCGGGTCCTCAAGTATCCTCTGCTGCTCAAGGAACTCTACTCGCTCACCGACCCGGACAGCGAAGAGCACTACCACCTGGACGGTGAGAGGCGCACCACGGCGCACCAAAGCAGGGGCGTCCAAATATGAAAAATGAAAGGCTGCCACTTTGATATGTTGTAACGATATGCTAGCATGTTTTATGTACTTCATTCCAGCCTTGTCCAATCCAGGAGGTGCAAAAACACGATCAATATCAACTTCAATCTTTGCTCTTTTTCTGTTACCAATTTTTGAAATGGTCCAAATATTTTACTTCAAGTACATTTTTTTTATTCTCATGATATTGTTACTGTTCACCAACCTCATGTTATTATCACAAAATTGCTACTTATTTTCCTGTTAAAATAAGACATTTTTCTCTTAATTTGTTTACTTTATTCTCGTAAAATTACAGCTGTTATTTCAATTTCTGCACATGTTTTTTTTTAAATAATTTCTAACTATTTTTACTTTTTGGTAGGATATTTTTTTCTCGTAATTCTGACTTTATTCTCACAAATTACATAACACAGCAACCCAATTCTCCTAAAATTACTTTTATTTTTGCTTGTTTTGTTTAATATTTCAACATTTTTCTACTTTATTTTAACATTTTATCTCATAATTTCAATGTATCTTATAATTATGCCTTTACTATCTCATAAGTTTGACTTTCTATCTTATAATGATGACTTTCTTATTGCATGTTTATGACTTTATTGCGTAATTTTTCTCCTATTTTGGACGTTCACTTCATAATTTTATCTCCTAATTAAGATAAGATATGCCTTTATTCGTCCCTCAGTGGGGAAATTTGCATCCATCAATTATTTCAATTACGACTTTAAGATGTAATTGTGACTTTTTATATCAAACTGATTACTGTTTATCTCACAATCTCGATTTATCTTCTAATGATGACTTTATCTCATAATTGTTACTTCATCTCCTTTCCTATCTTGTAATAATTCTGACTTTTTATGTGATGACTTTTTATGTGACAATTTTCTTCTCGTAATTATGACTTTGTTCTCTTAATATTTGGATTTTATTGTCATACCTTTTTCCACAATTTCATTTCCCAAAAATGGCAACATTATTGGTAGTTTTGTTGTTTCATATTTGGTAGTGTTCTTGTTCAATGCTATTTTTAGCACGCACTGCGGGACACGCCTGCGTTAAACTAACCGTGAGCGTTTATCCTCAGTGGCCATGAAAGCCATGAACAAAGTGGCCAGCCACATCAATGAGATGCAGAAGATCCACGAGGAGTTCGGCGCCGTGTTCGACCAGCTCATCACCGAGCAGAGTGCCGACAAGAAGGAGGTACATCACAAGATGGCGGCCGGTTGGGACAAGGGGACATGTTGATTGACTGGCGATGTTTGACCTTCATGCCCAGGTGGCCGACTTGTCCATGGGCGACTTGCTGCTCCACACCAGCGTGACCTGGATCAACCCACCCGCATCCTTAGGAAAGTGGAAGAGGGAGCCCCAGATGGCCACTTTTGGTATGACGCGCCTACCTTGACTGATGACCTGTGCTTGCGTGACACCTACTTTCTTTCAGTGTTCAAAACGGCCGTTGTCTTTGTGTGTAAGGACGGGTCCAAACAGAAAAAGAAAATGGTACGTGGCCTATTTCACAATAAAAGCTCCTGACGGCAACTTGAATAATGGTGTTTTTCCATTCCATAAGGGCGGCTCCCATCGAGTGTCCGTGTCTTCCGAAGAGAAAGACCCCTTCCGATACCGCCACATGATTCCCACAGACGCTCTCCAAGTCAGATCGTTAGCAAACGCGGGTTTGTACAATCACACGCCCGCCGGGGTACATACGTTGTGGTCGTTCACATAACACATGCATGCTTTCCTCCTCAGATGTGGAGGGCACGTCCGTGTGTGAGATCGTGCACACAAAGTCGGAGTCGGAGGGCCGGCCGGAGAGGGCGTTCCAGCTGTGTTGCAGGTGAGGAGTCACGAAACCTCTCTGGCGTCTTGCAGCGCCGGCGTCATGTAACCGTACTTCTCCATTAGCTCTCCGGAGGGCCGCAAAGACTTCCTGAAGACGGTGCACTCCATCCTGCGAGAGAAGCACCGGCGGCAGCTGCTGAAGACGGAGAGTTTGCCCCTCAGCCAGCAGTATGTGCCCTTCGGGGGCAAGCGCCTGTGCGCGCTGAAGGGCGCCCGTCCTGTCATCAACCGAGCAGGTACGTCCCGCCGCGCGGCGCTCGCAGCCTCGTCTTCACGCCGTCGAGACAAAAAAGGCTCAGTGTGATGCAATCCCAGGAAATGCTTTGGACAAGTCATTCCTTTTCATGTGGGATTGGATTTGAATTAGGACTTTTATTCGCTACATGACAGAGCTTGGACTCACTGAGGTTCTATGCAACAACTAAAAAGGTAACTTCAGGTCACAGCTGTCATTTTAGGAGAATACAGTCAAACATTGTTATTGTACATGTCATTATGTCATCATGAGGAGGAATCATATAAACGTAAAAAAGGGACAAACAAACACAAATAAAGTTGTTCTTTTTAGTACGTTTTAGAAAATTCGGTTGTGTTAAGAGAATAAAGTCAAAATATAATGGGAATGAAGACATATTTTAACTAGACAAAAAGACACAACTTTACAAGAATAAATATTGATGTCAGTTTAGTAGCACAGAGTTGAAATATCAAAGAAAAAATATCTATTTTTATGTTATGATTATATTATTATAATATAATTTTATAATAATATAATATTACTAAATAAACGAAACCATTTTTGGGGGGAACATGAGTTTGTGGAAAGGTTATATTGTCAAAATAAAGTCCAAACATTACATAAAGTCATAATATCACACAAAGAAAAAGCTTGACTTTCACTTTCTACACAACACACTCACATAGCACAATCAGACTTGCACAACACTTACATATGACTGGTGGGGAAATATCAGAAGAAGGGACAGATAATGTTTTCACTCACACAAGCTTAACTTTCGCTTTCTACACAGCACACTCACATAGCACAATCAGACTTGCACAACACTTACATATGACTGGTGGGGAAATATCAGAAGAAGAGACAGACAATGTTTTCACTCACACAATCTTAACTTTCACTTTCTACACAACACACTCACATAGCAATCAGACTTGCACAACACTTACATTATGACTGGTGGGGAAATATCAGAAGAAGAGACAGACAATGTTCTCACTCACACAAGCTTAACTTTCACTTTCTACACAACACACTCACATAGCATAATCAGACTTGCACAACACTTACATAAGATTGGTGAGTAAAAAAAAGAAGAGACAATGTTTTCACTCACACAAGCTTAACTTTCACTTTCTACACAACACTCTCACATAGCACAATCAGACTTGCACAACACTTACATATGACTGGTGAGAAAAAAAAGAAGAGACAGAAAATGTTTTCACTCACACAAGCTTAACTTTCACTTTTCCACAACTAGATTTGACTTTCTAGAGGCTCTTTTTGTGAAGCAAGAAAATAAAAAGTGCTGCTGTGATTTTTCCCACAGCGTCTGCGCCAACAAGGACACTGGGACGGAGGAAGCTGGTGCGCAACCGCTTCACCATCGACACCGACATCGTATATGACGGCGAGTCCGAGCAGGACCTCGCCTCGCCGCCTCAGGACGCAGACGGGTTGGGGGCCCGGCGAGACCGGCGGCGGGCATCGGCGGAATCTGGCGACACGGACCGCTGGGTGGAAGAACAGTTTGACCTCAAAGAATACGAAGACCCAGAGGAGGTCAAGGAGACGGACATCCTGAGCGACGAGGACGACGAGTCGGGACGGCGGAGGACGGCGGGGGCCGTCCACCTTGATGCTTCTGTGGCGTCGCTTTCTCTGGAGAGCGGGGAAGCGGAGGGAAGCGAGGCGCTCGGCGAGCCCTCCGCGGACGGACACGTGTGGGTACGGCGGGAGCATCCTGAATGCTCGCCAGACTGACACGCTTTGGACGATCGAGCGGAAAAAGCTGACTCATCGTTTGGACGAACAGTACAATCATGGATCCCATCGTGACCGGCATGCTTTGCACACGAGAGCGGCGCTCTGCAGCCCCGCCTGCTGTTGCCAAATGGGTTTGTTTTCTTTGCGTGACCTTGACAACCTTATATTTGTCCTCCCAGACGTGGAAGAAATCATAGCATAGTCAACTGAAATATCGTCAAATATTTACTTTACAGCTTTTAGCCTGCTTTTGTTGCGTCGGATAGTATTTTTGCTAACAGTTAGCGGCGGAGGCTAGGGGGATTTTCATGTTAACATAATCCTGTTTTACTTGAATATTCCTTCATCTTTTACTGTGAAACCTTTCTTGTTTTGCTTCTAGTGTTGCCTTTCAAAGAACAGTCATTGATGATGTTTAACTTTAGTCTCGTGCGCGCTCCAGTGGCGGGAATTTGCACAGCTGTTGTTTAAAAAAAAAATGGTTTCAAATCACTGGATTACAAAGCAATGTTTTTTTAATATATATATAAATATATATTATTTATTGATTTGTAAATGTATTTGTTAGCAAGAGTATTTGCTTTTTATAGGACAGTGCAAATTTGTTCCAGCAATCAGAGGGGGAGAGATAGTAGTCCAAATGTGATGAAATAATTGACTGCATTTTTATTATCATTATTATAATATTATTACCATGCCTGTACATAAAATGTATTGCTATCATAATAAAGACACTTGTTTCCTACAGCAGATGGTGACGTGTGACCACGCATGAATCACATATTGAATATTCCTCACCAGGCCGTGCTCAAGCCGGCTCCAGGGGACGTTACAGCAGAAATGGAAAAAAAACAGTAATTTTAAAAAAATAAAGTGAACATGTTAAGAGAAAAGTCATATTCTAAGGAGGAAAAAAAGTCAACATTTTATGAGAATAAACAAAATGTCATTTTAGTAGCAGAGTTTAACTATTTAGGTGTTATGTTATTTTGAAGTTGAATTATGTTGAGTCGTATTATTATGAGGGGAAAAAATAAATCAAGATGGAATTTTTGAAAACTAGTTTGGGTGGAAGTTAGAATATTATGGGAATAAAATCATAATAATGTATGATGAAAAGACAATTTACAAAAATTATATAGATATATAAATTTCATACATACATATATATACTGAAATAAAAGAAGAGCAAAACTGTGGAAAAAAGAGCCAAGATTGAAGTAGTGAAGTTGATTGGTTCCAAGCCCGACCACAAGAAGTGAATTTTCATAATTAACCCGCCTAAATAACACCCATATAATCACCTTCACAGTCCTATTATTCAATATAATAGGTATAAGAAGGGAAAATCATACGTCCAACCACAGGGCTAGCACCACAGTGCAAACAAGACAAATTACTCTTTACGCCCCTCTAGCGGCACAACCTAACAGTGCACTAATTCCCTGCTCTTGTAAACAATGACAACATACGCCCTCAACATGACTTGGCAGAACAAAACGTCACAACCTTATCTTCATTTGAATAAACCTCCTCTCCATTCGTCACTTTTCATGACACAACAGTCCAAATTAAGCCTCAAATGGGGGACCACTTATAGATCACCTAAAACCTGACGCAGTACGCCTCAGGACCAGTTTATCTTTGGAAAATTGAAACTTAGAATACAACTTTTTTTCTTAATATTTTGACTCAAAAAACGACAGCTATTTTTTATCTATAAAAATATATCTAAATTTTTAAATTTTCTCCAGAAATAATCTTCATAATTTTGTAGTTATTTCGTAATTTAAAGTTATTTTTGTAATATTATGACTTTATTCCCACAATATTTTGACTTTATTTAATATAATTTTTTTTACCCAAAATTAGTTTCCAAAAATGTAAGCTTTTTTTGTTTTGTTTCTTCCATTATGACTTTTTAAAAAAAAACTTATTTGAATATTTCAACGCCATGCTACTAAAATTACATTATTTTTTCTCATAATATTCCACATTTCTTGTGACTTTTCACTTTTTTTCACATCATATTTTGACTTTACTAATTACAACTTTTAAAATATTACATATTATTCTATAATATGTTAATGTTCTATTATATATGATATTATTAAATATGATATTAACATTTGGATTTTATTCATGTCAAATTAAAGCTGCTTTTTCCGTGTACACTGTTTTTTCTTTCAAATGACTATTAAAACTATTTAAAAAAATAATTATTTCGACTGTCTGCTTGAAAAATTAATAAAATTAATAAATTTTTGTCCTCTAATATTTGGACTTCATTCTGGTTACAACTTTAGATCTACATTATTTCTGATGGGAAGAATGTATTCCTATATTTGAGTTGGAGTGGGACCTCCTGTTTAGTCCAAATGAAAGAGCGTGGTAAACACGAGTGTGATGTCACCACGTCTGAAGTGTGTATTGACTTGGATGTTGTCTGTCACGCCGTGTCGGTATCGCTCAGCGAACCCGTCCGACCGGTTTTTGGGTTTCTGTTCCTGTTTTGCGAGATGCGGCTGAGTTGTTTGGGTTTGCTTTTTCTGGCCGTCACAAACACGGCGCGACCTGGTGGGCGGCATGGGGGCGGCGGGTAGTGAATTCCTTTTCTTATCTCAGTCGTGTCATGTGACCGTGCGGCATGATTATACTTCCAGCATCCAAGTAGGGTGGCACAACGGGAGGGGCAGGTGCAGATGCACCGTTTTGGGTCCAAACCAAACTGAGCCGGCCTACTGAAAACCAGAATGATGACATAGCGAGCGCGGCGATATCATCAGCCGAGGAAAAACACGGCAGCTGAGTAGTCGCTCCATTTGACGTGCAGGCGGACATGAGGGCCAAGCTGGAAATCCTGGCCATGGTCCTGGGCTTCCTGGGCCTGTTTGGCGCGGTGGCGGCCACGGCCATGCCCATGTGGCGGGTCTCAGCTTTCATCGGCGCCAACCTCATCGTGATGGAGGTGCTGTGGGAGGGCCTGTGGATGAACTGCTTCAACCAGGCGGACATCAAGATGCAGTGCAAGGTGTACGACTCGCTGCTCATCCTCTCCCCCGAGCTGCAGGCCGCCCGCGGCCTCATGGTGGTCGCCATTGTGCTGGTGGTGATAGCTCTCTTCATCGCCGGCTTCACTATGAAGAGGACCAACTGCTGCGAGGGCAACGAGCGAGCCAAGAACATCACCATGGCCTTCGCCGGGAGCTTGTTCCTGCTGGCCTGCCTGGTCACGCTCATCCCCGTCTCCTGGGTGGCCCACACCGTCATCAGGAACTTCTACAACCCGGTGGTGGTGGATTCTCGCAAGCGCGAGCTGGGGGCGTCCCTCTTCATCGGCTGGGCCAGCTGCGCTCTTCTGCTGGCCGCCGGCATCATCCTGCTGCTCAGCTTCAACAAACGCAGGTCCAAGGAGTACCGACCCTACTCGGGGGCCTACCTCACCACCTTGCCCGCTGACGCCGGGAGAGCCAGCAGCGTGCACAGCAGCAGGGCGCCCTCCAGCTTCCACAAGCATCACGAATACGTCTGACGTCTGCTTGGGATTCTTTAGCTTTGGCATCATTCCTGGACGCATCATTTTTCAGCTAGAAACGCTTCCCGGGAGGTTCTGTAAATAGCAAGTCCTGCTGGTCATAATTCCGAAATTCGCTGAAATGTACTTTGGATATGAAATGATAATTGCACGGATGTATACGTGCGCTGGAAAATGAGAATAAATTATTGAATTATTCTACTGTATTCTGCTTTGTTTCCTCCATTTTGCCAAAGAAAGCACGCACACCACCGAAAACAGATCCAAGCACACGGCTGCAACTAATTAGTTCCTTAAGCGATTAATCTAAAGTCATCAGTGAAAAATGAAAGGATGCCACTTTGCCACTAAGTAAAGCCACACATCTCAGCTTTGGAATTTACAGTCGGTCAAAAAAGCCCATTTTCATATCAAAGTCACTCTTTTACCCCCATTTTTGCATATTTCCCAAATATTTATTTATTTATTCCCAAAATGTTTGAACTTTGGCCCCTGATTGAATTGTCCAATAATGACAATTTCACTTTGTTTTGTTTCTCATGAATACGCTTTTTAAAAAAAACTACATTTTTATATTTCTTCTACATAATATTACCTGTTTTTGTGACTTTTTTTCTAGTTATAATATGACTTTTTTATCATAATATTTTGTCTTTTTTTGACTGCAGTTTCTTTTACGTTTTCCAACTATTTTCAACTTTTTTCTTAAGTAATCTTTGTAAATATTTTTTGGTAATACTTTCACTTTATTCCCATAATATTATCATTTTCCCCTAATCTCATTTTCCAACAAATCCAACTTTTATTTTCATCTCTATGCTACTAAAATGACACATTTTCCCTCGTAATATTATGAGTTTATTCATGTAAAGTTTACTTTTTTCTGTTCATATTCAGACTTTACTCTTGTAAAGTGTTTTTTCCATATTTGCTGTTTTTTTCCCCAAATATTTATTATAATATTCTTGTAAGATGATGTTTTTCCACATTGGTTGTTGACAGTTGACATAAAAAAAATACTTGAATACTCAGGTGTGACAGTGGATATCAGTGATCGGACTGATCAGTACTGGAATATCGGTACTTCACACGTTACCATCGCCTCAGGTTTCATGGACTTTTATTTTGAAGGTCCTTATGACTTAGAAACTCCTATTCTGTATTTCCACACCTAAAAAAAACATTTGATTGTGTCACTACATACTGTAACTTGATTGTCTAGAAGTTCTGTTTTTAAATCAGAACTTTGACCAAGTTGACAAAAACTGGGTTGTCATAAGACCCACTTTTTGGTTGAAGGTTTTCACCAGAATGTTTGTACATGGTCTCACGTTTCCTTCAATACTTGACATTACAAACTTTGACCTGCCCAAACAAACAACCCTACACGTTCCTGTCCATGCATTTTTTATGACTTTCCTCCATCACTGCAGACCCCCCCCCACACACACACACAAACTACTGAGCACTGTACACCAACACAACTAGGCACACAGACGCTTTCCTCCCCCAGGACGTCACTCTGATCAACACTTGAACACATCAGTGTTGACCCCTCCCAAAAAAAACACTTATATGTAAATCCTAATCCTGTTTTTTTTGTTTACAAATGCAGATCATTGGTCTATTAATCAACTGGTAATGGTTTGCCCATTTAGAAGAAATGAATGACAAAAAGAGACGCTCCAGTCTGTGTGATGGTGATGGTGACTACGACCTGATTGAATCCATCTGGTTGATCATTGGACCAGATGAGGGAAAACATTTCCAGTGAAACTGTGCTGGGGTGGAGTTTCTAGGTTTTAGTTTCACTTCTGTTGACATTGTCAGATAAATCTTACTTCATTTTGTTGATTTCTCAGATGATGATGCATTAAAGACAAAGGAGGCAGGTATTTGTCATGGGGACTACTTTCCCTGGCGGAGGTCTGTGCTCTAGCATCCTGATTGATATTGAGAAGACCACCACAAGTGTTTTGATTGAAGGCTGAGTGAACTCCTTCAAAACAGCTGAGGACCGTTGGGGCGGCTCAACCAGCTCGACCGCCACCCTGCGTCGTTAGCATTTTTGTGGGTGTATAACTTCCTGGACTTGTTCCTCTGCTCAGATTTGTCTCCTGCCTCGTGAGAGCGCTGCCAGTGCGCTCCCCGGTGCGATCGTCATGGCCTCTTACACCGCTTACAGCGGATACACTAAGCCGCCGCTGTCATACGCCGGCTCCTACTACAACTACGACGAGAAGGCGCCCCAGTCCTACACGGAGTACCAGGACTCGGTGTACGAAGAGAAAAAGAAAATTGAGAAGCGGAAGAAGAAGTACGCTATTTGCTGCGAGGTGGTGGCGCTCATCATCGGCTTCATCGGACTCATCGGCGTGGCGGCCGTGACAGGTCTTCCCATGTGGAGGGTGACGGCCTTCATCGAGGAGAACATAATCGTCATGGAGACACGTTGGGAAGGGCTGTGGATGAACTGCTACCGCCAGGCTAACATCAGGATGCAGTGTAAGGTCTACGACTCCCTTCTGTTTCTGCCGCCCGACCTCCAGGCGGCCCGCGGCCTCATGTGCAGCTCGGTGGCTTTGACCGTCTTTGCCCTCGTCGTCTCGGCCGTGGGGATGAAGTGCACAAAAGTGGTGGACCACCGCGCTCGAACCAAGCACATCGTTCTGGTGGCTGGGGGCGCCCTCTTCCTCTTGGCCTGCATCACCACGCTGATTCCTGTGTCCTGGACGGGCCACGTCATCATCAGGGAGTTTTACAACCCTTTGCTAATCGACGCCCAGCGACGGGAGCTCGGCGAAGCCCTCTACATCGGCTGGGTGACCTCGGCCTTGCTTTTCTCAGCCGGGGTGATCCTGCTGTGTCGCCACGCCCCACGCACCCAGGAGCCCGACCAGAGGATCATATACAACCCCGGCTCATACGCCTACCAGCCCGGCTCCACGTACCAACCGTACACTTACCAACCCTACCAGCCCCCGTACACCTCCCAGCCTGCCTACTCCGCACCCCCAACAGGGTCTGTAGCCTACACCCCGGTCCAGTACTAG
The DNA here is from genome assembly GCF_037039965.1 of Doryrhamphus excisus. Taxonomy (NCBI): domain Eukaryota; kingdom Metazoa; phylum Chordata; class Actinopteri; order Syngnathiformes; family Syngnathidae; genus Doryrhamphus; species Doryrhamphus excisus. Next base: position 7,891,343 of record NC_136364.1, on the reverse strand, counting down.
AGAAGACTGCACAGAGACAATGGCCTTTTTGGCACAAGCATCTGTGCATGTGCATACCATGATGACTGCGCTTTAACGCCATAACACCGGGTCTTTCAGAGAACATATAGTACCACCACGTGATTTCTCTCTGAATTTGAAATGTACATACTTTTTTCCACTGGGCCATTACTGTGGTCAATAAATGGAGGCAGAGGAGGGGAAAAAAGCCTGTTGATTTTGTTTGACTCAAACGGAAACACGTTATCTCCATTGTTTTCAGTTATGTGGCTAAACCGGTTGAACCTGAACACTGTCCCAGGTCCACCCAACAGGATGTCATGGGTTAGTCGCCTGCATAACAACATCATACATTTCATTTTCCTAACACTTGTCACAGCAAAGTGCTGGTCACCCGTCAATCACAGAGCCCATTTAGAGACAAATCACTTTCACACAATCACTGCAGTGTTTCCCACAGGACAGAAATCCGGGCTGACCATATTTTTATTACCAAACACAAGGACACTCGACCTAGCAAAGAGTGTACTCAAATGATCCTGGAAATGTACTTGAAGATGCCCTTATCATTTCAATACATTTAAAGTGTATGGATTGTTACAATAATCCCTCATTTATGGCGCTTCATTAGTTCCACACCCGACCACGATGAGTCAATTTCCACCAATTAGGCTATTTCTAATGGGTTCATTTATTTTGAACATGCATACAAGTCACATTCAGTTCCACACATCCAAAAAGGAGCAGCTTATTTCATCCTCACCCTGTTCGTTTCACATCAATTGCAATATATTTGTTCACTTCCTGTTTTTCAAATGTACTCTTTGCTAGTTTCAAATACATAGTTGGAGTTCTTATTCATAAAGCCAATATTTTCATAGCTAGAAACCCTGTTTAAGACCTTCTAAAATTTTTTTTTAATATTATTAGAGCCCTCTAGACATAAAATAACACCCCTATAGTCACCTTTACACTCCTATTACCCAAAATAGTAGCTATAATAGGAGTAAAATATGACATCTAAGATATAATTAAGACTCATGCTTGTGTGTGTTGCTATAAATGTACTATGTGCCTTAGTTCCTCACTAACTACTCTACTCATTAGTTCCTCAATAACTACTCTAAATGTATGTGTCTTAGTTCCCCAGTAACTACTCCACCTATTCGTTCCTCAGCAACTACTCTAAATATATGTCTTAGTTCCTCACTAACTACTCTACTTGTTAGTTCATCCATAACTACTCTAAATGTGTCTTAGTTCCGCGGTAACAACCCCACTAATTAGTTCCTTAGTAACTACTCTAAACGTATGTGCCTTGGTTCCTCACTAACTACTCTAATTGTTAGTTCTTCTATAACTATTCTAAATGTGTCTTAGTTCCGCAGTAACAACTCCAATTATTAGTTCCTTAGTAACTACTCTAAACGCATGTGCCTTAGTTCCTCACTACTCTACTCGTTAGTTCCTCCATAACTACTCTAAATGTATATGCCTTAGTCCCTCACTAACTACTCTACTCGTTAGTTCCTCCATGACTACTCTAAATGTATGTGCCTTAGTTCCCCAGTAACTACTCCACTTATGTATTTGTTCCTGAGTAACTACTCTAAATGTGTCTTAGTTCCCCAGTAACTACTCCACCTATTAGTTCCTCAGAAACTACTCTAAATGCATTTGCCTTAGTTCTTCACTAACTACTCTACTTGTTGTTCCCCATAACTATTCTAAATGTATATGCCTTAGTTCCTCACTAACTACTCTACTCGTTAGTTCCTCCATAACTACTCTAAATGTATATGCCTTAGTTCCTCACTAACTACTCTACTCGTTAGTTCCTCCATAACTACTCTAGATGTATGTGCCTTAGTTCCCCAGTAACTACTCCACTTATTAGTTCCTGAGTAACTACTCTAAATGTGTCTTAGTTCCCCAGTAACTACTCCACCTATTAGTTCCTCAGAAACTACTCTAAATGTATGTGCCTTAGTTCCTCACTAACTACTCTACTTGTTAGTTCCTCCATAACTACTCTAAATGTATGTGTCTTTGTTCACCAGTAACTACTCCACCTGTTAGTTCCTTAGTAACTACTCTAAATGTACGTATGTGCCTTAGTTCCTCACTAACTACTCTACTCGTTAGTTCCTCCATAACTACTCTACATGTATGTGTCTTAGTTCTCCAGTAACTACTCCACTTATTAATTCCCAAGTAACTACTCTAAACTATGTGCCCCGGTAATGGCTCTACTCATTAGTTCCTCATAAACTACTCTGAATGTATGTACCTTAGTTCCTCAGTAACTACTCTAAATGTATGCGCCACGGTTCCTCTCTAACTAGTGTACTTCTGTGTATCTTATTGTCAGTATATATCTATCTATGCTAAAAAAAATCTTGGGCCATATTCAAACACAAATCAGCCTGATTCATGAATGAATGTATTTGTGAAAAACCGTGAGCCACAAACCTTTAGTCCAAACTCTTATTGATGATGACTTGATGAAGAGGTGTGTTGTAATCCTTTTCAAAAAGCTTCTCTTAAGGTGTCTAATACACCTGGTGTCAGGTTGTAAAGTGAGACCTGTGTCAAGCGTTTCCTGTTCGCCGCATAAAGAAAACAGCGGCCTGAGGGGTATTGGTCTCCTAGTAACGGGTCACAGTCCCCGCCCCTCCCGTCTTGATGTCCTGTACACAGAAATGGTGAACACCTTGCTGCTCCTCCCACCCCGCTGGGATGCGACTACCTCCCAGCAGGATTCCACTGCTTCCTAACAGAGAGTCTGGTTAGGAGGACAGGATGGCCAACTCAGCACTGGAGCTGCTGGGTCTTCTCGTGACCCTAATCGGGCTGATAGGTGTGGCGGCGAGCACCGGCATGCCCATGTGGCGAGTCACGGCCTTCATCGGCGAGAATATAATCGTGTTCGAGACCCGCTACGAGGGTTTGTGGATGAACTGCTTTAAGCAGGCCGACATCAGGATGCAGTGCAAGGTGTACGACTCTCTCCTGGCCTTGCCACCCGACCTCCAGGCAGCGCGGGGCCTCATGTGCTGCGCTCTGGCCCTAGGCGGTCTGGGCGTGCTGGTGAGCTTGTTGGGGCTGCAGTGCACGTCATGCATTCGGAACAACGATCGAGCCAAGCGCATAGTGCTCATCATCGCCGGATCCATGATCCTCCTGTCATGCATCTGCGTCCTGATCCCTGTGTCCTGGACCGGTCACGTCATCATCCGAGATTTCTACAACCCCTTACTGCTCGATGCCCAGCGTAGAGAACTGGGGGAGGCTCTCTACATCGGATGGGTGGCCGGCGCCTTCCTCTTCGCCGGAGGATGCATGTTTACTTGTTGCAATATACAGTCGGAGGACCGAGATCCGAGGAAGTACGTATACTCCAGGGACTCAGACTACTTGGCGTACCCTCCGACCCCGATCCAGCCCCTGCAGCCTCAACAGCTGGTGCTGCTCCCACAAGCTCAAGCCCAGCCGGTCCTGTCTAGACATCCATCTACCAACTACAGCTACCAGTCCAGGTACCCATCTGTGCGCAGTGGAGTGGCCTATCTGTGAACACTGACTGAGGCAACGACTGGGACAAACACATCATACAATCCATTTTATGTACAAACTAAATGTAAAGTGAGTAAATTCTCTCATGTAAACAACTTTCTAAATCCATTTTGTATTGGCCCTAGAAAGGCTCTGTAACTGTCATTAGAAAGGCAGGTGCATTTGAAAGGGTTTTTAGAGTCTAATGATGCTAGGTTATGTCATTTTGAGTGTTATAGCTAGCTGAAATAGTTTTCTACAACACAATGCTAAAGTCAGTTCTGGATTTTGCAGTTTTTGTAGCAAACCGTGTAACACGCCTGCCACATATGTCAGAGTTAGATGGAAAGCAAAGATAAATGTGAGTCAATACGACTACTGTTTGTTCAAGGTGGGGACACTCTCGTGTGTTTGCAAAGAGCGTAGAGTCTCTGGAGCCACGATCCAGCGTGATCATGTGACCACAATTTGCAAGTGGCTTTGAATAGAGATACAAGTCAACAACAATGCCTGTACGGTCCACTTCCACAGGTGCTTGACTGCACTGGCAGATATCTTAACTCTTCAACTATTGATAGCTATATTTGTTAAATTGTCACTTAATTCATTAAAAAAATTATACATTTTCAAAAATGTACACATTAAAACTAAACTTGTAGGGGTTTCACAAGATAAGATTTTAACTTGACAAAACAATACAAAAAGTACAATGAAAACAGAATGTCAATATATTGCAATCTCATATTGCATATCATTTCTACTAAGTTGCACTCTTCTGAACTCTGTGTGTACTATGCTAGCGGTTCCGCCTCCACCCAACGAGACAGACACTGTATGACTGACAAGTGCCCACTCCATTGATGCTGAAAGTGCTGACAGCAATGCAGCAAAGTGAATCCTCTTCCTGCGGGCTCTGCTCACAATCTAAAAGCCCTCACACTTTTGTTTCTTACATAAAAAAAAAATAACCAAAAAAACAAACATCAAAAAGAAGCAACAAAAGACGTTTTTCACTCACTTTTTTCCAAATGCTTCATGGATGATTAGACAATTATGTATTTATATTATCCTCACCGTTGCTCCTGTGAGAAACACTGATTTTTTTTCATTAGAAGCTCACCATTAAACTCTATTTGTTCATGTGAAATAAAGTTATATCAACATGTTTTACTAATGCATGCTTGAATTTATATTTGTATACATAAATACAGTAATCCCTCATTTAACCCGGTTAATTGGTTCAAGACCCAATGATGAGTATGATTCCTAAGTATGATAAATGGCATACTTTCATAGTTAGAGCATAGAAAACCTGTTTACGCCCTTTCAAATGCGGTTTTTATCATTATTAGAGCCCCGTAGACATTAAATAACACCCCTATAGTCACCTTCACACTCGTATTACCCATTACGGTAGACATAAGAGAAAATAAAACATACAAGACATAAATAACACAAAATAACAATGGGATTATTGGGAGAATTTCTTGTTGCTGTTCCCTTTTTCCTGTTTCTGTACGATATTTCTTTAGTGGCTATTTTTTCATCAGCTGCACATTACTGACACCTAGTGACCAGTGTACAACCCTACATATTTTTAATGTGTCGTCTGAATGCCTTATATTTGTATTTTGCTTAATTTTGCAATTTTTATGCTTCAAAAGGTTTAATTTGGGCCAAAAATATGCAATGGTTGATTATGCATATTTTTGACCAATAATGGGCCGTATTCAAGCACCAAATGATACTCCAATATTCATTCATTCACTAAGACATGTGCCTTTGTACTTTGCCACAGATACGGTTTCTGCTATTGTTGTGTAGGTGACTATACCAGTATACAGCCTGTGTAAGTGACTATACCAGTATACAGCCTGTGTAAGTGACTATACCAGTATACAGTCTGTGTAAGTGACTATACCAGTATACAGCCTGTGTAGGTGATCATACCAGTATACAGTCTGTGTAAGTGACTATACCAGTATACAGCCTGTGTAAGTGACTATACCAGTATACAGCCTGTGTAAGTGACTATACCAGTATACAGCCTGTGTAAGTGACTATACCAGTATACAGCCTGTGTAAGTGACTATACCAGTATACAGCCTGTGTAGGTGATCATACCAGTATACAGCCTATGTATGTGATCATACCAGTAAAGCCAGAGGAACCATAAACACAAAATAACCCTCATCCCTCCGACCAACTAAAGCCTACAGAGCATCTTTCCCATAACAAAGCTCACTGTACTGTCCACAAACGCATCAGTTGAGCGTGGGACACGTCCCTGTGAGGTCCTACTCCAAGATGGACTCAAACATGGGGATTTAGTTGTGCTGTTTTGGATCTAAACACCTGGATTACAATCCTCTGCGCAATGGTTGAAGGAATCGCTGAGATAGCCGCAGTGTGCATCGGCCTGGTGGGGCTGATCGGCGCGGCCGCCACCACCGGTATGCCCATGTGGAAGGTAACGGCATTCATCGGGGAGAACATCATCGTCATGGAGACCCGCTGGGAGGGCTTGTGGATGAACTGCTACCGCCAGGGCAACATAAGGATGCAGTGTAAGGTGTACGACTCCCTCCTCTTCCTGCCTCCGGAGCTTCAGGCGGCCAGGGGTCTCATGTGCTGCTCGGTGGCCTTGTCCGGACTGGGTCTCATGGTCGCCATGTTGGGATTGCGGTGCACCACGTGTTTTCGGGGTAAAGAAAGAGCGAAAAATGTGATTCTGTCGGTGGCGGGTGGCATGCAGCTGCTGGCATGCGTCTGCGTCTTCATCCCTGTGTCGTGGACGGGTCATGTGATCATCCGGGATTTCTACAACCCTTTGTTGATTGATGCCCAGAGAAGAGAACTGGGGGAGGCGCTTTACATTGGCTGGGTGACTGGAGCCGTTCTTTTCAGCTCTGCCTTGTTGTTCATCTGCAGCCGTCAGGCATCAGACAAAAGGTCAAAAGGTCTTTACCACCCGGAAAACTCGCTAGGCTATGAGGCCACGCCGAGGAAGCCTGTTCCGATGATGTATCAGCCCATTTCAAATGTTTCCAGCATCAGATCCAACGCCTACCAACCCTCCCTGCAGCCCAGCTATGCTGCACGTCAGATCGTCAATCCTCAATTGGCGACGAGCGACGCCGCACTTGTCACAACGCCGGTCGTCTTCAACCCAGGTCAGCCTGAAAGAGCATCGCTCTTGTATCCAGGCAGCATGGTCCAACATTCATCCCTGAGAAGTTCCATCCCGGTCGAAAGCCTGTACACGCCGATCAACTCCTTGTACACCAGTCACAACAGCACGCCGTACGCGCTGACATTCAATCCCTCCGTGTCCTACCAGTCCAGTTTCCAGCCCGCACCTCAAACTCCGGTTGTCATTCAATACAAAGCTTCCAGAATTGAACCAGGGTCTCACAGTGGGAGCGGTGTAGGAATGTACATTTGAGGAAAATTCGCCTTTTTGTTGCAAGGCCAGCCAAAGGCAACATTATCTCTAAAATAACAAAAGAATATATTTGTTTGTATTGTACTTATTGACTGAACATTCTGATGCTTTACACCTTCACAGCCACTAGAGGGCATCATGGACGCATGTAGCTTGACTTGTCCTGTCATTGCTGTTGGAAACCATTTAAATACCACATTATCTCATGGGTTTTCCATGAGTGAATTTATGTATCACAGGCACATAGGAAATAAAAAGAGCTGTAAACACTCAAATTAAACTGTTTGTAGTGGGGAGGCGCTGGCTTGCTTACTTACAAACCTGTTTGTGTGGCGCCAGGGTGGTATCACATTTCCAAAGACAAGACAGATGAAACCTGAACAATGGCCCAAAGGGGTAAGCCACAAACATTCCAAACACATGATGATCCAAACTAACACTAACACTACACTAACATAAAAGAACTGTATAAGGAACATGCTGCAAATTCCAAAAACACACAAAAACACACAAAACCACCAAAACGATGGATGGATGGATAGATAGATAGATTTTGCCAACGAAATGTCATTGCCTGGCTCCCGTGTAATAATAATAAATAATAATAATAATAGTGTGGAGAGTAAATAGATGACATCAAGTATGAACAACAATGTACAGCGTAAACAGTAATTTGTGCAAATAATTTAAATCATTTTGAATAAATTATTTAATAAATTATTGAAAATTACACATGGCACGCTTCCAGGACAGCCAGACCAGAACATTACCTACATCAGGTGTGTCCAATGTACAGTTATTGGCCGGTGGTACATTCCAAAAATATAATTTAACATGAAAACTAAAAAAAAACTAAAAAAAAAAATCATCACTGACTGTGGAGACTTCACACTGAAGTCCAGTGTCAGACTTCAAGCCCAGTTTGAAGTCCAGTGTGAAGTTTCCACCACAGTCAGTGATGATTTGGGGAGCCACCCCATCTACTGGTGCTGGTTCACGGTGCACAGTCAACATAGCCCTCTACCAGGACATTTTAGAGCACTTCATGCTTCCCATGACAAGCTTTGTGGGGATCCCAATTTCATTTTCCAGCAGGACTTTGCCAAAGGTACCAAAAACTGGTTCAACGACCATTGTGTTACTGTGCTGATTGGCCGGCAACCTCACCTGATCTGAACCCCATAGAGAATCTGGTGGGTATTGTAAAGAGTAAGCTGAGAGACACCAGAATGTAGATGACCTGAAGGCTACTATCAAAGCAACCAGGGCCACATGCTGATCGCTTCCATGCCACGCCGCATTGATGCAGTAATTTATGCAAAAGGAGGCCCAACCAAGTATTGAGTGCATGGAAATTGACATACTTTTCTGTTTAAAATATCATTTTTTTCATTGATCTTATGTAATATTCTAATTTTCTGAGACACAGCATTTGGGTTTTCATTATCTATAAGACAAAATCATCAAAACTTTATAATAAATAAATACATGTTTGAAATGTTTCACTGTATGTGTAATATATCTGTATAATACATTTTGAAATCAGTGACAAAAAATATTGAACTTCTTAATGATATAAATTTTTTTTTAGATGTATCTGCAGTATATGACAAAACCGAGGTGCTGTTTCTTCTTGAAATATATATAACCTCTTAGTATATTGCTTTACAAAATGTCAAAGTCTCATTTGTCACTATGTGGTTTGTAAGGCCTTGGTCTTATACATACTGTAGTTGGAATCAAGCTAAGGTGAGTACTGCCTTTACTCACCGTTAGATGTCGCCAAATAACACGGTGAGAAGATACTGACGATTCTTCCATGTTCCTCCAGCAAATTGGCGCGTGTCAATCAACTGTTTGATTTCCTGTTTCACAAACACAAACAATTAGGATGCGGCAAGTGATATGTTCATACGCCCCCCATGTGCACTTTCGTCGATATAAAACTGAATATGAAAAATAACGTGGTTAAATTGGCACAACTCCCAATTACTGTATGTGTAAACTTTAATATTTAAGCCACTATATCTAGTTGAAGAATTCATTAATGTATCGTAATCGAGTCTTCAAAATGGTCGCTTTTTGGAGAACTACATTAACTAATGCCTTGTTGATATCTTAAAAGCTCCACAACATGGTATCGTTTCTTTCAATTTTGTTTCAAGGGGAAAAAGTAAGTTAGATGAACAGGAATAATCTTCAATTTGACTCCGAGACTGTGTCGAATCGGCAGTTCGAGACAGTTAATCTTCAAGGCAGCGACCAGTTTGAAGATTAGATTTGCGTTTGCATCACATACTGCAAGGCAAAGATTTTAATCATCATTCCTCGGTGTACCGAAGCAAAGACGTTGTCGAGGTCGACCACACTGACAGATTTGAAGTTAATCTTCACGACGTATCCATGTTAGCGGATCAGCGGTTCGCCTGCGCCCTGAATAGGGCGCCTGCACGGGAGGTAGCCACACGCAGCCGCAGCGAAACCGGAAACGACCACAGCGTGCTCTTCACAGTAAGAGCTACAATTTCCGGAAAACTGCCGGCTTGGTGTACAGCCTTTCGTATGATAACAATAACCACCACAGCCTTACAATGAACATTCGTTACACAATGTATTACCTCGTCCCCATAAATGCAGCTTTTTTTTCTTTCTTGGTGAGAGCGTTTGCTCGAGTTTTGGTTTACTTTGAAATGCATAACCGGAAGCCGTGTTTCCTGTCAATGCTGACTTGGTAGCTGGGGGCATCCTGGCGGTCCTCCTCCTACATCAGTTGCATCCTTCTATTCAACTCTGCACCGGGAAAAAGATGCTATGGTGACACAATGGGATACAAAAAGCCATGTGACGCGTGAAGGATTTTAAAGTTATACAATCAGGAGATTTTGCAGAGAAACAACAACACTTGGAATGTTTCTATTTTATTCCTCGTCATGACATGTGAGACAAGGATGCGGGTCGGGGGCCAGTTTGTTGTGGTCAGTGATAAAAGAACTGGCAAGATCTCAGCATGAGTTACCTGGGGCAGGAAAAGTGATATCCATGTTCGTTTGGACCCCTGAGGGAGGACCATGGCGAAGAGGAAAGGACTGTTATTGTCTCTGCTCTACTTGATAGCAGAGTTCTGGCTCAGTTGGCAGCAGGTCTTGAGGATTGGTGAGTATTCTCTGAATAAGATGAACACCGTAACCCCAAAACTCATTCTTTTGATGTTGAGAATTCGTTGAGAATTAGTCTAAAGTAAGCTGAAATGTTGATAATAATACACTTTGTCACCACTGTGTAACTCATTACTTTGGTCGGTTTGGCTTTAGCACCTTTGCATTATTTAAAATATCAAAATGACCCACATATCCTTTTGATTTTTTAGTTTGGGGCCCTCTGTAGAATAAGTTTCACACCTCTGTTCTATAACCAGGGATTGCTTTCGCACCTCTAATGACTACTTCTGAATTAAAGTCAATCTAATACTATATATAGAACTTTTGTATTACTTTTCATTAGCATCCTAATGTTCCAATAATAATAATGATCATCATCATTGTCCTGAGGGTCTGTGTTGTGCCTCACTGGAACAAGATCCAAAATCATGTTAATCCGCTCTGGTGTTCTGTTGCCAGAGTCTCCCAAGGCTGGTCCATGTTGACAGAGCGGGTCAGAGCAGGACCGATGCATTTGAATACATCACGGTTGGCACCGACCCATCGTTGGCCCGAGGCCAAGGGAAATGGATACACACACAGCTATGGAATAACCACTCGAGTGGGGCTGGCCACTTTTAAATCTGGCCTCCCTCCTCCTAGTGAGAGTCATTCCAGTTTACAGATGAGCCCTTTGAAAGTTGACAAGAAAGGGTCGGGAGGCAGCGCATAATTAGAGGGAAACGCGGACACGGCTTTGTTCATTTCTGATGCAACCTCAATAAAAGCACGCAATTAGATGCTAGACTGCCAGCGAGTAAAACCTCTTGATGACGCTGCTTCACAAAGATTACTTTTTAAACAAGAGCACTCCCAAGGAAACCTGGATTGGGGTTAAACTATTTTAAACTGCTTTATTGTAACCCTTACCCCTAACTACAACCCTAACCACGTAACCCTAAACCCGTAACCCCAACACTAACCTCTAACACTAACCCCAAACTCTCTGTCCCTTTACTACATAACCCTAACCCAACCCCAACCTTAATCCCCTAAACCTAACACTAACCTAACCCTAATCCTCTAAACATAACCTTAACTCAACCCCAACGTTAATCCCCTAAATTATACCCTTATCGAACCCTAATCCTCAAACATAACCCTAACCCCAACCCAAGTCACATACCCTAACCCCAAACCTATAACCCTAACTTCTAACACTAACCCCATAATCTTACCCCAACCTTAATCCCCTAAACCTAACACTAACCCTAATCCTCTAAACAAAACCCTAACTCAACCCTAACCTTAATCCCCTAAACCTAACCCCTAACCTAACCCTAATCCTCTAAACATAACCCTCACCCCAACCCCAGTCACATAACCTCTACTCTAACCCTAAACCCATAACCCTAACCCTAACTTCTAACACTTACCCCAAACTCTAACCCTTACGCTAACCCCATAACCTTAACCCAACCCCAACATTAATCCCGTAAACCTAACCCCAACCCTAACCTAACCCTAATCTTCTAAACATAACCCTAACCCCAACCCCAGTCACATAACCCCCACTTTAACCTAACCTAACCTCTAACACTAACCCCAAACTCTTACCCTAACCGCATAACCCTAACCCAACCCCAACCTTAATCCCCTATGCCTAACCCAAATCCATTAAATATAACTCCAACTTCATAATCCAAACATATTTATTGCTAACTGCAAATTAATCGGGATAAGATTGTTGCTCGAATCAGTTTAGATTTAGTTTACATTAAAGATAACTTCCACACCTTATGAATGTAAGAGAATAAACCTTTGTTTGCGTAAACATATTAATACCTACTGATTCTACTGATCTATGATGAATTGTTTGCTAAGAATCTGATTGGGCAAAAATGATTGTTGATTAATTGCAGGTCAAATTGAGCACAACAACGTTGTCTGGAACACTGGCATTGAAACAGATACAACTAATCCAGGTAGATTTATCCAAAACTGAATTCAAACAAACAGATGTCTTCTCAGTGGACGAAATCCCTTCAATGGTCAGCAGGGCGGTGCTCAGCCTTACCCCCACCGTCCCGCTCCGACATCCGTTGTGAAACTTTACAGGCTAGCAGGTCGGCGCCGCTCTTCCCGTGTCAATCTGTGCTCTATGTCGCTAATCTGTCTCAATCATCTGCTAGTCTCCGGGAGGCCTAATCTTTGTCATTCTCATCACATGCTAATCTCTCCCATATGGTGCCAGGCCCGCTCCAATTAACAGTCCTCTGCCTTGGCAAGTGTCGGCGTCAGATTGGGACGGGCTTTCACTCTTCTCACTGGGGTTGGTAATAATGGTTAAATCCCCCCGTCCTCCCATCAAAGCCTTAAACAAGCAAACACTAATCGTCTTTATGCAGAAACTCTTCACATATGGCAGCGACTGATGGGGAGGGTTTTCCTTGCCAAAGTTGCAATATCGATCTCTACGTCTATATCTGATGATGTGATGATCTTCATCTTGTTCATCTTCATGCAGAAACCAAAACAAAATCCCTTAATTTATTCAGTGGAAATGTTGGGTGTCACCAGTCAAACAAAGAGAGCTCAGTACTCCAGATCAAACGAGGATCGTAGGCCGCTTCGGACCGCCTCATTCATTCTCGAGGCTGGCCTGGGCCCAAGTTGGAAAGGTCCTGGTGTGCTTGGTTAGAGAGAGAGGAGAAAGTAAAACACTACATCATTGTCCTTTTTCTTTCTAAAAGACTCCCTTTCACGGAAGAAATGCACGTCGTAAAAGTGACGGACGCTAATCGGAAACAAACAATCAGTTTAGTCATGTATCTACTGAGTGGTACGGTTCAGTTCGGCTTGCTGTGTTCTGGTTTGGTACAGTAAATTGTATCTTCTTGTCACTGTTTCCACTGTAAGCAGTGGAACGATATGGATCAGCTAAGGTAACCAAACAAGATCAATTCCAAGAATTACCGGTGTCTGCTACTTAAATAGCGTGGCATCATAGTTTGACACAACGTAATCTTCCAATAAGTTCAACAGCGGTTGAGTCTTCAGAACAAGAACTACAAATGACTATGAATTGTTTTGTGGTAGACTGTGGTTCATTATTACTCTGAACATATAATATAATAATACAAGTGATATGTAGTATTCTGGTCACTAGGCAGTAGTAATGGCACAAAACATACAATATTTGATGTCTTCTTAAGTTTAGAAGAAATAAATTAAAGGCTGGGCTGTGGTTGGCACGCAGACCTCACAGCTAGGAGACCAGGGTTCAATTCCACCCTTGGTGATCCCTGTGTGGAGTTTGCATGTTCTCCCCGTGCATGCGTGGGTTTTCTCCGGGTACTCCGGTTTCCTCCCACATTCCAAAAACATGCTAGGTTAATTGGCGACTCCAAATTGTCCATAGGTATGAATGTGAGTGTGAATGGTTGTTTGTCTATATGTCCCCTGTGATTGGCTGGCGACCAGTCCAGGGTGTACCCCTCCTCTTTCCCGAAGACAGCTGGGATAGGCTCCAGCACCCCCACGACCCTCGTGAGGAAAAGCAGTAGAAAATGAATGAATGAATGAATGAATGTCTGTCAATCAGGGGACTAGAAGTGTTCAGTTCTCCACCAATCAAAAGCCTGTTTTGCATAAAGCTACACCCTAAGGGGCTTTCTGAAACGCGGTACAATGCATCAATCTCGGTATCGTGTATGAAACCCACCTGGCTCGGCCAACCAATTCCGTCCTGGGGTCAAACCAGGATCGTCAGGATGAAAGTTGAGAGCGCTTGGCGTTGAGCTATTCGATGTCTAGCATGACTCTCAAGGTGTCAGGTGTCAGTTACATGTACACCCTTCAATAAACACACACACACAAAAAGTAGTATACCTTATAGTACTTCGAGCTTCGAGATGCTCTTCATCTTCATCTGAGCTCTGAAGGGAAGGGAACAGAAGCAACGTAGCTGCAGGCTAATCACTGCTTGTCTCCCTGCAGCATGAGCACACTTCCTTGTTTTCCTGACCTCCCAGCATGCATTGCCCCACAGCGCTGTCTGCCCTATTAACAATCAGATCACTTTTCCTCGCAATAACAGTAAAAAAAATGGCAATTTGTTGCGTGAATCATTTTCCAACATGACATCATCAAGTTCTCTGGATGACATTGTTCTGCACAATACTACACTGGCACGGAAACAGGAGTTGAGAACACACTCAAAGTAGTTTTTGTGATCTATCTATTTTCGTACGCCACAAGAATAATTTTTTGTCGAAAATTTCCCTTAAACTTTGCCTCGGTTTTTGTACAATATTGCACGCAACAAACTCGTCACCATCTCACCAGAATGTATGGGACGTTCTATCCATTCGCCGTTTATTATTATATTCTGCATGTTAAACTGTAATTGTTCTCTACAAAATGTTTTTTCCGGGCGTCTGGAATGGATTAATTGGATTTACATGACTTCTTATGGGAAATATTGACTCAGTTCTCAGATGTTTTGGCTTTTGTCAGACCTTTTGGAACAAATGAATGATGAAAGTGGATGTTCCACTGTATTGATTCACTGGAGAATTTTAGCAAACTGTAACTCTTTTGCTAGTTTTAATAATTCATTCATTATTAAATGTCACAAGGTCTAAATATTAAAGGTTTTTCTTTGAATACAAATCATTAATTAAGTTTTCACATAAAAAGAAAAAAATAAAAATAAACGGAACTAGCTAGATTTCAGTCGAAATTGCGTGTGAATTCTGAAATGTTGAAGCTGAATTGAAATGTAGAATGAATATTGAAGTATCCTAGAAGTGTGTTGAAATTGATCCCGGACTTAGAATTGAACCAGCAACCATCAGGTGGAGAGACGACCACTCTACAACCCAAACCATGTCACAGTGCACAGAATGTTACGTCATGTTAAATGTAACACATTGAAATTGTCCATTCATGTTCAATGGCGAAAAATGTCACAGAAAATATGAATCATGGAGATCAAACGGGATCGAACCAACAATCGGGAATATCACCATGTGGAGTAAGCAGAACATTACAGTAATGCATCTATTTGTTGATGTGTACTATAAAGACTGAATTTGAAATTGAAAGCAGGGAAATAACGTAGTCACACCACATCTGAGTACGACAAATTCAGACATGTCGGCAGGTCAGCACTAATGTTGAACCCCCACAGAACTCTGATCTCAGTTGTGTGCAAACAGAACTTCCAACTTTTGGGATTTCAAAATCGAGCGAGGCAGACGAATGCAGTGGCATAATGAGTCAGTACGAAGCCGCGTGGTTCTAATGAGCTTTCCAGAGGAAGATAACACGCCTGCTCGTGGCTGAAGCAGCGTTTGCAACTCACATATTCTATCTTCAAACTCATTTCCTGATCTATAAAAACATCAGCTTCTTCCCTCTTTTTAATAACAAAGAGCTGCGTGTCCTTCCATGGAGTCATTATGCTTCTGTTGCGTGTTGCCTGAGGCTGATTTGATGTTACTGATTGTTTGGACCAGCGCTCTTTATGCTGAATTGCACACTAACGGCCGTGACAATGAATCAAGAAAACTATTGTAGCTTGAAAGGGAAATGTGGAAGAGGTTCAGCTTGTTAGTTTGCATGAATGGATCGTTTTTCCCTTTCTTCCTGATGTATTCTAACTCCATGTGTCTTGTTGTCTTTCCCTCGGACAATATTCGTTTATTTTCAACATCTTTATTGGTGTAATGGATTTAACATTGCACTTCCTGCGTCATCTCTTGCTACGTTATACAGGATTGTCCAGCAATCAATTTTTTCCCACTTACTCAGTAGGGAAGTCCAGACTCACCTCTTCCAGTGGCGTTCCCAGTGAGACATAATTGCCATGATCGGAACAATGCACCCGAGAGGCGGCCAGGAGGCATCCAGACTAGAACTAGAGCCACCTCAACTGGTTCCTCTAGAAGACCGAGAGTCCTCTGAATTTGCTCTTCTGGTCTATGACCCATTAGCACAGGGGTGGGCAAACTATGGCCCGGGGGCCACATGCGGCCCGCCAAGCGTTTGAATCTGGCCCGTCAATTACTTACAGAGTATTTCAACGTTTAACATGATGACTTATTCAGTAAAACAAATAAAAAACTGTAAAATTAAATTTCGTAGTTTGAGGAAATGAGAACATATAGCTGATAGTATGACACTTTTATAAAATAAAATTAGACTAATAATTGAAGGCAGACTGTTAGAATTATAAGTGTAAAATAGTGTGTTTATGTGTTAAATATGTATTCTGGCCCCCCGCACAATTTTGTTAACTGAGCGCGGCCCACAAGTCAAAAAGTTTGCCCACCCCTGCATTAGCATATATGTGAGGGTGGAACGTACTGCAGATCAACTGCTAAGCTTTGCCGTCCAACTCAGTTCTCTATTCAAAACCACTGTCTTGGTGGCGACCATGTTACTGCAGAAGCTGTGCCGGTCCACCTGTCGATCTGACACTCCAGTCTTCTCTCACTAGTGAAGTCCGCCTGGGGCCACGTTCATCCCGAAAGGTGCAATTCAGTCTTTTCTGACTGAGAACCATGGCCTGGGAGCATGGATAACTTCCTGTTTGCATGAATAACCTTGTGGTAGCATGGCTAACTTCTTGGTAGCCTGGCTATTTTCCTGGTAGCTTGGATAGCTTCTGGTAGCATGGATAACTTCCTGGTATCAGGTGGTATGGCTACCTACCTGGTAGCTTCCAGGTAGCTTAGGTAATTTCTGGTTAGCATGACTAACTTCCTGGTACTTTGGTTAACTTCTAGGTGGCATGGCTACCTACCTGGTAGCTTGAATAACTTCCAGGTAGCTTAGGTAATTTCTGGTTAGCATGGCTAACTTCCTGGTAGCTTGGCTAACAGCCTGGCATCTTGGATAACATCAACTGGTAGCCTGGGGAACCATGTGTTGTTGTTCCGTATACCTGCGGTCAGCGTGCAGACCTCACATCTAGGAGACCACGGTTCAATCCCACCCTCGGCCATCTCTGTGTTGAGTTTGCATGTTCTCCCCGTGCATGCGTGGGTTTTCTCCAGGTACTCTGGTTTCCTCCCACATTCCAAAAACATGCTAGGTTAATTGGCGACTCCAAATTGTCCATAGGTATGAATGTGAGTATAGACTATATAGACTATAGAATAGAAGAATTAGTCCTGCCAAGCAATACATGGACTGTTCAATCACAGGACATCATTGTACGTATGTCACAAAATGCCATGTTTTGCATGTAATGGTTCTAATATCTTGCTCACCTTATTAAGCCAAATGTTAGAAGTAATGATAATAATGTATTCTCGCTATTATTGCTGCAAAATTTCCCTGATGCCTTCACTCTTGTCTTTGTAGCCTTCTGGAGATAATGTGATTTTATGTGTACGATTAGATCTGGGCTACAGAGATGTAAATCAGTAAATCTAGTTTTGTGTTGCTGCTATTTTGGCCTTGTGTGCAGAGTGGACCATCTGTTTGGAGGTGTCTAGTAAAGAGATGAGGAAAACAACAAAAAAAAATGGCTGATTGGAAACCACCTCATGCGCTTGTTTGCTGTCTGCGCTGAAAGACGGTGCCCTCGGGAGGCTGGACTTGTTTCTCGTGAAGTCCCACGGCAAGGCTGCAGAATTAGGAAGTATTTTTAACCAGTCCCCCTATAGCGGCCGCTTGCCGAGGCTCGGTGGCCGTAATTAGGATTAGCACTTGTGAGCATGCTTTTAGCCAGCAGACAAGGCTCTCTCAGTTTGGGCTTTGAGGTGCCGCAGCCGCCAAAGAAAAAGGTCATTCACAATCAAGGTCTCCACGTGGGTGGGAAAAAAAAAACCAAGAAATACCTTTTCCTAATTGGATTTTTCATACACGACTGCATGACCTCTCTCGTTTTTTATGCACATTAAAGTGAGGTGAAAGCATTCATTTTCTGCTTTTTGTCCTTTCTGCAAACTGCAGCAGACGCTCATTTGAAATGGTGGACATCAAATTCATCCATTCCAGGGTCAAACTATCACCACTGGAAAACCTTTTTGTGACATGTTACATGATTATATATGTTTAAAGGGTTTAAATGCATACACCTTTTAGCATATCTGCATATGGGTTAGGTTACCTGTATTAAAGGGAGAGATGGGATATTTTGGCATTAAATTGTTTAACACCCCCCCCCCCCCAACTTGGTTCCTCACAATCAGGCTGTGTTACTTTCTCTCCCATCGTATCACTGCGCCCTGTTGCCATTCCACCGTCACAAATGATGAATGAATGGACAGTCGCCCCTTGCAATATCGAGGTTTTCAAGAGATCGATTCATTATAAATTATGGCTGTTTACAGTGGCATCATTAGGACTATTTTAGGGGGGCTTCAGTAATTTGATATTTTTTTATTGATTTTTTCAACAAAAAAAATCTCAGACAAATTTCATATAATAGGGCAAAATTATTGAATTACTGAAGCCCCCTAAATAATTTGATATTTTTTATAGATGTTTTTAATTGATTTGATTTGACAAATTTCATATAATAGGGTAAAAGCAGGCTAATAAGCAGGCTAATACGAGCCCACTAGTAGTAGTAGTAATAATCAGAAGAAGAATAATGATGATGTAATAATAATAGGCAAATTAATAATATAGTGATGATTATTATATAATTGATCACTATCCATTGGACAGAATGGTTGCAGAGCTTGAGCAGCGGTTTTGCAGTGTAGATTGTGTGTACTTGTGTAAATTTAATGGTGGCCTAAAACAATTGAGTATCTCTACTAAATCTGTCCAAAAGTGGGAAAGTTATATCCCGATTCTTGTTCGTTATTTGTTTTTTGGATTTTTTTGAATGTCTACTACACTCGTTCATATCCAGTGCATCCCTGTCCTCAGAACCTAGTGATGCCCCTGGCTGTATGTCCGTTATACGTCAAAACATATGGAAATGCAGGTGATATTTACTATCATGGTCACAGTGTGGCAGTAATTATAGTACCTGATTCAGTGAGGAATTCACTTCTTCTAAACTCAAGAAGCCAAAAACCTACCACTAACTGGTTAGCTCACTAGCTCACAGCCGTTTTGAGTGCCTGCAGCATGAGAGTTGCGTAATGTGTTGTAATAGAAGTGCAAATGTGACGATAGGGGTGTTATTTCATGTTTAATGGCCTCTATTAATGTTAAAAACAACACAGTATTTAGATAGTCCTAAACAGGTTTTCTATGCTCTAACTGTGAAAATATTCCGATATCGCGGCTGGGTCTGGAACCAATGAACCGTTATAAATCCGGTATCATCCTCCACAAACCAGGAAGTAGTCTACTCAATAATATCAAGAGTTAAAGTGCAGCAAAAAGGAGCTGAGAGTTAGCATGAAGTGCATGAAATCAGCCATGTCCCACATGATAGAGTAAAACAAACTTTTCCCCCATTCCGTGTGGAAGTGGTAAGATTTTGCTTCTTAAATTTCAAAGAAATTCAAGACTGACTGGTTAGTTGTTTGAATAATAGGAGTGTAAAGGTGAATATAGGGGTGTTATATAAGGGTATATATATATTACAGGGCTCTAATGATGTTAAAAAGTGTTTATAGAAAGTTAGCATACAGTATATAAAAATAAATGAATATTACTACGAGCAGGCCGAGTGGTTAGCATGCAGGCCACACAGCTCGGAGAACCGAGTTCAATTCCACCCTCGGCCATCTTTGTGTGGAGTTTGCATGTTCTCCCCGTGCATGCGTTGGTTTTTCCGTTTTCCCCCCACATTCCAAAAACATGCTAGGTTAATTGCCGACTCCAAATTGTCCATGGGTATGAATGTGAGTGTGAATGGTTGTTTGTCTATACATATGTGCCCTGTGATTGGCTGGCGACTAGTCCAGTGTGTACCCCGCCTCTCGCCCGAAGACTGCTGGGATAGGCTCCAGCATGCCCGCGAACCTCGTGAGGACAAGTGGCA
Source organism: Doryrhamphus excisus (assembly GCF_037039965.1). Lineage (NCBI taxonomy): Eukaryota > Metazoa > Chordata > Actinopteri > Syngnathiformes > Syngnathidae > Doryrhamphus > Doryrhamphus excisus. The sequence goes on along the minus strand of NC_136364.1, from coordinate 7,871,242 downwards.
GAAAATGAATGAATGAATGAATGATTACTACGAGCAATGGAGATGATGTGGAAGTGTGGCATGAAGTCTTCTCATGCACACTTTTACCAAAAGCTGCAATGACGACAGGGGAATAATTTAGACTGAGTAAACCAGGCAAGGTCGGAAGAGGTCAAAGCTTTTCTCCAATAGGATTAAATCTACTTTCATACCAGAAAGATGGGACTGAAGGACATCTGGGCCACATTATGTCATTGGCACAGAGAATCAATGCTGATATGTTACCATGAAATCCCTGTCATGGAAATGTGAATTTGTTTGACAGTCTTTCTAAATAGATTTGACGCTACCTGTTGGCCCTTGCGCATAAACACCTTTTATAACGGGGCCGTCTGTGTATGGAGCCGTTCCAACGGCATACAGTAGATGGCATCGTAACTCGGCTTCTTAACACACCTTAAACTCCGCTGGTCCGCCAGAGAATACAAAGGCATTTATACTTATAATTCATGCTGCATGCATCCCCAAAAGGAAGTTAGGAGTGTAAAACAATATTGTTTTGCATGTGTACGAATGGGGCGGCACGGCGGTCGAGGCTCACAGCTAGGAGACGAGGGTTCAATTCCACCCTCGGCCATCTCTGTGTGGAGTTTGCATGTTCTCCCCGTGCATGCGTGGGTTTTCTCCGGGTACTCCGGTTTCCTCCCACATTCCAAAAACATGCTAGGTTAATTGGCGACTCCAAATTGTCCATAGGTATGAATGTGAGTGTGAATGGTTGTTTGTCTATATGTGTCCTGTGATTGGCTGGCCACCAGTCCAGGGTGTACCCCGCCTCTCGCCGGAAGACAGCTGGGATAGACTCCAGCACCCCCCGCGACCCTTGTGAGGAAAAAGCGGTAGAAAATGAATGAATGAATGAATGTGTACGAATTGTTCCGTGTTATTCTGATACTTCCATATTTCTGTCACATTATGTGACTTTTGGTTGCACTGTGAGTGAGAGAGTTGATCAAAGTGTCAGTCAAGTAAAAGCCTGCTGTTGGGGAGTTATGTCCTCCTCTTATGAAGGGCAGACTCGCATGCCTAGACACCCAAGTCTATTTGAATCAGGTGATCAGCATGTGGAGGACTTATTCTGGAGACAAGAGTCCTCTGGCCTTGAGCAGATAATTGTTAATGTGTACGAATATTAGTCGATTGAAATGGAATAATGTACGCAAAACCTTTTTTAAGTGCAATAATAAACCATATTTTCCTTTCATTTTTATTACTGGAAGGTTTTCACCAGTCTGATCTACTGTATGTGGTTAGTCTATTTGTTTTGCTATCACACGCCTACTCAATAAATTCGACTAAACGGGGGCCAACTTACCATCAGGCAAACACAGGCAAGATTTCCAGGGGTCCCTAAACGTCCCATAAAAACAGATTTTTGGTTTCTTTTCTTCTGATTTAAAGTACATATTACTGTTCCTCCCTCCTTTCCCAAGCTCCATGTTACTGCACATTGATTTAGGAAGACGGTAGAAAAAGTAAACATGTTGCCACTGTTTGGAAAAAAATAAAACAGAGTGCAGCGGAGAAGGCAAGACGAAAACCAACAGTTTTAATCAAAACAATCAAAGGTGTCCACCTTTTTCACGGTGGCAACTAATGTAGTCACACAGCAGCAGCACTGCGCTCAGTGTCTGCTGTGGAGAATGCAGTAGTTCTATTCATCAAACAGATGTGAGTATTAAAGCGATGATGATGATGACACAACTCTCCACTAATGCATTTCACACTACACAGCGATTTTACGCCACACAAATGTGAGTGATTAACGTGATTAAAATAATCTAAAAATACAATTTAAAAGAGAAATACAATTTTGTCAGTGCAGTACAAGGATGTAGAGGCCCCCAATGCACCCCCAAATCACCAAATACTTCCCTGCAACTAAATGAGCAGGTACCCAACCATGACTTTGTTTGTATGTACCTCGGTTCGACTCTTCACGCAGGCGGCATCTTCGAGACTCTGGAGAACGAGCCCATCAGTGTGGAGGAGCTGGCCTTTAAATTTGCGGTCACCAACATCAACCGCAATCGGACCTTAATGCCAAACACCACGCTAACCTACGACATCCAGAGAATAAATTTATTTGACAGCTTCGAGGCGTCCCGCAGAGGTAAGAACCTCACCTTTTGGTTTTCTTAGTTGTGTTCCGTCATTGAAACCGTTTTGGCCTTTTCAGCCTGCGACCAGTTGGCGCTGGGCGTTGGCGCCGTGTTTGGGCCCTCCCACAGCTCGTCGGTCAGCGCGGTCCAGTCCATCTGCAACGCCCTGGAAGTCCCTCACATTCAGACACGCTGGAAACACCCGTCAGTGGACAACAAAGACAGCTTCTACATTAACCTCTACCCCGAATACGCCTCCATAAGTCGAGCGGTGCTGGACGTGGTACAGTACTACAAGTGGAAGACCGTCACGGTCGTCTACGAGGACGCCACGGGTGAGTGGAGTTATTGCAGTCCGTCCACACATACTGGACATATACAGCATCTTTTTAACATTATTAGAGGCCCCCAGACATGAAATAACACCCCTATAGTCAGTTTAGAATACCACATATCATCATCATTTGGATTCATCTTCTGAATGCTTTATATCTACTATAGTTTATTTACTTTATTTAGCCATTTTTATGCTTGAAAATGCTTAATTTAGGCAAAAAAAATGAAATTGTAAAAAAGTATGGATAGTTTTTGATTAATTCTAGGCTATATTTGGTGACAAAACAGCGATTTGTTAAGGAATATATTTTTGAAAAGCTGCAAGGGATTTCTCTACTGCTTCTCAGCACACAGCTATGATGCGTTCAAGGACTGTCAGGCAAAGTGGAAATCTTGTCAATCCCAGATGCTAAATTGCAAATATGCGGTGATCGGTTGTACTCTATTTGTGTCCAGAGGTTTGCAGTTAACTTCAACAAATGCTGAATGCGTACAGGCCTTTCTCCAACAAATCAGCTTAATTTTTGCAATATAATGGTCCCTCCAAGATATGCTGATTTGAGCAAAAGGTACACGTGCTTTGTCTAAATGAAGCCTTTTCCGACATAAAAATGGCTAAATGGAGTAAAATACAAATATAAGGCATTCAGAAGATGCATTGATTGACTTTGTGATATGTGTTTTTTTTACACTAGCCACTGGGTGTCAGTAATATAATTGTTGATAGAAAACTGCTACAGCAGGAAGTACTAATAATGTTATGTCTTATATTATGCTATATTATGTCTTTGATGTCTTATTTCGTCTTATTATGTCTACTACTTGGAAATTCACTTATCACAGTAGGGTTTGGAACCAATACACTGTGATAAACGAGGGATTACAGTCGTCATTCTCAATATTGTGGTTTGATTATTGCTCCCTCGCTATATCAAGGTTATTCATTATGTGGTATGCTGGCCACTAGATGGTAGTAATGACACACAACATGAAGACATCGGCATACCTTAACATTGCGTGAAGTCAGCCATGCCATGTCCCACATGATTGAGTAAAAGAAAGTTATCCTCCCCTTCCATGTGGAAGTGGTAGTTTTTTTTAGCTTCTTAAGTTTAGAAGAAATAAATTCAAGGCTAGGCTGCACGGCAGTCGAGTGGTTAGCGCGCAGACCTCACAGCTAGGAGACCAGGGTTCAATCTCTGTGTGGAGTTTGCATGTTCTCCCCGTGCATGCGTGGCTTTTCTCCGGTTACTCCGGTTTCCTCGCACATTCCAAAAACATGCTAGGTTAATTGGTGACTCCAAATTGTCCATAGGTATGAATGTGAGTGTGAATGGTTGTTTGTCTATATGTGCCCTGTGATTGGCTGGCCACCAGTCCAGGGTGTACCCCGCCTCTCGCCCAAGACAGCTGGGATAGGCTCCAGCACCCCGCAACCCTTGTGAGGATAAGCGGTAGAAAATGAATGAACGGTTTGCCTGCTAGCTAGCAACCATCTCGAGTCCCTGCAGCATAAGAGGTGCCCAATGTGATGTAAATGATGACAATAGGAGTTTAAATGTTACTGTAGGGGTGTTATTTCACATCTGGAGGGCTCTAATAATATATTTAGAATGTTGTAAACAGGTTTTTTATGCTCCAATAATGAAAATTCAATTTCTTAACATTGAATCCTAAGTGGTGCTTGGGTCTGGAATGTTTAGATTCTATTAGTCACATGACTGCTATTTACTCCACATTACACAAAATATTTGTTTCATGTATGATTTACAGTATTTTATTTACACGATAAAAGGCATGAGCCATGGCCACTGGTTAGCGTTGACATGATTCATTTGTATCGAAGGTCTGATTCGTTTGCAAGAGTTGATCAAAGCCCCGTCCAGATACAGCATTAAAATCAAGATCCGCCAGCTGCCCACGGGAAGCAAAGACGCGCGTCCTCTCTTGAAGGAAATGAAGAAGGGGAAGGAGTTTTACGTCATCTTTGACTGCTCCTACCAAACGTCCGCCGATGTGCTCAAGCAGGTGAGGACGCACGGCCAAGGAGGCCCGTTCCAACTTTCAATGTCTTCCTTGGTTATTTTGGCTTATCTTGACCGTGTGCGAGATTAGTCAAATTCCATTCCTCTGCAGAAATCCTGTGTTTATATCCAAATCCCAGCAGAGCCTATTTCGGAGCGAGACATACACACGTTTAGAAGCAAAATCTGCACGCAAAATTAATTGCAAACACTATGCTAACATTGCGTGCAACCTCTTGGATAGTGGCTAACGTTGCTTTGGTGGATAAAGCTGCACTTTGAAAGCACGGACATGATATCTGACATCTTTTCCCCCCGTGTAGATCCTATCCATGGGGATGATGACGGAATATTACCATTTCTTCTTCACCACGCTGGTAAGGAAGCGCCCGCTGTAAAACACCTAAAGGTCATTTGAAAGGCACTGAAGGCTCTGATCTGATGATGACTCTTGGTATGCTAATCCTACTAATCCAGCCCAAGTGTAGATGCGGGTTTTCCACCAGAGACGCGACCGTAATGTGGATCCCAATGCTTTTCCCTCCAGTGAAAAATGAAAGGATGCAACTTTGCCACTTTGATACTTTGGAAAGCAACACACAGTGAGATGCTAAGACGTTATTCAAGAAAATGAAATTCTACATAATTTTTCCCCATAATACTATGAGTAGCTTACAGAGGAAGTTATAATGCTATGGGAATTATGTCATAATATGACAGCATCATATCAAAGAGAACCGAGAATCTCTTAGTAAGCTTTACAAAATATCAAAGTGGTAAAGTTTCATTATGTGGGCCTCACTAGAAAAGGTTGGACACCCCAGCATTTCTAATATTATTTCTGACAATGCACCCTCTAACACAGTGATTTTCAACCTTTTTTGACCCACGGCACATTTTTTACATTAAATTTAAACAGGAAAAGATCAAATTCAATCTTACTAATATTTTATAATTAAACTCAGGACATGTTTTATATAGATATATATTTTCTTTTTTAATAAAACTGGACTTGTGAATAAAGTATAGAAGGGTTTAGATTCTGTTTCACAGATGGCGGTAATGCACACGAAAGCTGCTTTCCAACCGCCAATAAACAACAGAAGAAGAAAAACACCATGAAGAAGAAGGCACCCTGACAACTTTCCGTTTGAGCGGGTACAAGATACCTCAATCGGATTGGTTAAAGGAATATTCCATCCCTGTTGAATTCTTTCCGTTTGAGCAAATAAACCAAATGCAATTGGAATATTTGGGTCCATGTATAATATTGACATAATGGCTATTGACATAATATTTGTAAATGATGATTAATAAATGTTAACTATAAAAAGTGATATTGGATAATTCCTCACGGCACACCCGACGGTTTCTCAAGGTACACTAGTGTGCCGCGGCACAGTGGTTGAAAATCACTGCTCATACATACATACATAAAAATACATGACACATTAATGTGACACTGACTTGCTATGACTACGTACCTGCTCGACACAAGAGGCCCACTATCTTTTGCCCAAGTCCTCCACGTGCTTATCACCTGCTTTGGGTGTCTAGGCATGCGAGTCTGCCCTTCATTGTATCAGCATGAATAGTCAGACATTTTCTCGAGCCATTTGTTCATGATGGCATCTGATTATTGATTATTCTCTAACAAATTGTAAATTTTCCATTCTGTGGCTTCATTAAGTAGTTTTGCGTAGTATTTCGCTCATCTCAAAGCACTCGCATGATATTTATTTTCCTTTTTGGTTTACTCACTTATTGTCTCCCTCGACGTTGCAAAGGGATGACGTCAATGTCGCTTCTCTGCAGGACCTGTTTGCACTGGATCTGGAGCCGTACCGCTACAGCGGGGTCAACATGACGGGATTCCGGCTGCTCAACATCGATAGCCCTCAGGTGGCCTCGGTGGTGGAAAGGTGGTCCATGGAACGACTGCAGGCTCCCTCCAAAGCCGAGACGGGAATGATGGAGGGAATGATGACGGTGAGATTGGACAACTCAATCAGGACATTTAGCGTTCCTGGTACATTGCGCTATTATGCTATGTGTTAGCATGCTAGCAGTTACGGATTCACACAATAATAGTAACAATGTCGCTGTAGCGTGGTTACAAGCTTGGTAGCTTGGTTCACATGATGTAAATGGGCGTTGTTGCCGCTTTTTGGAGGTTTTTTACAGGTGCGTCCCAGGACGTGCATTCTTGGCTACCTATTTTTAGCTGTTCTTATATCTTTACAACCCTCAGAAAAGAAAGACGTGTGTTCATGTCTCATATAAGGATGGTGCCTCTTCCTTTAAAGATGTTAGTGATGGAAGTGCATAGTCCAGCATGTTGAGAACTAAAGAATAAATAAGTAGGACATATTTTGACAGTCTAAGGGTTTGTGAAGCAGCTCCTTTCATTCCCACATTTACTTGTTTATCTTCGTATAATGAGGGTCATTAAAGGCTTGAGGTTATTTACGGTTGTGTAAATGGTAACAAAAAAAAAACATCATTACCCCGCATGCTAATGTTGCTTGTGAACTGGGATGTGAAACGAGGCCGTTCCAAATATCCCGATTGAATCACCGGGAGAAGACATGGAAACTCGCAAACAGCAGATCTATTTTGGGAAACACAACATTTAATTGGAGCTCCTGTCAGCAAACGTTGGGAGTCTGAGCACAGCAAGCGACGGCGCTGCTTTGTGATTGTGTAAAAGGACCACTTAGGCCCCAGCCAATTGTTCCTTAACTGTGAATGTTGATGAGGGGGCGTGTCTTTGCAGACGGAAGCATCTCTGATGTATGACGCCGTCTACATGGTGGCGGCCGCCTCGCAACGGGCCGCCCAGATTACGGTCAGTTCGCTTCAGTGCCACCGACACAAGCCCTGGCGCTTTGGAGCACGCTTCATGAACATGCTCAAAGACGTGAGTTTACTTTTTTACACGATACCACCCTTGCACAACCTCCTCTATCACCAATACACCGCATCCATCCATCCATCACTTCATTTCCTTTCATGCAAAAGCAGATACAGTATACAGTAAGCAAATTTTATATTATAGTTTATTTATGCCTATGTTCTAATCTTGTGGCATCTCTGTTACTTCAGAACTACTACTAATCGTTGAAATGCTGTGCCGCTTGCGAGTCAGTGAGGGAACTGTAGCTCTTTCTCTAGCAATAGCCAATCACGAGCCATCAGTGACAAGCTAAAAAATTGCTAAACTCATCACGCAGCAACTTAACACTGAAAAGGTAGCTAGAAAATATACAATACAAGTACAGCTTTAATTTGATTTTGGTTGAATATGTTTTCCCATAATGCATTTTGTCCCAACAAAGCATTTAATCTGCTATGCCTACTGGTGTGCTGCAATGACGCTCTGGTGGAGACAGGAAGTGGTAAGATTTGGAGTTGTGGCGGGACATTGGCATCATGTTTTGCCCGTTTTGTGGCCGGTCGCTGGGAGTTGTTAAATGGTACTTACCAGACGGAAGCAAGAGGTGTACTACAGGAGTGCATCAAATATTTTAATGATGGTATACTGTTGTAGTATGTGATCTGTAGTCTTTATAATATTGTCATTGTAATGTAATGTCAATGAAAAAATAAATCCAATCTAATCTAATCTTACAGTGGTACAGTCCCTGTAACTGAAATTACACCAACATTAAGCAGAATGTACCAACTCCCTGGAGTTAATTGTAGTAATTGTTAAAGTGCCTGTTTTGCACTTCTCGGCCACCGTAGTGTTGTCTTGAAAAAAATCCCTAATCCCTGACATGTGGTACAGTTGCGGCTGTTACATAGGCCAGGATAAAAGTCAACTCCAAACTCCCAATGTCACTTTCTGTTAGCTCACCATTCAGCTTTCCTAGCACCGGAAAACATTTACCGCATCACACAGTCTTATTTATGTCTTAGTTTCTCTGATCATGTCTACTATATTGGGTAATAAGAATGTGAAGGTGACTATAGGGGTGTTATTTCGTGCCTTGAGGGCTCTAAAAAATTGTATAAACATATTTAGAAGGTCTAACACAGGTTTTCTATGCACTAACTACAAAAATGTTCCATGTATAAATAAAGAATCCTACATTGTGGAAATTCATTTATCCAGGTTAAGTCTGGAACTAATTAACAGCAATAAACGAGGGATTACTGAACTTGTGAAAAGATGCCAGTAAAAATGCCATCAAGGTTGGTTTGACTGTGCAGCGTGTTTATTAGCGCCTCTACATTACTTTATGTCATGTGGGTTCTTGTCATGGGCGCTGCACACTAATGATGCCAGAACATCATCAACAACACACAGACACGTTTGATTGGTGAGGATTTACAAAAAAAAAAAAAACAGTGACTTAATGGCAGCAATTCATCTGGATTTAGCGGTCACAGATGTGTGCAGTAAGACTTGGAAGAGAAGAAGTTATGTATCATGTTTGCGGACATAAATGAAATACACAGCGTGCGTTATTTCCCAAATGCTTTTCATTTGGCTTCCATTCCACATTTAAAACACCCCGCAGGAATGTCTGCTTTCAAAACAACACTATTAGCTTCATCCGAGAACAACTGTCTTATCTGTGCGGAAAAGACACAAGAGCAGTGGATGGTCACAAAGAAACACAAACGATAGCACTTTATCAACAAGTGTACAAGCCAATATTTCAAACATACACACACACCGCAAGGCATGCTGGTTACCCTGCGGTATTCTTTCTCAACACACGGGTCATGAGCCGCCTCTTGTTACTCTTTTTCAAAAGGGCAACTGGTAACAAATCAAGCAACTTTTCTGGTGCTATTGGACACTTTTAGAGTCTGATATGAACGCACATCTCGCTGTCCTCAACGAGCAGCTTGGCCCCCGTCTAAAATCTCGCTTGTGACGGCAAACAAAAAAGAAAAAGGAAGTTAATTTGTATTTGTGAACATATTTATTTTGCTTTTCACATCTCACTTTTTTAGCGTTCCACTGCACATTGCCCAAACGTGACGGTGGGTTACGGAGGCTACGTTATGCTGGGTGGCCCTGGTGCCAGGAGTTGAGGACCCCAAGACAAATGTAAAAATTATTTAATAATAAACAAAGAGCGTTCACAGACGCGGAAAAATAAAGTACAACAAAAGACGGCAGTGACAGAAGGTCACTGGGAAGCTAAAAGTACAAATTAGCAAATAAGGATTTACAAAGTGTCTCAACTACTTCGAGACAGTAGGCAGCGAAAATACGAGTCACAAGGCAGCGAGACAAAAGGTTAGGAACAAAAATGAAGCGTGCAATGTGCAGGCATGGCAAGGCAAACAATCTGACAGAGGAACAATGGAAGCGGAGTGGCATATGAAGGCCTAATGGCTGATGGGCAACAGGTGTGCAGACCAGGAGAACAAGGCAGGAGTCCGCTGCAGGACAGAATAGAGACAACAGGGGGCAGCAGACCAAAACAAGTGCAAATCGTACCCACAATCGCCAGAGCAGGCAGTCGAGGGCTAGCTATGTAGCGTTGATTTAACTTAAAAGTGTTCACATGTGAAGGTTCTCTTCTTTTTTGAATTTATGTAACTGAATTTTGTGAACTTTTTACATAATTTTACCCCCAAAATTTAATTGACTAAAAAGCCAGAGTGAAGGGATGACTGTAATGAGAACTTTCACAAACAGCGACATCCATCCATTTTCTAGAACGCTTATCCTCATTAGCCTATCCTTTGGGTGAAAGGCGGGGTACACCCTGGACTAGTTGCCAGCCAATTGCAGGGCACATATAGACAAACAACCATTCACACTCATACCTGGGTACAATCAACCTGAGTACCCGAAGAAAACCAACACATGCACAGGGAGAACACGCAAACTCCACACAGAGATGCCCAAGCGGAGATTCCAACCCAGGTCTTCCTGATTTCCTTACTGTGGGGCCAACATGCTAACCACTCGTCCACCGTGCGGCACCAACGGTGACATATTCATGTAAAATGGATAGGATTATTTGGGAGTGACAATGAGGCAATAAAAGCTTCACATACAAGGCGTCTTTTAACTGAGATTTCAGCTCGATGGAGCTGACTTCATTACCAAGTCCTGCTGCCCACCCACTGCTCTCCACTCAGACAAGAGGCCAAGCCTGCCCGTTCCATTTATATCACCACACACACACACACACACCGCTCCAGCCAAAGCAGACATGCCCATTAAGACGCCTTTGTCACTGCTCATGGCGCCTAATGTCGCTCCACTCATCCATAATTCATTTCCCAAATACTTGTTTACCGAGGCTTCTATTGGATTTAGCATTATGATGTATGACAATTTCCAGAAAATAAATTGAGATTCATTGGTGGTGTTTTGTGCACTTTCTTTGTCAACCGCAGGCGCAGTGGAACGGCTTAACGGGACAAATCATCATAAACAAGACAGACGGCTTGCGGAAAGATTTTGATTTAGACGTGATCAGCCTCAAGGAGGACGGCTTGGAGAAGGTGAACCGTCTGACCCGCTTCAGTCGCCTGAGTAGACCCTTGTAGATTAGATACTCAAGCATGACAAAAAACAGCTAAATGCCAGATTGAAATAATTAAACCTGTAAAACAACACAAAGAACACCGTTATAATGTCTTTGATCATCGACAAAGCTGTTCTATTTTTCTTTTTGCAGCTTCTTCCATATTTAACATTGCCATAAAAGTAAAGACACTATAAATAGCAGCATGTATTATTTAGATTTGTTTTCTAGTCAAAGCTCCCAGTTAATTGTGCTACCTCTTCCCAATGCTATCAATTTAAAAGTGCTCTTTCTTTATTGTTTCTGCAAGATAATCGCGGGCAACAATCGCCTGAATAAAGTGTGGAAAAAGGTCTGTACTTTAGCTGCCCCAAGCAGACTAAAGGAATAGTAACGCTGTTTACTAATTGACTTGTCGCTCTCCTCCGTAATTGTCCTTCCCCGGTCCTCAATGTGTCCACGTCTGGTCTCTCATCTGTTGTGATTTGATTTTGTTTTTTACCCCCTTCTTTTGATGTTCTGTGTATTGATTATGGCTCACGGAACAGAACGGCGAGGTTTAATTGTCAGTTGTGATTTCTATTCTCACAGATTGGTGTATGGAACTCCCAAACTGGCCTTAATTTAACAGAAAACAACAAGGACATGGGTACCAATGTCACAGACTCCATGGCCAACAGGACCCTCATTGTCACCACTATTCTGGTACGGCAAATCAAATATCCATCCATACATCTATCCATCTGTCTATCCATTCTCCATCCACCCATCCACCATCCTCTTCTTATCCGGGTCCGGCTTGAAGGGGCAGCAGTCTCAGTAGAGAAGTCCAGACTTCCTAGTCTCTGGTCACTTGCTAGGCCAACTGTGAGATATAAACCCTGTAGGGTGTCCTCGGTCTGCCATTGGGCCTTCTCCCAGCTGGGCATGCCCACACCAGGGAGACGTACAGGACACACGTGACCTAGATGCCCGAGCCACCTGAACTGGCTTCTCTCCATGTGAAGGAGCAGAGGCTCTACTGAGAGCCCCTCCCGGATGACTGAGCTCCTCACCCTATCTCTTAGGGTGAGACAAGCCAAGCTAAGGAGGAAACTCATTTCGGCTGCCTGTATCCGAGATCTTGCTCTTTCAGTCATGACCCAAAGCTCATGACCATAGATGTGGGTGGGAACATAGATTGACCGGTAAATTGAGAGCTTTGCCTTCTGGCTCAGCTCTCTCTTCACTACGATGGTCCGGTACAGCAACTGCATTACTGCAGAAGGTCCGGCGATCCACACGTCGATCTCACGCTCCAAACCTCGCTCCCAAACCAAAGGTTGCAATCAACCATGGCCTCATTTGGAGGCACTCTCTCAGAAGTTTCACAAACGGCCCCAGTAAACACTGAAGGTCACAACCTGACGAGGCCATCAGGATCATCATCTGGAAACAGCAGAGACAAGATCCCAAGTCCCCCAAACTCGACTCCCTCGACTTTGAGTTTTTCCTTGCCCAGATGGGGGTTCACATCAGGGGATGTCAATTGTTGTCAGCTTGTAAAGCTCTTTGAGGCTCTTTTATGATTAAGGGCTATATGAATAAACTTGAGTTGACTTGATATGTACCACAAAAGCGTAAAAAAACAGGTCCAATAAAAGAATAAGATCCAATGAAACAGTTTGTTTGTTGAAGACGTTCACCTCTAATCCAAGAAGTTCTACATTTTTAAGTGTGGTGTTTCTCTGGTTTATGTCCCTGGTGGATGTGTCCTTTGGGGGTGGCCACAATAGGGTTGTTGTTGCCTGGCATGGCTGATGAACAATACTACATAGCAATAGGTTGTTTGTCTGCCCCGTGGCAAAACACCTCGATAGGGGCCACTCTTCCTGTGGAATGAAACAATCTTTGGGGTGCAAACTTTATCCTCTGTTTGGAAGGCTGTTCTGGTTTAACATAGATGGCTTATTTGATGCCCATTTCAAGCCAGCGGCCCTCCCTATCCAGAATCTGGACATCATGGTCCCTTCTTTTTAAGATGCAAATTAACTGCTGACTCTGGGCCCAAAGAAATCACTGTCCTATGTTGTGCAATGTGTTTGAAACCTTATGGATTAAAGGTGAAACGTCTTCAACAAGAGTCCAGTTGCCTTAATTCAATCTTTGCGGACTACCATGACCTGCATGACTGAAAATTTACACAAACATGTGAACAGTGTTTTGAACCACATATAAAATTAGGGAAAACTACGACTATGGACCCAATATACGTACAGTACATATCCCCGAAGAAGATATAGATATTGAATAATGCATTTGCACATTTTAAAGGGGACCTATTGTGCTTTTTCCACTTTTCTGACCTATAAAGGTAGTTAGAATGCAGTATTCTCATGTTAAACGATGCCAAAGTTTCAGATAATGAGGTTTGCACATTTGGCAGTGAGCGCTGAAAGAAGTTTAGGATGGCTCTGAATGCTCGGTTTCAAAAGGTGTGGTAAAACTGCCCCTTTGTGATGTCACAGAGGGGTGGAATTCCTTACGTACTGTATAAACGCTCTTGCCCTCGCCTATGCGCTACTGTGCAGTTTGCTTGCTAGCAATGCCTCGAAAGGGAACACCACATTTGTTTACAATTCCTAAAGACGTCACCGTCAGGCACAAGTGGCTGGAGTTCCTGATTCCCTACCAGCAAAAGGCATGCATTTTAATCTGAATACTTCTGAATAGGTGCAGATTCTGGAAGAACTAGAAAACTTTGTGTGCTGGTTATCATGTCAAGCCCACAACTCAATACAAAGGGCCGAAAAATGAGCATACTAGTTCCCCTTTACGGAAAGACTGCTATGTCCCGTTGCAGGAAAATCCTTACGTGATGTACAAGAAGTCTGATAAGCCGCTGTATGGAAACGACCGCTTCGAGGGCTACTGTCTGGACCTCCTCAAGGAGCTTTCCAACATTTTGGGCTTCTCCTACGAGGTCAAGCTGGTGTCAGACGGTAAATATGGTGCCCAGAATGACAAAGGCGAGTGGAACGGCATGGTGCGCGAACTTATCGACCATGTAAGTGCCTTCACACTGGAGGACGTTGAAGTGATCCGGCAGAGATTTTTAATGGTATTTGTCACGGTCACCAGGTGGCTGATCTGGCAGTGGCCCCCCTCACCATCACCTATGTGAGGGAAAAGGTGATAGATTTCTCCAAGCCCTTCATGACTCTGGGGATCAGTATCCTCTACCACAAACCCAACGGCACCAATCCAGGGGTTTTCTCCTTCCTCAACCCACTGTCTCCTGATATCTGGATGTATGTGTTGCTGGCCTGCCTTGGTGTGAGCTGTGTGCTCTTTGTCATCGCCAGGTAACGTGGTTTCATTTGCATGGAACCAGAACCAAAATAAGCGACACCCTAAAGACACAAAAGGCATTTGCAATGGTCTCTGTTTGGTCATCCAGGTTCACTCCCTATGAATGGTACAATCCTCACCCCTGCAACCCAGACTCAGACGTGGTTGAAAACAATTTTACCCTCATAAACAGTGTGTGGTTTGGCGTTGGAGCACTCATGCAGCAAGGTAAGCTTCTTCAGACGTCTGTCATTGAACGATTGGTTGTTTCATTGCCAAATGATTTTTGTGGCACCTTTCAGGGTCTGAGTTGATGCCCAAGGCCCTCTCTACAAGGATAGTGGGTGGAATCTGGTGGTTCTTTACATTGATCATTATATCATCCTACACTGCCAACTTGGCCGCCTTCCTCACTGTGGAGAGGATGGACTCGCCTATCGACTCCGCAGACGACTTGGCCAAGCAAACCAAAATAGAGTACGGCGCCGTAAGAGACGGCTCCACCATGACTTTTTTTAAGGTAACTGGTAACAAATACAACAAATAAGCACGATGCATTGACTCTACTGGTGGAACAAGTAAACTTTCTAGCCCAACATGTTTTCTAAAGGACCATCATCCTAGTCAAGGTTATGGCATATGAGAGGGAGTCTCCAAATGTTTATGGGTCACAGAGCCTTTCACGTGCAATAATAATTTGATGGACCGGAAGATCATAAGTCAGAGGTGGTTATGAACTGAGGTCAAAACCCACAAACATAAATCCTTGAATGAATTGAGTCACTATCTACGTGAAGCAAAGCAGGCAAATGGTAGTTTGCATCCATTTAAGTTAATACTGCAGCCAAAATGGTAATGTTTTCATTTCTATTGTCCAGTGATGGCCTGCTGTTAGCAAAGGATTTTAGGTTCTGAGGCGCATGGTTTAGATCTTCCACTGTTGAGCTATTCCCTGTGTTACAACAGAAATCCAAGATCTCCACCTATGAGAAGATGTGGGCCTTTATGAGCAGCAGGAAAAACACAGCTTTGGTGAAGAACAACCGCGAGGGCATCCAGCGGGTCCTCACCACTGACTACGCTCTGCTGATGGAGTCTACTAGCATAGAGTACATCAGCCAGCGCAACTGCAACCTCACACAGATCGGAGGTCTGATAGATTCAAAGGGCTACGGCGTGGGAACGCCAATCGGTACGGGATATCGATCACAGCAATGATAGGAAAGCCCATCATGAGAATGTTTTTTATACATTTCCGCAGGTTCACCTTACAGAGACAAAGTGACCATCGCCATCCTGCAGCTTCAGGAGGAAGGCAAGCTGCACATGATGAAGGAGAAATGGTGGAGGGGAAACGGTTGCCCCGAGGAGGACAGCAAAGAGGCCAGCGCTCTGGGTGTGGAGAACATTGGGGGCATATTCATCGTGCTGGCGGCTGGACTCGTCCTTTCCGTTTTTGTCGCCATCGGAGAGTTTATCTACAAGTCCAGGAAGAACTTGGACATCGAGGAGGTCAGTGTCGGCCAGTGCGAATGGCACAACAAGTATTGACGCAATGTTGGGGATTCTGGAGGACTTGAACTCGACACAGCTTTGAGGTTCCATGGTGAACTCTGTGAATGTGTCGAACTGCATTGTTACAATCAGAACTTTTAGAGTTTAGTGTTTTCTGTAGTTTTGATGTAGCGCTCATGAATATTTTAATCGGAATACATTAAAACCCTTTGGGAGGATTTGACACCATGATGCTTGACCATGGCCTTGCCGTTTTACAGGAAAAGAATGTCATTCCTGTTTTTGTAGGCAAGTGATGCTAAGCATTCCCGTATTTAAAACAAACACTTATACATGCTCATGTATTTTGAAAGAGCTTTTCATTTTACCAATGATAATTGTTTCTAAATCAGTTGTATTTATCAAGTTACTTTGTGGTTTTTTTTGTTTTTTTGAGCATGTTGGTGTCTCATCAGCATTGTTTCAGAATGGGAAAAACAAGTTACATGAGAACATTACATCCTTTTAACCCTCATACTGATGCTTGTGTCTTTTCCTTGCCTGGCATTAGATCTCACACGTAACATTTGACATCTTACAAGAACAGTCTTAACTTCTTTGAAACTTTTCCGTGCTTCACAATGGTAATCACGTAACGGTTACTCTATCACAGTACATTTATCCATCTATCCATCTATGTCTGCTTAGCCAAGGTCGGGTCTCGGGTGCAGCACCCTAAGCAGGGAAGCCTAGACTTCCCTTCCCCCGCTGCTTCATCCAGCTCCCTGAAGTGTTCCCAGGCCAGCTGAGAGACATAGTCTCTCCAACAGGTTCTGGGTCTTCTCCCAGGGAGGCGTCTGGGGGGCATCTTGATCAAATGCCAGAGCCACCTCATCAGGCTCCTATAATGCGGAGGAGTTTGTCCTGGATGATTTTACACCCTACCTCTGAGGGAGGAAATAAGAGGAAATTTATTCCGGCCATTTCTATCTGTGATCTTGTCCTTTTTTTCTTGTCTTCTTTGAAAGCACATGGTAAATTAGCAAAAATGACATTTATAGTTCATGACGCCAGCCATGACTAACTCGCTTTCGCAGTTCAGCCTCATTTCATTATTTCTCGTTCTCTGCACTTGCTTTGTCTATTGTTGTCTTAAACTTTCCTCTTTAGAAAAGAAAACCTACTTACGGTCACTTGGATATTGCAAACATCCAGCAGCAACACACTGTGGCAAAGCTACTATTTAGATGAAAAATATACTGACCCAAGTCCACCATTTACCTGGACAAGTGTTTGTTTATTGTGCTTTAGCTAAGAGGTATCACCACCATGACATCACTTCCGGAAATGAGACTGAACTGCGAGAGCTAGCTCATCAACATCAACTTTAAATGTCATTTTGTTGAATTTAAATTTAGATTTTGATATTTAAGCAGAATTGGTGAAACATGTGAAACTCCTCCACTTGGTGCATTCCATGTGAAGACCATCGACTACGAATTGCAGGTGTTGATTCTCGTCTGAGCCACTTCCTACTCGACTGCAAAGCGATACAATTACATTTGTTTCGGCATCTAAGGATACTGTTCTTTTACTTCTCCAATTCAACAAAAGCGAGAACTCTAAAACACCATCTCTAAAAGTACATTCTTCTTTTAGTTAATCTGACATATCCAAAGACTGGGGTGCTGGCTCGCTGGGGTCGTTACGTCCTCTGGTGTGTCTCACTTCAGTGGGAGATTACAGTATTATGCCCCTCCTTTCCATAATCCTGTCAATGAAATACTACCCTGAAAATGAAGTTCATAGAGACGGCGGCGTGCAATCAGGATACAGTCGCTAAACAGCTTATACGATTAATGTTGTGTCACTAAGAGGTCGTGGACCTTATGTTGGGAATGATAGTCAAGTATTGTGTCTTTCTCAGGGTAACACTGTGACCCCTGCAAGAGAATATCCGCATTGGAGGCTGTGGATCAGCGTGGCCTAATACTAGCAAGAAAAGTTCATTCAACAGCGTGAACTGCTATGAACACCAAAGTCATCCAATTAAGAAGAGTATTGTTTGGCTGCAAAACGAAAGCTACTGTTGCAGTAATTTTTGCCCTCAGAATTCCATTGCTTGCAATACAAGTGATTTAGCATACATTTGCAAGAGGACAAACCTCCAGATGTTTTAATTAATTTCTAATCCCCCTGTTTCCTAATCCTTTACTCGCAACTCTTGCTTTTCACGGGATAATCGCAGGTATAATTGTGAAAAGGAAGCACCGTAAGAAGCAAACAAGCCATGCAGTCTATCAAAACAATGTGAAACAAGCGAGTGTATGGTTTGGGTATTTTATCAATGACAGGTTGGGTGGAGAAGACACATATCAAGACGTATCCACTTCAAGTGTTCTTTGCATTAATCTGGCCTTGTAATGACCGGTTAAGGTTTTGGTATTCTGATGAATTCCAGGATTGGGCTTAAAACTGCTTTCATTTTGTTTGCCGGCCTTTAATCTTCTAACCCTGCGTTCTTAATCAGAACTGGGAGCAGGTTTTTAATCTCGCATGAATGAGGCCGCGGATTAGCAGCCTCTGACCTTGCCATGCCGCACAGCTGCTTCCTCCTCAAATCAAGTCTCTTCCTTCTCTGTGTTGCTCACAAAAAACTAAACAAAAAACAGGATCATCAGAATTTTTTTCTTCCTCTTGCATTACCATACAAAACGGTACATTGAAGACCCAAGCGCCAGGAACGGGAGAACCCTAATTTGAGTGGAAGTGCAAGTGAAAGTAATTGAAGGTGACTTTTGATGAGTGGCAACTTGAGGATTTTCTTCCCATGTGTGTCACGCCAGCCAGCACAGGGACATGATATCTCATGTCTGTGATGTTGTCATCATCGTGCAATCCTTTTGACTTGCAGCTTTGCGTGTGTGTGATCTTATTTCTAGAAGATGACAGGACACCGGGGTGTCCAAAGTGTGGCCTGGGGGCCATACAGGTATATGGCTTGTGGCTATATTTTTTTATTCACATTCTAGAAATATAATTTTTATCTTTTGTGAGAAACAAAGAATGAAGTTAAAATGTTTGGAAAATAAGGTTGAGGAAAAAGTCAAAATATTATGGGATTAAAGTCCTAATATTACAAGAAGATGTGAACAAAATATTAAATATTTGGCAAATTATATATAAAAAAGCAACAGCAGAAATGAAAAAAAAAACACCAGAAATGTTACAATAAAGTCAAAATATTCAGAAAAAACGTAAAAAAAAACAGAATAAACTCGTTGTATGAAGGGGGAATAATGCTATTTCAGTAGCATAGAACTGAAATATTAAAAACAAAGTTAAGACATAATATTATTTAAAAACAAGCAACAAAGTTGTAATTTTTGGTAATAATATGAAAATAAAGTCTAAATATTAATAGGGTCAGAATTTTGAAAATAAATTTACCACTGAAAGAAGATAAAAAGAGACAAGAAAAAAGATCAAAAAAGATTTTTAAAAAGTGGAAATTATGAGATACAAACGGCGCACGTGCCTCCTTTTTCAAGAGAACCTTCATCACATATTATAATTTCCACTTTTTATCTCGTTAAGACTTCTATACCCTTCTATACCCTTATATACCGCGTAACCTCACAAGGGGGCGGGGGTATGCTGGAGCCTATCCCAGCTGACTTCGGGCAAGAGGCGGCGTACACCTTGGACTGGTCACCAGCCAATGGCAGGGCACATATAGACAAACAACCATTCACATTCACATTCATAAGTATGGACAGTTTGTCGCCAATGAACGTAACATGCATGTTTTTGGAATGTAGGAGGAAACCGGACTACCCAAGCATGCACAGGGAGAACATGCTAACTCCACACAGAAATGTGATGGAGATTCGAGCCCAGATCCTCCCGATCTCCTAACTATATGTGGCCCTCAGTGGAAGAAGTCTGAGGCACAGGAGGATGCAGTAAGAGTAATGACCAACATGTTGGCTTGTACTGCCACCTACTGGCACAGTGCTGGTGTTTCACATGACCATTTGAAAGCATGTAGGCAAACAAACAGTCTTTATTACAATGAGAATCATTAGATAAAAAGTGGCATGGCTATCAATAAAGGCTCTGGGTTAATGTGCAACAGTGCTTCAGAATGAGAGAAAAAATGCATTTTTTTGTTTCATACAAGGCACATTTTGCATGGATGAGCATGTTTTCTCACGTGTACTCATATAACACTTAAGGTATGCTGGAATCATCTACCTGTCTACTTGTGTTTGATCTAATGTTATTGATCATGTCATATAGTAGTGAACCCCCAGCTTTGTTCTGTTTCACAGGAGGAATAACACTCTTTTCAGCGTTGTCTTTCATTTTCAGTTCCTCGGAGGTAACGGCCTGATGTTCCAATATTTTTTGGGTTAAAAAAAATAAAATGTGTGTTCTAGAAAAAGCATGACAGGCAGCTAAGAGAGTGGAATTGATGTCTTGATGCTATCAAATGCGGACACCACGTCATAGAATGTGTCCTTCACCTACAGTCAAAGCTCAGTTAGTGCTGATTTGCATATCTGTTCCGTGAAAGGGCAACAAGGTGCAATAACGCAGTACCAGACAAGACCAGAAGAATCATTGGGAATATTTGTTGAGGTGTGAGAGTAAGGAGGAGGGGAGTTTTCCCTGAGAAATCAAACAATTCTTATTAGGTTGAAGACTGATAACCTGCTTGGTCATCACTGTGCTACAGTAAAAAGCATTCAACAAATACAGTATGGATATATTTTCCTCTCAGGGTCAGATGCGGCCAAAGCAAAAAACAAGTCTGGATGGAAGTCCCGGGATATGATTGATAAGAAAAGAGACCTTCTTTTGAACGTCCAGCCTGCTGAGACTCTAAAGATCAACTCACCACTTTTCCCACGAGGCCTTACTTGTTGTTACAGGCAGGGTGTGGTAGGGGGGAGGAGTCGGGAGAGGAGAGCTTGGCCAGGAACTGCATGTGGTCCTGGTCTGAGGTGAGCTCCACGCTCTTACACAACTTGCACAGACTCTGGCGGGTTTCCTCCAGGTTCTGCTCCAGCTCTGCTCGCTCCTGAAGCAGCTTCTCTTTCTCGCTTTTCTGGAAGAACATCACAATGAAGGACGACCCGGGGAACTTATCATATACTCACATAGACCAGGGGTGTCCAAACCTTTTCCCACTGAGGGCCACATTGTGACAAAACTTTACCACTTGGATGTTTTGTAAAGCAACATGTGTAGATTGGCGGCACGGTGGTTGAGTGGTTAGCAGACCTCACAGCTAGGAGACCAGGGTTCAATTCCACCCTCGGCCATCTCTGTGTGGAGTTTGCATGTTCTCCCCGTGCATGCGTGGGTTTTCTCCGGGTACTCCGGTTTCCTCCCACATTCCAAAAACATGCTAGGTTAATTGGCCACTCCAAATTGTCCATAGGTATGAATGTGAGTGTGAATGGTTGTTTGTCTATATGTGCCCTGTGATTGGCTGGCCACCAGTCCAGGGTGTACCCCGCCACTCGCCCGAAGACAGCTGGGATAGGCTCCAGCACCCCCCGCGACCCTAAAAAGTTATATTTGAAGCTTTGTCATACAGATTTAAAAAAGCCCATTATTATTATCAACTTTGCTCTTTGGTCTTCATTTTTTCTGCAGTTTAACATTTTCCAAATATATTTTTGGACACCCCTGACATCCAAGTTACAATTTGCTGCTATGAGTGGTTGTTGGTCATTGGTCTTTTCTTGATGGTTGAATGACACTTACTAATATTTTGATTTCACCGTCCAGCTGGTGTATGCTTTCCATCTTCCTCTTCCTGCACCGCTGTGCTGCCGCACGGTTTTTGCTGCGCCTGCGAACGTCGTGGACAAACTCCAGCTGCTCTGGGCTCATGTGATGGCGCTTGAGAAGCTGCTGGAAGGCGCTGCGACTCAGCGCCGAAATCTGCTCCACTGGGAATGGAAGTTGCATCTGCAGAGTGGCACAGACGTTATTGGTTTGATTTGAAATACATATCAATCATGCAGTTGGGAACGTGACGATGACCTCTGCTGCTCTTCTGCTGTTAGCTTCCGTATCTCCATCCGTGTCCATGTCTGAATCCTCTCCGGAGTTGAGCGAGGATACACAAGGGCTCTTCTCCGACTGGGACAGAGTGTCGGTGCGTGAGTTTGGGTCCTCGCTTGCGTCAAGCTCCCTGAGAAAGGGACAGTCTGCTGGATTGGAGCTCAGGTCCAGCTGTTTGAGCCAATGGAATTCTGAGGCTTTTTCTGGACTACTGTGGTCCACAGAGTCCAACGTGGGTAGAGTCTGAGCCTGAGACTGGCACAGGTCGGACCAAAATCCCTTGGCCAGATGTTCGGCCACTTCCCTCTCCTCTCTGCTTCTCCCTGGGAATCCCTCGTCTTTGTCTGACTGGCTCTGTTCTAACAACTGAGCACAAGCTTCGGAGCCGAGAGGACAAGAACCGAGGCCACAGTTTGGGTCCATGCCGAGTCTTTCCACAGTGTCTTCAACTCCTGGCTGCATCAGATCTTGTGGGTCCAAGTCCTCCTCTGCTGAGAGCTCACACGGCAACCCACAGTCGGTCAGACTCACCTGGCTTTGGCTGCAAACGTCTTCAACGGCCAAACACATCTGAGAAGGGTGACCTGCTGCATCCTGATCAGGCAACGACAACATGGGACAAACAACGCTGGCTGATAGTTCCAGAGGTAAGGAGGGCATCTGAGGGCCGCAGGTCTCCAAGCAGAAGTCGCCATCTCTGCCGCGAGGGAGCAGATGAGTGAAGTCTGCTTGCGACTTTGCCCCGCTTGTGGCCTGGTCACGACCCTGACAGCACACTGCCTGCTTGACTTCATGCGGCTTACCCTCAGAAAACTTTGGGATTAGGAAATCAAAGCAGGCCAACTCCAGGTTGTGAAATCCCAGGAATTTTGCGCAGCTTTGAACGGCGTGGATGTTTTCTTTGCTGAAGAGCAACTTGGACGTGTAGGCAAACTGCAGCAGAGGTTCGAAGCCTTGCACCGTCACCTGAGGCAGGAAGGGTGGAACATGGCTAAGAACATCTAAAACTGTCAGCAAATCACCAAATGCACCTCACTGACTCAACACAGCACAGGTACTTGTTCTGCTGTCTAAGCCTGTCCAGACAATACTGAGCAGGTCTCTTAAAGGGTCCCTGGCATGATTTATCTACGTGGCTTAAATATGTTAGACATTGTTTTTAATGAAGATAAGATATGCCTTTATTAGTCCCACAAGGATATATTCCAGGTTTACAGAAGCAAAATTACAAGAGCACACAAGAGCAACAGTAAAGCGAACAGTAACTTTGCAAACATTTCCAGAAGTGACGCCATCGAAGTATAATCACGCATCTTACCAAACATAGCGCTGTATGAGACAGCAGGAGAATGTTTATAGTCATAACCAAGATTTCAGTCATGTGTCAATAGTTTATAATTTATAGATAAAATAGAGAACTATTAGAACATGAACTTAAACCTTAGGCTGAATCCCAATTCTACCCCTTTAGCCCTTCCCCTTCGTCTTAACCCATCAAACCTAGGGCCAAGGGGACGAAGCCACAAAGAAATGGGACACTACTTGATTATTATTACATCATCACCCTTCATTTTACACATTGTAACATTTATTGCCAAACAAATGTACTAAATAACAGCTTACAAGCAGCACTGTAACAACATAAAAATAGAATGTATCACATATGCATATGAAACAGAAATAATATCACAAACTTCATCAACATATGTATAGTAAACCTTATCAAGCATCATTTTGGCTTGCAAAGGTTTATTTGGCCTAGCTCTCCTCCTATCACTGACGTTCTCTCTCAATTGTTTTTATGAGAAAAAACAGAATTGCATTTTGTTGTATTTGACTTTTCTATAGTGAGATTGTAGCTTTGGAATGGTACTGGAATGCTGTGTGCTGACTTCACTTGGCTCAGCATCTCCTGCAGGAATAACACACATGCATGATTGATGGGCTACAAATATCAAATCATTGTAAATACAATCATAATAGTAACATAGCAAAAGTGTGCCGAAAACAAATATAGAGTGATAGTAAAAAAATAGATGGACAAGGTTAGATTCCTAAAGCTGTATGAAGTTTGATAATAATTGTGTTGTGCTGTCCACATACGGCCATGTTTACATCTTTTATTTAGCTCACTTGAACATCTATACTGATAATAAACAATAAACATGTCAATTGCTGGTGGACTAGGGTGGCTATAATTCACAGCAAATATTCACGTGGAGTAGCAACTTATTGAATACATAATAAAACATGAAGGACATGAAACTGAATTATTGCGTAATTACTTACATTTTTATGTTTCTTTTGGTCTCCGCACTTCTGTCTTCTAAGCAAGTGTTCCCCTTCGTTTCTAGGGCGGCCAGGGACCACACTTGCTATGAAGGGATGTTTAGCTCTTAGCACTTACTCCTTGGTTGAAGCAGAATTGGGACACCACTTGATTCTCGTGAACACGTAAAACCGAGGGGTAAGGGGGAAAGACAAGAGCAAAGGGGTAGAATTGGGATTCAGCCTTAAAGATGTGAAGATGACGATTAGTCACCTTCGAAACACAGAATGCTAAGTGTAAATCACTCTGGCGTTATTTACAGCAAACCTACTGTACATATGGCTGTGAAAAAATGTTTCCATAAGATGTACAGTATAATGCTTTACAGCCTTGTCACTCATGGAATAGTGTTTAGAAGACATGATGTAAACAAGACATGACTTACTCCGTCGTTCTGCTTGTATTTTCTCCCCCAGTGTACCGGAGGAATACCGTCCTGATTCAAAATGCGTTTATAGCGCACTTTCAAGCCAAATGCTTCAGTGAAATGTTCACTGCAAAAAAACAGAACTGGAGGTAGGCGTCCATCTGTCTTTCCTTCTCTGCAATTGCTTCCTCCATTTCTGTCTTAAACCTTGCTCTTTTGGAAATTAAAAACTTACAGTATCAGTGGGATACGGTGAACATCCAGCAGCAACACAACTTTTTGGCATGACTGCCATTTGGATGAAAAATATATTTACTCTGTTTTAGCTGACCCCGGTGACGTCACTTCTGGATACTGCGAGAGCTAGCTTGTCATGGCTGGTATAAAAGCATTTTTTGTGAATTTACCTTTTTCTTAAAAAAATTAAACAATGTAGAGCATAATTGCAAACAATATATAACATACTAGCAAAGATGATGAATAATGTAAGGGAGCTTTTAAAAGGGACTCGAGGCGTCCGTTTCCTCTTAATAGTGACATGTACATTTATACACATACTAAAATCATATAATCACTTTTTGTTTTTAATAAATGCAGCTTTTCCAAAAGGAACTATCGACACTGACCTTGTGAGGCAGGGTGACAACGGCATTGTGTCTGGAGTCGCCGGCAATACAGCTGTGGAAGTACTCGCTACAGGAGGCCAAGACGGAGGAGTGAGCCCGAAAGCTCCTGTCCTCCACCACCACAGTCACGTCACACAAGACGTCCCGCTGCCTCTGCTCGTTGAGACACTGCAGCACGTGAGCGCTGTGCACGGCCGACTGAAAGGTGAACACCGAGGCACGCTGACCTTGGAGGAACATGGTCAACTCTCTACGTGAGAGTCCAAATATTAGAAATAGCCCTTAGAATGATGCAGCGATGCAAAGTACAACCACAATAATAAACATTACGAAATGACAAGGCCTTTGCTTTGCAAAGAAAGATTTTACAGCTCTTGTATTGGATCCTGGTAAATATGACATAATGTATGATGTAATACGGCAGTGGCGGAGCTCAGGAAAGAAAAGTAAACACTTAATAAATACAACTTGCTCGTCATCCTTAGTTATGTTAAGTGAGTAAATGGCAAAATATGCTCCAGAAAATCAGCTTTTTTGGAGATGTTGATTGCCCACGATCAAGTACATTTACATAACATAAAATACTATAAATCACAAACAAAAAAATATATACATTATATATAAACAATATAATATATAATTAAATATCACAGAAATATTGTGCCTTAGCTACCCGCCTCTCGCCTGAAGTTAGCTGGGATAGGCTCCAGCATACCCCCGCAACCTTTCTATATGAGCTATATAGAAAATGGACAGATGGATATTGTGCCTTAGCAATAAATACCCCACATAATTACCACTTCCAACTGTAAAAAAAATAAACCAAAAAAATAGTTTTAACTTAATCACGAGGTCAGACAACACTTTGTTAATTTTGCAACACTATACAGTATACAATATGTATACAGTATTAAATAATGATATTAAGCTAAGACTACTTTTGCAGACTATACTTAGTGGACATTTTATTAGGTACACCAACACAGTGCAATGGTCGGATTTTGATTGACAGCGTCAGAGATGTATGTTAGTGAATTAGCTACATTTGAGGGACAAAATAGTAGAAACCTCAACATGATTAAGTGCAGCTCCACAATTGTTCGTGAATCCGCAAAGGGAGATTTAGACGCTTCTGTATTGATTAGATAATAAAGGTGTACCCCAATGAAGTGTCCGATTTGTTAAGATTGTGGTTTATTAGATTTATATGGTTTATTGTAAACCAATAGCTAGCCTGCTTTGGCCACACTATCAGAACTAAATTCCTGTATAAACTACATAAGCTGTGTTTATAAGGCTAAATATCTAAATAAACTCCATATAATAGCTGGTTTAGCTTGAAATGTAAGCTCGTCGAAAAAAAGTCGAAAATGCTGACTCATGTTTGGACAACTTGAGCGACCACAGCGAAAAAGTCAAATTCAAAGTTTACACCGTGTGTGTTCATTTTGTCGTTAAAGGGTCAAAAATTATTCATTAAACTTATGTGACCATGTTCAAAAACGCCAGAAAGTATTCATGAGAAGCTTTTTTTTTTACTCTTATAGGCGAGGCCGTTATCGACTTGAGTCAACGTTACTACAGCACAGGCGAGCGTAAACTTGATTAAAAAATAAACGTCCTATTTACTCGAACTGTAAGTAGTTATGAATAATAAGAAATACACCAGTACCGACCTTTTGTGTCAGCTTGTTAAGCTTGTTAAGGGTACCATTTGTGTAGTTTCGGTCGCGACGAATCTGCCCATCCGGAACCACAGTCAGCAAAAGGAGAAGCAGGCTTGTGCGCATGCGTAGTGCACAAACCAGCACACTGCAGCATGACACGTGAAGTCTTATAGTATTGTATTTTTTTTGTACACATTAATGCAACATTTAAGTTTATTTCTTTAAAACGACACACACTCTCAAGGAAAACGAAAGTTAATGATTGTGTAAAAATCTATTTATGACTTTGTTTGCACATCTTGACACATTCCCATGACTGAGGGGGGAAATACAGCTGCTAACTTGTGGTTGATCTCCCAACACCAACTGAATAAATGTCCACTGAGAAGTCATAATAATTTCATCACAGCTCAGTTGAGAGTCGATGACATAGAAAAGAAGCTGAGATAGGGCGAGACTCCATATGATGAAGAGCTATAGAGGCACTGTTTGTGATTAGCGTAGCCTCTCGTAGAACAGGAGGTAGGCTTGGCTGCTCTGCACTTTGCTCTCGCTCACGGGCTGCACGCTCGTGTCGCTGATGTGGAACCACGATCCTCCTGCAAGATGGGACACAGGCTGCAGAACACCATCAATACGCCTTAGGATAACACCGCTCACGCTGTGTGCACCCACCTTCTGCCACCAGTTTGCCGGAGGATGAGACGGAGCTCTGCTGTCGTACTTTCACATACGCCTTGTAGTGACCGGACCTCATTGTGCCGCTGTGCTCTACAATGCCGTACAGGCTGTACAAAATATGATTTTCACCTTCTGGCACGTTCTGAAAGGAGGAAAAAAAAAATCTTAGCTGTTCTATTATCACCTCATTCCAAAACTGCAACCAAAAGATGAAGAAATGTTGTACTTGCCTTACTTTTGAGGGCACAAAAAGGGGCGAGATCCAGTATAAGAGGGAAGGGGACATGTCGGTTCACCTTACATATACTGTAGCCATTCTACAGACAAAGAAGGAGGCATTGAACAGAAGACATGCTGCAGTTCCACGAGAAGTGCAGCCCATGGCTGCTTTTTTATGTGACATTCTAAAAATATAATTTAAAGGGGACCTATTATGCAAGAATTGTGGACTACTATGGAGCAGCTACACACCATAATCCACACAAAAAGCTTTCTACATCTTTCAGAAACTGCACCTATTCCAGCTGGGTTTCCTTGGATTTCGAAAACGGTTTGTTTTTATTTATTCTACCCACGGCCCACCTCCAGGCATGCCCATTGAACTGTGATTGGTTACACTCCTAAGACAAAACAGCAAGGAGGAGGCAGGCCTACAGCTTGTACCCTGGCACGCGCATATAAGGAGGTCTGTCTCACTGATGTCAGAGGAAAAAACAGAGCCATCCAAATACGCAGACCTCATTATCTGAAACTTTGCCATGGTTTAACACGAGAATACACCATTCTAAGTACATTTATAGGTCAGAAAAGTGGAAAGAGCATAATA
The DNA here is from genome assembly GCF_037039965.1 of Doryrhamphus excisus. Classification (NCBI taxonomy): domain Eukaryota; kingdom Metazoa; phylum Chordata; class Actinopteri; order Syngnathiformes; family Syngnathidae; genus Doryrhamphus; species Doryrhamphus excisus. The sequence goes on along the minus strand of NC_136364.1, from coordinate 7,842,837 downwards.
GGTCCCTTTTAAGAAAATAAAATAAAACACCACAATAGGACCAGCAAAAATAGAAAAATCACCAGTAATTTTACAAGAATAAAGTCCAAATATGAGAAAAAAGTTGTAATCAAACAAGAAAAACCATAATGAGTAATTCTAGTAGTATAAAGTTGAATGAAAGAAAATGAAAACATTTTTTAAGTCGTAATATTATGAGAAATAAAAAATAAAGTGTCAATCATTTTTGTTTGACACGTTATGAGGATAAAGTTAAAATATTATGGGAATAAAGTCATAATTACGAGAAGAATATTTCCAGAAAAAAAAGTTGACTAAAAATAAAATAAGATCGGAAAATTAATTAATTCATTCATTTTCTACTGCTTATCCTCACAAGGGTCGGGGGGTGATGGAGCCTATCCCAGCTGTCTTCGGGCGAGAGGCGGGGTACACCCTGGACTGGTGGCCAGCCAATCACAGGGCACATATAGACAAACAACCATTCACACTCACATTCATACCTATGGACAATTTGGAGTCGCCAATTAACCTAGCATGTTTTTGGAATGTGGGAGGAAGCCGGAGTCTCCGGGGAAAACCCACGCATGCACGGGGGGAACATGCAAACTCCATAGAGAAACAGCAGACGTTTTTGTGCTGTTTGTTACAACAAGAGCCCTGGCTTGATAATGGCCGAGTGTGGAATCGAACTCGGGTCTCCTAGCTGGGTCTCCTGTCTGCGCCCTAATCACTCATCCGCCGTGCAGCCCAACTCATAATATGATAAGGAAAAATAATGTCATTTTAGTAGCACAAGCAAAATGCTAAAGAAGAATATACTATATGTGTATGTAGGTATCTTAGAATAATTGACTGTTGAAGCGAGGGGTGTAGGGTTGTGCGCTGCTGTTCGGGATGTGGGCAATAGGTGGCAGTAGTGGCGTTCTGCATACTGTTCATGCAGTGTTTCAGCATCTGCCTTCAAGACCCCCAGTGTTCTATTTCTAACAAAAGGCTGACTTTTGTACCGCCATCAATACAGCATGAAAATGTCATGTGATCAAGATTGTACCATTCCGACTAAAAAGGGGCTGAGGTTCTGCTGAGTACAGTATATATTTTTACATAGAATGTCTTTGATTTAGTTATAGATAGCCTAATGTCTTAACAAAATATCAAAGTGGACCTCTTTGGCACTCGCTGGATAAAGTTAGGACACCCCCAGTGTGAACTATCATCATCTTGCTGGATTACCTGTTGAAATCTCTTCAGGTGAAGCGTCAGAACCGGCGGTGGAGAGGAAATAAGCATTTGCTTCAAGGCTTCAGTGTAGATGTTCTTAGATCCTGGAAAGGAAGAACACAGGAGCGAGGTGACTCCCATCCGGCCTGTGGCGTGCACTCGTGTCATTCATCTTCTACCTGCAGCTTTGTCCTTGCTAGCCTGCCGTTTGGTGCAGGTGACGCACAGGAGGCTGTTGTTCTGGCTGAGGGTTTCTTCTTCTGTGAAGTGGAACAGACACGACTCCACCGAGCATTCCTGCGTGTCCGGGGAAGCCCTGCTGGCCAGAGTCTGGAAGGCCAGCTCCGGGTCCTGGTTGACCACTGTGTATTCCTTGGCCTCCTCCTGCGCTTCATCCTCGCTCTCAACACACGTTTCCAACGCGTACGAGTCGATGAAAGCATCGTTCAGGTTGATTTTCTCCATCTCGCCAACCAGCTGAGCATCGGCATCGTCTTCGTCGTCGTCTTGAAAGGTGGCGTCAGAGCGCCGCGTCTCGGTTAAGGTGACGAAGCGATTGATTGATGAGTCGTCTTTCTCCTCATAAGGCCGGACCTCCTCTTTGGTGTTCAGGTTGCTTGCCTGCGCAGAATTCTCAGCAACCTCAGCAGAGCCGCCCTGTTGGCGCTCCGTGCCGCTTGACGATGTCACACTGCTCAAAATGACTCTGCTCTCCAGCTTCTGCTGCCTCTTTTGATGCTGAAAATACAAATAAAAGCAGTTAGATCTCCAAACACCACCGCAAGCAAAGCCTTCCAAAGGGTCACCTTTGCTTGCTTCTTGGCCTGCTTCTTGGCTTTCTTCTGCTGGTACTTGCTCCCCGTGGGAATGTCTTCACTTTGACTTTCCCTGCCGTCCTCGCTCATGTCGCGGCCTTTCTGGACCACTTTCTTCTGGTTCTTCCTGTAACCCTGTTGGAATAGATATGGACATAAACGCCTAAAAAAAGCAAACTTAAATCCGGCAGAATGTTTCCATATGTCACATTCAAGCAGGACCTGAGCATCTTGGCTACACTGTAATACCCCGTTTATTGCTGTTAATTGCTTACTGACCCAGAGAATTTCTGCAAAGTTGGATTCTTGATTTATCAATATAATATTTCATCGCTAGAGCTAGTCACTGTTACGCTCCTATTAGCCAATATAGTAAACACAATAGGAAAAAATAAGACATACTAGATGTAGAAATCCAGTTTCCCACCGTCTGTATAGGCCTTTTAACATTATTAGAGCCCTTTAGACATGAAATAACACCCCTATAGTCAGCTTTACACTCCTTTTACCCAACATGGTAAACATAAGGGAAAATAAGACTATAATATTATAGGATAATATATCCTCACAATGCCTTCTGAATGCCTTTTACTGCGTAGTTATGCTTGAAAATGCTTCATTTAGGCCAAAAATATGTCAAATGTGCTGAACTACTCTTTTTTTTTAAACTAATTATTGGCCTTATTCAACCACAAAAACAGAATCTATTAATAAAATAAATAAAACCATGATAGAGTGAAGCCGTGAAATTCTAAAAAAAAAAAAATTATAATAACCTTTATTTCCAAACATTCACCCTTAATCTGAAGTAAGACCGATGAAGTTGTGTCTAAAAAGGAAACTAATCAATAAGATATCTATATAGAGTATAAATAATTAACTTATGTGAAAAGCGTGTACAATACAAATCTTTACTTGATCAGACACAGGAAGAGAAAGGTCCAGAAACATCTCAGTGACCACAGAGACCTGCGAGAGCAAAACAAGAGGCCGGTTAGCATCGTCCTTTCCCGTTTTTCATGCTGCAATGATACTGTTTTTAATACGGATGGCAACACTGACCGTCTTACACTGCTGACACATGATCGTGCTGGTCATTTCGCCGCCAAACACCTGGTCGACAAAGTTCTTGGAGATGCCGTTTCTCTCGTACTCTGCAGTTCAAAATCTTGCCGTTAAATGACGACCTTTCCACCTAACAGTGCAACATTGCAACCTACCTTTCACAACAGACTTGAGCTGCTCTCCATCCGTGACAGATTGCTTGAGTGCCTCTGTGACGGCAACGCTAACCCTCTAAAAACAATCATTTCAAGAATTCCTTATTTATTCATCGGATATTGTGATACTTAGAGTATAGAAAACCTGTTTACCTTCTAAATAGGCTTTTTAACATTATTAGAGCCCCCTGGACATAGAACAACACCCCTATAGTCACCTTTACAGTCCCATTAGCTAATATGGTACATACATAAAACATATTTTTAATCTAGTTAAATTAACGAATTACATAAAAAATGCAAACAACAAATTTCCATACACAGAACCCAGTGTTTCCCCTATAGTCATACATTTGTAGTGGCCCGTCAGGACTCAATTTGGACCGCCACAGATAGATTTGGCACTAAATTTTCCTTACTAAATTTTTTTTTTTTAATAAATATGGCGCTACCGATTCACCCCAGCTCATGAACACACTATAATGCGACTGGCACTGCAGCTTGCCATTACAGCAGCGTATAGCATACAGCATTGTAACTCAACACATTGACACCGATACCATAACAGACTTTTGGAAAAGCTTCACTCTGGCCACAGTTTTGCGTCACAGCCAGTTACGCAAATTAGACTTGATCTAGTCAGAGATGCATTGCAGTCCTGTTGGGGACAGTGTGTACTTTGGGTGCGAATGTGCGTACTTTGCTCTCCTCCGCTCTCATCCCGTCCAACAGGTAGCGCAGGAGCTCCTGGCTGTCCTGCTGCTGAAAGCCCTTGAACCTTGTAGCCCTGCACACACAAGATGTCACGTTTCAATAACTTTGGCCGGACAATTACACCTCAAAAGTGGCACAAAAGTTATACCACACAAAAACTGCATCTCGGAGGAAAAAAAAAAACTATGTATGTGCATACAGCAGACTAGTATGTAGCTCGAAGAATAGCTACGATGACCAACATCACAATATCACTTTTGTACTTTTCATGTTTTTGTTCGTACATTACAACTCAACTTAAAGGGGACCTATTATGCTCTGGAAGATCTAGAATGCTTTCTGTGCTGGTTATTGTGTGTAACTGCTCTATTGGAGTCCATAACTCAATAAAAAGGGTGAATAAATGAGCATAATAGGTCCCCTTTAAGGCTAGGTCACAACCAGACTTTTCAGAAATATCTGAAAAAGCGTTAGCTGCACTAATTATGTACGAGCGGTGTACAACAAGCATACGGACAGTCTGGCTAAACCTGACACCAGCGAAACAACGAAAGACACACATTGGCTGTACGGGCGACACACGAAGACGTACTAAGTGCCCGTAGAGTTTGTCTGACATGACAAATAACCTCTGAGACTGGTCTACAACTCAAACGGCAGCACATCACACTCTGTCTTTGTTGGTAGAGCCGCTGTAGGAGCCCATACAACCAGTTGTGGCACACACAAAAAGTTCAGCTTTACCAGTCCACACACAAACTCAGAGTCTGAGTTTTTGGAAACTGTCAGTAAAGGCTTTAAGATGGGTTCAGTGGATTTCCATTGGTATTTCCCAGGAGGAAAAGAAAGTGCTCACTTTTTACAAACTTGTGTGAACAGCTCCCGCGGCGTCACCACACCCTTCTTTGAATCTTGGATCTCATTGAGCAGCTGATACATGGCCACAGTCAGCGATCCAGGCTGGTCCAGTTGCACCACAACAGGCTTCTGCGCTCCAAAACATAAAAATAGATATCAAACAGTAATCCCACTATGTAGATTTAAGCTTTTTTTGCCTAAATGAGGCTTTTTTAAAGATGGCAAAATGAATTAAAAGCTAAAATGTAAGGAATTGAGAAGATGCATTCAAAGACACTGTGATGATATGTTTGTTCAACACAGGTCACTGGGTGTCAGTAATATCGATGGCCACCGCAGGAAATCGTGTGCAGAAACAGGAAGTAAAAAAAGAAGCAAAGACAAGCAACTGTCATAATGCTAACATATGTGAGTCTTATTTTCTCCTATTGTGTGCACGATAAAGGGTAAGAAGGGCGACTATAGGGGTGTTATTTCATGTCTAGCGAGCTCTAATTATTTGAAAGTATTTGAAAGGTTTTCTAAGCCATAACTCCAAAAGTATTCAATTTCTAAATAAGGAATCCTACTTGGCGGAAACTCACTTATCACTGTCAGGTCCGGAACCAATTAACCTAAATGATAAAGGAAAGACTAAAGAGCAGTTAAGAAGGCATGGTGACACACCAGTGTGGAGGTGACAGCAGGTGGGACGCTCAGCTCGGTCTTGTCGTCTATAACTTTGCTGAGAGTCTGCCTCAGCAGATGTGTCTGAGAGAGGTTCTGCAAAGAAGAATTAGCCACGGATTTTTAGCCTCTCTCTCGCTTAGGTGTCCATCGCTGCTCACCTGGATGACGGCATTGAAGAAGCACGTGTTTCCCAGGTTGCTCAGTCCCCTCACGGGAACGCCGCTGCTGTCTTCCGCTGCACTGATGGAGTTCCGAGGCTCCGTCTTGGCGCTTTTCCTGTCACGCCTCTGGTTCTCCTTGTTCTCCTTGTCCTCGTCTTCTTCCAGGGCTTGCTTTCGAGATTCCTCCACAGCGCTGGCTTCTTCAGTCAGTGGACAAAAAGATTTAAAGTGTGCAATTGTATTCCCATTGTTAACTGTGAGAACATTTGTTTTTGACCTCATACAGGTTCCAGCGTGGTGTTACCTATTTTCTGTGCGTTGTCTACCAGATCCGATTGTGATTTCTTTTTGATGTTGTTCACCAGCTGAGCCAGCTGACTGCTTCTGGAGTACTGGACTTCATCGTCGCACTCGTAGCACCTGAGAGGGTTGGCCACACGCGGTGAACAAACAATAGTGATAGAATTCGGCTCACAGGAAGTGCCGTCACTGATTGGCCGTCTCACCAAACGCTCCAGCTGTCCAAACTGATGACCACGCAGTGAGGATCCGAGCGAGGGGTTTCATAATGTTTGATGGCGTGCTGGTTCTCAGAGCTTCGCCCACATCCCTTCAAGAACATAACTTTTTTTTATCCAACACAAAGACTGTGTAATGTAACTCAAATATTCCAAACGTAGCTTATTTTTACATTCTTGTCAAAATATACTTTTAAAAGGATATTTGTAACATATTACAGGGCTTAGCTCAAGTATTCCAAACCAAAATATCAACTGTTGGGTTAAATATGCAGTTTATATATATATATATATATATATATATATATATATATATATATATATATATATATATATATATATATATATATATATACATATACACATATGTATATACATATACACATATACATATGTATATACATATACATACATATATATACACACACACACACACATCTGTATACACACATACATACATACATACATATATATACACATACATACATATATACACACACATACATATATATACATACATATATACACACACACACACACACATATATATATACACACATACACACACACACACACATATATATTGTGTATATATATATATATATATATATATATATACACACACACACATATAAATATATACACATATTATATTATATATTATATATAGTAGTTTATATTATGCTATTTTTACCAGCCTTGAGTTCACTAACAGCTTCTGAAGTATAATTTTTAAGAGTTTTCATGACATATTATGAAACATAATTCAAATATTTGAAACCAAAATGTCATGTGGGTCAAATACGTTTATATTCTGGGATTTTACCAGCTTAGATTTCACATAAAGTATAATTTTCAAGAGTTTTTGTGACTTCAAACATTAAAAACAAAACACCGTGGGCTGGGTTGACTATATAGGTATTTTTATAGTGTGATATTTTTTTTTTTATCTGTTTGGATTTGATAAAAAGCTTCTAAAATGTGCTGTCATCTCAAAAGATTTTACAAGATATATAGTGAAACATCCAAACCTGAATGCTGTCTGCTGGGTTGAATACCTTATATTATATTTTTAGTGAAAAAAGTTTGAGAAAATGCAGCAGAGTTGATTTAAAGTGCTAAAAATCAACCTGCCACATGGACACTCACTCGGTGGCCACATTTCATGCACATCCATACGGATGTCGCTGCTTCTTTCTCATCCTCTGCGTCCCTAGAAGGGCCGGTGCAGATGTTCTCCTTGTTTTCTTCATGTTTACAATCCTGGCAACTTGTCCAATCGGAGTTCCCAGATATCTTCTTGAGGACAGTTTGGTCTGCTCCTTTCCTAATGTGCCTGCAAACTGGACCTAGGACGAAACAAATGACCGCAGACAAGCATCATTTGAAGGAATGTGTTCAAGTGTCAAGAGTGCTTACCTATCATCTCAACGTCATCATCCTCTCTGGAGCCTCTGTCCTTAGCCCTTTTCTTGCCCATGCTCGCCTATGCGCCGCTGCGAGGAGACACAAAAGCAAAACACATAACACGTTGTTTGTAATATTGCTTAAAATACACCACGTATGCGAATTAGTTCAAAGCCGGATTCGTCAACGTAACGATCCAACGTGAATCGCCTCCCCGGTAGGTACACTTACTGGGCACAAACAGAGGCGGAACACGTCACACTTTCACTTTCGCGTACTTTCAGCAGACGCCATCTTTAATCCACACGTGGTTATCTTTGCAAATTATCCATGAAAGTGTGGGAATTTGGACAAATACCGCGAAAAAATGATTTGGCAGCATGCAGGTGAGAAGGGGGAACAAAAACCAAGTGACAGTTTTCTATTGTCCGGTACGAGCACTTCCTGTGCGTCGCTTAAAATGTCCCGGTTGGCAACAAGCCTCATTCGCTAGCATGCTAAGCTGATGTTTGAGCGTATGCGGCTTCCGTGGGCGTATTCAACGTGTACGTGTTGTTGATATTGGCTGAAAACAGTCATTTAAACATGAAAAACAACACATAGACGCTGCAATTGTCTAATAACTAACCATTCGGTAGCTATAGTTAGCATGTCGTTCCAAGAGTGGGCTGCATCTCAGCTTGCAGAGATAGAACTTCTCAGCAGCATGTTCCCCACGCATGAAGAGTTGGAGATTGTGGACCACCTGGCCATGGCCGAGCTCCGCGACTACGTGGACGGGTCATCATCATCACCACCTCCGTCCTCCAGACCCCAGTTCGTCATCAAGCAGAAGCTACAGGATGACAGCACCGAAGGAGTAAGCGACACAATACAATATGTCGCCGATTAGTACTTTTACTAAAGTTCTCACATACATTCCACGATGTTCTTGACACTTTTCCAATCTTCACAGGTGGATTTTCTACTGTCCTGTACCTTTCCATCAGAATATCCTAGTGTCATCCCAGAGCTAACAGTCAGGTGAGTCACATTTGATTTATATGTTCAAAAATCAGCATGCATGATAGTATTTAAAAACATATTGCAGATATCAACTTATTATGCAATATATAATTACCTTGCATATGATATATATCTTTGTTTTCCCTATGGTTGTTACTACAGTAAATCTATTATAAATATTCTAAAATGTACAAATATCAATTAAGCACAGCAGGTGGACAGTTAGAACATGAGTAACTATATTTTCCATATATGCTATGATCTGATTTTTTTCTGTAAACAAATAAAAAAGGTCACGATGCATGCAGAACTTGATTTGAAAGGAATACAGGAATAACACTGTGATAATTTTTAAAATTACATTGGGGAAAATGTATGCAATTGGAATAAAGTCCAAATATTATGGGAATAAATGTCATAATTATTAGAAGAAAATTTACAAAGAAAGTGGAAATGGTTTTTAAAAATGAAAAAAAAACAGCATTAAAAAGTAAAAACTACTGTAATTTTACGAGAATAAAAATATTATGAGAAAAAACTTGTATTCTAACAAGAAAAAGTGTCGCAATTTTACACAAATGTACTTGTAATATTATGAAAAAAAACAACGTCACTTTAGTAGCATACAGTTGAAATATTCAAGAAGAAAATCAGTTTCATATGAGAAATAAAACAAAATATACTTGTCGTTTTTGGAAAACATACAATTAGTAGACGATGATTTACAAGGAGAAAGTTGAAAAAAAACAGCTGTAGTTTTATGAGAATAAAGCCAAAATATTAAGTCCAGAATACGAATTTTTCAAGAAAATATGTCCCAATTTGACAAAAATGAACTTGTAATATTCATTCATTTTCTACCGTTTATTTTCACAAGGGAAGCGGGGGTGCTGGAACCTATCCCACTTGTCTTCAGGCGAGAGGCAGCGTACACCCAGGACTGGTGGCCAGCCAATCACAGGGCACATGTAGACAAACAACCATTCACACTCACATTCATACCTACGGACAATTTGGAGTCGCCAATTAACCTAGCATGTTTTTGGAATGTGGGAGGAAACCGGAGTCCTCGGAGAAAACCACGCGTGCACAGGGAGAACATGCAAACTCTACACAGAGATGGCCACGGGTGGAATCGAACTTGGGTCTCCTAGCTGTTTGGCCTGCGTGTTAACCACTCTTCCGCAGTCAATTTGTAATATGAGGGAAAAATAAGGTCATTTGAGTAGCATAGAGTTGAAATAGGGAATAAAAAAGTTATTTCAAAGTCCTAATATTATGAGACATAAACAAAACAAAATAAAGTTGTAATTTTTGGAAAATTAGGCTACGGAAAAAGTTATATTATGTTAATACAGTCAATTATAGTTTTCATTTTTCACTATGTGGCTCTCGGTGGAAAAAGCTTGCACAACCCTGGATCAGGTTATTAGTACATTATCTTCCCAGTTTTTTCTTCATATTTTGACTTATTTTTTCCAATGTTTTTTTTTTGGGGACAATTTTATGTATCGAATGTGAAAAACTAGCCGGTGACTGCAAATGGGCCCCTCTCCACTTTTCGTAGGGCCCTGCCTTAATTGTACACTGTACATATATACTGTAATATACTCTACATGCTGTATTATGTTTTGCAGTAGTATTGCCATGTATTTTCGATGCCTTGCAGAGATGTATTGAGTAGAAAAGTCTAGATGTGGAACACTGTGATCCCGTGTGACATACCGTGCTTGCCTCAGGTCTTCTGGACTGAGCCGAGCCCAGCAGACACAGCTGCACGCCGGTCTCAACGCGTACCTCACGGAAGCCTGCCTGGGGGAAGTGTGCGTGCTGTCAGCGGTGGACTGGCTGAGAGACAACCTGCAGGCCTTCGGTAACAAGAGGAGCTCATCGGTGCCCCCCGAGAGGGATGCGGACTCGCCACAGCGGCAGGAAGCCTTCAGTCGACTGTGGATCTACAGCCATCACATCTACAACAGCACCAAGAGGAAGAACATCTTGGAGTGGGCCAAAGAGCTCGGCTTGACTGGGTTCAGCATGCCTGGGAAGCCTGGGATTGTTTGTGTGGAGGGTCCACAGCCGGCCTGCGAGGAGTTCTGGTCCAGGTAACTTCTGTTTGTACGCGGATGTTTGTTCATCACTGTAGTGTCTCATCTTGTTATCCTGGGACAGAGTGAAGCTTCTGACATGGAAGCGGATCATGATTCGACACAGAGAAGACATTTCCCTGCTGGGCAGAAGTGTGGACTCCCTGCGCAAGTTCTCAGGCTTTGAGGAGGCCGTGTTTGACCCTCACGGGACCAGAGGCAACCACATGGACCTGGGCCTGCTCTACCGGTTTTTGCAGGAGAAAGGCTGCTGCGATGTCTTCCAAATGTACTTCGGTATCGAAGGCAGGTAGAGGGACTGTAGTTCATTTGCAAACTAGCGATAAAGCGATAGAGCCAACTACTCTGGGATGTAAAGCCAAAAGAACATGTTTGTAATTATGCTTCCACACTTACGGTCATGGCTCAAAGCAATATTTCTCCAGAGGACCATGAAGATGTTGTCATGGATAATTCCTATTTGCAATTTTAATAGCACTGCATGCCCCGCGGAGCCCGTTTGCTTCACTAATGATACCTCTGTCCGGTTCTATTTGGGCTATCTGGACATCTTCTTTTATTAAGTCTATTGATTTAATCCCAAGAATTATAGCGATAACATCGCTGTCTAATTTACTTTTAACGATAAGGCAGATCAATGCTCTGTGTCCTCACACTCCAATTAAAACTAGGGAATACGCACCATGGTTTTTTAATTGCTAATAACCCAGATAACAATCACACATTCATTAAAAACATAACTGGAAAAAAAACATTTACTATTGGCAAGTCACAGCTTTTATTATTATATGTAATTTAACTGTACAAGTATAAGTAAAATATCTACAGTCACGTTTGGGACACCACTGTATGTATTTTAACTTTAAAAGTTAGCCCGTCAGATTGCTTCTAGAAGAGCAGCCCCTGTGTGCTTGTCCTGGTGTGTCCAGCAGATGGCACTGTTCAACCATTAAACCCGCTGCCTGAGCTAAATGGCGTCAATCACTAAAACGCTAGACAATGCTAGCTCATTAGCCACTGACTAAACTAGGCCACACACGGAAGTGCTGAAAACCTACTTTAAAGCAACTAAATGTCTTCTTAATATCATAGTGTTGCTTCCATTTTAGTAGGGTTACCGTTGATTATTATTTCAGTAACAATTCCGGCCCATTTTACAAAATAAAAAAACCCCACAAAACACAACCTCATCAATCAGGCTGCTGTTAAAGCCACGTAGAAGCATTGTTTCTAGATCATTGACATTTGAGCAGCGTTATTGACCAGCTCTCTGTGCCTACGCTTGTTGTGCAGGTCATTAACAATCCTGATCAATACAGGTAACGGGTCGCTCATCACGACGTACTTTCTTCCTGTTATTGTCACCCACAACCTCGCTGTAGCTTGCCTTTTTGCCTTTGCAGTGTAATACCACAACCTAGTGCTTTAGTTGCTATTCATAACCCTTGGAATTCACAAAGCTTTGTTTTGCTAGCTATACTGTAGTTTTGCTAACTATACTGTAGATATATCTTGCCTGTAGATGTCAATGTTCTTGCTAGGTAGATGGTATCATGTCAAAGTTAGACACTACTGAATAACTATATAGAACTCAAATTATTACTTATATTTAGTACTTTTTATTTGAGGGACTACAGCAACTACCTAGTATTTTTTCTGGGTGGGTAGCGAGTCGCAAATATGGGAGCACTGATATTAATATAAATATTAATGACCTAGCGCTTTAGTAACTATTACTAACTGATGTGTCATGATTATACAACAGTGATAGACTACAAGCTAATTTTTTTAGCGAAAGATGCGGCTTGTCTCGGGACGTCGGCATTCTTGCTAGGTGGATCGTATTGTCTCTAGAAGTTAGACACTACTGAATAACTATAAAGAATTCAAACTTTTTAATTTGTGTGGCTAGCAAGTTGCTAACTGACATCTTCACTATAGCAGCGCTAACAGCAATAACAACAATGTTGTGCTTACACCGCCGCCTTTATTTTTAAAAACTCTCCATTGTTCTTTTCTTCAAGGCTTCTTTTCCAGGTGGATGGTATCGACTACTCTACTGAATTACTATATACAACTCAAAGAAACTGGTAAATGAAGTACTTTTTCCATTCGAGTGTCTAGCGAGTTGCTAACAGGCACCTTCAAGACACACACACAGTCAGTCAAATATGAAGTAGGGCTTTTGTTACTATTCATAACGTTATTAAACGTGTTAGCCTACTAGCTAGGTTTGCTAGCTAAAGATACATCTTGCCTGGAGACGTCAGTGTTCTCGTTTGGTGGATGGTATCATCCAACAGGGAGACACTATTGAATGACTATAAAGAACTCCAAAAAACCATATTACTTACAGTAAATGGAGTACTTTTTAACCTGCACGGTTAGCAAGTCGATGGCAGCGCTAACAGTGCAGCAATGTTGTGCTTACACCGCCATCTTTACTTTAAAAAACTCTCCATTGTTCTTTTCTTCAAGGGTTTTTTTCTCGGTGGATGGTATCGACTACTCTACTGAATGACTATATAGAACTCAAAGAAACTGGTAAATGAAGTACTTTTCAAGTGTGTAGCGAGTTGCTAACATCTTCAAGACACACACACATTCAGTCAAATATGAACTAGTGCTTTTGTTACTATTCATAACCTTTTTAATCTGCAAAGGTTCATGATTATATAAGCCTGTTAGCCTACTAGCTAGGTTTGCTAGCTAAAGCTACATCTTGCTGGAGACGTCTGTGTTCTCGTTAGGTGGACAGGTAGACACTATTGAATGAATATAAAGAACTCAAAGAAACCATATTACTTACAGTAAATGGAGTACTTTTTAATTTGTACGGTTAGCAAGTCGCTAATGGACAACTTCACGATAGCAGCGCTAACAGTGCAGCAATGTTGTGCTTACACCACCATCTTTACTTTTAAAAACGTTCCACTGTTCTTTTCTTCTAGGCTTTTTTTTCTGATGTTTGCCCTACTTGGCCCGATGCCATCATGTCCCCATTATAGTCATTTTGGAGTGTCTTTGAAGATGCATAGATAATAGGAGCTCTCGTTAATGCAAGCAAATAGCTTGGCAAATTACTGCGGGAAGCGTCCATCATCCCTTGTTCTACGGCCAACTCTTTGTGAAAATCCCTTTTTTTCTCCGCTAAAACTTCATTCATACACGATTTCCTGGTATTTTTTCTTTGTTTTCGTCAGACAAAAGCCCAATTCTGTAGGTCTATTGGACTGGTGAGGCATATAATTGAATTAGTTTGCGGCACCACGGCGCGCTGTTTCAACACAGGGATTTCATCGTGTCTCCGTAGCTGGCTCCCAGTCAGAGCAAAGATAATATAAACAATATTGTCTTGTGTGACTTCGGCAGAGCAGAATTACGATGAAGAGTTTCCAAACTTTGCTTGAGAACTAGTGTATACACTACAGAGGCGACAGATATATTTATTGTGCCGCTTCCAAAGCTTGACTGTGTTTTTTTTAAGTCAACAGTCTCGAGAGGCAAACCACAGAACTCACGTCCTTGATTGGCACTTTCACTGAAATCCTCCAAAGTAAACTTGCTTGTCAAAGCAATTAAAACCACAAATCTGTCCTAGTGTGGGGAAACTTTGCCCGGCAGCTTTTTGGGATTCCGGCCCCCTCTCTCCCGATGACCCCTTGAAGGTGAACCCTTGTGCGGCGATCCTTCCCATGAATACTAAATATCAGCGGGATTAAACATTTTCTCTCTTCTGGCTACGATCTAATCAGTTGTCTTACGAAGCTGTCTGGCTGCAGTAATCCCCGAGGCTCGCTATCTCACTGACTGGCATCGCAAAAGACGACTGGCACGCCGCTCTGGAACTATTCAACCTAGTACAATCCCACTGGTGCTTCCCCGCTTTTTCAATGCAGTGTTGTCACATGTTTAGAGAGGAGCTTTGTAGACAATCCCCAATGTGATTTTCTACTTGATCATGTTGTATATGTAGCGTTTAGATTACACAACGACACGTGTCTGTAGCTGCAAGAGTGCATTAGTGTGTTTTACACCAAACTGTACTCATACTAGCATCCTTAGGACCAGTTCACAGCGAAACACTGCTGGGGGGGGGGGGGGGGTTCGGAGGGCGTTGTGTGGAGGTATACAGACGGGATCGACTCAATAGGCGCCAATGATGTATTACACAAGGTACACCTACGTGTGGCACTGTAACAGACATGCAGACAGAACAACGCGACACCAAACGTGGCCTAAACTTTCCATTTTAACTGCAAAACGCGCTAATGAATGTTCCACTGTAATAAATTAGCAAACAACCACTTTCTTAAGCACAACAAAAGACAGGATGGGCACATTGAACATCTTCATGGTAGTACACGACAGTCATCATCCCTCACAGTATCGCACTTCGATTATCACTCCCTTGCTATATCACGTTTTTCAGAAATTGATACAAAAATAGTTGCTGTTTTGTGGTAGACTATGGTTCATTATTACTCCGAACATATTGAAATACAAGTGATATGTAGTATTCTGGTCACTAGGCAGTAGTAATGGCACAAAACATACGATATTTGATGTCTTCTTAAGTTTAGAAGAAATAAATGAAAGGCTGGGCTGCACGGCGGACAAGTGGTTGGCACGCGGACCTCACAGCTAGGTGACCAGGGTTCAATTCCAGCCTCGGTGATCTCTGTGTGGAGTTTGCATGTTCTGCCCATGCATGCGTGAGTTTTCTCCGGGTACTCCGTTTCCTCTCACATTCCAAAAACAGGCTAGGTTAATGAATATGAATGTGAGTGGGAATGGTTGTTTGTCTATATGTGTCCTGTGCCCCAGCTGGGATAGGCTCCAGCACCCCCACGACCCTCGTGAGGAAAAGCGGTAGAAAATGAATGAATGAATGAATGAAAGGCTAACTGGTTAGTTCGCTACCTTGCTGTGGTGTAAACAGTAAATAAATGGAGTGTAAAGGTGACTGTAGGGGTGCTATTTCATGTCTGTAGGGCTTTAAATATTAGAAACCAAATGTGGAAAGTCATAGACAGGTTTTCAATGCTCAAAATACAAAAATATTCCATTCATTAACATTGAAAACATTGAATCTCCTATATCGTGGATGGGTCTTGCGGATGGGTCTGAAACCAACTGACTGCACTCACCACTAAACCACTCCACAGCGTCATTTCTGCCTTGAGGAGGGTCAATGGCTGACACCATGCATAAAAAATGGATACGATGATTTATTTTTATTCCCAGGCAAAGACCCGCCACCCACCAGTTAAAAATCACTAGTCTTTCAGGAAGTCCAAACATACACCAGTACTACTAATAGACTAAGAGCCATGTCTGACCGCCTCCTGAGTAAAGTTAATTCCAAATGCCTCATTAAAGCACTTGAACGCATCAAGTATCCAATTAGTTGTTCATTTAACCACAGCTTGTTTTTTGGAGTGGCCGTGCCAGTCTCATCACTATTTCCGTTGTGCTTTTCCCTCTGGATGATTATTTTAAGGCCACGTCCTCCCGTCTCTCCATACGCTATATGCAGATTGTTTGAAAAATACTAGCTTCAAAATAATGTCTTAAAAGCAGTAAAAACATGTGAAATGCCATAAAAAATATGTCTGCGTTGTTTCCCTTTCAAGAGGAATTAATCTCAATCAAACAGATGCTGTGATATTCTATAGCTGTCATTTGATTGGAGGAATATCAGCATCCCGCTTGCTGATATTCCAACTTTAATTAAGTCTCTGGTGGGTTCTTTGGAGGGAGCTCAAGTGCTGAAAACCAAACAGATGGCATATTATTTATTGCATACCTTATGCCACAGGTACTACACCCCCGCACCCCCACCTGCCCGCACCCATAAGACTCCCCAAGACAAGATTTCCCGTTATGTACTCTCCCCGGGGCGTCCATGCTTTCTGGATGGAGCCAAACGCTGCGGGGGAGGTTTGTTTTAATTAGCTGCAAAAACACAATATAGAATAAATCAAAGGACAGACAGAGCATCCCTGGGCGGACTATTTAAAGACGCGCGGCGGAGGATGAATGACTTTTGAATACAGTGAGCAGGTCGCTCGCAGTCATCATCCATCCACGAGGCTGCACGCGGCCCGAAAGTGGAAAGAGCTCGTGCGGCAAACAAGGGAATTGTCTGCGCGCGCATACATTCATCCGCCTAATGGCACGTTGATGCATCCGCTGCCGGCTTCCTGTTCTCTGTTGCACATCATTTTTATGCCTCCGAAGTTTGTCGGTGCTCCGTCACGAGTGTCAGGCCCCCGACACCGCTTTTAACTCATCCGGTGTGATTAGGCAACGCGCGTCTCGGGATAACCTGATCCAGCTGACGAGGCGTGCTGGGGCGATACGTCAACCGAGGCTTCACGGCGCGCTGCGTTGGAGGGACTGTGATTTAAGGCGACATTATGCAACGGGTTTATCTCCAATAATGGTGACTAAATCAGTCTGATGGTTTACATCTGTTATGTAATAGTCTCTCAGTGGGAGCGGATATATCACCATGATGCCCCCTTTGGAGTATGCAGGGAATACAGTACGCCATGTAGTCAACTGTAGTACTGTACTTAGCAGGGGTGTCCCAACTTTTTCCACCGAGGGCCACATAATTACCACTTTGATATTTTGTAAAGTAACACATGTACATGTACGAAGACGTTATGTACAGTATATTTCAAGAAAAAAACTACATCTCAGCTTTGGGACGTGAAAAAGTGTAGTGGTATCAGCTTGAGTATTTGCTATTTTTTTTCCTTTTTAACAAATATTTCTTTGTAAATCTTTCATTCATTCATTTTCTACCGTTTATCCTCACGAGGGCCGCGGGGGGTGCTGGAGCCTATCCCAGCTGTCTTCGGGCGAGAGGCGGAGTACACCCTGGACTGGTGGCCAGCCAATCACAGGGCACATATAGACAAACAACCATTCACACTCACATACATATACATACATATGTACAATTTGAAGTCGCCAATTAACCTAGCATGTTTTTGGAATGTGGGAGGAAACCAGAGTACCCAGAGAAAACCCACACATGCTCTTTTTTTCATTAAAAAAATATTTCTTTAAAAAAATATATTTTTGTAACTTTATAACTTCCCCTACAACCTAATTTTTACGAAATTCACCCTTCATTTTTCCCAATAAAAGTTGTTAAACAAAACGTTTTTTTTCTGGATGGAATACAACTTTTTTTCTCTTAATAGGTAGACTATAATCTCGTTAAAAAAATTAGCTTTTTTTCTGCACTCACTTTTTCAGCATGCAAGTTACAAGTCAATATGATCTAGCTCTTTCTATACAGTTTAAAATCTAACCAGCAAACTTAGAAACTACAGTTTCTAAGTTAAATGTCCGCACTGGTTAGCACATTTTTTTTTGGTTAACAACCAAAATGCCTTGGCCCACTTGTTTAGCATCCAAAATATAATTCTGTTTCTTTACACTGCAATTTTGTAGTGTTGAAGTACTCAGGGAATATATTGACCCTGTGCTGCAAAAGGTGGACTCACTTCACAGCGACCATGTGTATTTTTCCTGAACATTATGAAATGAAATCATGAGGCAAAAAAGGTCAGTTTTAACAATTATAACAATAATAATAATTCAGTAATTCAGTTTCTTATGTTCCAAACGAGTGCTGGACTATCTGAACGTTCCAACAATGAACTCTCAACAATTCCCTTGTCGCGCTTCACTAAGTCGACATTTTCGGCATGAAGATTGAGAATATTGACAAAATATGAATTCCATTTTCTACTGTTTGCAGCTCCTGATTGGCCACAGATCACCGACTGCAAAGATTCCAAAACATTAGGAAAGAAAACTTCTCCTCCGTATTGCGGTGATTATAGACTTGCGGCTGTGAGCGGTGTGTACGTCGGCGTTGATAATCTGAAATTAAAAACCTTCTTGTGTGTTCTGTACCGTGCCTCTCCGTCTTTTTGTCCTTTGACTTCCTTAGCCGGAGAATTACACAAGCCAATTTACATGCTCGGATAGTGAAAACAAGCGCAATTACTTGTTATTTCCGCTTTAAAAAGGACCTCGCTGTTCTCCTACTGGAAGTGTTTCAACACTCTGAGAGCTTTTTCTCCACTTGTCACTTATCTACAGCAGCGCTGTCGGATACAAAAAGGGGAGTAAAAAAACGCTGTCGTCTTAGCGATTAGGAATAAAAAAAAAAAAGACTTTTGAAGTAAGTAGCACATGCCGAGCGTTCAATGGCACAGACTTAATGTTCTCCACACTTGTGAAGCTAATATGTTAAAAGTAATAATGTTTCTTAAGATACCAATGCACCCCTGAAGGACTTTTCTGGGAGAGTGTGGGACCATGATAAGCGCTCATTGTGAGCATCACCACTGATACGGATGCTTGCCACCAGGCACGGAGAGGGATCGCTTTCCTCGTAGGAGGCCTTGGCGGAGGTCATGCTGTAATTGTTACATAGCCCAGGGTGCGCTTCTCTCATTTTCAAGGGGAACTCTACGTTTCGGTGCAACATTTTACATGACACACATCCCTGGATATCCAATTACGAAACGATAATAGCTTCTTAGCACCATTTCCCGCCCGTCATTATTCACCGCGGTGTCAATTTGGAGCTTAACGGAGCAGTGAGCTTTTAATAAAGCCGAGGATTGTGATAGCCAGAGTGCTGTTTGTTTGTGCTGAGGCGGGGATGAGGCGTCGTGGCGCGGAGCCGGCAGATGGTTGGCCGGAGAGAGTGTTGATAACAGTCTCACATGAGTCTGCTGGGAAGCAACATTACGCTCAAGGTCAACGGCAGCACAAGAATGGAGCATCCTAATGACTGCAGCCTCACGGTTATTTAACACCATCATTTGGACCGACTGTTGCATCTAATGTGAGCACCATTTGCCTCAAATACCGTTTACCTCGCCACTTTTCAGGGTTGAATACGGCTTATTAGTTCAAAAAAATATGCACATTTAAACAATATTTCATGGCTTTTTTTGCCTAATGAAGCATTTTCAAGCATAAAAATGAAGTCAAATTCAAATATAAGGCATTCAGAAGACGCATTCAATGAAAGAAATGTTGCCTTTACAAAAATTCATTCATTCATTGATTCATTTTCTACCGCTTACCCTCGCGAGGGTCGCGGGGGTGCTGGAGCCTATCCCAGCTGTCTTGGGGCGAGAGGCAGGGTACATCCTGGACTGGTGGCCAACCAATCACAGGGCACATATAGACAAACAACCATTCACACTCATTCATTTTTCTACCGCTTATCCTCACAAGGGTTGTGGGGGGGTGCTGGAGCCTATCCCAGCTGTCTTGGGGCGAGAGGCGGGGTACACCCTGGACTGGTCGGCAGCCAATCACAGGGCACATACAGTGAAGAAAATAAGTATTTGAACACCCTGCTATTTTGCTATTTCTCCCACTTAGAAATCATGGAGGGGTCTGAAATTTTCATCGTAGGTGCATGTCCACTGTGAGAGAGATAAACTAAAAAGAAAAATCCAGAAATCACAATGCATGATTTTTTAACAATTTATTTGTGTGATACAGCTGCTAATAAGTATTTGAACACCTGAGAAAATGAATGTTAATATTTGGTACAGTAGCCTTTGTTTGCTATTACAGAGGTCAAACGTTTCCTGTAGTTTTTCACCAGGTTTGCACACACTGCAGGAGGGATCTTGGCCCACTCCTCCACACAGATCTTCTCTAGATCAGTCAGGTTTCTGGGCTGTCGCTGAGAAACACGGAGTTTGAGCTCCCTCCAAAGATTTTCGATTGGGTTCAGGTCTGGAGACTGGCTGGGCCATGCTAGAACCTTGATATGCTTCTTACGGAGCCACTCCTTGGTTTTCCTGGCTGTGTGCTTCGGGTCGTTGTCGTGTTGGAAGACCCAGCCACGACCCATCTTCAATGCTCTGACAGAGGGAAGGAGGTTGTTCCCCAAAATCTCACAATACACGGCCCCAGTCATCCTCTCTTTAATGCAGTGCACTCGTCCTGTCCCATGTGCAGAAAAACACCCCCAAAGCATGATGCTACCACCCCCATGCTTCACAGTAGGGATGGTGTTCTTCGGATTGTACTCTTCATTCTTCTTCCTCCAAACACGCTTATTGGAATTATGACCAAAAAGTTCTATTTTGGTCTCATCTGACCATAAAACTTTCTCCCATGACTCCTCTGTATCATCCAAATGGTCATATGCAAACTTAAGACGGGCCTTGACATGTGCTGGTTTAAGCAGGGGAACCTTTCGTGCCATGCATGATTTCACATCATGACGTCTTAGTGTATTACCTACAGTAACCTTGGAAACGGTGGTCCCAGCTCTTTTCAGGTCATTGACCAAGTCCTGTCGTGTAGTTCTGGGCTGATTCCTCACCTTTCTTAGAATCATTGAGACCCCACGAGGTGATATCTTGCATGGGGCTCCACTCCGATTGAGATTGACCGTCATGTTTAGCTTCTTCCATTTTCTAATGATAGCTCCAACAGTGGACCTTTTTTCACCAAGCTGCTTGGTAATTGCTCCGTAGCCCTTTCCAGCCTTGTGGAGGTGTACAATTTTGTCTCTGGTGTCTTTGGACAGCTCTTTGGTCTTCGCCATGTTACAAGTTAAAGTCTTACTGATTGTATGGGGTGGACAGGTGTCTTTATGCAGCTAACGACCTCAAACAGGTACATCTGATTCAGGATGATACATGGAGTGCAGGTGGACTTCTAATGGGCAGACTAACAGGTCTTTCAGGGTCAGAATTCTAGATGATACACAGGTGTTCAAATACTTATTTGCAGCTGTATCACACAAATAAATTGTTAAAAAATCATGCATTGTGATTTCTGGATTTTTCTTTTTAGTTTATCTCTCTCACAGTGGACATGCACCTACGATGAAAATTTCAGACCCCTCCATGATTTCTAAGTGGGAGAAATAGCAAAATAGCAGGGTGTTCAAATACTTATTTTCTTCACTGTATAGACAAACAACCATTCACACTCACATTCATACCTATGGACAATTTGGAGTCACCAATTAACCTAGCATGTTTTTGGAATGTGGGGGGAAGCCGGAGTCCCTAGGGTGGAATCGAACTCGGGTCTGCATGCTAACTGCTCAATCCCAGTGCAGCCATCCTTACAAAAATAATAATACATATACAGTATGTCACAAAAGTGAGTACACCCTTCACATTTCTGCAAATATTTTATTATATCTTTTCATGGGACAACACTGAAGAAATGAAACTTTGCTACAATGTAAAGTAGTCAGTGTACAGCTTGTATAACAGTGTAAATTTACTGTCCCCTCAAAATAACTCAATACACAGACCTTAATGTCTAAACTGCAGGCAACAAAAGTGAATACACCCCTAAGTGAAAATGTCCAAATTGGGCCCAATTAGCCATTTTCTTTCCCCAGTGTCATGTGACCCATTAGTGTTACAAGGTCTCAGGTGTGAATGGGGAGCATGTGTGTTAAATTTGGTTTTATCACTCTCACACTCTCTCATACTGGTCACTGGAAGTTTAACATGGCACCTCATGGCAAAGAACTCTCTGAGGATCTGAAAAAAAGAATTGCTGCGCTACACGAAGATGGCTTAGGCTATAAGAAGATTGCCAACACTCTGAAACTGAGCAGCAGCACGGTGGCCAAGACCATACAGCGGTTTAACATCACAGGTTCCACTCAGAACAGGCCTCGCCATGGTCGACCAAAGAAGTTGAGTGCACGTGCCCAGCGTCATATCCAGAGGTTGTCTTTGGAAAATAGACGCCTGAGTGCTGCCAGCATTGCTGCAGAGGTTGAAGGGATGGGTGGTCAACCTGTCAGTGCTCAGACCATACGTCGCACTCTGCATCAAATTGGTCTGCATGGCTGTCATCCCAGAAAGAAGCCTCTTCTAAAGATGATGCATCAGAAAGCCCGCAAACAGTTTGCTGAAGATAAGCAGACTAAAGACATGGACTACTGGAACCATGTCCTGTGGTCTGATGAGACCAAGATAAGCTTATTTGGTTCAGATGGTGTCAAGCGTGTGTGGCGGAAACCAGGTGAGGAGTACAAAGACGAGTGTGTTTTACCTACAGTCAAACATGGTGGTGGGAGTGTCATGGTCTGGGGCTGCATAAGTGCTGCCGGCACTGGGGAGCTACAGTTCATTGAGGGAACCATGAATGCCAACATGTACTGTGACATCCTGAAGCAGAGCATGATCCCCTCCCTTGGGAAACTGGGCCGCAGGGCAGTATTCCAACATGACAACGACCCCAAACACACCTCCAAGACAACCACTGCTTTGCTAAAGAAGTTAAGGGTGAATGTGATGGACTGGCCAAGCATGTCTCCGGACCTAAATCCTATTGAGCATCTGTGGGGCATCCTCAAACTGAAGGTGAAGGAGCACAAGGTCTCTAACATCCACCAGCTCTGTGATGTCGTCATGGAGGAGTGGAAGAGGATTCCAGTGGCAACCTGTGAAGCTCTGGTGAACTCCATGCCCAAGAGGGTTAAGGCAGTGCTGGAAAATAATGGTGGCCACACAAAATATTGACACTTTTGGCCCAATTTGGACATTTTCACTTAGGGGTGTATTCACTTTTGTTGCCTGCAGTTTAGACATTAAGGTCTGTGTATTGAGTTATTTTGAGGGGACAGTAAATTTACACTGTTATACAAGCTGTACACTGACTACTTTACATTGTAGCAAAGTTTCATTTCTTCAGTGTTGTCCCATGAAAAGATATAATAAAATATTTGCAGAAATGTGAAGGGTGTACTCACTTTTGTGACATACTGTATATGTATATGTACAGTGTGTACAGTACATAAGATGTTGCTTCTTTTATCTAGGCATTGCAGCCCTCATTGGTCTTTTAGCACGTAGCGCCACAACGTGGTCCTTTAATGACCTCATTCCCCTGGCGGGATCGATAAAGCACAATCATTTCGCTTCCAATTAAAGCCTGGCAAACCTGAGCTCCATGTTGAATTACAAAGTGCTTCTACTCCACTTTTGTTGCTCTGTTGGGGGGTGGTGGTGGGGGGTGGAGGGGTTTTCGACATTAGAGAAGTGGTGCTGACATCTGCATGAGGCCGAGCCGACCAATAACTGAAACAAGCCCATGTCAACATCCTAGACTTTTTTTTTCTTTAATTCATGAAAGATAACATACTATAAACTATTTGGGTGGGTGGGTGGCTGGGGGGCAAATACAGGGCAACATGTGGGCACAAAGAAGGGTAAAATGTGGAAGTTTCCCGGGAGTAACCGGAGAGCTGACGGGGAGGACAGACTTCTGTCCATAAGACTTCCTCTCTGAAGGAGGACATCAACTCCCTGGAGCACATGACCTGGTATCCATGGTCCACACAGGTGGACCATGTTAGGATGACAACGTGATGACATGGTAATACGATAGCACAGAACCATAGTATGATCACATGATGGCACTGTAGCATGATAGCATGGTAGAATTGTAGCACAGTAGCATGGTAGGATAGTATGGTACACAACTGTATTGTTGATGGTATGGTAGCATGATTGTACAGTAGCAGGGTAGTGTGATGGCACATTACCATGATGGCATGGCACAGTAGCTTGATTGCACAGTAGTATGTTGGCATGATATTATAGTATGGGAGTGGGTTAGCATGGTAGCATGATAGCACAGTTGCATTATAGCACAGTTGCATTATAGCACAGTTGCATGATAACAGGAGAATATGATAGCCCGGTATTGTGATACCAGTATCACAGTAGAATGTTAGCATGACAGTAGCGTGTTGGCACGGTAGCCTGAAGCACAGTTGCATGATAGCAGGGTAGCAAGATAGCGTGGTGACACAGAAGCATAATGGCATGTTAGCATGAAAGTAGAGTAGTATACTAGTATGTTAGCATGATAGCACAGTAGCATGGTAGCATGATAGTACTGTAGTATACTAATATGTTAGCATGATAGCATGATAGCACAATAGCATTGTAGCATGATGGCATGGTAGCATGTTAGTATGATAACACTAATATGAAAGCAGGGTAGCAAGATAGTGTGGTGGCACAGAAGCATAATAGCATGTTAGTATGAAAGTAGAGTAGTATACTAGTATGTTAGCATGATAGCAAAGTAGTATGGTAACGTGATAGTACTGTAGCATACTAATATGTTATCATGATAGCACAATAGCATTGTAGCATGATGGCACGGTAACATGTTAGCATGATAGCACAGTAGCATGAAAGCACAATAGTGCAATAGTATAATAGCATATTAGCACAGTAGCATGATAACATGTCAGCATGATTAAGCATAGTAACATAGTAAGCATAGTAACACTGTAGTATAGCAGCATGGTAGCATGATAGTATGAAAGCACAATAGTATGGTAGATTGGTAACGTAGTAGCATGGTCGCATAGTAGCATAACAGCATGATAGCATGTAAACATGTTAGCATGATTACACAGTAGCATAATAGTATTTTAGCAAGATAGCACAATAACATGTCAGCATGATAGCACGGTAGCGTGATAGCACAGTGGTATGAAAGCATAGTAACACTGTAGTATAACAGCATGGTAGCATAATAGCATGAAAGCACAATAGTATGGTAGTATGGTAGCGTAGCA